>NW_027181771.1:11289628-12620600 GCF_029961685.1 Aristolochia californica
AACCATGTTATGATCAGTTACAAGTCCCTTTCCTATAAAACTCCTCCATGCTTATTATTAGGGGCTGTACTAGTGGAATTTCCACAATATGGATAACAAAACCTTGGAGTTCATTTTTAGTGCTTGAAATAATTTTGAAATTTTTTTTTTCCATAGATGATCTCTTAAATTTTCATTTTGCTATGCCTTATATCTTTTTTGTTTACGAGAAAAATGGGTGAGAGAAAACTCAAGTTTGGATCTGAAAACAAATTTGAACATCCAAAATGGATATGCACAAATACTGAGAGAGATAGTTCCAAAAAGTATCTGTTATTTTTAAGGATAGGCAAAAAGTGGGTTGTTTGGCCCTAGTAAATATCCAACCACTTGAGAATTTGATTTTTTCTTCTCCTTGAAATTTTCTGATCATTAGGTCCACTTGCATCCTCAACATGTTTCTGGCATGCATATCCACCAAACTTAAAGCATGTTAGGATCAGTTACAAGTCCCTTTCCTATAAAATTCCACCAGCCTTATTATTAGGAGTTGTACTAGTGGAATTTCAAGAACATGGATAACAAAACCTTGGAGTTCATTTTTAGTGCTTGAAATAATTTTGAAATTTTTTTTTTTGCATACATGAACTCTTAAATTTTCATTTTGTTATGCCCTATATCTTTTTTGTTTACGAGAAAAATGGGTGAGTGAAAACTCAAGTTTGGATCTGAAAACAAATTTGAACATCCAAAATGGATATGCACAAATGCTGAGAGAGATTGTTCCAAAAAGTATCTGTTATTTTTAAGGATAGGCAAAAAGTGGGTTGTTTGGCCCTAGTAAATATCCAACCACTTGAGAATTTCATTTTTTCTACTCCTTAAAATTTTTGAATCATTAGGTCCACTTGCATCCTCAACATGTTTCTGGCATGCATATCCACCACACTTAAAGTATGTTAGGATCAGTTACAAGTCCCTTTCCTTTAAAATTCCACCAGTCTTATTATTAGGAGCTGTACTAGCAGAATTTCAAGAACATGGATAACAACACCTCTGAGTTCATTTTAAGTGCCTGAAATAATTTTGAAATTTTTTTTTTCATACGTGAACTCTAAAATTTTCATTTTTTTACGCCTTGTATCTTTTTTGTTTACGAGAAAAATGGGAGAGTGCAAAGTCAAGTTTGGATATGGAAACAAATTTGAACATCCAAAATGGAAGTGCACAAATGCTGAGAATGATAGTTCCAAAAAGTATCTGTGATTTTTAAGGGTAGGCAAAAAGTGGGCTGTTTGGCCCTGGTAAATATCCAACCACTTGAGAATTTGATTTTTTCTACTCCTTGAAATTTTTGGATCATTAGGTCCATTTGCATCCTCAACGTGTTTCTGGCATGCATATCCACCACACTTAAGGCATGTTAGGACCAGTTACAAGTCCCTTTCCTATGAAATTCCACCAGGCTTATTATTAGGGGTTGTACAAGTGGAATTTCCAGAACATGGATAAAAAAACCTTGGAGTTCAATTTTAGTTCTTGAAATAATTTTGAAAATTTTTTTTTTGCATACTTGAACGCTAAAATTTTCATTTTGTTCTGCCTTATATCTTTTTTGTTTATGAGAAAAATGGGAGAGTAAAAACTAAAGTTTGGATCTTAAACAAATTTGAACATCCAAAATGGAAATGCACAAATGTTGAGAGAGATAGTTCCAACAAGTATCTGTGATTTTTAAGGATAGGCAAAAAGTGGGTTGTTTGGCCCTTGTAAATATCCAACCACTTGAGAGTTAGATTTTTTCTACTCCTTGAAATTTTTGCATCATTAGGTCCACTTGCATCCTCAACATGTTTCTGGCATGCATATCCACCACACTTAAAGCATGTTAGGATCAGTTACAAGTCCCTTTCCTATAGAATTCCACCAGGCTTATAATTAGGGGCAGTACTTGTGGAATTTCAAGAACATGGATAACAAAACCTTGGAGTTCATTTCTATTGCCTGAAATAATTTTGAAATTTTTTTTCTGCATAAATGAATTCTAAAATTTTCGTTTTGTTATGCCTTATATCTTTTTTGTTTACGAGAAAAATGGGAGGGTGAAAACTCAAGTTTGGATCTGAAAACAAATTTGAACATCCAAAATGGAAATGCACAAATGCTGAGAGAGATAGTTCCAAAAAGTATCTGTGACTTTTAAGGATAGGCAAAGAGTGGGTTGTTTGGCCCTGGTAAATATCCAACCACTTGAGAAGTTGATTTTTTCTACTCCTTGAAATTTTTGGATCATTAGGTCCCCTTGCATCCTCTACATGTTTCTGGCATGCATATCCACCACACTTAAAGCATGTCAGGATCAGTTACAAGTCCCTTTCCTATAAAACTCCACCAGGCTTATAATTAGGGGCTATACTAGTGGAATTTCCAGAACATGGATAACAAAACCTTGGAGTAAATTTTTTTTACCTGAAATAATTTTGAATTTTTTTTTTTTGCATACATGAATTCTAAAATTTTCATTTTGTTATGCCTTATATTTTTTTTGTTTACGAGAAAAATGGGAGAGTTAAAACTCAAGTTTGGATCTGAAAATAAATTTGAACATCCAAAATGAAAATGCACAAATGCTGATAGAGAAAGTTCCAAAAAGTATCTGTGATTTTTAAGGATAGGCTAAAAGTGGGTTGTTTGGCCCTAGTAAATATCGAACCACTTGAGAGTTTGATTTTTTCTACTCCTTGAAAATTTTGGATCATTAAGACCACTTGCATCCTCAACGTGTTTTTGGCATGCATACCCACCACATTAAGGCATGGTAGGACCAGTTTCAAGTCCCTTTCCTATAAAATTCCACTAGGCTAATTATTAGGGGTCGTACTAGTGGAATTTTCAGAACATGGATAGCAAAACCTTGGAGTTCTTTTTTAGTGCCTGAAATAATTTTGAATTTTTTTTTTGCATACATGAACTCTAATATTTTCAATTTTTTATGCCTTATATCTTTTTTGGTTACGAGAAAAATGGGAGAGTGAAAACTCAAGTTTGGATCTTAAAACAAATTTGAACATCCAAAATGGAAATGCACAAATGATGATAGAGATAGTTCCAAAAAGTATCTGTGATTTTTAAGGATCGAAAAAAAGTGGGTGGTTTGGCCCTGGTAAATATCCAACCACTTGATTTTTTCAACTCCTTGAAATTATCTGATCATTAGGTCAACTTACATCCTCAACATGTTTCGGGCATGCATATCCACCACACTTAAAGCATGTTTGGTACAGTTACAAGTCCCTTTCCTATAAAATTTCACCGGGCTTATTATTAGGGCTTGTACTAATGGAATTTCACAAACATGGATAACAAAACCTTGGAGTTCATTTTTAGTGCCTGAAATAATTTTGAAATTTTTTTTTGCATACATGAAGTCTAAAATCTTCCTTTTGTTATGCCTTAAATCTTCTTTGTTTACGAGAAAAATGGGAGAGTCAAAACTCAAGTTTGGCTATGAAAAAACAAATTTGAACATCAAAAATGGAAAAGCACAAATGCTGAGAGAGATAGTTCCAAAAAGTATCTTTGATTTTTAAGGATAGGCAAAAAGTGGGTTGTTTGGCCCTGGTAAATCTCCAACCACTTGAGAATTTGATTTTTTCTTCTCCTTGAAATTTTTGGATCATTAGGTCAACTTGCATCCTCAACATGTTTCTGGCATGCATATCCACCACACTTAGAGCATGTTAGGATCAGTTACAAGTCATTTTTCTATAAAATTCCACCAGACTTATTATTAGGGGCTCCACTTGTGGAATTTCCAGAACATAGATAACAAGACCTTGGAATTTATTTTTAGTGCCTAAAATAATTTTGAAATTTTTTTTTTGCATACATGAGCGCTAAAATTTTCATTTTGTCATGCCTTATATCTTTTTTGTTTACGAGATAAATCAAAGAGTGAAAACTCAAGTTTGGATCTGAAAACAAATTTGAACAACCAAAATGGAAATGCACAAATGCAGAGAGAGATAGTTAAAAAAAGTATCTGTGATTTTTATGGATCGGCAAAAAGCAGGTTGTTTGGCCCTGGAAAAAATCCAACCACGTGAGAATTTGATTTTTTCTACTCCTTGAAATTTTTGGATCATTTGGTCCACTTGCATCCTCAACTTGTTTTTGGCATGCATATCCACCACACTTAAGGCATGTTAGGACCAGTTACAAGTCCCTTTCCTATAAAATCCCACAGGCTAATTATTAGGGGTTGTACTAGTGGAATTTTCAGAACTTGGATAATAAAACCTTGGAGTTCATTTTTAGTGCCTGAAATAATTTTGAAATTTTTTTTTTGCATACATGAACTCTAAAATTTTCATTTTTTTATGCCTTATATCTTTTTTTTTTACGAGAAAAATGAAAGAGTGAAAACTCAAGTTTGGATCTGAAAACAAATTTGAACATCCAAAATGGAAATGCACAAACGCTGATAGAGATAGTTCCAAAAAGTATCTGTGATTTTAAAGGATAGGCTAAAAGTGGGTTGTTTCGCTCTGGTAAATATCCAACCACTTGAGAATTTGATTTTTTCTACTCCTTGAAATTTTTGGATCATTAGGTCCACTTGCATCCTCAACGTGTTTTTGGCTTGCATACCCACCACACTTAAGGCATGTTAGGACGAGTTACAAGTCCCTTTCCTATAAAATTCCACCAGGCTAATTATTAGGGGCTGTACTAGTGGAATTTTTAGAACATGGATAACAAAACCTAGGAGTTCATTTTTAGTGGCTGAAATAATTTTGAATTTTTTTTTTTTGCATACATCAACTCTAAAATGTTCATTTTTTTATGCCTTACATCTTTTTTGTTTACGAGAAAAATGGGAGAGTGAAAACTCAAGTTTGGATCTGAAAACAAATTTAAACATCCAAAATGGAAATGCACAAATGCTGATAGAGATAGTCCCAAAAAGTATCTGTGATTTTTAACGAAAGGGTAAAAGTGGGTTGTTTGGCCCTGGTAAATATCCAACCACTTGAGAATTTGATTTTTTCTACTCCTTGAAATTTTTGGATCATTAGGTCCACTTGCATCCTCAACGTGTTTTTGGCACGCATATCCACCAAACTTAAGGCATGTTAGGACCAGTTACAAGTCCCTTTCCTATAAAATTCCACCAGGCTAATTATTAGGGGTTATACTAGTGGAATTTTCAGAACATGGATAACAAAACCATGGAGTTCAATTTTAGTGCCTGAAATAATTTTGAAATTTTTTTTTGCATACATGAACTTTAAAATTTTCATTTTGTTATGCCTTATATCTTTTTTGTTTACGAGAAAAATGGGAGAGTGAAAACTCAAGTTTGGATCTGAAAACAAATTTGAACATCCAAAATGGAAATGCACAAATGCTGATAGAGATAGTTCCAAAAAGTATCTGTGATTTTTAAGGATAGGCTAAAAGTGGGTTTTTTGGCCCTGGTAAATATCCAACCACTTGAGAATTTGATTTTTTCTACTCCTTGAAATTTTTTGATCATTAGGTCAACTTGCATCCTCAACATGTTTCTGGCATGCATATCCACCACACTTAAAGCATGTTAGGATCAGTTACAAGTCGCTTTCCGATAAAATTCCACCAGGCTTATTATAAAGGCTTGTACTAGTTGAATTTCCAGAACATGGATAATAAAGCCTTGGTGTTCATTTTTAGTGCCTGAAATAATTTTGAATTTTTTTTTTTTGCATACTTGAACTCTAAAATTTTCATTTTGTTATGCCTTATATCTTTTTTGTTTATGAGAAAAATGGGAGAGTGAAAACTCAAGTTTGGATCTGTAAACAAATTTGAACATCCAAATTGGAAATGCACAAATGCTGATAGAGATAGTTCCAAATATTATCTGTGATTTTTAAAGATAGGCTAAAAGTGGGTTGTTTGGCCCTGGTAAATATCCAACCACTTGAGAAATTGTTTTTTTCTACTCCTTGAAATTTTTGGATCATTAGGTCCACTTGCATCCTTAACATGTTTCTGGCATGCATATCCACCACACTTAAAGCATGTTAGGATCAGTTACAAGTCCCTTTCCGATAAAATTCCACCAGACTTATTAATAGGGGCTGCACTTGTTGAATTTCCAGAACACGGATAACATAACCTTGGTGTTCATTTTTAGTGCCTGAAATAATTTTGAAATTTTTCTTTGCATTCTTGAACTCTAATATTTTCATTTTGTTATGCCTTATATCTTTTTTGTTTACGAGAAAAATGGGAGAGTGAAAACTCATGTTTGGATGTGAAAACAAATTTGAACATCCAAAATGGAAATGCCCAAATGCTGATAGAGAAAGTTCCAAAAAGTATCTGTGATTTTTAAGGATAGGCAAAAAGTGGGTTGTTTGGCCCTGGTAAATATCCAACCACTTGAGAATTTGATTTTTTCTACTCCTTGAAATTTTTTGATCATTAGGTCAACTTGCATCCTCAACTTGTTTCTGGCATGCATATCCACCACACTTAAAGCATGTTAGGATCAGTTACAAGTCCCTTTCTTATAAAATTCCACCAGGCTTATTATTAGGGGCTGCACTAGTGGAATTTCCAGAACATGGATAACAAAACCATGGAGTTCATTTTTAGTGCCAGAAATAATTTTGAATTTTTTTTTTTTTTTGCAGTCATGAACTGTTATATTATTATTTGTTTATGCCTTATATCTTTTTTGTTTACGAGAAAAATGGGAGTGTGAAAACTCAAGTTTGGATCTGAAAACAAAATTGAGCATCCAAAATGGAAATGTACAAATGCTGAGAGAGATAGTTCCAAAGAGTACCTGTGATTTTTAAGGATAGGCAAAAAGTAGGTTGTTTGGGCCTGGTAAATATCCAACCACTTGAGAAATTGATTTTTTCTACTCCTTGAAATTTTTGGATCATTTGGTCCGCATGCATCCTCAACATGTTTCTGGCATGCATATCCACCACACTTAAAGCATCTTAGGATCAGTTACAAACCCTTTCCTATAAAATTCCACCAGGCTTATGACTAGGGGTGTACTTGTGGAATTTCTAGAACATTGATAAAAAACCTTGGAGTTCATTTTTAGTGCTTGAAATAATTTTGAATTTTTTTTTTGCATACATGAACTCGAAAATTTTTCGTTTTGTTATGCCTTATATCTTTTTTGTTTACGAGAAAAATGGGAGAGTGAAAACTCAAGTATGGATCTGAAAACAATTTTGAACATCCAAAATGGAAAATCACAAATGCTGAGAGAGATAGTTCCAAAAAGTATCTGTGATTTTTAAGGATAAGCAAAAAGTGGGTTGTTTGGCCCTGGTAAATATCCAACCATTTGAGAATTTGACTTTTTCTACTCCATGAAATTTTTGGATCATTAGGTCAACTTGCCTCCTCAACATGTTTCTAGCATGCATATCCACCACACTTAAGGCATGTTAGGACCAGTTACAAGTCCCTTTCCTATAAAATTCCACCAGACTTATTAATAGGGGCTGCACTTGTGGAATTTCCAGAACATGGATAACAAAACCTTGGAATTCATTTTTAGTGCCAGAAATAATTTTGAAATTTTTTTTTGGACACATGAACGCTAAAATTTTCATTTTGTTATGCCTTATATCTTTTTTGTTTACGAGAAAAATGGGAGAGTGAAAACTCAAGTTTGGATCTGAAAACAAATTTGAACATCCAAAATGGAAATGCACAAATGTTGAGAGAGATAGTTCCAAAAAGTATCTTTGATTTTTAAGGATAGGCAAAAAGTGGGTTGTTTGGCCTTGGTAAAAATCCAACAAATTGAGAATTTGATTTTTTCTACTCCTTGAAATTTTTGGATCATTTGGTCCACTTGCATCCTCAACATGTTTCTGGCATGCATATCCACCACACTTAAAGCTTTTTAGGATCAACTACAAGTCCCTTTCCTATAAAATTCCACCAGGCTTATTATTAGGGGCTGTACTAGAGGAATTTCCAGAACATGGATAACAAAACCTTGGAGTTCATTTTTAGTGCCTTAAATAATTTTGAAATTTTTTTTTTGCGTACGTGAACTCTAAAATTTTCATTTTGCTATGCCGTATACTTTTTTGTTTACGGATCGAAAAACAAATTTGAACATCCAAAATGGTAATGCACAAATGCTGAGAGAGATAGTTCCAAAAAGTATCAGTGATTTTTAAGGATAGGCAAAAAGTGGGTTGTTTGGCCCCTGTAAATATCCTACCACTTACGAATTTGATTTTTTCTACTACTTGAAATTTTTTGATCATTAGGTCCACTTGCATCCTCAACATGTTTCTGGCATGAATGTCCACCACACATAAAGCATGTTAGGATCAATTACAAGTCCCTTTACATAAATTCCACCAGGCTTATTATGAGGGG
Source organism: Aristolochia californica (assembly GCF_029961685.1). Lineage (NCBI taxonomy): Eukaryota > Viridiplantae > Streptophyta > Magnoliopsida > Piperales > Aristolochiaceae > Aristolochia > Aristolochia californica. The sequence continues at coordinate 11,298,020 of NW_027181771.1, forward strand.
CAGTACTAGTGAAATTTCCAGAACATGGATAACAAAACCTTTCAGTCCATTTTTAGTGCCTGAAATATTTTTGAATTTTTTTTTTTTTGCATACTTGATCTCTAAAATATTCATTTTGTTATGCCTTATATCTTTTTTGTTTACGAGAAAAATGGGAGAGTGAAAACTCAAGTTTGGATTTGAAAACAAATTTTACAATCCAAAATGGAAATGCACAAATACTGAGAGAGATAATTCCAAAAAGTATCTGTGATTTTAAGGGTAGGCAAAAAGTGGGTTGTTTGGTCCTGGTAAATATCCAACCACTTGAAAATTTGATTTTTTCTGCTCCTAGAAATTTTTGGATCATTAGGTCCACTTGCATCCTCAACTTGTTTCTGGCATGCATATCCACCACACTTAAAGCATGTTCGGATCAGTTACAAGTCCCTTTCCTATAAAATTCCACCAGGCTTATTATTAGGAGCTGTACTAGTGGAATTTCCAGAACATGGATAACAAAACCATGGAGTTCATTTTTAGTGCCTGAAATAATTTTGAATTTTTTTTTTTAAGAATACATGAACACTAAAATTTTCATTTTGTTATGCCTTATATCTTTTTTGTCTACAAGAAAAATGGGAGAGTGAAAACTCAAGTTTGGACCTGAAAACAAATTTTACAATCCAAAATTGAAATGCACAAATACTGAGAGAGATAATTCCAAAAAGTATCTGTGATTTTTAAGGATAGGCAAAAAGTGGGTTGTTTGGTCCTAGTAAATATCCAACCACTTGAAAATTTGATTTTTTCTACCCCTTGAAATTTTTGGATCATTAGGTTCACTTGCATCCACAACATGTTTCTGGCATGCATATCCACCACACTTAAAGCATGTTAGCATCAGTTACAAGTCCCTTTCCTATAAAATTCCACCAGGCTTATTATTAGGGGCTGTACTAGTGGAATTTCCAGAACATGGAAACCAAAATCTTGGAATTCATTTTTAGTGCCTGAAATAATTTTGAATTTTTTTTTTTGCATACATGAACTCTAAAATTTTCATTTTCCTATGCCTTACATCTTTTTTTTTTACGTGAAAAATGGTAGAGTGAAAACTCATGTTTGGATCTGAAAACAAATTCGAACATCCAAAATGGAAATGCACAAATGCTGAGAGTGATAGTTCCAAAAAGTATCTGTGATTTTTAAGGATAGGCAAAAAGTGGGTTGTTTGGCCCTGGTAAATATCCAACCACTTGTGAATTTGATTTTTTCTACTCCTTCAAATTTTCTGATCAATAGGTCAACTTGCATACTCAACATGTTTTTGGCATGCATATGCACCGCACTTAAAGCATATTAGGATCAGTTACAAGTCCCTTTCCTATAAAATTCCACCAAGCTTATTATTAGGGGATGTACGAGTGGAATTTCTAGAACATGGATAACAAAACCTTATAGTTCATTTTTAGTGCGTGAAATAATTTTGAAATTTTTTTTTTCCATACACGAACTCTAAAATTTTCATTTTGTTATGCCTTATTTCTTTTTTGTTTACGAGAAAAATGGAAGAGTGAAAGCTCAAGTTTGGATCTGAAAGCAAATTTGAACATCCAAAAAGGAAATGCACAAATGCTGAGAGAGGTAGTTCCAAAAAGTATCTGTGTTTTTTAAGGATAGGCAAAACATGGGTTGTTTGGCCCAGGTAAATATCTAACCACTTGAGAATTTGATTTTTTCTACTCCTTGAAATTTTTGGATCAATAGGTCCACTTGCATCCTCAACATGTTTCTGGCATGTATATCCACCACACTTAAAGCATGTGAGGATCAGTTACAACTCCCTTTCCTATAAAGTTTCACCAGGCTAATTATTAGGTGTTGTACTAGTCGAATTTCCAGAACATGGATAACAAAAGCTTGAAGTTCATTTCTAGTGCCTGAAATAATTTTGAAATTTTTTTTTTGCATACATGAACTCTAAAATTTTCATTTTGTTATGCCTTATTTCTTTTCTGTTTACGAGAAAAATGGGAGAGTGAAAACTCAAGTTTGGATCTGAAAACAAATTTGAACATCCAAAATGGAAATGCACAAATGCTGAGAGAGATAGTTCCAAAAAGTATATGTGATTTTTAAGGATAGGCAAAAGTTGGTTGTTTGGCCCTGGTAAATATCCAACCACTTGAGAATTTGATTTTTTTCTACTCCTTGAAATTTTTGGATCATTAGGTCCACTTGCATACTCAACACGTTCCTGGCATGCATATCCACCACACTTAAAGCATGTTAGTATCTGTTAAAAGTCCCTTTCCTATAAAATTCCACCAGGCTTATCATTAGGAGCTGTACTAGTGGAATTTCTAGAACATGGAAAACATAACCTTGGAGTTCATTTTTAGTGCCTGAATTAATTTTGAAATTTTTTTTTTGCATACATGAACTCTAAAATTTTCATTTTTCTATGCCTTATATTTTTTTTGGTTACGAGAAAAATGGGAGAGGAAAACTCAAGTTTGGATATGAAAACAAATTTGAACATCCAAAATGGAAATGCACTAATGCTGAGAGTGATAGTTTCAAAAAGTAGCTGCGATTTTAAAGGATAGGCAAAAAGTGGGTGGTTTGGCCCCGGTAAATATCCCACCACTTTAGAATTTGATTTTTTCTACTCCTTGAAATTTTTGCATCATTAGGTCCACTTGCATCCTCAACATGTTTCTGGCATGCATATCCACCACACTTAAAGCATGTTAGGATCAGTTACAAGTCCCTTTCATATAAAATTCCACCAGGCTTTTTATTAGGGATGTACTTGTGGAATTTCCGGAACATGGATAACAAAACCTTGGAGTTCCTTTTTAGTGCCTAAAATAATTTTGAAATTTTTTTTTTGCATTCATGAACTCTAAAATTTTCATTTTGTTATGATTTATTTCTATATTTTTACAAGAAAAATGGGAGAGTGAAAACTCAAGTTTGGATCTGAAAACAAATTTGAACATCCAAAATGGAAATACACAAATGCTGAGAGAGATTGTTCCGAAAACTATCTGTGATTTTTAAGGATAGGCAAAAAGTGGGTTGTGTGGCCTTGCTAAATGTCCAACCACTTGAGAATTTGATTTTTTTCTACTCCTTGAAATTTTTGGATCATTATGTCCACTTGCATCCTCAACATGTTTCTGGCATGCATATCCACCACACTTAAAGCATGTTAGGATCAATTACAAGTCACTTTCCTATAAAATTCCACTAGGCTTATTATTAGGGGATGTACTTGTGGAATTTTCAGAACATGGAAAACAAAACCTTGGAGTTCATTTTTAGTGCCTGCAATAATTTTGAAATTTTTTTTTTGCATACATGAACTCTAAAATTTTCATTTTGTTATGCCTTATTTCTATATTTTTACGAGAAAAATGGGAGAGTGAAAACTCAAGTTTGGATCTGAAAACAAATTTGAACATCCAAAATGGAAATGCACAAATGCTGAGAGAGATTGTTCAAAAAAGTATATGTGTTTTTTAAGGATTGGCAAAACGTGGGTTGTTTGGCCCTGGTAAATATCCAACCACTTGAGAATTTTATTTTTTCTACTCCTTGAAATTTTTGGATCATTAGGTCCACTTGCATCCTCAACATGTTTCTGGCATGCATTTCCACCACACTTAAAGCATTTTAGGATCAGTTACAACTCCCTTTCCTATAAAGTTCCACCAGTCTTATTATTAGGAGCTGTACTAGTGTAATTTCCAGAACATGGATAACAAAAGCTTGGAGTTCATTTTAAGTGCCTGAAATAATTTTGAAATTTTTTTTTTTGCATATATGAACTCTAAAATTTTCATTTTGTTATGCCCTATTTCTTTTTTGTTTACGAGAAAAATGGGTGAGTGAAAACTCAAATATGGATCTGAAAACAAATTTGAACATCCAAAATGGAAATGCACAAATGCTAAGAGATATTGTTCCGAAAAGTATCTATGATTATAATGGATAGGCAAAAAGTGGGTTGTTTGGCCCTGGTAAATATCCAACCAATTAAGAATTTGATTTTATTCTACTCCTTGAAATTTTTGGATCATTAGGTTCACTTGCATACTCAACATGTTTCTGGCATGCATATCCACCACAATTCAAGCATGTTAGGATCAGTTACAACTCCCTTTCCTATAAAATTCCACCAGGCTTATTATTAGGGGTTGTACTAGTGAAATTTCCAGAACATGGAAAACAAAACCTTGGAGTTCATTTTTTGTGCCTGAAATCATTTTGAAATTTTTTTTTTTGCATACATGGACTCTAAAATTTTCATTTTACTATGCCTTATATCTTTTAGGTTTACGAGAAATATGGGAGAGTGAAAACTCAAGTTTGGATCTGAAAACAAATTTGAACATCCAAAATGGAAATGCACAAATGCTGAGAGAGATAGTTCCAAAAAGTATCGGTGATTTTTAAGGATAGGCAAAAGGTGGGTTGTTTGGCCCTGGTAATTGTCCAACGACTTGAGAATTTGATTTTTTCTACTCCTTGAAATTTTTGGATCAATAGGTCCACTTGCATCGTCAACATGTTTCTGGCATGCATATCCACCACACCTAAAGCATGTTTGGATCAGTTACAAGTCCCTTTCCTATAAAATTCCACCAGGCTTATTATTTGGGGTTGTACTAGTGGAATTTTCAGAACATGGATAACAAAACCTTGGAGTTCATTTTTAGTGCCTGAAATAATTTTGAATTTTTTTTTTTTGCATTCATGAACTCTAAAATTTTCGTTTTGTTATACCTTAAATCTTTTTTTTTTACGACAGAAATGGGAGAGTGAAAACTCAAGTTTGGATTTGAAAACAAATTTGAACATCCAAAATAGAAATGCACAAATGCTGAGAGACAAAGTTCCAAAAAGTAACTGTGATTTATTAATGATAGGCAAAAAGTGGGTTGTTTGGCCGTGGTAAATATCCAACCACTTGAGAATTTGATTTTTTCTACTCCTTGGAATTTTTGGATCATTACGTCCACTTGCATCCTCAACATGTTTCTCGCATGCAAATCCACCACACTTAAAGCATGTTAGGTTCAGTTTCAAGTCCCTTTCCTATAAAATTCCACCAAGCTTATTATTAGGGGCTATACTAGTGGAATTTCCAGAACATGGATAAAAAAACCTTGGAGTTCATTTTTAGTGCTTGAAATAATTTGGAAATTTTTTTTTTGCATAGATGAACTCTAAAATTTTCATTTTATTATGCCTTATATCTTTTTTGTTCACGAGAAAAAAGGGAGAGTGAAAACTCAAGTGTAGATCTAAAAAAAAATTTGAACATCTAAAATGGAAATGCACAAATGCTGAGAGAGATTGTTCCAAAAAGTATATGTGATTTTTCAGGATAGGAAAATAGTAGGTTGTTTGGCCCTGGTAAATATCCAACCACTTGAGAATTTGATTTGTTTCTACTCCTTGAAATTTTTGGATCATTAGGTCCACTTGCATCCTAGACATGTTTCTGGCAAGCATATCAACCACACTTAAAGCATGTTAGGTTCAGTTACAAGTCCCTTTCCTATAAAATTCCACCAAGATTATTATTAGGGTTTGTACTAGTGGAATTTCTAGAACATGGATAAAAAAACCTTGGAGTTCATTTTTAGTGCCTGAAATAATTTTGAAATTTTTTTTTTTGCATACATGAACTCTAAATTTTAATTTTTTTATGCCTTATATCTTTTTTGTTTACGAGAAAAATGGGAGAGTGAAAACTCAAGTTTGGATCTGAAAACAAATTTGAACATCCAAAATGGAAATGCACAAATGCTGAGAGAGATAGTTCCAAAAAGTATCTGTGATTTTTAAGGATAGGCAAAAAGTGGGTTGTTTGGCCCTGGTAAATATCCAACCACTTGAGAATTTGATTTTTTCTACTCCTCGAAATTTTTGGATCATTAGGTCCACTTGCATCCTCAACATGTTTCTGGCATGCATATCCACCACACTTAAAGCAAGTTAGGATCAGTTAAAACTCCCTTTCCTCTAAAATTCCACCAGGCTTATTATTAGGGGCTGTATTAGTGGAATTTCCAGAACATGGATAACAAAACATTGGAGTTCATTTTTAGTGCCTAAAATAATTTTGAAATTTTTTTTTTTGTGTACATGAACTCTAAACTTTTCATTTTGTTATGCCTTATATCTTTTTTGTTTACGAGAAAAATGAGAGAGTGAAAACTCAAGTTTGGATCTGAAAACAAATTTGTACATCCACATTAGAAATGCACAAATGGTGAGAGAGATAGTTCCAAAAAGTATCTGTGTTTTGTAAGGATAGGCAAAAAGTGGGTTGTTTGGCCCTGGTAAATATCCAACCACTTGAGAATTTGATTTTTTCTTCTCCATGAAAGTTTTGGATAATTAGGTCCATTTGCATCCTCAACATGTTTCTGGCATGCATATCCACCACACTTAAAGCATGTAAGGATCAGTTACAAGTCCCTTTCCTATACAATTCCACCAAGCTTATTATTTGGGGTTGTACTAGTGGAATTTCTAGAACATGGATAACAAAACCTTGGAGTTCATTTTTAGTGGCTGAAATAATTTTGAAAATTTTTTTTTGCATACATGTACTCTAAAATTTACATTTCATTATGCATTATATCTTTTTTGTTTACGAGAAAAATGGGAGAGTGAAAACTCAAGTTTGGATCTGAAAACAAATTTGAACATCCACAATGGAAATGCACAAATGCTGAGAGAGATAGTTCCGAAAAGTATCTGTCATTTTTTAAGGATAGCAAAAAAAGTGGGTTGTTTGGCCCTAGTAAATATCCAACCACTTGGGAATTTGATTGTTTCTACTCGCTGAAATTTTCGGATCATTAGGTCCACTCTCATCCTCAACATGTTTCTAGCATGCATATCCACCACACTTAAAGCAAGTTTGGATCAGTTACAAGTCCCTTTCCTATAAAATTCCACCAAGCTTATTACTAGGGGTTGTACTAGTGGAATTTCGAGATCATGGATAACAAAAGCGTGGAGTTCATTTTAAGTGCCAGAAATAATTTTGAAATTTTTTTTTTTGCATATATGAACTGTAAATTTTTTATTTTGTTATGCCTTATATCTTTTTTGTGTACGAGAAAAATAGGAAAGTGAAAACAAAAGTTTGGATCTGAAATCAAATTTGAACATCCAAAATGGAAATGCACAAATGCTGAGGGAGATAGTTCCAAAAAGTATTTGCGATTTTTAAGGATATGCAAAAAGTGGGTTGTTTAGCCTTTGTAAATATCCAATAACTTGAGAATTTGATTTTTCTACTCCTCGAAATTTTTGGACCATTAGGTCCACTTGTATGCATATCCACCACACTTAAAGCATGTTAGGATCAGTTACAAATCCCTTTCCTATAAAATTCCATCAAGCTTATTCTTAGGGGTTGTACGAGTGGAATTTCCAGAACATGGATAACAAAACCTTGGAGTTCAGTTTTAGTGCCTGAAAAAAGTTGGAAATTTCTTTTTTTATACATGAACTCTAAAATTTTTCATTTTGTTATGCCTTATATCTTTTTTTTTATGAGAAAAATGGGAGAGTGAAAACTCAAGTTTGGATCTGAAACCAAATTTGAACATCCAAAATAGAAATGTACATATGCTGAGAGATATAGTTCCAAAAAGTATCTGTGATTTTTAAGGAGTGGCAAAAAGTGGGTTGTTTGGCCCAGGTAAATATCCAACCACTTGAGAATTTGATTTCTTCTACTCCTTGAAATTTTTGGATCCTTAGGTCCACTTGCGTCCACAACATGTTTCTGGCTCGCATATCCACCACACTTAAGGCATGTTACGATCAGTTCCAAGTCCCTTTGCTATAAAATTCCATCAAGCTTATTATTAGGGGCTGTACGAGAGGAATTTCCAGAACATGTATAACAAAACCTTCGAGTTCATCTTTAGTGCCTGAAATAATTTAGAAATTTTTTTTTTTGCATACATGATCTGTAAAATTTTCATTTTGTCATGCATTATATCTTTTTTGTTTATGAGAAAAAAGGGAGAGTGAAAACTCTAGTTTGGATCTGAAAAGAAATTTGAATATCCAAAATGGAAATGCAAAAATGCTAAGAGAGATAGTTCAAAAAAGTATCTGTGATTTTTTAGGATTGGTAATAAGTGGGTTGTTTGGCCCTGGTAAATATCCAACCACTTGAGAATTTGATTTTTTCCCCTCCATGGAAATTTTTGGATCATTAGGTCCATTTGCGTCCTCAACTTGTTTCTGGCCTGCATATCCACCACACTTAAACCGTGTTCGGATCAGTTACATGTCCCTTTCCTATAAAATTCTACCAAGCTTATTATTAGGGGCTGTACTAGTGGAATTTTTTGAACATGGACAACAAAACCTTGTAGTTCGTTTTTACTGCCTGAAATAATTTTTTAATTTTTTTTTTGCATACATGAACTCTAAAATTTTAATTTTGTTATGCCTTATATCTTTTTAGTTTACGAGAAAAATGGGAGAGTGAAAACTTAAGTTTGGATTTGAAAACAAATTTGAACATCCCAAATGGAAATGCACAAATGCTGAGAGAGATAGTTCCAAGAAGTATCTGTGCTTTTTTAAGGATAGGCAAAGAGTGGGTTGTTTGGCCCTTGTAAATATCCAACCACTTAGGAATTTGATTTTTTCTACTCCTCGAAAATTTTGGATTATTAGGTCCAATTGTGTCCTCAACATGATTCTGGCACGCATATCCACTACACTTAAAGCATGTTAGGATCAGTTACAAGTCCCTTTCTATAAAATTTCACCAAGCTTATTATTAGGGGTACTAGTGGAATTTCCAAAACTTGGATAACTAAACCTTGGAGTTCATTTTTAGTGCCTGAAATAATTGTGAATTTTTTTTTTTTGCAAACTTTAGTTGTAAAATTTTCATTTTGTAATCCATTATATCTTTTTCGTTTACGAGAAAAATGGGAGAGTGAAAACTCAAGTTTGGATCTGAAAACAAATTTGAATATCCAAAAAGGAAATGCATAAATGCTATGAGTGATAGTTTCAAAAAGAATTTGTGATTTTTAAGGATAGGCAAAAAGTGGGTTGTTTGGCCCTGGTTAATATCCAACCACTTGGGAATTTGATTTTTTCTACTCCTTGAAATTTTTGGAACATTAGGACACTTGCATCCTCAACATGTTTCTGGCATGCATATCCACCACACTTGAAGCATGTTAGGATCAGTTACAAGTCCCTTTCCTTTAAAATTCCACCAAGCTTATTATTAGAGGCTATACTAGTGGAACATCCAGAACGTGGATACCAAAACCTTGGAGTTCATTTTTAGTGCCTGAAATAATTTTGAAATTTTTTTTTGCACACATGAACTCTAAAAATTTCTTTTTTTTTTGCCTTATATCTTTTTTTTTACGAGAAAAAAGGGATAGTGAAAACTCAAGTTAGGATCTGAAAATAAATTTGAACATCCAAAACGGAAATGCACAATTACTGAGAGAGATAGTTCCAAAAAGTATCTGTGACTTTTAAGGATAGGCAAAAAGTGGGTTGTTTGGCCCTGGTAAATAAATATCCAACAACTTGAGAATTTGATTTTTTCAACTCCTTGAAATTTTTGGATCATTAGGTCCACTTGCGTCCTCAATGTGTTTCTGGCATGCATATCCACCACACTTAAAGCATGTTAGGATCAGTTACAAGTCCCTTTCCTGTAAAATTCCACCAAGCTTATTATTAAGGGCTGTACTAGTGGAATTTCTAGAACATGGATCACAAAACCTTGGAGTTCAATTTTAGTGCCTGAAATAATTTAGAAATTTTTTTTTTGCATACATGAACTCTAAAATTTTCATTTTGTTATGCCTTATATCTTTTTTGTTTACGAGAAAAATGGGAGAGTGAAAACTCTAGTTTGGATCTGAAAAGAAATTTGAATATCCAAAATGGAAATGTACAAATGCTGAGAGAGGTAGCTCAAAAAAGTATCTGTGATTTTTTAGGATTCGCAATAAGTGGGTTGTTTGGCCCTGGTAAATATCCAACCACTTGAGAATTTGATTTTTTCCACTCCTTGGAAATTTTTGGATCATTAGGTCCACTTGCGTCCTCAACTTGTTTCTGGCATGCATATCCACCACACTTAAACCGTGTTAGGATCAGTTACGAGTCTCTTTCCTATAAAATTCTACCAAGCTTATTATTAGGGGCTGTACTAGTGGAATTTCTTGAACATGGACAAAAAAACCATGGAGTTCAGTTTTACTGCCTGAAATAATTTTTTAATTTTTTTTTTGCATACATGAATTCCAAAATTTTAATTTTGCTATGCCTTATATCTTTTTAGTTTACGAGAAAAATGGGAGAGTGAAAACTCAAGTTAGGATCTGAAAATAAATTTAAACATCCAAAATGGAAATGCACAAATGCTGAGAGAGATAGTTCCAAAAAGTATCTGTGATTTTTTAGGATTGGCAATAAGTGGGTTGTTTGACCCTGGTAAATATCCAACCACTTGAGAATTTGATTTTTTCCACTCCTTGGAAATTTTTGGATCATTAGGTCCACTTGCGTCCTCAACTTGTTTCTGGCATGCATATCCACCACACTTAAACCGTGTTAGGATCAGTTACAAGTCTCTTTCCTATAAAATTCCACCAAGCTTATTATTAGGGGCTGTACTAGTGGAATTTCTTGAACATGGACAACAAAACCTTGGAGTTCGTTTTTACTGCCTGAAATATTTTTTAAATTTTTTTTTGCATACATGAACTCTAAAATTTTAATTTTGTTAGGCCTTTTATCTTTTTAGTTTACGAGAAAAATGGGAGAGTGAAAACTCAAGTTTGGATTTGAAAACAAATTTGAACATCCAAAATGGAAATGCACAAAAGCTGAGAGAGATAGTTCCAAAAAGTATCTGTGCTTTTTTAAGGAATGGCAAAAAGTGGGTTGTTTGGCCCTGGTAAATATCCAACCGCTTGAGAATTTGATGTTTTCTACTCTTTGAAATTTTCTGATCATTAGGTCCACTTGCATCCTGAACATGTTTCTGGCATGCATATCCACCACACTTAAAGCATGTTAGGATCAGTTACAAGTCCCTTTCCTTTAAAATTCCACCAAGCTTATTATTAGGGGCTGTACTAGTGGAACTTCCAGAACGTGGATAAAAAAACCTTGGAGTTCATTTTTAGTGCCTGAAATAATTTTGAAATTTTTTTTTTGCTGACATGAACTCTAAAATTTTCATTTTGATATGCCTTATATCTTTTTTTTTTACGAGAAAAAAGGGAGAATGAAAACTCAAGTTCCAATCTGAAAACAAATTTGAACATCCAAAATGGAAATGCACAAATGCTGAGAGAGATTGTTCCAAAAAGTATCTGTGATTTTTAAGGAAAGACAAAAAGTGGGTTTTTTGGCCCTGGTAAATATCCAACCACTTGAGAATTTGATGTTTTCTACTCCTTTGAAATATTTGGATCATTAGGTCCACTTGCGTCCTCAACATGTATCTGGCATGCATATCCACCACACTTAAAGCATGTTAGGATCAGTTAGAAGTCCCTTTCCTATAAAATTCCACCAAGCTTATTATTAGGGGCTGTACTAGAGGAATTTCCAGAACATGGATAACAAAACCTTGGAGTTCATTTTTAGTGCCTGAAATAATTTTGAAAATATTTTTTGCACACATGTTCTCTAAAATTTACATTTCGTTATGCCTTATATCTTTTTTGTTTACGAGAAAAATGGGAGAGTGAAAACTCAAGTTTGGATCAGAAAAAAAATTTGAACATCCACAATGGAAATGCACAAATGCTGAGAGAGATAGTTCCACAAAGTATCTGTCATTTTTTAAGGATAGGCAAAAAGTGGGTTGTTTGGCCCTAGTAAATATCCTACCACTTGGGAATTTGATTTTTTCTACTCCTTGAAATTTTTGGATCTTTAGGTCCACTTGCATCCTCAACATGTTTCTAGCTTGCATATCCACCACATTTAAAGCATGTTAGGATTAGGTACATGTCCCTTTCCTATAAAATTCCACCAAGCCTATTATTAGGGGTTGTTCTTGAGGAATTTCCAGAACATGGAGAACAAAACCTTGGAGTTCATTTTTAGAACCTGAAATAATTTAGAAATTTTTTTTTGCACACATGAACTCTAAAATATTAATTTTTTATGCCTTATATCTTATTTGTTTACGAGAAAAAAGGGAGAGTGAAAACTCAAGTTTGGATCTGAAAACAAATTTCAACATCCAAAATGGAAATGCACAAATGCTGACAGAGATAGTTCCAAAAAGTATCTCTTAGTTTTTAATGATAGGCAAAAAGTGGGTTGTTTGGCCCGGGTAAATATCAACCCACTTGAGAATTTGATTTTTTCTACTCCTTGAAATTTTTGGATCATTAGGTCCACTTGCATCCTCAACATGTTTCTGGCATGCATGTCCACCACAATTAAAGCTTGTTAGGATCAGTTACAAGTCCCTTTCCTATAAAATTCCTCCAAGCATTTTATTAGGGGTTGTACTAGTGGAATTTCCAGAACATGGATAACCAAACCTTGGAGTTCATTTTTATGGCCTGAAACAATTTTGAAAATTTTCTTTTGCATGCATGAACTCTAAAATTTAAACTTTGCTATGCCTTATATCTTTTTTGTTTACGAGAAAAATGGGAGAGTGAAAACTCAAGTTTGGATCTTAAAAGAAATTTGAACATCCAAAATGGAAATGCACAAAAGCTGAGAGATATAGTTCCAAAAAGTATCTGTGATTATTTAAGGATAGGCAAAGAGTGGGTTGTTTGCCCCTAGTAAATATCCAACCGCTTGGGAATTTGATTTTTTCTACTCCTTGAAATTTTTGGATCATTAGGTCCACTTGCATCCTCAACATGTTTCTGGCATTCTTATCCACCATACTTAAAGCATGTTAGGATCAGTTACAAGTCCCTTTCCTATAAAATTCCACCAAGCTTATTATTAGGGGCTGTACTAGTGGAATTTCCAAAACTTAGATAACAAAACCTTGGAGTTCATTTTTAGTGCCTGAAATAATTTTGAAATTTTTTTTTGCACAAATGAACTCTAAAATTTTGATTTTTTTATGCCTTAAATCTTTTTTTTTTTTATGAGAAAAAAGGGAGAGTGAAAACTCAAGTTTGGATCTGAAAATAAATTTGAACATCCAAAATGGAAATGCACAAATGCTGAGAGAGATAGTTCCAAAAAGTATCTGTGATTTTTAAGGATAGGCAAAAAGTGGGTTGTTTGGCCATGGTAAATATCCAACCACTTGAGAATTTGATTTTTTCTACTCCTTGAAATTTTTGGATCCTTAGGTCCTCTTGCGTCCTCAACGTGTTTCTGGCAATCCGTTAAAAGTCCCTTTCCTTTAAAATTCCACCAAGCTTATTATTAGGGGTCGTACTAGTGGAATTTCCAGAACATTAACAAACCATGGAGTTCATTTTTATTGCCTGAAATAATTTTGAAATTTTTTTTTGCGTACATGAACTATAAAATTTTCATTTTGTTATGCCTTATATCTTTTTTGTTTACGAGAAAAATGGGAGTGTAAAAACTCAAGTTTGGATCTGGAAAGAACTTTGAAAATCCAAAAAGCAAATCCACAAATGCTGAGAGAGATAGTTCCAAAAAGTATCTGTGATTATTTATGGATAGGCAAAGAGTGGGTTGTTTGGCCCTAGTAAATATCCAACCGCTTGGGAATTTGATTTTTACTACTCGAAATTTTTGGATCATTAGGTCCACTTGCGTCCTCAACATGTTTTTGGCATGCATATCCACCACACGTAAAGAATGCTAGGATCAGTTCCAAGTCCCTTTCCTATAAAATTCCACCAAGCTTTATTATTAGGGGCTATACTAGTGGAATTTCCAGAATGTGGATAACAAAACCTTGGAGTTCATTTTTAGTGCCTGAGATAATTTCGAAATTTTTTTTTGCACACATGAACTCTAAAAATTTCATTTTTTTATGCCTTATATCTTTTTTTTTACGAGAAAAAAGGGAGAGTGAAAACTCAAGTTAGGATCTGAAAATAAATTTGAACATCCAAAATGGAAATGCACAATTACTGAGAGAGATAGTTCCAAAAAGTATCTGTGATTTTTAAGGATAGGCAAAAAGTGGGTTGTTTGCCCCTGGTAAATATCCAACCACTTGAGAATTTGATTTTTTCAACTCCTTGAAATTTTGGGATCATTAAGTCCAATTGCGTCCTCAACATGTTTCTGACATGCATATCCACCACACTTAAATCATGTTAGGATCAGTTACAAGTCCCTTTCCTGTAAAATTCCACCAAGCTTATTATTAAGGGCTGTACTAGTGGAATTTCTAGAATATGGATAACAAAACCTTGGAGTTCATTTTTAGTGCCTGAAATAATTTTGAAAATTTTTTTTTGCATACATGAACTCTAAAATTTTCATTTTGTTATGCCTTATATCTTTTTTGTTTACGAGAAAAATGGGAGAGTGAAAACTCTAGTTTGGATCTGAAAAGAAATTTGAATATCCAAAATGGAAATGCACAAATGCTGAGAGAGATAGCTCAAAAAAGTATCTGTGATTTTTTAGGATTCGCAATAAGTGGGTTGTTTGGCCCTGGTTAATATCCAACCACTTGAGAATTTGATTTTTTCCACTCCTTGGAAATTTTTGGATCATTAGGTCCACTTGCGTCCTCAACTTGTTTCTGGCATGCATATCCACCACACTTAAACCGTGTTAGGATCAGTTACAAGTCCCTTTCCTATAAAATTCCACCAAGCTTATTATTAGGGGCTGTACTAGTTGAATTTCTTGAACATGGACAAAAAAACCATGGAGTTCATTTTTACTGCCTGAAATAATTTTTTAATTTTTTTTTTGCATACATGAATTCTAAAATTTTAATTTTGTTATGCCTTATATCTTTTTAGTTTACGAGAAAAAGGGGAGAGTGAAAACTCAAGTTAGGATCTGAAAATAAATTTGAACATCCAAAATGGAAATGCACAAATGCTGAGAGAGATAGTTCCCAAAAGTATCTGTGATTTTTTAGGATTGGCAATAAGTGGGTTGTTTGCCCCTGGTAAATATCCAACCACTTGAGAATTTGATTTTTTCCACTCCTTGGAAATTTTTGGATCAGTAGGTCCACTTGCGTCCTCAACTTGTTCCTGGCATGCATATCCACCACACTTAAACCGTGTTAGGACCAGTTACAAGTCCCTTTCCTATAAAATTCCACCAAGCTTATTATTAGGGGCTGTACTAGTGGAATTTCTTGAACATGGACAACAAAACCTTGGAGTTCGTTTTTACTTCCTGAAATATTTTTTTAATTTTTTTTTGCATACATGAACTCTAAAATTTTAATTTTGTTAGGCCTTATATCTTTTTAGCTTACGAGAAAAATGGGAGAGTGAAAACTCAAGTTTGGATTTGAAAACAAATTTGAACATCCAAAATAGAAATGCACAAATGCTGAGAGAGATAGTTCCAAAAAGTATCTGTGCTTTTTTAAGGAATGGCAAAAAGTGGGTTGTTTGGCCCTGGCAAATATCCAACCGCTTGAGAATTTGATGTTTTCAACTCCTTGAAATTTTCTGATCATTAGGTCCACTTGCATCCTGAACATGTTTCTGGCATGCATATCCACTACACTTAAAGCATGTTAGGATCAGTTACAAGTCCCTTTCCTTTAAAATTCCACCAAGCTTATTATTAGGGGCTGTACTAGTGAAACTTCCAGAACGTGGATAAAAAAACCTTGGAGTTCATTTTTAGTGCCTGAAATAATTTTGAAATTTTTTTTTTGCTGACATGAACTCTAAAATTTTCATTTTGATATGCCTTATATCTTTTTTTTTACGAGAAAAAAGGGAGAATGAAAACTCAAGTTCCAATCTGAAAACAAATTTAAACATCCAAAATGGAAATGCACAAATGCTGAGAGAGATTGTTCCAAAAAGTATCTGTGATTTTTAAGGAAAGACAAAAAGTGGGTTTTTTGGCCCTGGTAAATATCCAACCACTTGAGAATTTGATTTTTTCTACTCCTTTGAAATATTTGGATCATTAGGTCCACTTGCGTCCTCAACATGTATCTGGCATGCATATCCACCACACTTAAAGCATGTTAGGATCAGTTAGAAGTCCCTTTCCTATAAAATTCCACCAAGCTTATTATTAGGGGCAGTACTAGAGGAATTTCCAGAACATGGATAACAAAACCTTGGAGTTCATTTTTAGTGCCTGAAATAATTTTGAAATTTTTTTTTGCACACATGTTCTCTAAAATTTACATTTCGTTATGCCTTATATCTTTTTTGTTTACGAGAAAAATGGGAGAGTGAAAACTCAAGTTTGGATCAGAAAAAAAATTTGAACATCCACAATGGATATGCACAAATGCTGAGAGAGATAGTTCCACAAAGTATCTGTCATTTTTTAAGGATAGCCAAAAAGTGGGTTGTTTGGCCCTAGTAAATATCCTACCACTTGGGAATTTGATTTTTTCTACTGCTTGAAATTTTTGGATCTTTAGGTCCACTTGCATCCTCAACATGTTTCTAGCTTGCATATCCACCACATTTAAAGCATGTTAGGATTAGGTACATGTCCCTTTCCTATAAAATTCCACCAAGCCTATTATTAGGGGTTGTTCTTGAGGAATTTCCAAAACATGGATAACAAAACCTTGGAGTTCATTTTTAGAACCTGAAATAATTTAGAAATTTTTTTTTGCACACATGAACTCTAAAATATTAATTTTTTTATGCCTTATATCTTTTTTGTTTACGAGAAAAAAGGGAGAGTGAAAAGTCAAGTTTGGATCTGAGAACAAATTTCAACATCCAAAATGGAAATGCACAAATGCTGACAGAGATAGTTCCAAAAAGTATCTCTTAGTTTTTAAGGATAGGCAAAAAGTGGGTTGTTTGGCCCGGGTAAATATCAACCCACTTGAGAATTTGATTATTTCTACTCCTTGAAATTTTTGGATCATTAGGTCCACTTGCATCCTCAACATGCTTCTGGCATGCATGTCCACCACAATTAAAGCTTGTTAGGATCAGTTACAAGTCCCTTTCCTATAAAATTCCTCCAAGCATTTTATTAGGGGTTGTACTAGTGGAATTTCCAGAACATGGATAACCAAACCTTGCAGTTCATTTTTATGGCCTGAAATAATTTTGAAAATTTTCTTTTGCATGCATGAACTCTAAAATTTAAATTTTGCTATGCCTTATATCTTTTTTGTTTACGAGAAAAATGGGAGAGTGAAAACTCAAGTTTGGATCTGAAAAGAAATTTGAACATCCAAAATGGAAATGCACAAATGTTGAGAGAGATAGTTCCAAAAAGTATCTGTGATTATTTAAGGATAGGCAAAGAGTGGGTTGTTTGCCCCTAGTAAATATCCAACCGCTTGGGAATTTGATTTTTTCTAATCCTTGAAATTTTTGGATCATTTGGTCCACTTGCATCCTCAACTTGTTTCTGGCATGCTTATCCACCATACTTAAAGCATGTTAGGATCAGTTACAAGTCCCTTTCCTATAAAATTCCACCAAGCTTATTATTAGGGGCTGTACTAGTGGAATTTCCAAAACTTAGATAACAAAACCTTGGAGTTTTTTTTTTGTGCCTGAAATAATTTTGAAATTTTTTTTTGCACAAATGAACTCTAAAATTTTGATTTTTTTATGCCTTAAATCTTTTTTTTTTTACGAGAAACAAGGGAGAGTGAAAACTCAAGTTTGGATCTGAAAATAAATTTGAACATCCAAAATGGAAATGCACAAATGCTGAGAGAGATAGTTCCAAAAAGTATCTGTGATTTTTAAGGATAGGCAAAAACTGGGTTGTTTGGCCAAGGTAAATATCCAACCACTTGAGAATTTGATTTTTTCTACTCCTTGAAATTTTTGGATCCTTAGGTCCTCTTGCGTCCTCAATGTGTTTCTGGCAATCCGTTAAAAGTCCCTTTCCTTTAAAATTCCACCAAGCTTATTATTAGGGGTTGTACTAGTGGAATTTCCAGAACATTAACAAACCTTGGACTTCATTTTTATTGCCTGAAATAATTTTGAAATTTTTTTTTCCATACATGAACTATAAAATTTTCATTTTGTTATGCCCTCTATCTTTTTTGTTTACGAGAAAAATGGGAGAGTAAAAACTCAAGTTTGGATCTGGAAAGAACTTTGAAAATCCAAAAAGGAAATCCACAAATGCTGAGAGAGATAGTTCCAAAAAGTATCTGTGATTATTTAACGATAGGCAAAGAGTGGGTTATTTGGCCCTAGTAAATATCCAACCGCTTGGGAATTTGATTTTTACTACTTGAAATTTTTGGATCATTAGGTCCACTTGCATCCTCAACATGTTTTTGGCATGCATATCCACCACACGTAAAGAATGCTAGGATCAGTTCCAAGTCCCTTTCCTATAAAATTCCACCAAGCTTTATTATTAGGGGCTATACTAGTGGAATTTCCAGAACGTGGATAACAAAACCTTGGAGTTCATTTTTAGTGCCTGAAATAATTTTGAAATTTTTTTTTGCATACATAAACTCTAAAATTTTCATTTTGTTATGTCTTATATCTTTTTTGTTTACGAGAAAATTGGGAGAGTGAAAACTCAAGTTTGGATCAGAAAACAAATTGTAACATCCAAAATGGAAATCCACAAATGCTGAGAGAGATAGTTCCAAAAAGTATCTGTGATTTTTAAGGATAGGCAAAAAGTGGGTTGTTTGGCCCTGGTAAATATCCAACAACTTGAGAATTTGATTTTTTCTACTCGTTGAAATTTTGGGATCATTAGGTCCAATTGCTTCCTCAACATGTTTCTGACATGCATATCCACTACACTTAAAGCATGTTAGGATTTGTTACAAGTCCCTTTCCTATAAAATTCCACCAAGCTTATTATTAGGGGCTGTACTAGTGGAATTTCCAAAACTTGGATAACAAAACCTTTGAGTTCATTTTTTAGGCCTGAAATAATTTTGAAATTTTTTTTTTGCATACATGAACTATAAAATTTTCATTTTGTTATGCCTTATATCTTTTTTGTTTACAAGAAAACTAGGAGAGTGAAAACTCAAGTTTGGATCTGAAAACAAATTTCAACATCCAAAATATAAATGGAAAACTGCTGAGAGAGATAGTTCCAAAAAGTATATGTGATTTTTTAAGGATAGGCAAAAAGTGGGATGTTTGGCCCTGGTAAATATCCAACCACTTGAGAATTTTATTTTTTCTACTCGTTGAAATTTTTGGATCATTAGGTCCACTTGCATCCTTAATATGTTTCTGGCATGTATATCCTCCACATTTAAAGCATGTTAGGATCAGTTACAAGTCCCTTTCCTATAAAATTTCACCAAGCTTATTACTAAGGGCAGAACTAGTGGAATTTCCAGAACATGGAAAACAAAACCTTGGAGTTCATTTTTAGTGCCTGAAATAATTTTGAAATTTTTTTTTGCATACATGAACTATAAAATTTACATTTCGTTATGCCTTATATCTTTTTTGTTTACGAGAAAAATGGGAGAGTGAAAACTCAAGTTTGGATTTGAAAACAAATTTGAACATCCAAAATGGAAATGCACAAATGCTGAGAGAGAGAGTTCCAAAAAATATCTGTAATTTTTTAAGGATAGGTAAAAAGTGGGTTATTTGGCCCTGGTAAATCTCCAACCACTTGAGAATTTTATTTTTTCTACTCCTAGAAACTTTTGGATCATTAGGTCCACTTGCATCCTACACATATTTCTGGCATGCATATCCACCACACTTAAAGCATGTTAGGATCAGTTACAAGTCCCTTTCCTATAAAATTCCACCAATGTTATTACTAGGGGTTGTACTAGTGGAATTTCCAGAACATGGGTAACAAAACTTTTGTGTTCATTTTTAGTGCCTGAAATAATTTTGAAAATTTTTTTTTGCATACATGAACTCTAAAATTTTCATTTTCTTTAGCCTTATATCTTTTTCTTTACGAGAAAAATGGGAGTGTGAAAATTCAAGTTTCGATCTGAAAAAAAATTTGAACATCCAAAAGGGAAATGCACAAATGCTGAGAGAGATAGTTCCAAAAAGTATCTATGATTTTTAAGGATAGGCATAAAGTGGGTTGTTTGGCCTAGGTAAATATCCAACCACTTGAGAATTTGATTTTTTCTATTCCTTGATATTTTTGGATCATTAGGTCCACTTGCATCCTCAACATGTTTCTGGCATACAAATCCACCACACTTAAAGCATGTTAGGATCAGTGACAAGTCCCTTTCCTATAAAATTCCTCCAAGCTTATTATTTGGGGCTGTACTAGTGGAATTTCCAGAACATGGATCACAAAACCTTGGAGTTCATTTTTAGTGCCTAAAATAATTTTGAAATTTTTTTTTTTGATTCCTGAACTTTAAAATTTTCATTTGGTTATGCCTTATATCTTTTTTGTTTACGAGAAAAATGGGAGAGAGAAAAGTCAAGTTTGGATCTGAAAACAAATTTGAACATCTAAAATGGAAATGCACAAATGCTGAGAGAGAAAGTTCCAAAAAGTATCGGTGATTTTTTAAGGATTCGTAAAAAGTAGGTTGTTTGGCCCTGGTAAATCTCCAACCACTTGAGAATTTGATTTTTTCTACTCCTTGAAATTTTTGGATCATTTGGTCCACTTGCATCCTCAACATGTTTCTGGTATGCATATCCACCACACTTAAAGCATGTTAGGATCAGTTACAAGTCCCTTTCCTATAAAATTCCACCAAGCTTATTATTAGGGGCTGTACTAGTGGAATTTCCAAAACATGGATAACTAATCCTTGGAGTTCATTTTTATTGACTGAAATAATTTTGAATTTTTTTTTTTGCATACATGAACTATCAAATTTTCATTTTCTTATGCCTTATATCTTTTTTCTTTACGAGAAAAATGGGAGAGTGAAAACTCTAGTTTGGATCTGAAGAAAAATTTGAACATCCAAAATGGAAATGCACCAATGCTGAGAGAGATAGTTCCAAAAAGTATCTGTGATTTTTTATGGATAGGCAAAAAGTCGGTTGTTTGGCCCTGGTAAATATCCTACCACTTTAGATTTTGATTTTTTCTACTCCTTGAAATTTTTGGATCATTAGGTCGACTTGCGTCCTCAACATGTTTCTAGCATGCAAATCCACCACACTTGAAGCATGTTTGGATCAGTTACAAGTCCGTTTCCAATAAAATTCCACCAAGCTTATTATTAGGGGCTGTACTAGTGGAATTTCCAGAGCATGGATCACAAAACCTTGGAGTTCATTTTTAGTGCTTGAAATATTTTTAAATTTTTTTTTGCATACGTGAACTCTAAAATTTTAATTTTGTTATGCCTTATATCTTTTTTGTTTACGAGAGAAATGGAAGAGTGAAAAATCAAGTTTGGAACTGAAAAAAAATTTGAACATCCAAAATGAAAATGCAAAAATGTTGAGAGAGATAGTTCCAAAAAGTATCTGCGATTTTTTAAGGATTGGCAAAAAGTGGGTTGTTTGGCCCTGGTAAATCTCCAACCACTTGAGAATTTGATGTTTTCTACTCCTTGAAATTTTTGTATCATTTGGTCCACGTGCATCCTCAACATGTTTCTGGTATGCATATCCACCACACTTAAAGCATGTTAGGATCAGTTACAAGTCCCTTTCCTATAAAATTCCACCAAGCTTATTATTAGGAGCTGTACTAGTGGAATTTCCAAAACATGGATAACAAAACCTTGGAATTCATTTTTAGTGCCTGAAATAATTTTGAAATTTTTTTTTTGCATACATGAACTGTAAAATTTTCATTTTCTCATGCCTTATATCTTTTTTGTTTACGAGAAAAATGGGAGAGCGAAAACTCAAGTTTGGATCTGAAAACAAATTTGACATCCAAAATGGAAATGCACAAAGGCTGAGAGAGATAGTTCCAAAAAGTATCTGTGATTTTTTATGGATTGGCAAAATATGGGTTATTTGGCCCTTGTAAATATCCAACCACTTGAGAATTTGATTTTTTCTACTCCTTGAAATTTTTGGATCATTAGGTCCACTTGCATCCTTAACATGTTTCTGGCACGCATATCCACCACACTTAAAGCATGTTAGGATCAGTTACAAGTCCCTTTCCTATAAAATTCCACCAAGCTTTTTACTAGGGGCTGTACTAGTGGAATTTCTAGAACATGGATAACAAAACCTTGGAGTTCATTTTTAGTGCCTGAAATAATTTTTGGAATTTTTTTTATGCTTACATGAACTCGAAAATGGAAATGCACAAATGCTGATAGATATAATTCCAAAAAGTACCTGTGATCTTTTAAGGATTGGCAAAAAGTGGGTTGTTTGGCCCTGGTAAATCTCGAACCACTTGAGAAGTTGATTTTTTCTACTCCTTGAAATTTTTGGATCATTTGGTCCACTTCCATCCTCAACATGTTTCTGGTATGAATATCCACTACAATTAAAGCATGTGAGGATCAGTTACAAGTCCCTTTCCTATAAAACTCCACCAAGCTTATTGTTAGGGGTTGTACTAGCAGAATTTCCAAAACAAGGATAACAAACTCTTGGAGTTCATTTTTAGTGCTTGAAATAATTTTGAAATTTTTTTTTTTTGCATACATGAACTCTAAAATTTTCATTTTGTTATGCTTTATATCTTTTTTTGTTTAAGAGAAAACTGGGAGAGTGAAAACTCAAGTTTGGATCTGAAAACAAATTTCAACATCCAAAATGGAAATGCAAAAATGCTGAGAGAGATAGTTCCAAAAAGCATCTGTGATTTTTTAAGGATAGGCAAAAAGTGTGTTGTTTGGCCCTGGTAAATATCCAACCACTTGAGAATTTTATTTTTTCTACTCCTTAAAATTTTTGGATCATTAGGTCCACTTGCATCCTTAACATGTTTGTGGCACGCATATCCACCACACTTAAAGCATGTTAGGATCAGTTACAAGTCCCTTTCCTATAAAATTCCACCAAGCTTATTACTAGGGGCTGAACTCGTGGAATTTCCAGAACAAGAAAAACAAAACCTTGGAGTTCATTTTTAGAGCCTGAAATAATTTTGAAATTTTTTTTTTTGCTTACATGAACTCTTAAATTTTCATTTTTATATCCCTTATATCTTTTTTGATTACGAGAAAAATGGGAGAGTGAAAACTCAAGTTTGCATATGAAAACAAATTTGAACATCCAAAATGGAAATGCACAAATGCTGCAAGAGAGAGTTCCAAAAAGTATCTGTAATTTTTTAAGGATTAGTAAAAAGTGGGTTGTTTGGCCCTTGTAAATATCCAACCACTTGAGAATTTGATTTTTTCTACTCCTTGAAATTTTTGGATCATTAGGTCCACTTGCATCCTACACATGTTTCTGGCATGCACATCCACCACAATTAAAGCATGTAAGGATCAATTACAAGTCCCTTTCCTATAAAATTCCACCAAGCTTATTACTAGGGGTTGTACTAGTGGAATTTCCTGAACATGGATAAAAAAACTTTTGAGTTCATTTTTAGTGCCTAAAATAATTTTGAAATTTTTTTTTTGCATACCTGAACTCTAAAATTTTCATTTTTTTATGCCTTATATCTTTTTTCTTTACGAGAAAAATGGGAGTGTGAAAACTCAAGTTTCGATCTGAAAAAAAATTTGAACATCCAAAATGGAAATGCACAAATGCTGAGAGAGATAGTTCCAAAAAGTATCTGTGATTTTTAAGGATAGGCAAAAAGTGGGTTGTTTGGCCCTGGTAAATATCCAACCACTTGAGAATTTGATTTTTTCTACTCCTTCAAATTTTTGGATCATTAGGTCCACTTGCATCCTCAACATGTTTCTGGCATGCAAATCCACCACATTTAAAGCATGTTAGGATCAGTTACAAGTCCCTTTCCTATAAAAGTCCACCAAACTTATTTTTTGGGGCTGTTCTAGTGGAATTTCCAAAACCAGGATAACTAAACCTTGGAGTTCATTTTTAGTGCCTGAAATAATTTTGAATTTTTTTTTTTGCATACAAGAACTCTAAAATATTCATTTTCTTATGCCTTATATCATTTTTGTTTACGAGAAAAATGGGATAGTGAAAACTCAAATTTGGATTTGAAAACAAATTTGAACATCCAAAATGGAAATGCACAAATGGTGAGAGACATAGTTCCAAAAAGTATCTGTGATTTTTTAAGGATAGGCAAAAAGTGGGTTGTTTGGCCCTGGTATCCAACCACTTGAGAATTTGATTTTTTCTCCTCCTTGAAATTTTTGGATCATTAGGTCCACTCACATCCTCAACATGTTTCTGGCATGTATATCCACCACACTTAAAGCATGTGAGGATCAGTTACAAGTCATTTTCCTATAAAATTCCACCAAGCTTATTACTAGGGGCGGTACTAGTGAAATTTCCAGAAAATGGATAACAAAACCTTGGAGTTCATTTTTAGTGCCTGAAAAATTTTGAATTTTTTTCTTGTGAACATGAACTTTAAAATTTTCATTTTGTTAAGCCTTATATCTTTTTTGTTTACGAGAAAAATGGCAGAGTGAAAACTCAAGTTCGGATCTGGAAACAAATTTGAACACCCAAAATGGTAATGCTCAAATGCTGAGAGAGATAGTTCCAAAAAGTATCTGTGATTTTTTTCAGATAGGTAAAATGTGGGTTGTTTGGCCGTTGTAAATATCCAACCACTTGAGAATTTGGTTTTTTCTACTCCTTGAAATTTTTGGATCATTAGGTTCACTTGCATCCTACACATGTTTCTGGCATGCATATCCACCACACTTAAAGCATATTATGATCAGTTACAAGTCCCTTTCCTTTAAAATTCCACCAAGCTTATTACTAGGGGCTGTATTAGTGGAATTTTAAGAACATGGATAAGAAAACTTTCGAGTTCATTTTAAGTGCCTGAAATAATTTGGAAATTTTTTTTTTGCGTACATGAACTCTAAAATTTTCATTTTGTTATGCCTTATATCTTTTTTGTTTACGAGAAAAATGGGAGAGTGCAAACTCAAGTTTTGATCTGAAAACAAATTTGAAGATCCACAATGGAAATGTACAAATGCTGAGAGAGATAGTTCAGAAAAGTATCTGTGATTTTTTAAGGATAGGCAAAAAGTGGGTTGTTTGGCCCTGGTAAATATCCAACCACTTGAGAATTTGATTTTTTCTACTCCTTGAAATTTTTGGATCAATTGGTCCACTTGCATCCTCAAAATGTTTCTGGCATGCAAATTCACCACACTTAAAGCATGCTAGGATCAGTTACAAGTCCCTTTCCTATAAAATTCCACCAAGCTTATCATTAGGGGCTGTACTAGTGCAATTTCGAGAACATGGATCACAAAACCTTGGAGTTCATTTTTAGGGCCTGAAATAATTTTAAATTTTTTTTGCATACGTGAACTCTAAAATTTTCATTTTGTTATGCGTTATACCTTTTTTGTTTACGATAAAATTGGGAGAGTGAAAAATCAAGTTTGGTACTGAAAACAAATTTGAACATCCAAAATGGAAATGCACAAATGCTGAGAGAGATAGTTCCAAAAAGTATCTGTGATTTTTTAAGGATCGGAAAAAAGTGGGTTGTTTGGCCTTGCTAAATCACCAACCACTTGAGAATTTTATTTTTTCTACTCCTTGAAATTTTTGGATCATTTGGTCCACTTCCATCCTCAACATGTTTCTCGTATGCATTCCACCACACTTAAAGCATCTTAGGATCAGTTACAAGTCCCTTTCCTATAAAATTCCACTAAGTTTATTATTAGGGGTTGTACTAGTGGAATTTCCAAAACATGGACAACAAAATCCTGGAGTTCATTTTCAGTGCCTGAAATAATTTTGAAATTTTTTTTTTTGCATACTTGAACTCTAAAATTTTCATTTTGTTATGCCTTATATCTTTTTTGTTCACGAGAAAAATGGGAGAGTGAAAACTCAAGTTTGGATCTGAAAACAAATTGTAACATCCAAAAGGGAAATGCACAAATGCTGAGAGAGATTGTTCCAAAAAGTATCTGTGATTTTTAAGGATAGGTAAAAAGTGGTTTGTTTGGCCCTGGTAAATATCCAACCACTTGAGAATTTGATTTTTCCTATTCCTTGAAATTTTTGGATCATTAGGTCCACTTGCATCCTCAACATGTTTCTGGCATGCATATTCACCACACTTAAAGCATGTTAGGATCAGTTACAAGTCCCTTTCCTATAAAATTCCACCAAGTTTATTACTAGGGGCTGTACTAGTGGAATTTCCAAAACATGGATAACAAAACTTTGGATTTCATTTTTAGTTCCAGAAATAATTTTGAAATTTTATTTTGCATACATGAACTTTAAAATTTTCATTTTGTTATGCCTTATATCTTTTCGGTTTACGAGAAAAAAGGGAGAATGAAAACTCAAGTTTGGATCTGAAAAAAAATTTGAACATCCAAAATGGAAATGCGCAAATACTTAGAGAGATAGTTCCAAAAAGTATCTGTGATTTTTTAAGGATTGGCGAAAAGTGGGATGTTTGGCCCGAGTAAATATCCAACAACTTGTGAATTTGATTTTGTCCTACTTCTTGAGATTTTTGGATCATTAGGTCCACTTGCAACCTCAACATGTTTCTGGCATCCAAATCCACCACACTTAAAGCATGTTAGGATCAGTTACAAGTCCCTTTCCTATAAAATTCCACCTGGCTTATTATTAG
Source organism: Aristolochia californica (assembly GCF_029961685.1). NCBI lineage: Eukaryota > Viridiplantae > Streptophyta > Magnoliopsida > Piperales > Aristolochiaceae > Aristolochia > Aristolochia californica. The sequence goes on from NW_027181771.1 coordinate 11,324,813, forward strand.
GGTTTGTACTAGTGGAATTTTCAGAACATGGATAACAAAACCTTGGAGTTCATTTTTAGTACCTGAAATAATTTAGAAATATTTTTTTTCCATACATAAACTTTAAAATTTTCATTTTGTTATGACTTATATCTTTTTTCTTTACGAGAAAAATGGGAGATTGAAAACACAAGTTTGGATCTGAAAACAAATTTGAACATCCAAAATAGAAATGCACAAATTGTGAGAGAGATAGTTCCGAAAAGTATCTGTGATTTTTAAGGATTAGCAAAAAGTGGGTTGTTTGGCCCTGGTAAATATCCAACCACTTGAGAATTTGATTTTTTCTACTCCTTGAAATTTTTGGATCATTAGGTCCTCTTGTGTCCTCAACATGTTTCTGGCATGCACATCCACCACACTTAAAGAATGTTAGGAACAGTTCGAAGTTCCTTTCATATAAAATTCCACCAAGCTTTATTATTAGGGGCTATTCTAGTGGAATTTCCAGAACGTGGGTAACCAAACCTTGGAGTTCATTTTTGGTGCCTGAAATAATTTTGAAATTTTTTTTTGCATACATGAACTCTTAAATTTTCATTTTGTTATGCCTTATATCTTTTTTGTTTACGAGAAAATTGGGAGAGTGAAAACTCAAGTTTGGATCTGAAAACAAATTGTAACATCCAAAATGGAAATGCACAAATACTGAGAGAGATTGTTCCAAAAAGTATCTGTGATTTTTAAGGATAGGTAAAAAGTGGGTTGTTTGGCCCTGGTATTTATCCAACCACTTGACAATTTGATTTTTCCTATGCCTTGAAATTTTTGGATCATTAGGTCCACTTGCATCCTCAACATGTTTCTGGCATGCATATACACCACACTTAAAGCATGTTAGGATCAGTTACAAGTGCCTTTCCTATAAAATTCCACCAAGCTTTTACTAGGGCCTGTACTAGTCGAATTTCCAGAACATGGATAACAAAACTTTGGATTTCATTTTTTGTTCCAGAAATAATTTTGAAATTTTTTTTTGCATACATGAACTTTAAAATTTTCATTTCGTTATGCCTTATATCTTTTTTGTTTAAGAGAAAAATGGGAGACTGAAAACTCAAGTTTGGATCTGAAAACTAATTTGAACATCCAAAATGAAAATGCACAAATGCTGGGAGAGATAGTTCCAAAAAGTATCTGTGATTTTTTATGGACAGGCAAAAAGTGGGTTGTTTGGCCCTGGTAAATATCCAACCACTTGAGAATTTGATTTTTTCTGCTCCTTTGAAATTTTTGGATCATTAGGTCCACTTGCATCCTCAAAATGTTTCTGGGATGCATATCCACCACACTTAAAGCATGTTAGGATTAGTTAGAAGTCCCTTTCTTATAAAATTCCACCAAGCTTATTATTGGGGGCTATACTAGTGGAATTTCCAGAACATGGATAACGAAACCTTGGAGTTCATTTTTAGTGCCTGAAATAGTTTTGAAATTTTTTTTTGCATACATGAACTCTAAAATTTTCTTTTTGTTATGCCTTATATCTTTTTTTTTTATGAGAAAAATGGGAGATTGAAAACACAAGTTTGGATCTGAAAAGAAATTTGAACATCCAAAATAGAAATGCACAAATGTTGAGAGAGATAGTTCCGAAAAGTATCTGTGATTTTTAAGGATTGGCAAAAAGTGGGTTGTTTGGCCCTGGTAAATATCCAACCACTTGAGAATTTGATTTTTTCTACTCCTTGAAATTTTTGGATCATTAGGTCCTCTTGCGTCCTCAACATGTTTCTGGTATGCATATCCACCTCACTTAAAGCATGTTAGTATCAGTTACAAGTCCTTTTCCTATAAAATTCTACCAGGCCTATTATTTGGGGTTGTACTAGTGGAATTTCCAGATCATGGATAACAAAACCTTGGAGTTCATTTTTAGTGCCTGAAATAATTTTGAAATTTTTTTTTGCATACATGAACTATAAAATTTCCATGTTATTATGCCTTATATTTTTTTGTTTATGAGAAAATTGGGAGAGTGAAAACTCAAGTTTGGATCTGAAAAACAATTTGACCATCCAAAATGGAAATGCACAAATGTTGAGAGAGATAGTTCCAAAAAGTATCTGTGATTTTAAGGATAGGCAAAAAGTGGGTTGTTTGGCCCTGGTAAATCCAACAACTTGAGATTTTGATTTTTTCTACTCCTTGAAATTTTTGGATCATTAGGTCCATTGGCGTCCTCAACATGTTTCTGGGATGCATATCCACCACACTTAAAGCATGTGAGGATCAGTTACAAGTCCCTTTCGTATAAAATTCCACCATTTATTATTAGGGGCAGTACTCGTGGAATTTCAAAAGCATGGATAACAAAACATTGGATTTCATTTTTAGTGCCTGAAATAATTTTGAATTTTTTTTTTTTGCATACAGATCTATAAAATTTTCCTTTTGTTATCCCTTATATCTTTATTGTTTACGAGAAAACTGGGAGAGTGAAAACTCAAGTTTGGATCTGATAACAAATTTGAACATCCAAAATGGAAATGCACAAATGCAGAGAGAGATAGTTCGAAAAAGTATCTGTGATTTTTTAAGGATAGGGTAAAAGTTGGTTGTTTGGCCCTCGTAAATATCCAACCACTTGAGAATTTGATTTTTTCTACTCCTTGAAAATTTTGGATCAATAGGTCCACTTGCATCCTCAACATGTTTCAGGTATGCATATCCACCACACTTAAAGCATGTTAGGATCAGTTACAAGTCCCTTTCCTATAAAATTCCTCCAAGCTTATTGTTAGGGGCTGTACTAGTTGAATTTCCAGAACATGGATAATAAAACCTTGGGGTTCATTTTAATTGCCTGAAATAATTTTGAAATTTTTTTTTTGCACACATAAACTCTAAAATTTTCATTTTGTTATTCCTTATATCTTTTTTTTTACGAGAAAAATGGGAGAGTGAAAACTCAAGTTCGGATCTGAAAACAAATTTGAACATCCTAAATGGAAATGCACAAATACTGAGAGAGGTAGTTCCAAAAAGTATCTGTGATTTTTTAAGGATTGGCAAAAAGAGGGTTGTTTGGCCCGGGTAAATATTCAACAACTTGAGAATTTGATTTTTTCTACTTCTTGAAATTTTTGGATCATTAGGTCCACTTGCATCCTCAACATGTTTCTGGTATGCAAATCCACCACACTTATACATGTTAGGATCAGTTAGAAGTCCCTTTCCTATAAAATTCCACCTAGTTTATTCCTAGGGGTTGTACTAGTGGAATTTCAAGAACATGGATAACAAAACCTTGGAGTTCATTTTTAGTGCCTGAAATAATTTTGAAATTTTTTTTTTGCATACATGAACTCTAAAATTTTTATTTTGTTATGCGTTATATCTTTTTTGTTTACTAGAAAATTGGGAGACTGAAAACTCAAGTTTGGATCTGAAAACAACTTTGAACATCCAAAATGGAAATGCACAAATGCTGAGAGAGATAATTCCAACAAGTATCTGTGATTTTTTAACGATACGCAAAAACTGGGTTGTTTGGGTCTCGTAAATATCCAACCACTTGAGAATTTTATTTTTTCTACTCCTTGAAATTTTTGGATCATTAGGTCCACTTGCATCCTCAAAATGTTTCTGGCATGGATATCCACCACACTTAAAGAATGTTAGGATCAGTTAGAAGTCCCTTTCCTATAAAATTCTACCAAGCTTATTATTCGGGGCTATACTAGTGGAATTTCCAGAACATGGAAAACAAAGCCTTGGAGTTCATTTTTAGTGCCTGAAATAGTTTTGAAATTTTTTTTTTTGCATAAATGAACTCAAAAATTTACATTTTGTTATGCCTTATATCTTTTTTTTTTTTACGAGAAAAATGGGAGATTGAAAACTCAAGTTTGGATCTGAAAAAAAATTTGAATATACAAATTAGAAATGCACAAATGCTGAGGAAGATAGTTCCAAAAAGTATCTGTGATTTTTAAGGATAGGCAAAAAGTGGGTTGTTTGGCCCTGGTAAATATCCAACCACTTGAGAATTTTATTTTTTCTACTCCTTGAAATTTTTGGATCATTATGTCTGCTTGCGTCCTCAACATGTTTCTGGCTTGCATATCCTCCACACTTAAAGTATGTTAGGATCAGTTCCAAGTCCCTTTCCTATCAAATTCCACCAAGCCTTATTATTAGGGGCTATACTAGTGGAATTTCCAAAACATGGATAACAAAACCTTGGAGTTCATATTTAGTGCTTGAAATAATTTTGAATTTTTTTTTTTTGCATACATGAACTCTAAAATTTTCATTTTGTTATGCCTAATATCTATTTTGTTTAGGAAAAAATTGCGAGAGTGAAAACTCAAGTTTGGATCTGAAAACAAATTTGAACATCCAAAATGGAAATGCACGAATGCTGAGAAAGATAGTTCCAAAAAGTATCTGTGATTTTTAAGGATAGGCAAAAAGTGGGTTGTTTGGCCCTGGTAAATATTCAACCTTTTGAGAATTTGATCTATTCTAGTCTTTGAAATTTTTGGATCGTTATGTCCACTTGCATCCTCAACATGTTTTTGGCATGTAAATCCACCACACTTATAGCATGTTAGGATCAGTTACAAGTCCCTTTCCTATAAAATTCCACCAAGCTGATTACTAGGGGTTGTACTAGTGGAATTTCCAGAACATGGATAACAAAAGTTTTGAGTTTATATTTAGTGCCAGAAATAATTTTGAAATTTTTTTTGTGTACTTGAACTCTAAAATTTTCATTTTGTTATGCCTTATATCTTTGTGGTTTACGAGAAAAATGGGAGAGTGAAAACTCAAGTTTGGATCTAAAAACAAATTTGAACATCCAAAATAGAAATGCAGAAATGCTGAGAGAGATAGTTTGGAAAAGTATCTGTGATTTTTAAGGATAGGCAAAAAGTGGGTTGTTTGGCCCTGGTAAATATCCAACCACTTGAGAATTTGATTTTTTCTACTCCATCAAATTTTTGGATCAATAGGTCCACTTGCATCCTCAACATGTTTCAGGCATGCAGATCCTCCACACTTAAAGCATGTTAGGATCAGTTACAAGTCCCTTTCCTATAAAATTCCACCAAGGTTATATTTTAGGGGCTGTACTAGTGGAATTTCCAGAACATGGATAACAAAACCTTGGGGTTCATTTTTAGTGCCTGAAATAATTTTCAATTTTTTTTCTTGCATACATGAACTCTAAAATTTTCATTTTGTTATGCCGTATATCTCTTTTTTTTACGAGAAAAATGGGAGAGTGAAAACTCAAGTTTGGATCTGAAAACAAATTTGAACATGCAAAATGGAAATGCACAAATGCTGAGAGAGATAGTTCCAAAAAGTATCTGTGATTTTTTAAGGATTGGAAAAAAGTGGGTTGTTTGGCCCGGGTAAATATCCAAAAACTTGAGAATTTGATTTTTTCTACTTCTTGAAATTTTTGGATCATTAGGTCAACCTGCTTCCTCAACATGTTTCTGGCATGCAAGTCCACCACACTTAAAGCATGTCAGGATCAGTGACAAGTCCCTTTCCTATAAAATTCTACCTAGCTTATTATAAGGGGTTCTACTAGTGGAATTTTCAGAACATGGATAACAAAACCATGGAGTTCACTTTTAGTGCCTGAAATAATTTTGAAAATTTTTTTTTCATACATGAACTCTAAAATTTTCATTTTGTTATGCCTTATATCTTTTTTGTTTACGAGAAAAATGGGAGAGTGAAAACTCAAGTTTGGATCTGAAAACAAATTTGAACAGCCAAAATGGAAATGCACAAATGCTGAGAGAGGTAGTTAGAAAAAGTATCTTTCAATTTTTAAGGATAGGCTAAAAGTGGGTTGTTTGGCCCTCGTAAATATCCAACCACTTAAGAATTTTATTTTTTCTACTCCTTGAAATTTTTGGATCAGAAGGTCCACTTGCATCCTCAAAATGTTTCTGGCATGCATATCCACCACACTTAAAGCATGTTAGGATCAGTTAGAAGTCCCTTTCCTATAAAATTCCACAAAGCTGATTATTAGGGGCTGTACTAGTTGAATTTTAAGAACATGGATAACAAAACCTTCGAGTTCAGTTTTAGTGCCTGAAATAAGTTTGAAATTTTGTTTTTGCATACATAAACTCTAAAATTTTCATTTTGTTATGCCTTATATCTTTTTTGTTTACGAGAAAAATGGGAGATAGAAAACTCAAGTTTGGATCTAAAAACAAATTTGAACATCCAAATGGAAATGCACAAATACTGAGAGAGATAGTTCCAAAAGGTATCTGTGATTTTTTAAGGATAGGCAAAAAGTGGGTTGTTTGGCCCTGGTAGATATCCAACCACTTGAGAATTTCATTTTTTCTACTCCTTGAAATTTTTGGATCAATAAGTCCACTTGCATCCTCTACCTGTTTCTGGCATGCATATCCACCACACTTAAAGCATGTTAGGATCAGTAACAAGTCCCTTTCCTATGAAATTCCACCAAGCTTATTATTAGGGGCTGGACTAGTGGAATTTCAAGAACATGGTTAACAAAACCTTGGAGTTCATTTTTAGTGCCTGAAATAATTTTGAAATTTTTTTTTGCTTACATGAACTCTAAAATTTTCATTTTGTTATGCCTTATATCTTTATTGTTTAAGAGAAAAATGGGAGAGTGAAAAGTCAAGGTTGGATCTTAAAACAAATTTCAACATCCAAAATGGAAATGCACAAATGCTGAGAGAGATAGTTCCAAAAAGTATCTGTGATTTTTTAAGGATAGGCAAAAATTGCGTTGTTTGGCCCTGGTAAATATCCAACCACTTGAGAATTTGATTTTTTCTACTGCTTGAAATTTTTGGATCAGTAGGTCCACTTGCATCCTCAACATGTTTCTTGTATGCATATCCACCACACTTAAAGCATGCTAGGATCAGTTACAAGTCCCTTCCCTATAAAATTCCACCAAGCTAATTATTAGGGGTTGTACTAGTGGAATTTCCAGAACATGGATAACAAAACCTTGGAGTTCCTTTTTAATGCCTGAAATAATTTTGAAATATTTTTTTTTGCATACGTGAACTCTAAAATTTTCATTTTGTTATGCCTTATATCGTTTTTGTTTACGTGAAAAATGGCAGATTGAAAAATCTAGTTTGGATCTGAAAACAAATTTGAACATCCAAAATGGAAATGTACAAATGCTGAGAGAGATAGTTCCAAACAGTATCTGTGATTTTTTAAGGATAGGCAAAAAGTGGGTTGTTTCCCAGTGGTAAATATCCAACCACTTGAGAATTTGATCGTTGGGTCACCTTGCATCCTGAACATGTTTCTGGTATGCATATCCACCGCAGTAAAAGCATGTTAGGATCAGTTACAAGTCCCTTTCCTATAAAATTCCACCAAGCTTATTACTAGGGGTTGTACTAGTGGAATTTCCAAAACATGGATAACAAAACTTTGGATTTCATTTTTAGTTCCAGAAATAATTTTGAAATTTTTTTTTGCATACATGAACTTTAAAATTTTCATTTTGTTATGACATATATCTTTTTGGTTTACGAGAAAAATGGGAGAGTGAAAACTCAAGTTTGGATCTGAAAAAAAATTTGAACATCCAAAATGGAAATGCACAAATGCTAAGAGAGATAGTTCCAAAAAGTATCTGTGATTTTTTAAGGATTGGCGAAAAGTGGGTTGTTTGGCCCGAGTAAATATCCAACAACTTGAGAATTTGATTTTTCCTACTTCTTAAAATTTTTGGATCATTAGGTCCACTTGCAACCTCAACATGTTTCTGGCATGCAAATCCACCACACTTAAAGCATGTTAGGATCAGTTACAAGTCCCTTTCCTATAAAATTTCACCTGGCTTATTATTAGGGTTTGTCCTAGTGGAATTTCCAGAACATGGATAACAAAACCTTGGAGTTCATTTTTAGTGCTTGAAATAATTTTGAAATTTTTTTGTTGCATACATAAACTTTAAAATTTTCTTTTTTTTTTACTTATATCTTTTTTGTTTACGAGAAAAACGGGAGAGTGAAAACTCAAGTTGGGATCTGAACACGAATTTTAACATCCAAAATGGAAATGCACCAATGCTAAGAGAGATAGTTCCAAAAAGTATCTGTGATTTTTTAAGGATAGGCAAAAAGTGGGTTGTTTGGCCCTTGTAAATATCTAACCACTTGAGAAATTGATTTTTTCTACTCCGTGAATTTTTTCGATCATTAGGTCCACATGCATCTTTACCATGATTTTGGCACGCTTATCCACAACAGTTAAAGCATGTTAGGATCAGTTACAAGTCCCTTTCGTATAAAATTCCACCAAGCTTATTACAAGGGGCTGTACTAGTGGAATTTCCAGAACATGGATAACAAAACCTTGGATTTCATTTTTAGTGCCAGAAATAATTTTGAAATTTTTTTTTTTGACATGAACTCTAAAATTTTCATTTTGATATGCCATATATCTTTTTTGTTTACGAGAAAAATGGGAGAGTGAAATCTCAAGTTTGGATCTGAAAACAAATTTTAACATCCAAAATGGAAATGCACAAATGCTGAGAGAGAGTTCGAAAAAGTATCTAAGATTTTTTTAGGATAGACAAAAAGTGGGTTGTATGGCCATGGTAAATATTCAACCACTTGAGAATTTTATTTTTTTCTACTTCTTGAAATTTTTGGATTATTAGGTCCACTTGCGTCCTCAACATGTTTCTTGCATGCATATCCACCACACTTAAAGCATGTTACGATCAGTTACGAGTCCCTTTCCTATAAAATTCCACCAAGTTTATTATTAGGGGCTGTACTAGTGGAATTTCCCAAACATGGATAACAAAACCTTGGAGTTCCTTTTTAGTGCCTGAAATAATTTTGAATTTTTTTTTTTTTTTGCATACTTGAGCTCTAAAATTTTCATTTTGTTATGCCTTATATCTTTTTTTTTTACGAGAAAAATGGGAGAGTGAAAACTCAAGTTTGGATCTGAAAAAAAATTTGAATATCCAAAATGGAAATGCACAAATGCTGAGAGTGATAGTTCCAAAAAGTATCTGTGATTTTTTAAGGATAGGCAAAACGTGGGTTGTTTGGCCCTTGTAAATATCCAACCACTTGTGAATTTGATTTTTTCTACTCCTTGAAATTTTTGGATCGTTAGGTCCACTTGCATCTCAACATGTTTCAGGCATGCTTATCCATCACACTTAAAGCATATGTTAGGATCAGTTACAAGTCCCTTTCCTATAAAATTCCACCCAGCTATATTATTAGGGGTTGTACTAGTGGAATTTCCAAACCATGGATAACAAAACCTTGCAGTTCATATTTAGTGCATGAAATAATTTTGAAATTTTTTTTTTCAAACATGAACTCTAAAATTTTCATTTTGTTATGAAATATATCTCTTTTGTTTACGAGAAAAATGGGAGAGTGAAAACTCAAGTTTTCATCTGAAAACAAATTTGAACTTCCAAAATGGAAACGCACAAATGCTGAGAGAGATAGTTCCAAAAAGTATCTGCGATTTTTTAAGGATTGGCAAAAAGTGGGTCGTTTGGCCCTAGTAAATATCCAACAACTTGAGAATTTGATTTCTTCTACTCCTTGAAATTTTTTGATCAGTAGGTCCACTTTCATCTTCAACATGTTTCTGTCATGCATATCCACCACACTTAAAACATGTTAGGATCAGTTACAAGTCCCTTTCCTATAAAATTCCACCAAGCTTATTATTAGGGGCTGTACAAGTGGAATTTCCAAAACATGGATAGCAAAACCTGGGAGTTCATTTTTAGTGCCTGAAATAATTTTGAAATTTCGTTTTTGCGTACATGAGCTCTAAAATTTTCATTTTGTTATTCCTTATATCTTTGTTGTTTACGAGAAAAATGGGAGACTGAAAACTCAAGTTTGGATCTGAAAACAAACTTGAACATCCGAAATGGAAATGCACAAATGCTGAGAGAGATAGTTCCAAAAAGTATCTGTGATTTTTAGGGAAAGGCAAAAAGTGGGTTGTTTGGTCCTGGTATATATCCAACCACTTGAGAATTTGATTTTTTCTACTCCTTGAAATTTTTGGATCATTAGGTCCACTTGCATCCTCGACATGTTTCTGGCATGCATATCCACAACACTTAAAGCATGTTATGATCAGTTACAAGTCCCTTTCCTATAAAATTCCACCAAACTTATTATTAGGGGCTGTACTAGTGAAATTTCCAGAACATGGATAACAAAACCTTGGAGTTCATTTTTAGTGCCTGAAATAATTTTGAATTTTTTTTTGCAAACATGAACTCTAAAATTTCCATTTTGTCATGCCTTATATCTTTTTTGTTTACGACAAAAATGGGAGAGTGAAAACTCAACTTTGTATCTGAAAACAAATTTGATAATCCAAAATGGAAATGCACAAATGCTGAGAGAGATAGTTCCAAAAAATATCTGTGATTTTGTAAGGAGAGGCAAAAAGTGTGTTGTTTGGCCCTCGTAAATATCCAACCACTAGAGAATTTGATTTTTTCTACTCCTTGAAATTGTTGGATCATTAGGTCATCTTGCATCCACAACATGTTTCTGGCATGCTGATCCATCAGACTTAAAGCATGTTAGGATCAGTTACGAGTCCCTTTCCTATAAAATTCCACCAAGCTTTATTATTCGGGGCTGTACTAGTGGAATTTCCAGAACAAGGATAACAAAAACTTGGAGTTCATTTTAGTGCCTAAAATAATTTTGAATTTTTTTTTTTGCATACATGAACCCTAAAATTTTTATTTTGTTATGCCATATATCTGTTTTGTTTACGAGAAAAATAGGAGAGTGAAAACTCATGTTTGGATCTGAAAAAAAAGTTTGAAGATCCAAAATGGAAATGAACAAATGTTGAGAGAGATAGTTCCAAAAAGTATCTGTGAATTTTTAAGGATAGGCAAAAAGTGGGTTGTTTGGCCTTGGTAAATATCCAACCACTTGAGAATTTGATTTTTGCTACTCCTTGAAATTTTTGGATCATTAGGTCCACTTGCATCCTCAACTTGTTTCTGGCATGCATATCCACCACACATAAAGCATGTTAGGATTAGTTACAAGTCCCATTCCTAAAAAATTCCACAAGGCTTTATTATTAGGGGTTGTACAAGTGGAATTTCCACAACATGGATGACAAAACCTTGGAGTTCATTTTTAGTGCCTGAAATAATTTTGAAATTTCTTTTTTGCATACATGAACTCATAAATTTTCATTTTGTTATGCCTTATATCTTTTTTCTTTACGACAAAAATGGGATAGTGAAACCTCAAGTTTGCATCTGAAAAAAAATTTGAACATCCAAAATGGAAATGCACAAATGCTGAGAAAGATAGTTCCAAAAACTATCTGTGATTTTTTAAGGATAGGCAAAAGGTGGGTTGTTTGGCCCTGGTAAATATCCAACCACTTGAGAATTTGATTTTTTCTACTCCTTGAAATTTTTGGATCATCAGGTCCACTTGCATCTCAACATGTTTCTGGAATGCTTATGCACCACACTTAAAGCATGTTAGGATCAGTTAATAGTCCCTTTCCTATAAAAGTCCACCAAACTTTATTATTAGGGGCTGTACTAGTGGAATTTCCAAAACATGGATAACAAAACCATGGAGTTCATTTTTAGCACCTGTAATAATTTTGAAATTTTTTTTTTCAGACATGAACTCTAAAATTTTCATTTTGGTATGCCATTTATCTTTTTTGTTTACGAGAAAAATGGGGGAGTCCAAACTCAAGTTTGGATCTGAAAACAAATTTGAACATCCAAAATGGAAATGCACAAATGCTTAGAGAGATAGATCCAAAAAGTATCTGTGATTTTTTAAGGAAAGGCAAAAAGTGGGTTGTTTTGCCCTGGTAAATATCCAACCACTTGAGAATTTGATTTTTTCTACTCATTGAAAGTTTTGGATTATTAGGTCCACTTGCATCCTCAACTTGTTTCTGGCATGCATATCCACCAAACTTAAAGCATGTTAGGATCAGTTACAAGTCCCTTTCCTATAAACTTCCACCAAGCTTTATTATTAGGGGTTGTTCTTGTGGAATTTCATGAACATGGATAACAAAACCTTGGAGTTCATTTTTAGTGCCTGAAAAAATTTTGAAATTTTTTTTTAGCTACATGATCTCTTAAATTTTCATTTTTTTATGCCTTATATCTTTTTTGTTTACGAGAAAAATGGGAGAGTGAAAACTCAAGTTTGGATCTGAAAACAAATTTGAACATCCAAAATGGAAAACCACAATTGCTGAGAGAGATAGTTCCAAAAAGTATTTGTGATTTTTAAGGATTGACAAAAAGTGGGTTGTTTGGCCCTGGTAAATATCCTACCACTTGAGAATTTGATTTTTTCTACTCCTTGAAATTTTTGGATCATTAGGTCCACTTGCATCCTCGACATGTTTCTGGCATGCATATCCTCCACACCTAAAGCATCTTAGGATCAGTTACAAGTCCCTTTCCTATAAAACTCCACCAAGCTTATTATTAGGGGCTGTACGAGTGGAATTTCAAGAACATGGATAACAAAACCTTGGAGTTCATTTTTAGTGCCTGAAATAATTTTGAAATTTGTTTTTTGCATACATGAACTCTAAAATTTTCATTTTGTTATACCATATATCTTTTTTGTTTACGAGAAAAATGGGAGATTGAAAACTCAACTTTGGATCTGAAAAAAAATTTTTAACATCCGAAATGGAAATGCACAAATGCTGAGAGAGATAGTTCCAAAAAGTATCTGTGATTTTTTAAGGATAGGCAAAATGTGGGTTATTTGGCCCTGGTAAATATCCAACCACTTGACAATTTTATTTTTTCTACTCCTTGAAATTTTTGGATCATTAGGTCCACTTGCATCCTCAACATGTTTCTAGCACGGTTATCCACCACACTTATAGCATGTTAGGATCAGTTACAAGTCCCTTTCCTATAAAATTCCACCAAGCTTTTTTATAAGGGGCTGTACTAGTAGATTTTCCAGGACATGGCTAACAAAACCTTGGAGTTCATTTTTAGTGCCTGAAATAATTTTGAAATTTTTGATATGAAAAAATGAACTCTAAAATTTTCATTTTGTTATGCCTTATATCTTTTTTGTTTACCAGAAAAATGGGAGAGTGAGAACTCAAGTTCAGATTTGAAAAAAAATTTGGATATCCAAAATGGAAATGCACAAATGCTGAGAGAGATAGTTCCAAAAAGTATCTGTAATTTTGTAAGGAGAGGCAAAAAGTGTGTTGTTTGGCCCTCGAAAATATCCAACCACTTGCGAATTTGATTTTTTCTACTCCTTGAAATTTTTGGATCATTAGGTCATCTTGCATCCACAACATGTTTCTGGCATGCTGATCCATCAGACTTAAAGCATGTTAGGATCAGTTACGAGTCCCTTTCCGATAAAATTCCACCAAGCTTTATTATTAGGTGCTGTACTAGTGGAATTTCCAGAACAAGGATAACAAAAGCTTGGAGTTCATTTTAGTGCCTGAAATAATTTTGAATTTTTTTTTTTTTGCATACAAGAACCCTAAAATTTTTATTTATATATGCCTTATATCTTTTTTGTTTACGAGAAAAATGGGAGAGTGAAAACTCATGTTTGGATCTGAAAAAAAATTTGAACATCCAAAATGGAAATGCACAAATGTTGAGAGAGATAGTTCCAAAAAGTATCTGTGAATTTTTAAGGATAGGCAAAAAGCGGGTTGTTTGGCCCTGGTAAATATCCAACCACTTGAGAATTTGATTTTTGCTACTCCTTGAAATTTTTGGATCATTAGGTCCACTTGCATCATCAACTTGTTTCTAGCATGCACATCCACCACACGTAAAGCATGTTAGGATCAGTTACAAGTCCCTTTCCTATAAAATTCCACCAAGCTTTATTATTAGGGGTTGTACTAGTGGAATTTCCACAACATGGATGAGAAAACCTTGGAGTTCATTTTTAGTGCCTGAAATAATTTTGAAATTTCTTTTTTGCATACATGAACTCCAAAATTTTAATTTAGTTATAGCTTATATCTTTTTTTTTTACGAGAAAAATGGGAGAGTGAAAACTCAAGGTTGTATCTGAAAAAAAAACTTGAACATCCAAAATGGAAATGCACAAATGCTGAGAGAGATAGTTCCAAAAAGTATCTGTGATTTTTTAAGGATAGGCAAAAAGTTGGTTGTTTGGCTCTGGTATATATCCAACCACTTGAGAATTTGATTTTTGCTACTCCTTGAAATTTTTGGATCATTAGGTCCTCTTGCATCCTCAACTTGTTTCTGGCATGCATATCCACCACACGTAAAGCATGTTAGGATCAGTTACAAGTCCCTTTCTTATAAAATTCCACCAAGCTTTATTATTAGGGCTGTACTAGTAGAATTTCCAGTACACGGATAACAAAACCCTGGAGTTCATTTTTAGTGCCTAAAATAATTTTGCAATTATTTTTTTGCATACATGAACTCTAAAATTTTCATTTTGTTATACCTTATATCTTTTTTGTTTACGAGAAAAATGGGAGAGTGAAAACTCAAGATGGATCTGAAAAAAAATTTTGAACATCCAAAATGGAAATGCACAAATGCTGAGAGAGATAGTTCTAAAAAGTATCTGTGATTTTTTAAAGATAGGCAAAATGTGGGTTATTTGGCCCTGGTAAATATCCAACCACTTGACAATTTTATTTTTTCTACTCCTTGAAATTTTTGGATGATTAGGTCCACTTGCATCCTCAACATGTTTCTGGCATGCTTATACACCACACTTGTAGCATGTTAGGATCAGTTACAAGTCCCTTTCCTATAAAATTCCACCAAGCTTTATTATTAGGGGTTGTACTAGTAGAATTTCCAGGACATGGATAACAAAACCATGGAGTTCATTTTTAGTGCTTGAAATAATTTTTAAATTTTTATTTTGCAAAAATGAACTCTAAAATTTTCATTTTGTTATGGCTTATATCTTTTTTGTTTACCAGAAAAATGGGAGAGTGAGAACTCAAGTTCGGATTTGACAAAAAATTTGAACATCCCAAATCGAAATGCACAAATGCTGAGAGAGATAGTTCCAAAAAGTATCTGTGATTTGGTAAGGAGAGGCAAAAAGTGTGTTGCTTGGCCCTCGTAAATATCCAACCACTTGAGAATTTGATTTTTTCTACTCCTTGAAATTTTTGGATCATTAGGTCATGTTGCATCCACAACATGTTTCTGGCATGCTGATCCATCAGACTTAAAGCATGTTTGGATCAGTTACGAGTCCCTTTCCTATAAAATTCCACCAAGCTTTATTATTAGGGGCTGTACTAGTGGAATTTCCAGAACAAGGATAACAAAACCTTGGAGTTCATTTTAGTGCCTGAAATAATTTTGAATTTTTTTTTTCAATACATGAACCCTAAAATTTTTATTTTGTTATGCCTTATATCTTTTTAGTTTACGAGAAAAATGGGAGAGTGAAAACTCATCTTTGGATCTGAAAAAAAATTTGAACATCCAAAATGGAAATGCACAAATGTTGAGAGAGATAGTTCCAAAAAGTATCTATGAATTTTTAAGGATAGACAAAAAGTGCGTTGTTTGGCCCTGGAAAATATCCAACCACTTGAGAATTTGATTTTTTCTACTCCTTGAAATTTTTAGATCATTAGGTCCACTTGCATCCTCAACTTGTTTCTGGCATGCATATCCACCACACGTAAAGCATGTTAGGATCAGTTACAAGTCCCTTTCCTATAAAATTCCACCAAGCTTTATTATTAGGGGTTGTACTAGTGGAATTTCCACAACATGGATGACAAAACCTTGGAGTTCATTTTTATTGCCTGAAATAATTTTGAAATTTCTTTTTGGATACATGAACTCCAAAATTTTCTTTTTGTTATGCCTTAAATCTTTTTTCTATACGACAAAAATGGGAGAGTGAAACCACAAGTTTGGATCTGAAAAAAAATTTGAACATCCAAAATGGAAATGCACAAATGCTGAGAGAGATAGTTCCAAAAAGTATCTGTGATTTTTTAAGGATAGGCAAAAGATGGGTTGTTTGGCCCTCGTAAATATCCAACCACTTGACAATTTGATTTTTTCTACTCCTTGAAATTTTTGGATCATTAGGTCCACTTGCATCTCAACATGTTTCTGGCATGCTTATCCACCACACTTAAAGCATGTTAGGATCAGTTACAAGTCCCTTTCCTATAAAAGTCCACCAAACTTTATTATTAGGGGCAGTACTAGTGAAATTTCCAATACATGGATAACAAACCCTTGGAGTTCATTTTTAGCGCCTGTAATAATTTTGAATTTTTTTTTTCAGACATGAACTCTAAAATTTTCATTTTGTTATGCCATTTATCTTTTTTGTTTTCGAGAAACATGGGGGAGTCCAAACTCAAGTTTGGATCTGAAAACAAATTTGAACATCTAAAAAATATATGCACAAATGCTGAGAGATATAGTTCCAAAAAGTATCGGTGATTTTTTAAGGAAAGGCAAAAAGTGGGTTGTTTGGCCCTGGTAAATATCCAACCACTTGAGAATTTGATTTTTTCTAGTGCTTGAAATTTTTGGATCATTAGGTCCACTTTTGCATCCTCAACATGTTTCTGGCATGATTATCCACCACACTTAAAGCATGTTAGGATCAGTTACAAATCTCTTTCCTTTAAATTTCCACCAAGCTTTATTATTAGGGGCTATACTAGTGGAATTTCCAGGACATGGACAACAAAACCTTGAAGTTCATTTTTAGTGCTTGAAATAATTTTGAAATTTTTTTTTTTTGCAAAAATGAACTCTAAAATTTTCATTTTGTTATGCCTTATATCTTTCTTGTTTACTAGAAAAATGGGAGTGTGAAAACTCAAGTTCTGATGTCAAAAAAAATTTGAACATCCAAAATGGAAATGCACAAATGCTGAGAGAAATAGTACCAAAAAGTATCTGTGATTTTTTAAAGATAGGCAAAAAGTGGGTTGTTTGGCCCTTGTAAATATCCAACAACTTGAGGATTTTATTTTTTCTAATCCTTGAAATTTTTGGATCATTAGGTCCACTTGCATCCACAACATGTTTCTGGCATGCTGATCCATCACACTTAAAGCATGTTAGGATCAGTTACGAGTCCCTTTCCTATAAAATTCCACCAAGCTTTATTATTAGGGGTTGTACAAGTGGAATTACCAGAACATGGATAATAAAACATTGGAGTTCATTTTTAGTGCCTGAAATAAATTAGAAATTATTTTTTGCAAAAATGAACTATAAAATTTTCATTTTGTTATGCCTTATATCTTTTTTGTTTACCAGAAAAATAGGAGTGAGAAAACTCAAGTTCAGATGTGAAAACAAATTTGAACATCCAAAATGGAGATGCACAAATGCTGAGAGAAATAGTTCCAAAAAGTATCTATGATTTTTTAAGGATAGGAAAAAAGTGGGTTGTTTGGCCCCTGTAAATATCCAACAAGTTGAGAATATGATTTTTTCTACTCGTAGAAATTTTTGGATCATTAGGTCCACTTGCATCCTCAACATGTTTCTACCATGCATATCCACCACACTTAAAGCATGTTAGGATAAGTTACAAGGCCCTTTCCTATAAAATTCCACCAAGCTTATTATTAGGGGCTGTACTAGTGGAATTTCCATAACGTGGATAACAAAACCTTAGAGTTCATTTTTAGTGCCTGAAATAATTTTGAAATTTAGTTTTTGCTTACATGAGCTCTAAAATTTTCATTTTGTTATTCCTTATATCTTTGTTGTTTACGAGAAAAATGGGAGAGTGAAAACTCAAGTTTGGATCTGAAAACAAACTTGAACATCCAAAATGGAAATGCACAAATGCTGAGAGAGATAGTTCCAAAAAGTATCTGTGATTTTTAAGGAAAGGCAAAAATTGGGTTGTTTGGCCCTGGTAAATATCCAACCACTTGAGAATTTGATTTTTTCTACTCCTTGAAATTTTTGGATCATTAGGTCCACTTGCATCCTCGACATGTTTCTGGCATGCATATCCACAACACTTAAAGCATGTTACGATCAATTACAAGTCTGTTTCCTATAAATTTCCACAAAGCTTATTATTAGGGGATGTACTAGTGAAATTTCCAGAACATGGATAACAAAACCTTGGAGTTCATTTTTAGTGCCTGAAATAATTTTGAAAGTTTTTTATGGCATACATGAACTCTAAAATTTCCATTTTGTCATGCCTTATATCTTTTTTGTTTATGACAAAAATGGGAGAGTGAAGTATCTGAAAACAAATTTGAACATCCAAAATGGAAATGCACAAATGCTGTGAGAGATAGTTGCAAAAAGTATCTGTGATTTTTTAAGGATAGGCAAAAAGTGGGTTGTTTGGCCTTGGTAAAAATCCAAGCACTTGAGAATTATATTTTTTCTACTCCTTGAAATTTTTGGATCATTAGGTCCACTTGCATCCTCAACAAGTTTCTGGCATGCTTATCCACCACATTTAAAGCATGTTAGGATCAGTTACAAGTCCCTTTCTGATAAAATTCCACCAAGCTTTAATATTAGGGGCTGTACTAGTAGAATTTCCAGAACATGGATAACAAACCCTGGAGTTCATTTTTAGTGTCTAAAATAATTTTGCAACTTTTTTTTGCATACATGAACTCTAAAATTTTCATTTTGTGATGCCTTATATCTTTTTTGTTTACGAAAAAAATGGGAGAGTGAAACCTGAAGTTTGCATCTGAAAACAAATTTGAACATCCAAAATGAAAATGCAGAAATGCTGAGAGAGATAGTTCCAAAAAGTATCTGTGATTTTTTAAGGATAGGCAAAAGGTGGGTTGTTTGGCCCTGTTAAATATCCAACCACTTGAGAATTTGATTTTTTCAACTCTTTGAAATTTTTGGATCATTAGGACCACTTGCATCTCAACATGTTTCTGGCATGCTTATCCACCACACTTAAAGCATGTTAGGATCAGTTACAAGTCCCTTTCCTATAAAATTCCATCAAACTTTATTATTATGGGCTGTACTAGTGGAATTTCCAAAACATGGATAACAAAACCTTGGAGTTCATTTTTAGCGCCTGGAGTAATTTTGAACTCTTTTTTTCATACATGAACTCTAAAATTTTCATTTTGTTATGCCATTTATCTTTTTTGTTTACGAGAAAAATGGGGGAGTGCCAACTCAAGTTTGGATCTAAAAACAAATTTGAACATCCAAAACGGAAATGCACAAATGCTAAGTGAGATAGTTCCAAAAAGTATCTGTGATTTTTTAAGGAAAGCAAAAAATGGGTTGTTTGGCCCGGGTAAATATCCAACCACTTGAGAATTTGATTTTTTCTACTCATTGAAAAGTTTGGATCATTAGGTCCACTTGCATCCTCAACTTGTTTCTGGCATGCATATCCACCACACATAAAGCTTGTTAGGATCAGTTACAAGTCCCTTTCCTATAAAATTCCACCAATCTTTATTATTAGGGGTTGTACTAGTGGAATTTCATGAACATGCATAACAAAACCTTGGAGTTCATTTTTAGTGCCTGAAATAATTTTGAAATTTTTTTTTTTTTGCATACATAAACTCTTAAATTTTCATTTTGTTATGACTTATATCTTTTTTCTTTACGAGAAAAATGGGAGAATGAAAACTCAAGTTTCGAGCTGAGAACAAATTTGAACATCCAAAATGGAAATGCACAAATGCTGAGAGAGATAGTTCCCAAAAGTATCTATGATTTTTTTATGGATAGGCAAAAAGTGGGTTGTTTGGCCCTCGTAAATATCCAACTACTTGAGAATTTTATTTTTTCTACTCCTTGAAATTTTTGGAACATTCGGTACACTTGTATCATAAACATGTTTCTGGCATGCTTATCCACCATGATTAAAGCAGTTAGAATCAGTTACAAGTCCCTTTCCTATAGAATTCCACCAAGCTTTATTATTAGGGGTTGTACTAGTGGAATTTCGAGAACATTGATAACAAAACCTTGGAGTTCATTTTTAGAGCCTGAAATAATTTAAAATTTTTTTTTTTTGCATTCATGAACTCTAAAAATTTAATTTTGTTATGCCTTATATCTTTTTTGCTTACGAGAAAAATGGGAGAGTGAAAGCTCAAGTTTGGATCTGAAAACAAATTTGAACATCCAAAATGAAAATGCACAAATGCTGAGAGAGATAGTTCCAAAAAGTATCTGTGATTTTTTAAGGATAGGCAAAAAGTGGGTTGTTTGGCCCTGGTAAATATCCAACCACTTGAGAATTTGATTTTTTCTACTCCTTGAAATTTTTGGATCATTATGTCCACTTGCATCTCAACATGTTTCTGGCATGCTTATCCACCACACTTAAAGCATGTTAGATCAGTTACAAGTCCCTTTCCTATAAAATTCCACCAAACTTTATTATTAGGGGCTGTACTAGTGGAATTTCCAAAACATGGGTAACAAAACCTTGGAGTTCATTTTTAGCGCCTGTAATAATTTTTAACTTTTTTTTTCATACATGAACTCTAAAATTTTCATTTTGTTATGCCATTTATCTTTTTTGTTTACGAGAAAAATGGGGGCGTACAAACTCAAGTTTGAATCTGAAAACAAATTTGAACATCCAAAATGGAAATGCACAAACGCTGAGAGAGATAGTTCCAAAAAGTATCTATGATTTTTTAAGGAAAGGCAAAAAGTGGGTTGTTTGGCCCTAGTAAATATCCAACCACTTGAGAATTTGATTTTTTCTTCTCATTGTAAATTTTGGATCATTAGGTCCACTTGCATCCTCAACTTGTTTCTGGCATGCATGTCCACCACACATAAAGCTTGTTATGATCAGTTACAAGTCCCTTTCCTATAAAATTCCACCAAGCTTTATTATTAGGGGTTGTACTAGTGGAATTTCATGAACAAGGATAACAAAACCTTGGAGTTCATTTTTGGTTCCTGAAATAATTTTGAAATTTTTTTTTTGCATACATGAACTCTTAAATTTTCATTTTGTTATGCCTTATATCTTTTTTGTTTGCGAAAAAAATGGCAGAGTGAAAACTCAAGTTTCGATCTGAAAACAAATTTGAACATCCAAAATGGAAATGCACAAATGCTGAGAGAGATAGTTGCAAAAAGTATCTGTGATTTTTTAAGGATAGGCAAAAAGTGGGTTGTTTGGCCCTGGTAAATATCCAACCACTTGAGAATTTGATTTTTTCTACTCCTTGAAATTTTTGGATCATTTGGTCCACTTGCATCCTCAACATGTTTCTGGCATGCATATCCACCACACTTAAAGCCTGTGAGGATCAGTTACAAGTCCCTTTCCTATAAAATTCCACCAAGCTTTATTATTAGGGGTTGTACTAGTGGAATTTCGAGAACATGGATAACAAAACCTTGGAGTTCATTTTTAGTGCCTGAAATAATTTTGAAATATTTTTTTGCATACATGAACTCTAAAATTGTAATTTTGTTATGCCTTATATCTTTTTTGTTTACGAGAAAAATGGGAGAGTGAAAACTCAAATTTCGATCTGAAAACAAATTTGAACATCCAAAATGGAAAGGCACAAATGCTGAGAGAGATAATTCCAAAAAGTATTTGTGATTTTTTAGGGATAGGCAAAAAGTGGGTTGTTTGGCCCTCATAAATATCCAACCAGTTGAGAATTTTATTGTTTCTACTCCTTGAAATTTTTGGATCATTCGGTCCACTTGTATCCTAAACATGTTTCTGGCATGCTTATCCACCACACTTAAAGCATGTTAGGATCAATTACAAGTCCCTTTCCTATAAAATTCCACCAAGTTTTATTATTAGGGGCTGTACAAGTGGAATTTCTAGAACATGGATAACAAAACCTTGGAGTTCATTTTTAGTGCCTGAAATAATTTTGAATTTTTTTTTTTCAAAAATGAACTCTAAAATTTTCATTTTGTTATGCCTTATATCTTTTTTGTTTACGAGAAAAATGGGAGAGTGAAAAATCAAGTTTGGATCTAAAAATAAATTTGAACATCCAAAATGGAAATGCCCAAATGCTGAGAGAGATAGTTCCAAAAAGTATCTGTGATTTTTTAAGGAGAGGTAAAAAGTGGGTTGTTTGGCCCTGGTAAATATCCAACCACTTGAGAATTTGATTTTTTCTACTCATTGATATTTTTGGATTATTAGTTCCACTAGCATCCTCAACATGTTTCTAGCATGCATATCCACCACACTTAAAGCATGTTAGGATGAGTTACAAGTCCCTTTCCTATAAAATTCCACCAAGCTTATTATTAGGGGTTGTACTAGTGGAATTTAAAGAACATTGATAAGAAAACTTTGCAGTTCATTTTAAGTGCCTGAAATAATTCTGAATTTTTTTTTTTTTGCAAAAATGAACTCTTAAATTTTCATTTTGTTATGCCTTATATCTTTTTTGTTTGCCAGAAAAATGGGAGAGTGAAAACACATGTTTGTATCTGAAAAAAAATTTGAACATCCAAAATGGAAGTGGACAAATGCTGAGAGAGATAATTCCAAATAGTAACTGTGATTTTTTAAAGATAGGCAAAAAGTGGGTTGTTTGGCCCTGGCAAATATCCAACCACTTGAGAATTTGTTTTTTCCTACTCCTTGAAATTTTTGGATCATTAGGTCCACTTGAGTCCTCAACTTGTTTCTGGCATGCATATCCTCTATACTTAAAGCATGTTAGGATCTGTTACAAGTCCCTTTCCTATAAAATTCCACCAAGCTTTATTATTTGGGGCTGTACTAGTGGAATTTCCAGAACATTGATAACAAAATCTTGGAGTTCATTGTTAGTGCCTGAAATAATGTGAATTTTTTTTTTTTGCATACATGAACTCTTAAATTTTTGTTTTGTTATGTCTTATATCTTTTTTGTTTACGAGAAAAATGGGAGTAAAAACTCAAGTTTGGATCTGAAAAAAAATTCGAACATCCAAAATGGAAATGTACAAATGTTGAGAGAGATAGTTCCAAAAAGTATCTGTGAATTTTTAAGGATAGGCAAAAAGTGGGTTGTTTGGCCATGGTAAATATCCAACCACTTGAGAATTTGATTTTGGCTTCTCCTTGAAATTTTTGGATCATTAGGTCAACTTGCATCCTCAACTTGTTTCTGGCATGCATATCTAGCACACTTAAAGCATGGTAGGATCAGTTACAAGTCCCTTTCCTATAAAATTCCACCATGCATTATTATTAGGGGTTGTACTAGTGGAATTTCCAGAACGTGGATAACAAAACCTTGGAGTTCATTTTAAGTGCCAGAAATACTTTTGAAATTTTTTTTTTGCAACCATGATCTCTAAAATTTTCTTTTTGTTATACCTTATGTTTTTTTTTGTTTACAAGAAAAATGGGAGAGTGAAAACTCAAGTTTGGATCCGAAACCAAATTTGAACATCCAAAATGGAAATGCACAAATGCTGAAAGAGATAGTTCAGAAAAGTATCTGAGATTTTTTAAGGAATGGCAAAAAGTGGGTTGTTTGGCCCTGGTAAATATCCAACCACTTGAGAATTTGATGTTTTCTACTCCTTGAAATTTTCTGATCATTAGGTCCACTTGCATCCTGAACATGTTTCAGGCATGCATATCCACCACACTTAAAGCATGTTAGGATCAGTTACAAGTTCCTTTCCTTCAAAATTCCACCAAGCTTTATTATTAGGGGCTGTACTAGTGGAATTTCCCGAACATGGATAACAAAACCTTGGAGTTCATTTTTAGTGCCTTAAATAATTTTGAAATTTTTTTTTTTGCATCCATGATCTCTAAAATTTTCTTTTTGTTATGCCTTATATTTTTTTTGTTTACGAGAAAAATGGGAGAGTGAAAACTCAAGTTTGAATCTGAAACCAAATTGGAACATGCAAAAAGTATCTGTGATTTTTTAAGAAAATGAAAAAAGTGGGTTGTTTGGCCCTGGTAATATCTAACCACCTGAGAATTTGATTTTTTCTACGCCTTGAAATTTTTGGATCATTAGGTCCACTCTCATCCCCAACATGTTTCTGGCATGCACATCCACCACACTTAAAGCATGTTTGGATCAGTTACAAGTCCCTTTCCTATATAATTCCACCTAGCTTTATTATTAGAGGTTGTACTAGTGGAATTTATAGAACATGGATAACAAAACCTTGGAGTTCATTTTCAGTGCCTAAAATAATTTTGAAATTTTTTTTTGCATACATGAACTCTAAAATTTTCATTTTGTTTTGCCTTATATCTTTTTTGTTTATCAAAAAAATGGGAGAGTGAAAACTCAAGTTTGGATCTGAAAAGAAATTTGAACATCCAAAATGGAAATGCACAAATGCTGAGAGAGATAGTTCCAAAAAGTATCTGTGATTTTTTAAGGATAGGCAAAAAGTGGGTTGTTTGGCCCTGGAAAAATATCCAATCACTTGAGAATTTGATTTTTTCTACTCCTTGAAATTTTTGGATCATTATGTCCACTTGCATCCTCAACATGTTTCTGGCATGCATATCCACCACACTTAAAGCATGTTAGGATCAGTTACCGGTCCCTTTCCTATAAAATTCCACCAAGCTTTATTATTAGGGGCTGTACAAGTGGAATTTCAAGATCTAGGACAACAAAACTTGGAGTTCATTTTAAGTGCTTGAAATAATTTTGAAATTTTTTTTTTGCATACATGAACTCTTAAATTTTTAATTTTTTATGCCTTTTATCTTCTTTGTTTACGAGAAAAATGGGAGAGTGAAAACTCAAGTTTGAATCTGAAAACAAATTTGAACATCCAAAATGGAAATGCACAAATGCTGAGAGAGATAGTTCCAAAAAGTATCTGTGATTTTTTAAGGAAATGCAAAAAATGGGTTGTTTGGCCTTGGTAAATATCCAACCACTTGCGAATTTGATTTTTTCTACTCCTTGAAATTTTTGGATCATTTGATCCACTTGCATCCTCAACATGTTTCTGGCATGCTTATCCATCACACTTAAAGCATGTTAGGATCAGTTACAAGTCTCTTTCCTATAAAATTCCACGAAGCTTTATTATTAGGGGTTGTACTAGTGGAGTTTCCGGAACATGGATACCAAAACCTTGGAGTTCATTTTTAGTGCCTGAAATAATTTTGAAAATATTTTTTTGCAAAAATGAACTCTAAAATTTTTCATTTTGTTATGCCTTATATCTTTATTGTTTACCAGAAAAATGGGAGAGTGCAAACACAAGTTTGGATCTGAAAACAAATTTGAACATCCAAAATGGAAATGCACAAATGCTGAGAGAGATAGTTCCAAAAATTATCTGTGATTTTTTAAGGAAAGGCAAAAGTGGGCTGTTTGGACCTGGTAAATATCCAACCACTTGAGAGTTTGATTTTTTCTACTCCTTGAAATTTTTGGATCATTAGGTCCTCTTGCATCCTCAACATTTTTCTGGCATGCTTATCCATCACACTTAAAGCATGTTAGGATCAGTTATAAGTCCCTATCCTATGAAATTCAACCAAGCTTTATTATTAGGGGTTGTACTAGTGAGGTTTCCAGAACATGGATAATAAAACATTGGAGTTCATTTTTAGTGCCTGAAATAATTTTGAATTTTTTAGTTTGCAAAAATGAACTCTAAAATTTTCATTTCGTTATGCCTTATATTTTTTTTGTATACCAGAGAAATGGGAGAGTGAAAACTCAAGTTTGGATCTAAAACCAAATTTGAACATCCAAAATGGAAATGTACAAATGCTGAGAGAGATAGTTCCAAAAAGTATCTGTGATTTTTTAAGGATAGGCAAAAAGTGGGTTGTTTGGCCTTGGTAAATATCCAACCACTTGAGAATTTGATTTTTTCTACACCATGAAATTTTTGGATCATGACGTCGACTTGCATCCTCAACATGTTTCTAGCATGCATATCCCGCACACTTAAAGCTTATTAGGATCAGTTAATACTCCCTTTCCTATAAAATCCCACCAAGCTTATTATTAGGGGCTGTACTAGTGGAATTTCAAGAACACGGATAACAAAACCTTAGAGTTCATTTTAAGTGCCTGAAATAATTTTGAAATTTTTTTTTGCATACAAGTAATATAAAATTTTCATTTTGGTATGCCTTGTATCTTTTTTGTTTACGAGAAAAATGGGAGAGTGAAAACTAAAGTTTGGATATGAAAAGAAATATGAAAATCCAAAATGGAATTGCACAAATGCTAAGAGAGATAGTTCCAAAAAGTATCAATGATTTTTTAAGGATAGGCAAAAAGTGGGTTGTTTGACAGTGGTAAATATCCAACCACTTGAGAATTTGATTTTTTCTACTCATTGAAATTTTTGGATCATTAGGTCCACTAGCATCCTCAACATGTTTCTGGCATGCATATCCACCACACTTAAAGCATCTTAGGATCACTTACAAGTCCCTTTCCTATAAAATTCCTCCAAGCTTTATTATTAATGGTTGTAGTAGTGGAATTCCAGAACATGGATAACAAAACCTTGGAGTTTATTTTTAGTGCCTGAAATAATTTTGAAAATAGTTGTTTGCTTTACAAGAACTCTAAAATTTTCATTTTGTTATGGCTTATATCTTTTTTATTTACGAGAAAAATGGGAGAGTGAAAACTCAAGTTTGAATCTCAAAACAAATTTGAACATCCAAAATAGAAATGAACAAATGCTGAGAGAAACAGTTCCAAAAAGTATCTGTGATTTTTTTAAGGATGGGCAAAAAGTGGGTTGTTTGGCCCAGGTAAATATCCAACCACTTGAGAATTTGATTTTTTCTACTCCTTGAAATTGTTGGATCATTAGGTCCACTTGTTAAATATCCAACCACTTGAGAATTTGATTTTTTCTACTCCTTGAAAATTTTCGATCATTAGGTCCACTTGCATCCTCAACATGTTTCTGGCATGCTTATCCATCACACTTAAAGCATGTTACGATCAGTTACAAGTCCCTTTCCTATAAAATTCCCCCAAGCTTTATTATTAGGGGTTGTACTAGTGGAATTTCTAGAACATGGATAACAAAACCTTGGAGTTTATTTTTAGTGCATGAAATAATTTTGAAATTTTTTTTTTTGCAAAAATGAACTCTATAATTTTCATTTTGTTATGCTTTATATCTTTTTTGTTTACCAAAAAATGGGAGAGTGAAAACTCAAGTTTGGATCTAAAAAAAAATTTGAACATCCAAAATGGAAATTCACAAATCCCAAGAGAGATAGTTCCAAAAAGTATCTGTGATTTTTTAAGGATAGGCAAAAAGTGTGGTGTTTGGCCCTGGTAAATACCCAACCACTTGAGAATTTGATTTTTTCTACTCCTTGAAATTTTTGGATCATTAGGTCCACTTGCATCCTCAACTTGTTTCTGGCATGCATATCCCATTCCTATAAAATTCCACCGAGCTTTATTATTAGGGGTTGTAGTAGTGGAATTTCCAGAACATGGATAACAAAACCTTGGCGTTCATTTTTGGTCCCTGAAATAATTTTGAAATTTTTTTTTTTGCAAACAAGAAATACAAAATTTTCATTCTGTTATGCCTTATATCTTTTTTGTTTACGAGAAAAAAAGGGAGAGTGAAAACTAAAGTTTGGATCTGAAAAGAAATTTGAACATCCAAAATGGAAATGCACAAATGCTGAGAGAGATAGTTCCAACATGTATCTGTGATTTCTTAAGGATGGGCAAAAAGTGGGTTGTTTGGCCCTGGTAAAATATCCAACTACTTGAGAATTTGATTTTTTCTACTCCTTGAAATTTTTGGATCATTAGTTCCACTTGCATCCTCAACATGTTTCTGGCATGCATATCCACCACACTTAAAGCATGTTAGGATCAGTTACTTGTCCCTTTCCTATAAAATTCCTCCAAGCTTTATTATTAGGGGTTGTACTAGTGGAATTTCCAGAACATGGATAACAAAACCTTGGAGTTCATTTATAGTGCCTGAAATAATTTTGATTTTTTTTTTTTTGCATCCATGAACTCTAAAATTTTCATTTTGTTATGCCTTAAGTCTTTTTTGTTTACCAGAAAAATGGGTGAGTGAAAACTCAAGTTTGGATCTGAAAATAAATTTGAACATCCAAAATAGAAATGCACAAATGCTGAGAGAGATAGTTCCAAAATGTATCTTTGATTTTTTAAGGATAGCCAAAAAGTGGGTTGTATGGCCCTGGTAAATATCCAACGACTTGAGAATTTGATTTTTTCTACTCCTTGAAATTTTTGGATAGTTAGGTCCACTTGTATCCTCAACATGTTTCTGGCATGCATATCCACCACACTTAGAGCATCTTAGGATCAGTTACAAGTCCCTTTCCTATAGAATTCCACCAAGCTTATTATTAGGGGTTGTACTAGTGAAATTTCAAGAACATGGATAACAAAACCTTGGAGTTCATTTTAAGGACCTAAAATAATTTAAAATTTTTTTTTTTGCATACATAAACTCTCAAATTATCATTTTGTTATGACTTATATCTTTTTTGTTTACGAGAAAAATGGGACAGTGAAAACTCAAGTTTGGATCTAAAAACAAATTTGAAAATCCAAAATGGAATTGCAGAAATGCTAAGAGAGATAGTTCCAAAAAGTATCTATAATTTTTTAAGGATAGGCAAAAAGTGGGTTGTTTGGCAGTGGTAAATATCCAACCACTTCAGAATTTGATTTTTTCTACTCATTGAAAATTTTGGATCATTAGGTCCACTTGCATCCTCAACATGTTTCTTGCATGCATATCCACCACACTTAAAGCATGTTAGGATCAGTTACAGGTCCCTTTCCTATAAAATTCCACCAAGCTTCTTTATTAGGGGCTGTACTAGTGGAATTTCCAGAACGTGGATAACAAAACCTTGGAGTTCATTTTTAGTGCCTGAAATAATTTTGAAATTATTTTTTTGCAGACATGAACTCAAAAATTTTCATTTTGTTATGCCTTATATCTTCTTTTTTTTACGAGAAAAATGGGAGAGTGAAACTCAAGTTTGGATCTGAAAAAAAATATAAACATCCAAAATGGAAATACACAAATGCTGAGAGAGATAGTTCCAAAAAGTATCTGTGATTTTTTAAGGATACGCAAAAAGTGGATTGTTTGGCCTTGGTAAAATATCCAACAACTTGAGAATTTGATTTTTTCTACTCCTAGAAATTTTTGGATCATTAGGTCAACTTGCATGCTCAACATGTTTCTGGCTTGGATATCCACCACACTTAAAGCATGTTAGGATCAGTTACAAGTCCCTATCCTATAAAATTCCACCAAGCTTCTTTATTAGGGGCTGTACTAGTGGAATTTCCAAAACATGGATAACAAAACCTTGGAGTTCATTTTTAGTGCCAGAAATAATTTTGAATTTTTTTTTGCATACATGAACTCTAAAATATTCATTTTGTTATGCGTTACATCTTTTTTTTTTACGAGAAAAAAGGGAGCGTGAAAACTCAAGTTTGGATCTGACAAAAAATTTGAACATCCAAAATGGAAATGCAAAAATGCTGAGAGAGAGATAGTTCCAAAAAGTATCTGTGATTTTTTAAGGATAGGCAAAAAGTTGGTTGTTTGGCCCTGGTAAATATTCAACCACTTGAGAATTAGATTTTTTCAACTCTTAGAAATTTTTTGATCACTAGGTCCATTTGTATCCTCAACATGTTTCTGGCATGCCTATCCACCACTGTTAAAGCATGTTAGGATCAGTTACAAGTCCCTTTCCTATAAAATTCCTCCAAGCTTTATTATTAATGGTTGTAGTAGTGGAATTCCATAACATGGATAACAAAACCTTGGTGTTCATTTTTAGTGCCTGAAATAATTTTGAAAATAGTTTTTTGCTTAGAAGAACTCTAAAATTTTCATTTTGTTATGGCTTATATCTTTTTTGGTTACGAAAAAATGGGAGAGTGATAACTCAAGTTTGGATCTGAAAAGAAATTTGAACATCCAAAATAGAATTGCACAAATGCTGAGAGAGATAGTTCCAAAAAGTATCTGTGATTTTTTAAGGATGGGCAAAAAGTGGGTTGTTTGGCCCTGGTAAATATCCAACCACTTGAGAATTTGATTTTTTCTACTCCTTGAAATTTTTGGATTGTTAGGTCCACTTGCATCCTCAACATGTTTCTGACATGCATATCCACCACACTTAAAGCATGTTAGGATCAGTTACAAGTCCCTTTCCTATAAAATTCCTCCAAGCTTTATTATTAATGGCTGTAGTAGTGGAATTCCATAACATGGATAACAAAACCTTGGAGTTCATTTTTAATCCCTGAAATAATTTTGAAAATAGTTTTTGCTTAAAAGAACTCTAAAATTTTCATTTTGTTAAGGCTTATATCTTTTTTGGTTACGAAAAAATGGGAGAGTGATAAATCAAGTTTGGATCTGAAAAGAAATTTGAACATCCAAAATAGAATTGCACAAATGCTGAGAGAGATAGTTCCAAAAAGTATCTGTGATTTTTTAAGGTTGGGCAAAAAGTGGGTTGTTTGGCCCTGGTAAATATCCAACCACTTGAGAATTTGATTTTTTCTACTCCTTGAAATTTTTGGATCATTAGGTCCACTTGCATCCTCAACATGTTTCTGACATGCATATCCACCACACTTAAAGCTTGTTAGGATCAGTTACATGTCCCTTTCCTTCAAAATTCCGCCAAGCCTTATTATTAGGGGTTGTACTAGTGGAATTTCTAGAACATGGATAACAAAACCTTGGAGTTCATTTATAGTGCCTGAAATAATTTTGATTTTTTTTTTTGCATCCATGAACTCTAAAATTTTCATTTTGTTATGCCTTAAGTCTTTTTTGTTTACCAGAAAAATGGGTGAGTGAAAACTCAAGTTTGGATCTGAAAATAAATTTGAACATCCAAAATGGAAATGCACAAATGCTGAGAGAGATAGTTCCAAAAAGTATCTTTGATTTTTTAAGGATAGCCAAAAAGTGGGTTGTATGGCCCTGGTAAATATCCAACCACTCGAGAATTTGATTTTTTCTACTCATTGAAATTTTTGGATCATTAGGTCCACTTGCATCCTCAACATGTTTCTGGCATGCATATCCCTTTCCTATAAAATTCCACCAAGCTTTATTATTAGAGGCTGTAGTAGTGGAATTTCCAGAACATGGATAACAAAACCTTGGCGTTCATTTTTAGTGCCTGAAATAATTTTGAATTTTTTTTTTTTGCAGACATGAACTCTAAAATTTTCATTTTGTTATCCCTTAAGTCTTTTTTCTTTACAAGAAAAATGGGAGAGTGAAAACTCAAGTTTGGATCTGAAAATAAATTTGAACATCCAAAATGGAAATGTACAAATGCTGAGAGAGGTAGTTCCAAAAAGTATCTGTGATTTTTTTAGGATAGCCAAAAAAGTGGGTTGTTTGGCCCTAGTAAATATCCAACCACTTGAGAATTTGATTTTTCCTACTCCTTGAAATTTTTGGATCATTAGGTCCACTTGCATCCTCAACAAGTTTCTGGCAGGCATATCCACCACACTTAAAGCATGTTAGGATCACTTACAAGTCCCTTTCCTATAAAATTCCACCAGGCTCTATTATCTGTAGTAGTGGAATTCCAGAACATGGAAAACAAAACCTTGGAGTTCATTTTTAGTGCCTGAAATAATTTTGAAAATAGTTTTTTGCTTGCAACAACTCTAAAATTTTCATTTTGTTATGGCTTATATCTTTTTAGTTTACGAGAAAAATGGGAGAGTGAAAACTCAAGTTTGGATCTGAATAAAAATTTCAACATCCAAAATAGAAATGCACAAATGCTGATAGAGATAGTTCCAAAAAGTATCTGTGATTTTTTAAGGATGGGCAAAAAGTGGGTTGTTTGGCCCTGGTAAATATCCAACCACTTGAGAATTTGATTTTTTCTACTCCTTGAAATTTTTGGATCATTAGTTCGACTTGCATCCTCAACATGTTTCTGGCATGCATATCCACCACACTTAAAGCATGTTAGGATCAGTTACTTGTCCCTTTCCTATAAAATTCCTCCAAGCTTTATTATTTGGGGCAGTACTAGTGGAATTTCCAGACCATGGATAACAAAACCTTGGAGTTCATTTTTAGTGCCTGAAATAATTTTGAATTTTTTTTTTCTTGCATACATGAACTCAAAAATTTTCATTTTGTTATCCCTTAAGTCTTTTTTCTTTACGAGAAAAATGGGAGAGTGAAAACTCAAGTTTGGATCTGAAAATAAATTTGAACATCCAAAATGAAAATGCGCAAATGCTGAGAGAGATATTTCCAAAAAGTGGGTTGTTTGGCCCTGGTAAATATCCAACCACTTGAGAATTTGATTTTTTGTACTCCTTGAAATTTTTGGATCGTTAGGTCCACTTGTATCCTCAACATGTTTCTGGCATGCATATCCACCACACTTAGAGCATCTTAGGATCAGTTACAAGTCCCTTTTCCTATAGAATTCCACCAAGCTTATTAAGAGGGGTTGTACTAGTGGAATTTCAAGAACATGAATAACAAAACCTTGGAGTTCATTTTAAATGCCTGAAATAATTTAAAATTTTTTTTTTTTGCATACATGAACTCTCAAATTATCATTTTGTTATGCCTTATATCGTTTTTGTTCACGAGAAAAATGGGACAGTGAAAACTCAAGTTTGGATCTAAAAACAAATTTGAAAATCCAAAATGGAATTGCAGAAATGCTAAGAGAGAGAGTTCCAAAAAGTATCTATGATTTTTTAAGGATAGGCAAAAAGTGGGTTGTTTGGCAGTGGTAAATATCCAACCACTTGAGAATTTGATTTTTACTACTCATTGAAATTTTTGGATCATTAGGTCCACTTGCAACCTCAACATGTTTCTTGCATGCATATCCACCACACTTAAAGCATGTTAGGATCAGTTACAAGTCCCTTTCCTATAAAATTCCACCAAGCTTCTTTATTCGGGGCAGTACTAGTGGAATTTCCCGAACGTGGATAACAAAACCTTGGAGTTCATTTTTAGTTCATTTTTAGTGCCTGAAATTATTTTGAAATTATTTTTTTGCAGACATGAACTCAAAAATTTTCATTTTGTTATGCCTTATATCTTCTTCTTTTTTACGAGAAAAATGGGAGAGTGAAAACTCAAGTTTGGATCTGAAAAAAATATAAACATCCAAAATGGAAATACACAAATGCTGAGAGAGATAGTTCCAAAAAGTATCTGTGATTTTTTATGGATAGGCAAAAAGTGGGTTGTTTGGCCATGGTAAAATATCCAACAACTTGAGAATTTGGTTTTTTCTACTCCTTGAAATTTTTGGATCATTAGGTCCACTTGCATCCTCAACATGTTTCTGGCTTGGATATCCACGACACTTAAAGCATGTTAGGATCAGTTACAAGTCCTTATCCTATAAAATTCCACCAAGCTTCTTTATTAAGGGCTGTACTAGTGGAATTTCAAGAACATGGATAACAAAACCTTGTAGATCATTTTTAGTGCCTGAAATAATTTTGAAATTTTTTTTTACATACATGAACTCTAAAATATTCATTTTGTTATGCGTTATATCTTTTTTGTTTACGAGAAAAATGGGAGCGTGAAAACTCAAGTTTGGATCTGACAAAAAATTTGAACATCCAAAATGGAAATGCACAAATGCTGAGAGAGAGATAGTTCCAAAAAGTATCTGTGATTTTTTAAGGATAGGCAAAAAGTTGGTTGTTTGGCCCTGGTAAATATTCAACCACTTGAGAATTTGATTTTTTCAACTCTTAGAAATTTTTTGATCATTAGGTCCATTTGCATCCTCAACATGTTTCTGGCATGCCTATCCACCACACTTAAAGCATGTTAGGATCAGTTACAAGTCCCTTTCCTATAAAATTCCTCCAAGCTTTATTATTAATGGTTGTAGTAGTGGATTCCATAACATGGATAACAAAACCTTGGAGTTCAGTTTTAGTGCCTGAAATAATTTTGAAAATAGATTTTTGCTTAAAAGAACTCTAAAATTTTCTTTTTGTTATGGCTTATATCTTTTTTGGTTACTAGAAAAATGGGAGAGTGAAAACTCAAGTTTGAATCTCAAAGCAAATTTGAACATCCAAAATAGAATTGCACAAATGCTGAGAGAGATAGTTCCAAAAAGTATCTGTGATTTTTTAAGGTTGGGCAAAAAGTGGGTTGTTTGGCCCTCGTAAATATTCAACCACTTGAGAATTTGATTTTTTCTACTCCTTGAAATTTTTGGATCGTTAGGTCCACTTGCATCCTCAACATGTTTCTGACATGCATATCCACCACACTTAAAGCATGTTAGGATCAGTTACAAGTCCCTTTCCTATAAAATTCCTCCAAGCTTTATTATTAATGGCAGTAGTAGTGGAATTCCATAACATGGATAACAAAACCTTGGAGTTCATTTTTAATCCCTGAAATAATTTTGAAAATAGTTTTTGCTTAAAAGAACTCTAAAATTTTCATTTTGTTATGGCTTATATCTTTTTTGGTTACTAGAAAAATGGGAGAGTGAAAACTCAAGTTTGAATCTCAAAGCAAATTTGAACATCCAAAATAGAATTGCACAAATGCTGAGAGAGATAGTTCCAAAAAGTATCTGTGATTTTTTAAGGTTGGGCAAAAAGTGGGTTGTTTGGCCCTGGTAAATATTCAACCACTTGAGAATTTGATTTTTTCTACTCCTTGAAATTTTTGGATCATTAGGTCCACTTGCATCCTCAATATGTTTCTGGCAGGCATATCCACAATACTTAAAGCATGTTAGGATCAGTTACAAGTCCCTTTCCTTCAAAATTCCGCCAAGCTTTATTATTAGGGGCTGTACTAGTGGAATTTCCAGAACATGGATAACAAAACCTTGGAGTTCATTTATAGAGCGTGAAATAATTTTGAATTTTTTTTTTTGCGTACATGAACTTTAAAATTTTCAATTTGCTATGCCTTAAGTCTTTTTGGTTTTCGAGAAAAAATGGGAGAGTGAAAGTCAAGTTTGAATCTAAAAATAAATTTGAACATCCAAAATGGAAATGCACAAATGCTGAGAGAGATAGTTCCAAAAAGTATCTGTGATTTTTTAAGTATAGCCAAAAAGTGGGTTGTTTGGCCCTGGTAAATATCCAACCACTTGATAATTTGATTTTTTCTACTCCTTGTTATTTTTGGATCAATAGGTCCACTTGCATCCTCAACATGTTTCTGACATGCATATCCACCACACTTAAAGCATGTTAGGATTAGTTACAAGTCCCTTTCCTATAAAATTCCACCAAGCTTTATTATTAGGGGCTGTAGTAGTGGAATTTCTAGAACATGGATAACAAAACCTTGGCGTTCATTTTTAGTGCCTGAATAATTTGAAAGTTTTTTTTTTGCATACAAGAAATATAAAATTTTCATTTTGTTATGCCTTATATCTTTTTTGTTTACGAGAAAAATGGGAGAGTGAAAACTAAAGTTTGGATCTAAAAAGAAATTTGAACATCCAAAATGGAAATGCACAAATGCTGAGAGAGATAGTTCCAAAATGTATCTGTGATTTTTTAAGGATGGCCAAAAAGTGGGTTGTTTGGCCCTGGTAAAATATCCAACTACTTGAGAATTTGATTTTTTCTAC
Source organism: Aristolochia californica (assembly GCF_029961685.1). NCBI lineage: Eukaryota > Viridiplantae > Streptophyta > Magnoliopsida > Piperales > Aristolochiaceae > Aristolochia > Aristolochia californica. The sequence goes on from NW_027181771.1 coordinate 11,360,473, forward strand.
TCCTTGAAATTTTTGGATCATTCGTTCCACTTGCATCCTCAACATGTTTCTGTCATGCATATCCACCACACTTAAAGCATGTTAGGATCAGTTACTTGTCCCTTTCCTATAAAATTCCTCCAAGCTTGATTATTAGGGGCTGTACTAGTGGAATTTCCAGAACATGGATAACAAAACCTTGGCGTTCATTTTTAGTGCCTGAAATAATTTTGAAAGTTTTTTTTTGAAAACAAGAAATATAAAATTTTCGTTTTGTTATGCCTTATATCTTTTTTGTTTACGAGAAAAATGGGAGAGTGAAAACTAAAGTTTGGATCTGAAAAGAAATTTGAACATCCAAAATGGAAATGCACAAATGCTGAGAGAGATAGTTCCAAAATGTATCTGTAATTTTTTAAGGATGGGCAAAAAGTGGGTTGTTTGGCCCTGGTAAAATATCCAACTACTTGAGAATTTGATTTTTTCTACTCCTTGAAATTTTTGGATCATTAGTTCCACTTGCATTCTCAACATGTTTCTGGCATGCATATCCACCACACTTAAAGCATGTTAGGATCAGTTACTTGTCCCTTTCCTATAAAATTCCTCCAAGCTTTATTATTAGGGGTTGTACTAGTGGAATTTTCAAAACATGGATAACAAAACCTTGGATTTCATTTTTAGTGCCTAAATTAATTTTGATTTTTTTTTTTTTTGCATACATGAACTCTAAAATTTTCATTTTGTAATGCCTTAAGTCTTTTTTGTTTACGAGAAAAATGGGAGAGTGAACACTCAAGTTTGGATCTGAAAATAAATTTGAACATTCAAAATGGAAATGCACAAATGCTGAGAGAGATTGTTCCAAAAAGTATCTTTGATTTTTTAAGGATAGCCAAAAAGTGGGTTGTATGGCCCTGGTAAATATCCAACCACTTGAGAATTTGATTTTTTCTACTCCTTGAAATTTTTGGATCATTAGGTCCACTTGCATCCTCAACATGTTTCTGGCAGGCATATCCACAACACTTAAAGCATGTTAGGATCAGTTACAAGTCCCTTTCCTATAAAATTCCACAAAGCTTTATTATTACGGGCTGTAGTAGTGGAAATTCCAGAACATGGATAAAAAAACCTTGGAGTTCATTTTTAGTGGCTCAAATAATTTTGAAAATTTTTTTTTGCATTCAAGAACTCTAAAATTTCCATTTTGTTATGCCTTATATCTTTTTTGTTTACGCGAAAATGGGAGAGTGAAAACTCAAGTTTGGATCTGAAAACAAATTTGAACATCCAAAATGGAAATGCACAAATGTTGAGAGAGATAGTTCCAAAATGTATCTGTGATTTTTTAAGGATGGGAGAAAAGTGGGTTATTTGGCCCTGGTAAATATCCAACGACTTGAGAATTTGATTTTTTTGACTCCTTGAAATTTTTGGATCATTAGCTCCACTTGCAATCTCAACATGTTTCTGGCATGCATATCCACTACACTTAAAGCATATTAGGATCAGTTACAAGTCCGTTTCCTATAAAATTCATCCAACCTTTATTATTAAGGGATTTACTAGTGGAATTTCTCGAACATGGATAACAAAACCTTGGAGTTCATTTTTAGTGCCTGAAATAATTTTGAATTTTTTTTCATGCATACATGAACTCTAAACTTTTCATTTTGTTATCCCTTAAGTCTTTTTTCTTTACGAGAAAAATGGGAGAGTGAAAACTCAAGTTTGGATCTGAAAATTGATTTGAACATCCAAAATGGAAATGCACAAATGCTGAGAGAGCTAGTTCCAAAAAGTATCTGTGATTTTTTAAGGATAGCCAAAAAGTGGGTTGTTTGGCCCGGGTAAATATCCAACCACTTGAGAATTTGATTTTTTCTTCTCCTTGAAATTCTTGGATCATTAGGTCCACTTGCATCCTCAACATGTTTCTGGCATGCATATCCACCACACTTAAACCATGTTAGGATCAGTTCCAAGTCCCTTTCCTATAAAATTCCACCAAGCTTTATTATTAGGGGCTGTAGTAGTGGAATTTCCAGAACATGGATAACAAAACCTTGGAGTTCATTTATAGTGCCTGAAATAATTTTGAAATTTTTTTTTTTGCCTACATGAACTCTAAAATTTTCATTTTGTTATGCCTTATATCTTTTTTGTTTATGAGAAAAATGGGAGAGTGAAAACTCAATTTTGGATCGGAAAACAAATTTGAACATCCAAAATGGAAATGCACAAATGCTTAGAGAGATTGTTCCAAAATGTATCTGTGATTTTTTAAGGATGTGCAAAAAGTCTGTTGTTTGGCCCTGGTAAATATCCAACTACTTGAGAATTTGATTTTCTCTACGCCTTGAAATTTTTGCATCATTAGTTCCACTTGCATCTTCAACATGTTTCTTGCATGCATATTGACCACACTTAGTGCATGTTAGGATCAGTTACAAGTCCCTTTTCTATAAGATTCCTCCAAGCTAGATTATTTGGGGCTGTACTAGGGGAATTTCCAAAACATGGATAACAAAACTTTGGAGTTCATTTTTAGTGCCTGAAATAATTTTGATTTTTTTTTTTTTGCATATATGAACTCTAAAATTTTCATTTTGTTATGCCTTATATCTTATTTGTTTACAAGAAAAATGGGTGAGTGAAAACACAAGTTTGGATCTGGAAAAAAATTGAACATCCAAAATGGAAATGCACAAATGCTGAGAGAGATAGTTCGAAAAAGTTTCTGTGATTTTTTAAGGATAGCCAAAAAGTGGGTTGTTTGGCCCAGGTAAATATCGAACCACTTGAGAATTTGATCTTTTCTACTCCTTGAAAATTTTGGATCATTAGGTCCACTTGCATACTCAACATGTTTCAGGCATGCATATCCCCCACACTTAAAGCATGTTAGGATAAGTTGCAAGTCCCTTTCCTATAAAATTTCACCAACCTTTATTACTAGGGGCTGTAGTAGTGGAATTTCTAGAACATAGATAACAAAACCATGGAGTTCATTTTTAGTGCCTGAAATAATTTTGAAATTTTTTTTTGCATACTAGAAATCAAAAATTTTCATTTGGTTGTGCCTTATATCTTTTTTGTTTACGAAAAAAATGGGAGAGTGAAAACTCTAGTTTGGATCTGAAAACAAATTTGAAAATTCAAAATGGAAATGCACAAATGCTGAGAGAGATAGTTCCAAAAAGTATCTGTGATTTTTTAACGATGGGCAAAATGTGGGTTGTTTGGCCCTGGTAAATATCCAACCACTTGAGAATTTGATTTTTTCTACTCTTTGAAAATTTTGGATCATTAGGTCCACTTGGATCCTCAACATGTTTTTGGCATTCATATCCACCACACTTAAAGCATGTTAGGATCAGTTACAAGTCCCTTTCCTTTAAAATTCCTCCAAACTCTATTATTAGGGGCTGTACTAGTGGAATTTCTAGAACATGGATAACAAATCCTTGGGGTTCATTTTTAGTGCCTGAAATAATTTTGAATTATTCTTTTTGCATACATGAACTTAAAAATTTTCAATTTGTTATGCCTGATATCTTTTTTGTTTACGAGAAAAATGGGCGAGTGAAAACTCATGTTTGGATCTCAAAATAAATTTGAACAACCAAAATGGTAATGCAAAAATGCTGAGAGAGATAGTTCCAAAAAGTATCTGTCATTTTTTAAGGATAGGCAAAAAGTGGGTTGTTTGGCCCTGGTAAATATCCTACCACTTGAGAATTTGTTTTTTTCTACTCCTTGAAATTATTAGATCATTAGGTCCACTTGCATCCTCAACATGTTTCTGGCATGCATATCCACCACACTTAAAGCATGTTAGGATCGGTTACCAGTCACTTTCCTATAAAATTCCACCAAGCATTATTATTAGGGGCTGTAGTAGTGGAATTTCCAGAACAAGGATAACAAAACCTTGGAATTCATTTTTAGTGGCTGAAATAATTTTGAAAATTTTTTGCATTAAAGAACTCAAAAATTTTCATTTTTTTATGCCTTATATTTTTTTTTACGTGAAAAATGGGAGAGTGGAAACTCAAGTTTCAATCTGAAAACAAATTTGAACATCCAAAATGGAAATGCACAAATTCTGAGAGAGATAGTGCCAAAAAGTGACTGTGATTTTTTAAGGATAGCGAAAAAGTGGATTGTTTGGCCCATGTAAATATCCAACCACTTGAGAATTTAATTTTTTCTACTCCTAGAAATTTTTGGATCTTTAGGTCCTCTTGCATCCTCAACATGTTTCTGGCATGCATATCCACCACACTTAAAGCATGTTAGGATCAGTTACAAGTCCCTTTCCTATAAAATTCCTCCCAGCCTTATTATTAGGGCTGTAGTAGTGGAATATCCAGAACATGGATAGCAAAACCTTGGAGTTCATTTTTTGTGCCTGAAATAATTTTGAATTTTTTTTTTTTGCATACATGAACTCTAAAATTTTCATTTTGTTATGCCTTATATCTTTTTTGTTTACGAGAAAAATGGGAGAGTGAAAACTCAAGTTTGGATCTGAAAAAAATTTGAACATCCAAAATGGAAATGCACAAATGCTGAGAGAGATAGTTCCAAAAAGTATCTGTGATTTTCTAAGGATCGGCAAAAAGTGGGTTGTTTGGCCCTGGTAAATGTCCAACCACTTGAGAATTTGATTTTTCTACTCCTTGAAATTTTTGGATCATTAGGTCCACTTGCATCCTCAACATGTTTTTGGCATGCATATTTATGACACTTAAAGCATGTTAGGATCAGTTACAAGTCCCTTTCCTATAAAATTCCATCGAGCTTTATTATTAGGGGTTGTGCTAGTGGAATTTCCAGAACAAGGATAACAAAACCTTGGAGTTCATTTTTAGTGCCTAAAATAATTTAAAATTTTTTTTTTGCATACATGAACTCAAAAATTTTCATTTTGTTATGCCCTTCTATCTTTTTTGTTTACGAGAAAAACGGGAGAGTTAAAACTCAGGTTTGGATCTGAAAACAAATTTGAACATCCAAAATGGAAATGCACAAATGCTGAGAGAGATAGTTCCAAAAAGTATTTTTGATTTTTTAAGGATAGCGAAAAAGTGGGTTGTTTGGCCCATGTAAATATCCAACCACTTGAGAATTTGATTTTTTCTACTCCTAGAAATTTTTGGATCTTTAGGTCCACCTGCATCCTCAACATGTTTCTGGCATGCATATCCACCACACTTAAAGCATGTTAGGATCATTTTCAAGTCCCTTTCCTATAAAATTCCATCAAGCTTTATTATTAGGGACAGTACCTGTGAAATTTCTAGAACATGGATAACAAAACCTTGGAGTTCATTTTTAGTGCCTGAAATAATTTAAATTTTTTTTTTTTTACATACATGAATTCTAAAATTTTCATTTTATTATGTCGTTTTATCTTTTTTGTTTACGAGAAAAATGGGAGAATGAAAACTCAAGTTTGGATCTAAAAACAAATTTGAACATCCAAAATGGAAATGCACCAATGCTGAGAGAGATAGTTTGAAAAATATCAGTGATTTTTTAAGGATAGGCAAAAAGTGGGTTGTTTGGCTCAGGTAAATATCCAACCACTTGAGAATTTGATTTTTTCTACTCCTTGAAATTTTCTGATCATTAGGTCCTCTTGCATCCTCAACATGTTTCTGGCATGCATATCCACCACACTTAAAGCATGTTAGGATCAGTTACAAGTCCCTTTCCTATAAAATTCCACCAAGCTTTATTATTAGGGTCTGTACTAGTGGAATTTCTAGAACATTGATAACCAAAATTTGGAGTTCATTGTTAGTGCCTGAATTAATTTTGAAATTTTTTTTTTGCATACAAGAACTCTAAAATTTTCATTTTGTAATGCCCTTATATCTTTTTTGTTTACGAGAAAAATGGGAGAGTGAAAACTCAAGTTTGGGTCTGAAAACAAATTTGAACATCGAAAAAGGAAATGAACAAAAGCTGAGAGAGATAGTTCCAAAATGTATCTGTGATTTTTTAAGGATAGGGAAAAAGTGAGTTGTTTGGCCCTGGTAAATATCCAACCACTTGAGAATTTGATTTTTTCTACTCAAAATTTTTGGATCATTAGGTCCACTTGCATCCTCAACATGTTTTTGGCATGCATATGCACCACACATAAAGCATCTTAGGGTCAGTTACAAGTCCCTTTCCTTTAAAATTCCACCTAGATTTATTATTAGGGGTTGTAGAAGTGGAATTTCCAGAACATGGATAACAAAACCTTGGAGTTCATTTTTAGTGCCAGAAATAATTTTGAAATTTTTTTTTTTGCATACAAGAACTCTAAAATTTTCATTTTGTTTTGTCAGATATCTTTTTTGTTTACGAGAAAAATTGGAGAGTGAAGACTCAAGTTTGGATCTGATAACAAATTTGACAATCCAAAATGGAAATGCACAAATGTTGAGGGAGATAGTTCCAAAAAGTATCTGTGATTTTTTAAGGATGGGCAAAAAGTGGGCTGTTTGGCCCTGGTAAATATCCAACCACTTGAGAATTTGATTTTTTCTACTCCTTGAAATTTTTGTATCATTAGGTCCTCTTGCATCCTCAACATGTTTCTGGCATGTGTATCCACCACACTTAAAGCATGTTAGGATCAGTTACAAGTCCCTTTCCTATAAAATTCCACCAAGCTTTATTATTAGGGGCTGTACTAGTGGAATTTCCAAAACACGGATAACAAAACCTTGGAGTTCATTTTTAGTGCCTGAAATAATTTTGGAATTTTGTTTTTACATACATGAACTCTAAAATTTTCATTTTGTTAAGCCTTATATCTATTTTGTTTACGAGAAAAATGGGGGAGTGAAAACTCAAGTATGGATCTGAAAAAAAATTTGCACATCCAAAATGGAAATGCACAAATGCTGAGAGAGATATTTCTGAAAAGTATCTGTGATTTTTTAAGAATAGGCAAAAATTGGGTTGTTTGGCCCTTGTAAATATCCAACCACTAGAGAATTTGATTTTTTCTACTCCTTGAAATTTTTGGATCATTAGGTCCACTTGCATCCTCAACATGTTTCTGGCATGCATATCCACCACACTTAGAGCATGTTAAGATCAGTTACAAGTCCCTTTCCTATAAAATTCCACCAATCTTTATTATTAGGGGCTGTAGTAGTGGAATTTCAAAAACATGCACAACAAAACCTAGGAGTTCATTTTTAGTGCATGAAATAATTTTGAAAATTTTTTTTTTGCATACAAGAACTTCAAAATTTTCATTTTGTTTTGCCTTATATATTTTTTGTTTACGAGAAAAATGGGAGAGTGAAAACTCAAGTTTGGATCTGAAAACAAATTTGAACATCTAAAATGGAAATGCACAAATGCTGAGAGAGATAGTTCCAAAAGGTATCTGTGATTTTTTAAGGATAGGCAAAAAGTGGGTTGTTTGGCCCTGGTAAATATCCAACCACTGGAGAATTTGATTTTTTCTACTCCTTGAAATTTTATGATCATTAGGTCCACTTGCATCCTGAACATGTTTTTGGCATGCATATCCACGACACTTAAAGCATGTTAGGATAAGTTAGAAGTCCCTTTCCTATAAAAGTCCACCAAGTTTTATTATTAGGGGTTGTACTAGCGAAATTTCAAGAACATGGATAACAAAACCTTGGAGTGCATTTTTACTGCCTGAAATAATTTTGAAATTTATTTTTTGCATACATGAATTCTAAAATTTTCATTTTGTATTACCCTTATATCTTTTTTGTTTAAGAGAAAAATGGGAGAGTGAAAACTCAGGTTTGGATCTGAAAACAAATTTGAACATCCAAAATGGAAATGCCCAAATGCTGAGAGAGATAGTTCCAAAAAGTATAAGTGATTTTTTTAGGATAGGCAAAAAGTGGGTTGTTTGGCCCTAGTAAATATCCAACCACTTGAGAATTAATTTTTTTTTACTCCTTGAAATTTTTGGATCATTACGTCCACTTGCATTCTCAACATGTTTCTGGCATGCATTTCCACCACAGTTAAAGCATGTTAGGATCAGTTACAAGTCCCTTTCCTATAAAATTCCACCATGCTTTATTATTAGGGGTTGTACTAGTGGAATTTCCAGAAGAAAGATACCAAAACCTTGGAGTTCATTTTTAGTGCCTGAAATAATTTTGAAATTTTTTTTTGCATACATGAAATCTAAAATTTTCATTTTCTTATGCCTTATATCTTTTTTTTTACGAGATAAATGGGAGGGTGAAAACTCAAGTTTGGAACTGAAAACAAATTTGAACATCCAAAATGGAAATGCACAAATGCTGAGAGAGATAGTTCCAAAAAGTATCTGTGTTTTTTTAAGGATAGGCAAAAAGTGGGTTGTTTGGCCCTCGTAAATATCCAACGACTTGAGAATTTGATTTTTTCTACTCCTTGAAATTTTTGGATCATTAGGTCCATCCTCAACATGTTTCTGGCATGCATATCCACCACACTTAAAGCATGTCAGGATTAGTTACAAGTCCCTTCCCTATAAAATTCCACCAAGCTTTATGATTAGGGGCTGTACTTGTGGAATTTCCTGAACATAGATAACAACACCTTGGAGTTCATTTTTAGTGCCTGAAATAATTTTGAATTTTTTTTTTTGCATACAAGAAGTCTAAAATTTTCATTTTGTTATGCCTCATATCTTTTTTGTTTACGAGAAAAATGGGAGAGTGAAAAATCAAGTTTGGGTCTGAAAAAAATTTGAACATCCAAAATGGAAATGCACAAATGCTGAGAGAGATAGTTCCAAAACGTTCTGTGATTTTTTAAGGTTATGCAAAAAGTGGGTTGTTTGGACCTGGTAAATATCCAACCACTTGAGAATTTGATTTTTTCTACTCTTTGAAATTTTTGGATCATTAGGTCCACTTGCATCCTCCACATGTTTCTGGCATGCATTTCCACCACACTTAAAGCATGTTAGGATTTGTTACAAGTCCCTTTCCTATAAAATTTCACCAAGCTTTATTATTAGGGGTTGTACTAGTGGAATTTCCAGAACATGGATAACAAAACCTTGGAGTTTATTTTTTGTGCCTGAAATAATTTTGAAATTTTTTTTTGCATACTTGAACTCCAAATGTTTTATTTTGTTATGCCTTATATCTTTTTTGTTTACGAGAAAAATGGGAGAGTGAAAACTCAAGTTTGAATGAGAAAACAAATCTGAAAATCCAAAATGGAAATGCACAAATGCTGAGAGAGATTGTTCCAAAAAGTATCTGTGATTTTTTAAGGATAGGTAAAAAGTGGGTTGTTTGGCCCTGGTAAAAATCCAACCACTTGAGAATTTGTTTTTTTCTTCTCCTTGAAGTTTTTGGATCATTAGGTCAACATGTTTCTGGCATGCATATCCACCACACTTAAACCATGTTAGGATCAGTTTACAAGTCCCTTTCCTACAAAATTCCACCAAGCTTTGTAATTAGGGTCTGTACTAGTCGAATTTCCAAAACATGGACAAGAAAACCTTGGAGTTCATTTTTAGTGCCTGAATTAATTTTGAAATTTTTTTTTTGCATACTTGAACTCTAAAATTTTCATTTTGTTATGCCCTTATTTCTTTTTTGTTTACAAGAAAAATGTTAGAGTGAAAACTCAAGTTTGGATCTGAAAACAAATTTTAATATCCAAAATGGAAATGCACAAATGCTGAGAGAGATAGTTCCTGAAAGTATCTATGATTTTTGAGGATAGGCAAACAGTTGGTTGTTTGGCCCTGGTAAATATCCAACCACTTGAGAATTTGATTTTTTCTACTCCTGGAAATTTTTGGATCATTAGGTCCAGTTGCATCCTCAACATGTTTCTGGCAGGCATATCCACCACACTTAAAGCATGTTAGGATCAGTTACAAGTCCCTTTCCTATAAAATTCCACCAAGCTTATTATTAGGGGTTGTCCTTGTGGAATTTCCAGAACATGGATAACAAAACCTTGGAGTTCATTTTTAGTGCGTGAAATAATTTTCAATTTTGTTTTGCATACATGAACTCTAAAATTTTCATTTTGTTATGCCTTATATCTTTTTTGTTTACGAGAAAAATGGGAGAATGAAAATTCATGTTTGGATCTGAAAAAAAATTTTAACATCCAAAATGGAAATGCACAAATGCTGAGACAGATAGTTCCAGAATGTATCTATGATTTTTAAGGATTGGCAAACAGTGGGTTGTTTGGCCCTGGTAAATATCCAACCACTTGAGAATTTGATTTTTTCTACTCCTTGAAATTTTTGGATCATTAGGTCCGCTTGCATCCTCAACTTGTTTCTGGTATGCATATCCACCGCACTTAAAGAATGTTAGGATCACCAGTTAGAAGTCCCTTTCCTATAAAATTCCAGCAAGCTTATTATCAGGGGTTGTCCTAGTGGAATTTCCAGAACATGGATAACAAAACCTTGGAGTTCATTTTTAGTGCGTGAAATAATTTTCAATTTTGTTTTGCATACATGAACTCTAAAATTTTCATTTTGTTATGCCTTATATCTTTTTTGTTTACGAGAAAAATGGGAGAATGAAAATTCAAGTTTGGATCTGAAAACAAATTTAAACATCCAAAATAGAAATGCACAAATGCTAAAAGTGAAAGTTCCAAAAAGTATCTGTGATTTTTAAGGATAGGCAAAAAGTGGGTTGTTTGGCCCAGGTAAATATCCAACCACTTGAGAATATGATTATTTCTTCTCCTTGAAATTTTTGGATCATTAGGTCCACTTGCATCCTCAACATGTTTCTGGCATGCATATCCACCACTCTTTAAGCATGTTAGGATCAGTTAGAAGTCCCTTTCCTATAAAATTCCACAAAGATTATTATTAGGGGTTGTACTAGTGGAATTTCCAGAACATGGATAACAAAACCTTGGAGTTCATTTTTAGTGCGTGAAATAATTTTGAATTTTGTTTTGCATACATGAACTCTAAAATTTTCATTTTGTTATGCCTTATATCTTTTTTGTTTACCAGAAAAATTGGAGAGAGAAAACTCAAGTTTGGATCTGAAAACAAATTTGAAGATCCAAAATGGAAATGCACAAATTTTGAGAGAGGTAGTTCCAAAAAGTATCTGTGATTTTTAAGGATAGGCAAAAAGTAGGTTGTTTGGCCCAAGTCAATATCCAACCACTTCAGAATTTGATTTTTTCTACACCTTGAAATTTTTGGATCAATAGGTCCACTTGCATCCTCAACATGTTTCTGGCATCCATATCCACCGCACTTAAAGCATGTTAGGATCAGTTAGAAGTCCCTTTCCTATAAAATTCCACCAAGCTTATTATTAGGGGTTGTACTAGTGGAATTTCTAGAACATGGATAACAAAACTTTGGAGTTCATTTTTAGTGCGTGAAATAATTTTTAAGTTTTATTTGCATACTAGAACTATAAAAATTTTATTTTGTTATGCCTTCTTTTTTTTTTCGAGAAAAATGGGAGAGTGAAAACTCAAGTTCTGACCTGAAAACAAATTTGAACATCCATAATAGAAATGCACAAATGCTAAGAGAGATAGTTCCAAAAGTATCTTTGATTTTTAAGGATAGCCAAAAAGTGGGTTGTTTGGCCCAGGTAAATATACAATCACTTGTGAATGAAAGCAAGTTAGGAACAGTTGGAAGTCCCTTTCCTATAAAATTCCACCAAGCTTGTTATTAGAGGTTGTACTACTTGAATTTCTATAACATGCATAACAAAACCTTGGAATTCATTTTTAGTGCGTTAAATAATTTGAAAATTCTTTTTGCGTACGTTAACTCTAAAATTTTCATTTTGTTATGCCTTATATCTTTTTTGTTTACGAGAAAAATGGGAGAGTGAAAACTCAAGTTCTGATCTGAAAACAAATTTGAACATCCAAAATCGAAATACACAAATGCTAAGAGAGATAGTTCCAAAAGTATCTGTGATTTTTAAGGATAGGCAAAAAGTGGGTTGTTTGGCCATGGTAATTATCCAACCACTTGAGAATTTGATTTTTTCTACTCCTTGAAATTTTTGGATCGGAAGGTTCACTTGCATCCTCAACATGTTTATGGCATGCAAATTCACCACACTTAAAGTATGTTAGGATCAGTTTGAAGTCCCTTTCCAATAAAATTCCACCAAGCTTATTATTAGGAGTTGTACTAGTGGAATTTCCAGAACATGGATAAAAAAATCTTGGAGTTCATTTTTAGTGAGTGAAATAATTTTCAAATTTCTTTTGCATACATGAACTCTAAACTTTCATTTTGTGATGCCTTATATCTTTTTTCTTCACGAGAAAAATGGGAGAGTGAAAACTCAAGTTTGGTTCTGAAAACAAATTTGAACATCAGAAACAGGAATGCACAAATGCTGAGAGAGATAGTTCCAAAAAGTATCTGTGATTTTTAAGGATAGGCAAAAAGTAAGTTGTTTGGCCCTGGTGAATATCCAACCACTTGAGAATTTCATTTTTTCTACTCCTTGAAATTTTTGGATCATGACGTCCACTTGCATCCTCAACATGATTCTGGCGTGCATATCCACCGCACTTAAATCATGTTAGGATCAGTTAGAAGTTCCTTTCCTATAAAATCTCACCAAGCTTATTATTGGTGGTTGCACAAGTGGAATTTCCAGAACATGCATAAAAAAACCTTGGAGTTCATTTTTAGTGCGTGAAATAATTTTCAAATTTTATTTGCATACTTGAACTCTCAAATTTTCATTTTTTTATGCCTTATAGCTATTTTGTTTACGAGAAAAATGGGAGAGTGAAAACTCAAGTTTGGATCAGAAAACAAATTTGAACATCCAAAATGGAAATGCACAAATGCTTAGAGAGATAGTTCCAAAAAGTATCTGTGATTTTTAAGGATAGGTAAAAAGTTGATTGTTTGGCCGTGGAAAATATCCAACCACTTGAGAATTTGATGTTTTCTACTCCTTGAAATTTTTGGATCATTAGGTCCTCTTCCATCCTCAACATGTTTCTGGCATGCATATCCACCGCACTTAAAGCATGTTAGGATTAATTAGAAGTCCCTTTCCTATAAAATTCCACCAAGCTTATTATTAGGGGTTGTACTAGTGGAATTACAAGAACATGGATCACAAAACCTTGGAGTTCATTTTTAGTGCGTGAACAATTTTCAAATTTTTTTTTGAACACATGAACTCTAAATTTTTTTTTTTTGTTATACCTTTTATCTTTTTTGTTTACAAGAAAAATAGGAGAGTGAAAACTCAAGTTTTGATCTGAAAACAAATTTGAACATCCAAAATGGAAATGCACAATTGCTGAGAGAGATAGTTCCAAAAAGTACCTATGATTTTTAAGGATAGGCAAAAAGTGGGTTGTTTGGCCCTGGTAAATATCCAACCACTTGAGAATTTGATTTTTTCTACTCCTTGTAATTTTTGGATCATTAGGACCTCTTGTATCCTCAACATGTTTCTGGTATGCATATCCACCGCACTTAAAGCATGTTAGGATCAGTTAGAAGTCCCTTTCCTATAAAATTCCAGCAAGCTTATTATTAGGGGTTGTACTTGTGGAATTTCCAGAACATGGATAACAAAACCTTGGCGTTCATTTTTAGTGCATGAAATAATTTTCAATTTTGTTTTGCATGCATGAACTCTAAAATTTTCATTTTTTTATGCGTTATATCTTTTTTGTTTACGAGAAAATTGGGAGAGTGAAAACTCAAGTTTGGATCTGAAAACAAATTTGAACATCCAAAATGGAAATACACAAATGCTGAAAGAGATAGTTCCAAAAAGTATCTATGATTTTTACGGATAGGCAAGAAGAGGGTTGTTTGGCCCTGTTATATATCTATCCACTTGAGAATTTGATTTTTTCTATTCCTTGAAATTTTTGGATCATTAGGATCACTTGCATTCTCAACATGTTTCTGGCATGCATATCCATCGCACTTAAAGCATGTTAGGATTTGTTAGAAGTCCCTTTCCTATAAAATTCCACCAAGCTTATTATTAGGGGTTGTACTAGTGGAATTTCCAGAACATGGATAAGAAAACCTTGGAGTTACTTTTTAGTGCGTGAAATAATTTTCAAATTTTTTTTGCATACATGAACTCTAAAATTTATATTTTGGTATGCCTTATATCTTTTTTGTTTCCGAGAAAAATGGGAGAGTGAAAACTCAAGTTTGGATCTGAAAACAAATTTGAACATCCAAAATGGAAATGCACAAATGCTGAGAGAGATAGTTCCAGAAAGTATCTATGATTTTTAAGGATAGGCAAACAGTGGGTTGTTTGGCCCTGGTAAATATCCAACCACTTGAGAATTTGATTTTTTCTACTCCTTGAAATTTTTGGATCATTAGGTCCACTTTCATCCTCAACATGTTTCTGGTATGCATATCCACTGCACTTAAAGCATGTTAGGATCAGTTAGAAGTCTCTTTCCTATAAAATTCCAGCAAGCTTATTATCAGGGGTTGTGCAAGTGGAATTTCCAGAACATGGATAACAAATCCTAGGAGTTCATTTTTAGTGCCTGAAATAATTTTGAAATAATTTTTACATACTTGAACTCTGAAATTTTCATTTTGTTCTCCCTTATATCTATTTTTTTTATGAGAAAAATGGGAGAGTGAAAACTCAAGTTTGGATCGGAAAACAAATTTGAAGATGCAAAATGGAAATGCACAAATGCTGTGAGAGATAGTTACAAAAAGTATCTGTGATCTTTTAAGGATAGGCAAAAAGTGGGTTGTTTGGCCCTGGTAAATATCCAACCACTTGAGAATTTGATTTTTTCTACTCCTTGAAATTTTTGGATCATTAGGTCCACTTCCATCCTCAACATGTTTCTGGCATGCATATCGACCACACTTAAAGCATGTTAGGATCAGATACAAGTCCCTTTCCAATAAAATTCCACCAAGCTTTATTATTAGGGGCTGTACTAGTGGAATTTCCAGAACATGGATAACAAAACCTTGGAGTTTATTTTTAGTGCCTGAAATAATTTTGAAATTTTTTTTTGCATACATGAACTCTAAAATTTTCACTTTGTTATGCCCTAATTTCTTTTTGGTTCACGAAAAAAATGGGAGACAGAAAACTCAATTTTGGATCTGAAAACAAATTTGAATATCCAAAGTGGAAATGCACAAATGCTGAGAGTGATAGTTTCAAAAACTATCTGTGATTTTTTTAAGGATAGGCAAAAAGGGGCTTGTTTGGCCCTGGTAAATATCCAACAACTTGAGAATTTGATTTTTTCTAATTCTTGAAATTTTTAGATCATTAGGTCCACTTGAATCCTCAACATGTTTCTGTCATGCATATCCACCACATTTAAAGCATGTTAGGATTTGTTACAAGTCCCTTTCCTATAAAATTCCACCAAGCTTTATTATTAGGGGCTGTACTAGTGGAATTTCCAGAACATGGATAACAAAATCATGGAGTTCATTTTTAGTGCCTGAAATAATTTTGAATTTTGCAAACATGAACTCCAAAATTTTCATTTTGTTATGCCATATATCTTTTTTTTTTTGCGAGAAAAATGGGAGAGTGAAAACTCATGTTTGGATCTGAAAACAAATATGAACATCCAAAATGGAAATGCACAAATGCTGAGAGAGATAGTTCAAAAAAGTATCTGTGATTTTTTAAGGATAGGGAAAAAGTGGGTTGTTTGGCCTAGGTAAATAGCCAACCACTTGATAATTTTATTTTTTCTACTCCTTGAAATTTTTGGATCATTAGGTCCACTTGCATCCTCAACATGTTTCTGGCATGCATATCCACCACACTTAAAGCACGTTAGGATTAGTTACAGGTACCTTTCCTATAAAATTCCACCAACCTTTATTATTAGAGGTTGTACTAGTGGAATTTTCAGAACATGGATGACAAAACCTTGGAGTTCATTTTTAGTGCCTGAAATAATTTTGAATTTTATTTTTTTTGCATATATGAACTCTAAAATTTTCATTTTGTTATCGCTTATATCTTTTTGTTTACGAGAAAAATGGGAGAGTGAAAACTCATGTTTGGAACTGAAAACAAATTTGAACATCCAAAATGGAAATGCACAAATGCTGAGACAGATAGTTCCAAAAAGTATCTGTGATTTTTTAAGGATAGGTAAAAAGTAGGTTGTTTGGCCCTAGTAAATATCCAACCACTTGACAATTTGATTTTTTCTACTCCTTGAAATTTTTGGATCATTAGCGCCATTTGCATCCTCAACACGTTTCTGTCATGCATATCCACCACACTAAAGCATCTTAGGATCAAATACAAGTCCCTTTCCTACAAAATTCCACCAAGCTTTATTATTAGGGGTTGTACTAGTGGAATTTCATGAACATGGATAACAAAACCTTGGAATTCATTTTCAGAGCATGAAATAATTTTGAATTTTTTTTTTTTTGCATACATGAACACTAAAATTTCTTTTTGTTATGCCTTATATCTTTTTTGTTTATTAGAAAAATGGGAGAGTGAAAACTCGAGTTTGGATCTGAAAACAAATTTGAACATCCAAAATGGAAATGCACAAATGCTGAGAGAGATAGTTCCAAAAAGTATCTGTGATTTTTTCAGGATAGGCAAAAAGTTGGTTGTTTGGCCCTGGTAAATTTCCAACCACTTGAGAATTTGATTTTTTCTACTCCATGAAATTTTTGGATCATTAGGTCCACTTGCATCCTCAACATGTTTCTGGCATGCATATCCACCACACTTAAAGCATGTTAGGATCAGTTACAAGTCCCTTTCCTATAAAATTCCACCAAGCTTTATTATTAGGGGTTGTACTAGTGGAATTTCAAAAACATGGATAGCAAAACCTTGGATTTCATTTTTAGTGCCTGAAATAATTTTGAAATTTTTTTTTGCATACATTAACTGTAAAATTTTCATTTTGTTATGCCCTTATTTCTTTTTTGTTTACGAGAAAAATGGGAGAGTGAAAACTCATGTTTGGATCTGAAAACAAATTTGAACATCCAAAATGGAAATACACAAATGCTGAGAGAGATAGTTCCAAAAAGTATCTGTGATTTTTTAAGGATAGGCAAAAAGTGGGTACTTTTGCCCTAGTAAATATCCAAGCACTTGTGAATTTGATTTTTTCTACTCCTTCAAATTTTTGGATCATTATGTCCACTTGCATCCTCAACATGTTTCTGGCATGCATATCCACCACACTTAAAGCACGTTAGGATCAGTTACAGGTTCTTTTCCTATAAAATTCCACCAAGATTTATTATTAGGGGTTGTACTAGTGGAATTTGAAGAACATGGGTAACAAAACCTTGGAGTTCATTTTTAATGCCTGAAATAATTTTTTTTTTTTTTTTTTTTGCATACATCAACTCTAAAATTTTCATTTTGTTATGCCTTATATCATTTTGTTGACGAGCAAAATGGGAGAGTAAAAACACATGTTTGGATCTGAAACCAAATTTGAACATCCAAAATGGAAATGCACAAATGCTGAGAGACAAAGTTCCAAAAAGTATCTGTAATATTTTAAGGATAGGCAAAAAGTGGGTTGTTTGGCCCGGGTAAAATATCCAACCATTTGAGAATATGATTTTTTCTACTCGAAATTTTTGGATCATTAGGTCCACTTGCATCCTCAACATGTTTCTGGCAAGCATATCCACCACACATAAAGGATGTTAGGATCAGTTACAAGTCCCTTCCCGATAAAATTCCACCAAGCTTTATTATTAAGGCCTGTAGTAGTGGAATTTCCAAAACATGGATAACAAAAAACTTGGAGTTCATTTTTGGTGCCCGAAATAATTTTGAAATTCTTTTTTTGCATACTTGAACCCTAAAATTTTCATTTTGTTATGCCTTATATCTTTTTTGTTTACGAGAAAAATGGGAGAGTGAAAACTCAAGTTTGGATATGAAAACAAATTTGAACATCCAAAATGGAAATGCACAAATGCTGAGAAAGATAGTTCCAAAAAGTATCTGTGATTTTTTAAGGATAGGCAAAAATTGGGTTGTTTGGCCCTGGTAAATATCCAACCACTTGAGAACATGATTTTTTCTACTCCTTGAAGTTTTTGGATCATTAGGTCCACTTGCATCCTCAACATGTTTCTGGCATGTATATCTACAACACTTAAAGCATGTTAGGATCAGTTACAAGTCCCTTTCCTATAAAATTCCACTAAGCTTTATTATTAGGGGCTGTACTAGTGGAATTTCCAGAACATGGATAACAAAACCTTGGACTTCATTTTAAGTGCCTGAATTACTTTTGAATTTTTTTTTTTTTTTTGCATACATGAACTCTAAAATTTTCATTTTGTTATGCCTTATATCTTTTGTTTTTATGAGAAAAATGGGAGAGTGAAAACTCATGTTTGGATGTTAAAACAAATTCGAACATCCAAAATGGAAATGCACAAATGCTGAAATAGATATTTCCAAAAAGTATTTGTGATTTTTTAAGGATAGGCAAAAAGTGGGTTGTTTGGCCCTGGTAAATGTCCAACCACTTGAGAATTTGATTTTTTCTACTCCTTGAAATTTTTGGATCATTAGGTCCACTTGCATTCTCAACATATTTCTGGCACGCATATCCACCACACTTAAAGCATGTTAGGATAAGTTAGAGGTCCCTTTCGTACGAAATTCCACCAGGCTTTATTATTAGGGGTTGTACTAGTGAAATTTCTAGAACATGGATAACAAAACCTTGGAGTTCTTTTTTATTGCTAGAAATAATTTTGAATTTTTTTTTTGCATACTTGAACTCTAAAATTTTCATTTTTTTATGCCTTATATCTTTTTGTTTACGAGAAAAATGGGAGAGTGAAAACTCATGTTTGGATCTGAAAACAAATTTGAACATCCAAAATGGAAATGCACAAATGCTGTGAGAGATAGTTCCAAAAAGTAAGTGTGATTTTTTAAGGATAGGCAAAAATTTTGTTGTTTGGCCCTGGTAAATATCCAACCAATAGAGAATTTGATTTTTTCTATACCTTGAAAATTTTGGGATCATTAGGTCCAACTGCATCCTCAACATGTTTCTGGCATGCATATCCACTACACTTCAAGCATGTTAGGGTCAGTAACAGGTCCCTTTCCTATAAAACTCCACCAAGCTTTATTATTAGGGGTTGTACTAGTGGAATTTTCAAAACGTGGATAACAAAATCTTGGAGTTCATTTATAGTGCCAGAAATAATTTTGAATTTTTTTTTTGCATACATGAACTGTAAAATTTTCAGTTTGTTATGCCTTATATCTTTTCGTTTACGAGAAAAAATGGGAGAGTGAAAACTCATGTTTGGATCTGAAAACAAATTTGAACATCCAAAATGGAAATGCACAAATGCTGAGAGAGATAGTTCCAAAAAGTATCTGTGATTTTTTAAGGATAAGTAAAAAGTGGGTTGTTTGGCCATGGTCAATATCCAACCACTTGAGAATTTGATTATTTTTACTTCCTCGAAATTTTTGGATCATTAGGTCCACTTGCATCCTCAACATGTTTCCGGCATGCCTATCCACCACACTTAAAGCATGTTAGGATCAGTTACAAGTCCCTTTCCTATAAAATTCCACCAAGCTTTATTATTAGGCGCTGTACTATTGGAATTTCCAGAACATGGATAACAAATCCTTGGAGTTCATTTTTTGTGCCTAAAATAATTTTGAATTTTGCAAACATGAACTCTAAAATTTTCATTTTGTTATGCCTTATATATTTTTTGTTTATGAGAAAAATGGGAGAGTGAAAACTCATGTTTGGATCTGAAAATAAATTTGAACATCCAAAATGGAAATGCACAAATACTCAGAGAGATAGTTCCAAAAATTATCTGTGATTTTTTAAGATTAGGCAAAAAGTGAGTTGTTTGGCCCTGGTAAATGTCCAACCACTTGACAATTTGATTTTTTCTACTCTTTGAAATTTTTGGATCATTAGGTCCACTTGCATCCTCAACATGTTTCTGGTATGCATATCCACCACACTTAAAGCATGTTAGGATAAGTTAGAGGTCCCTTTCGTACGAAATTCCACCAAGCTTTATTATTAGGGGTTGTACTAGTGGAATTTCTAGAACATGGATAACAAAACCTTGGAGTTCTTTTTTAGTGCTAGAAATAATTTTGAATTTTTTTTTGGCATACTTGAACTCTAAATTTTTCATTTTGTTATGCCTTATATCTTTTTGTTTACGAGAAAAATGGGAGAGTGAAAACTCATGTTTGGATCTAAAAAAAAATTTTAACATCCAAAGTGGAAATGCACAAATGCTGTGAGAGATAGTTCCAAAAAGTAAGTGTGATTTTTTAAGGATAGGCAAAAATTTGGTTGTTTGGCCCTAGTAAATTTCCAACCAATTGAGAATTTGATTTTTTCTACACCTTGAAAATATTTGGATCATTAGGTCCACCTGCATCCTCAACATGTTTCTGGCAAGCATATCCACTACACTTAAAGCATGTTAGAGTCAGTTACAGGTCCCTTTCCTATAAAACTCCACCAAGCTTTATTATTAGGGGTTGTAGTAGTGGAATTTGCAGAACATGGATAACAAAATCTTGGAGTTCATTTTCAGTGCCTTAAATAATTTTGAATTTTTTTGTTTTGCATACATGAACTCTAAAATTTTCATTTTGTTATGCCTTTTATCTTTTTGTTTACCAGAAAAATGGGAGAGTGAAAACTCATGTTTAGATCTGAAAGCAAATTTGAACATCCAAAATGGAAATGCACAAATGCTGAGAGAGATAGTTCCAAAAAGTATCTGTGATTTTTTAAGTATATGTAAAAAGTGGGTTGTTTGGCCATGGTAAATATCCAACCACTTGAGAATTTGATTTTTTCTACTTCCTTGAAATTTTTGGATCATTAGGTCCACTTGCATCCTCAACATGTTTCTGGCATGCCTATCCACCACACTTAAAGCATGTTAGGATCAGTTACAAGTCCCTTTCCTATAAAATTGCACCAAGCTTTATTATTAGGCGTTGCACTAGTGAAATTTCCAGAACATGGATAACAAATCCTTGGAGTTCATTTTTTGTGCTTGAAATAATTTTAAATTTTGCAAACATGAACTCTAAAATTTTCATTTTGTTATGCCTTATATCTTTTTTGTTTATGAGAAAAATGGGAGAGTGAAAACTCAGGTTTGGATCTGAAAACAAATTTGAACATCCAAAATGGAAATGCACAAATACTCAGAGAGATAGTTCCAAAAAGTATCTGTGATTTTTTAAGGATAGGCAAAAAGTGGGTTGTTTGGCCCTGGTAAATATCCAACCAATTGAGAATTTGATTTTTTCTACTCCTTCAAATTTTTGGATCATTAGGGCCACTTGCATCCTCAACATGTTTCAAGCATGGATATCCACCTCACTTAAAGCATGTTAGGATAAGTTACAAGTCCCTTTCCTATAAAATTCTACCAAGCTTTATTATTAGGGGTTGTACTAGTAGAATTTCCAGAGCATGGATAACAAAACCTTGGCGTTCATTTTTAGTGCCAGAAATAATTTTGAAATTCTTTTTTTGCATACATGAACTATAAAATTTTCATTTTTTTATGCCTTACATCTTTTTTGTTTACGAGAAAAATGGGAGAGTGAAAACTCAATTTTGGATCTAAAAACAAATTTGAACATACAAAATGGAAATGCACAAATGCTGAGACAGATAGTTCCATAAAGTATCTATGATTTTCTAAGGATAGGCAAAATGTGGGTTGTTTGGCCCTGTTAAATATCCAACCACTTGAGAATTTGATTTTTTCTACTCCTTGAAATTTTTGGATCATTAGGTTCACTTGCATCCTCAACATGTTTCTGGCATGCATATCCACCACACTTAAAGCATGTTAGGATCAATTACAAGTCCCTTTCCTACAAAATTCCACAAAGATTTATTATGGGGTTGAACTAGTGGAATTTCATGAGCATGGATAACAAAACCTTGGAGTTCATTTTTACTGCCCGAAATAATTTTGAATTTTTTTTTTGATAACATGAACTCTAATATTTCTTTTTGCTATGCCTTATATCTTTTTTGTTTACTAGAAAAATGGGAGAGTGAAAACTCAAGTTTGGATCTGAAAACAAATTTGAACATCGAAAATTGAAATGCACAAATGTTGAGAGAGATAGTTCCAAAAAGTATTTGTTTTAAGGATAGGCAAAAAGTGGGTTTTTTGGCCCTGGTAAATATCTAACCACTTGAGAATTTAATTTTTTCTACTCCTTGAAATTTTTGGATCATTAGGTGCACTTGCATCCTCAACATGTTTCTAGCATGCATATCCACCACACTTAAAGCATGTTAGGATTAGTTACAAGACCCTTTCTTCTAAAATTCCACCAAGCTTTATTATTAGGGGCTGTACTAGTGGAATTTCCAGAACATGGATAAAAAAACCTTGGAGTTCATTTTTAGTGCCTAATATAATTTTGAAATTCTTTTTTTCCATACATGAACTCTAAAATTATCATTTTGTTATGCCTTATATCTTTTTTGTTTACAAGAAAAATGGGAGAGTGAAAACTCAAGTTTGGATCTGAAAACAAATTTGAACATCCAAAATGGAAATGCACAAACGCTGAGAGATATAGTTCCAAAATGTATCTGGGATTTTTTAAGGTAGGCAAAAAGTGGGTTGTTTGGCCCTGTTAAATATCCAACCACTTGAGAATTTGATTTTTTCTACTCCTTGAAATTTTTGGATCATTAGCTCCACTTTCATCCTCAACATGTTTCTGGCATGCGTATCCACCACACTTCAAGCATGTCAGGATCAATTACAAGTCCCTTTCCTTCAAAATTCCACAAAGCTTTATTATTAGGGGTATTACTAGTGGAATTTCGTGAACATGGATAACAAAACCTTGGAGTTCATTTTAGTGCCTGAAATAATTTTGAATTTTTTTTTTTATAACATGAACTCTAAAATTTCTTTTTGTTATGCCTTATATCTTTTTTGCTTACTAGTAAAATGGGAGAGTGAAAACTCAAGTTTGGATACGAAAAAAAATTTGAACATCCAAAATAGAAATGCACAAATGCAAAGAGAGATAGTTCCAAAAAGTATCTGTGATTTTTTAAGGATAGGCAAAAAGTGGGTTGTTTGGCCCTGGTAAATATCTAACCACTTGAAAATTTAATTTTTTCTACTCAAAATTTTTGAATCATTAGGTCCTCTTACATCCTCAACATGTTTCTGGTATGTATATCCACCATACTTAAAGCATGTTAGGATTACTTACAAGTCCCTTTCCTATAAAATTTCACCAAGCTCTATTATTAGGGGCTGCACTAGTGGAATTTCAAGAACATGGATAACAAAACATTGGAGTTCATTTTTAGTGCCTGATATAATTTTGAAATTCTTTTTTTGCATACAAAAACTTTAAAATTTTCATTTTGTTATGCCTTCTATCTTTTTTGTTTACGAGAAAAATGGGAGAGTGAAAACTCTAGTTTGGATCTGAAAACAAATTTGAACATCCAAAATAGAATTGCACAAATGCTGAGAGAGATAGTTCCAACAAGTATCTATGATTTTTTAAGGACAGGCAAAAAGTGGGTACTTATGCCCTGGTAAATATCCAACCACTTGAGAATTTTATTTTTTCTATTCCTTGAATTTTTTGGATCATTAGGTCCACTTGCATCCTCAACATGTTTCTGGCATGCATATCCACCACACTTAAAGCCTGTTAGGATCAGTCACGGGTCCCTTTCCTAAAAAATTCCACCAAGCTTTATTATTAGGGGCTTCACTAGTGGAATTTCCAAAACATGGATAACAAAACCTTTGAGTTCATTTTTAGTGCCTGAAATAATTTTGAATTTTCTTTTTGGCACACATGAACTCTAAAATTTTCATTTTGTTATGGCTTATATCTTTTTGTTTACGAGAAAAATGGGAGAGTGAAAACTTATGTTTGGATCTTAAAACAAATTTGAACATCCAAAATGGAAATGCACAAATGTCGAGATAGATAGTTCCAAAAAGTATCTGTGATTTTTTAAGGATAGGCAAAAAGTGGGTTGTTTTGCCAGGGTAAATATCCAACCACTTGAGAATTTGATTTTTTCTACTGATTGAAATTTTTGGATCATTAGGTCCACTTGCATCCTCAACATGTTTCTGGTATGCATATCAACCATATTTAAAGCATGTAAGGATCAGTTACCGGTCCCTTTCCAATAAAATTCCACCAAGCTTTATTATTAGGGGTTGTACTAGTGGAATTTCCAAAACATAGATAACAAAACCTTGGAATTGATTTTTAGTGCCAGATATAATTTTGAAATTCTTTTTTTGCATACATGAACTCTAAAATTTTCATTTTGTTATGCCTTATATCTTTTTTGTTTACGAGAAAAATGGGAGAGTGAAAACTCAAGTTTAGATCTGAAAACAAATTTGAACATCCAAAATGGAAATGCACAAATGGTTGGAGAGACAGTTCCAAAAAGTATCTGTGATTTTTTAAGGATAGGCAAAAAGTGGGTTGTTTGGCCATGTTAAATTTCCAACCACTTGAGAATTTGATTTTTTCAACTCCTTGAAATTTTCGGATCATTAGGTCCACTTGCATTCTCAACATGTTTCTGGCATGCCTATCCATCACACTTAAAACATGTTAGGATCAGTTACAAGCCCCTTTCCTATAAAATTCCACCAAGATTTATTATTAGGTGTTGTACAAGTGGAATTTCCAGAACATGGATAACAAAACCTTTGACTTCATTTTTAGTGCCTGAAATAGTTTTGAAATTTTTTTTTTGTCGTACATGAACTCTAAAATTTTCATTTTGTTATGCCTTATATCTTTTTTGTTTACGAGAAAAATGGGAGGGTGAAAACACTAGCTTGGATCTGAAAACAAATTTGGACATCCAAAATGGAAATGCACAAATGCTGAGAGAGATAGTTCCAAAAAGAATATGTGATTTTTTAAGGATATGCAAAAAGTGGGCTGTTTGGCCCTTATAAATATCCAACCACTTCAGAATTTGATTTTTTCTACTCATTGAAATTTTTGGATCATTAGGTCCACTTGCATCCTCAACATGTTTCTGGCATGCATATCAACCATATTTAAAGCATGTAAGGATCAGTTACCGGTCCCTTTCCTATAAAATTCCACCAAGCTTTATTATTAGGGGCTGTACTAGTGGAATTTCCAGAACATGGATAACAAAACCTTGGAGTTCATTTTTAGTGCTTGATATAATTTTGAAATTCTTTTTTTGCATACATGAACTCTAAAATTTTCATTTTGTTATGCTCTATATCTTTTTTGTTTACGAGAAAAATGGGAGAGTGAAAACTCAAGTTTAGATCTGAAAAAAAATTCGAACATCCAAAATGGAAATGGACAAATGGTGAGAGAGATAGTTCCAAAAAGTATCTGTGATTTTTTAAGGATAGGCAAAAACTGGGTTGTTTGGCCATGTTAAATATCCAACCACTTGAGAATTTGAGTTTTTCAACTCCTTGAAATTTTTGGATCATTAGGTCCACTTGCATTCTCAACATGTTTCTGGCATGCCTATCCACCACATTTAAAACATGTTAGGATCAGTTACAAGCCCCTTTCCTACAAAATTCCACCAAGCTTTATTATTAGGGGCTGTACTAGTGGAATTTCCAGAACATGGATAACAAAACCTTCCAGTTCATTTTTAGTGCCTGAAATTAGTTTGAATTTTTTTTTTTTGCATACATGAACTCTAAAATTTTCATTTTGTTATGCCTTATATGTTTTTGTTTACGAGAAAAAAGGGAGAGTGAAAACTCATGTTTGGATCTGAAAACAAATTTCAACATCCAAAATGGAAATGCACAAATGCTGAGAGAGATAGTTCCAAAAAGTATCTGTGATTTTTTAAGGATAGGTAAAAAGTGGGTTGTTTCGGCCTGTTAAATATCTAACCACTTGAGAATTTGATTTTTTCTACTCCATGAAATTTTTGGATCATTAGTCCACTTGCATCCTCAACATATTTCTGGCATGCCTATCCACCACACTTAAAGCATGTTACGATCAGTCACAAGTCCCTTTCGTATAAAATTCCACCAAGATTTATTATTAGGCGCTGCATTAGTGGAATTTCCAGAACATGGATAATAAGTCCTTGGAGTTCATTTTTTTTGCCTGAAATAATTTTGAATTTTGCAAACATGAAGTTTAAAATTTTCATTTTGTTATGCCTTATATCTTTTTTGTTTATGAGAAAAATGGGAGAGTGAAAACTCATGTTTGGATCTGAAAACAAATTTGAACATCCAAAATGGAAATGCACAAATGCTGAGAGAGATAGTTCCTAAAAGTATCTGTGATGTTTTAAGGATTGGCAAAAAGTGGGTTGTTTGGCCCTGGTAGATATCCAACCAATTGAAAATTTGATTTTTTCTACACCTTGAAATTTTTGGATCATTTGGTCCACTTGCATCCTCAACATGTTTCTGGCATGCATATCCACCACACTTAAAGCATGTTAGGATCAGATACAAGTCCCTTTCCTATAAAATTCCACCAAGCTTTATTATTAGGGGCTATACTAGTGGAATTTCCAGAACATGGATAACAAAACCTTGGAGTTCGTGCCTGAAATAATTTTTTTTTTTTTTTTGTATACATTAACTCTTAAATTTTAATTTTGTTATGCCCTTATTTCTTTTTTGTTTACGAGAAAAATGGGAGAGTGAAAACTAAAGTTTGGATCTAAAAATAAGTTTGAACATCCAAAATGGAAATGCACAAATGCTGTGAGAGATAGTTCCAAAAAGTATCTGTGATTTTTTATGGACAAGCAAAAAGTAGGTACTTTGGCCCTGGTAAATATCCAACCACTTGAGAATTTGAATTTTTCTACTGCTTAAATTTTTTGATTCATTAGGTCCACTGGTATGCATATCCACCACACTTAAATCATGTTAGATTCATTTACACGTCCCTCTCCTTTAAAATTCCTCCAAGCTTTATTATTAGGGGCTGTACTAGTGGAATTTCCAGAACATGGATAACAAAACCTTGGAGTTCATTTTTAGTGCCTGAAATAATTTTGAAATTCTTTTTTTGCATACATGAACTCTAAAATTTTTATTTTGTTATGCCTTATATCTTTTTTGTTTACGAGAAAATTGGGACAGAGAAAACTCATGTTTGGATCTGAAAACAAATTTGAACATCCAAAAAGGAAATGCACAAATGCTGAGAGAGAATGTTCCAAAAAGTATCTGTGATTATTTAAGGTTAGGCAAAAAGTGGGTTGTTTGGCCCTGGTAAATATCCAACCACTTGAGAATTTGATTTTTTCTACTGCTTGAAATTTTTGGATCATTAGGTCCACTTGCATCCTCAACATGTTTTTGGCATGCATATCCTCCACACTTAAAGCATGTTAGAATCAATTACAAGTCCCTTTCCTATAAAATTCCACCAAGCTTTGTTATTAGGGGCTGTACTAGTGGAATTTCCAGAACAGGATAACAAATCCTTGGAGTTCATTTTTAATGCCTGAAATAATTTTGAATTTTGCAAACATGAAGTCTAAAATTTTCATTTTGTTATGCCTTATATCTTTTTTGTTTATGAAAAAAATGGGAGAGTGAAAACTCATGTTTGGATCTGAAAACAAATTTGTACATCCAAAATGGAAACGCACAAATGCTGAGAGAGATAGTTCCAAATAGTATCTTTGATTTTTTGAGGATAGGCAAAAAGTGGGTTGTTTGGCCCTGGTAATTATCCTACCAATTGAGAATTTGTTTTTTTCTACTCCTTGAAATTTTTGGATCATTAGGTCCACTTGCATCCTCAACATGTTTCTGGCATGCATATCCACCACACTTAAAGCATGTTAGGATCAGTTACCGGTCCCTTTCCTATAAAATTCCACCAAGCTTTATTATTAGGGGTTGTACTAGTGGAATTTCCAGAACATGGATAACAAAACCTTGGAGTTCATTTTTAGTGCCTGATATAATTTTGAAATTCTTTTTTTGCATACATGAACTCTAAAATTTTAATTTTGTTATGCCTTATATCTTTTTTGTTTACGAGAAAAATGGGAGAGTGAAAACTCAAGTTTGGTTCTGAAAACAAATTTGAACATCCAAAATGGAAATTCACAAATGGTGAGAGAGGTAGTTCCAAAAAGTATCTGTGATTTTTTAAAGATAGGGAAAAAGTGGGTTGTTTGGCCTTGTTAAATATCCAACCACTTGAGAATTTGACTTTTTCTACTCCATGCAATTTTTGGATCATTAGGTCCACTTGCATCCTCAACATGTTTCTGGCATGCCTATCCACCACACTTAAAACATGTTAGGATCAGTTACTAGCCCCTTTCCTATAAAATTCCACCAAGCTTTATTATTAGGGGCTGTACTTGTGGAATTTCCAGAACATGGATTACAAAACCTTAGACTTCATTTTTAGTGCCTGAAATAGTTTTGAAAATATTTTTTTGCATACATGAACTCTAAAATTTTCATTTTGTTATGCCTTATATCTTTTTTGTTTACGAGAAAAATGGGAGAGTCAAAACTCTATCTTGGATCTGAAAACAAATTCGAACATCCAACATGGAAATGCACAAATGCTGAGAGAGATAGTTCCAAAAAGTATCTGTGATTTTTAAAGGTTAGGCAAAAAGTGGGTTTTTCGGCCCTTGTAAATATCACACCACTTGAGAATTTGATTTTTTCTACTCCTTGAAATTTTTGGATCATTAGGTCCACTTGCATCCTCAACATGTTTCTAGCATGCATATCCACCACACTTAAAGCATGTTAGGATAAGTTTGAGGTCCCTTTCCTACAAAATTCCACCAAGCTTTATTATTAGGGGTTGTACTAGTGGAATTTCCAGAACATGGATAACAAAACCTTCGAGTTCATTTTTAGTGCCTGAAATAATTTTGAATTTTTTTTTTTTTTGCATACATGAACTCTAAAATTTTCATTTTGTTTTGCCTAATATCCTTTTGTTTACGAGAAAAATGGGAGAGTGAAAACTCATGTTTGGATCTGAAAACAAATTTGAACATCCAAAGTGGAAATCCACAAATGCTGAGAGAGATAGTTCCAAAAATTATCTGTGATTTTTTATGGATAGGTAAAAAGTAGCTTGTTTGGCCCTGGTAAATATCCAACCACTTGAGATTTTGATTTTTTCTACTCCTTGAATTTTTTGGATCATTAGGTGCACTTGCATGCTCAACATGTTTCTAGCATGCCTATCCTCCATTCTTAAAGCATGTTACGATCAGTTACAAATCCCTTTCCTATAAAATTCCACCAAGCTTTATTATTAGGCGATGAACTAGAGGAATTTCCAGAACATGGATAACAAATCCTTGGAGTACATTTTTTGTGACTGAAATAATTTTGAATTTTGCAAACATGAAGTTTAAAATTTTCATTTTGTTATGCCTTATATCTTTTTTGTTTATGAGAAAAATGGGAGAGTGAAAGCTCATGTTTGGATCTGAAAACAAATTTGAACATCCAAAATGGCAATGTAGAAATGCTGTGAGAGATAGTTCCAAAAAGTATCTGTGATTTTTTAAGGATAGGCAAAAAGTGGGTTGTTTGGCCCTGGTAAAATATCCAACCAATTGAGAATTTAATTTTTTCTACACCTTGAAATTTTTGGATCATTTTGTCCACTTGCATCCTAAACATGTTTCTGGCATGCATATCCATTACACTTAAAGCATGTTAGGATAAGTTTGAGGTCCCTTTCCTACAAAATTCCACCAAGCTTTATTATTAGGGGCTATACTAGTGGAATTTCCAGAACATGGATAACAAAACCTTAGAGTTCATTTTTAGTGCCCGAAATAATTTTGAATTTTTTTTTTTTGCATACATGAACTCTAAAATTTTCATTTAGTTATGCCTTATATCTTTTTGTTTACGAGAAAAATGGGAGAGTGAAAACTCATGTTTGGATCTCAAAACAAATGTGAACATCCAAAATGGAAATGCACAAATGCTGAGAGAGATAGTTCCAAAAAGTATCTGTGATTTTTTAAGGATAGGTAAAAAGTGTGTTGTTTGGCCATGGTAAATATCCAACCACTTGAGAATTTGATTTTTTCTACTCCTTGAAATTTTTGGATCATTAGGTTCACTTGCTTCCTCAACATGTTTCTGGCATGCCTATCCACCACACTTAATGCATGTTACGATCAGTTACAACTCCCTTTCCTATAAAATTCCACCAAGCTTTATTATTAGGGGCTGTACTAGTGGAATTTCCAGAACATGCATAACCTTGGAGTTCATTTTTAGTGCTTGAAATAATTTTGAAATTCTTTTTTTGCATACATGAACTCTAAAATTTTCATTTTGTTATGCCTTATATCATTTTTGTTTACGAGAAAAATGGGACAGAGAAAACTCATGTTTGGATCTGAAAACAAATTTGGACATCCAAAATGGAAATGCACATATGCTGAGCGAGAAAGTTCCAAAAAGTATCTGTGATTTTTAAAGGGAAGGCAAAAAGTGGGTACTTTTTCCCTTGTAAATATCCAACCACTTGAGAATTTGAATTTTTCTACTCCTTGAAATTTTTGAATCATTAGGTCCACTTGCATCCTCAACATGTTTCTGGCATGCATATCCACCACACTTAAAGCATGTTAGATTCAGTTACACGTCCCTCTCCTATAAAATTCCACCAAGCTTTATTATTAGGGGCTGTACTAGTGGAATTTCCAGAACATGCATAACAAAACCTTGGAGTTCATTTTCAGTGCTTGAAATAATTTTGAAATTCCTTTTTTGCATACATGAACTCTAAAACTTTCATTTTGTTATGCCTTATATCTTTTTTGTTTACGAGAAAAATGGGACAAAGAAAACTCATGTTTGGATCTGAAAACAAATTTGGACATCCAAAATGGAAATGCACAAATGCTGAGAGAGAAAGTTCCAAAAAGTATCTGTGATTTTTTAAGGGAAGGCAAAAAGTGGGTTTTTTGGCCCTGGTAAATATCCAACCACTTGAGAATTTGATTTTTTCCACTGCTTGAAATTTTTGGATCATTAGGTCCACTTGCATCCTCAACATGTTTTTGGCATGCATATCCACCACACTTAAAGCATGTTAGAATCAGTTACAAGTCCCTTTCCTATAAAATTCCACCAAGCTTTATTATTAGGGGCTGTACTAGTGGAATTTCCAGAACATGGATAACAAAACCTTGGAGTTCATTTTTAGTGCCTGATATAATTTTGAAATTCTTTTTTTGCATACATGAACTCTAAAATTTTCATTTTGTTATGCTTTATATCTTTTTTGTTTACGAGAAAAATGGGAGAGTGAAAACTCAAGTTTAGATTTGAAAAAAAATTCGAACATCCAAAATGGAAATGCACAAATGGTGAGAGAGATAGTTCCAAAAAGTATCTGTGATTTTTTAAGGATAGGCAAAAAGTGGGTTGTTTGGCCATGTTAAATATCCAACCACTTGAGAATTTGAGTTTTTCAACTCCTTGAAATTTTTGGATCATTAGGTCCACTTGCATTCTCAACATGTTTCTGGCATGCCTATCCACCACACTTAAAACATGTTAGGATCAGTTACAAGCCCCTTTCCTACAAAATTCCACCAACCTTTATTATTAGGGGTTGTACTAGTGGAATTTCCAGAACATGGATAACAAAACCTTCGAGTTCATTTTTAGTGCCTGAAATAGGTTTGAATTTTTTTTTTTTGCATACATGAACTCTAAAATTTTCATTTTGTTATGCCTTATATGTTTTTGTTTACGAGAAAAAAGGGAGAGTGAAAACTCATGTTTGGATCTGAAAACAAATTTCAACATCCAAAATGGAAATGCACAAATGCTGAGAGAGATAGTTCCAAAAAGTATCTGTGATTTTTTAAGGATAGGTAAAAAGTGGGTTGTTTCGGCCTGGTAAATATCTAACCACTTGAGAATTTGATTTTTTCTACTCCATGAAATTTTTGGATCATTAGTCCACTTGCATCCTCAACATGTTTCTGGCATGCCTATCCACCACACATAAAGCATGTTACGATCAGTCACAAGTCCCTTTCGTATAAAATTCCACCAAGATTTATTATTAGGCGATGTACTAGTGGAATTTCCAGAACATGGATAATAAATCCTTGGAGTTCATTTTTTTTGCCTGAAATAATTTTGAATTTTGCAAACATGAATTTAAAATTTTCATTTTGTTATGCCTTATATCTTTTTTGTTTATGAGAAAAATGGGAGAGTGAAAACTCATATTTGGATCTGAAAACAAATTTGAACATCCAAAATGGAAATGCACAAATGCTGAGAGAGATAGTTCCTAAAAGTATCTGTGATGTTTTAAGGATTGGCAAAAAGTGGGTTGTTTGGCCCTGGTAGATATCCAACCAATTGAAAATTTGATTTTTTCTACACCTTGAAATTTTTGGATCATTTGGTCCACTTGCATCCTCAACATGTTTCTGGCATGCATATCCACCACACTTAAAGCATGTTAGGATCAATTACAAGTCCCTTTCCTACAAAATTCCACAAAGCTCTATTATTAGGGGTTGTACTAGTGGAATTTCATGAACATGGATAACAAAACCTTGGAGTTCATTTTTAGTGCCTGAAATAATTTCAAAATTCTTTTTTTGCATAGATCAACTCTGAAATTTTCATTTTCATATGCCTTATATCTTTTTTGTTTACGAGAAAAATGGGAGAGTGAAAACTCAAGTTTGGATCTGAAAACAAATTTGAACATCCAAAATGGAAATGCACAAATGCTGCGAGAGATAGTTCCAAAAAGTATCTGTGATTTTTTAAGGGTAGGTAAAAAGTGGGTTGTTTGGCCCTGGTACTTGAGAATTTGATTTTTTCTACTCCTTGAAATTTTTGGATCATTAGGTC
The DNA here is from genome assembly GCF_029961685.1 of Aristolochia californica. Lineage (NCBI taxonomy): Eukaryota > Viridiplantae > Streptophyta > Magnoliopsida > Piperales > Aristolochiaceae > Aristolochia > Aristolochia californica. Next base: position 11,393,393 of record NW_027181771.1, read on the forward strand.
CACTTGCATCCTCAACATGTTTCTGGCATGCATATCCACCACACTTAACGCATGTTAGGATCAGTTACAAGTCACTTTCCTATAAAATTCCGCCAAGCATTATTATTAGGGGCTGTACAAGTGGCCAGAACAAGGATAACAAAACCTTGGAGTTCATTTTTAGAGACAGAAATAATTTTGAATTTTTTTTTTGCATACATGAACTGTAAAATTTTCATTTTGTTATGCCTTATATCTTTTTTGTTTACGAGAAAAATGGGAGAATGAAAACTCAAGTGTGGATCTGAAAACAAATTTGAACATCCAAAATGGAAATGCACAAATGCCGAGAGAGATTGTTCCAAAAAGTATCTGTGATTTTTTAAGAATAGGCAAAAAGTGGGTTGTTTGTCCCTCGTAAATATCCAACCACTTGAGAATATCTTTTTTTCTTCTCGAAATTTTTGGATCATTAGGTCCACTTGCATCCTCAACATGTTTCTGGCATGCATATCCACCACACTTAAAGCATGTTAGGATCAGGTACAAGTCCCTTTCCTGCAAAATTCCACACAGCTTTATGATTAGGGGTTGTACAAGTGCAATTTCCAGAACTTGGATAACAAAACCTTGGAGTTCATTTTTAGTGCCAAAAATAATTTTGAATTTTTTTTTTTGCATACGTGAACTCTAAAATTTTCATTTTGTTATGCCTTATATCTTTTTGTTTACGAGAAAAATGGGAGAGTGAAACTCAAGATTGGATCTCAAACAAATTTGAACATCCAAAATGGAAATGCACAAATGCTGAGAGAGATTGTTCCAAAAAGTATCAGTGATTTTTTAAGGATAGGCAAAAAGTGGGTTGTTTGGCCCTGGTAAATATCCAACCACTTGAGAATTTGATTTTTTCTACTCCTTGAAATTTTTGGAAAATTAGGTCCACTTGCATCCTCAACATGTTTCTGGCATGCCTATCCACCACACTTAAAGCATGTTAGGATCAGTTTCAAGTCCATTTCCTATAAAATTCCACCAAGCTTTATTATTAGGGGCTGTACTAGTGGAATGTTCAGAACATAGATAACAAATCCTTGGAGTTCATTTTCTGTGCCTGAAATAATTTTGAATTTTGCAAACATGAATTCTAAAATTTTCATTTTGTTATGCCCAATATTTTATTTGTTTATGAGAAAAATGGGAGAGTGAACGCTCAAGTTTGCATCTTAAAACAAATTTGAACTTCCAAATTGGAAATGCACAAATGTTGAGAGAGATAGTTCCAAAAAGTATCTGTGAATTTTTAAGGATAGGCAAAAAGTGGGTTGTTTGGCCCTGCAAAATATCCAACTACTTGAGAATTTGATTTTTGCTACTCCTTGAAATTTTTGGATCATTAGGTCCACTTCCATCCTCAACATATTTCTGGCATGCATATCCACCACACTTAAAGCATGTTAGGATCAGTTACAAGTCCCTTTCCTATAAAATTCGACCAAGCTTTATTATTAGGGGATGTACTAGTAGAATTCCCAGAACATGAATAACAAAACCTTGGAGTTCATTTTTAGTGCCTGAAATAATTTTGAATTTTTTTTTTTTTTTTGCATACATGAAGTCTAAAATTTTCTTTTTGCTATGCCATATATCTTTTTTGTTTACGAGAAAAATGGGAGAGTGAAAACTCATGTTTGGATCTGAAAACAAATTTGAACATCCAAAATGGAAATGCACAAATGCTGAGAGAGATAGTTCCAAAAGGTATCTGTGATTTTTTAAAGATAGGCAAAAAGTGGGTTGTTACGCCCTAGTAAATATCAAACCACTTGAGAATTTGATTTTTTCTAGTTCTTGAAATTTTTGGATCATTAGGTCCAGTTGCATCCTCAACATGTTTCTGGCATGCCTATCCACCACACTTAAAGCATGTTAGGATCAGTTACAAGTCCCTTTCTTATAACATTCCACCAAGCTTTATTATTAGGGGTTGTACTAGTGGAATTCCAGAACAAGGATAACAAAACCTTGGACTTCATTTTTAGTACCTGAAATAATTTTGAAATTTTTTTTTTTGCATTCATGAACTCTAAAATTTTCATTTTGTTATGCCGTATATCTTTTTTGTTTACAAGAAAAATGGGCGAGTGAAAACTCAAGTTTGGATCTCAAAACAAGTTTGAACATCCAAAATGGAAATGCACATATGCTGAGAGCGATAGTTCCAAAAAGTATCAGTGATTTTTGAAGGATAGGTAAAAAGTGGGTTGTTTGGCTCTGGTAAATATCCAACCACTTGAGAATTTCATTTTTTCTACTCCTTGAAATTTTTGGATCATTAGGTCCACTTGCATCCTCAACATGTTTCTGGCATGCATATCCACCACACATAAAGTATGTTAGGATCAGTTACAAGTCCCTTTCTTATAAAATTCCACCAAGCTTTATTATTAGGGGTTGTACGAGTGGAGTTTCAAGAACATGGATAACAAAACCTTGGAGTTCAGTTTTAGTGCCTGAAATAATTTTGAAATTCTTTTTTTACATACATGAACTCAAAAATTTTCATTTAGTTATGCCTTATATCTTTTTTGTTTACGAGAAAAATGGGAGAGTGAAAACTCAAGTTTGGATCTGAAAACAAATTTCAACATCCAAAATGGAAATGCATAAATACTGAGAGAGATAGTTCCAAAAAGTATCTGTAATTTTTTAAGAATAGGCAAAAAGTGGGTTGTTTGTCCCTAGTAAATATCCAACCACTTGAGAATATCATTCTTTCTGCTCGAAATTTTTGGATCATTAGGTCCACTTGCATCCTCAACATGTTTCTGGCATGCATATCCACCACACTTAAAGCCTGTTAGGATCAGTTACAAGTCGTTTTCCTATAAAATTCCACCAAGGTTTATTATTTGGGGCTCTACTAGTGGCATTTCAAGAACATGGATAACAAAACCTTGGAGTTCATTTTTAGTGCCTGAAATAATTTTGAAATTTTTTTTTTTGCATACAGGAACTCTAAAATTTTCATTTTGTTATACCATATAACTTTTTTGTTTACGAGAAAAATCGGAGAGTGAAAACACAAGTTTGGATCTAAAAACAAATTTAAACATCCAAAATGGAAATGCAAAAATGCTGAGAGAGATTGTTGCAAAAAGTATCTGTGATTTTTTAAGGATAGGCAAAAAGTGGGTTGTTTGGCCCTGATAAATATCTAACCACTTGAGAATTTGATTTTTTCTACTCCTTGAAATTTTTGGATCATTAGGTCCACTTGCATCCTTAAGAAGTTTCTGGCATGCATATCCACCACACTTAAAGCATGTTAGGATTAGTTACAAGTCCCTTTCCAGCAAAATTCCACACATCTTTATGATTAGGGGTTGTACAAGTGGAATTTCCAGAACTTGGATAACCAAACCTTGGAGTTCATTTTTAGTGCCTGAAATAATTTTGAATTTTTTTTTTCATACGTGAACTCTAAAATTTTCATTTTGTTATGCCTTATATCTTTTTTGTTTACGAGAAAAATGGTAGAGTGAAAACTCATGTTTGGATCTTCAAACAAATTATAACATCCAAAATGGAAATGCACAAATGCTGAGAGAGATAGTTCCAAAAAGTATCTGTGATTTTTTAAGGATAGTCAAAAAGTGGGTTGTTTGGTCCTAGTAAATATCCAACCACTTGAGAATTTGATTTTTTCTACTCCTTGAAAATTTTGGATCATTAGGTCGACTTGCATCCTCAACATGTTTCTGGCATGCATATCCACCACACTTAAAGCATGTTAGGAACTGTTACAAGTCGCTTTCCTATAAAATTCCACCAAGGTTTATTATTTGGGGCTCTAGTAGTGGCATTTCAAGAACATGGATAACAAAACCTTGGAGTTCATTTTTAGTGCCTGAAATAATTTTGAAATTCTTTTTTTGCATACATAAACTCTAAAATTTTCATTTTGTTATGCCTTATATCTTTTTTGTTTACGAGAAAAATCGGAGAGTGAAAACACAAGTTTGGATCTGAAAACAAATTTGAACATCCAAAATGGAAATGCACAAATGCTGAGAGAGATTGTTGCAAAAAGTATCTGTGAGTTTTCAAGGATAGGCAAAAAGAGGGTTGTTTGGCCCTGATAAATATCTAACCACTTGAGAATTTGATTTTTTCTACTCCTTGAAATTTTTGGATGATTAGGTCCACTTGCATCCTTAACAAGTTTTTGGCATGCATATCCACCACACTAAAAGCATGTTAGGATCAGTTACAAGTCCCTTTCCAGCAAAATTCCACCAAGCTTTATGATTAGGGGTTGTACAAGTGGAATTTCCAGAACTTGGATAAAAAAACCTTGGAGTTCATTTTTAGTGCCGGAAATAATTTTGAATTTTTTTTTTTGCATACGTGAACTCTAAAATTTTTATTTTGTTATGCCTTATATCTTTTTTGTTTACGAGAAAAATGGGAGAGTGAAAACTCAAGTTTGGATCTGAAAAAAAATTCAAACATCCAAAATGGAAATGCACAAATGTTGAGAGAGATAGTTCCAAAAAGTATCTGTGAATTTTTAAGGGTAGGCAAAAAGTGGGTTGTTTGGCCCTGCAAAATATCCAACCACTTGAGAATTTGATTTTTGCTACTCCTTGAAATTTTTGGATCATTAGGTCCACTTCCATCCTCAACATGTTTCTGGCATGCATAACCACCACACTTAAAGCTTGTTAGGAACTGTTACAAGTCGCTTTACTATAAAATTCCACCAAGGTTTATTATTTGGGGCTCTAGTAGTGGCATTTCAAGAACATGGATAACAAAACCTTGGAGTTCAATTTTAGTGCCTGAAATAATTTTGAAATTCTTTTTTTGCATACATAAACTCTAAAATTTTCATTTTGTTATGCCTTATATCTTTTTTGTTTATGAGAAAAATCGGAGAGTGAAAACACAAGTTTGGATCTGAAAACAAATTTGAACATCCAAAATGGAAATGCACAAATGCTGAGAGAGATTGTTGCAAAAAGTATCTGTGATTTTTTAAGGATAGGCAAAAAGTGGGTTGTTTGGCCCTGATAAATATCTAACCACTTGAGAATTTGATTTTTTCTACTCGAAATTTTTGGATCATTAGGTCCACTTGCATCCTTAACATGTTTCTGGCATGCATATCCACCACACTTAAAGCATGTTAGGATCAGTTACAAGTCCCTTTCCAGCAAAATTCCACCAAGCATTAATAGTAGGCACTGTACTAGTGCAATTTCTAGAACATGGATAACAAAACCTTGGAGTTCATTTTTAGTGCCGAAAATAGTTTTGAATTTTTTTTTGCGTACATGAACTCTAAAATTTTATTTTTGTTATGCCTTATATCTTTTTTGTTTACGAGAAAAATGGGAGAGTGAAAACTCAAGTTTGGATCTGAAAACAAATTTGAACATCCAAAATGGAAATGCACAAATGCTGAGAGAGATAGTTCCAAAATGTATCTGTGATTTTTTAAGGATAGGCAAACAGTGGGTTGTTTGGCCCTGGTAAATATCCAACCACTTGAGAATTTGATTTTTTCTACTCCTTCAAAATTTTTGGATCATTAAGTCCACTTGCATCCTCAACATGTTTCTAGCATGCATATCCACCACACTTAAAGCATGTTAAGATCTGTTAAGAGTCCCTTTCCTATAAAATTCCACCAAGCTTTATTATTAGGGGCTATACTATTGGAATTTCCAGAACATCAATAACAAAAACTTGGAGTTTGTTTTTAGTGCCTGAAATAATTTTGAAATTCTTTTTTTGCATACAAGCACTCTAAAATTTTGATTTTGTTATGCCTTATATCTTTTTTGTTTAGGAGAAAAATGGGAGCGTGAAAACTCAAGTTTGGATCTAAAAACAAATTTGAACCTCCAAAATGGAAATGCACAAATGTTGAGAGAGATAGTTCCAAAAAGTATTTGTGATTTTTTAAGGATAGGGAAAAAAGTTGGTTGTTTGGCCCTGGTAAATATCCAACCACTTGAGAATTTGATTTTTTCTACACCTTGAAAATTTTCGATCATTACGTTCACTTCCATCCTCTATATGTTTCTGGCATGCATATCCACCACACTTAAAGCATGTTAGGATCAGTTACAAGTCCCTTTCCTATAAAATTCCACTACGATTTATTATTAAGGGTTGTACTAGTGGAATTTCCAGAACATGGATAACAAAACCTTGGAGCTCATTTTTAGTGCTTGAAATAATTTTGAAATTTTTTTTTGCTTACATAAACTCAAAATTTTCATTTTGTTTTGCCTTATATGTTTTTTGTTTATGAGAAAAATGGGTGAGTGAAAACTCAAGTTTGGATCTGAAAACAATTTTGAACATCCAAAATGGAAATACACAAATGCTGAGAGAGATAGTTCCAAAAAATATTTGTGATTTTTTAAGAATAGGCAAAAATTGGGTTGCTTCGCCCTGGTAAATATCCAACCACTTGAGAATTTGATGTTTTCTACTCCTTGAAATTTTTGGGTCAGTAGGTCGACTTGCATCCTCAACATGTTTTTGGCATGCATATCCACCACCCTTAAAGCAAGTTAGGATCAGTTATAAGTCCCTTTCCTATAAAATTCCACCAAGCTTTATTATTAGGGGCTGTACCAGTGGAATTTCAAGAACAGGGATAAGAAAACGTTGGAGTTCATTTTTAGTGCCTGAAATTATTTTCAAATTCTTTTTTTTCATACATGAACTCTAAAATTTTCATTTTGTTATTATGCCTTAGATCCTTTTCTTTCACGAGAAAAATGGGAGAGTGAAAACTCATGTTTGGATCTGAAAACAAATTTGAACATCCAAAATGGAAATGCACAAATGCTGAGAGAGATAGTTCCAAAAAGTATCTGTGATTTTTTAAGGATAGGCAAAAAGTGGGTTGTTTGGCGCTGGTAAAATTCCAACCACTTGAGAATTTGATTTTTTCTATCCTTGAAATATTTGGATCATTAGGTCCACTTGCATCCTCAACATGTTTCTGGCATGCATATCCACCAGACTTAAAGCCTGTTAGGATCAATTACAAGTCTCGTTTCTATAAAATTCCACCAAGCTTTATTATTTGGGGCTCTTGAAGTGGAATTTCCAGAACATGGATAACAAAACCTTGGAGTTCATTTTTAGTGCCTGAAATAATTTTAAAATTCTTTTTTTGCATACATGAACTCTAAAATTTTGATTTTGTTATGCCTTATATTTTTTTTGTTTACGAGAAAAATGGGAGAGTGAAAACACAAGTTTGGATTTAAAAAAAAAATTGAACATCCAAAACGGAAATGCACAAATGCTGAGAGAGATTGTTGCAAAAAGTATCTATGATTTTTTAAGGATAGGCAAAAAGTGGGTTGTTTGGCCCTGGTAAATATCTAACCACTTGAGAATTTGATTTTTTCTACTCCTTGAAATTTTTGGATCATTAGGTCCACTTGCATCCTCAACATGTTTCTGGCATTCATATCCACCACACTTAAAGCATGTTAGGATCAGTTACATGTCCCTTTCCTGCAAAATTCCACACAACTTTATGATTAGGGGTTGTACAAGTGGAATTTCCAGAACAAGGATAACAAAACCATGGAGTTCATTTTTAGTGCCTAAAATAATTTTGAAATTCTTTTTTTGCATACATGACCTCTAAAATTTTCATTTTGTTATGCCTTATATCTTTTTTGTTTACGAGAAAAATGGGAGATTGAAAACTCAAGTTTGGATCTGAAAACAAATTTGAACATCTAAAATGGAAATGCACAAATGCTAAGAGAGATTGTTCCAAAAAATATCTGTGATTTTTTAAGGAGAGGCAAAAATTGGGTAGTTTGGCCCTGGTAAAATATCCAACCACTTGAGAATTTGATTTTTTCTACACCTTGAAATTTTTGGATCATTAGGTCCACTAGCATCCTCAACATGTTTTTGGCATGTATATCCACCACACTTAAAGCATGTTAGGATCAGTTACAAGTCCCTTTCCTATAGAATTCCACCAAGCTTAATTATTAGGGGTTGTACTAGTGGAATTTCCAGAACACGGACAACAAAACCTTGGAGTTCATTTTTAGTGCCTGAAATAATTTTGAAATTTTTTTTTTGCGTAGATGAACTCTGAAATTTTCATTTTGTTCTGCCTTATATCTTTTTTGTTTACGAGAAAAATGGGAGAGTGAAAACTCAAGTTTGGATCCGAAAACAAATTGGAACATCCAAAATGGAAATGCACAAATGCTGAGAAAGATGGTTCCAAAAAATATCTGGGTTTTTTAAGGATAGGCAAAAAGTTGGTTGTTTGGCCCGGGTAAATATCCTACCACTTGAGAATTTGATTTTTTCTACTCCTTGAAATTTTAGGATCATTAGGTCCACTTGCATCCTCAACATGTTTCTGGCATGCATATCTATCATACTTAAAGCATGTTAGAATTTGTTACAAGTCCCTTTCATATAAAATTCCACCAAGATTATTATTAGGGGCTGTACTATTGAAATTTCAAGAACATGGATAACAAAACCTCAGAGTTCATTTTTAGTGCCTGAAATAATTTTGAAATTTTTTTTTTGCATTCTTGAACTCAAAAATTTTCATTTTGTTATGCCTTATATCTTTTTTGTTTACGAGAAAAATGGGAGAGTGAAAACTCACGTTTGGATCTGAAAACAAATTGAACATCCAAAATTGAAATGCACAAATGCTGAGAGAGATAGTTCCAAAAAGTATTTGTGATTTTTAAGGATCGGCAAAAATTGGGTTCCTTAGCCCTTGTAAATATCCAACCACTTGAGAATTTGATTTTTTCTACTCGAAATTTTTGGATCATTAGGTCCATTTGCATCCTCAACATGTTTCTGGCATGCATATCCACCACACTTAAAGCATGTTAGGATCAGTTAAAGGTCCCTTTCCCATTAAATTCCACCAAGCTTATTATTAGGGGTTGTTCTAGTGGAATTTACAGAACATGGACAACAAAACCTTGGAGTTCAGTTTTAGTGCCTGAAATAATTTTGAAATTTTTTTTTGCGTACATGAACTCTAAAATTTTCATTTTGTTATGCCTTATATCTTTTTTGTTTACGAGATAAATGGGAGATTGAAAACTCAAGTTTGGATCTGAAAACAAATTTGAACATCCAAAATGGAAATGCACACTTAAAGCATGTTTGGATAAGTTACAAGTCCATTTCCTATAAAATTCCACCAAGCTTATTATTAGGGGCTGTACTAGTGGAATTTCCAGAACATGGATAACAAAACCTTCGATTTCATTTTTAGTGCCTAAAATAATTTTGAATTTTTTTTTTTTGCATACATGAAGTCTAAAATTTTCATTTTGTTATGCCTTATATCTTTTTTGTTTACGAGAAAAATGGGAGAGTGAAAACTCAAGCTTGGATCTGAAAACAAATTTTCGCATCATAAAAGGAAATGCACAAAGGCTGAGAGAGATAGTTCCAAAATGTATGTGTGACTTTTAACGATAGGCAAAAAGTGGGGTTTTTGCCTGGGTAAATATTCAACTACTTGAGAATTTGATTTTTTCTACTCCTTGAAAATTTTGGATCATTAGGTCCACTTGCATCCTCAACATGTTTCTGGCATGCATATCCACCACCCTTAAAGCATGTAAGGATCAGTTAAGAGTCCCTTTCCTATAAAATTCCACCAAGTTTACTATTAAGGGTTGTACTAGTGGAATTTCCAAAACATGGATAACCAAACCATGGAGTTCATTTTTAGTGCCAGAAAAAAGGGAGAGTGAAAACTCAAGTTTGGATCAGAAAACAAATTTGAACATCCAAAATGGTAATGCACAAATGCTGAGAGAGATAGTTCCAAAAAGAATCTGTGATTTTTAAGGATCGGCAAAAAGTGGGTTGTTTGGCCCTGGTAAATATCCAACCACTTGAGAATTTAATTTTTTCTACTCCTTGAAATTTTTGGATCATTAGGTCCACTTGCATCCTCAACATGTTTCTGGCATGCATATCCACCATACTTAAAGCATGTTAGGATTACATGTCCCTTTCATATAAAATTCCTCCAAACTTATTATTAGGGGTTGTACTAGTGGAATTTCCAGAACATGGGTAACAAAACCTTGGAGTTCATTTTTAGTGCCTGAAATAATTTTGAAATTTTTGTTTTGCTTTCATGAACTCTAAAATTTTTATTTTGTTATGCCTTATATCTTTTTTGTTTACGAGAAAAATGGGAGAGTGAAAACTCAAAGTTTGGATCCGAAAACAAATTGGAACATCCAAAATGGAAATCCACAAATGCTGAGAGAGATAGTTCCAAAAAGTATCAGTGATTTTTTAAGGATAGGCAAAAAGTGGGTTGTTTGGCCCTGGTAAATATCCAACCACTTTAGAATTTGATTTTCTCTACTCCTTGAAATTTTTAGAGCATTAGGGCCACTTCCATCCTCAACATGTTTCTGGCATGCATATCCACCAGACTTAAAGCATGTTAGGATCAGTTACAAGTCCCTTTCCTGTAAAATTCCGCCAAGCTTTATTATTAGGGGCTGTAGTAGGGGAATTTCCAGAACATGGATGACAAAAACTTGGAGTTCATTTTTAGTGCCCGAAATAATTTTGAAATTCTTTTTTTGCATACTTGAACTCTAAAATTTTCATTTTGTTATGCCTTATCTCTTTTTTGTTTACGAGAAAAATTGGAGAGTGAAACCTTATGTTTGGATCTGAAAACATATTTGAACATCCAAAATGGAAATGCACAAATGCTGAGAGAGAGTTCCATAAAGTATATGTGATTTTTTAAGGATAGGAAAAAAGTGGGTTGTTTGGCCCTTGTAAAATTCCAACCACTTGAGAATTTGATTTTTTCTTCTCCTTGAAATTTTTGGATCATTAGGTCCACTTGCATCCTCAACATGTTTCTGGCTTGCCTATCCACCACACTTAAAGCATGTTAGGATCAGTTACATGTCCCTTTCCCATAAAATTCCACCTAGTTTTTTTATTAGGGGCTGCACTAGTGGAATTTCCAGAACATGGATAACAAAACCTTGGAGTTCATTTTTAGTGCCTGAAATAATTTTGAAATTCTTTTTTTGCATACATGAACTCTAAAATTTTCATTTTGTTATACCTTATAGCTTTTTTGTTTACGAGAAAAATGGGAGAGTGAAAACTCTGAAGTTTGGATCCGAAAACTAATTTGAACATCGAAAATGGAAATGCACAAATGTTGAGTGTGATCGTTCCAAAAAGTATCTGTGATTTTTTACGGATAGGCAAAAAGTGGGTTGTTTGGCCCTGGTAAATATCCAACCATTTGAGAATTTGATTTTTTCTACTCCTTGAAATTTTTGGATCATTAGGTCCACTTGCATCCTCAACATGTTTCTGGCATGCATATCCACCACACTTAAAGCATGTTAGGATCAGTCACAAGTCCCTTTCCTATAAAATTCCACAAGGCTTATTATTAGGGGTTGTACTAGTGGAATTTCGTGAACATTGATAACAAAAACTTGGAGTTCATTTTTAGTGCCTGAAATTATTTTGAAATTATTTTTTTGCATACAAGAACTCTAAAATTTTCATTTTGTTATGCGTTATATCTTTTTTGTTTACGAGAAACATGGGAGAGTGAAAACTCAAATTTGGATCTGAAAACAAATTTGAACATTCAAAATGGAAATGCACAAATGCTGAGAGAGATAGTTCCAAAATGTATCTGTGACTGTTAAGGATTGGCAAAAAGTGGGTTGTTTGGCCCTGGTAATATCCAACCACTTGAGAATTTGTTTTTTTCTTCTCCTTGAAATTTTTGGATCTTTAGGTCCATTTGCATCCTCAACATATTTCTGGCATACATATCCACCACACTTAAAGCATGTTAGCATCAGTTACAAGTCCCTTTCCTATAAAATTCCTCTAAGCTTATTATTAGGGGCAGTACTAATGGAATTTCCACAACATGCATAACAAAACATTGGAGTTCATTTTTAGTGCTTGAAATAATTTTGAATTTTTTTTTTTTGCATACATGAACTATAAAATTTACATTTTGTTATGTTGTATAACTTTTTTGTTGACGAGAAAAATAGGAGGGTGAAAACTCAAGTTTGGATCTAAAAACAAATTTGAACATCCAAAATGAAAATGCACAAATGCTGAGAGAGATAGTTCCAAAAAGTATCTGTGACTTTTAAGGATAGGCAAAAAGTAGGTTGTTTGGCCTTGGTAAATATCCAACCACTTGAGAATTTGATTTTTTCTACTCCAAATTTTTGATCATTAGGTCCACTTGCATCCTCAACATGTTTCTGGCATGCATATCCACCGCACTTAAACCATGTTAGGATCAGTTACAAGTCCCTTTCCTATAAAATTCCACCAAGCTTATTATTAGGGGCTGTACTAGTGGAATTTCCAGAACATGGATAACAAAACCTTGGAGTTCATTTTTAGTGCCTGAAATAATTTTGAAATTTTTTTTTTCATACATGAACTCTAAAATTTTCATTTTGTTATGCCTTATATCATTTTTTGTTTACGAGAAAAATGGGAGAGTGAAAACTCGACTTTGGATCTGAAAACAAATTTGAACATACAAAATGGAAATGCACAAATGCTGAGAGAGATAGTTCCAAAAAGTATCAGTGATTTTTAAGGAGAGGCAAAAAGTGGGTTGTTTGGCCCTGGTATATCCAACCATTTGAGAATTTGATTTTTTCTACATCCTGAAATTTTTTGATCATTACGTCCTCTTGCATCCTCAACATGTTTCTGGCAAGCATATCTACCACACTTAAAGCATGTTAGGATCAGTTACAAGTTCGTTTCCTATAAAATTCCACCAAGCTTATTATTAGGGGTTGTACTAGTGGAATTTCCTGAACATGGGTAAAAAAACCTTGGAGTTCATTTTTAGAGTATGAAATTTTGAAATTTTTTTTACAAATTCATGAAGTCCCAAATTTTCATTTTGTTATGCCTTATATCTTTTTTGTTTAGGAGAAAAATGGCAGAGTGAAAACTCAAGTTTTGATCTGAAAACAAATTACAACATCAAAAATAGAAATTCACAAACGCTGAGAGAGATAGTTCCAAAAACTATCTGTGTTTTTTAAGGATTGGCAACAAGTGGGTTGTTTGGCCCTGGTAAATATCGAACCACTTGAGAATTGATTTGTTCTACTCCTTGAAATTTTTCGATCATTAGGTCCACTTGCATCCTCAACATGTTTCTGGCATGCATATCCACCACACTTAAAGAATGTTAGGATCAGTTACAAGCCCCTTTCCTATAAAATTCCACCAGGCTTATTATTAGGGGCTGTACTTGTGGAATTTCACGAAGATGGATAACAAAACCTTGGAGTTCATTTTTAGTGGCTGTAATAATTTTGAAATTTTTTTTTTGCATACATGAAGTCTAAAATTTTCATTTTTTTATGCCTTATATATTTTTTTTTGCAAACAAGAAAAATGGGAGAGTGAAAATTCATGTTTGGATCTGAAAACAAATTTGAACGTCCAAAATGGAAATGCACTAATGCTGAGAGAGATAGTTCCAAAAAGTATCTGTGATTTTTTTGGATAGGAAAAAAGTGGGTTGATTGGCCCTAGTAAATATCCCACCACTTGAGAATTTGATTTTTTCTACTCTTTGAAATTTTTGGATCATTAAGTCCACTTGCATCCACAAGATATTTCTGGTATGCAAATCCACCACTCTTAAAGCATGTTAGGATGAGTTACAAGTCCCTTTCGTATAAAATTCCACCAAGCTTATTATTAAGGGCTGTACTAGTGGAATTTCCCGAACATGGATAACAAAACCATGGAGTTCATTTTTAGTGCCTGAAATAATTTTGAAATTTTTTTTTTGCATACATGAACTCTAATATTTTCATTATGTTATGCCCGATATCTTCTTTTTTTACGAGAAAAATGGGAGTGTGAAAACTCAAGTTTGGATATGAAAACAAATTTGAACATCCAAAATGGAAATGCACAAATGGTGAGAGAGATAGTTCCAAAAAGTATCTGTGATTTTTAAGGATAGGCAAAAAGTGGGTTGTTTGGCCCTGGTAAATATCAATCCACTTGAGAATTTGATTTTTTCTACTCCTTGAAATTTTTAGATCATTAGGTCCACTTCCATCCTCAACATGTTTCTGGCATGGATATCCACCACACTTAAAGCATGTTAGGATCAGTTACAATTCCCTTGCCTATAAAATTCCACCAGGCTTGTTATTGGGGCTTGTACTTGTGGAATTTCAAGAACATGGATAACAAAAACTTGGAGTACATTTTTAGTGCCAGAAATAATTTTGAAATTTTTTTTTTGCATAAATGAACTCTAAAATTTTCATTTTGTTATTCCTAATATCTTTTTTGTTTACGAGAAAAATGGGAGAGTAAAAACTCAAGTTTGTATCTGAAAACAAATTTGAACAAGCAAAATGAAAATGCACAAATGCTGAGAGAGACAGTTCCAAAAAGTATCTGTGATTTTTAACGATAGGAAAAAAGTGGGTTGTTTGGCCATGGTAAATATCCAACCACTTGAGAATTTGATTTTTTCAACTCCTTGAAATTTTTGGATCATTAGGTCAACTTGCGTCATCAACTTGTTTCTGGCATGCATATCCACCACACTTAAAGTATGTTAGGATCAGTTACCGGTTCCTTTCCAATAAAATTCCACCAGGGTTATTATTAGGGGTTGTACTAGTGGAATTTCAAGAACATGGATAACAAAACCTTGGAGTTCATTTTTAGGGCCTGAAATAATTTTGAAATTTTTTTTTTTGCATACATGATCTCAAAAATTTTCATTTTGTTATTCCTTATATCTTTTTTGTTTACGAGAAAAATGGGATAGTGAAAACTCAAGTTTGGATCTGAAAAAAAAATTGAACATCCAAAATAAAAATGCACAAATGCTGAGAGAGATAGTTCCAAAAAGTATCTGTGATTTTTAAGGATAGGCAAAAAGTGGGTTGTTTGGCCATGGTAAATATCCAACCACTTGAGAATTGATTTTTTCTACTCCTTGAAATTTTTGGATCATTAGGTCCACTTGCATCCTCAACATGTTTCTGGCGTGCATATCCACCATACTTAAAGCTTGTTAGGATCAGTTACAAGTCCCTTTCATATAAAATTCCACCAAGCTTATTATTAGGGGTTGTACTAGTGGAATTTCCAGAACATGGATAACCAAACCATGGAGTTCATTTTTACTGCCTGAAATAATTTTGAATTTTTTTTTTGCATACATGATCTCTCAAATTTTAATTTTGTTATGCCTTATATCTTTTTTGTATACGAGAAAAATGGGAGAGTAAAAACTCAAGTTTGGATCTGAAAACAAATTTGTACATCAAAAATGCAAATTCACAAACGCTGAGAGAGATAGTTCCAAAAACTATCTGTGTCTTTTAAGGATTGGCAACAAGTGGGTTGTTTGGCCCTGGTAAATATCCAACCACTTGAGAATTGATTTTTTCTACTCCTTGAAATATTTCGATCATTAGGTCCACTTGCATCCTCAACATGTTTCTGGGATGCATATCCACCACACTTAAAGCATGTTAGGATCAGTTACAATTCCCTAGCCTATAAAATTCCACGAGGCTTATTATTAGGGGCTGTACTTGTGGAATTTCCAGAACATGGATAACAAAACCATGGAGTTCATTTTTAGTGCCAAAAATAATTTTGAATTTTTTTTTTTTTGCATACCTAAACTCTAAAATTTTCATCTCGTTATGCCTTATATATTTTTGTTTACGAGAAAAAAGGGAGTGTGAAAACTCAAGTTTGGATCTGAAAAAAAATTTTAACATCCAAAATGGAAATGCACAAATGCTGAGACAGATACTTCCAAAAAGTATCTATGATTTTTAAGGATAGGCAAAAAGTGGATTGTTTGGCCATGGTAAATATCCAACCACTTGATAATTTGATTTTTTCTACTCCTTGAAATTTTTGGATCATTAGGTCCACTTCCATCCTCAACAAGTTTCTGGCATGCATATCCACCACACTTAAAGCATGTTAGGATTAGTTACAATTCCCTTGCCTATAAAATTCCACCAGGCTTATTATTAGGGGCTGTACATGTGGAATTTCCCGAACATGGATAACAAAACCATGGAGTTCATTTTTAGTGCCTGAAATAATTTTGAAATTTTTTTTTTGCATACATGAACTCTAATATTTTCATTATGTTATGCCCGATATCTTCTTTTTTTACGAGAAAAATGGGAGTGTGAAAACTCAAGTTTGGATATGAAAACAAATTTGAACATCCAAAATGGAAATGCACAATTGGTGAGAGTGATAGTTCCAAAAAGTATCTGTGATTTTTAAGGATAGGCAAAAAGTGGGTTGTTTGGCCCTGGTAAATATCAATCCACTTGAGAATTTGATTTTTTCTACTGCATGAAATTTTTAGATCATTAGGTCCACTTCCATCCTCAACATGTTTCTGGCATGGATATCCACCACACTTAAAGCATGGTAGGATCAGTTACAATTCCCTTGTCTATAAAATTCCACCAGGCTTATTATTGGGGCTTGTACTTGTGAAATTTCAAGAACATCGATAACAAAAACTTGGAGTACATTTTTAGTGCCAGAAATAATTTCGAAATTTTTTTTGTGCATACATGAACTCTAAAATTTTCATTTTTTTATTCCTTATATCTTTTTTGTTTACGAGAAAAATGGGAGAGTAAAAACTCAAGTTTGTATCTGAAAACAAATTTGAACAAGCAAAATGAAAATGCACAAATGCTGAGAGAGACAGTTCCAAAAAGTATCTGTGATTTTTAACGATAGGAAAATAGTGGGTTGTTTGGCCATGGTAAATATCCAACCACTTGAGAATTTGATTTTTTCAACTCCTTGAAATTTTTGGATCATTATGTCAACTTGCGTCATCAACTTGTTTCTGGCATGCATATCCACCACACTTAAAGCATGTTAGGATCAGTTACCGGTTCCTTTCAAATAAAATTCCACCAGGGTTATTATTAGGGGCTGTACTAGTGGAATTTCAAGAACATGGATAACAAAACCTTGGAGTTCATTTTTAGTGCCTGAAATAATTTTGAAATTTTTTTTTTTGCATACATGATCTCAAATATTTTCATTTTGTTATTCCTTATATCTTTTTTGTTTACGAGAAAAATGGGATAGTGAAAACTCAAGTTTGGATCTGAAAAAAAAATTGAACATCCAAAATAAAAATGCTCAAATGCTGAGAGAGATAGTTCCAAAAAGTATCTGTGATTTTTAAGGATAGGCAAAAAGTGGGTTGTTTGGCCATGGTAAATATCCAACCACTTGAGAATTGATTTTTTCTACTCCTTGAAATTTTTGGATCATTAGGTCCACTTGCATCCTCAACATGTTTCTGGCGTGCATATCCACCATACTTAAAGCTTGTTAGGATCAGTTACAAGTCCCTTTCATTTAAATTCCACCAAGCTTATTATTAGGGGTTGTACCAGTGGAATTTCCAGAACATGGATAACCAAACCATGGAGTTCATTTTTACTGCCTGAAATAATTTTGAATTTTTTTTTTGCATACATGATCTCTCAAATTTTAATTTTGTTATGCCTTATATCTTTTTTGTTTACGAGAAAAATGGGAGAGTAAAAACTCAAGTTTGGATCTGAAAACAAATTTGTACATCAAAAATGCAAATTCACAAACGCTGAGAGAGATAGTTCCAAAAACTATCTGTGTCTTTTAAGGATTGGCAACAAGTGGGTTGTTTGGCCCTGGTAAATATCCAACCACTTGAGAATTGATTTTTTCTACTCCTTGAAATTTTTCGATCATTAGGTCCACTTGCATCCTCAACATGTTTCTGGCGTGCATATCCACCATACTTAAAGCTTGTTAGGATCAGTTACAAGTCCCTTTCATATAAAATTCCACCAAGCTTATTATTAGGGGTTGTACTAGTGGAATTTCCAGAACATGGATAACCAAACCATGGAGTTCATTTTTACTGCCTGAAATAATTTTGAATTTTTTTTTTGCATACATGATCTCTCAAATTTTAATTTTGTTATGCCTTATATCTTTTTTGTATACGAGAAAAATGGGAGAGTAAAAACTCAAGTTTGGATCTGAAAACAAATTTGTACATCAAAAATGCAAATTCACAAACGCTGAGAGAGATAGTTCCAAAAACTATCTGTGTCTTTTAAGGATTGGCAACAAGTGGGTTGTTTGGCCCTGGTAAATATCCAACCACTTGAGAATTGATTTTTTCTACTCCTTGAAATATTTCGATCATTAGGTCCACTTGCATCCTCAACATGTTTCTGGGATGCATATCCACCACACTTAAAGCATGTTAGGATCAGTTACAATTCCCTAGCCTATAAAATTCCACGAGGCTTATTATTAGGGGCTGTACTTGTGGAATTTCCAGAACATGGATAACAAAACCATGGAGTTCATTTTTAGTGCCAAAAATAATTTTGAATTTTTTTTTTTTTTGCATACCTAAACTCTAAAATTTTCATCTCGTTATGCCTTATATATTTTTGTTTACGAGAAAAAAGGGAGTGTGAAAACTCAAGTTTGGATCTGAAAAAAAATTTTAACATCCAAAATGGAAATGCACAAATGCTGAGACAGATACTTCCAAAAAGTATCTATGATTTTTAAGGATAGGCAAAAAGTGGATTGTTTGGCCATGGTAAATATCCAACCACTTGATAATTTGATTTTTTCTACTCCTTGAAATTTTTGGATCATTAGGTCCACTTCCATCCTCAACAAGTTTCTGGCATGCATATCCACCACACTTAAAGCATGTTAGGATTAGTTACAATTCCCTTGCCTATAAAATTCCACCAGGCTTATTATTAGGGGCTGTACATGTGGAATTTCCCGAACATGGATAACAAAACCATGGAGTTCATTTTTAGTGCCTGAAATAATTTTGAAATTTTTTTTTTGCATACATGAACTCTAATATTTTCATTATGTTATGCCCGATATCTTCTTTTTTTACGAGAAAAATGGGAGTGTGAAAACTCAAGTTTGGATATGAAAACAAATTTGAACATCCAAAATGGAAATGCACAATTGGTGAGAGAGATAGTTCCAAAAAGTATCTGTGATTTTTAAGGATAGGCAAAAAGTGGGTTGTTTGGCCCTGGTAAATATCAATCCACTTGAGAATTTGATTTTTTCTACTGCATGAAATTTTTAGATCATTAGGTCCACTTCCATCCTCAACATGTTTCTGGCATGGATATCCACCACACTTAAAGCATGGTAGGATCAGTTACAATTCCCTTGCCTATAAAATTCCACCAGGCTTATTATTGGGGCTTGTACTTGTGAAATTTCAAGAACATCGATAACAAAAACTTGGAGTACATTTTTAGTGCCAGAAATAATTTCGAAATTTTTTTTGTGCATACATGAACTCTAAAATTTTCATTTTTTTATTCCTTATATCTTTTTTGTTTACGAGAAAAATGGGAGAGTAAAAACTCAAGTTTGTATCTGAAAACAAATTTGAACAAGCAAAATGAAAATGCACAAATGCTGAGAGAGACAGTTCCAAAAAGTATCTGTGATTTTTAACGATAGGAAAATAGTGGGTTGTTTGGCCATGGTAAATATCCAACCACTTGAGAATTTGATTTTTTCAACTCCTTGAAATTTTTGGATCATTATGTCAACTTGCGTCATCAACTTGTTTCTGGCATGCATATCCACCACACTTAAAGCATGTTAGGATCAGTTACCGGTTCCTTTCAAATAAAATTCCACCAGGGTTATTATTAGGGGCTGTACTAGTGGAATTTCAAGAACATGGATAACAAAACCTTGGAGTTCATTTTTAGTGCCTGAAATAATTTTGAAATTTTTTTTTTTGCATACATGATCTCAAATATTTTCATTTTGTTATTCCTTATATGTTTTTTGTTTACGAGAAAAATGGGATAGTGAAAACTCAAGTTTGGATCTGAAAAAAAAATTGAACATCCAAAATAAAAATGCACAAATGCTGAGAGAGATAGTTCCAAAAAGTATCTGTGATTTTTAAGGATAGGCAAAAAGTGGGTTGTTTGGCCATGGTAAATATCCAACCACTTGAGAATTGATTTTTTCTACTCCTTGAAATTTTTGGATCATTAGGTCCACTTGCATCCTCAACATGTTTCTGGCGTGCATATCCACCATACTTAAAGCTTGTTAGGATCAGTTACAAGTCCCTTTCATATAAAATTCCACCAAGCTTATTATTAGGGGTTGTACCAGTGGAATTTCCAGAACATGGATAACCAAACCATGGAGTTCATTTTTACTGCCTGAAATAATTTTGAATTTTTTTTTTGCATACATGATCTCTCAAATTTTAATTTTGTTATGCCTTATATCTTTTTTGTTTACGAGAAAAATGGGAGAGTAAAAACTCAAGTTTGGATCTGAAAACAAATTTGTACATCAAAAATGCAAATTCACAAACGCTGAGAGAGATAGTTCCAAAAACTATCTGTGTCTTTTAAGGATTGGCAACAAGTGGGTTGTTTGGCCCTGGTAAATATCCAACCACTTGAGAATTGATTTTTTCTACTCCTTGAAATTTTTCGATCATTAGGTCCACTTGCATCCTCAACATGTTTCTGGCATGCATATCCACCACACTTAAAGCATGTTAGGATCAGTTACAATTCCCTAGCCTATAAAATTCCACCAGGCTTATTATTAGGGGTTGTACTTGTGGAATTTCCATAACATGGATAACAAAACCATGGAGTTCATTTTTAGTGCCAGAAATAATTTTAATTTTTTTTTTTTTTTGCATACCTGAACTCTAAAATTTTCATCTCGTTATGCCTTATATATTTTTGTTTACAAGAAAAAAGGGAGTGTGAAAACTCAAGTTTGGATCTGAAAACAAATTTGAACATCCAAAATGGAAATGCACAAATGCTGAGACAGATAGTTCCAAAAAGTATCTGTGATTTTTAAGGATAGGCAAAAAGTGGGTTGTTTGGCCATGGTAAATATCCAACCACTTGAGAATTTGATTTTTTCTACTCCTTGAAATTTTTGGATCATTAGGTCCACTTCCATCCTCAACAAGTTTCTGGCATGCATATCCACCACACTTAAAGCATGTTAGGATTAGTTACAATTCCCTTGCCTATAAAATTCCACCAGGCTTATTATTAGGGGCTGTACATGTGAAATTTCCAGAACATGGATAACAAAACGTTGGAGTTCATTTTTAATGCCTGAAATAATTTTGAAATTTTTTTTCCCATACGTGAACTCTAAAATTTTCTTTTTGTTATCCCTTATATCTTTTTTGTTTACGAGAAAAATGGGAGAGTCAAAACTCATGTTTGGATCTGAAAACAAATTTAAACATACAAAATGAAAATGCACAAATGCTGAGAGAGATAGTTCTAAAAAGTATCTGTGATTTTTAAGGATAGGTAAAAAGTGGGTTGTTTGGCCATGGTAAATATCCAACCACTTGAGAATTTGATTCTTTCGACACCTCGAAATTTTTGAATCATTAGGTCCACTTGCGTCCTCAACTTGTTTCTGGCATGCATATCCACCACTCTTAAAGCATGTTAGGATCAGTTACCAGTCCCTTTCCTACAAAATTCCACTAGGCTAATTATTAGGAGCTGTACTAGTGGAATTTCCAGAACATGGATAACCAAACCTTGGAGTTCATTTTTAGTACCTGAAATAATTTTGAATTTTTTTTTTTTTTGCATACATGATCTCTTAAATTTTAATTTTGTTATGCCTTATATCTTTTTTGTTCACGAGAAAAATGGGAGTTTAAAAACTCAAGTTTGGATCTGAAAAAAAATTTGAACATCGAAAATGGAAATTCACAAATGCTGAGAGAGATAGTTCCAAAAACTATCTGTGTCTTTTAAGGATTGGCAAAAAGTGGGTTGTTTGGCCCTGGTAAATATCCAACCACTTGAGAATTGATTTTTCCTACTCCTTGAAATTTTTGGATCATTAGATCCACTTGCATCCTCAACATGTTTCTGGCGTGCATATCCACCACACTTAAAGCATGTTAGGACCAGTTAGAAGTCCCTTTTATATAAAATTCCACCAAGCTTATTATTAGGGGCTGTACTAGTGGAATTTCCAGAACATGGATAACAAAACCATGGAGTTCATTTTTAGTGCCTGAAATAATTTTGAACATTTTTTTTTTGCATACATGAACTCTAAAATTTTCATTATGTTATGCCTGATATCTATTTTGTTTACGAGAAAAATCGGAGTGTGAAAACTCAAGTTTGGATCTGAAAAAAAATTTGAACATCCAAAATGGAAATGCACAAATGCTGAGAGAGATAGTTCCAAAAAGTATCTGTGATTTTTAAGGAGAGGCAAAAAGTGGGTTGTTTGGCCCTGGTAAATATCCAACCACTTGAGAATTTGATTTTTTCTACTCCTAGAAATTTTTGGATCATTAGGTCCACTTGCATCCTCAACATGTTTCTAGCATGGATATCCACCACACTTAAAGCATGTTAGGATCAGTTACAATTCCCTTGCCTATAAAATTCCACCAGGCTTATTATTAGGGCTTGTACTTGTGCAATTTTAAGAACATGGATAACAAAACCTTGGAGTTCATTTTTAGTGCCTCAAATATTTTTGAAATTTTTTTTTTTGCATACATGAACTCTAAAATTTTCATTTTGTTATTCCTTATATCTTTTTTGTTTACGTGAAAAATGAGAAAGTGAAAACTCAAGTTTGGAACTAAAAATAAATTTGAACATACAAAATGGAAATGCACAAACGCTAAGAGAGATACTTCAGAAAAGTATCTGTGATTTTTAAGGATAAGTAAAAAGTGGGTTGTTTGGCCATGGTAAATATCCAACCACTTGAGAATTTGATTTTTTCTACACCTTGACATTTTTGGATCATTATGTCCACTTGCGTCCTCAACTTGTTTCTGGCATGCATTTCCACCACACTTAAAGCATGTTAGGATCAGTTACTAGTCCCTTTCCTATAAAATTCCACCAGGCTTATTATTAGGAGTTGTACTAGTGAAATTTCCAGAACATGGATAACCAAACCTTGGAGTTCATTTTTAGTGCTTGAAATAATTTTGAAATTTTTTTTTTCATACTTGATCTCTAAAATATTAATTTTGTTATGCCTTATATCTTTTTTGTTTACGAGAAAAAAGGGAGAGTAAAAACTCAAGTTTGGATCTGAAAAAAAATTTGAACATCAAAAATGGAAATTCACAAATGTTGAGGGAGATAGTTCCAAAAACTATCTGTGATTTTTAAGGATAGGCAAAAAGTGGGTTGTTTGGCCACGGTAAATATCCATCCACTTGAGAATTTGATTTTTTCTACACCTTGAAATTTTTGGATCATTAGGTCCACTTGCGTCCTCAACTTGTTTCTGGTATGCATATCCACCACACATAAAACATGTTAGGATCAGTTACCAGTCCCTTTCCTATAAAATTCCACCAGGCTTATTATTATTAGGGGTTGTACTAGTGGAATTTCCAGAACATGGATAACCAAACCTTGGAGTTCATTTTTAGTGCCTGAAATAATTTTGAAATTTTTTTTTGCATACATGATCTCTAAAATTTTAATTTTGTTATGCCTTACATCTTTTTTGTTAACGAGAAAAATGGGAGAGTAAAAACTCAAGTTTGGATATGAAAACAAATTTGAACATCGAAAATGGAAATTCACAAATGCTGAGAGAGATAGTTCCAAAAAGTATCTGTGCCTTTTAAGGATAGGCAAAAAGTGGGTGGTTTGGCCCTGGTAAATATCCAACCACTTGAGAATTTAATTTTTTCTACTCCTTGGAATTTTTGGATCATTAGGTCCACTTGCATTCTTAACATGTTTCTGGCACTCATATCCACCACACTTAAAGCATGTTAGGATCAGTTACAAGTCCCTTTCCTATAAAATTCCACCAAGGTTATTATTAGGGGTTGTACTAGTGGAATTTCCAGAACATGGATAACAAAACCATGGAGTTCATTTTTAGTGCTTGAAATAATTTTGAAATTTTTTTTTTCATACATGAACTCTAAAATTTTAATTTTTTTATGCCTTATATCTTTTTTGTTTATGAGAAAAATGGGAGAGTAAAAACTCAAGTTTAGATCTGAAAACAAATTTGTACATCAAAAATGGAAATTCACAAATGCTGAGAGAGATAGTTCCAAAAGCTATTTGTGTCTTTTAAGGATTGGGAAAAAGTGGGTTGTTTGGCCCTGGTAAATATCCAACCACTTGATAATTGATTTTTTCTACTCCTTGAAATTTTTGGATCATTAGGTCCACTTGCATCCTCAACATGTTTCTGGCGTGCATGCTTGAAACATGTTAAAAATGCAAATGAGCTATGGTTCCAAACCTTTTGAAGAGAATAACAAACGATCAATAAATTCCCAAGTGAACGTGCAATGGGATATTTTCCCGAGTCAAACAAGCCATTATTTTCCCAATTTACAAAAATGCTGACCTAACAATTGTAACGGGCTATATTTTTGTAACAAATGACTTAAGGATTGGGAGTTAACATTCAATTAAAAATCACTCACCTCCCCCTTATCTCAATGATTGCGAAACCTAATATATAAATCCTAAAAAGATTTTATAATCCGTAAAAATTATAGACACTCTTTGGAATTATCTCTCTCTACATTTGTGCATTATGAATTTCCTTTTTAGATGTATATTTTTTTCTTAAATCAAAACTTTGATTTTTCGCTCTCCCTTCATCTTGAAAACAAAAAAGGCAAATAGATCACAACAAAATGAAAATTTTAGAGTTTCCGTATAAATTGTTTTTAAAAAAACATCAAATGTAAGCAAAAAAAAATTATTTTCACACAATAAATGAACACAAAAGTTTTGTTATCCAAGTTTGGGAGGTTCCACTAGTTCAACCCTAATTTCTTGGAATTTTACAAGAAAGAGATTTCTACTACACATGTTTTTAAAATGGATATGCATGCTTGAAACATGTTAAAGATGAAAATGACCTATCGATCCAAACCTTTTAAAGAGAATAACAAACACACATTAAATTCTCAAGTGTACATGCGATGGGACATTTACCCGAGTCAAACAAGCCATTATTTTTCCCCATTTACAAAACTCTGACCTAAGAATTATAGATGATTATAAAGTGATTTATCACGCGTATTGGGCTACATTTTTGTAAGAAATGACTTATGTGTTAGGATTAAATGCTCAGTTTAAAATCCCCTACCTCCCCCATTTCCCGATGATTGCAAAACCGAATATATAAAAACTACAAAGAGTGTACAATCCCTAAAAATTACAGACACTCTTTGGAATTAACTCTCTCTACATTTCTGCATTGTGCATTTCAATTTTAGATGTAAACTTTTTTCTTAAATCAATACTTTGAGTTTTGTTGTCCCTTCATCCCGTAACAAAAAAGGTAAATAGACCACAACAAAATGAAAATTTTAGAGTTTATGTACGGAAAAAATTTAAAACAACAAAAAATGTAA
Source organism: Aristolochia californica (assembly GCF_029961685.1). Lineage (NCBI taxonomy): Eukaryota > Viridiplantae > Streptophyta > Magnoliopsida > Piperales > Aristolochiaceae > Aristolochia > Aristolochia californica. The sequence goes on from NW_027181771.1 coordinate 11,418,981, forward strand.
GTAAAGAAAATTTATACGAACACCACAAATGAACACAAAAGTTTTGTTATCCAAGTTTGGGAAATTCCACTAGTTCAACCATAATAGCTTGGAAATTCATAAGAAAGAGATTTCTTCTACACATGTTTTAAAAATGGATATGAATGCTTAAAACATGTTAATGATGCTAATGACCTATGGATCCAAACCTTTTAAAGAGAATAATAAACACTCATTAAATTCTCAAGTGAACGTGCAGTGGGATACTTACACGAGTCGAACGAGCCATTATTTTACCCATTTATAAAAAGCTGACCTAACAATCATAGATGATTGTAAAGTGATTTATCATGCGTAACGGGCTATATTTTGTTAAGAAATGACTTTTGGATAGGGAGTCAATGCCCAGTTAAAAATCCCACGCCTCCCCCTTTTCCCGATGATTGCCAAACCTAAAATATAAAAACTAAAAAGAGTTTACAATACTTAAAATTATAGACACTCTTTGTAATAATCTATCTTTACATTTGTGCATTGGGCATTTCCATTTTAGAAGTATACTTTTTTCTTATATCAAAACTTTGAGTTTTCGTTCTCCCTTCATCCCATAAACCAAAAAGGCAAACAAATCACAACAAAATAAAAAATTTAGAGTTTATGTACGGAAAAAATTTAAAACAAAAACAAGTATTTGTAAAGAAAATTTATTCATACACCACAAATGAACTCAAAAGTTTTTTTATCCAAGTTTGGGAAATTCCACCAGTTAAACCCTAATAGCTTGGAATTTTATAAGAAAGAGATTTCTTGTACACATGTTTTAAAAATGTTTGTGCATTCTTCAAACATGTTAAAGATGCAAATGACCTATGTATCCAAACCTTTTAAAAATAATAATTACCGCTCATTAAATTCTTAAGTGAACGTGCAGTGGGATATTTACCCGAGTCAAACAAGACATTGTTTTGCCAATTTCTTACCTAACAATCATAGATGATTTTAAAGTGATTTAACAAGTGTAACGAGCAATATTTTTGTAAGAAATGACTTATGGATTGGGAGTCAACATTCAGCTAAAAATTCCCCGCCTCTCCCTTTTCCCGACAATTGTAAAACCTAATATTTAAAAACTAAAAAGCGTTTACAATCCCTAAAAATTAAAGACACTCTCCGGAATTATCTCTATTTATATTTGTGCATTGTGCATTTGCATTTTAGATGTAAAATTTTTTCTTAAATCAAAACATTGAGTTTTCGCTCTCCCTTCATCCCGTAAACAAAAAAGGTAAATAGATCATAATAAACAGAAAATTTTAGAGTTCATGTGTGGTAAAAATTTATAACAACAACAAATAGAAGTAAATAAAATTTATTCGCACACCACAAATGAACACAAAAGTTTTGGTATCCAAGTTTTGGAAATTCGACTAGTTGAACCCTTCTAGCTTGGAATTTTATAAGCAAGAAATTTCTTCTACAAATGTTTTAAAAATGGATAAGCATGCTTGAAACATGTTAAAAATTCAAATGACCTATGGATCCAAACCTTTTAAAGAGAATAATAAACGCTCATTAAATTCTCAAGTGAATGTGTAGTGGGATATTCACCCGAGTCAAACAAGCCATTATTTTGCCCATTTACAAAAAGTTGGCCTAACAATCATAGATGATTGGAAAGTGATTTATTGTGTGTAACGGGCTATATTTTTGTAAAAAATGACTTATGGATTGCGAGTCAGCGCATACTTAAAAATACCCGGCCTCCCCCTTTTCCCGACAATTACAAAACCTAATATATAAAGACTAAAAAGAGTTTAAAATCCCCAAAAGTTACAAACACTTTTTGGAATTATCTCTCTCTACGTTTGTGCATTGTGCATTTGAATTTTAGATGTATACTTTTATCTTAAATAAAAACTTTGAGCTTTCGCTCTCCCTTCTTCCCAATGATTGGAAAACCTAATATATAAAAACTAAAAATAGTTTACAATCCCTAAAAATTACAAACACTATTTGGAATTATCTCTATCTACATTTTTGCATTGTGCATTTCCATTTTAGATGTATACTTTTTTATTAAATCAAAACTTTAAGTTTTCGTGTTCCCTTCATCCTGTAAACAAAAAAAGCAAAAAGATGAAAACAAAATGAAAAATATAGAGTTTATGTATGGAAAAAAATTACAAAAAAAAACAAATGTAAGTGAAGAAATTTTATTCACCCACCACAAATGAACACAAAAGTTTTTTTATCCAAGTTTGGGAAATTCCACTAGTTCAACCCAAATAGCATGGAATTTTATAAGAAATTGATTTATTCTATACATGTTTTAAAAATAGATATGCATGCATGACACTTGTTAAAGATGCAAATGACCTATGGATCCAAACATTTTAAAGAGAATAACAAACACTCAATAAATTCTCAAGTGAACGTGCATTGGGATATTTACCCGAGTCAAACAAGCCATTATTTTGCCCATTTACAAAAAGCTGACCTAAAAATCATAGATCATTTTAAAGTGATTTATCATGCGTCACGGGCTATATTTTTGTACGAAATGTCTTATGGATCTGGAGTCAACACTCAGTGAAAAATCCCCTGCCTCCACCTCTACTTGACGATTGTAAAACCTAATATAGAAACACTATTTGGAATTATCTCTCTCTACATTTGTGCATTGTGCATTTCCATTTTAGATGTATACTTTTTTCTTAAATCAAAACTTTGAGTTTTCGATCTCCCTTCATCCCGTAAACAAAAAAGGTAAACAGATCACAACAAAATGAAAAGTTTAGAGTTTATGTATGCACAAAATTTAAAACAACAACAAATGTAAGTAAATAAAATTTATTCGCACACCACAAAAGAACAAAAATGTTTTGTTATCCAAGTTTGGGAAATTCCACTAGTTCAATCCTAATAGCTTGGAATTTATAAGAAAGTGATTTATTCTACACATGTATTAAAAATGGATATGCATGCTTGAAACATGTTAAAGATGCAAATGACCTATGGATCCAAACCTTTTAAAGAGAATAACAAACGGTCATTAAATTCTCAAATGAACGTGCGGTGGGATATTGACCCGAGTCAAACAAGCCATTATTTTCCAATTTAAAAAAAAAGCTAACCTAACAATCATAGATGATTGTAAAGTGATTTATCAAGCATAACGGGTTATATTTTTGTAAGAAATGACTTATGGATTGGAAGTCAACACTCAGTTAAAAATCCCCTGCCTCCCGCATTTCTTGACTGTTGTAAAACCAAATAAATAAAAACTAACAGGAGTTTACAACCAGTAAAAATTACAGAGACTCTTTGGAATTATCTCTTTCTACTTTTGTGCATTGGGAATTTTCATTTTAGATGTATACTTTTTTCCTAAATCAAAACTTTAATTTTTCGCTCTCCCATCATCCCGAAAATAAAAGGCAAATAGATCACAACAAAATGAAAATTTTAGAGTTTTTATAAAAAAACTTTAAAACAAAAAAAAATGTAAGTAAAGATAATTTATTCGCACACCACAAATGAACACAAAAGTTTAGTTATCCAAGTTTTGGAAGTTGCACTAGTTCAACCCTAATTGCTAGCAATTTTATAAGAAAGAGATTGCTTCTACACATGTTTTAAAAAAGGATATGCATGCTTGAAACATGTTAAAGATGCAAATGACCAATGGATCCAAACCTTTTAAAGAGAATAACAAATGCTCATCAAATTCTCAAGTGAACCGTGCGGTGGGATTTTTACCCGATTCAAACAAGCCATTATTTTGCCCATTTACAAAACGCTAACCTAACAATCATAGATGATTGTAAAGTGATTGATCATGCGTAACGGACTATATTTTTGTATGAAATGTCTTACGGATAGGAGTCAACTCTAAGTTAAAAATCCCCCGCCCCCCTTTCCCAATAATTACAAAACATAATAAATAAAAACTAAAAAGTGTTTACAATCCCTAAAAATTACAGACACTGTTTTAAATTATCTCTCACTACATTTGTGCATTGCGCATTTCCATTTGAGATATATATTTTTTTCTTAATTAAAACTTTGAGTTTTCTGTCTCCCTTCATCCCGTAAAAAAAAGGCAAAAAGATCACAATAAAATGAAAGTTTTTGAGTTTATGTATGGAAAAATTTTATAACAACAAACAATGTAAGTAAAGAAAATTTATTCGCACACCGTAAATGAACACAAAAGTTTAGTTACCCAAGTTTTGGAAATACCACTAATTCAACCCAAATAGCTTGAAATTTTATAAGAAAGAGATTTCTGCTACACTTGTTTTAAAAATTGGTATACTTGTTGGAAACATGTTAAAGATGCAAATGACCTATGGATCCAAATATTTTAAAGAGAATAATAAACACTCCTTAAATTCACAAGTGAACGTGCGGTGGGATATTTACTTGAGTCAAACAAGCCATTATTTTGTCCAATTACAAAAATTTGACCTAACAATCACAGATGATTGTAAAGTTATGTATCATGCGTAACATGCTATATTTTATTAAGAAATGACCTATGGATTGGGAGTCAACACTCAGTTAAAAATTCCCCGCCTTCCACTTTTCTTGACGATTTCAAAACCTAATATATAACAACTAAAAATATTTTAAAATCCCTAAAAAATATAGACACTCTTTGGAATTATCTCTCGCTATATTTGTGCGTTGTGCATTTCCATTTTAGATGTATACTTTTTTCTTAAATCAAAACTTTGAGTTTTCGCTCTCCCTTCATCCCGTAAACAAAAAATGCAAATAGATCACAATAAAATGAAAATTTTACTGTGTATGAATGGAAAAAATTTAAAACAACAACAAGTGTAAGTAAAAAAAATTTATTCGCACATCTCAAATGGACACAAAAGTTTTGTTATCCAAGTTTGGGAAATTCCACTTGTTTAACTCTAATAGCTTAGAATTTTATAAGAAAGAGACTTCTTCTACAAATGTTTTAAAATGGATATACATGCTTGAAACATGTTAAAGAAACAAATGACCTACGGATCCAAAACTTTTAAAGAGAAGAACGAACAGTCATTATATTCTCAAGTAAATGTGCGGTGGGATATTTACCCGTCAAACAAGCCATTATTTTGCCCATTTACAAAAAGCTGACCTGAAAATCATAGATAATTGTAAAGTGATTTATCATGCGTAACGGGCTATATTTTTGTAAGAAATGACTTAAGGATTTGGAGTCAAGGCTCAGTTAGAAATTCCTCAACTCCCGTTTTTCCCGATGATTGCAAATCCTAATATATAAAAACTAAAAAGAGTTTACAATTTCTAAAACTTATAGACACACTTTGGAATTATCTCTCTCTACATTTGTGCATTGTGCATTTTCATTTTAGATTTATAATTTTTTCTTAAATCAAAACTTTTAGTTTTCGCTCTCCCGTATTCCCTTATACAAAAAAGGCAACTAGAGTTTATGAATGGAAAAAATTTAAAACAACAAAAAATGTAATTAAAGAAAATTTATTTGCTCAACCACAAATGAACACAAAAGTTATGTTATCCAAGTTTTGGAAATTCCACTAGTTCAACCCTAATAGCTAAAAAATTTATATGAAAGAGATTTCTTCTACACGTGTTTTTAAAATGGATATGCATGCTTGAAATATGTTAAAGATGTGAATGATCTATGGATCCAAACATTTTAAAGTGAATAACAAACTCTCATGAAATTCTCAAGTGAACGTGCGGTGGGATATTTACCCGAGTCAAACAAGCCATTATTTTACCCATTTACAAAACGCTGACCTAACAATCATAGATGATTGTAAAGTGATTTATCATGCGTACCATGCTATATTTTTGTAAGAATTGACTTAAGGATTGGGTGTCAACGCTAAGTTAAAAATCCCCTGCCTCCCCCTTTTCGCAACGATTGGAAAACCTAATATATAAAAACTAACAGGAGTTCACTATCCCTACAAATTACAACACTGTTTGGAATTATCTCTCTCTACATTTGTGTATTGTGCATTTCACTTTTAGAAGTATACTTTTTTCTTAAATAAAAAGATGACAAAAAATGAAAATTTTAGAGTTTTTGTATGGAAAAAAATTTAAACAACTACAAATGTAAGTGAAGAAATTTTATTTGCCCACAACAAATGAACAAAAAATATTTCCAAGTTTGGGAAATTCCACCAGTTCAACCCAAATAGCTTGGAATTTTATATGAAATTGATTTCTTCTACAGATGTTTTAAAAATGGGTATGCATGCTTGAAACTTGTTAAAGATGCAAATGACCTATGATCCAAACATTTTAAAAAGAATAATAAACGCTCATTAAATTCTCGAGTGAATGTGCGGTCAGATATTTACATGAGTCAAACAAGCCGTTATTTTTCCCAATAACAAAAGGCTGACCTAAAAATCATAGATGATTGTAAAGTTATTTATCATGTGTAATGAGCTATATTTTATTAAGAAATGACTTATGGATTGGGAGTCAACGCTCATTTAAAAATCCCCTGCCTCCCCCTTTTCCCGACGATTGAAAACCTAATATATAAAAACTAAAATGAGTTTAAAATCCCTAAAAAATACCGAAACTCTTTGGAATTATCTCTATCTACATTTGTGTAGTGTGCATTTCCATTATAGTTGCATAATTTTTTCTTAAATCAAAACTTTGAGTACACGCTCTCCCTTCATCCAATAAAGAAAAAAGGCAAATAGATCACAATAAAAAGAAAATTTTAGAGTTTATGTATGGAAAAAATTTCAAACAACAAAAAATGTAAGTAAAGAAAATTTATTTCCACACCACAAATGAACGCAAAATTTTTGTTATCCAAGTTGGGGAAATTCCAGTAGTTCAACTCTAATAGGTTCGAATTTTATAAGCAAGAGATTTCTTCTACAAATGTTTTAAAATGGATATGCATGCTTGAAACATGTTAAAGATACAAATGACCTATGGATCCAAACCTTTTAAAGAAAATAACAAACGCTCAATATATTCTCAAGTAAACGTGCAGTGGGATATTTACCCGAGTCAAACAAGCCATTATTTTTCCCATTTACAAAAAGCTGGCCTAACAATCATAGATAATTATAAAGTGATTTATCATGCGTAACAGGCTATATTTTTGTTAGAAATGACTTATGGATTGGGAGTCAACGCTAAGTTAAAAATCCCCCGCCTCTCCCTTTTCCCAAATTTTTCAAAGTCTAATATGTAAAACTAAAAAGAGTTTACAATCCTTAAAAATTACGGACACTCTTTGGAATTATCTCTCTCTACATTTGTGCATTGTGCATTTCCATTTTAGATGTATACTTTTATATGAAATCAAAAATTTTAGTTTTCCCTCTCCCTTTATCCCTTAAAAAAAGGCAAATAGATCACAATAAAATGAAAAATTTAGAGTTTATGAATGGAAAAAATTTAAAACAACACCAAATGTAACTAAAGAAAATTTATTCACACAACACAAATGAACACAAAGTTTTGTTATCCAAGTTTGGGAAATTCCACTAGTTCATCCCTAATAGCTTAGAATTTTATAAGAAAGAGATTTCTTCTAAAAATGTTAAAAAATGGATATGCTTGCTTGAAACATGTTAAAGATGCAAATGACCTATGGATCCAAACCTTTTAAAGAGAATAAAAAATACTCATTATACTCTCAAGTGAGCGAGGGTTGTGATATTTACCGGAGTCATACATGCCATTATTTTGCCTATTTACAAAAAGCTGACCTAACACTCAATGATGATTGTAAAGAGATTTATCATGCGTAATGAGTTATATTTTTGTAAGAAATGACTTATGGATTGGGAGTTAATGCTCAGTTAAAATCCCCCGCCTCCCCCTTTTTCAATGATTGCAAAACCTAATATATAAAAACCAAAAATAGTTTAAAATCCATAAAAATTGCAGACACTCTTTGGAATTATCTCTCCCTAAATTTGTGCAATGTGCATTTTCATTCTAGATGTATACTTTTTTCTTAAATCAAAACATTGAGTTTTTGCTCTCCCTTCATCCCGTCAACCAAAAAGGCAAATAGATCACAACGAAATGAAAATTTTAGAGTTTATGAATAGAAAAAATTTAAAACAACAACAAATGTTGGTAAAGAAAATTTATTTTCACACCACAAATGAACACAAAAGTTTTATTATCCAAGTTTTGGAAATTCCAGAAGTTCAACCCTAATAGCTTGGAATTTTATAAGAAAGAGATTTCTTCTACACATGTTTTAAAAATGGATATACCTGCTTAAAGAGAATAATAAACTTTCATTAAATTCTCGAGTGAACGTGGGGTGGTATATTTACTCGAGTCAAACAAGCCATTATTTTTCCCATTTACAAAAAGCGGTCGTAACAATCATTAATGATTGTAAAGTGATTTATCATGCGTAACGGGCTATATTTTTGTAGGAAATGACTTATGGATTGGGAGTCAACACTCAATTAAAAATCCCCCGCCTCACCCTTTTCCCGACAATTGCAAAACCTAATATATAAACACTAAAAAAAGTATACAATCTTTAAAAATTATAGACACTCTTTGGGATTATCTCTCTCTACATTTGTGCATTCTGCATTTCCATTTTATATGTATACTTTTTTCTTAAATCAAAATTTTTAGTTTTCGCTCTCCTTTCATCCAGTAAACAAAAAAGGCAAATAGATCACAATAAAATGAAAATTTAAAAGGTTATGAAAGGAAAAAAATTTAAAAAACAAAAAATGTTAGTTAAGAAAATTTATTCACACACCACAAGTGAACACAAAAGTTTTGTTATCCAAATTTATGAAATTGCACTAGTTCAACCCTAATAGCTTAGAATTTTATAAGAAAAAGATTTCTTCTAAAAATGTTTTAAAGATGGATATGCATGCTTGAAACATGCTAAAGATGCAAATGACCGGTGGATCCAAACCTTCTAAAGAGATAACAAACGCTCATCAAATTCTCGGGTGAACGTGCGGTGGTATATTTTACCCGAGTCGAACAAACCATTATTTTGCCCATTTACAAAAGCTGTCCAAACAATTATAAATGATTGTAAAGTGATTTATCATGCGTAACGGGCTATATATTTGTAAGAAATAACTTATGGACTGGGAGTCAACAATCAGTTAAAAATCCCCCCCCCCCCCCCCTCACCCTTTTCCCGACAATTGCAAAACCTAATATATAAAAACTAAAAAGAGTTTACAATCACTAAAAGTTAAAGATACTCTTTTGAATTATCTCTCTCTACATTTGTTCCTTGTGCATTTCCAGTTTAGATGTATACTTTTTTCTTAAATCAAAACTTTGAGTGTTCGCTCTCCCTTCATCCCATAAATAAAAAATGCAAATAGATAACAATAAAATAAAAATTTTAAAGTTTATGAATGGAAAAAATTTTAAAAAATAATAAATGAAAGTAAAGAAAATTTATTCGTACACTACCAATGAACAAAAATGTTTTGTTATCTAAGTTTACGTAATTCCACTAATTCGACGCTAAAAGCATGGAATTTTATAAGAAAGAGATTTCTTCTACACAGGTTTTGAAAATGGATATGCATGGTTGAAACATATTAAAGATGCAAATGACATGTGGATCGAAACCTTTTAAAGAGAATAAAAAAAGGCTCATTAAATTCTCGAGTGAACAAACGGTGCTATATTTACCTGAGTAAAACAAGCCATTATTTTTCGCATTTACAAAAAGCTGACCTAACAATCATAGATGATTGTAAAATGAATTATCATGCGTAACATGCTATATTTTTGTAAGAAATGACTTATAGATTGGGAGTCAACACTTAGTTAAAAATCCCCCACCTCACCCTTTTCTTGACAATTGCAAAACCTAATATATAAAAAATAAAAAGATTTTACTATCCCTAAAAATTATTGAAACTCTTTGGAATTATCTCTCTCTACATTTCTGCATTGTGCATTTCCATATTAGATGTATACTTTTTTCTTAAATCAAAACTTTGACTTTTCGCTCTCCCTTCTTCTAGTAAAAAAAAGGCAAAAAAATACAATAAAATGAAAATATTTGAGTTTATGAATGGAAAAAATTTAAAACAACAACAAATGTAAGTAAAGAAAATTTATTCGCACACCACAAATGAACACAAAAGTTTTGTTAACCAAGTTTGGGAAATTCCACTAGTTCAATCCTAATAGCTAAAAAATTTATAAGAAAGAGATTTCAAATGTTTTAAAAAAGGATATGCATGCTTAAAACATGTTAAAGATGCAAATGACCTATGGATCAAAACCTTTTAAAGAGAATAACAAACGCTCATTATATTCTCAAGTGAACGTGCTGTGGGATATTTACTTGAGTCAAACAAGCCATTATTTTGCCCATTTACAAAAAGCTGACCTAACAATTATAGATGATTGTAAAGTGATTTATCATGTGTAACAGGCTATATTTTTTTAAGAAATGACTTATGGATTGGGAGTCAATGCTCAGTTAAAAAACTCTCGGCTCCCCCATTTCCCTAGGATTGCAAAACCAAATGTATAAAAACTAAAAAGAGTTTACAATCCCTAAAAATTATAGACACTGTTTGGAATTATCTCTCTCTAAATTTGTGCATTGTGCATTTTTTTTTTAGATGTTTACTTTTTTCATTTTTCAAAACAATAGGTTTTCACTCTCCCTTCATCCCGTAAACCAAAAAGGCAAATAGATCACAACAAAATGAAAATTTTAGTGTTTATGTAAGTAAAAAATTTAAAATAACAACGAATGTATGTAAAGAAAATTTATTCGGACACTACAAATGAACACAAAAGTTTTGTTATCCAAGTTTGGAAAATTCCAATAGTTCAACCCTAATAGCTTGGAATTTTATAAGAAAGAAATTTCTTCTTCACATGTTTTAAAAATGGATATACATGCTTAAAACATGTTAAAGATGCAAATGACCTATGGATCCAAACCTTTTAAAGAGAATAACAAACTCTCATTAAATTCTCGAGTGAACGTGTGGTGGTATATTTACCTGATTCAAACAAGCCATTATTTTGCCCATTTACAAAAAGCTGACGTAACACTCATTGATGATTGTAAGGTGATTTATCGTGTGTAATGGGCTATATTTTTGTAAGAAATGACTTATGGATTAGGAGTCAGCACTCAGTTAAAAATCCCCCACCTCCCCCTTTTCTCTTTGATTGGAAAACCTAATATATTTAAACTAAAAAGAGTTTACAATCCCTAAAAATTACAGACTCTGAGTGGAATTATCTCTCTCTACATTTCTGCATTGTGCATTTCCATTTTAGGTGAATACTGTTTTCTTAAATAAAAAATTTGAGTTTTCACTCTCCCTTCATCCCGTAAAGAAAAAAGGCAAATAGATCGCAACAAAATGAAAATTTTAAAGTTTGTGAATGGAAAAAAAATTTTAAAAAAATAACAGTATGTAAAGAAAATTTATTCGCACACCAAAAACGAACACAAAAGTTTTGTTATCCAAGTTTGGGAAATTCCACTAGTTCAACCCTAATAGCTTAAAACAAGTTAAAGATGCAAATGACTGGTGGATCCAAACCTTTTAAAGATAATAACAAACGTTCATTAAATTCTCCGGTGAACGTGCGGTGGTATATTTTACCCGAGTCGAACAAGCCATTATTTTGCCCTTTTAAAAAAGCTGACCTAAAAATCATAGATGATTTTAAAGTGATTTATCATGCGTAATGGGCTATATTTTTTTAAGAAATAACTTATGGATTGGGAGTCAACACTCAGTAAAAAATCCCCCGCTTCACCCTTTTCCCGACAATTGCAAAACCTAATATATAAAATCTACAAAGAGTTTACAATCCCTAAAAGTTATAGACATTCTTTGGAAATATCTCTCTATATATTTGTGCATTGTGCATTTACATTTTAGATGTATACTTTTTTCTTAAATCTAAAGGTTGTGGTTTCACTCTCCCTTCATCCTGTAAACAAAAAAGGCAAATAGATCACAATAAAATGAAAATTTTAGAGTTTATGAATGAAAAAAATTTTAAAAACAACAAATGAAGGTAAAGAAAATTTATTCGCACACCACAAATGAACACAAAAGGTTTTTTGTTGAAGTTTGGGTAATTCCACTAGTTCGACCCTAATATCTTGGTATTTTATAACAAAGAGATTTCTTCTACTCAGATTTTAAAAATGGATATGCATGCTTGAAACATGTTATAGATGCAAATGACCTGTGGATCCAAACCTTTTAAAGAGAATAAAAAAACGCTCATTAAATTCTTGAGTTAACGTGCAAAGGGATATTTACCCGAGTCAAACAAGCCATTATTTTTTCCATTGACAAAATGCTGACCTAACAATCATAGATGATTGTAAAGTGATTTATCATGCATAACGGGCTATATTTGTGTAAGAAATGAGTTATGGATTGGGAGTCAACACTCAGTTAAAAATCCCCCGCCTCACCCTTTTCTCAACAATTGTAAAACCTAATATATAAAAACTAAAAAAAGTTTACAATCCCTAAAAATTATAGACACTTTTTAGAATAATCTCTCTCTACACTTGTGCATTGTGCATTTCCATTTTAGATATATAGTTTTTTCTTAAATAGAAACTTTGATTTTTCTCTCGCCCTTCTTCCCGTAAACAAAAAGGGCAAATAGATTGCAATAAAATGAAAATATTAGAGATTATCAATATAAAAAATTTAAAACAACAACAAATGTAAGTAAAGAAAATTTATTCGCACACCAAAAATGAACACAAAAGTTTTGTTATCCATGTTTGGGAAATTCCACTAGTTCAACCGTAATATCTTAGAATTTTATAAGAAAGAGATTTCTTCTACAAAAGTTTTGAAAATGGATATACATGCTCGAAACAAGTTAAAGATGCAAATGACCTATGGATCCAAACCTTTTAAAGAGAATAACAAACGCTCATTATATTCTTGAGAGAACGTGCAGTGGGATATTTACCTGTGTCAAACAAGCCATTATTTTGATCATTTACAAAAAACTGTCCTAACAATCATAGATGATTGTAAAGTGATTTATCATGCGTAGCGGTCTATATTTTTGTAAGAAATGACTTATGGATTGGGAATCAACGCTTAGTTTAAAATCCCTGCCTCCCCCTTTACCCTAGGATTGCAAAACCTAAAATATAAAAAATAAAAAGAGTTTACAATCCCTAAAAATTATATACACTGTTTGGAATTATCTATCTCTACATTGGTGCATTGTGCATTTCCATTTTAGATGTATATTTTTTTCTTATTTCAAAACTTTAATTTCTCGTTCTCCCTTCATCCCGTAAAACAAAAGGCCAAATAGATCACAACAAAATGAAAATTTTAGAGTTTATGTATGAAAAAAATTTAAAACAACAACAAATGTATGTAAGGAAAATTTGTTCGCACACCACAAATGAATACAAAAGTTTTGTTATCCAAGTTTGGGAAATTGCACTATTTCAACCCTAATTGCTTGGAATTTTATAAGAAAGAGATTTCTTCAATACATGTTTTAAAAATGGATATGCATGCTTAAAACATGTTAATGATGCAAATGACCTATGGATCCAAACCTTTTAAAGAGAATAACAAACACTCATTAAATTTTTTAGAACGTGCGGTGGTATATTTACCTGAGTCAAACAAGCCATTATTTTGCCCATTTACAAAAAGCTGACCTAACAGTCAGAGATGATTGTAAAGTGATTTATCATGCATAATAGGATATATTTTTTTAAGAAATGAATTATGGATTGGGATTCAACGCTCAGTTAAAAATCTCCGCCTCCCCCATTTCCCGATGATTGCAAAACCGAATATATAAAAAAAAAAAGTTAAGAATCCCTAAAAATTACAGACACTATTTGAAATTATATCTCTCCATATTTGTGCATTGTGCATTTCCATTTTAGATGTATACTTTTTTCTTAAATCAAAACTTTGAGTTTTTGCTATCCCATAATCCTGTAAACAAAAAAAGGCAAATAGATCACAATAAAATGAAAATTTAAGAGTTTATGAATGGAAAAAATTTTTAAAAATAAAAAATGTTAGTAAATAAAATTTATTCGAACACCACAAATGAACACAAAAGTTTTGTTATCCAAGTTTGGGAATTTCCACTAGTTCAACCCTAATAGCTTAGAATTTTATACGAAAGAGATTTGTTCTACAAATGTTTTCAAAATGGATATGCACGATTGAAACATGTTAAAGATGCAAATCACCTATGGATCCAAACATTTTAAAGAGAATAACAAACACTCATTATATTTGCCAGTGAATGTACGGTGGGATATTTACCTGAGTCAAACAAACCATTATTTTAGCCATTTACAAAAAGCTGACCTAACAATCATTGAACATTGTAAAGTGACTTATCATGCAGAACAGGCTATATTTTGGTAAGAAATATTTGATGATTGGAAGTCAACACTCAGTTAAAAATCCCCAGCCTCCCCCTTTTCCTGATGATTGTAAAACCAAATATATAAAAACTTAAAAGAGTTTAGTGTCTCTAAAAATTCTAGACACTATTTGGAATTATCTCTCTCTACATTTGTGCATTGTGCATATCCATTTTAGATGTATATTTTTTTATTAAATCAAAACTTTAATTTTTTTGTCTCCCTTCATCCCGTAAACAAAAAACGCAAATAGATCACAACAAAATGAAAAATTTAGAGTTTATGTATGGAAAAAATTTAAAACAACAACAAATGTAAGTAAAGAAAATTTATTCACACACCACAAATGGACACAAAAGTTTTGTTATCCATGTTTGGAAAATTCCACTAGTTCAACCCTAATTGCTTGGAATTTTATAAGGAAGAGATTTCTTCTACACATGTTTTAAAAATGGATATGCATGCTTGAAACATGTTAAAGATTCAAATCACCAATGGATCCAAACCGTTTAAAGAGAATAAGAAATGCTCATTAAATTCTCATGTGAACGTGCGGTGGGATATTTACCCGAGTCAAACACTCACTTATTTTGCCCATTTACAAATAAGCTGACCGAACATTCATCGATGATTTTAAATGGATTGATCATGCGTAACAAGCTATATTTTTGTAAGAAATGACATATGGATTAGGAGTCAATACTCAGTTAAAAATACCAGCCTCCCCCTTTTCCCGATGAGTGCAAAACCTAATATATAAAAACTAATAAGAGTTTATAATCCGTAAAAATTACAGACACTCTTTCGAATTATCTCTCACTACATTTGTGCATTATGAATTTCCATTTTAGATGTATACATTTTTCTTAAATCAAAATATTAATTTTTTGCTATCCCTGCATCCCAAAAACAAAAAAGGCAAATAGATCACAACAAAATGAAAATTTTAGAGTTTCTCTAGAAAAAAAATAAAAACAAAAACAAATGTAAGTAAATAACATTTATTCGTATACCACAAATGAACACAAAATTTCCTTGCCATTTTAGATCTATACTTTTTTCTTAAATCAAAAGTTTGAGTTTTCAATCTTCCTTCGGTCTGTAAATAAAAAAGACAAACAAATCACAAAAAAATAAAAATTTTAGAGTATATGTATGGAAAAAATTTGAAACAATAACAAATGTAAGTAAAAAAAAATTATTCGCACACCACAAATGAACACAAAAGTTTTATTATCCTAGTTTGGGAAATTCCACCAGCTCAACCCTAGTAGTTTGGAATTTTATTAGAAAGAGATTTCTTCGTCACATGTTTTAATAATGGATATGCATGCTTGAAACATGTTAAAGATTGAAATGACCTATGGATCCAAACCTTTTAAAGAGAATAACAAAGCTCATTAAATTCTCAAGTGAACGTGCGGTGGGATATTTACCCAAGTCAAACAAGCCATTATTTTGCTCATTTACAAAATTCCCAATTCAGTAAAAAAGAGTTTTTATCCATAAAAGTTCATGACTAGTGTGGGCCATAGCTCGGTATTCTGCTTTAGCAATAGATCTTGCAACCACGTTTTACTTTTTGCTTTCCCATGTGACCAAGTTCTCCCCAACAAGGGTATAATACCCAAACTTAGATTTTCTATCGTCGGGTGATCCAACCCAATCTACATTTCAAAAGCCTTCTATATTGAAGTGCCCATGTTTTTTATATACACTTAAAGCATGTTAGGATCAGTTACAAGTCCCTTTCATATAAAATTCCACCAAGCTTATTATTAGGGGCTGTACTAGTGGAATTTCAAGAACATGGATAACAAAACCTTGGAGTTCATTTTTAGTGCCTGAAATAATTTTGAAATTTTTTTTTTTGCATCCATGAACTCTAAAATTTTAATTTTGTTATGCCTTATATGTTTTTTGTTTACGAGAAAAATGGGAGTGTGACAACTCAAGTTTGGATCTGAAAACAAATTTGAACATCCAAAATGGAAATGCACAAATGCTGAGAGAGATAGTTCCAAAAACTATCTGTGATTTTTAAGGATAGGCAAAAAGTGGGTTGTTTGGCCATGGTAAATATCCAACCACTTGAGAATTTGATTTTTTCTACTCCTTGAAATTTTTGGATCATTAGGTCCACTTGCATCCTCTACATGTTTCTGGCATGCATATCCACCACACATAAAGCATGTTAGGATCAGTTACAATTCCCTTGCCTATAAAATTCCACAAGGCTTATTATGAGGGGTTGTACTTGTGAAATTTCTAGAACATGGATAACAAAACCTTGGAGTTCATTTTTAGTGCCTGAAATAATTTTGAAAATTTTTTCTTGCATACATGAACTCTAAAATTTTCATTTTTTTATTCCTTATATTTTTTTTGTTTACGAGAAAAATGGGACAGTGAAAACTCAAGTTTGTATCTGAAAACAAATTTGAACATCCAAAATGAAAATCCACAAATGCTGAGAGAGACAGTTCCAAAAAGTATCTGTGACTTTTAAGGATAGGCAAAAAGTGGGTTGTTTGGCCATGGTAAATATCCAACCACTTGAGAATTTGATTTTTTCTACTCCTTGAAATTTTTGGATCATTAGGTCCACTTCCGTCATCAACTTGATTCTGGCATGCATATCCACCACACTTAAAGCATGTTAGGATCAGTTACCAGTCCCTTTCCAATAAAATTCCACCAGGGTTATTATTAGGGGCTGTAGTAGTGGAATTTCAAGAACATGGATAACAAAACCTTGGAGTTCATTTTTAGTGCCTGAAATAATTTTGAATTTTTTTTTTTTGCGTACATGAACTCTAAAATTTTCATTTTGTTATTCCTTATATCTTTTTTGTTTACGAGAAAAATGGGACAGTGAAAACTCAACTTCGGATCATAAAACAAATTTGAACATCCAAAATGAAAATGCACAAATGCTGAGAGAGATAGTTCCAAAAAGTATTTGTGATTTTTAAGGATAGGCAAAAAGTCGATTGTTTGGCCATGGTAAATATCCAACCACTTGAAAATTGATTTTTTCTACTCCTTGAAATTTTTGGATCATTAGGTCCACTTGCATCCTCAACATGTTTCTGGCGTGCTTATCCACCACACTTAAAGCATGTTAGGATCAGTTACAAGTCCCTTTCATAAAATTCCACCAAGCTTATTATTAGGGGTTGTACTAGTGGAATTTCCAAAACATGGATAACCAAACCTTGTAGTTCATTTTTAGTGCCTGGAATAATTTTGAAATTTGTTTTTTGCACACATGATCTCTAAAATTTTAATTTTGTTATGCCTGATATCTTTTTTGTTTACGAGAAAAATGGGAGAGTGAAAACTCAAGCTTGGAGTTCATTTTTAGTGCCTGAAATAATTTTGAAATTTTTTTTTTTGCATCCATGAACTCTAAAATTTTAATTTTGTTATGCCTTATATCTTTTTTGTTTACGAGAAAAATGGGAGTGCGACAACTCAAGTTTGGATCTGAAAACAAATTTGTACATCAAAAATGGAAATTCACAAATCCTGAGAGAGATAGTTCCAAAAACTATCTATGTCTTTTAAGGATTGGTAAAAAGTGGGTTGTTTGGCCCTGGCAAATATCCAACCACTCGAGAATTGTTTTTTTCAACTCCTTGAAATTTTTGGATCATTAGGTCAACTTGCATCCTCAACATGTTTCTGGCATGCATATCCACCACACTTAAAGCATGTTAGGATCAGTTACAAGTCCCTTTCATATAAAATTCCACCAAGCTTATTTTTAGGGGTTTTACTAGTGGAATTTCCAGAACATGGATAACAAAACCATGGAGTTCATCTTTAGTGCCTCAAATAATTTTGAAATTTTTTTTTTTTTTGCTTTCATGAACTCTAAAATTTTCATTTTGTTATGCCTTTTATCATTTTTGTTTACAAGAAAAATGGGAGTGTTAAAACTCAAGTTTGGATCTGAAAACAAATTTGAACATCCAAAATGGAAATGCACAAATGCTGGGAGAGATAGTTCCAAAAACTATCTGTGATTTTTAAGGATAGGCAAAAAGTGGGTTGTTTGGCCATGGTAAATATCCAACCACTTGAGAATTTGATTTTTTCTACTCCTTGAATTTTTTGGATCATTTGGTCCACTTCCGTCATCAACTTGTTTCTGGCATGGATATCCACCACACTTAAAGCATGTTTGGATCAGTTACAATTCCCTTGCCTATAAAATTCCACGAGGCTTATTATTAGGGGTTGTACTTGTGGAATTTCAAGAACATGGATAACAAAACCTTGGAGTTCATTTTTAGTGCCTGAAATAATTTTGAATTTTTTTTTTTTTTGCATACATGAACTCTAACATTTTCATTTTGTTATTCCTTATATCTTTTTTGTTTACGAGAAAAATGGGAGAGTGAAAACTCAAGTTTGGATCTGGAAACAAATTTGAACATCCAAAATGAAAATGCACAAATGCTGAGAGAGCTAGTTCCAAAAAGTATCTATGATTTTTAAGGATAGGCAAAAAGTGGGTTGTTTGGCCATGGTAAATATCCAACCACTTGAGAATTTGATTTTTTCTACTCCTCGAAATTTTTGGATCATTAGGTCCACTTGCATCCTCAACATTTTTTTGGCATGGATATCCACCATACTTAAAGCATGTTAGGATCAATTACAATTCCCTTGCCTCTAAAATTCCACCTGGCTTATTATTAGAGGTTGTACTTGTGGAATTTCAAGAAAATGAGTAACAAAACCTTGCAGTTCATGTTTAGTGCCTGAAATAATTTTGAAATTTTTTGTTTGCATACATGAACTCTAAAATTTTCATTTAGTTATTCCTTATATCTTTTTTGTTTACGAGAAAAATGGGAGAATGAAAACTCAAGCTTGGATCTGAAAACAAATTTGAACATCCAAAATGAAAATGCACAAATGCTGAGAGAGATAGTTCCAAAAAGTATCTATGATTTTTAACGATAGGCAAAAAGTGGGTTGTTTGGCCATTATAAATATCCAACGACTTGAGAATTTGATTTTTTCTACACCTTGAAATTTTTGGATCGTTAGGTCCACTTGCGTCCTCAACTTGTTTCTGGCATGCATATCCACCAGACTTAGAGGATGTTAGGATCAGTTACCAGTCCCTTTCCTATAAAATTCCACCAGGCTTATTATTAGGGGCTGTACTAGTGGAATTTCCAGAACATGGATAACAAAACCTTGGAGTTCATTTTTAGTGCCTGAAATAATTTTGAAATTTTTTTTTGCATACATGATCTGTAAAATTTTAATTTTGTTATGCCTTATATCTTTTTGGTTTACGAGAAAAATGGGAGAGTAAAAACTCAAGTTTGGATGTGAAAACAAATTTGAACATCAAAAAAGGAAATTCACAAATGCTGAGAGAGACAGTTCCAAAAACTATCTGTGTCTTTCAAGGATTGGCAAAACGTGGGTTGTTTGGCCCTGGTAAATATCAAACCACTTGAGAATTGATTTTTTCTTCTCCTCCAAATATTTTGGATCATTAGGTCCACTTGCATCCTCAACATTTTTCTGGCATGGATATCCACAACACTTAAAGCATGTTAGGATCAGTTACAATTCCTTTGCCTATAAAATTTCACCAGGCTTATTATTAGGGGTTGTACTTGAGGAATTTCAAGAACATGAATAACAAAACCTTGGAGTTCATTTTTAGTGCCTGAAATAATTTAAAATTTTTTTTTTTTTGGCATACATGAACTCTAAAATTTTCATTTTGTTATTCCTTATATCTTTTTTGTTTACGAGAAAAATGGGAGAGTGAAAACTCAAGTTTGGATCTGAAAAAAAATTTGAACATCCAAAATGAAAATTCACAAATGTTGAGAGAGATAGTTCCAAAAAGTATCTATGATTTTTAAGGATAGGTAAAAAGTGGGTTGTTTGGCCATGGTAAATATTCAACCACTTGAGAATTTGATTTTTTCTACACCTTGAAATTTTTCGATCAATAGGTCCACTTGCGTCCTCAACTTGTTTCTGGCATGCATATGCACCACACTTAAAGCAAGTTAGGATCAGTTGCCAGTCCCTTTCCTATAAAATTCCACCAGGCTTATTATTAGGGGCTGTACTAGTGGAATTATCAGAACAGGGATAACCAAACCTTGGAGTTCATTGTTAGTGCCTGAAATAATTTTGAAATTTTTTTTTTGCATACATGATCTCTAAAATTTTACTTTTGTTATGCCTTATATCTTTTTTGTTTACGACAAAATAGGGAGAGTAAAAACTCAAGTTTGGATCTGAAAACAAATTTGAACATCAAAAATGAAAATTCACAAATGCTGAGAGAGAAAGTTCCAAAAACTATCTGTGTCTTTTAAGGATTGGCAAAACATGGGTTGTTTGGCCCTGGTATTTATCCAACCACTTGAGAATTGATTTTTTCTACTCCTTGAAATTTTTGGATCATTAGGTCCACTTGCGTCCTCAACTTGTTTCTGGCATGCATATCCACCACACTTATAGGATGTTAGGATCAGTTACCAATCCCTTTCCTATAAAATTCCACCAGGCTTATTATTAGGGGCTGTACTAGTGGAATTTCCAGATGGATAACAAAACCATGGAGTTCATTTTTAGTGCCTGAAATAATTTTGAAATTTTTTCATTGCATACATGATCTCTTAAATTTTCATTTTGTTATGCCTTATATCTTTTTTGTTTACGAGAAAAATGGGAGAGTGAAAACTCAAGTTTGGATCTAAAAACAAATTTGAACATCCAAAATGAAAATGCATAAATGCTGAGAGAGATAGTTCCAAAAAGTATCTGTGATTTTTAAGGATTGGCAAAAATTGGGTTGTTTGGCCATGGTAAATATCCAACCACTTGAGAATTTGATTTCTCCACTCCTTGAAAATTTTGGATGATTAGGTCCACTTGCGTCCTCAACTTGTTTATGGCATGCATATCCTTCACACTCAGTTACCAGTCCCTTT
This sequence comes from Aristolochia californica, assembly GCF_029961685.1. Taxonomy (NCBI): domain Eukaryota; kingdom Viridiplantae; phylum Streptophyta; class Magnoliopsida; order Piperales; family Aristolochiaceae; genus Aristolochia; species Aristolochia californica. The sequence continues at coordinate 11,440,368 of NW_027181771.1, forward strand.
TCTATAAAAATTCCACCTGGCTTGTTATTAGGGGCTGTACTAGTGGAATTTCAAGAACATGGATAACAAAACCTTGGAGTTCATTTTTAGTGCCTGAAATAATTTTGAAATTTTTTTTTGCATACATGAACTCTAAAATTTTCATTTTTTTATTCCATATATCTTTTTTGTATACAAGAGAAATGGGATACTGAAAACTCAAGTTTGGATCAGAAAACAAATTTGAACATCTACAATGAAAATGCACAAATGCTGAGAGAGATAATTCCAAAAAGTTTCTGTGATTTTTACGGATAGGTGGGTTGTTTGGCCATGGTAAATATCCAACCACTTGAGAATTTGATTTTTTCTACTCCTTGAAATTTTTGGATCATTAGGTCCACTTGCGTCCTCAACTTGTTTCTGGCATGCATATCCACCACACTTAAAGCAGGTTAGGATCAGTTACCAGTCCCTTTCCTATAAAATTCAACCAGGCTTATTATTATGGGCTGCACTTGTGGAATTTCATCAACATGGATAACAATACCATGGAGTTCATTTTTAGGGCCTGAAATAATTTTGAAATTTTTTTTTTGCATACATGATCTCTAAAATTTTCATTTTGTTATTCCTTCTATCTTTTTTGTTTACGAGAAAAATGGGAAAGTGAAAACTCAAGTTTGGATCTGAAAACAAATATGATCATCCAAAATAAAAATGCACAAATGCTGAGAGAGATAGTTCCAAAAAGTATATGTGATTTTTAAGGATAGGCAAAAAGTGGGTCTTTTAGCCATGGTAAATATCCCACCACTTGAGAATCGATTTTTTCGACTCCTTGAAATTTATGGATCATTAGGTCCACTTGCATCCTCAACATTTTTCTAGCGTGCATATCCACCACACTTAAGGCATGTTAGGATAAGTTACGAGTCCCTTTCATATAAAATTCCACCAAGCTTATTATTAGGGGCTGTACTAGTGGAATTTCTAGAACATGGGTAACAAAACCATGGAGTTCAGTTTTAGTGCCGGAAATAATTTTGAAATTTTTTTTTTGCATACATGAACTCTAAAATTTTTATTTTGTTATGCCTGATATCTTTTTTGATTACGAGAAAATTGGGAGTGTGAAAACTCAAGTTTGGATCTGAAAAGAAATTTGAACATCAAAATGGAAATGGACAAATGGTGAGAGAGATAGTTCCAAAAAGTATCAGTGATTTTTAAGGATAGGCAAAAAGTGGGTTGTTTGGCCCTAGTAAATATCCAACCACATGAGAATTTGATTTTTTCTACTCCTTGAAATTTTTGGATCATTAGGTCCACTTGCATCCTCAACATGTCTCTGGCATGCATATCCACCACACTTAAAGCATGTTAGGATCAGTTACAATTTCCTTGCCTATAAAATCCCACCGGCTTATTATTAGGGGCTGTAATTGTGGAATATCAAGAACACGGATAACAAAACCTTGGAGTTCATTTTGAGTGCCTGAAATAATTTTGATATTTTTTTTTTCATACATGAACTTTAAATTTTCATTTTATTATTCCTTGTAATTTTTTTTTTGCGAGAAAAATGGGAGAGTGAAAACTCAAGTTTGGATCTGAAAACAAATTTGAACATCCAAAATGAAAATGCAAAAATGCTGAGAGAGATAGTTCCAAAAAGTATCTGTGATTTTTAAGGATAGGCAAAAAGTGGGTTGTTTGGCCATGGTAAATATCCAACCACTTGAAAATTTGATTTTTTCTACACCTTGAAATTTTTGGATCATTAGGTCCACTTGCGTCCTCAACTTGTTTCTGGCGTGCATATCCACCACACTTAAAGTTACGATCAGTTACCGGTCCCTTTCCTATAAAATTCCACCAGGCTTATTATTAGGGGCTATACTAGTGGAATTTCCAGAACATGGATAACGAAACCTTGGAGTTCATTTTTAGTGCCTGAAATAATTTTGAAATTTTTTTTTTTTGCATACATGATCTCTAAAATTTTAATTATGTTATGCTTTATATCTTTTTTGTTTACGAGAAAAATGGGAGAGTGAAAACTCAAGTTCGGATCTGAAAAGAAATTTGAACATCCAAAATGAAAATGCACAAATGCTGAGTTTGATAGTTCCAAAAAGTATCAGTGATTTTTAAGGATAGGCAAAAAGTGGGTTGTTTGGCCATGGTAAATATCCAACCACTTGAGAATTTGATTTTTTCTACTCCTTGAAATTTTATGATCATTAGGTCCTCTTGCGTCCTCAACTTGTTTCTGGCATGCATATCCACCACACTTAAAGCATGTTAGGATCAGTTACCAGTCCCTTTCCTATAAAATTCCACCAGGCTTATTATTAGGGGCTGTACTTGTGGAATTTCAAGAACATGGATAACAAAACCTTGGAGTTCATTTTTAGTGCCTGAAATAATTTTGAAATTTTTTTTTTGCATACATGAACTCAAAATTTTAATTTTGTTATTCCTTATATCTTTTTTGTTTTCGAGAAAAATGGCAAAGTGAAAACTCAAGTTTAGATTTGAAAACAAATTTGAACATCCAAAATTAAAATGCACAAATGCTGAGAGAGATAGTTCCAAAAAGTATCTGTGATTTTTAAGCATAGGCTAAAAGTGGGTTGTTTGGCCATGATAAATATCCAACCACTTGAGAATTTGATTTTTTCTACTCCTTGAAATTTTGGATCATTAGGTCCACTTCCGTCATCAACTTGTTTCTCGCAGGCATATCCACCACACTTAAAGCATGTTAGGATCAGTTACCAGTCCCTTTCCAATAAAATTCCACAAGGGTTGTTATTAGGGGCTGTACTTTTGGAATTTCAAGAACATGGATAACAAAACCTTGGAGTTCATTTTTAGTGCCTGAAATAATTTTGAAATTTTTTTTTTCGCATACTTGAACTCTAAAATTTTCATTTTGTTATTCCTTATATCTTTTTTGTTTACGAGAAAAATGGGAGAGTGAAAACTCAAGTTTGGATCTGAAAACAAATTTGAACATCCAAAATGAAAATGCACAAATGCTGAGAGAGATAGTTCCAAAAAGTATCTGTGATTTTTAAGGATAGGCAAAAAGTGGGTTGTTTGGCCATGGAAAATATCCAACCACTTGAGAATTTGATTTTTTCTACACCTTGAAATTTTTGGATCATTAGGTTCACTTGCGTCCTCAACTTGTTTCTGGCATGCATATCCACCACACTTAAAGCATGTTAGGATCAGTTACCAGTCCCTTTCCTATAAAATTCCACCAGGCTTATTATTAGGGGTTGTACTAGTGGAATTTCCAAAACATGGATAACCAAACCTTGGAGTTCATTTTTAGTGCCTGAAATAATTTTGAAATTTTTTTTTGCATACATGATCTCTAAAATTTTAATTTTGTTATGCCTTATATCTTTTTTGTTTACGAGAAAAATGGAGAGTAAAAACTCAAGTTTGGAACTGAAAACAATTTTGAACATCAAAAATGGAAATTCACAAATGTTGAGACAGGTAGTTCCAAAAACTATCTGTGTCTTTTAAGGATTGGCAAAACGTGGGTTGTTTGGCCCTGGTAAATATCCAACCACTTGAGAATTGATTTTTTCTACTCCTTGAAATTTTTGGATCATTAGGTCCACTTGCATCCTGAACATGTTTCTAGCGTGCATATCCACCACACTGAAAGCATGTTAGGATCAGTTACAAGTACCTTTCCTATAAAATTCCACCATGCATATTATTAGGGGCTGTACTAGTGGAATTTCCAGAACATGGATAACAAAACCATGGACTTCATTTTTAGTGCCTAAAATAATTTTGAAATTTTTTTTTTTTGCATACATGAACTCTAAAATTTTCTTTTTGTTATTCCTTCTATCTTTTTTGTTTACGAGAAAAATGGGAGAGTGAGAACTCAAGTTTGTATATGAAAACAAATTTCAACATCCAAAATGAAAATGCACAAATGCTGAGAGAGACAGTTCCAAAAAGTATCTGTGATTTTTAAGGATAGGCAAAAAGTGGGTTGTTGGGCCATGGTAAATATCCAACCAATTGAGAATTTGATTTTTTCTACTCCATGAAATTTTTGGATCATTAGGTCCACTTGTGTCCTCAACTTGTTTCTGGCATGCATATCCACCACACTTAAAGCAAGTAAGGATCAGTTACCAGTCCCTTTCCTTTAAAATTTCGCCACAGTTATTATTAGGGGCTGTACTAGTGGAATTTCCTGAACATGGATAACAAAACCTTGGATTCAGTTTTAGTGCCTGAAATAATTTTGAAATTTTTTTTTTGCATACATGAACTCTAAAATTTTCATTTGTTATTCCATATATCTTTTTTGTTTACGAGAAAAATGGGATAGTGAAAACTCAAGTTTGGATCTGAAAACAAATTTGGTCACCCAAAATGAAAATGCACAAATGCTGAGAGAGATAGTTCCAAAAAGTATCTGTGATTTTTAAGGATTGGCAAAAAGTGGGTTGTTTTGCCAAGGTAAATATCCCACCACTTGAGAATCGATTTTTTCTACTCCTTGAAATTTATGGATCATTAGGTCCACTTGCATCCTCAACATGCACTTGCATCCTCAACATGTTTCTGGCGTGCATATCCACCACACTTAAGGCAAGTTAGGATCAGTTACAAGTCCCTTTCATATAAAATTCCACCAAGCTTATTATTAGGGGCTGTACTAGTGGAATTTCCAGAACATGGATAACAAAACCATGGAGTTCATTTTTAGTGCCTGAAATAATTTTGAAATTTTTTTTTTGCATACATGAACTCTAAAATTTTCATTTTGTTATGCCTGATATCTTTTTTATTTACGAGAAAATTGGGAGTGTGAAAACTCAAGTTTGGATCTGAAAACAAATTTGAACATCCAAAATGGAAATGCACAAATGGTGAGAGAGATAGTTCCAAAAAGTATCGGTGATTTTTAAGGATTGGCAAAAAGTGGGTTGTTTGGCCCTAGTAAATATCCAACCACTTGAGAATTTGATTTTTTCTACTCCTTGAAATTTTTAGATAATTAGGTCCACTTGCGTCCTCAACATGTTTCTGGCGTGCATATCCACCACACTTAAAGCATGTTAGGATCAGTTACCAGTCCCTTTCCTATAAAATTCTACCAGGCTTATTATTAGGGGTTGTACTAGTGGAATTTGAAGAACATGGATAACAAAACCATTGAGTTCATTTTTAGTGCCTGAAATAATTTTGAAATTTTTTTTTGCATACAGGAACTCTAAAATTTTCATTTTGTTATGCATGATATCTTTTTTGTTTACGAGAAAAATGGGAGAGTGAAAACTCATGGTTGGATCTGAAAACAAATTTGAATATCCAAAATGGAAATGCACAAATCATGAGAGAGATAGTTCCAAAAAGTATCTGTGATTTTTAAGGATAGGCAAAAAGTGGGTTGTTTGGCCCTGGTAAATATCCAACCACTTGACAATTTGATTTTTTCTACTCCTTGAAATTTTTGGATCATTAGGTCCACTTGCATCCTCAACTTGTTTCTGGTGTGCATATCCACCACACTTAAAGCATGTTAGGATCAGTTACAAGTCAATTTCATGTAAAATTCCACCAAGCTTATTATTAGGGGCCTGTACTAGTAGAATTTCCTGAACATGGATAACAAAACCATGGAGTTATTTTTAGTGCTAGAAATAATTTTGAAGTTTTTTTTTTTGCATACATGAACTCTAAAATTTTCATTTTGTTATGCCTTATATCTTTTTTGTTTACAAGAAAATGGGAGTGTGAAAACTCAAGTTTGGATCTGAAAACAAATTTGAACATCCAAAATGGAAATGCACAAATGCTGAGAGAGATAGTTCCAAAAAGTATCTATGATTTTTAAGGATAGGCAAAAAGTGATTTGTTTGGCCCTTGTAAATATCGAACCACTTGAGAATTTGATTTTTTCTACACCTTGAAGTTTTTGGATCATTAGGTCCACTTGCATCCTCAACGTGTTTCATGCATGCATATCCACCACATTTAAAGCTTGTTAGGATCAGTTACAATTCCCTTGCCTATAAAATTCCACCTGGCTTATTATTAGGGGCTGTACTAGTGGAATTTCCAGAACATGGATAACAAAACCTTGGACTTCATTTTTAGTGACTGAAATAATTTTGAAATTTCTTTTTTTGCATACATGAACTCTAAAATTTTCATTATGTTATGCCTTATATTTTTTTTTTACAAGAAAAATGGGAGAGTGAAAACTCAAGTTTGGATCTGAAAAACAAATATGAACATCGAAAATAGAAATGCACAAATGATGAGAGAGATAGTTCCAAAAAGTATCTCTGATTTTTAAGGATAGGCAAAAATTGGTTGTTTGGCCCTAATAAATATCCAACCACTTGAGAATTTGGTTTTTTCTACTCCTTAAAATTTTTGGATCATTAGGTCCGCTTGCATCCTCAACATGTTTCTAGCATGCATATCCACCACACTTAAAGCATGTTAGGATCAGTTACAAGTCCCTTTCCTATAAAATTCTACCAGGCTTATTATTAGGGGCTGTACTAGTGGAATTTCCTGAACATGGATAACAAAACCTTGGAGTTCATTTTTAGTGCCTGAAATAATTTTGAATTTTTTTTTTCGCCTACATGAACTCTATAATTTTCATTTTGTCCTGCCTTATATCTTTTTTTTTACGAGAAAAATGGGAGAGTGAAAACTTAAGTTTGGATCTGAAAACAAATTCGAACATCCGAAATGAAAATGCACAAATGCTGATAAAGATAGTTCCAAAAAGTATCTGTTATTTTTAAGGATAGGCAAAAAGTGGGTTGTTTGCCCAAGGTAAATATCAAATCACTTGAAAATTTGATTTTTTCTACACCTTGAAATTTTTGGATCATTAGGTGCACTTGCATCCTCAACTTGTTTCTGGCATGCATATCCTCCACACGTAAAGCATGTTAGGATTAGTTACTAGTCCTTTTCCTATAAAATTCCACCAAGCTTACTATTAGGGGTTGTACTCGTGGAATTTCCAGAACATGGATAACAAAACCTTGGAGTTCATTTTTAGTGCCTGAAATAATTTTTAATTTTTTTTTTTGCATACTTGAAATCTAAAATTTTCATTTTGTTATGCCTTATATCTTTTTTGTTTACAAGAAAAATGGGAGAGTGAAAACTCAAGTTTGGATCTGAAAACAAATTTGAACATAGAAAATGGAAATGCACAAATGCTGAGGAAGATAGTTCCGAAAAGTATCTGTGTCTTTTAAGGATAGGCAAAAAGTGAGTTGTTGGGCCATCGTAAATATGCAACCACTTGAAAATTTGATTTTTTCTACTCCTTGAAATTTTTGGATCATTAGGTCCACTAACGTCCTCGACATATTTTTGGCGTGCATATCCACCACACTTAAAGCATGTTCGGATCAGTTACAAGTCCCTTTCATCTAAAATTCCACCAAGCTTATTATTAGGGGCTGTACTAGTGGAATTTCCAGATCATGGATAACAAAACTATGGAGTTCATTTTTAGTGCCTGAAATAATTTTGAAATTTTTTTTTTGCATACATGGACTCTAAAATTTTCATTTTGTCAGGCCATATATCTTTTTTGTTTACGAGAAAAATGGGAGTGTGAAAACTCAAGTTTGTATCTAAAAACAAATTTGAACAACCAAAATGAAAATGCACAAATGATGAGAGAGATAGTTCCAAAAAGTATCTGTGATTTTTAAGGATAGGCCAAATGTGGGTTGTTTGGCCCAGGTAAATAACCAACCACTTGAGAATTATATTTTTTCTACTCCTTGAAATTTTTGGATCATTAGGTCCACTTGCATCCTCAACATGTTTCTGGCATGCATATCCACCACACGTAAAGCATGTTAGGATCAGTTACAATTCCCTTGCCTATAAAATTCCACCAGGCATATATTAGGGGCTGTACTTGTGGAATTTCTAGAACATGGATAACAAAACCTTGGAGTTCATTTTTAGTGCCTGAAATAATTTTGAAATTTTTTTTTTTGCATACAAAAACTCTAAAATTTTCATTATGTTATTCCTTATATCTTTTTTGTTTACGAGAAAAATGGGAGAGTGAAAACTCAAGTTTGGATCTGAAAACAAATTTGAACATCCAAAATGAAAATGCACAAATGCTGAGATTGATAGTTCCAAAAAGTATCTATGATTTTTAAGGATAGGCAAAAAGTGGGTTTTTTGGCAATGGTAAATATCCAACCACTTGAGAATTTGATTTTTTCTACTCCTTGAAATTTTTGGATCATTAGGTCCACTTACGTCCTCAACTTGTTTTTGGCATGCATATCCACCACACTTAAAGCATGTTAGGCTCAGTTACCAGTCTCTTTCCTATAAAATTTCACCAGGCTTATTATTAGGGGTTGTACTAGTGGAATTTCATGAACATGGATAACAAAACCTTGGAGTTCATTTTTAGTGCATGAAATAATTTTGAAAATCTTTTTTTGCATACATGAAATATAAAATTTTCATTTTGTTATTCCTTTTATCTTTTTTGTTTACGAGAAAAATGGGATAGTGAAAACTCAAGTTTGGATCTGAAAACAAATTTGAACATCCAAAATGAAAATGCACAAATGGTGAGAGTGATAGTTCCAAAATCTATCTGTGTCTTTTAAGGATTGGCAAAAAGTGGGTTGTTTGGCCCTTGTAAATATCCAACCACTTGAGAATTGATTTTTTCTACTCCATGAAATTTTTGGATCATTATGTCCACTTGCATCCTCAACATGTTTCTGGCGTGCATATCCACCACACTTAAGGCATGTTAGGATCAGTTACAAGTCCCTTCCATATAAATTTCCACCAAGCTTATTATTAGAGGTTGTACTGGTGGAATTTCCAGAACATGGATAACAAAACCATGGAGTTCATTTTTAGTGCCTGAAATAATTTTGAAATATTTTTTTTGCATACATGAACTCTAAAATTTTCATTTTGTTATGCTTGATATCTTTTTTGTTTACGAGAAAATTGGGAGTGTGAAAACCCATGTTTTGATCTGAAAACAAATTTGAACATCCAAAACGGAAATGCACAAATGGTGAGAGAGATAGTTCCAAAAAGTATATGTGATTTTTAAGGATTGGCAAAAACTGGGTTGTTTGGCTCTGGTAAATATCCAACCACTTGAGAATTTGATTTTTCTACTCCTTGAAATTTTTGGATCATTAGGTCCACTTGCGTCCTCAACATGTTTCAAGCATGCATATCCACCACACTTAAAGCATGTTAGGATCAGTTACAATTCCCTTGCCTATAAAATTCCACCAGGCTTATTATTAGGGTTTGTATTTGTGGAATGTAAAGAACATGTGTAACAAAACCTTCCAGTTCATTTTTAGTGCCTGAAATAATTTGGAAATTTTTTTTTGCATACATGAACTTTAAAATTTTAATTTTGTAATTCTGTGTATCTTTTTTGTTTATGAGAAAAATGGGAGAGTGAAAACTCAAGTTCGCATTTGAAAACAAATATGAACATCCAAAATAGAAATGCACAAATGATGAGGGAGATGGTTCCAAAAAGTATCTGTGATTTTTAAGGATAGGCAAAAAGTGGGTTGTTTGGCCCTGGTAAATATCCAACCACTTGAGAATTTGATTTTTTCTACTCCTTAAATTTTTTGGATCATTAGGTCCACTTGCGTCCTCAACATGTTTCTAGCATGCATATCCACCACACTTAAAGCATGTTAGGATCAGTTACAAGTCCCTTTCCTATAAAATTCTACCAGGATTATTATTTGGGGCTGTACTAGTGGAATTACCTAAACTTGGATAACAAAACCTTGGAGTTCATTTTTAGTGCCAAAAATAATTTTGAAATTTTTTTTTGCAAGCAAGATCTCTAAAATTTTAATTTTGTTATGCCTTATATCTTTTTTGTTTACGAGAAAAATGGGAGAGTAAAAACTCAAGTTTGGATCTGAAAACAAATTTGAACATCAAAAATGGAAATTCACAAATGCTGGGAGAGATAGTTCCAAAAAGTATCTGTGTCTTTTAAGGATAGGCGAAAAGTGGGTTGTTTGGCCATGGTAAATATCCAACCACTTGAGAATTGATTTTTCCTACACCTTGAAGTTTTTGGATCGTTCGGTCCACTTGCATCCTCAACATGTTTCTGGCATGCATATCCACCACATTTAAAGCATGTTAGGATCAGTTACAATTCCCTTGCCTATAAAATTCGACCAGGCTTATTATTAGGGGTGTACTAGTGGAATTTCAAGAACATGGATAACAAAACCTTGGAGTTCATTTTTAGTGCCTGAAATAATTTTCAAATTTTTTTTTTGCATACAAAAACTCTAAAATTTTCATTTTGTTATTCCTTATATCTTTTTTTTTACGAGAGAAATGGGAGAGTGAAAACTCAAGTTTGGATCTGAAAACAAATTTGAGCATCCAAAATGAAAATGCACAAATGTTGAGAGAGATAGTTCTAAAAAGTATATGTGATTTTTAAGGATAGGCACAAAGTGGGTTGTTTGGCCATGGTAAATATCCAACCATTTGAGAATTTGAATTTTTCTACACCTTGAAATTTTTGGATCATTAGGTCCACTTGCGTCCTCAACTTGTTTCTGGCATGCATATCCACCACACTTAATGCATGTTAGGATCAGTTACCAGTCCCTTTCCTATAAAATTCTACGAGGCTTATTATTAGGGGTTGCACAATTGGCATTTTAAGAACATGGATAACAAAACCATGGAATTCATTTTTAGTGCCTGAAATAATTTTGAAATTTTTTTTTGCATACATGAACTCTAAAATTTTCATTTTGTTATGCCTGATATCTTTTTTGTTTACGAGAAAAATGGGAGTGTGAAAACTCAAGTTTGGATCTGAAAACAAATTTGAACATCCAAAATGGAAATGCACAAATGGTGAGAGAGATACTTCCAAAATGTATCTGTGATTTTTAAGGATAGGCAAAAAGTGGGTTGTTTGGCCCTAGTAAATATCCAACCACTTGAGAATTTGATTTTTTCTACTCCTTGAAATTTTTGGATCATTTGGTCCACTTGCATCCTCAACATGTTTCTGGTGTGCATATCCACCACACTTAAAGCACGTTAGGATCAGTTACAAGTAAATTTCATATAAAATTCCACCATGCTTATTATTAGGGGCTGAACTAGTGGAATTTCCATAACATGGATAACAAAACCATGGAGTTCATTTTTAGTGTCTGAAATAATTTTGTAATTTTTGTTTTGCCTACATGAACTCTAAATTTTTCATTTTGTTATGCCTGATATCTTTTTTGTTTATGAAAAAAATGGGAGAGTGAAAAGTCAAGTTTGGATATGAAAACAAATTTGAACATCCAAAATGAAAATGCACAAATGCTGAGAGAGATAGTTCCAAAAAGTATCCGTGATTTTTAAGGATAGGCAAAAAGTAGGTTGTTTGGCCCTGGTAAATATCCAACCACTTGAGAATTTGATTTTTTCTACTCCCTAATGTTTTTGGGTCATTAGGTCCACTTGCATCCTCAACATGTTTCTGGCTTACATATCCACCACACTTAAAGGATGTTAGGATCAGTTACAAGTCTCTTTCTTATAAAATTCCACCAAGCTTATTATTAGGGGTTGTACTAGTGGAATTTCCAGAACATGGATAACAAAACCATGGAGTTCATTTTTTATAGCCAGAAATAATTTTGAAATTTTTTTTTTTGCATTCATGAACTCTAAAATTTTCATTTTTCTATGCCCTATTTCTTTTTTGTTTACGAGAAAAATGGGAGTGTGAAAACTCAAGTTTGGATCTGAAAACAAATTTGAACATCCAAAATGGAAATGCACAAATGCTGAGAGAGATAGTTCCAAAAAGTATCTGTGATTTTTAATGATAGGCAAAAAGTGGGTTGTTTGGCCCTGGTAAATATCCAACTACTAGAGAATTTGATTTTTTCTACTCCTTGAAATTTTAGGATCATTAGGTCCATTAGCATCCTCGCCATGTTTGTGGCATGGATATCCACCACACTTAAAGCATGTTAGGATCAGTTACAATTTCCTTGCCTATAAAATTCCACCGGGCTTATTATTAGGGGATGTACTTGTGGAATTTCAAGAACACGAATTACAAAACCTTGGAGTTCATTTTTAGTGCTTGAAATAATTTTGAATTTTTTTTTTTACATACATGATCTCTAAAGTTTTCATTTTGTTATTCCTTTTATATTTTTTGTTTACGAGAAAAATGGGAGAGTGAAAACTCAAGTTTGGATTTGAAAACAAATTTGAACATCCAAAATGAAAATGCACAAATGCTGAGAGAGATAGTTCCAAAAAGTATCTGTGATTTTTAAGGATAGGCAAAAAGTGGGTTGTTTGGCCATGGTAAATATCCAACCACTTGAGAATTTGATTTTTTCTACTCCTTGAAAATTTTGGATCATTAGGCCCACTTGCATCCTCAATTTGTTTCTGGCATGCATATCCACCACACTTAAAGCATATTAGGATCAGTTACCAGTCCCTTTCCTATAAAATTCCACCAGGCTTATTATTAGGGGCTGTACTAGTGGAATTTCCAGAACATGGATAACAAAACCTTGGAGTTCATATTTAGTGCCTCAAATAATTTTGAATTTTTTTTATCATACATGAACTCTAAAATTTTCATTTTTTTGTGCCTTTTATCTTTTTTGTTTACGAGAAAAATGGGAGAGTGAAAACTCAAGTTTGGATCTGAAAACAAATATGGACATCCAAAATAGAAATGCACAAATGATGAGAGAGATTGTTCCAAAAAGTATCTGTTATTTTTAAGGATAGGTAAAAAATGGGTTGTTTGGCCCTGGTAAATATCCATCCACTCGAGAATTTGATTTTTTCTACTCCTTGAAATTTTTGGATCATTAGGTCCACTTGCATCCTCAACATGTTTCTGGCATGCATATCCACCTCACTTAAAGCATGATAGGATCTGTTAGAAATCCCTTTCCTATAAAATTCCACAAAGCTTTTTATTAGGGGATGTACGAGTGGAATTTCCAGAACAAGGATAACAAAACCTTACAGTTCATTTTTAGTGCGTGAAATAATTTTGAATTTTTTTTTTTTTTGCATACATGAACTCTAAAATTTTCATTTTCTTATGCCATATTTATTTTTTGTTTACGAGAAAAATGGAAGAGTGAAAAGTCATGTTTGGATCTGAAAAAAAAATTGAACATCCAAAATGGAAATGCACAAATGCTGAGAGAGATAGTTCCAAAAACTAACTGTGTTTTTTAAGGATTGGCAAAACGTGGGTTGTTTGGCCCTGGTAAATATCCAACCACTTGAGAATTTGATTTTTTCTACTCCTTGAAATTTATGGATCTTTAGGTCCACTTGCATCCTCAACATGTTTCATGCATGCATATCCACCACACTTAAAGCATGTTAAGATCAGTTACAATTCCCTTGCCTATAATATTCCACCAGGCTTATTATTTGGGGTTGTACTTGTGGAATTTCAAGAACATGGATAACAAAACCTTGGAGTTCATTTTTAGTGCCTGAAATAATTTTGAAATTTTTTTTTTTGCATGCATGAACTTTAAAATTTTCATTTTGTTATTCCTTATATCTTTTTTGTTTACGAGAAAAATGGGAGAGTGAAAACTCATGTTTGGATCTGAAAACAAATTTGAACATCCAAAATGAAAATGCACAAATGCTGAGAGAGATAGTTCCAAAAAGTATCTGTGAATTTTAAGGATAGGCAAAAAGTGGGTTGTTTTGCCATGGTAAACATCCAACCACTTGAGAATTGATTTTTTCTAATTCTTGAAATTTTTGGATCATTAGGTCCACTTGCATCCTCAACATGTTTCTGGTGTGCAAATCCACCACACTTAAAGCATATTAGGATCAGTTAGAAGTCCCTTTCATATAAAATTCCACCAAGCTTATTATTAGGGGTTGTACTAGTAGAATTCCCAGAACACGGATAACTACACCATGGAGTTCATTTTTACTGACTGAAATAATTTTGAAATTTTTTTTTTGCATACATGAACTCTAAAATTTTCATTTAGTTATGCCTTATATGTTTTTTGTTTACGAGAAAAATGGGAGTGTGAAAACTCAAGTTTGGATCTGAAAACAAATTTGAACATCCAAAAAGGAAATGCACAAATGCTGAGAGAGATAGTTCCAAAAAGTATCTGTGATTTTTAAGGATAGGCAAAAAGTGGGTTTTTTGGCCATCGTAAATATCCAACCACTTGAGAATTTGATTTTTTCTACTCCATGAAGTTTTGGGATCATTAGGTCCACTTGCATCCTCAACATGTTTCTGGCATGCATATCCACCACACTTAAAGCATGTTAGGATCAGTTACAATTCCCTTGCCTATAAAATTCCACAAGGCTTAATATTGGGGTTGTACTTTGGAATTTCAAGAACATGGATAGCAAAACCTTGGAGTTCATTTTTAGTGCCTGAAGTAATTTTGAAATTTTTTTTTTGCATACTTGAACTCTAAAATTTTCATTTTGTTATTCCTTATATCTTTTTTGTTTACAAGAAAAATGGGAGAGTGAAAACTCATGTTTGGATCTGAAAACAAATTTGAACATCCAAAATGAAATTGCACAAATGCTGAGAGAGGTAGTTCCAAAAAGTATCTGTGAGTTTTAAGGATAGGCAAAAAGTGGGTTGTTTGGCCCTGGTAAATATCCAACCACTTGAGAATTTGATTTTTTCTGCTCCTTGAAATTTTTGGATCATTAGGTCCACCTGCATCCTCAACAAGTTTCTATCATGAATATCCACCACACTTAAAGCATGTTAGGATCAGTTACAAGTCCCTTTCATATAAAATTCCACCAAGCTTATTATTAGGGGTTGTACTAGTGGAATTTCCAGAACATGGATAACAAAACCATGCAATTATATTTTAGTGCCTGAAATAATTTTGAAATTTTTTTTTTGGATACATGAACTCTAAAATTTTCATTTTGTTATGCCTGATATCTTTTTTGTTTACGAGAAAAATGGGAGTGTGGAAACTCAAGTTTGGATCTGAAAACAAATTTGAACATCCAAAATGGAAATGCACAAATGCTGAGAGAGATAGGTCCAAAAATTATATGTGATTTTTAAGGATAGGCAAAAAGTGGGTTGTTTGGCCCTGGTAAATATCCAACTACTAAAGCATTTAATTTTTTGTACTCCTTGAAATTTTTGGATCATTAGGTCCACTTGTATCCTCAACATGTTTCTGGCATGCATATCCACCATACTTAAAGCATATTAGGATCAGTTACAAGTCCCTTTCATATAAAATTCCACCAAGCTTATTATTAGGGGCTGTACTAGTAGAATTTCCACAAGATGGATAATAAAACCATGGAGTTCACTTTTAGTGCCTGCAATAATTTTGAATTTTTTTTTTTTGCATACATGAACTCTAAAATTTTCATTATTATATGCCTTATATCTTTTTTGTTTACGAGAAAAATGGGAGTGTGAAAACTCAAGTTTGGACCTGAAAACAAATTTGAACATCCAAAATGGAAATGCACAAATGCTGAGAGAGATAGTTCCAAAAAGTATCTGTTATTTTTAAGGACAGGCAAAAAGTGGGTTGTTTGGCCCAGGTAAATATCCAACCACTTGAGAATTTAATTTTTTCTACTCCTTGAAATTTTTGGATCATTAGGTCCACTTGCATCCTCAACATGTTTCTGGCATGTATATCCACCATACTTAAAGCATGTTAGGATCAATTACAAGTCCCTTTCATATAAAATTCCACCAAGCTTATTATTAGGGGTTGTACAAGTAGAATTTCCAGAACATGGATAACAAAACCATGGAGTTCATTTTTAGTGCCTGCAATAATTTTGAAATTTTTTTTTTTGCATACATGAACTGTCAAATTTTCATTATTATATGCCTTATATCTTTTTTGATTACGAGAAAAATGGGAGTGTGAAAACTCAAGTTTGGATCTGAAAACAAATTTGAACATCCAAAATGGAAATGCACAAATGCTGAGAGAGATAGTTCCAAAAAGTATCTGTGATTTTTAAGGACAGGCAAAAAGTGGGTTGTTTGGCCCAGGTAAATATCCAACCACTTGAGAATTTGATTTTTTCTACGCCTTCAAGTTTTTGGATCATTAGGTCCACTTGCATCCTCAACATGTTTCTGGCATGCATATCCACCACATTTAAAGCATGTTAGTATCAGTTACAATTTCCTTGCCTAGAAAACTCCACCAGGCTTATTATTAGGGGTTGTGCTAGTGGAATTTCAAGAACATGGATAACAAAACCTTGGAGTTCATTTTTAGTGCCTGAAATAATTTTGAAATTCTTTTTTTTGCATACATGAACTCTAAAATTTTCATATTGTTATTCCTTATATCTTTTTTTTTCGAGAAAAATGGGAGAGTGAAAACTCAAGTTTGGATCTAAAAACAAATTTGAACATCCATATTGAAAATGCACAAATGCTGAGAGAGATAGTTCCAAAAATTATCTGTGATTTTGAAGGATAGGCAAAAAGTGGGTTGTTTGGCCCTGGTAAATATCCAACCACTTGAGAATTTGATTTTTTCAACTCCTTGAAATTTTAGGATCATTAGGTCCACTTGCGTTCTCAACAAGTTTCAGGCGTGCATATCCACCACACTTAAAGCATGTTAGGATCAGTTACAAGTCCCTTTCATATAAAATTCCACCAAGCTTATTATTAGGGGCTGTACTAGTAGAATTTCCAGAATATGCATAACAAAACCATGGAGTTCACTTTTAGTGCCTGAAATAATTTTGAAATTTTTTTTTTGCATACATGAACTCTAAAATTTTCATTTTGTTATGCCTTATATCTTTTTTTTTTTACGAAAAAAATGGGAGAGTGAAAACTCAAGTTTGGATCTGAAAACTAATTTAAACATCCAAAATGAAAATGCACAAATGCTGAGAGAGATAGTTCCAAAAAATATCTGTGATTTTTAAGGATAGGCAAAAAGTGGGTTGTTAGGCCCAGGTAAACATCCAACCACTTGAGAATTTGATTTTTTCTACTACTTGAAGTTTTTGGATCATTAGGTCCACATGCATCCTCAACATGTTTCTGGCAAGCATATCCACCACATTTAAAATATGTTAGGATCAGTTACAATTCCCTTGCCTATAAAACTCCACCAGGCTTTTTATTAGAGGTTGTACTAGTGGAATGATAAGTACATGGATAACAAAACCTTGGAGTTCATTTTTAGTGCCTAAAATAATTTTGAAATTCTTTTTTTTGCATACATGAGCTCTAAAATTTTCATTTTGTTATTCCTTATATCTTTTTTGTTTACTAGAAAAATGGGAGAGTGAAAACTCAAGTTAGGATCTTAAAACAAATTTGAACATCCAAAATGAAAATGCGCAAATGCTGAAAGAGATAGTTCCAAAAAGTATCTGTGATTTTTAAGGATAGGCAAAAACTGGGTTGTTTGGCCCAATTAAATATCCAACCACTTGAGAATTTGATTTTTTTCTATTCGAAATTTTTGCATCATTAGGTCCACTTGCGTTCTCAACAAGTTTCTGGTGTGCATATCCACCACACTTAAAGCATGTTAGGATCAGTTACAAGTCCTTTTCAAATAAAATTCCACCAAGCTTATTATTAGGGGTTGTATCAGTGGAATTTCCAGAACATGGATAACAAAACCATGGAGTTCATTTTTAGTGCCTGAAATAATTTTGAAATTTTTTTTGCTTACATGAACCCTAAAATTTTCATTTTGTTATGCCTGATATCTTTTTTGTTTACATGAAAAATGGGAGTGTTAAAACTCAAGTTTGGATCTGAAAAAAAATTTGAACATCCAAAATGGAAATGCACAAATGCTGAGAGAGATAGTTCCAAAAAGTATCTGTGATTTTTAAGGATAGGCAAAAAGTGGGTTGTTTGGCCCTGGTAAATATCCAACCACTTGAGAATTTTATTTTTTCTACTTCTTGAATTTTTTGGATCATTAGGTCCACTTGCATCCTCAACATTTTTCTGGCATGCATATCCACCACATTTAAAGCATGTTAGATCAGTTACAATTCCCTTGCCTATAAAACTCCACCAGGCTTATTATTAGGGGTTGTACTAGTAGAATTTCAAGAACATGGATAAAAAAACCTTGGAGTTCATTTCTAGTGCCTGAAATAATTTTGAAATTCTTTTTTTTGCAAACATGAACTCTAAAATTTTCATATTGTTATTCCTTATATCTTTTTTGTTTATGAGAAAAATGGGAGAGTAAAAACTCAAGTTTGGATCTTAAAATTAATTTTAACATCCAAAATGAAAATTCACAAATGCTGAGAGAGACAGTTCCAAAAAGTATCTGTGATTTTTAAGGATAGGCAAAAAGTGGGTTGTTTGGCCCTGGTAAATATCCATCCACTTGAGAATTTGATTTTTTCTACTCCTTGAAATTTTTGGATCATTAGGTCCACTTGCGTCCTCAACAAGTTTCTGGCGTGCATATCCACCACACTTAAAGCATGTTAGGATCAGTTACAAATCCCTTTCATGTAAAATTCCTCCAAGCTTATTATTATGGGCTGTACTAGTAAAATTTCAAGAACATGCATAATAAAACCATGGAGTTCCTTTTTAGTGCCTGAAATAATTTTGAAATTTTTTTTTTGCATACACTAACTCTAAAATTTTCATTTTGTTATGCCTTATA
This sequence comes from Aristolochia californica, assembly GCF_029961685.1. NCBI lineage: Eukaryota > Viridiplantae > Streptophyta > Magnoliopsida > Piperales > Aristolochiaceae > Aristolochia > Aristolochia californica. Next base: position 11,459,117 of record NW_027181771.1, read on the forward strand.
TCTTTTTTGTTTACGAGAAAAATGGGAGTGTGAGAACTCAAGTTTGGATATGAAAACAAATTTAAACATCCAAAATGGAAATGCACAAATGCTGAGAGAGATAGTTCCAAAAAGCATCTGTGATTTTTAAGGATACGCAAAAAGTGGGTTGTTTGGCCCAGGTAAATATCCAACCACTTGAGAATTTGATTTTTTCTACTCCTTGAAGTTTTTGGATCATTAGGTCCACTTGCATCCTCAACATGTTTCTGGCATGCATATCCACCACATTTAAAGCATGTTATAATCAGTAACAATTCCCTTGCGTATAAAACTCCACCAGGCTTTTTATTAGGGGATGTACTAGTTGAATGTCAAGTACATGGATAACAAATCCTTGGAGTTCATTTTTAGTGCCTAAAATAATTTTGAAATTCTTTTTTTTGCATACATGAACTCTAAAATTTTCATTTTGTTATTGCTTATATCTTTTTTGTTTACTAGAAAAATGGGAGAGTGAAAACTCAAGTTAAGATCTGGAAACAAATTTGAACATCCAAAATGGAAATGCACAAATGCTGAGAGAGATAGTTCCAAAAAGTATCTGTGATTTTTAAGGTTAGGCAAAAAGTGGGTTGTTTTGCCCTATTAAATATCCAACCACTTGAGAATTTGATTTTTTCTACTCCTTGAAATTTTTGGATCATTAGGTCCACTTGCGTTCTCAACAAGTTTCTGGCGTGCATATCCACCACACTTAAAGCATGTTGGGATCAGTTACAAGTCCCCTTCAAATAAAATTCCACCAAGCTTATTATTAGGGGTTGTACTAGTGGAATTTCCAGAACATGGATGATAAAACAATGGAGTTCATTTTTAGTGCCAGAAATAATTTTGAATTTTTTTTTTCATACATGAACCCTAAAATTTTCATTTTGTTATGCTGATATCTTTTTTGTTTACGAGAAAAATGGGAGGGTGAAAACTCAAGTTTGGATCTGAAAACAAATTTGAACATCCAAAATGGAAATGCACAAATGCTGAGAGAGATATTTTCAAAAAGTATATGTGATTTTTAAGGATAGGCAAAAAGTGGGTTGTTTGGCCCTGGTAAATATCCAATCACTTGAGAATTTGATTTTTTCAACTCCTTGAATTTTTTAGATCATTTTGTCCACTTGCATCCTCAAAATGTTTCTAGCATGCATATCCACCACATTTAAAGCATGTTAGATCAGTTACAATTCCCTTGCCTATAAAACTCCACCAGGCTTATTATTAGGGGCTGTACAAGTGGAATTTCAAGAACATTGATAACAAAACCTTGGAGTTCATTTTTAGTGCCTGAAATAATTTTGAAATTCTTTTTTTTGCATACATGAACTCTAAAATTTTCATATTGTTTTTCCTTATATCTTTTTTGTTTACGAGAAAAATGGGAGAGTGAAAACTCAAGTTTGGATTTGAAAACAAATTTACACATCCAAAATGGAAATGCTCATATGCTGAGAGAGATAGTTCCAAAATGTATCTGTGATTTTTAAGGATAGGCAAAATGTGGGTTGTTTGGCCCTGGTACATATCCAACCACTTGAGAATTTGATATTTTCTTCTCCTTGAATTTTTTGGACCATTAGGTCCACTTGCGTCCTCAACAAGTTTCTGGCGTGCATATCCACCACACTTAAAGCATGTTAGGATCAGTTACAAGTCCCTTTCATATAAAATTCCACCAAGCTTATTATTAGGGGCTGTACTAGTAGAATTTCCAGAACTTGCATAACAAAACCTTGGAGTTCATTTTTAGTGCCTGAATTAATTTTGAAATTTTTTTTTGCATACACTAACTCTAAAATTTTCATTTTGTTATGCCTTATATCTTTTTTGTTTACGAGAAAAATGGGAGTGTGAAAACTCTAGTTTGGATCTGAAAACAAATTTAAACATCCAAAATGAAAATGCACAAATGCTGAGAGGGATAGTTCCAAAAAATATCTGTGATTTTTAAGGATAGGCAAAAAGTAGGTTGTTTGGCCCTGGTAAATATCCATCCATTTGAGAATTTAATTTTTTCTACTCCATGAAATTTTTGGATCATTAGGTCCACTTGCATCCTCAACATGTTTATGGCATGCATATCCACCACACTTAAGGCATGTTAGGTTCAGTTACAAGTCCCTTTCCAATAAAATTCCACCAGGCTTATTATTATGGGTTGTACTTAAGGAATTTCCAGAACATGGATAAAAAAACCTTGGGTTCATTTTTAGTGCCTGAAATAATTTTGAATTTTTTTTTACATACATGAACTCTAAAATTATCAATTTTTTATACCTTATATATTTTTTTTGTTTACGAGAAAAATGGGAGAGCAAAAACTCAGGTTTGGATCTGAAAACAAATTTGAACATCCAAAATAGAAATGCACAAATGCAGAAAGTGATAGTTCCAAAAAGTATCTGTGATTTTTAAGGATAAGCAAAAAGTGGGTTGTTTGGCGCTAGTAAATATCCAACCACTTGAGAATTTGATTTTTTCTACTCTTTGAAATTTTTGGATCATTAGGTCCACTTGCATCCTCAACATGTTTTTGGCTTGCATATCCACCACACTTAAAGCATGTTAGGATCAGTTACTAGTCCCTTTCCTATAAAATTCCATCAAGCTTATTATTAGGGGCTGTACTAGTGGAATTTCCAGAACATGCATAACAATACCTTGGATTTCATTTTTAGTGCCTGAAATAATTTTGAAATTTTTTTTTTTTTGCATAAATGAACTCTAAAATTTTCATTTTGTTATGCCTTATATCTTTTTGGTTTAGGAGAAAAATGGGAGAGTGAAAACTCAAGTTTGGATCTTAAAAGAAATTTGAACATCCAAAATGGAAATGCACAAATGCTGAGGGAGATAGTTCCAAAAAGTATCTGTGATATTTAAGGATAGGCAAAAAGTGGGTTGTGTGGGCATGGTAAATATCCAACCACTTGAGAATTTGATTTTTTCTGCTCCTTGAAATTTTTGGATCATTAGGTCCACTTGCATCCTCAACATGTTTCTGGGGTGCATATCCACCACACTTAATGCATGTTTGGAACAGTTACAAATCCCTTTAATTTAAAATTCCACCAAGTTTATTATTTGGGTCTGTACTAGTGGAATTTCCAGAACATGGATAACAAAATCTTGGAGTTCATTTTTAGTGCCCGAAATAATTGTGAATTTTTTTTTTTTTTTGCATTCATGAACTCTAAAATTTTCATTTTGTTATACCTTATATCCTTTTTCATTACGAGAAAAATGGGAGTGTGAAAACTCAAGTTTGGATCTGAAAAAAAATTAGAACATCCAAAATGGAAATGCACAAATGCTGAGAGAGATAGTTCCAAAATGTATCTGTGATTTTTAAGGATAGGCAAAAAGTGGGTTGTTTGGCCTTGGTAAATATCCCACCACTTGAGAATTTGATTTTTTCTACTCCTTGAAATTTTTGGATCATTAGGTCCACTTGCATCCTCAACATGTTTCTGGCACGAATATCCACCAACCTTAAAGCATGTAAAGATCAGTTACAAGCCCCTTGCCTATAAAATTCCACCAGGCTTATTATTAGGGGCTGTACTTGTGGAATTTCCAGAATATAGATAACAAAACCTTAGAGTTCATTTTCAGTGCCTGAAATAATTTTGAAATTTTTTTTTTTTTGCATACTTGAACTGTAAAATTTTCATTTGGTTATGCCTGATATTTTTTTTGTTTACGAGAAAAATGGGAGTGTGAAAACTCATGTTTGAATCTGAAAACAAATTTGAACATCCAAAATGGAAATGCACAAATGCTGAGAGAGATAGTTCCAAGAAGTATCTGTGATTTTTAAGGATAGGAAAAAAGTGGGTTGTTTGGCCTTGGTATTTATCCAACCACTTGAGAATTTGATTTTTTCTACTCCTTGAAATTTTTGGATCATTAGGTCCACTTGCAACCTCACCATGTTTCTGGCATGCATATCCGCCAGACTTAAAGCATGTTAGGATCAGTTACAAGTCCCTTGCCTATAAAATTCCACCAGGCTTATTATTAGGGGCTGTACTTGTGGAATTTCCAGAACATGGATAACAAAACCTTGGAGTTCATTTTTAGTGCCTGAAATAATTTTGAAATTTTTTTTTTTGCATACATGTACTCTAAAATTTTCATTTTGTTATGCCCTATATCTTTTTTGTTTACGAGAAAAATGGGAGAGTGAAAACTCAAGTTTGGATCTGTAAAGAAATTTGAACATCCAAAAATGAAATGCACAAACGCTGAGAGAGATAGTTCCAAAAAGTATCTGTGATTTTTAAGGATAGGCAAAAAGTGGGTTGTGTGTGCCTGGTAAATATCCGACCAGTTGAGAATTTGATTTTTTCTACTCCTTGAAATTTTTGGACCATTCGGTCCACTTGCATCCTCAACATGTTTCTGGCATGCATGTCCACCACACTTAAAGCATGTTAGGATCAGTTATAAGTCCCTTCCCTATAAAATTCCACCAGGCCTATTATTAGGCGCTATACTTGTGGAATTTCCAGAACATGGATAACAAGACCATGGAGTTCATTTTTAGTGCCTTAAATAATTTAAATTTTTTTTTTTGCATACATGAACTCTATAATTTTCATTTTGTTATGCCTTATATCTTTTTTGTTTACGAGAAAAATGGGAGTGAGAAAACTCAAGTTTGGATCTGAAAACAAATTTTGACATCCAAAAGGGAAATGCACAAATGCTGAGAGAGATAGTTCCAAAAAGTATTTGTGATTTTTATGGATAGGCAAAAAGAGGGTTGTTTGGCCCTGAAATATCCAACAACTTGAGAATTTTATTTTTTCTACTCCTTGAAATTTTTGAATCATAAGGTCCACTTGCATCCTCAACATATTCTGACTTGCATATCCACCACACTTAATGCATGTTAGGATCAGTTACAAGTCCCTTGCCTATAAAATTCCACCAGGCTTATTATTAGGCGCTGTACTAGTGGAATTTCCAGAACATGGATAACAAAACCTTGGAGTTCATTTTTAGTGCCTGAAATAATTTTGAAATTTTTTTTTTTTGCATACTTGAACTCCAAAATTTTCATTTTGTTATGCCCAATATCTTTTTTTTTTACGAGAAAAATGGGAGAGTGAAAACTCATGTTTGGATCTGAAAACAAATTTGAACATCCAAAATGGAAATGCACAAATGCTGAGAGAGATAGTTCCAAAAAGTATCTATGAATTTTAAGGATAGCCAAAAAGTGGGTTGTGTGGGCCTGGTAAATATCCGACCACTTGAGAATTTGATTTTTTCTACTCCTTGAAATTTTTGGATCATACGGTCCATTTGCATCCTCAACATGTTTCTGGCAAGCATATCTACCACACTTAAAGCATGTTAGGATCAGTTACAAGTCCCTTTCCTATAAAATTCCACCAAGCTTATTATGAGGGGCTGTACTAGTGGAATTTCCAGAACATGGATAACAAAACCTTGGAGTTCATTTTTAGAGTACGAAAAAATTTTGAAATTTTTTTTACACATACATGAACTCTAAAATTTAAATTTTTTTATGCCTGATATCTTTTTTGTTTACGAGAAAAATGGGAGAGTGAAAACTCAAGTTTGGATCTGAAAACAAATTTGAACATCCAAACTGGAAATGCACAAATGTTGACAGAGATAGTTCCAAAAAGTATTTGTGACTTTTAAGGATAGGCAAAAAGTGGGTTGTTTGGCCCTCGTAAATATCCAACCACTCGAGAATTTTATTTTTTCTACACCTTGAAATTTTTTGATCATTAGGTCCACTTGCATCCGCAACATGTTTCTGGCATGCACATCCACCACACATAAAGCATGTTAGGATCAGTTACAAGTCCCTTTCCTATAAAATTCCACCAATCTTATTATTACGGGCTGTACTAGTGGAATTTCCAGAACATGGATAACAAAACCTTGGAGTTCATTTTTAGTGCCTGAAATAATTTTGAAATTCTTTTTTTTTTGCATACATGAACTCTAAAATTTTCATTTTGTTATGCCTTATATCTTTTTTGTTTAGGAGAAAAATGGGAGAGTGAAAACTCAAGTTTGGATATGAAAACAAATTGGAACATCCAAAATGGAAATGCACAAATGCTGAGAGAGATAATTCCAAAAAGTATCTGTGATTTTTAAGGATAGGCAAAAAGTGGGTTGTGTGGGCCTGGTAAATATCCAACCACTTGAGAATTTGATTTTTTCTACTCCTTGAAATTATTAGATCATTCGGTCCACTTGCATCGTAAACATGTTTCTGGCAAGCATATCCACCACACATTAAGCATGTTAGGATCAGTTACAAGTCCCTTCCCTATAAAATTCCACCAGGCTTATTATAAGGGGTTGTACAAGTGGAATTTCTAGAATATGGATAACAAAACCATGGAGTTAATTTTTAGTGCCTGAAATAATTTTGAAATTTTTTTTTTACATACATGAAATCTACAATTTTCATTTTTTTATGCCTTATATCTTTTTTGTTTAGGAGAAAAATGGGTGAAAACTCAAGTTTGGTTCTGAAAACAAATTTGAACATCCAAAATGGAAATGCACAAATGCTGAAAGAGATTGTTCCAAAAAGTATCTGTGATTTTTAAAGTTAGGCAAAAAGTGGGTTGTTTGGCCCTAGTAAATATCCAACCACTTGAAAATTTGATTATTTCTACTCCGTGAAATTTTTGGATCATAAGGTCCACTTGCATCCTAAACATGTTTCTGGCAAGCATATGCACCACACTTAAAGCATGTTAGGATCATACATGTCCCTTTCCTATAAAATTCGACCAAGCTCATTATTAGGGGTTGTACTTGTGGAATTATAGGAAGAAGGATAGCAAAACCTTGGAGTTCATTTTTAGTGCCTGAAATAATTTTGGATTTTTTTTTTTTTGCATACATGAACTCTAAAATTTTCATTTTGTTAAGCCTTATATCTTTTTTTTATACGAGAAAAATGGTAGAGTGAAAACTCAAGTTTGGATCTGAAAAGAAATTTGAACATCCAAAATAGAAATGCACAAATGCTGAGAGAGATAGTTCGAAGAAGTATCTGTGATTTTTAAGGATAGGCAAAAAGTGGGTTGTTTGGCCCTAGTAAATATCCAACCACTTGAGAATTTGAGTTTTTCTACTCTTTGAAATTTTTGGATCATTAGGTCCAATTGTATCGTCAACATATTTCTGGCATGCATATCCACCACACTTAAAGCATGTTAGGATCAGTTACTAGACCCTTTCCTATAAAATTTCACCAAGCTTATTATTAGGGGCTGTACTAGTGGAATTTCCAGAACATAGATAACAAAACCATGGAGTTCATTTTTAGTGCCTAAAATAATTTTGAATTTTTTTTCCTCATACATGAACTCTAAAACTTTCATTTTGTTATTCCTTATATCTGTTTTGTTTATGAGAAAAATGTGAGACTGAAAACTCGACTATGGATCAGGAAAAAAATTTGAACATCCAAAATGGAAATGCACAATTGCTGAGAGAGTTAGTTCCAAAAAATATTTGTGACTTTTAAGCATAGGCAAAAAGTGGGTTGTTTGGCCTTGCTAAATATCCAACCTCTTGAGAATTTGATTTTTTCTACTCCTTTAAATTTTTGGATCATTATGTCCATTTGCATCCTCAACATGTTTCTGGCAAGCATATCAACCACACTAAAATTTGGTTAGGATCAGTTACAAGTCCCTTTCCTATAAAATTCCACCAAGATTATTATTAGGGGCTGTACTAGTAGAATTTCAAGAAAATGGATAACAAAACCATCGTGTTCATTTTTAGTGCCAGAAATAATTTTGAATTTTTTTTTTTTGCAAACATGAACTCCAAAATTTTCATTTTGTGATGCCTTATTTCTTTTTTGTTTACGAGAAAAATGGGAGAGTGAAAACTCAAGTTTGGATCTGAAAAAAAATTTGAACATCCAAAATGGAAATGCATAAATGCTGAGACAGATAGTTCCAAAAAGTATCTGTGATTTTTAAGGATAGGCAAAAAGTGGGTTGTTTGGCCCTGGTAAATATCCAAGCACTTGAGAATTTGATTTTTTCTACTCCTTGATATTTTTGGATCATTAGGTTCACTTGCATCCGCAACATGTTTCTGGCATGCACATCCACCACACATAAAGCATGTTAGGATCAGTTACAAGTCCCTTTCCTATAAAATTCCACCAATCTTATTATTACGAGCTGTACTAGTGGAATTTCCAGAACATGGATAACAAAACCTTGGAGTTCATTTTTAGTGCCTTAAATAATTTTGAAATTCTTTTTTTTTTGCATACATGAACTCTAAAATTTTCATTTTGTTATGCCTTGTATCTTTTTTGTTTAGGAGAAAAATGGGAGAGTGAAAACTCAAGTTTGGATATGAAAACAAATTGGAACATCCAAAATGGAAATGCACAAATGCTGAGAGAGATAATTCCAAAAAGTATCTGTGATTTTTAAGGATAGGCAAAAAGTGGGTTGTGTGGGCCTGGTAAATATCCAACCACTTGAGAATTTGATTTTTTCTACTCCTTGAAATTATTAGATCATTCGGTCCACTTGCATCGTAAACATGTTTCTGGCAAGCATATCCACCACACATTAAGCATGTTAGGATCAGTTACAAGTCCCTTCCCTATAAAATTCCACCAGGCTTATTAGAAGGGGTTGTACAAGTGGAATTTCTAGAATATGGATAACAAAACCATGGAGTTAATTTTTAGTGCCTGAAATAATTTTGAAATTTTTTTTTTACATACATGAAATCTACAATTTTCATTTTTTTATGCCTTATATCTTTTTTGTTTAGGAGAAAAATGGGAGTGTGAAAACTCAAGTTTGGTTCTGAAAACAAATTTGAACATCCAAAATGGAAATGCACAAATGCTGAAAGAGATTGTTCCAAAAAGTATCTGTGGTTTTTAAAGTTAGGCAAAAAGTGGGTTGTTTGGCCCTAGTAAATATCCAACCACTTGAAAATTTGATTATTTCTACTCCATGAAATTTTTGGATCATAAGGTCCACTTGCATCCTAAACATGTTTCTGGGAAGCATATGCACCACACTTAAAGCATGTTAGGATCATACATGTCCCTTTCCTATAAAATTCGACCAAGCTCATTATTAGGGGCTGTACTTGTGGAATTATAGGAAGAAGGATAGCAAAACCTTGGAGTTCATTTTTAGTGCCTGAAATAATTTTGGATTTTTTTTTTTTGCATACATGAACTCTAAAATTTTCATTTTGTTAAGCCTTATATCTTTTTTTGTATACGAGAAAAATGGTAGAGTGAAAACTCAAGTTTGGATCTGAAAAGAAATTTGAACATCCAAAATGGAAATGCACAAATGCTGAGAGAGATAGTTCGAAGAAGTATCTGTGATTTTTAAGGATAGGCAAAAAGTGGGTTGTTTGGCCCTAGTAAATATCCAACCACTTGAGAATTTGAGTTTTTCTACTCTTTGAAATTTTTGGATCATTAGGTCCAATTGTATCGTCAACATATTTCTGGCATGCATATCCACCACACTTAAAGCATGTTAGGATCAGTTACTAGACCCTTTCCTATAAAATTTCACCAAGCTTATTATTAGGGGCTGTACTAGTGGAATTTCCAGAACATAGATAACAAAACCATGGAGTTCATTTTTAGTGCCTAAAATAATTTTTAATTTTTTTTCCTCATACATGAACTCTAAAACTTTCATTTTGTTATTCCTTATATCTGTTTTGTTCACGAGAAAAATGCGAGACTGAAAACTCGACTATGGATCTGAAAACAAATTTGAACATCCAAAATGGAAATGCACAAATGCTGAGAGAGTTAGTTCCAAAAAATATTTGTGACTTTTAAGCATAGGCAAAAAGTGGGTTGTTTGGCCTTGCTAAATATCCAACCTCTTGAGAATTTGATTTTTTCTACTCCTTTAAATTTTTGGATCATTATGTCCATTTGCATCCTCAACATGTTTCTGGCAAGCATATCAACCACACTAAAATTTGGTTAGGATCAGTTACAAGTCCCTTTCATATAAAATTCCACCAAGACTATTATTAGGGGCTGTAATAGTAGAATTTCAAGAAAATGGATAACAAAACCATCGTGTTCATTTTTAGTGCCAGAAATAATTTTGAATTTTTTTTTTTTGCAAACATGAACTCCAAAATTTTCATTTTGTGATGCCTTATTTCTTTTTTGTTTACGAGAAAAATGGGAGAGTGAAAACTCAAGTTTGGATCTGAAAAAAAATTTGAACATCCAAAATGGAAATGCACAAATGCTGAGACAGATAGTTCCAAAAAGTATCTGTGATTGTTAAGGATAGGCAAAAAGTGGGTTGTTTGGCCCTGGTAAATATCCAAGCACTTGAGAATTTGATTTTTTCTACTCCTTGATATTTTTGGATCATTAGGTCCACTGGCATCCTCATCATGTTTCTGGCATGTATATTCACCATAGTTAAAGCATCTTAGGATCAGTTACAAGTCCCTTTCCTATAAAATACCACCAGGATTATTATTAGGGGCTGTACGAGATGAATTTCCAGAACATGGATAACAAAACCTTGGAGATCATTTTTAGTACCTGAAATAATTTTGAAATTTTTTTTTTGCATACTTGAACTCTAAAATTTTCATTTTGTTATGCCTTATATCTTTTTTGTTTACGAGAAAAATGGGAGAGTGAAAACTCAAGTTTGGATCTAAAAACAAATTTAAACATCCAAAATGGTAATGCACATGTGCTGAGAGAGATAGTTCCAAAAAGTATATGTGATTTTTAAGGATAGGAAAAAAGTGGGTTGTTTGGCCTTGGTAAATATCCAACCACATGAGAATTTGATTTTTTCTACTCCTTGAAATTTTTGGATTATTAGGTCCGCTTGCATCCTCAACATGTTTCTGGCATGCATATCCACCACACTTAAAAACATGTTAGGATCAGTTACAAGTCCCTTTCCTATAAAATTCCACCAAGCTTATTATTAGGGGCTGTACTAGTGGAATTTCCAGAACATGGATAGCAAAACATTTGAGTTCATTTTTAGTGCCAGAAATAATTTTGAAATTTTTTTTTTTGCATTCTTTAACTCTAAAATTTTCATTTTGTTATGCCTAATATCTATTTTGTTTACGATAAAAATGGGAGAGTGGAAACTCAAGTTTGGATCTGAAAACAAATTTGAACATCCAAAATGGAAATGCACAAATGCTTAGAGAGATAGTTCCAAAAATTATTTGTGATTTTTAAGGATGGGCAAAAAGTGGGTTGTTTGGCCTAGTAAACCACTTGAGAATTTGATTTCTTCTACTCCTTGAAATTTTTTGATCATTATGTCCACTTGCATCCTCAACATGTTTCTGGCATGCATATCCACCACACTTAAAGCATGGTAGGATCAGTTACAAGTCCCTTTCCTATAAAATTCCACCAGGCTTATTATTAGAGGCTGAACTAGTGGAATTTCCAGAACATGGATAACAAAACCTTGGAGTTTATTTTTAGTGACTGAAATAATTTTGAAATTTTTTTTTGCATACATGAACTCTTAAATTTTCATTTTGTTATGCCATATATCTTTTTTGTTTACGTGAAAAATGGGACAGTGAAACTCAAGTTTGGATCTGAAAACAAATTTGAACATCCAAAATGGAAATGCACAAATGCTGAGAGAGATAGTTCCAAAAAGTATCTGTGATTTTTAAGGATAGGCAAAAAGTGGGTTGTTTGGCCCAGTAAATATCCAACCACTTGAGAATTTGGTTTTTTCTACTCCTTGAAATTTTTTGATCATTAGGTGCACTTGCATCCTCAACATGTTTCTGGCATGCATATCCACCACACTTAAAGCATGGTAGGATCAGTTACAAGTCCCTTTCCCATAAAATTCCACCAGGCTTATTATTAAGGGCTCTACTAGTAAAATTTTCAAAACCTGGATAACAAAACCTTGGATTTCTTTTTTAGTGCATGAAATAATTTAAAATTTTTTTTTGGCATACATGATCTCTAAAATTTTCATTTTTTTATGCATTAAATCTTTTTTGTTTACGAGAAAAATGGGAGAGTGAAAACTCAAGTTTGGATCTGAAAACAAATTTGAACATCCAAAATGGAAATGCACAAATGCTGAGAGAGATAGTTCCAAAAAGTATCTGTGATTTTTAAGGATAGGCAAAAAGTGGGTTGTTTGGCCTTGGTAAATATCCAACCACTTGAGAATTTGATCTTTTCTACTCATTAAAATTTTTGGATCGTAATGTCCATTTGCATCCTCAACATGTTTCTGGCATGCATATCCACCACACTTAAAGCTTGTTAGGATCAGTTACAAGTCCCTTTCCTATAAAATTCCACTCGGCTTATTATTAGGGGCTGTACTAGTGAAATTTCCAAAACATGGGTAACAAAACCTTGGAGTTCATTTTTAGTGCCTCAAATAATTTTGCAATTTTTTTTTGCATACATGAACTCGAAAATTTTCATTTTATTATGCCTTATATCTTTTTTGTTTACGAGAAAATGGGAGATTGAAAACTCAAGTTTGGATCTGAAAACAAATTTGAACATCGAAAATGAAAATGCAAAAATGCTGACAAAGATAGTTCCAAAAAGTATCTGTGATTTTCAAGGATAGGCAAAAAGTGGGTTGTTTGGCCCTGGTAAATATCCCACCACTTGAGAATTTCATTTCTTCTACACCTTGAAATGTTTGGATCATTACGTCTACTTGCATCCTCAACATGTTTCGGGCGTGCATATCCACCTCACTTAAAGCATGTTAGGATTAGTTACAAGTCCCTTTCCTATAAAATTCCATCATGCTTATTATTAGGGGTTGTACTGGTGGGATTTCCAGAACATGGGTAACAAAACCTTGGAGTTCATTTTTAGTGCCTGAAATTATTTTGAAATTTCTTTTTTGCATACATGAACTCTAAAATTTTCATTTTGTTATGCCTTATATCTTTTTTTTTTACGAGAAAAATGGGAGAGTGAAAACTCAAGTTTGGATCTAAAAATAAATTTGAACATCCAAAATGGAAATGCACAAATGCTGAGAGAGATAGTTCCCAAAAGTATCTGTGATTTTTAAGGATAGGCAAATAACGGGTTGTTTAGCCCTGGTAAATATCCAACCACTTGAGAATTTGATTTTTTCTACTCCTTGAAATTTTCTGATCATTAGGTCCACTTGCATCCTCGACATGTTTCTGGCATGCATATCCACCACACTTAAAGCATGGTAGGATCAATTACAAGTCCCTTTCCTATAAAATTCCACCAGGCTTATTGTTAGGGGTTGTACTTGTGGAATTTCAAGAACATGGATAAAAAAACCATGGAGTTTATTTTTAGTGCCAGAAATAATTTGGAAAATTTTTTTTTTTTGCATACTTGAACTCTAAAATTTTCATTTTGTTATGACTTATACCTTTTTTGTTTACGAGAAAAATGGGAGAGTGAAAACTCAAGTTTGGATCTGAAAAGAAATTTGAACATCCAAAATGGAAATGCACAAATGCTGAGAGAGATAGTTCCAAAAAGTATATGTGATTTTTAAGGACAGGCAAAAAGTGGGTTTGTTTGGCCCTGGTAATTATCCAACCACTTGAGAATTTGATTTTTTCTACTCCTTTATATTTTTGGATCATTAGGCTCACTGGCATCCTCAACATGTTTCTTGCATGCATATCCGCCACACATAAAGTATTTTAGGATTAGTTACAAGTCCCTTTCCAATAAAATTCCACCAAGCTTTTTATTAGGGGCTGTACTAGTGGAATTTCAAAAACATGGATACGAATACCTTGGAGTTCATTTTTAGTGCCTGAAATAATTTTGAAATTTTTTTTTTGCATACTTGAACGCTTAAATTTTCATTTTGTTATGCCTTATATGTTTTTTGTTTACGAGAAAAATGGGAGTGTGAAAACTCAAGTTTGGATCAGAAAACAAATTCGAACATCCAAAATGGAAATGCACAAATGCTGAGAGACATAGTTCCAAAAATTATCTGTGATTTTTAAGGATAGGCTAAAAGTGGGATGTTTGGCCCTGGTAAATATCCAACCACTTGTGAATTTGATTTTTTTTACTCCTTGAAATTTTCTGATCATTAGGTCCACTTACATCCTCAACATGTTTCTGGCATGCATATCCACCACATGTAAAGCATGTTAGGATCAGTTACAAGTCCCTTTCCTATAAAATTCCACCAGCTTATTATTAGGGGCTGTACTAGTGGAATTTCCAGAACATGGATAACAAAACCTTGGAGTTCATTTTTAGTGCTAGAAATAATTTTGAAATTTTTTTTTTGCGTAGTTGAACTCCAAAATTTTCATTTTGTTTTTGCCTTATATCTTTTTTGATTACGAGAAAAATGGGAATGTGAAAACTCAAGTTTCGATATGAAAACAAATTTGAACATCCAAAATGGAAATGCACAAATGCTGAGAGAGATAGTTTGAAAAAGTATCTGTGATTTTTAAGGATAGGCAAAAAGTGGGTTGTTTAGCCCTGGTAAATATCCAACCACTTGAGAATTTGATTTTTTCTACTCCTTGAAATTTGTGGATCATTAGGTCCACTTCCATCCTCAACATGTTTTTGGCATGCATATCCACCACACTTAAAGCTTGTTATAATCAGTTACAAGTCCCATTCCTATAAAATTAGGCCAGGCTTATTATTAGGGGGCTGTACTAGTTGAATTTCCAGAACATGGATAACAAAACCTTGGAGTTCATTTTAAGTGCCTTAAATAATTTTGAAATTTTTTTTTTTGCATACTTGAACTCTAAAATTTTCATTTTGTTATGCCTTATACCTTTTTTGTTTACGAGAAAAATGGGAGACTGAAAACTCAAGTTTGCATCTGAAAACAAATTTTAACATCCAAAATGGAAAGGCAAAAATGCTGAAAGAGATAGTTCCAAAAAGTATTTGTGTTTTTTAAGGATAGGCAAAAAGTGGGTTGTTTTGCCCTTAGCACTTGAGAATTTGATTTTTTCTACTCCTTGAGATTTTTGGATCAGTAGGTCCACTTGCATCCTCAACATATTTCTGACATGCATATCGACGACGCTTAAAGCATGTTAGGATCAGTTACAAGTCCCTTTCCTATAAAATTCCACCAGGCTTATTATTAGAGGCTGAACTAGTGGAATTTCCAGAACATGGATAACAAAACCTTGGAGTTCATTTTCAGTGCATAAAATAAATTAGAATTTTTTTTTTTGCATACATGAACTCAAAAATTTTCATTTTGTTATACCTTATATCTTTTTTGTTTACGCGAAAAATGGGATAGTCAAAACTCAAGTTTGGATCAGAAAACAAATTTGAACATCATAAATGGAAATGCACAAATGCTGAGAGACATAGTTCCAAAAAGTATCTGTGATTTTTAAGGATAGGAAAAAAGTGGGTTGTTTGGCCCTGGTAAATATCCAACCACTTGTGAATTTGATTTTTTTTACTCCTTGAAATTTTCTGATCATTAGGTCCACTTACATCCTCAACATGTTTCTGGCATGCATATCCACCACACTTAAAGCATGTTAGGATCAAGTACAAGTCCCTTTCCTCTAAAATTCCACCAGGTTATTATTAGGGGCTATACTAGTGGAATTTCCAGAACATGGATAACAAAACCTTGGAGTTCATTTTTAGTCCGTCAAATAATTTTCAAATTTTTTTAGCATACACGAACTCCAAAATTTTCCTTTTGTTATGCCTTATATCTTTTTTTTTTCGAGAAAAATGGGAGAGTGAAAACTCAAGTTTGGATCTGAAAAAAAATTTGAACATCCAAAATGGAAATGCACAAATGCTGAGAGAGATAGTTCCAAAAAGTATCTGTGATTTATAAGGATAGTCAAAAAGTGGGTTGTTTGGCCCTGGTAAATATCCAGCCGCATGAGAATTTGATTTTTTGTACTCCTTGAAAATTTTGGATCATTATGTCCACTTGCATCCTCAACATGTTTCTGGCACGCACATCCACCTCACTTAAAGCATGTTAGGATCATTTACAAGTCCTTTTCCTATAAAATTCCACCAGGCCTATTATTAGGGGCTATACTAGTGGAATTTCCAGATTATGGAAAACAAAACCTTGGAGTCCATTTTTAGTGTCTGAAATAATTTTGAAATTTTTTTCTGCATACATCAACTCTAAAATTTTCATTTTGTTATGCCTTATTTTTTTTTGTTTATGAGCAAAATGGGAGAGTGAAAACTCATGTTTGGATATGAAAAAAAATTTGAACAACCAAAATGCAAATGCACAAATGCTGAGAGAGATAGTTCCAAAATGTATTTTTGATTTTTAAGGATAGAAAAAAAGAGGGTTGTTTGGCCCTGGTAAATATCCAACCACTTGAGAATTTGATTTTTTCCACTCCTTGAAATTTTTGGATCATTAGGTCCACTTGCATCCTCAACAAGTTTTTGGCATGCGTATCCACCACACTTAAAGCATGTTAGGTTCAGTTACAAGTCCCTTTCCTATAAAATTCCACTAGGCTTATTATTAGAGGCTGAACTAGTGGAATTTGCAGAACATGGATAACAAAACCTTGGAGTTCATTTTTAGTGCCTGAAATAATTTTGATTTTTTTTTTTTGCATACATGAACTCTAAAATTTTCATTTTGTTATGCTTTATATCTTTTTT
Source organism: Aristolochia californica (assembly GCF_029961685.1). Classification (NCBI taxonomy): domain Eukaryota; kingdom Viridiplantae; phylum Streptophyta; class Magnoliopsida; order Piperales; family Aristolochiaceae; genus Aristolochia; species Aristolochia californica. Next base: position 11,475,849 of record NW_027181771.1, read on the forward strand.
GTTTACGAGAAAAATGGGACAGCCAAAACTCAAGTTTGGATCTGAAAACAAATTGGAACATCATAAATGGAAATGCACAAATGCTGAGAGAGATAGTTCCAAAAAGTATCTGTGATTTTTAACGATAGGCAAAAAGTGGGTGGTTTGGCCCTGGTTAATATCCAACCACTTGTGAATTTGATTTTTTCTACTCCTTGAAATTTTTTTATCATTAGGTCTACTTACATCCTCAACATGTTTCTGGCATACACATCCACCACACTTAAAGCATGTTCGGATCAGTTACCACTCCCGTTGCTATAAAATTCCACCAGGCTTATTATTAAGGGCTGTACTAGTGAAATTTCCAAAACATGGATAACAAAACCTTGGATTTCATTTTTAGTGCCCGAAATAATTTTGAAATTTTGTTTTTGCATACATGAACGCTAAAATTTTCATTTTTTTATGCTTTTATCTTTTTTGTTTACGAGAAAAATGGGATAGTGAAAACTCAAGTTTGGATCTGAAAAAAAATTTGAACATCCAAAATGGAAATGCACAAATGTTGAGAGAGATAGTTCCAAAAAGTGTCTGTGTTTTTTAAGGATAGGCAAAAAGTGGGTTATTTTTCCCTTAGCACTTGAGAATTTGATTTTTTCTACTCCTTGAGATTTTTGGATCTGTAGGTCCACTTGCATCCTCAACATGTTTCTGACATGCATATCCACGACGCTTAAAGCATGTTAGGATCAGTTACAAGTCCACTTCCTATAAAATTCCACCAGGCTTCTTATTAGAGGCTGAACTAGTGGAATTTCCAGAACATGGATAACAAAACCTTGGAGTTCATTTTCAGTGCCTAAAATAAATTAGAATTTTTTTTTTGCATACAGGAACTCTAAAATTTTCATTTTGTTATGTCTTATATCTTTTTTGTTTACGCGAAAAATGGGATAGTCAAAACTCAAGTTTGGATGTGAAAACAAATTTAAACATCATAAATGGAAATGCACAAATGCTGAGAGACATAGTTCCAAAAAGTATCTGTGATTTTTAAGGATAGGAAAAAAGTGGGTTGTTTGGCCCTTGTAAATATTCAACCACTTGTGAATTTGATTTTTTTTACTCCTTGAAATTTTCTGATCATTAGGTCCACTTACATCCTCAACATGTTTCTGGCATGCATATCCACCACACTTAAAGCATGTTAGGATCAAGTACAAGTCCCTTTCCTCTAAAATTCCACCAGGTTATTATTAGGGGTTGTACTAGTGGAATTTCCAGAACATGGATAACAAAACCTTGGAGTTCATTTTTAGTCCATGAAATAATTTTGAAATTTTTTTAGCATACAAGAACTCTAAAATTTTCCTTTTGTTATGCCTTATATCTTTTTTGTTTTCGAGAAAAATGGGAGAGTGAAAACTCAAGTTTGGATCAGAAAAAAAATTTGAACATCCAAAATGGAAATGCACAAATGCTGAGAGAGATAGTTCCAAAAAGTATCTGTGATTTATAAGGATAGGCAAAAAGTGGGTTGTTTGGCCCTGGTAAATATCTAGCCACATGAGAATTTGATTTTTTCTACTCCTTGAAATTTTTGGATCATTATGTCCACTTGCATCCTCAACATGTTTCTGGCATGCACATCCACCTCACTTAAAGCATGTTAGGATCAGTTACAAGTCCTTTTCCTATAAAATTCCACCAGGCCTATTATTAGGGGCTATGCTAGTGGAATTTCCAGATCATGGAAAACAAAACCTTGGAGTCCATTTTTAGTGCCTGAAATAATTTTGAAATTTTTTTTTGCATACATCAACTCTAAAATTTTCATTTTGTTATGCCTTATTTTTTTTATTTACGAGCAAAATGGGATAGTGAAAACTCATGTTTGGATATGAAAAAAAATTTGAACAACCAAAATCCAAATGCACAAATGCTGAGAGAGATAGTTCCAAAATGTATTTGTGATTTTTAAGGATAGGAAAAAAGAGGGTTGTTTGGCCCTGGTAAATATCAAACCACTTGAGAATTTGATTTTTTCCACTCCTTGAAATTTTTGGATCATTAGGTCCACTTGCATCCTCAACAAGTTTCTGGCATGCGTATCCACCACACTTAAAGCATGTTAGGTTCAGTTACAAGTCCCTTTCCTATAAAATTCCACCAGGCTTATTATTAGAGGCTGAACTAGTGGAATTTGCAGAACATGGATAACAAAACCTTGGAGTTCATTTTTAGTGCCTGAAATAATTTTGATTTTGTTTTTTTTGCATACATGAACTCTAAAATTTTCATTTTGTTATGCTTTATATCTTTTTGGTTTACGAGAAAAATGGGACAGCGAAAACTCAAGTTTGGATCTGAAAAAAAATTGGAACATCATAAATGGAAATGCACAAATGCTGAGAGAGATGGTTCCAAAAAGTATCTGTGATTTTTAACGATAGGCAAAAAGTGGGTGGTTTGGCCCTTGTTAATATCCAACCACTAGTGAATTTGATTTTTTCTACTCCTTGAAATTTTTTGATCATTAGGTCTACTTACATCCTCAACATGTTTCTGGCAAGCACATCCACCACACTTAAAGCATGTTAGGATCAGTTACCAGTCCCTTTCTTATAAAATTCCACCAGGCTTACTATTAAGGGATGTACTAGTGAAATTTCCAAAACATGGATAAATAACCTTGGATTTCATTTTTAGTGCCCGAAATAATTTTGAAATTTTGTTTTTGCATACATGAACGCTAAAATTTTCATTTTGTTATGCTTTTATCTTTTTTGTTTATGAGAAAAATGGGAGAGTGAAAACTCAAGTTTGGATCTGAAAAAAAATTGAACATCCAAAATGGAAATGCACAAATGCTGAGAGAGATAGTTCCAAAAAGTATCTGTGATTCTTAAGGATAGGCAAAAAGTGGGTTGTTTGGCATTGGTAAATATCCAACCACTTGAGAATTTGATCTTTTCTACTCCTTGAAATTTTTGGATCGTTATGTCCACTTGCATCCTCAACATGTTTCTGGCATGCATATCCACCACACTTAAAGCATGTTAGGATCAGTTATAAGTCCCTTTCCTATAAAATTCCACCAGGCTTATTATTAGGGGATGTACTAGTGGAATTTCCAGAACATGGACAACAAAACCTTGGAGTTCATTTTTAGTGCCTGAAATAATTTTGAAATTTTTTTTTGCATACATGAACTCTAAAATTTTCATTTTGTTTTGCCTAATATCTATTTTTTTTCTAGAAAAATGGGAGAGTGAAAACTCAAGTTTGGATTTGAAAACAGATTTGAACATCCAAAATGGAAATGCACAAATGCTGAGAGAGACAGTTCGAAAAAGTATCTGTGATTTTTAAGGATAGGCAAAAAGTGGGTTGTTTGGCCCTAGTAAATATCCAACCATTTGAGAATTTGATTTTTTCTACTCCTTGAAATTTTTGGATCATTAGGTCCACTTGTATCTTCAACATGTTTCTGGCATGCATATCCACCACACTTAAAGCATGTTATGATCAGTTGCAAGTCCCTTTCCTATAAACTTGGACCAGGCTTATTATTAGTGGGTTGTACTAGTGGAATTTCCAGAACATGGACAACAAAACCTTGGAGTTCATTTTTAGTGCCTGAAATAATTAAGAAATTTTTTTTTTGCATACATGAACTCTAAAATGTTCATTTTGTTATGCCTTATATCTTTTTTCTTTACGTGAAAAATGGGAGTGTGAAAACTCATGTTTGGATCTGAAAACAAATTTGAACATCCAAAATGGAAATGCACAAATGCTGAGAGAGATAGTTCCAAAAAGTATCTGTGATTTTTAAGGATAGACAAAAAGTGGGTTGTTTTGCCCTTACCACTTGAGAATTTGATTTTTTCTACTACTTGAAATTTTTGGATCAGTAGGTCCACTTGCATCCTCAGCATGTTTCTGGCATGCATATCCACCACGCTTAAAGCATGTTAGGATCAGTTACAAGTCCATTTCCTATAAAATTGCACATGGCTTATTATTAGGGGTTGTACTACTGGAATTTCCAGATCATGGATAACAAAACCTTGGAGTTCATTTTTAGTGCCTGAAATAATTTTGAATTGTTTTTTTGCATACATGAACTCTAATATTTTCATTTTTTTATGCCTTATATCTTTTTTGTTTACGAGAAAAATGGGACAGTCAAAACTCAAGTTTGGATCATAAAACAAATTTGAACATCATAAATGGAAATGCACAAATGCTGAGAGAGATAGTTCCAAAAAGTATCTGTCATTTTTAACGATAGGTTAAAAGTGGGTAGTTTGCCCTTGGTAAATATCCAACCACTTGTGAATTTGATTTTTTCCACTCCTTGAAATTTTTGGATCATTAGGTCCACTTACATCCTCAACATGTTTCTGGCATGCATATCCACCACACTTAAAGCATGTTACGATCAGTTGCAAGTCCCATTTCTATAAAATTCCACCAGGCTTATTATTAAGGGTTGTACTAGTGGAATTTAAAGAACATGGATAACAAAACCTTGGATTTCATTTTTAGTGCCTGAAATAATTTTGAAATTTTTTTTCCATACATGAACTCTAAAATTTTCATTTTGTTATGCCATATACCTTTTTTCTTTACGAGAAAAATGGGAGAGTGAAAACTCAAGTTTGGATCTGAAAACAAATTTGAACATCCAAAATGGAAATGCACAAATGCTGAGAGAGATAGTTCCAAAAAGTATCTGTGATTTTTAAGGATAGGCAAAAAGTGGGACGTTTGGCCCTGGTAAATATCCAACCACTTGAGAATTTGATTTTTTCTACTCCTTGAAATTTTCTGATCATTAGGTCCACTTGTATCCTCAACATGTTTCCGACATGCATATCCACCACACTTAAAGCATGTTAGGATCAGTTACAAGTCCCTTTCCTATATAATTCCAATGGGCTTATTATTAGGTGATGTAGTAGTGGAATTTCCAGAACATGGATAACAAAACCTAGGTGTTCAATTTTAGTGCCTGAAATAATTTTAAATTTTTTTTTTGCAAACATGAACTCTAAAATTTTCATTTTGTTGTGCCTTTTATCTTTTTTGTTTACGAGAAAAATGGGAGAGTGAAAACTCAAGTTTGGATCTAAAAACAAATTTGAACATCCAAAATGGAAATGCACAAATGCTGAGAAAGATAGTTCCAAAAAGTATTTGTTATTTTTAAGGATAGGTAAAAAGTGGTTGATTGGCCCTGGTAAATATTAAACCACTAGAGAATTTGATTTTTTCTATTCCTTGAAATTTTTTGATCATTAGGTCCGCTTGCATCCTCAACATGTTTCTGGCATGCATATCCACCACACTTAAAGCATGTTTGGATCGGTTACACGTCCCTTTCCTATAAAATTCCACCAGGCATATTATTAGGGGTTGTACTAGTGGAATTTCTAGAACATGGATAACAAAAACTTGGAGTTCATTTTTAGAGCCAGAAATAATTAAGAATTTTTTTTTTTGCATACATGAACTCTAAAATTTTTATTTTTATTATGCCTTATATCTTTTTTTTTTTTTACGATAAAAATGGGAGAGTGAAAACTCAAGTTTGGATCTGAAAACATATTTGAACATCCAAAATGGAAATGCACAAATGCTGAGAGAGATAGGTCCAAAAAGAATATTTGATTTTTAAAGATAGGCAAAAAGTGGGTTGTCTGGCTCTGGTAAATATCCATCCAATTAAGAATTTGATTTTTTCTACTCCTTGAAATTTTTGGATCATTAGGTCCACTTGCATCCTCAACATGTTTCTGGCATGCGTATCCACCACACTTAAAGCATGTTAGGATCAGTTACAAGTCCCTTTCCTATAAAATTCCACAAGGCTTATTATTAGGGGTTGTATTAGTGGAATTTCTAGAACATGGATAACAAAACCTTGGAGTTCATTTTTACTACTTGAAATAATTTAAAATTTTTTTTTTTACATACATGAACTCTAAATTTTTCATTTTATTATCCCTGATATCTTTTTTGTTTACGAGAAAAATGGGAGTGTGAAAAATCAAGTTTGGATCTCAAAACAAATTTGAACACCCAAAATGGAAATGCACAAATGCTAAGAGAGATAGTTCCAAAAAGTATCTGTGATTTTTAAGGATTGGCAAAAAGTGGGTTGTTTGGCCCTGGTAAATATCCAACCACTTGAGAATTTGATTTTTTCTACTCCTTTAAATTTTTGCATCATTAGGTCCACTTGCATCCTCAACATATTTCTGGCATGCATATCCACCACACTTAAAGCATGTTAGGATAGGTTACACGTCCCTTTCCTATAAAATTCCACCAGGCATATTATTAGGGGTTGCACTAGTGGAATTTCCAGACCATGGATAACAAAAACTTGGAGTTCATTTTTGGAGCCTGAAATAATTAAGAAATTTTTTTTTTATGTACATGAACTCTTAAATTTTCATTTTGTTATGGCTTATATCATTTTTTTTTACGAGAAAAATGTGAGAGTGAAAACTCAAGTTTGGAACTAAAAACAAATTTGAACATCCAAAATGGAAATGCACAAATATGAGAGAGATAGTTCCAAAAAGTATCTGTGATTTTTAAGGATGGGCAAAAAGTGGGTTGTTTGGCCTTGGTAAATATCCAACCACTTGAGAATTTGATTTTTTCTACTCCTTGAAATTTTCTGATCATTAGGTCCACTTGCATCCTCAACATGTTTCCGGCATGCATTTCCACAACAGTTAAAGCATGTTAGGATAAGTTACAAGTCCCTTACCTATAAAATTCCACCGGGCTTATTATTAGGGGCTGTACTAGTGGAATTTCCATAACATGGAAACAAAACCTAGGAGTTTATTTTTAGTGCCTATAATAATTTTGAATTTTTTTTTGTACACATGAACTCTAAAATTTTCATTTTGTTATGCCTTATTTATTTTTTGTTTACGAGTAAAATGGGAGGGTGAAAACTCAATTTTGCATTTGAAAACAAATTTGAACATCCAAAATTGAAATGCACAAATGCTGAGAGAGATAGTTCCGAAAAGTATTTGTGATTTTTAAGGATAGGCAAAAAGTGGGTTGTTTGGCCCTGGTAAATATCCAACCACTTGAGAATTTGATTTTTTCTACTCCTTGAAATTTTTGGATCATTAGGTCCACTTGCATCCTCAACATGTTTCTGGCATGCATATTCACCACACTTAAAGCATGTTAGGATCAGTTACAAGTCCCTTTCCTATAAAATTCCACCAAGCTTATTTTTAGGGGATGTAGTAGTGGAATTTCCAGGACATGGTAACAAAACCTTTGAGTTCATTTTTAGTGCCTGAAATAATTTTGAATTTTTTTTTTAGCATACATGAACTGTAAAATTTTCATTTTGTTATGCTTTATATCCTTTTTTTTTACGAGAAAAATGGGAGAGTGAAAACCCAAATTTGGATCTGAAAACAAATTTGAACATCCAAAATGGAAATGCACAAATGCTGAGAGAGATAGTTCCAAAAAGTATATGTGATTTTTAAGGATTTGCAAAAGGTGGGTTGTTTGGCCCTGGAAAATATCCAACCACTTGAGAATTTGATTTTTTCTACTCCTAGAAAATTTCTGATCATTAGGTCCACTAGCATCCTATACATGTTTCTGGCATGCATATCCACCACACTTAAAGCATGTTATGATCAGTTACAAGTCCCTTTCCTATGAAGTTAGACCACGCTTACTATTAGGGGCAGTACTAATGGAATTACGAGAACATGGATAACAAAACCTTGAAGTTCATTTTAAGTGCCTGAAATTATTTTGAAACTTTTTTTTTGCATGCTTGAACTCTAAAATTTTTATTTTGTTATGCATTATACCTTTTTTGTTTGTGAGAAAAATGGGAGAGTGAAAACTCAAGTTTGGATCTGAAAACAAATTTGAACATCCAAAATGGAAATACACAAATGCTGAGAGAGATAGTTCCAAAAAGTATCTGTGATTTTTAAGGATTGGCAAAAAGTGGGTTGTTTGGCCCTGGTAATTATCCAACCACTTGAGAATTGGATTTTTTCTACTCCTTGAAATTTTCTGATCATTAGGTCCACTTGCATCCTCAACATGTTTCCGGCATTCATATCCACCATACTTAAAGCATGTTAGGATCATTTACAAGTCCCTTTCCTATAAAATTCCACCAGGTTTATTATTATGGGTTGTGCTAGTGGAATTTCCAGAACATGGATAACAAAACCGAGGAGATCATTTTTAGTGCTGAAATAATTTTGAAATTTTGTTTTTTGCATACATGAACTCTAAAATTTTCATATTGTTATGCCTTATTTATTTTTTGTTTACGAGAAAAATGGGAGAGTGAAAACTCAAGTTTGGATCTGAAAAAAAATTTGAATATCCAAAATGGAAATGCACAAATGCTGAGAGAGATAGTTCCAAAAAGTATCTGTGATTTTTAAGGATAGGCAAAAAGTGGGTTGTTTGGCCCTGGTAAATATCCAACCATTTGAGAATTTGATCTTTTCTACTCCTTGAAATATTTGGATCGTTATGTCCACTTTAATCATCAACATGTTTTTGGCATGCATATCCACCACACTTAAAGCATGTTAGGATCAGTTACAAGTCCCTTCCCTATAAAATTCCACTAGGCTTATTATTAGGGGCTGTACTAATGGAATTTCCAGAACATGGATAACAAAACCTTAGAGTTCATTTTTAGTGCTTGAAATAATTTTGAAATTTTATTTTTGCATACATGAACTCCAAAATTTTCATTTTATTATGCCTTATATCTTTTTTGTTTACGAGAAAAATGGGAGTGTGAAAACTCAAGTTTGGATCTGAAAACAAATTTCAACATCCAAAATGGAAATGCTCAAATGCTGAGAGAGATAGTTCCAAAAAGTATCTGTGATTTTTAAGGATAGGCAAAAAGTGGGTTGTTTTGCCCTTACCACTTGTGAATTTGATTTTTTCTACTCCTTGAAATTTTTTGATCATTAGGTCCACTTGCATCCTCAACATGTTTCTGGCAGGCATATCCACCATACTTAAAGCCTGTTAGGATCAGTTACAAGTCCCTTTCCTATAAAATTCCACCAATCTTATTATTAGGGGCTATACTAGTGAAATATCCAGAACAAGGATAACAAAACCAATGAGTATATTTTTAGTGCTATAAATAATTTTGAAATTTTTTTTATTGCATACATGAACTCTAAAATTTTCATTTTGTTATGCCTTATATCTTTTTTGTTTACGAGAAAAATGGGAGAGTGAAAACTCAAGCTTGGATCTGAAAACAAATTTGAACATCCAAAATGGAAATGCACAAATGCTGAGAGAGATAGTTCCAAAAAGTATCTGTGATTTTTAAGGATAGGCAAAAAGTGGGTTGTTTGGCCTCGTAAATATCCAACCACTTGAGAATTTGATTTTTTCTACTCGAAATTTTTGGATCATTAGGTCCACTTGAATCATCAATATGTTTCTAGCATGCATATCCACCAGACATAAAGAATGTTAGCATCAGTTACTAGTCCCTTTCCTTTAAAATTCCACTAGGCTTATTATTAGGGGCTGTACTAGTGGAATTTCCAGAACATGGATAACAAAACCTTGGAGTTCATTTTAAGTACCTAAAATAATTTTGAATTTTTTTTTTTGCATAGTTGAACTCTTAAATTTTCATTTTGTTATGCCTTATACCTTTTTTTTTTTTACGAGAAAAACGGGAGAGTAAAACCTCAAGTATGGATTTGAAAACAAATTTGAACATCCAAAATGGAAATGCACAAATTCTTAGAGAAATAGTTCCAAAACGTATCTGTGATTTTTAAGGATAGGCAAAAAGTGGGTTGTTTGGCCCTGGTAAATATCCAACCTCTTAAGAATTTGATTTTTTCTACTACTTGAAAGTTTTGGATCATTAGGTCCACTTGCATCCTCAACATGTTTCTGGCATGCATATCCACCACACTTAAAGCATGTGAGGATCAGTTACAAGTCCCTTTCCTTTAAAATTCCACCAAGCTTATTATTTGGGGTTGTACTAGTGGAATTTCCAGAGCATGGATAACAAAACCTTTGCGTTCATTTTTAGTGCGTTAAATAATTTTGAAATTTTTTTTTGCATACATGAACTCTAAAATTTTCATTTTGTTATGCCTTATACCTTTTTTGTTTACGAGAAAAATGGGAGAGTGAAAACTCAAGTTTGGATCTGAAAACAAATTTGAACATCCAAAATGGAAATGGACAAACGCTGAGAGAGATAGTTCAAAAAAGTATCTGTGATTTTTAAGGATAGGCAAAAAGTGGGTTGTTTGGACCTCGTAAAAATCCAACCTCTTGAGAATTTTATTTTTTCTACTACTTGAAATTTTTTGATCATTAGGTCCACTTGCATCCTCAACATGTTTCTGGCATGCATATTCACCACACTTAAAGCATGTTAGGATCAGTTACAAGTCCCTTCCCTATAAAATTCCATTGGGCTTATTATTAGGGGCTGTACTAGTGGAATTTCCAGAACATGGATAAGAAAACCTAGGAGTTCATTTTTAGTGCCTGAAATAATTAAGAAATTTTTTTTTTGCATACATGAACTCTAAAATTTTCATTTGGTTATGCGTTATTTATTTTTTGTTTACGAGAAAAATGGGAGAGTGAAAACTCAAGTTTGGATCTGAAAACAAATTTGAACATCCAAAATGGAAATGGACAAACGCTGAGAGAGATAGTTCAAAAAAGTATCTGTGATTTTTAAAGATAGGCAAAAAGTGGGTTGTTTGGACCTCGTAAAAAATCCAACCTCTTGAGAATTTTATTTTTTCTACTACTTGAAATTTTTTGATCATTAGGTCCACTTGCATCCTCAACATGTTTCTGGCATGCATATTCACCACACTTAAAGCATGTTAGGATCAGTTACAAGTCCCTTCCCTATAAAATTCCATTGGGCTTATTATTAGGGGTTGTACTAGTGGAATTTCCAGAACATGGATAAGAAAACCTAGGAGTTCATTTTTAGTGCCTGAAATAATTAAGAAATTTTTTTTTTGCATACATGAACTCTAAAATTTTCATTTGGTTATGCGTTATTTATTTTTTGTTTACGAGAAAAATGGGAGAGTGAAAACTCAAGTTTGGATAAAAAAAAAAATTATAACATCCAAAATGGCAATGCACAAATGCTGAGAGAGATAGTTCCAAAAAGTTTCTGTGATTTTTAAGTATAGGCAAAAAGTGGGTTGTTTGGCCCTGGTAAAATCCAACCATTTGAGAATTTGATCATTTCTACTCCTTGATATTTTTGGATCATTAGGCACACTTGCATCATCAACATGTTTATGGCATGCATATCCACCACACTTAAAGCATGTTAGGATCAGTTACAAGTCCCTTACCTATAAAATTCCACCAGGCTTATTATTAGGGGCAGTACTAGTGGAATTTCCAGAACATGGATAACAAAACCTTGGAGTTCATTTTTACAGCTTGAAATAATTTTAAAATTTTTTTTTTTGCTTACATGAACTCTAAAATTTTCATTTTATTATGCCTTATATCTTTTTTGTTTACGAGAAAAATGGGAGAGTAAAAACTCAAGTTTGGATCTGAAATCAAAATTTGAACATCCAAAATGGAAATCCACAAATGTTGAGAGAGATAGTTCCAAAAAGTATCTATGATTTTTAAGGATAGGCAAAAAGTGGGTTGTTTGGCCCTGGTAAATATCCATCCACTTGAGAATTTGATCTTTTCTACTACTAGAAAATTTTGGATCGTTTTGTCCACTTACATCCTCAACATGGTTCTGGCATGCATATCCACCACACTTAAAGCATGTTAGGATCAGTTACAAGTCCCTTTCCTATAAAATTCCACCAGGCTTATTATTAGGGGCTGTACTAGTGGAATTTCAAGAACATGGGTACCAAAACCTTGTAGTTCATTTTTAGTGCCTGAAATAATTTTGAAATTTTTTTTTTTGCTTACCTGAACTCTAAAATTTTCATTTTGTTATGCCTTATATCATTTTTTTTACAACAATAAATGGGAGAGTGCAAACTCAAGTTTGGATCTGAAAATAAGTTTGAACATCCAAAATGGAAATGCACAAATGTTGAGAGAGATAGTTCCAAAAAGTATCTGTGATTTTCACGGATAGGCAAAAAGTGGGTTGTTTGGCCCTGGTAAATATCCAACCACTGGAGCATTTGATTTTTTCTACTCCTTGAAATTTTTGGATCATTATGTCCACTTGCATCATCAACATGTTTCTGGCATGCATATCCACCTAACTTAAAGCATGTTAGGATCAATTACAAGTCCTTTCCTATAAAATTCCACCTGGCTTATTATTAGGGGTTGTACTAGTGGAATTTCCAGATCATGGATAACAAAACCTTGGACTTCATTTTTAGTGCCTGAATAATTTTGAATTTTTTTTTTTTTGCATACATGAACTCTAAAATTTTCATTTTGTTATGCCTTTTTTCTTTTTTGTTAACGAGAAAAAATGGGAGAGAGAAAACTCAAGTTTGGATCTGAAAACAAATTTGAACATCCAAAATGGAAATGCACAAATGCTGAGAGAGATAGTTCCAAAATGTATTTGTGATTTTTAAGGATAGGCAAAAAGTGGGTTGTTTGGCCCTGGTAAATATCCAACCTCTTGAGAATTTGATTTTTTCTACTACTTGAAAGTTTATGATCATTAGGACCACTTGCATCCTCACCATGTTTCTGGCATGCATATCCACCACACTTAAAGCATGTTAGGATCAGTTACAAGTCCCTTTCCTTTAAAATTCGAACAGGCGTAATATTAGGGGCTGTACTTGTGGAATTTATAGAACATGGATAACTAAACCTTTGAGTTCATTTTTAGTGACTGAAGTAATTTTGAAATTTTTTTTTGCATACATGAACTCTCAAATTTTTATTTTGTTATGCCTTATATCTTTTTTGTTTACGAGAAAAATGGGAGAGTGAATACTCAAGTTTGGATCTGAAAACAAATTTGAACATCCAAAATGGAAATGCACAAATGCTGAGAGAGATAGTTCCAAAAAGTATCTGTGATTTTTAAGGATAGCCAAAAAGTGGGTTGTTTGGCCCGCGTAAATATCCAACCTCTTGAGAATTTGATTTTTTCTACTGCTTGAAATTATTTGATCATTAGGTCCATTTGCATCAACATGTTTCTGGCATGCATATCCACCACACTTAAAGCATGTTAGGATCAGTTACAAGTCCCTTTCCTATAAAATTCGACCAAGCTTATTATAAGGGGTTGTACTAGTGGAATTTCCAAAACATGGATAACAAAACCTTTGAATTTATTTTTAGTGCCTTCAATAATTTTGAAATTTTTTTTTTGCATACGTGAACTCTAAAATTTTCATTTTGTTATGCCTTTTATCTTTTTTGTTTACGAGAAAAATGGGAGAGTGTAAACTCCAGGTTGGATCTAAAACAAATTTGAACATTCAAAATGGAAATGCACAATTGCTGAGAGATATAGTTCCAAAAAGTATCTGTGATTTTTAAGGTTGTTTGGCCCTGGTCAATATTCAACCACTTGAGAATTTGATTTTTTCTACTCCTTGAAATTTTTGGATCATTAGGTCCACTTGCATCCTCAACATGTTTCAGGCATGCATATCCACCACACATAAAGCATGTTAGCATCAGTTACTAGTCCCTTTCCTATAAAATTCCACTAGGCTTATTATTAGGGGTTGTACTATTAAAATTTCCAGAACATGGATAACAAAACCTTGGAGTTCATTATAAGTGCCTGAAATAATTTTGAAATTTATTTTTTGCTTACTTTAACTCTTAAAATTTCATTTTGTTATGCCTTATACCTTTTTTGTTTACGAAAAAAATGGCAGAGTGAAAACTCATGTTTGGATCTGAAAACAAATTTGAACATCCAAAATGGAAATGCACAAATGCCGAGTGAGATAGTTCCAAAAAGTATCTGTGATTTTTTAGGATAGGCAAAAAGTGGGTTGTTTGGCCTTGGTAAGTATCCAACCACTTAAGAATTTGATTTTTTTTACTCCATGAAATTTTTGGATTATTAGGTCCACTTGCATCCTCAACATGTTTCTTGCATGCATATCCTCCAAGTCCCTTTCCTATAAAATTCCACCGGGCTTCTTATTAGGGGTTGTACTAGTGGAATTTCCAGAACATGGATAACAAAACCTAGCAGTTCATTTTTAGTGCCTGAAATAATTTTGAAATTTTATTTTTTTGCATACATGAACTCTTAAATTTTCATTTTGTTATGCCTTATTTCTTTTTTCTTTACGAGAAAAATGGGACAGTGAAAACTCATGTTTGGATCTAAAAACAAATTTGAACATCCAAAATGGAAATGCACAAATGCTGCGAGAGATAATGCCAAAAAGTATCTGTGATTTTTAAGGATAGGCAAATAGTGGGTTGTTTGGCCCTGGTGAATATTCAACCACTTGAGAATTTGATTTTTTCTACTCCTTGAAATTTTTGGATCATTAGGTCCACTTGCATCCTAAACATGTTTCTGGCATGCATATCCACCACACATAAAGCATGTTAGGATCAGTTACAAGTCCCTTTCCTATAAAATTCCACCAATCTTATAATTAGGGGCTGTACTAGTGGAATTTCTAGAACATGGATAACATAACCTTGGAGTTCATTTTTAGTGTCTGAAATAATTTTGAAATTTTTTTTTTTGCATACATGAGCTCTAAAATTTTCATTTTGTTTTGCCTTTTATCTTTTTTTTAACTAGAAAAATGGGATAGTGAAAACTCAAGTTTGGAGTCGAAAACATATTTGAACATCCAATATGGAAATGCACAAATGGTGAGAGAGATAGTTCCAAAAAGAATCTTTGATTTTTAAAGATAGGCAAAACGTGGGTTGTCTGGCCTTGATAAATATCCAACCATTTAAGAATTTGATTTTTTCTACTCCATGAAATTTTTGGATTATTAGGTCCACTTGCATCCTCAACATGTTTCCGGCATGCATATCCTCCACACTTAAAGCATGTTAGGATCAGTTACAAGTCCCTTGCCAATAAAATTCCACCAGGCTTATTATTAGGGGCTGTACTAGTGGAATTTCCAGAACATGGATAACAAAACCATGGAGTTCATTTTTAGTGCTTGAAATAATTTTGAAATTTTTTTTTTTGCATACATGAACTCTAAAATTTTCATTTTATTATGCCTTATATCTTTTTTGTTTACGAGAAAATGGGAGTGTGAAAACTCAAATTTGGATCTGAAAACAAATTTGAAAATCCAAAATGGAAATGCACAAATGCTGAGAGAGATAGTTCCAAAAAGTATCTTTGATTTTTTAGGATACGCAAAAAGTGGGTTGTTTTGCCCTTACCACATAAGAATTTGATTTTTTCTAGTACTTGAATTTTTTGGATCAGTATGTCCATTTGCATCCTCAACATCTTTCTGGCATGCATATCCACCACGCTTAAAGCATGTTAGGATCAGTTACAAGTCCCTTTCCTATAAAATTCCACCAGGCTTATTATTAAAGGCTGAACTAGTGGAATTTCCAGAACATGGATAATAAAACCTAGGAGTTCATTTTTAGAGCCTGAAATAATTTTGAATTTTTTTTTTTGCATACATGAACTCTAAAACGTTCATTTTGTTATGCCTTATATCTTTTTTGTTTATGAGAAAAATGGGACAGTGAAAACTCAAGTTTGGATCTGCAAACAAATTTGAACATCATAAATTAAAATGCACAAATGCTGAGAGAGATAGTTCCAAAAAGTGCCTGTGATTTTTAAGGATAGGCAAAAAGTGGGTTGTTTGGCCCTGGTAAATATCCAAGCACTTGTGAATTTGATTTTTTCTACTGCTTGAAATTTTCTGATCATAAGGTCCACTTGCATCCTCAACATGTTTCTGGCATGCATATCCACCACACTTAAACATGTTAGGATTAGTTACAAGTCCCTTGCCGATAAGATTGCACCAGGCTTATTATTAAGGGTTGTACTAGTAAATTTTCCAGAACATGGATAACAAAACCTTGGATTTCATTTTTAGTGCCTGAAATAATTTTGAAATTTTTTTTTTGCATACATGACTTCTAAAATTTTCATTTTCTTATACTTTTATCTTTTTTGTTTATGAGAAAAAATGGGAGAGTGAAAACTCAAGTTTGGATCTGAAAAGAAATTTGAACATCCAAAATGGAAATGCACAAATGCTGAGAGAGATAGTTCAAAAAAGTATCTGTGATTTTTTAGGATAGGCAAAAATTGGGTTGTTTGGCTCTGGTAAATATCCAACCACTTGAGAATTTGATCGTTTCTACTCCTTGAAATTTTTGGGTCTTTATGTCCACTTGCATCCTCAACATGTTTTTGGCACGCATATCCACCACACTTAAAGCATGTTAGGATCAGTTTCAAGTCCCTTTCCTATAAAATTCCACCAGGCTTATTATTAGAGGCTGTAGTAGTGGAATTTCCAGATCATGGATAACAAAACCTTGGAGTTCATTTTTAGTGCCTGAAATAATTTTGAAATTTTTTTTTCGCATACATGAACTCTAAAATTTTCATTTTGTTTTGCCTTATATCTTTTTTTTTTACGAGAAAAATGGGAGAGTGAAAACTCAAGTTTGGATCTGAAAACAAATTTGAACATCCAAAATGGAAATGCACAAATGCTGAGAGAGATAGCTCCAAAAAGTGTCTGTGATTTTCAAGGATAGGCAAAAAGTGGGTTGTTTGGCCCTGGTAAATATCCAACCACTTGAGAATTTGATTTTTTTACTCCTTGAAATTTTTGGATCATTAGGTCCACTTTCATCCTCAACATGTTTCTGGCATGCATATCCACCATTCTCAAAGCATGTTAGGATTAGTTAATAGTCCCTTTCCTATAAAATTCCACCATGCTTATTATTAGGGGTTGTACTACTGGAATTTCGAGAACCTGGATAACAAAACCTTGGAGTTCATTTTTAGTGCCTGAAATAATTTAGAAATTTTTTTTTTTGCATACATGAACTCTAAAATTTTCATTTCGTTATGCTTTATATCTTTTTTTTTTACGAGAAAAATGGGAGAGTGAAAACTCAAGTTTGGATATGAAAAATATTTGAACATCCAAAATGGAAATGCACAAATGCTGAGAGAGATAGTTCCAAAAGGAATCTTTGATTTTTAAAGATAGGCAAAAAAGAGGGTAGTTTGGCCCTGGTAAATATCCAACCATTTAAGAATCTGTTTTTTTCTACTCGTTGAAGTTTTTGGATCATTAGGTCCACTTGCATCCTCAACATGTTTCTGGAATGCCTATCCACCACACTTAAAGCATGTTAGGATCTGTTACAAATCCCGTTCCTATAAAATTCCACCTGGCTTATTATTAAGGGTTGTACTAGTGGAATTTCCAGAACATGGATAACAAAACCTTGGTGTTCATTTTTAATGCCTGAAATAATTTTGAATTTTTTTTTTTTGCATACATGAACTCTAAAACGTTCATTTTGTTATGCCTTATATGTTTTTTGTTTATGAGAAAAATGGGACAGTGAAAACTCAAGTTTGGATCTGCAAACAAATTTGAACATCATAAATGGAAATGCACAAATGCTGAGAGAGATAGTTCCAAAAAGTGTCCGTGATTTTTAAGGATAGGCAAAAAGTGGGATGTTTGGCCCTGGTAAATATCCAAGCACATGTGAATTTGATTTTTTCTAGTCCTTGAAATTTTCTGATCATAAGGTCCACTTGCATCCTCAACATGTTTCTGGCATGCATATCCACCACACTTAAACATGTTAGGATTAGTTACAAGTCCCTTGCCGATAAGATTGCACCAGGCTTATTATTAAGGTTTGTACTAGTAAATTTTCCAAAACATGGATAACAAAAACTTGGATTTCATTTTTAGTGCCTGAAATAATTTTGAAATTTTTTTTTTGCATACATGACTTCTAAAATTTTCATTTTCTTATGCTTTTATCTTTTTTGTTTATGAGAAAAAATGGGAGAGTGAAAACTCAAGTTTGGATCTGAAAACAAATTTGAACATCCAAAATGGAAATGCAAAAATGCTGAGAGAGATAGTTCCAAAGAGTATCTGTGATTTTTAAGGATAGGCAAAAATTGGGTTGTTTGGCCCTGGTAAATATCCAACCACTTGAGAATTTGATCGTTTCTACTCCTTGAAATTTTGGGTCTTTATGTCCACTTGCATCCTCAACATGTTTCTGGCACGCATATCCACCACACTTAAAGCATGTTAGGATCAGTTTCAAGTCCCTTTCCTATAAAATTCCACCAGGCTTATTATTAGAGGCTGTAGTAGTGGAATTTCTAGATCATGGATAACAAAACCTTGGAGTTCATTTTTAGTGCCTGAAATAATTTTAAAATTTTTTTTTGGCATACATGAACTCTAAAATTTTGATTTTGTTATGCCTTATATCTTTTTTTTTACGAGAAAAATGGGAGAGTGAAAACTCAAGTTTGGATCTGAAAACAAATTTGAACATCCAAAATGGAAATGCACAAATGCTGAGAGAGATAGCTCCAAAAAGTGTCTGTGATTTTCAAGGATAGGCAAAAAGTGGGTTGTTTGGCCTTGGTAAATATCCAACCACTTGAGAATTTGATTTTTTTACTCCTTGAAATTTTTGGATCATTAGGTCCGCTTGCATCCTCAACATGTTTCAGGCATGCATATCCACCATTCTCAAAGCATGTTAGGATCAGTTCATTGTCCCTTTCCTATAAAATTCCACCATGCTTATTATTAGGGGTTGTACTACTGGAATTTCGAGAACCTGGATAAAAAAACCTTGGAGTTGATTTTAAGTGCCTGAAATAATTTAGAAATTTTTTTTTTTTGCATACATGAACTCTAAAATTTTCATTTCATTATGCTTTATATCTTTTTTTTTTTACGAGAAAATGGGAGAGTGAAAGCTCAAGTTTGGATCTGAAAAATATTTGAACATCCAAAATGGAAATGCACAAATGCTGAGAGAGATAGTTCCAAAAGGAATCTTTGATTTTTAAAGATAGGCAAAAAAGAGGGTAGTTTGGCCCTGGTAAATATCCAACCATTTAAGAATCTGATTTTTTCTACTCCTTGAAGTTTTTGGATCATTAGGTCCACTTGCATCCTCAACATGTTTCTGGCATGCATATCCACCACACTTAAAGCATGTTAGGATCAGTTACAAATCCCGTTCCTATAAAATTCCACCAGGCTTATTATTAAGGGCTATACTAGTGGAATTTCCAGAACATGGATAACAAAACCTTGGAGTTCATTTTTAGTGCTTGAAATAATTTTGAAAGTTTTTTTTTTCCATACATGAACTCTAAAATTTCATTTTGTTATGCCTTATATCTTTTTTGTTTATGAGAAAAATGGGAGTGTGAAAACTCAAGTTTGGATCTGAAAACAAATTTGAACGTTCAAAATGGAAATGCACAAATGCTGAGAGAGATAGTATCTAAAAGTATCTGTGATTTTTAAGGAGAGGAAAAAAGTGGGTTGACTTGCCCTAACCACATGAGAATTTGGTGTTTTCTACTCCTTGAAATTTTTGGATCAGTAGGTCCACTTGCATCCTCAACATGTTTTTGACATGCATATCCACCACGCTTAAAGCATGTTAGGATCAGTTACATGTCCCTTTCCTATAAAATTCCACCAGGCTTATTATTAGAGGCTGAACTAGTGGAATTTCCAGAACATGGATAACAAAACCTTGGAGTTCATTTATAGTGCCTGAAATAATTTTGAAATTTTTTTTTTTGCATACCTGAACTCTAAAATTTTCATTTTGTTTTGCCTTATATCTTTTTTGTTTACGAGAAAAATGGGACAGTGAAAACTCAAGTTTGGATCGGAAAAAAAATTTGAACATCATAAATGAAAATGCACAATTGCTGAGAGAGATAGTTCCAAAAAGTATCTGTGATTCTTAAGGATAGGCAAAAAGTGGGTTGTTTGGCCCTGGTAAATATCCAACCACTTGTGAATTTGATTTTTTCTACTCCTTGAAATTTTCTGATCATTAGGACCACTTGCATCCTCATCCTGGTTCTGGCATGCATATCCACTACACTTAAAGCATGTTAGGATCAGTTACAAGTCCCTTTCCTATAAAATTCCACCAGGCTTATTATTAAGGGCTGTACTAGTGAAATTTCCAAAACATGGATAACAAAACCTTGCATTTCTTTTTTAGTGCCTGAAATAATTTTGAAATTTTTTTTTTGCATACATGAACTCTAAAATTTTCATTTTGTTATGCTTTATATCTTTTTTATTTACGACAAAAATGGGAGTGTAAAAACTCAAGTTTGGATCTGAAAAAAAATTTGAACATCCAAAATTGAAATGCACAAATGCCGAGAGAGGTAGTTCCAAAAAGTATCTGTGATTTTTTAGGATAGGCAAAAAGTGGGTTGTTTGGCCCTGGTAAATACCCAACTACTTGAGAATTTGATTTTTTCTACTCCTTGAAATTTTCTGATCATTAGGTCCACTTGCATCGTCAACATGTTTCTGGGATGCATATCCACCACACTTAAAGCATGTTAGGATCAGTTACAAGTCCCTTTCCTATAAAATTCCACCAGGCTTATTATTGAGGGTTGTACTAGTGAAATTTCCAAAACATGGATAACAAAACCTTGGATTTCATTTTTAGTGCCTGAAATAATTTTGAAATTTTTTTTTTGCATACATGAACTCTAAAATTTTCCTTTTGTTACGCGTTATATCTTTTTTGTTTACGAGAAAAATGGAAGAGTGAAAACTCAAGTTTGGATCTGAAAACAAATTTTAACATCCAAAATGGAAATGCACAAATGCTGAGAGAGATAGTTCCAAAAAGTATCAGTGATTTCTAAGGATAGGCAAAAAGTGGGTTGTTTGGCCCTGGTAAATATCCCACCACTTGTGAATTTGATTTTTTCTACTCCTTGAAATTTTCTGATCATTAGGTCCACTTGCATCGTCAACATGTTTCTGGGATGCATATCCACCACATTTAAAGCATGTTAGGATCAGTTACAAGTCCCTTTCCTATAAAATTCCACCAGGCTTATTATTGAGGGTTGTACTAGTGAAATTTCCAAAACATGGATAACAAAACCTTGGATTTCATTTTTAGTGCCTGAAATAATTTTGAAATTTTTTTTTTGCATACATGAACTCTAAAATTTTAATTTTGTTATGGTTTTATCTTTTTTCTATACGAGAAAATGGGAGAGTGAAAACTAAAATTTATATCTGAAAACAAAGTCGAACATCCAAAATGGAAATGCACAAATGTTGAAAGGGATAGTTCCAAAAAGTATCTGTGATTTTGTAAGGATAGGAAAAAAGTGGGTTGTTTTGCCCTGGCAAATATCCAACCACTTGAGAATTTGATCTTTTCTACTCCTTGAAATTTTTGGATCGTTATGTCCCCTTGCATCCTCAACATGTTTCTGGCTTGCATATCCACCACACTTAAAGCATGTTAGGATTAGTTACAAGTCCCTTTCCTATAAAATTCCACCAGGCTTATTATTAGGGGTTGTTCTAGTGGAATTTCCAGAACATGGATAACAAAACCTGGGAGTTCATTTTTAGTGCTTAAAATAATTTTGAAATTTTTATTTTGCATACATGAGCTCTAAAATTTTCATTTTATTATGCCTTATATCTTTTTTGTTTACGAGAAAAATGGGAGTGTGAAAACTCAAGTTTGGATCTGAAAACAAATTTGAACATCCGAAATGGAAATGCAGAAATGCTAAGAGAGATAGTTCCTAAAAGTATCTGTGATTTTTAAGGATAGGCAAAAAGTGGGTTGTTTTGCCCTTACCACTTGAGAATTTGATTTTTTCTACTCATTGAAATTTTTGGATCAGAAGGTCCACTTGCTTCCTCAAAATTTTTCTGGCATGCATATTCACCACGCTTAAAGCATGTTAGGAACAGTTACAAGTCCCTTTCCTATAAAATTCCACCACGCTTATTATTAGAGGCTGAACTAGTGGAATTTCCAGAACAAGGATAACAAAACCTTGGAGTTCATTTTTAGAGCCTGAAATAATTTTGAACTTTTTTTTTGCATACATGAACTCTAAAATTTTCATTTTGTTATGCCTTATATCTTTTTTGTTTATGAGAAAAATAGGACAGTGAAAACTCAAGTTTGGAACTGAAAACAAATTTGAACATCATAAATGGAAATGCACAAATGCTGAGAGAGATATATCCAAAAAGTATCTGTGATTTTTAAGGATAGGCAAAAAGTGGGTTGTTTGGCCCTGGTAAATATCCCACCACTTGTGAATTTGATTTTTTCTACTCCTTGCAATTTTCTGATCATTAGGTCCACTTGCACCGTCAACATGTTTCTAGGATGCATATCCACCACACTTAAAGCATGTTAGGATCAGTTACAAGTCCCTTTCCAATAAAATTCCACCAGGCTTATTATTAAGGGTTGTACTAGTGAAATTTCCAAAACATGGATAACAAAACCTTGGATTTCATTATTAGTGCCTGAAATAATTTTGAAATTTTTTTTTTGCATACATGAACTCTAAAATTTTAATTTTGTTATGGTTTTATCTTTTTTCTATACGAGAAAAATGGGAGAGTGAAAACTAAAATTTATATCTGAAAACAAAGTCGAACATCCAAAATGGAAATGCACAAATGTTGATAGGGATAGTTCCAAAAAGTATCTGTGATTTTTTAAGGATAGGAAAAAAGTGGGTTGTTTTGCCCTGGAAAATATCGAACCACTTGAGAATTTGATCTTTTCTACTCCTTGAAATTTTTGGATCGTTATGTCCTCTTGCATCCTCAACATGTTTCTGGCATGCATATCCACCACACTTAAGGCATGTTAGGATTAGTTACAAGTCCCTTTCCTATAAAATTCGACCAGGCTTATTATTAGGGGCTGTTCTAGTGGAATTTCCAGAACATGGATAACAAAACCTGGGAGTTCATTTTTAGTGCTTAAAATAATTTTGAAATTTTTATTTTGCATACATGAGCTCTAAAATTTTCATTTTATTATGCCTTATATCTTTTTTGTTTACGAGAAAAATGGGAGTGTGAAAACTCAAGTTTGGATCTGAAAACAAATTTGAACATCCGAAATGGAAATGCAGAAATGCTAAGAGAGATAGTTCCTAAAAGTATCTGTGATTTTTAAGGATAGGCAAAAAGTGGGTTGTTTTGCCCTTACCACATGAGAATTTTATTTTTTCTACTCCTTGAAAATTTCTGATCAGTAGGTCCACTTGCATCCTCAACATGTTTCTGGCATGCATATCCACCACGCTTATATCCACCACGCTTAAAGCATGTTAGGATCAGTTACAAGTCCCTTTCCTATAAAATTCCCCCAACCTTTATTATTAGGGGATGTACTAGTGGAATTTCCAGAACATGGATAACAATACATTCGAGTTCATTTTTAGTGCCTGAAATAATTTTGAAATTTTTTTTTTTTGCATACATGAACTCTAAAATTTTCATTTCGTTATGCCTTATATCTTTTTTGTTTATGAGAACAAGGGGACAATGAAAACTCAAGTTTCGATCTGAAAACAAATTTGAATATCATAAATGGAAATGCACAAATGCTGAGAGAGATAGTTCCAAAAAGTATCTGTGATTTTTAAGGAAAGGCAAAAAGTGGGTTGTTTGGCCCTGGTAAATATCCAACCACTTGTGAATTTGATTTGTTCTAGTCCTTGAATTTTTCTGATCATTAGGTCCACTTGCATCCTCAACATGTTTCTGGCATGCATATCCACCACACTTAAAGCATGTCAAGATCAATTACAAGTCCCTTTCCTACAAAATTCCACTAGGCTTATTATTAATGGCTGTACTAGTGAAATTTCCAGAACATTGATAACAAAACCTTGGATTTCATTTTTAGTGCCTGATATAATTTTGAAATTTTTTTTTTGCATATATGAACTCTAAAATTTTCATTTTGTTATGCTTTATATCTTTTTTGTTTACGAGAAAAATGGGAGAGAGAAAACTCTAGTTTGGATCTAAAAACAAATTTGAACATCCAAAATGGAAATGCACAAATGCCGAGAGAGATAGTTCGAATAAGTGTCAGTGATTTTTAAGGATAGGCAAAAAGTAGGTTGGTGGCCCTAGTAAATATCCATCCACTTGAGAATTTGATCTTTTCTACTCCTTGAAATTGTTGGATCGTTATGTCCACTTGCATCCTCAACATGTTTCCAACATGCATATCCACCACACTTAAAGCATGTTAGGATCAGTTACAAGTCTCTTTCCTATAAAATTCCACCAGGCTTATTATTAGGGGCTGTTCCAGTAGAATTTCCAGAACATGGATAACAAAACCTTGGAGTTCATTTTTAGTGCTTGAAATAATTTTGAAATTTTTTTTTTGCATACATGAACTCTAAAATTTACATTTTTTTATGCCTTATATCTTTTTTGTTTACGGGAAAAATGGGAGTGTGAAAACTCAAATTTGGATCTGAAAACAAATTTGAACATCCAAACTGGAAATGCACAAATGCTGAGAGAGATAGTTCCAAAAAGTATCTGTGATTTTTAAGGAAAGGGAAAAAGTGGGTTGTTTTGCCCTTACCACATGAGAATTTTATTTTTTCTACTCCTTGAAATTTTTGGATTAGTAGGTCCACTTCCATCCTCAACATGTTTCTGGCATGCATATCCACCACGCTTAAAGCATGTTTGGATCTGTTACAAGTCCCTTTCCTATAAAATTCCACCATGCTTATTAGTTGAGGCTGAACTAGTGGAATTTCCGGAACATGGATAACAAAACCTTGGAGTTCATTTGTAGTGCCTGAAATAATTTTGAACTTTTTTTTTTGCATACATAAACTCTAAATTTTCATTTTGTTATGCCTTATATCTTTTTTGTTTATGACAAAAATGGGACATTGAAAAGTCATGTTTGGATCTGAAAACAAATTTGAACATCATAAATGGAAAAGTACAAATGCTGAGAGAGATAGTTCCAAAAAGTATCTGTGATTTTTAAGGATAGGCATAAAGTGGGTTGTTTGGATCTGGTAAATATCCAACCACTTGTGAATTCGATTTTTTCTACTCCTTGAAATTTTCTGATCATTAGGTCCACTTGCATCCTCAACATGTTTCTGGCATGCATATCCACCACACTTAAAGCATGTTAGGATCAGTTACAAGTCCCCTTCCTATAAAATTCCACTTGCCTATTTATTAAGGGCTGTACTAGCAAAATTTGCAGAACATGGATAACAAAACCTTGGATTTCATTTTTAGTGCCTAAAATAATTTTGAAATTTTTTTTTTGCATACATGAACTCTAAAATTTTCATTTTGTTATGCCTGATTTCTTTTATTGTTTACGACAAAAATGGGAGAGTGAAAACTCAAGTTTGGATCTGAAAACAAATTTGAACATCCAAAATAGAAATGCACAAATGCTGAGAGAGACAGTTCCAAAAAGTATCTGTGATTTTTAATGATAGGCAAGAAGTGGGTTGTTTGGCCCTGGTAAATATCCAACCTTTTGAGAATTTGATTTTTTCTACTCCTTGAAATTTATGGATCATTAGGTCCATTTGCATCCTCAACATATTTCTGGCATGCATATCCACCACTCTTAAAGCATGTTAGGATCAGTTAATAGTTCCTTTCCTATAAAATTCCACCTTGCTTATTATTAGGGGCTATACTAGTGGAATTTCCAGAACATGGATAACAAAACCTTTGAGTTCATTTTTAGTGCCTGAAATAATTTTGAATTTTTTTTTTTGCTTAGTTGAACACTAAAATTTTCATTTTGTTATGCCTTATATCTTTTTTGTTTACGAGAAAAATGGGAGAGTGAAAAGTCAAGTTTGGATTTGAAAACAAATTTGAACATCCAAAATGGAAATGCACAAATGCTGAGAGAGATAGTTCCTAAAAGTATCTGTGATTTTTAAGGATAGGCAAAAAGTGGGTTATTTGGCCATAGTAAAT
This sequence comes from Aristolochia californica, assembly GCF_029961685.1. Classification (NCBI taxonomy): domain Eukaryota; kingdom Viridiplantae; phylum Streptophyta; class Magnoliopsida; order Piperales; family Aristolochiaceae; genus Aristolochia; species Aristolochia californica. Next base: position 11,501,912 of record NW_027181771.1, read on the forward strand.
ATCCAACCACTTGAGAATTTTATTTTTTGTACACCGTGAAATTTTTGGATCATTAGGTCCATTTGCATCCTTAACATGTTTTTGGTATGCATATCCACCACACTTAAAGCATGTTAGGATCAGTTACAAGTCCCTTTCCTATAAAATTCCACCAAGCTTATTATTAGGGGCTGTACTAGTAGAATTTCCAGAACATGGATATCAAAACCTTTGAGTTCATTTTCAGTGCCTGAAATAATTTTGAAATTTTTTTTTCGCATACATGATCTCTAAAATTTTAATTTTGTTATCCCTTATATCTTTTTTGTTTAGGAGAAAAATGGGATAGTGAAAACTCATGTTTGGATCTGAAAACAAATTTGAACATCCAAAATGGAAATGCACAAATGCTGAGAGAGATTGTTCCAAAAAGTATCTGTGATTTTTAAGGATAGGCAAAAACTGGGTTGTTTTGCCATGGTAAATATTCAACCACTTGAGAATTTGATTTTTTCAAATCCTTGAAATTTTTGGATCATTATGTCCACTTGCATCCTCAACATGTTTCTGGCATGCATATCCACCACACATAAAGCATGTTAGGATCAGTTACAAGTCCCTTTCCTATGAAGCTCCACCAGGATTATTATAAGGGGATGTACTAGTGGAATTTCCAGAACACGGATAAGAAAACCCTGGAGTTCATTTTTAGTGCCTGAAATAATTTTGAAATTTTTTTTTGCGTAAATGAACTCTAAAACTTTCATTTTGTTGTGCTTTATATCTTTTTTGTTTAAGAGAAAAATGGGAGAGTGAAAACGCAAGTTTGGATCTGAAAATAAATCTGAACATCAAAAATGGAAATGCACAAATGCTGAGAGAGATAGTTCCAAAATGCATTTGTGATTTTTAAGGATAGGCAAAAAGTGGGTTGTTTGCCCTAGTAAATATCCAACCACTTGAGAATTTGATTTTTTCTACTCCTTGAAATTTTTGGATCATTAGGTCCACTTGCATCCTCACCATGTTTCTGGCATGCATATCCACCACACTTAAACCATGTTAGGATCAGTTACAAGTCCCTTTCCTATAAAATTCCTTCAGGGTTATTATTAGGGGCTATACTAGTGGAATTTCCAGAACATGGATAACAAAACCTTGGAGTTCAGTTTTAGTGCCTGAAATAATTTTGAAAATTTTTTTTTGCATACATGAACTCTAAAATTTTCATTTTGTTATGCTTTAGTTCTTTTTTGTTTACGAGAAAAATGGGAGAGTGAAAACTACAGTTTAGATCTGAAAAAAAATTTGAACACCCAAAATGGAAATGCACAAATTCTGAGAAAGATAGTTCCAAAAAGTATCTGTGATTTTTAAGGATAGGCAAAAAGTGGGTTGTTTGGCCCGGGTAAATATCCAACGACTTGAGAATTTGATTTTTTCTACTCCTTGAAATTTTTTGATGATTATGTCCACTTGCATACTCAACATGTTTCTGGCATGCATATCTACCTCACTTAAAGCTTGTTAGGATCGGTTGCAAGTCCCTTTCCTATAAAATTCCACAAGGCTTAATATTAATTGCTGTACTAGTGGAATTTCCATATCATGGATAAAAAAACCTTGGAGTTCATTTTTAGTGCCTGAAATAATTTTGAAATTTTTTTTTTTGCATTCATGAACCTTAAAAATTTCATTTTGTTATGCCTTATATCTTTTTTGTTTACGGGAAAAATGGGATAGTGAAAACTCAAGTTTGGATCTGAAACCAATTTGGAACATCCAAAATGGAAATGCACAAATTCTGAGAGCGATAGTTCCAAAAAGTATATGTGATTTTTAAGGATAGGCAAAAAGTGGGTTGTTTGGCCTTGGTAAATATCCAACCACTTGAGGCTTTGATTTTTTCTACTCCTTGAAATTTTTGGATCATTAGGTCCACTTGCATCCTCAACATGTTTCTACCATGCATATTCTCCACAATTAAAGCATGTCAGGATCAGTTACAAGTCCCTTTCCTATAAAATTCGACCAGGATTATTATTAGGGGTTGTACTAGTTGAATTTCCAGAACATGGATAACAAAACCTTGGAGTTCATTTTTAGTGCCTGAAATAATTTAGATTTTTTTTTTTTTGCATACAAGAACTCTAAAATTTTCATTTTGTTATGCCTTATATATTTTTTGTTTACGAGAAAAATGGGAGAGTGAAAACTCCAATTTAGATTTGAAAACAAATTTGAACATCCAAAATGGAAATGTAGAAATGATGAGAGAGATAGTTCCAAAAAGTATCTGTGATTTTTAAGGAAAGGCAAAAAGTGGGTTGTTTGGCCCTGGTAAATTTCCATCCACTTGAGAATTTGATTTTCTCTACTCCTTGAAATTTTTGGATCATTATGTCCACTTACATCCTCAACATGTTTCTGGCATGCATATCCACCTCACTTAAAGCATGTTAGGTTCAGTTACAAGTCCCTTTCCTATAAAATTCCACCAGGCTTATTATTTGGGGTTGTACTAGTGGAATTTCCAGAACAAGGATAACAAAACCTTGGAGTTCATTTTTAGTGCCTGAAATAATTTTGAAATTTTTTTTTGCATACATGAACTCCAAAATATTCATTTTGTTATGCCTTATATATTTTTTGTTTACGAGAAAAATGGAAGAGTGAAAACTCAAGTTTGGATCTGAAAACAAATTTGAATATCCAAAATGGAAATGGACAAATGCTGAGAGAGATAGTACCAAAAAGTTTATGTGATTTTTAATGATTGGCAAAAAGTGGGTTATTTGGCCCTGGTAAATATCCAACCAATTGAGAATTTGATTTTTTCTACTCCTTGAAATTTTTGGATGATTAGGACCACTTGAATCCTCAACATGTTTCTGGCATGCATATCCACCACACTTAAAGCATGTTAGGATCAGTTACAAGTCCCTTTCCTATAAAATTCCACCAAGCTTATTATAAGGGGTTGTACTAGTGGATTTTCAGGAACATGGATAACAAAACCGTGGAGTTCATTTTTAGTTTCTGAAATAATTTTGAAATTTTTTTTTTGCATACATGAACTCTAAAATTTTCATTTTTTTATGCCTTATATCATTTTTGTTTACGAGAAAAATGGGAGAGTGAAAACTCAAGTTTGGATCTGAAAACAAATATGAACATCCAAAGTGGAAATTGACAAATGCTGAGAGAGATAGTTCCAAAAAGTATCTGTGATTTTTAAGGATTGGCAAAAAGTGGGTTGTTTTGCCCAGGTAAATATCCAACCACTTGAGAATTTCATTTTTTCTACTCTTTGAAAATTTTGGATCATCAGGTCCACTTGCATCCTCAACATGTTTCTGGCATGCATATCCACCATACATAAAGCATGTTAGGATCAGTTACAAGTCCCTTTCCTATAAAATTCCACCAGGCTTATTATTAGCGGCTGCACTAGTGGAATTTCGAGAACATGGATAACAAAACCTTGGAGTTCATTTTTAGTGCCAGAAATAATTTTGAAATGTTTTTTTTGCATACATGAACGCTAAAATTTTAATTTTGTTATGCCTTACATCTTTTTTGTTTATGAGAAAAATGGGATAGTGAAAACTCAAGTTTGGATCTGAAAACAAATTAGAACATCCAAAATGGAAATGCACAAATGCTGAGAGCGATAGTTCCAAAAAGTATATGTGATTTTTACGGATAGGCAAAAAGTGGTTTGTTTGGCCCTGATAAATATCTAACCACTTGAGAATTTGATTCTTTCTACTCCTTGAAATTTTCTGATCATTAGGTCCACTTGCATCCTCAACATGTTTTTGGCATGCACATCTAGCACACTTAAAGCAAATTAGGATCAATTACAAGTCCCTTTCCTATAAAATTCCACCAGGCTTATTATTAGGGGTTGTAATAGTGGAATTTCTAGATCATGGATAACAAAACCTAGGAGTTCATTTTTAGTTCCTGAAATAATTTAGAAATTTTTTATTTGCATACATGTACTCTAAAATTTTCATTCTGTTATGCCTTATTTCTTTTTGTTTACGAGAAAAATGGTAGAGTGAAAACTCATGTTTGGATCTGAAAATAAATTTGAACATCCAAAATGGAAATGGACAAATGCTGAGAGAGATAGTTCCAAAATGTACTTGGGATTTTTAAAGATAGGCTAAAAGGGGGTTGTTTGGCCCTGGTAAATATCCAACCACTTGAGAATTTGATTTTTTCTACTCCTTGAAATTTTTGGATCATTATGTCCACTTGCATACTCAACATGTTTCTGTCATGAATATCCAAAAAACTTAATGCATGTCAGGATTAGTTAGTACTCCCATTCCTATAAAATTCCACCAGGCTTATTATTAGGGGTTGTACTAGTGGAATTTCCAAAACATGGATAACAAATTGGAGTTCATTTTTAATGCCTAAAATAATTTTGAATTTTTTTTTTTGCATATAAGAACTCTAAGATTTTCATTTTGTGATGCCTTATATATTTTTTGTTTACAGGAAAAATGGGAGAGTGAAAATTCAAGTTTGGATCTGAAAACAAATTTGAACATCCAAAATGGAAATGCACAAATGCAGAGAGAGATAGTTCCAAAAAGTATCTGTGATTTTTAAGGATAGGCAAACAGTGAGTTGTTTGGCCCTGGTAAATATCCAACCACTTGAGAATTTCATTTTTTCCTACTCCTTGAAATTTTTGGATCATTAGGTCCACTTGCATCCTCAACATGTTTCTGCCATGCATATCCACCACACTTAAAGCATGTTAGGATCAGTTACAAGTCCCTTTCCTATAAAATTCCACCAAGATTATTATTAGGGGCTATACCAGTGGAATTTCTAGAACATGGATAACAAAACCTTGGTGTTCATTTTTAGTGCCTGAAATAATTTTGAAATTTGTTTTTGCATACATGAAATCTAAAATTTTCATTTCGTTATGCCTTATATCTTTTTTGTTTACGAGAAAAATGGGAGATTGAATACTCAAGTTTGGATCTACAAAAAAATTTGAACATTTAAAATGGAAATGCACAAATGCTGAGAGAGATAGTTCCAAAAAGTATCTGTGATTTTTAAGGATAGGCAAAAAGTGGCTTGTTTGGCCCTCGTAAATATCCAACCACTTGAGACTATGTTTTTTTCTACTCCTTGAAATTTTTGGATCATTACGTCCACTTGCATCCTCAACATGTTTCTGCCATGCATACCCACCACACTTAAAGCATCTTAGGATCAGTTACAAGTCCCTTTACTATAAAATTCCACCAAGATTATTATTTGGAGCTTTACTAGTGGAATTTCCAAAACATGGATAAAAAAACCTTGGAGTTCATTTTTAGTGCCTGAAATAATTTGGAAACTTTTTTTTTGCATACTTGAACTCGAAAATTTTCATTTAGTTATGACTTACACCTTTTTTGTTTACGAGAAAAATGGGAGAGTGAAAACTCAGGTTTGGATCTAAAAACAAATATGAACATCCAAAATGCAAATCCACAAATGCTAAGAGAGATAGTTCCAAAAAGTATCTCTGATTTTTAAGGATAGGCTAAAAGGGAGGGTGAGGGGGGGGGGGGGGGGGGGGGGGGGGGGGGGGGGAGGGGGGGGAGGTTGCATCCTCAACATGTTTCTGCCATGCATATCCACCACACTTAAAGCATGTTAGAATCTGTTACAAGTCCCTTTCCGATAAAATTCCACCAGGCTTATGATTATGGGATGTACTAGTTGAATTTCAAGAACATGGATAACAAAACCTTGGAGTTCATTTTTAGTGGCTCAAATAATTTTGAAATTTTTTTTTTGCATACATGAACTCTAAAATTTTCATTTCATTATGCCTTGTATCTTTTTTGTTTACGAGAACAATGGGAGAGTGAAAACTCAAGTTTGGATCTAAAGACAAATTTGAACATCCAAAATGGAAATGCACAAATGCTGAGAGAGATAGTTCCAAAAAGTATCTGTGATTTTTAAGGATAGGCAAAAAGTGGGTTGTTTGGCCCTGGTAAATATCCAGCCACTTGAGAATTTGATTTTTTCTACTCCTTGAAATTTTTTGATCATTATGTCCACTTGCACCCTCAACATGTTTCTGGCATGAATATCTAGCACACTTAAGGCAAATTAGGATCAGTTACAAGTCCCTTTCCTATAAAATTCCACCAGGCTTATTATTAGGGGCTGTACTAGTGGAATTTCCAGATCATGGATAACAAAACCTAGGAGTTCATTTTTAGTTCCTGAAATAATTTTGAAATTTTTTATTTGCATACATGTACTCTAAAATTTTCATTCTGTTATGCCTTATTTCTTTTTGTTTACGACAAAAATGGTTGAGTGAAGACTCATGTTTCGATCTGAAAATAAATTTGAACATCCAAAATGGAAATGCGCAAATGCTAAGAGAGAGAGTTCCAAAATGTACTTGGGATTTTTAAAGATAGGCTAAAAGTGGGTTGTTTGGCCCTGGTAAATATCCAACCACTTGAGAATTTGATTTTTTCTACTCCTTGAAATTTTTGGATCAATTTGTCTACTTGCATCCTCAACATGTTTCTGTCATGCATATCCACAAAACTTAATGCATGTCAGGATTAGTTAGTAGTCCCTTTCCTATAAAATTCCACCAGGCTTATTATTAGGGGTTGTACTAGTGGAATTTCCAAAACATGGATAACAAAACCTTGGTGTTCATTTTTAATGCCTAAAATAATTTTGAAATTTTTTTTTTGCATACATGAACTCTAAAATTTTCATTTTGTGATGCCTTATATATTTTTTGTTTACGAGAAAAATGGGAGAGTGAAACTCAAGTTTGGATCTGAAAACAAATTTGAACATCCAAAATGGAAACGCACAAATGCTGAGAGAGATAGTTCCAAAAAGTATTTGTGATTTTTAAGGATAGGCAAAAAGTGGGTTGTTTGGCCCTGGTAAATATCCAACCACTTGAGAATTTGATTTTTTCTACTTCTTGAAATTTTTGGATCATTATGTCCACTTGCATCTTCAACATGTTTCTGGCATGCATATCCACCAAACATAGAGCATGTTAGGATCAGTTACCAGTCCCTTTCCTATAAAATTTCACCAGGCTTATTATTAGGGGCTGTACTAGTGGAATTTCCAGAACATGCATAACAAAACCTTGGAGTTAATTTTTAGTGCCTGAAATAATTTTGAAATTGTTTTTTTTTTGCATACATGAACTCTTAAATTTACATTTTGTTATGCCTTATATCTTTTTTGTTTACGAGAAAAATGCGAGAGTGAAAACTCAAGTTTGGATCTGAAAACAAATTTGAACATCCAAAATGGAAATCCACAAAAACTGATAGAGGTAGTTCCAAAAAGTATATGTGATTTTTAAGGATAGGCAAAAAGGGGGGGTGGTTTGCCCTGGTAAATATCCAACAACTTCAGAATTTGATTTTTTCTACTCCTTGAAATTTTCTGATCATTAGGTCCACTTGCATCCTCAGCATGTTTCTGGCATGCATATCCACCACACTTAAAGCATGTTAGGATCAGTTACAAGTCCCTTTCCTATAAAATTCCACCAGGCTTATTATTAGGGGTTGTACTAGTGGAATTTATAGAACATGGATAACAAAACCTTGCAGTTCATTTTTAGTGCCTGAAATAATTTTGAAATTTTTATTTTGCATACATGAAATCTAAAATTTCATTTGTTATACCTTATATCTTTTTTGTTTACGAGAAAAATGGGTGAGTGAAAACTCAAGTTTGGATCTGAAAACAAATTTGAACATCCAAAATGGTAATGTACAAATGCTGAGAGAGATAGTTCCAAAAAAGTATCTGTGATTTTTAAGGATAGGCAAAAAGTGGGTTGTTTGGCCCTAGTAAATATCCAACCACTTGAGAATTTGATTTTTTCTACTCCTTGAAATTTTTGGATCATTATGTCCACTTGCATCCTCAACATGTTTCTGTCATGCATATCCACCTCACTTAAAGCATGTTAGGATCAGTTACACGTCCCTTTCCTATAAAATTCCACCAGGCTTATTATTTGGGGCTGTACTAGTGAAATTTCCAGATCATGGATGACAAAATCTTGGAGTTCATTTTTAGTGCCTTAAATAATTTTGAAATTTTTTTTTTGCATACTTGAACTAAAAAATTTACATTTTGTTATGCCTTATACCTTTTTCGTTTATGAGAAAAATGGGAGAGTGAAAACTCAAGTTTGGATTTGAAAATAAATTTGAACATCCAAATTGGAAATGCACAAATCCTGAGAGAGAAAGTTCCAAAAATTATCTGTGATTTTTAAGGATAGGCAAATTGTGATTTGTTTGGCCCTGGAAAATATCCAACCACTTGAGAATTTGATATTTTCTACGCCTTGAAATTTTCTGATCATTAGCTCCACTTGCATCCTCAACTTGTTTCTGGTATGCATATCCACCACACTTAAAGCATGTTAGGATCAGTTACAAGTCCCTTTCCTATAAAATTCCACCGGGTTTATTATTAGGGGCTGTACTTGTGGTATTTCCAGAACATGGATAACCAAAACTTGGAGTTCATTTTTAGTGCCTGAAATAATTTTGAAATTTTTTTCTTGCATACATGAACTTTAAAATTTTCATTTTGTTTTGCTTTATATCTTTTTTGTTTATGACTAAAATGGGAGAGTGAAAACTCAAGTTTGGATCCGAAAACAAATTTGAACATCCAAAATGGAAATGCACAACTGTAGAGAGAGAGATAGTTCCAAAAAGTATCCGTGGTTATTAAGGATAGGCAAAAAGTGGGTTGTTTGGCCCTGGTAAAAATATCCAACCACTTGAGAATTTGATTTTTTCTTCTCCTTGAAATTTTTGGATCATTAGGTCCACTTGCATCCTCAACATGTTTCTCACATGCATATCCACCACAGTTAAAGCAAGTTAGGATCAGTTAAGAGTCCATTTCCTATAAAATTCCACTAAGCTTATTATTAGGGGTTGTACTAGTGGAATTTCCAGAACATGGATAACAAAACCTTGGAGTTCATTTTTATTGCCTGAAATAATTTTGAAATTTTTTTGTTGCATACATGAACACTAAAATTTTCATTTTGTTATGCCTTATATCTTCTTTGTTTGCGAGAAAAATGGGAGAGTGAAAACTCAAGTCTGGATCTGAAAACAAATTTAAACATCCCAAATAGAAATGCACAAATGCTGAGAGCGATGGTTCCAAAACGTATCTGTGATTTTTAAGGATGGGCAAAAAGTGGGTTGTTTGGCCCAGGTAAATATCCAACCGCTTGAGAATTTTATTTTTTCGACACCGTGAAATTTTTGGATCATCAGGTCCACTTGCATCCCTAACATGTTTTTGGTATGCATATCCACCACACTTAAACCATGTTTGGATCACTTACAAGTCCCTTTCCTATAAAATTCCACCACGCTTATTATTAAGGGCTGTACTTGTGGAATTTCCAAAACATGGATAACAAAACCTTTGGGTTCATTTTTAGTGCCTGAAATAATTTTGATATTTTTTTTTTGCATTCTTCAACTCTAAAATTTTCATTTTGTTTTGCCTAATATCTATTTTGTTTACGAGAAAAATGGGAGAGTGAAAACTCAAGTTTGGATCTGAAAACAAATTTGAACATCCAAAATGGAAATGCACAAATGCTGAGAGAGATAGTTCCAAAAAGTATCTGTGATTTTTAAGGATAGGCAAAAAGTGGGTTGTTTGGCCCGGGTAGATATCCAACCACTTGTGAATTGGATTTTTTCTACTCCTTGAAATTTTTGGATCATTAGGTCCACTTTCATCCTCAGCATGTTTCTAGCATACAAATACACCACACTTAAAGCATGTTAGGATCAGTTACAAGTCCCTTTCCTATGAAACTCCACCAGGATTATTGTTAGGGGTTGTACTAGTGGAATTTCAGGAACATGGATAACAAAAAATTGGAGTTCATTATTAGTGCATGAAATAATTTTGAAATTTTTTTTTTGCATAAATGAACTCCACAATTTTCATTCTGTTATGCCTTATATTTTTTTTGTTTTAGAGAAAAAAGGGAGAGTGAAAACTCAAGTTTGGATCTGAAAACAAATTTGAACATCGAAAATGGAAATGCACAAATGGTGAGAGAGATAGTTCCAAAAAGTATCTGTGTCTTTTAAGGATAGGCAAAAAGTGAGTTGTTTGCCCCTGGTAAATATCCAACCACTAGAGAATTTCATTTTTTCTACTCCTTGAAATTTTTGGATCATTAGGTCCACTTGCATCCTCAACATGTTTCTGGCATGCATATCCACCACACTTAAAGCATGTTAGGATCAGTTACAAGTCCCTTTCCTATAAAATTCCACCAGGATTATTATTAGGGGTTGTACTAGTGGAATTTCTAGAACATGGATAACAAAACCTTGGTGTTCATTTTTAGTGCCTGAAATAATTTTGAAATTTTTTTTTGCATACATGAAATCTAAAATTTTCATTTCGTTATGCCTTATATCTTTTTTGTTTACGAGAAAAATGGGAGATTGAAAACTCGAGTTTGGATCGATAAACAAATTTGAAAATTTAAAATGGAAATGCAAAAATGATGAGAGAGTTAGTTCCAAAAAGTAACTGTGAGTTGTAAGGATAGGCAAATAGTGGGTTGTTTGGCCCTGGTAAATATCCAACCACTTGAGAATTTGATTTTTTCTCCTCCTTGAAATTTTTGGATCATTATGTCCACTTGCATCTTCAACACGTTTCTGGCATGCATATCCACCAAACTTAAAGCATGTTAGGATCAGTTACAAGTCCCTTTCCTATAAAATTTCTCCAGGCTTATTATTAGGGGCTGTACTAGTGGAATTTCCAGAACATGCATAACAAAACCTTGGAGTTCATTTTTAGTGCCTGAAATAATTTTGAAATTGTTTTTTTTTTGCATACATGAACTCTTAAATTTTCATTTTGTTATGCCTTATATCTTTTTTGTTTACGAGAAAAATGGGAGAGTGAAAACTCAAGTTTGGATCTGAAAACAAATTTGAACATCCAAAATGGAAATCCAAAAAAACTGAGAGAGGTAGTTCCAAAAAGTATCTGTGATTTTTAAGGACAGGAAAAAAGGGGAGGGAGGAGGGGGGGGGGGGGGGGGGGGGGGGGGGGGGGGGGGGGGGGGGGGGTGGTTGGTTGGCCCTGGTAAATATCCAACCACTTCAAAATTTGATTTTTTCTACTCCTTGAAATTTTCTGATCATTAGGTCCACTTCCATCCTCAACATGTTTCTGGCATGCATATCCACCACAATTAAAGCATGTTAGGACCAGTTCCAACTCCCTTTCCTATAAAATTCCACCAGGCTTATTATTAGCGGCTGTACTAGTGGAATTTCTAGAACATGGATAACAAAACCTTGGAGTTCATTTTTAGTGCCTGAAATAATTTTGAAATTTTTTTTTTGCATACATGAAATCTAAAATTTTCCTTTGTTATACCTTATATCTTTTTTGTTTACGAGAAAAATGGGAGAGTGAAAACTTAAGTTTGGATCTTAAAACAAATTTGAACATCCAAAATGGTAATGCACAAATGATGAGAGAGATAGTTCCAAAACAGTATCTGTGATTTTTAAGGATAGGAAAAAAGTGGGTTGTTTGGCTCTATTAATATCCAACCACTTGAGAATTTGATTTTTTCTACTCCTTGAAATTTTTGGATCATTATATCCGCTTGCATCCTCAACATGTTTCTGTCATGGATATCCACCTCACTTAAAGCATGTTAGGATCAGTTACACGTCCATTTCCTATAAAATTCCACCAGGCTTATTATTTGGGTCTGTACTAGTGAAATTTCAAGATCATGGATGACAAAATCTTGGAGTTCATTTTTAGTGCCTTAAATAATTTTGAAATTTTTTTCTTGCATACTTGAACTCAAAAATTTTCATTTTGTTATGCCTTATAACTTTTTCGTTTACGAGAAAAATGGGAGAGTGAAAACTCAAGTTTGGATTTGAAAATAAATTTGAATATCCAAAATGGAAATGCACAAATGCTGAGAGAGAAAGTTCCAAAAATTATCTGTGATTTTTAAGGATAGGCAAATTGTGGTTTGTTTGGCCCTGGAAAATATCCAACCACTTGAGAATTTGATTTTTTCTACGCCTTGAAATTTTCTGATCATTAGCTCCACTTGCATCCTCAATTTGTTTCTGGTATGCATATCCACCACACTTAAAGCATGTTTGGATCAGTTACAAGTCCCTTTCCTATAAAATTCCATCGGGCTTATTATTAGGGGCTGTACTAGTGGAATTTCCAGAACATGGATAACCAAAACTTGGAGTTCATTTTTAGTGCCTGAAATAATTTTGAAATTTTTTTCTTGCATACATGAACTTTAAAATTTTCATTTTGTTTTGCTTTATATCTTTTTTGTTTACGACTAAAATGGCAGAGTGAAAACTCATGTTTGGATCTGAAAACAAATTTGAACATCCAAAATGGAAGTGCACAACTGCAGAGAGAGAGATAGTTCCAAAAAGTATCCGTGATTATTAAGGATAGGCAAAAAGTGGGTTGTTTGGCCCTGGTAAAAATATCCAACCACTTGAGAATTTGATTTTTTCTTCTCCTTGAAATTTTTGGATCAATAGGTCCACTTGCATCCTCAACATGTTTCTCGCATGCATATCCACCACAGTTAAAGCAAGTTAGGATCAGTTAAGAGTCCCTTTCCTATAAAATTCCACCAAGCTTATTATTAGGGTCTGTACTAGTGGAATGTCCAAAACATGGATAACAAAACCTTGGAGTTCATTTTTAGTGCTAAAATAATTTTGAAATTTTTTTGTTGCATACATGAACACTAAAATTTTCATTTTGTTATGCCTTATATCTTCTTTGTTTACGAGAAAAAAGGGAGAGTGAAAACTCAAGTTTGGATCTGAAAACAAATATGAACATCCAAAATGGAAATGCACAAATGCTGAGAGAGATAGTCCCAAAAAGTATCTGCGATTTTTATGGATAGGCAAAAAGTTGGTTGCTTGGCCCTGGTAAATATCCAACCAATCGAGAATTTGATTTTTTCTACTCCTTGAAATTTTTGGATCATTAGGTCCACTTGCATCCTCAACATGTTTCTGGCATGCATATGCACCACACTTAAAGCATGTTAGGATCAGTTACAAGTCCCTTTCCTATGAAACTCCACCAGGATTATTATAAGGGGTTGTACTAGTGGAATTTCCAAAACATGGATAACAAAACCTTGGAGTTCATTTTTAGTGACTGAAATAATTTTGAAATTTTTTTTTGCATAAATGAACTCTAAAATTTTCATTTTATTGTGCCTTATATCTTTTTTATTTAAGAGAAAATTGGGAGAGTGAGAACACAAGTTTGGAACTGAAAATAAATTTGAACATCAAAAATGGAAATGCACAAATGCTGAGAGAGATAGTTCCAAAATGTATTTGTGATTTTTAAGGATAGGCTAAAAGTGGGTTGTTTGGCCCTAGTAAATATCCAACCACTTGAGAATTTGATTTTTTCTACTCCTTGAAATTTTTGGATCATTAGGTCCACTTGCATCCTCAACATGTTTCTAGCATGCATATCCACCACACTTAAACCATGTTAGGATCAGTTACAAGTCCCTTTCATATAATATTCCTCCAGGCTTATTATTAGGGGTTATACTAGTGGAATTTCCAGAACATGGATAACAAAAACTTGGAGTTCATTTTTAGTGCCTGAAATAATTTTGAAATTTTTTTTTTCCATACATGAACTCTAAAATTTTCATTTTGTTATGCCTTAGTTCTTTTTTGTTTACGAGAAAAATTGGAGAGAGCAAACTCAAGTTTAGATCTGAAAACAAATTTGTACATCCAAAATGGAAATGCACAAATGCTGAGACAGATAGTTCCAAAAGGTATCTGTGATTTTTAAGGATAGGCAAAAAGTGGGTTGTTTGGCTCTGGTAAATTTCCAACCACTTGAGAATTTGATTTTTTCTAGTCCTTGAAATTTTTGGGTCATTAGGTCCACTTGCATCCTCAACATGTTTCTGGCAAGCATATCCACCACACTTAAACCATGTTAGGATCAGTTACAAGTCCCTTTCCTATAAAATTCCTCCAGGCTTATTATTAGGGGCTGTACTAGTGGAATTTCCTGAACATGGATAACAAAACATTGGAGTTCATTTTTAGTGCCTAAAATAATTTTGAAATTTTTTTTTTATACTTGAACTCTAAAATTTTCATTTTGTTATGCCCTATATCTTTTTTGTTTACGAGAAAAATGGGAGAGCGAAAACTCATGTTTGAATCTGAAGACAAATTTGAACATCCAAAATGGTAATGCACAAATGCTGAGAGAGATAGTTCCCAAAAGTATATGTGATTTTTATGGATAGGCAAAAAGTGGGTTGTTTGGCCTTTGTAAATATCCAACCTCTTGAAAATTTGATTTTTTCTACTCCTTTAAATTTTTGGATCATTTGGTCCACTTGTATCCACAATGTGTTTCTGGCATGCATATCCACCACACATAAAGCATTTTAGGATCAGTTACAAGTCCCTTTCCTATAAAATTCCACCAGGCTTATTATTAGGGGCTGTACTAGTGGAATTTCCAGATCATGGATAACAAAACCTTGGAGTTCATTTTTAGTTCTTGAAATAATTTTGAATTTTTTTTTTTGCATACATGAACTCTAAAATTTTCATTTTGTTATGCCTTATTTCTTTTATGTTTAGGAGAAAAATGGGTGACTGAAAACTCATGTTTGGATCTGAAAACAAATTTGAACATCCAAAATGGAAATGCACAAATGCTGAAAGAGATAGTTCAAAAATGTATTTGTGATTTTTAAGCATAGGCAAGAAGTGGGTAGTTTGGCCCTGGTAAATATCCAACCACTTGAGAATTTGATTTTTTCTAGTCCTTGAAATTTTTGGATCATTAGGTCCACTTGCATCCTCAACATGTTTCTGGCATGCATATCCACCACACTTAAACCATGTTAGGATCAGTTACAAGTCCCTTTCCTATAAAATTCCTCCAGGCTTATTATTAGGGGCTGTACTAGTGGAATTTCCCGAACATGGATAACAAAACCTTGGAGTTCATTTTTAGTGCCTGAAATAATTTTGAAATTTTTTTTTTATACTTGAACTCTAAAATTTTCTTTTTGTTCTGCCCTATATCTTTTTTGTTTACGAGAAAATTGGGAGAGCGAAAACTCATGTTTGGATCTGAAAACAAATTTGAACATCCAAAATGGTAATGCACAAATGCTGAGAGAGATAGTTCCCAAAAGTATATGTGATTTTTAAGGATAGGCCAAAAGTGGGTTGTTTGGCCTTGGTAAATATCCAACCTCTTGAAAATTTGATTTTGTCTAGTCCTTTAAATTTTTGGATCATTTAGTCCACTTGTATCCACAATGTGTTTCTGGCATGCATATCCACGACACATAAAGCATTTTAGGATCAGTTACGGGTCGCTTTCCTATAAAATTCCACCAAGATTAATATAAGGGGCTGTACTAGTGGAATTTCAAAAACATGGATTAGAATACCTTGGAGTTCATTTTTAGTGCCTGAAAAAATTTTAAATTTTTTTTTTTGTATCCATGAACTCTTAAATTTTCATTTTGTTAAGCCTTATATGTCTTTTGTTTACGAGAAAAATAGGAGAGTGAAAACTTAATTTTGGATCTGAAAAAAAATTTGAAGATCCAAAATGGAAATGCACAAATGTTGAGAGAGATAGTTCGAAAAAGTATCTGTGATTTATAAGGATAGGCAAAAAGTGGGTTGTTTGGCCGTGGAAAATATCCAACCACTTGAGAATTTGATTTTTTCTACTTCTTGAAATTTTTGGATCATTAGGTCCACTTGCATCCTCAACATGTTTCTTGCATGCATATCCACCACACTTAAAGCACGTTTGGATCAGTTAGTAGTCCCTTTCCTATAAAATTCCACCAGGCTTATTATTAGGGGCTGTACTAGTGGAATTTCCAAAACATGGATAACAAAACCTTGGAGTTCATTTTTAATGCCATAAATAATTTTGAATTTTTTTTTTTTGCATACCAGAACTCTTAAATTTTCATTTTGTGATGCCTTATATATTTTTTGTTTATGAGAAAAAAGGGAGAGTGAAAACTCAGGTTTGGATCTGAAAAAAAATTTGAACATCCAAAATGGAAATGCACAAATGCTGAGAGACATAGTTCCAAAAAGTATCTGTGATTTTTAAGGATAGGCAAACAGTGGGTTGTTTGGCCCTGGTAAATATCCAACCACTTCAGAATTTGATTTTTTCTACACCTTGAAATTTTTGGATCATTAGGTCCACTTGCATCCTCAACATGTTTCTACCATGCATATCCTCCACAATTAAAGCATGTTAGGATCAGTTACAAGTCCCTTTCCTATAAAATTCCACCAGGATTATTATTAGGGGTTGTACTAGTGGAATTTCGAGAACATGGATAACAAAACCTTGGAGTTCATTTTTAGTGCCTGAAATAATTTAGATTTTTTTTTTTTGTTTTTGCATACAAGAACTCTAAAATTTTCATTTTGTTATGCCTTATATATTTTTTGTTTATGAGAAAAATGGGAGAGTGAAAACTCAAGTTTGGTTCTGAAAACAAATTTGAACATCCAAAATGGAAATGCACAATTGCTGAGAGAGATAGTACCAAAAAGTATCTGTGATTTTTAAGGATAGGCAAAAAGTGGGTTGTTTGGCCCAGGTAAAAATATCCATCCACTTGAGAATTTGATTTGTTCTACACCTTGAATTTTTTGGATCATTATGTCCACTTGCATCCTCAACATGTTTCTGGCATGCATATCCACCTCACTTAAAGCATGTTAGGTTCAGTTACAAGTCCCATTCCTATAAAATTCCACCAGGCTTATTATTAGGGGTTGTACTAGTGGAATTTCTAGAACATGGATAACAAAACCTTGGAGTTCATTTTAAGTGCCTGAAATAATTTTGAAATTTTTTTTTTTGCATACATGAAGTCTAAAATTTTCATTTTGTTATGCCTTATATCATTTTTGGATGATTAGGTTCACTTGCATCCTCAACATGTTTCTGGCATGAATATCCACCACACTTAAAGCATGTTAGGATCAATTACAAGTCCATTTCCTAAAAAATTCCACCAAGCTTATTATAAGGGGTTGTACTAGTGGATTTTCAGGAACACGAATAACAAAACCGTGGAGTTCATTTTTAGATTGTGAAATAATTTTGAAATTTTTTTTTTGCATACATGAACTCTAAAATTTTCATTTTGTTATGCCTTATATCATTTTTGTTTACGAGAAAAATGGGAGAGTGAAAACTCAAGTTTGGATCCGAAAACAAATATGAACATCCAAAATGGAAATGCACAAATGCTGAGAGCGATAGTTCCAAAAAGTATCTGTGATTTTTAAGGATTGGCAAAAAGTTGGTTGTTTGGCCCTGGTAAATATCCAACCACTTTAGAATTTGATTTTTTTCTACTCCTTGAAAATTTTGGATCATTAGGTCCACTTGCATCCTCAACATGTTTCTGGCATGCATATCCACCATACAT
Source organism: Aristolochia californica (assembly GCF_029961685.1). Lineage (NCBI taxonomy): Eukaryota > Viridiplantae > Streptophyta > Magnoliopsida > Piperales > Aristolochiaceae > Aristolochia > Aristolochia californica. Next base: position 11,519,517 of record NW_027181771.1, read on the forward strand.
AAAGCATGTTAGGTTCAGTTACAAGTCCCTTTCCTATAAAATTCCACCAGGCTTATTATTAGGCGCTGCACTGGTGGAATTTCCAGAACATGGATAACAAAACCTTGGAGTTCATTTTTAGTGCCTGAAATAATTTTGATATTTTTTTTTGCATACATGAACACTAAAATTTTCATTTTGTTATGCCTTATCGCTTTTTTGTTTACGAGAAAAATGGGATAGTGAAAACTCTAGTTTGGATCTGAAAACAAATTTGAACATCCAAAATGGAAATGCACAAATGATGAGAGCGATAGTTCCAAAAAGTATCTGTGATTTTTAAGGATAGGCAAAAAGTGGGTTGTTTGGCCCTGGAAAATATCCAACCACTTGAGAATTTAATTTTTTCTACACTATGAAATTTTTGGATCATTAGGTCCACTTGCATCCTTAACATGTTTCTGGTATGCATATCCACCATACTTAAAGCATGTCTGGATCAGTTATAAGTCCCTTTCCAATAAAATTCCACCAAGCTTATTACTAGGGGCAGTACTAGTGAAATTTCATGAACATGGATAACAAAACCTTTGATTTCATTTTTAGTGCCTGATATAATTTTGAATTTTTTTTTTTGGTTACTTGAACTCAAAAATTTTCATTTTTTTATGCCAAATATCAATATTGTTTACGAGAAAAATGGGATAGTTAAAACTCAAGTTTGGATCTGAAAACAAATTTGACATTCGAAAATGGATATGCACAAATTGTAAGAGAGATAGTTCCAAAAAGTATCCGTGATTTTTAAGGATAGGCAAAAACTGGGTTGATTGGCCCTGGTAAATATCCAACCACTTGAGAATTTGATTTTTTCTACTCCTTGATATTTTTGGATCATTAGGTACACTTGCATCCTCAACATGTTTTTGGCATGCATATCCACCACACTTAAAGCATGGTTGTATCAGTCACAAATCCCTTTCCTATAAAATTCCACCGATCTTATTATTAGGGGCTGTACAAGTGGAATTTCCAGAACATGGATAACAAAAACATGGAGTTCAACTTTAGCGCTTGAAATAATTTTGAAATTTTTTTTTTTGCATACAAGAACTCTAAAATTTTCATTTTGTTATGCCTTATACCTTTTTTGTTTACGAGAAAAATGGGAGAGTGAAAACTCAAGTTTGGATTTGGAAATAAATTAGAACATCCAAAATGGAAATGAACAAATACTGAGAGAGATAGTTCAAAAAAGTATCTGTGATTTTTAAGGATGGGCAAATACTGGGTTGTTTGGCCCTAGTAAATATCCAACCACTTGAGAATTTGATTTTTTCTACTCCTTGAAATTTTCTGATCATTAGTTCCACTTGCATCCTCAGCATATTTCTAGCATGCATATCCACCACACTTAAAGCATGTTAGGATCAGTTACAAGTCCCTTTCCTATAAAATTCCACCAGGCTTATTATTAGGGGTTGTACTAGTGGAATTTCCAGAACACGGAAAACAAAACCTTGGTGTTCATTTTTAGTGCCTGAAATAATTTTGAATTTTTTTTTTTGCATACATGTACTCTAATATTTTCATTTCGTTATGCCTTATATCTTTTTTGTTTACGACAAAAATTGGAGTGTGAAAACTCAAGTTTGGATCAATAAACAAATTTGAACATTCAAAATGGAAATGCACAAATGCTGAGAGAAATAGTTCCGAAAAGTATCTGTGATTTTTAAGGATAGGCAAAAAGTGGGTTGTTTGGCCCTCGTAAATATCCAACCACTTGAGACTTTGATTTTTTCTACTCCTCGAAATTTTTGGATCATTAGGTCCACTTGCATCCTCAACATGTGTCTGCCATGCATATCCACCACACTTAAAGCATGTTAGGATCAGTTACAAGTCCCTTTCCTATAAAATTCGACCAAGCTTATTATTAGGGGTTGTACAAGTGGAATTTCCAGAATATATAACAAAACCTTGGAGTTCATTTTTAGTGCCTGAAATAATTTTGAAATTTTTTTTTTTTGCTTACTTGAACTCTAAAATTTTCATTTTGTTATGACTTATACGTTTTTTGTTTACGAGAAAAATGGGAGAGTGAAAACTCAAGTTTGGATCTGAATATAAATTTGAACATCCAAAATGGAAATGCACAAATGCTGCGAGAAATAGTTCCAAAAAGTATCTGTGATTTTCAAGGATGGGCAAATAGCGGGTTGTTTGGTCCTGGTAAATATCCAACCACTTCAGAATTTGATTTTTTCTACTTCTTGAAAATTTTGGATCATTAGGTCCACCTGCATCCTCAACATGTTTCTCGCATGCATATCCACCAGGCTTATTATTAGGGGTTGTACTAGTGGAATTTCCAAAACATGGATAGCAAAACCTTGAAATTTTTTTTTGCATACATGAACTCTAAAATTTTCATTTTGTGATGCCTTTTTTCTCTTTTGTTTACGAGAAAACTGGGAGAGTGAAAACTCAAGTTTGGATCTGAAAACAAATTTGAACATGCAAAATGAAAATCCACAAATGCTGAGAGAGATAGTTCCAAAAAGTATCTGTGATTTTTAAGGATAAGCAAAAAGTGGGTTGTTTGGGGGGGGGGGGGGGGGGGGGGGGGGGGGGGGGGGGGGGGGTTAGGCCCTGGTAAATATCCAACCACTTCAGAATTTGATTTTTTCTACTCCTTGAAATTTTCTGATCATTAGGTCCACTTGCATCCTCAACATGTTTCTGGCATGCATATCCACCACACTTAAAGCATGTTAGGATCAGTTACAAGTCCCTTTCCTATAAAATTCCACCAGGCTTATTATTAGGGAATGTACTAGTGGAATTTTCAGAGCATGGATAACAAAACCTTGGAGTTCATTTTTAGTGCCTGAAATAATTTTGAATTTTTTTTTTTGCATCCATGACCTCTAAAATTTTCATTTTGTTATGCCTTATATCTTTTTTGTTTACGAGAAAAATGGGAGAGTGAAAACTCATGTTTGGATCAGAAAACAAATATGAATATCCAAAATGAAAATCCACAATTGCTGAGAGAGATAGTTCAAAAAGTATTTGTGATTTTTAAGGATAGGCAAAAAGTGGGTTGTTTGCCCATGGTAAATATCAAACCACTTGAGAATTTGATTTTTTCTACACCTTGAAATTTTTGGATCATTAGGTGGACTTGCATCCTCAACATGTTTCTGGCATGTATATCCACCACACTTAAAGCATGTTCGGATCAGTTACCAGTCCCTTTCCTATAAAATTCAAGCAGGCTTATTATTAGGGATTGTACAAGTGGAATTTCCAGAACATGGATAACAAAACCTTGGAGTTCATTTTTAGTGCCTGAAATAATTTTCAAATTTTTTTTTGCATACATGGACTCTAAAATTTTAATTTTGTTATGCCTTATATCTTTTTTGTTTACGAGAAAAATGGGAGAGTGAAAACTCAAGTTTGGATATGAAATCAAATTTGAACATCGAAATTGGAAATGCACAAATGCTGAGAGAGATAGTTCCAAAAAGTATCTGTGTCTTTTAAGGATAGGCAAAAAGTGAGTTGTTTGGCCATTGTAAATATCCAACCACTTGAAAATTTGATTTTTTCTACTCCATGAAATTTTTTGATCAATAGGTCCCCTTGCGTCCACAACATGTTTCTGGCGTGCATATCTGCCACACTTAAAGCATGGTAGGATCCGTTACAAGTCCCTTTCATATAAAATTCCACCAAGCTTATTATTAGGGGTTGTACTAGTGGAATTTCTAGAACAAGGATAACAAAACCATGGAGTTCATTTTCAGTGCCAGAAATAATTTTGAAATTTTTTTTTTTTTGCATACATGAACTCTAAAATTTTCATTTTGTTATGCCTTATTTCTTTTTTCTTTACGAGAAAAATGGGAGTGTGAAAACTCAAGTTTGGATCTGAAAACAAATTTGAACATCCAAAATGGAAATTCACAAATGGTGAGAGAGATAGTTCCAAAAAGTATCTGTGATTTTTAAGGATAGGCAAAAAGTGGGTTGTTTGGCTTTGGTAAATATCCAACCACTAGAGAATTTGATTTTTTCTACTCCTTGAAATTTTTCGATCATTAGGTCCACTTGCATCCTCAACATGTTTCTGGCATGCATATCCACCACACTTAAACCATGTTAGGATCAGTTACAATTTCCTTGCCTATAAAATTCCACCAGGCTTATTATTAGGGGTTGTACTAGTGGAATTTCAAGAACATGGCTAACAAAACCTTGGAGTTCATTTTTCGTGCCTGAAATTATTTTGAAATTTTTTTTTTTGCATACATGATCTCTTAAATTTTCATTTTGTTTTTCCTTATATCTTTTTTGTTTACGAGAAAAATGGGAGAGTGAAAACTCAAGTTTGGATCTGAAAACAAATTTGAACATCCAAAATGAAAATGCGCAAATGCTGAGAGAGATAGTTCCAAAAAGTATCTGTGATTTTTAAGGATAGGCAAAAAGTGGGTTGTTTGGCCATGGTAAATATCCAACCACTTGAGAATTTGATTTTTTCTACTCCTTAAAATTTTTGGATCATTCGGTCCACTTGCGTCCTCAACTTGTTTCTGGCATGCATGTCCACCATGCTTAAAGCATGTTAGGAATAGTTTCTAGTCCCTTTCCTATAAAATTCCACCAGGCTTTTTATTAGGGGTTGTACTAGTGGAGTTTTCAGAACATGGATAACAAAACCATGGAGTTCATTTTTAGTGGCTGAAATAATTTTGAATTTATTTTTGCATTCATGAACTCTAAAATTTTAATTTTGTTTTGCCTTATATCTTTTTTGTATACGAGAAAAATGGGAGAGTGAAAACTCAGGTTTGGATCTGAAAACAAATTTGAACATCGAAAATGGAAATGCACAAATGCTGAGATTGATAGTTCCAAAAAGTATATGTGATTGTTAAGGATACGCAAAAAGTGGGTTGTTTGGCCATGGTAAATATCCACCCACTTGAGAATTTGATTTTTTCTACTCCTTGAAATTTTTGGATCATTAGTTCCACTTGCGTCCTCAACTTGTTTCTGGCATGCATATCCACCACACTTAAAGCATGTTAGGATCAGTTACCAATCCCTTTCCTATAAAATTCCACCAGGCTTATTATTAGGAGTTGTACTAGTGGAATTTCATGAACATGGATAACAAAACCTTGGAGTTCATTTTTAGTGCCTGAAATAATTTTGAAATTTTTTTTTTGCATACATGAACTCTAAAATTTTCATTTTGTTATGCTTGCTATCTTTTTTGTTTACGAGAAAAATGGGATATTGAAAACTCAAGTTTGGATCTGAAAACAAATTTGAACATCCAAAATGAAAATGCACAAATGCTGAGAGAGATAGTTCCAAAAAGTATCAGTGATTTTTAAGGATAGGCAAAAACTTGGTTGTTTGGCCATGGTAAATCTCCAACCAGTTGTGAATTGATTTTTTCTACTCCTTGAAATTTTTGGATCATTAGGTCCACTTGCATCCTCAACATGTTTCTCGCATGCATATCCACCACACTTAAGGCATGTTAGGATCAGTTACAAGTTCCTTTCATATAAAATTCCACCAAGCTTATTATTTGGGGTTGTACTAGTGGAATTTCCAGAACATGGATAACAAAACCATGGAGTTCATTTTTAGTGCCTGAAATAATTTTGAAATTTTTTTTTTGCATACATGAACTCTAAAATTTTCATTTTGTTATGCTTGATATCTTTTTAGTTTACGAGAAAAATGGGGTATTGAAAACTCAAGTTTGGATCTGAAAACAAATTTGAACATCCAAAATAGAAATGCACAAATGGTGAGAGAAAGAGTTCCAAAAAGTATCTATGATTTTTAAGGATAGGCAAAAAGTGGGTTGTTTGGCCATGGTAAATATCCCACCACTTGAGAATTGATTTTTTCTACTCGAAATTTTTGGATCATTAGGTCCACTTGCATCCTCAACATGTTTCTGGTGTGCAAATCCACCACACTTAAAGCATATAAGGATCTGTTACAAGTCCCTTTCATATAAAATTCCACCAAGCTTATTATTAAGGGTTGTACTAGTGGAATTCCCAGAACATGGATAACAAAACCATGGAGTTCATTTTTAGTGCCTGAAATAATTTTGAAGTTTTTTTTTTGCATACATGAACTCTAAAATTTTCATTCTGTTATGCCTTATATCTTTTTTGTTTACGAGAAAAATGGGAGTGTGAAAACTCAAGTTTGGATCGGAAAACAAATTTGAACATCCAAAATGGAAATGCACAAATGCTGAGAGAGATAGTTCCAAAAAGTATCTGTGATTTTTAAGGATAGGCAAAAAGTGGGTTGTTTGGCCCTGGTAAATATCCAACCACTTGAGAATTTGATTTTTTCTACTCCTTGAAGTGTTGGGATCATTAGGTCCACTTGCATCCTCAACATGTTTCTGGCATGCATATCCACCACACTTAAAAGCATGTTAGGATCAGTTACAAGTCCCTTTCATATAAAATTCCACCAAGCTTATTATTAGGGGCTGTACGAGTGGAATTTCCAGAAAATGAATAACAAAACCATGCAATTCGTTTTAAGTGCCTCAAATAATTTCGAAATTTTTTTTTTTTTGGATTCATGAACTCTAAAATTTTCATTTTGTTATGCCTGATATCTTTTTTGTTTACGAGAAAAATGGGTGTGTGAAAACTCAAGTTTGGAACTGAAAACAAATTTGAACATCCAAAATGGAAATGCACAAATGCTGAGAGAGATAGTTCCAAAAAGTATCTGTGATTTTTAAGGATAGGCAAAAAGTGGGTTGTTTGGCGATGGTAAATATCCAACCACTTGAGAATTGATTTTTTCTACTCGAAATTTTTGGATCATTAGGTCCACTTGCATCCTCAACATGTTTCTGGTGTGCAAATCCACCACACTTAAAGCATATAAGGATCTGTTACAAGTCCCTTTCATATAAAATTCCACCAAGCTTATTATTAAGGGTTGTACTAGTGGAATTCCCAGAACATGGATAACAAAACCATGGAGTTCATTTTTAGTGCCTGAAATAATTTTGAAGTTTTTTTTTTTTTTGCATACATGAACTCTAAAATTTTCATTTTGTTATGCCTTATATCTTTTTTCTTTACGAGAAAAATGTGAGTGTGAAAACTCAAGTTTGGATCGGAAAACAAATTTGAACATCCAAAATGGAAATGCACAAATGCTGAGAGAGATAGTTCCAAAAAGTATCTGTGATTTTTAAGGATAGGCAAAAAGTGGGTTGTTTGGCCTTAGTAAATATCCAACCACTTGAGAATTTGATTTTTTCTACTCCTTGAAGTGTTGGGATCATTAGGTCCACTTGCATCCTCAACATGTTTCTGGCATGCATATCCACCACACTTAAAAGCATGTTAGGATCAGTTACAAGTCCCTTTCATATAAAATTCCACCAAGCTTATTATTAGGGGCTGTACGAGTGGAATTTCCAGAAAATGCATAACAAAACCATGCAATTCGTTTTAAGTGCCTCAAATAATTTTGAATTTTTTTTTTTTTGGATTCATGAACTCTAAAATTTTCATTTTGTTATGCCTGATATCTTTTTTGTTTACGAGAAAAATGGGAGTGTGAAAACTCAAGTTTGGAACTGAAAACAAATTTGAACATCCAAAATGGAAATGCACAAATGCTGAGAGAGATAGTTCCAAAAAGTATCTGTGATTTTTAAGGATAGGCAAAAAGTGGGTTGTTTGGCCCTGGTAAATATCCAACCACTTGAGCATTTGATTTTTTCTACTCCTTGAAATTTTTGGATCATTAGGTCCACTTGCATCCTCAATATATTTCTGGCATGCACATCCACCATACTTAAAGCATGTTAGGATCAGTTACAATTCCCTTGCCTATAAAATTCCACCAGGCTTATTATTAGGGGCTGCACTTGTGGAATTTCCAGAACATGGATAACAAAACGTTGGAGTTCATTTTTAGTGCCTGAAATAATTTTGAAATTTTTTTTTTCAAACATAAACTCTAAAATTTTCATTTTTTTATTCCTTATATCTTTTTTGTTTACGAGAAAAATGGGAGAGTGAAAACTCAAGTTCGGATCTGAAAACAAATTTTAACATCCAAAATGGAAATGCACAAATGCTGAGAGAGATAGTTCAAAAAAGTATCTGTGATTTTTAAGGATAGGCAAAAAGTGGGTTGTTTGGCCCTAGTAAATATTCAACCACTTGAGAATTTGATTTTTTCTACTCTATGAAATTTTTAGATCATTAGGTCCACTTGCCTCCTCAACATGTTTCATGCATGCATATCCACCACACTTAAAGCATGTTAGGATCAGTTACTAGTCCCTTTCCTATAAAACTCCACCAAGCTTATTATTAGGGGCTGTACTAGTGGAATATCTGGAACATGGATAACAAAACAATGGAGTTCATTTTTAGAGCCTGAAATAATTTTGAATATTTTTTTTTTGCATATATGAACTCTAAAATTTTCATTTTTTATGCCTTTTATCTTCTATGTTTCCGAGAAAAATGGGAGATTGAAAACTCAAGTTTGGATTCGAAAACAAATTTGAACATTCAAAAATGAAATGCACAAATGCTGAGAGAGATAGTTCCAAAAAGTATCTGTGATTTTTAAGGATAGGCTAAAAGTGGGTTGTCTGGCCCTGGTAAATATCCAACCTCTTGAGAATTTGATTTTTTCTACTCCTTGATATTTTTGGATCATTAGGTCCACTTGCATCCTCAATATGTTTCTGGCATGCATATCCACCACACTTAAAGCATGTTAGGATCAGTTACAAGTTCCTTTCCTATAAAATTCAACCAAGCTTATTATTAAGGGCTGTACAAGTGGAATTTCCAGAACATGGATAACAAAACCTTGGAGTTCATTTTTTGTGCTTGAAATAATTTTGAACTTTTTTTTTTTTGCATACATAAACTCTAAAATTTTCATTTTGTTATGACTTATTTCTTTTTTGTTTACGAGAAAAATGGGAGAGTGAAAACTAAAGTTTTGATCAAAAAACAAATTTGAACATCCAAAATGGAAATGCACAAATGCTGAGAGAGATAGTTCCAAAAAGTATTTGTGACTATTAAGGATAGGCTAAAAGTGGGTTGTATGCCCCTGGTAAATATCCAACCACTTGAGAATTTGATTTTTTCTATTCCATGAAAATTTTGGATCATTAGGTCCACTTGCATCCTCAACATGTTTCTGGCATCCATATCCACCACACTTAAAGCATTTTAGGATAAGTTACCAGTCCCTTTCCTATAAAATTCGACCAGGCTTACTATTATGGGTTGTACTTGTGGAATTTCCAGAACATGGATAACAAACACTTGGAGTAAATTTTTAGAGCCTGAAATAATTTTGAAATTTCTTTTTTGCATACTTGAACTCCAAAATTTTCATTTTGTTATGCCTTAGATCTTTTTTGTTTACGAGAAAAATGGGAGAGCGAAAACTCAAGTTTGGATCTGAAAACAAATTTGAACATCCAAAATGGAAATGCACAAATGCTGAGAGAGATAGTTCCACAAAGTATCTGTGACTTTTAAGGATAGGCAAAAAGTGGGTTGTTTAGCCATGGTAAATATCCAACCACTTGAGAATTTGATTTTTTCTACTCCTAGAAATTTTTGGATCATTCGGTCCACTTGCATCCTCAACATGTTTCTGGCCTGCATATTCTCCATACTTAAAGCATGTTAAGATCAGTTACAAGTCCCTTCCCTAAAAATTCAACCAGGCTTATTACTAGGGGTTGTACTAGTGGAATTTCTAGAACATGGTCAACAATATCTTGGAGTTCATTTTTAGAGCAAGAAATAATTTTGAAATTTTTTTTTTTTGATAACATGAGCTCTAAAATTTTCATTTTTTTATGCCTTATATCTTTTTTGTTTACGAGGACAATGGGAGAGTGAAAACTCAAGTTTGGATCTGAAAACAAATTTGAATATCCAAAATGAAAATGCACAAATGCTGAGTGAGATAGTTCCAAAAAGTATCTGTGATTTGTAAGGATAGGCAAAAAGTGGGTTGTTTGGCTCTGGTATTTATCCAACCACTTGAGAATTTGATTTTTTCTACTCCTTCAAATTTTTGGATCATTAGGTCCACTTGCGTCCTCAACATGTTTCTGGCATGCAAATCCACCACACTTAAAGCATGTTAGGATCAGTTACAAGTCCTTTTCCTATAAAATTCCACCAGGCTTATTATTAGGGATGTACATGTGGAATTTGTAGAACATGGATAACAAAACCTTGGAGTTCATTTTTAGTGCCTGAAATATTTTTGAAATTTTTTATTTGCATACATGAACTCTAAAATTTTCATTTTGTTATGCCTTATATATTTTTTTGTTTACGAGAAAAATGGGAGGGTGAAAACTGAAGTTTGGATCTGAAAACAAAGTTGAACATCCAAAAAGGAAATGCACAAATGCTGAGAGAGATAGTTCCAAAAAGTATCTGTGATTTTTATGGATAGGCAAAAAGTGGGTTGTTTGGCTCTAGTAAATATCCAACCACTTGAGAATTTGATTTTTTCTACTCTTTGAAATTTTTGGGTCATTAGGACGACTTGCATCCGCAACATATTTATGGCATGCATATCCACCACACTGAAAGCATGTTAGGATGAGTTACTAGTCCCTTTCCTATAAAATTCCACAGAGCTTATTATTCGGGGCAGTACTAGTAGAATTTCCAGAACATGGATAACAAAACCATGGAGTTCATTTTTAGTGCCTGAATTAATTTGGAATTTTTTTTTTTTTTTGCATACATGAACTTTAAAATTTTCATTTTGTTAATGTCTTATATCTTATTTGTTTACGAGAAAAATGGGAGAGTGTAAACTCATGTTTGGATCTTAAAACAAATTTGAACATCCAAAATGGAAATGCACAAATGCTGAGAGAGATAGTTCCAAAAAGTATTTGTGACTTTTAAGGATAGGAAAAAAGTGGGTTGTTTGGCACTGGTAAATATCCAACCACTTGAGAATTTGATATTTTCTACTCGTTCAAATATTTGGATCATTATGTCCACTTGCATCCTCAACAGGTTTCTTGCATGCATATCCACCACACTTAAAGCATGTTAGGATCAGTTACAAGTCCCTTTCCTATAAAATTCCACCAATCTTATTATTAGGGGTTGTACTAGTGGAATTTCCAGCATATGGATAACAAAACCTTGGAGTTCATTTTTAGTGCCTAAAATAATTTTGAAATTTATTTTTTTGGCATACATGAACTCTAAAATTTTCATTTTGTTATGCCGTATATCTTTTTTGTTTAGTAGAAAAATGGGAGAGTTAAAACTCAAGTTTGGTTTTGAATACAAATTTGAACATCCAAAATGGAAATGCACAAATGTTGAGAGATATAGTTCCTAAAAGTATCTGTGATTTTTAAGGATTGGCAAAAAATGGGTTGTTTGGCCCTGGAAAATATCCAACCACTTGAGAATTTGAATTTTTCTACTCCTTGAAAATTTTGGATCATTAGGTCCACTTGCATCCGCAACATGTTTCTGGCATGCATATCCACCACACTTAAAAGCATGTTAGGATCAGTTACAAGTCCCTTCCCTATAAAATTCCACCAGGCTTATTATTTGGGGATGTACTAGTGGAATTTCCAGAACATGGATAACAAAACCATGGAGTTCATTTTTAGTGCCTGAAATAATTTTTTTGCTTACATGAACTCTAAAATTTTCATTTTGTTATGCCTTATATCCTTTTTGTTTACGAGAAAAATGGGAGAGTGAAAACTCTAGTTTGGATATCAAAACAAATTCGAGCATCCAAAATGGAAATGCACAAATGCTGAGACAGATAGTTCCAAAAAGTATTTGTGACTTTTTGGGTTAGGCAAAAAGTGGATTGTTTGGCCCTGGTAAAAATCCAATCACTTGAGAATTTGATTTTTTCTACTCCTTGAAATTTTTGGATCATTTGGTCCACTTGCATTATCAACATGTTTCCGGCATGCATATCCACCACACTTAAAGCATGTTTGGATCAGTTACAAGTCCCTTTCCTATAAAATTCCACAATCTTATTATTAGGGGCTTTACTAGTGGAATTTCTAGAACATGGATAACAAAACCTTGGAGTTCATTTTTAGTGCCTTAAATAATTATGAAATTTTGTTTTTTTACATACAGGAACTCTAAAATTTTCATTTTGTTATGCCTTATTTCTTTTTTGTTTACGAGAAAAATGGGAGTGTGAAAACTCAAGTTTTGATCAGAAAACAAATTTGAACATCCAAAATGGAAATGCACAAATGCTGAGAGAGATAGTTCCAAAAAGCATGTGAGACTTTTAAGGATAGGCAAAAAGTGGGTTATTTGGCCCTGGTAAATATCCAACCACTTTAGAATTTGATTTTTTCTACTCGTAGAAATTTTTAGATCATTGGGTCCACTTTCATCCTCAACATGTTTCTTGCATGCATATCCACCACACTTAAAGCATGTTAGGATTAGTTACAAGTCCCTTTCCTATAGAATTCCACCAATCTTATTATTAGGGGTTGTACTAGTGGAATTTCCAGAACATGGATAACAAAACATTGGAGTTCATTTTTAGTGCCTGAAATAATTTTGAAATTTTGTTTTTTTGCATACATGAGCTCTAAAACTTTCATTTTGTTTTGCCTTATATCTTTTTTTGTTTACAAGAAAAATGGGAGAGTGAAAACTCAAGTTTGGATCTGGAAACAAATTTGAACATAAAAATTGGAAATGCACAAATGCTGAGAGAGATAGTTCAAAAAAGTATTTGTGACTTTTAAGGATAGGCAAAAAGTGGGTTGTTTGGCCCTGGTAAATATCCAACCACTTGAGAATTTGATTTTTTCTACTCCTCGAAATTGTTTGATCATTATGTCCATTTGCTTCCTCAACATGTTTCTGGCATGCATATCCACCACACTTAAAGCATGTTAGGATTAGTTACATGTCCCTCTCCTATAAAATTCCACCAATCTTATTATTAGGGGTTGCGCTAGTGGAATTTCCAGAACATGGATAACGAAACCATGGAGTTCATTTTTAGTGCCTGAAATAATTTAGAATTTTTTTTTTTGCATACTTGAACTCGTAAATTTTCATTTTGTTATACCTTATATATTTTTTTTGTTTACGAGAAAAATGGGAGAGTGAAAAGTCAAGTTCGGATCTGAAAACAAATTTGAACTTCAAAAATGGAAATGCATTCAAAAAAGTATCTGTGATTTTTAAGGATAGGCAAAAAGTTGGTTGTGTGGCCCTAGTAAATATCCAACCACTTGAGAATTTGATTTTTTCTACTCTTCGAAATTTTTAGATCATTAGGTCCACTTGCATCCTCAACATGTTTCTGGCCTTCATATCCACCACACTTAAAGCATGTTAGGATCAAGTACTAGTCCCTTTTCTATAAAATTCCACCAAGCTTATTATTAGGGGCAGTAATAGTGGAATTTCAAGAACATGGATAACAAAACCATGGAGTTCATTTTTAGTGTATGAAAAAATTTTGAAATTTTTTTTACACATACACGAACTCTAAAATTTTTATTTTTTTATGCCTTATATCTTTTTTGTTTACGAGAAAAATGGGAGAGTGAAAACTCAAGTTTGGATCTGAAAAAAAATTTGAACATCCAAAATTGAAATGCACAAATGCTGAGAGAGATAGTTCCAAAAAGTATCTGTGATTTTTAAGGATAGGCAAAAAGTGGGTTGTTTGGCCCTGGTAAATATCCAACCAATTGAGAATTTGATTTTTTGTACTCCTTGAAATTTTTGGATCATTAGGTCCACTTGCACCCTCAACATGTTTCTGGCATGCATATCCACCACACTTAAAGCATGTTAGGATTAGTTACAAGTCCCTTTCCTTTAAAATTCCACCAAGCTTATTATGAGGGGTTGTACTAGTGGAATTTCCAGAACATGGATAACAAAACCTTGGAGTTCATTTTTAGTGTAAGAAAAAATTTTGAAATTTTTTTTTACACATACATGAACTTTAAAATTTTCATTTTTTTATGCCTTATATCTTTTTTGTTTACGAAAAAAATCGGAGAGTGAAAACTCAAGTTTGGATCTGAAAACAAATTTGAACATCCAAAATTGAAATGCACAAATGCTGAGAGAGATAGTTCCAAAAAGTATTTGTGACTTTTAAGAATAGGCAAAAAGTGGGTTGTTTGGCCATTGTAAATATCCAACCACTTGAGAATTTGATTTTTTTCTACTCCATGAAATTTTTGGATCATTAGGTCCACTTGCATCCTCAACATGTTTCTGGCATGCACATCCACCACACATAAAGCATGTTAGGATCAGTTACAAGTCCCTTTCCTATAAAATTCCACTAATCTTATTATTACAGTTTGTACTAGTGGAATTTCCAAAACATGGATAACAAAACCTTGGAGTTCATTTTTAGTGCCTGAAATAATTTTGAAATTCTTTATTATTTGCATACATGAACTCTAATATTTTCGTTTTGTTATGCCTTACATCTTTTTTGTTTAGGAGAAAAATGGGAGAGTGAAAACTCAAGTTTGGATCTGAAAAAAAATTTGAACATCCAAAATGGAAATGCACAAATGCTGAGAGAGATAGTTCCAAAAAGTATCTGTGATTGTTATGGATAGGCAAAAAGTGGGTTGTTTGGCCCTGGTAAATATCCAGCCACTTGAGAATTTGATTTTTTCTACACCTTGAAATTTTTGGATCATTCGGTCCACTTGCATCCTAAACATGTTTCTGGCATGCATATCCACCACACTTAAAGCATGTTAGGATCAGTTACAAGTCCCTTCCCTATAAAATTCCACCAGGCTTATTATTAGGGGTTGTACTAGTGGAATTTTCAGAATATGGATAACAAAACCATGGAGTTCATTTTTAGTGCCTGAAATAATTTTGAAATTTTTTTTTTGCATACTTGAACTGTAAATTTTCATTTTGTTATGTCTTATATCTTTTTTGTTTACGAGAAAAATGGGAGTGTGAAAACTCAAGTTCGGATCTGAAAACAAATTTGAACATCTAAAAAGGAAATGCACAAATGCTGAAAGAGATTGTTCCAAAAAGTATCTGTGATTTTTAAGGATAGGCAAAAATTCGGTTGTTTGGCCATAGTAAATATCCAACCACTTGAGAATTTGATTTTTTCTACCCCATGAAATTTTTGGATCATAAGGTCCACTTGCATCGTAAACATGTTTCTGGCAAGCATATGCACCACACTTAAAGCATGTTAGGATCAGCTACATATCCCTTTCCTATAAAATTCAACCAGGCTCATTATTAGGGGTTGTACTTGTGGAATTTCCAGAACAAGGATAACAAAACCTTGAAGTTCATTTTTAGTGCCTGAAATAATTTTGGAATTTTTTTTTGCATACATGAACTCTAAAATTTTCATTTTGTTAACCCTTATAACTTTTTTGTTTACGAGAAAAATGGTAGAGTGAAAACTCAAGTTTGGATCTGAAAAGAAATTTGAACTTCCAAAATGGAAATGCACAAGTGCTGAGAGAGATAGTTCGAAGAAGTATCTGTGATTTTTAAGGATAGGCAAAAAGTGGGTTGTTTGGCCCTAGTAAATATCCAACCACTTGAGAATTTGAGTTTTCCTACTCTTTGAAATTTTTGGATCATTAGGTCCACTTGCATCCTCAACATATTTTTGGCACGCATATCCACCACACTTAAAGCATGTTTGGATCAGTTACAAGTCCCTTTCCTATAAAATACCACCAGGCTTTTTATTAGGGGATGTACTAGATGAATTTCCAGAACATGGATAACAAAACCTTGGAGTTCATTTTTAGTACTTGAAATAATTTTGAATTTTTTTTTTTTTTTGCATACTTGAGCACTAAAATTTTCATTTTGTTATGCCTTATATCTTTTTTGTTTACGAGAAAAATGGGAGAGTGAAAACTCAAGTTTGGATCTAAAAACAAATTTGAACATCCAAAATGGTAATGCACAAGTGCTGAGAGAGATAGTTCCAAAAAGTATATGTTATTTTTACGGATAGGCAAAAAGTGGTTGTTTGGCCCTGGTAAATATCCAACCACATGTGAATTTGATTTTTTCTACTCCTTGAAATTTTTGTATTATTAGGTCCACTTGCATCCTCAACATGTTTCTGGCATGCATATCCACCACACTTAAAGCATTTTAGGATCAGTTAGAAGTTCCTTTCCTATAAAATTCTACCAAGATTATTATTAGGGGCTGTACTAGTGGAATTTCCAGAACATGGATAACAAAACCTTTGAGTTCATTTTTAGTGCCTGAATTAATTTTGAATTTTTTTTTTGCATACATGAACTCCAGAATTTTCATTTTCTGATGCCTTATATCTTTTTTGTTTACGAGAAAAGTGGGAGTGTGAAAACTCAAGTTTGGATCTGAAAACAAATTTGAACATCCAAAATGGAAATGCACAAATGCTGAGAGAGATAGTTCCAAAAACTATCTGTGATTTTTAAGGATAGGCAAAAAGTGGGTTGTTTGGCCCTGGTAAATATCCAAGCAATTGAGAATTTAATTTTTTCTACTCCTTGAAATTTTCTGATCATTAGGTTCACTTGCATCCTGAACATTTTTCTGGCATGCATATCCACGTCACTTAAAGCATGTTAGGATCAGGATCAAGTCCCTTTCCTATAAAATTCGACCAGGCTTATTATGACGGGTTGTATTAGTGGAATTTCCAGATCATGGATAACAAAACCTTGGAGTTCATTTTTAGTGCCTTAAATAATTTTGAAATTTTTTTTTTGCATACATGAACTCTAAAATTTTCATTTTGTTATGCCTTATATCTTTTTTGTTGACGAGAAAAATGGGAGAGAGAAAACTCAAGTTTGGATCTAAAATCATATTTGAACATCCAAAATGGAAATGCACAAATGCTGAGAGAGACAGTTCGAAAAAGTATCTATGATTTTTAAGGATAGGCAAAAATTGGGCTCATTAGGTCCACTTGCATCCTCAACATGTTTCTGGCATGCATATCCACCACACTTAAAGCATGTTATGATCAGTTACAAGTCCCTTTCCTATAAAACTAGACCAGGCTTATTATTAGGGGGTTGTACTAGTGGAATTTCCAGAACATGGATAACGAAACCTTGGAGTTCATTTTTAGTGCCTGAAATAATTATGAAAATTTTTTTTTGGCATACATAGATTCTAAAATTTTCATTTTGTTATGCCTTATGACTTTTTTTTTTTACGTGAAAAATGGGAGTGTGAAAACTCAAGTTTGGATCTGAAAACAAATTTGAACATCCAAAATGGAAATGCACAAATACTGAGATAGATAGTAACAAAAAGTATCTGTGATTTTAAAGGATAGGCAAAAAGTGGGTTGTTTTGCCCTTACCACTTGAGAATTTTATTTTTTCTACTCCCTGAAATTTTTGGATCAGTAGGTCCACTTGCATGCTCAGCATGTTTCTGGCATGCATACCCACCGCTCTTAAAGCATGTTAGGATTAGTTACAAGTCCCTTTCCTATAAAATTCCACCAGGCTTATTATTAGGGGGTTGTACTAGTGGAATTTCCAGAACATGGATAACGAAACCTTGGAGTTCATTTTTAGTGCCTGAAATAATTATGAAATTTTTTTTTGGCATACATAGATTCTAAAATTTTCATTTTGTTATGCCTTATGACTTTTTTTTTTACGTGAAAAATGGGAGTGTGTAAACTCATGTTTGGATCTTAAAACAAATTTGAACATCCAAAATGGAAATGCACAAATGCTGAGAGAGATAGTTCCAAAAAGTATTTGTGACTTTTAAGGATAGGAAAAAAGTGGGTTGTTTGGCACTGGTAAATATCCAACCACTTGAGAATTTGATATTTTCTACTCGTTCAAATATTTGGATCATTATGTCCACTTGCATCCTCAACAGGTTTCTTGCATGCATATCCACCACACTTAAAGCATGTTAGGATCAGTTACAAGTCCCTTTCCTATAAAATTCCACCAATCTTATTATTAGGGGTTGTACTAGTGGAATTTCCAGCATATGGATAACAAAACCTTGGAGTTCATTTTTAGTGCCTAAAATAATTTTGAAATTTATTTTTTTGGCATACATGAACTCTAAAATTTTCATTTTGTTATGCCGTATATCTTTTTTGTTTAGTAGAAAAATGGGAGAGTTAAAACTCAAGTTTGGTTTTGAATACAAATTTGAACATCCAAAATGGAAATGCACAAATGTTGAGAGATATAGTTCCTAAAAGTATCTGTGATTTTTAAGGATTGGCAAAAAATGGGTTGTTTGGCCCTGGAAAATATCCAACCACTTGAGAATTTGAATTTTTCTACTCCTTGAAAATTTTGGATCATTAGGTCCACTTGCATCCGCAACATGTTTCTGGCATGCATATCCACCACACTTAAAAGCATGTTAGGATCAGTTACAAGTCCCTTCCCTATAAAATTCCACCAGGCTTATTATTTGGGGATGTACTAGTGGAATTTCCAGAACATGGATAACAAAACCATGGAGTTCATTTTTAGTGCCTGAAATAATTTTTTTGCTTACATGAACTCTAAAATTTTCATTTTGTTATGCCTTATATCCTTTTTGTTTACGAGAAAAATGGGAGAGTGAAAACTCTAGTTTGGATATCAAAACAAATTCGAGCATCCAAAATGGAAATGCACAAATGCTGAGACAGATAGTTCCAAAAAGTATTTGTGACTTTTTGGGTTAGGCAAAAAGTGGATTGTTTGGCCCTGGTAAAAATCCAATCACTTGAGAATTTGATTTTTTCTACTCCTTGAAATTTTTGGATCATTTGGTCCACTTGCATTATCAACATGTTTCCGGCATGCATATCCACCACACTTAAAGCATGTTTGGATCAGTTACAAGTCCCTTTCCTATAAAATTCCACAATCTTATTATTAGGGGCTTTACTAGTGGAATTTCTAGAACATGGATAACAAAACCTTGGAGTTCATTTTTAGTGCCTTAAATAATTATGAAATTTTGTTTTTTTACATACAGGAACTCTAAAATTTTCATTTTGTTATGCCTTATTTCTTTTTTGTTTACGAGAAAAATGGGAGTGTGAAAACTCAAGTTTTGATCAGAAAACAAATTTGAACATCCAAAATGGAAATGCACAAATGCTGAGAGAGATAGTTCCAAAAAGCATGTGAGACTTTTAAGGATAGGCAAAAAGTGGGTTATTTGGCCCTGGTAAATATCCAACCACTTTAGAATTTGATTTTTTCTACTCGTAGAAATTTTTAGATCATTGGGTCCACTTTCATCCTCAACATGTTTCTTGCATGCATATCCACCACACTTAAAGCATGTTAGGATTAGTTACAAGTCCCTTTCCTATAGAATTCCACCAATCTTATTATTAGGGGTTGTACTAGTGGAATTTCCAGAACATGGATAACAAAACATTGGAGTTCATTTTTAGTGCCTGAAATAATTTTGAAATTTTGTTTTTTTGCATACATGAGCTCTA
Source organism: Aristolochia californica (assembly GCF_029961685.1). NCBI lineage: Eukaryota > Viridiplantae > Streptophyta > Magnoliopsida > Piperales > Aristolochiaceae > Aristolochia > Aristolochia californica. The sequence continues at coordinate 11,539,086 of NW_027181771.1, forward strand.
AAACTTTCATTTTGTTTTGCCTTATATCTTTTTTTGTTTACAAGAAAAATGGGAGAGTGAAAACTCAAGTTTGGATCTGGAAACAAATTTGAACATAAAAATTGGAAATGCACAAATGCTGAGAGAGATAGTTCAAAAAAGTATTTGTGACTTTTAAGGATAGGCAAAAAGTGGGTTGTTTGGCCCTGGTAAATATCCAACCACTTGAGAATTTGATTTTTTCTACTCCTCGAAATTGTTTGATCATTATGTCCATTTGCTTCCTCAACATGTTTCTGGCATGCATATCCACCACACTTAAAGCATGTTAGGATTAGTTACATGTCCCTCTCCTATAAAATTCCACCAATCTTATTATTAGGGGTTGCGCTAGTGGAATTTCCAGAACATGGATAACGAAACCATGGAGTTCATTTTTAGTGCCTGAAATAATTTAGAATTTTTTTTTTTGCATACTTGAACTCGTAAATTTTCATTTTGTTATACCTTATATATTTTTTTTGTTTACGAGAAAAATGGGAGAGTGAAAAGTCAAGTTCGGATCTGAAAACAAATTTGAACTTCAAAAATGGAAATGCATTCAAAAAAGTATCTGTGATTTTTAAGGATAGGCAAAAAGTTGGTTGTGTGGCCCTAGTAAATATCCAACCACTTGAGAATTTGATTTTTTCTACTCTTCGAAATTTTTAGATCATTAGGTCCACTTGCATCCTCAACATGTTTCTGGCCTTCATATCCACCACACTTAAAGCATGTTAGGATCAAGTACTAGTCCCTTTTCTATAAAATTCCACCAAGCTTATTATTAGGGGCAGTAATAGTGGAATTTCAAGAACATGGATAACAAAACCATGGAGTTCATTTTTAGTGTATGAAAAAATTTTGAAATTTTTTTTACACATACACGAACTCTAAAATTTTTATTTTTTTATGCCTTATATCTTTTTTGTTTACGAGAAAAATGGGAGAGTGAAAACTCAAGTTTGGATCTGAAAAAAAATTTGAACATCCAAAATTGAAATGCACAAATGCTGAGAGAGATAGTTCCAAAAAGTATCTGTGATTTTTAAGGATAGGCAAAAAGTGGGTTGTTTGGCCCTGGTAAATATCCAACCAATTGAGAATTTGATTTTTTGTACTCCTTGAAATTTTTGGATCATTAGGTCCACTTGCACCCTCAACATGTTTCTGGCATGCATATCCACCACACTTAAAGCATGTTAGGATTAGTTACAAGTCCCTTTCCTTTAAAATTCCACCAAGCTTATTATGAGGGGTTGTACTAGTGGAATTTCCAGAACATGGATAACAAAACCTTGGAGTTCATTTTTAGTGTAAGAAAAAATTTTGAAATTTTTTTTTACACATACATGAACTTTAAAATTTTCATTTTTTTATGCCTTATATCTTTTTTGTTTACGAAAAAAATCGGAGAGTGAAAACTCAAGTTTGGATCTGAAAACAAATTTGAACATCCAAAATTGAAATGCACAAATGCTGAGAGAGATAGTTCCAAAAAGTATTTGTGACTTTTAAGAATAGGCAAAAAGTGGGTTGTTTGGCCATTGTAAATATCCAACCACTTGAGAATTTGATTTTTTTCTACTCCATGAAATTTTTGGATCATTAGGTCCACTTGCATCCTCAACATGTTTCTGGCATGCACATCCACCACACATAAAGCATGTTAGGATCAGTTACAAGTCCCTTTCCTATAAAATTCCACTAATCTTATTATTACAGTTTGTACTAGTGGAATTTCCAAAACATGGATAACAAAACCTTGGAGTTCATTTTTAGTGCCTGAAATAATTTTGAAATTCTTTATTATTTGCATACATGAACTCTAATATTTTCGTTTTGTTATGCCTTACATCTTTTTTGTTTAGGAGAAAAATGGGAGAGTGAAAACTCAAGTTTGGATCTGAAAAAAAATTTGAACATCCAAAATGGAAATGCACAAATGCTGAGAGAGATAGTTCCAAAAAGTATCTGTGATTGTTATGGATAGGCAAAAAGTGGGTTGTTTGGCCCTGGTAAATATCCAGCCACTTGAGAATTTGATTTTTTCTACACCTTGAAATTTTTGGATCATTCGGTCCACTTGCATCCTAAACATGTTTCTGGCATGCATATCCACCACACTTAAAGCATGTTAGGATCAGTTACAAGTCCCTTCCCTATAAAATTCCACCAGGCTTATTATTAGGGGTTGTACTAGTGGAATTTTCAGAATATGGATAACAAAACCATGGAGTTCATTTTTAGTGCCTGAAATAATTTTGAAATTTTTTTTTTGCATACTTGAACTGTAAATTTTCATTTTGTTATGTCTTATATCTTTTTTGTTTACGAGAAAAATGGGAGTGTGAAAACTCAAGTTCGGATCTGAAAACAAATTTGAACATCTAAAAAGGAAATGCACAAATGCTGAAAGAGATTGTTCCAAAAAGTATCTGTGATTTTTAAGGATAGGCAAAAATTCGGTTGTTTGGCCATAGTAAATATCCAACCACTTGAGAATTTGATTTTTTCTACCCCATGAAATTTTTGGATCATAAGGTCCACTTGCATCGTAAACATGTTTCTGGCAAGCATATGCACCACACTTAAAGCATGTTAGGATCAGCTACATATCCCTTTCCTATAAAATTCAACCAGGCTCATTATTAGGGGTTGTACTTGTGGAATTTCCAGAACAAGGATAACAAAACCTTGAAGTTCATTTTTAGTGCCTGAAATAATTTTGGAATTTTTTTTTGCATACATGAACTCTAAAATTTTCATTTTGTTAACCCTTATAACTTTTTTGTTTACGAGAAAAATGGTAGAGTGAAAACTCAAGTTTGGATCTGAAAAGAAATTTGAACTTCCAAAATGGAAATGCACAAGTGCTGAGAGAGATAGTTCGAAGAAGTATCTGTGATTTTTAAGGATAGGCAAAAAGTGGGTTGTTTGGCCCTAGTAAATATCCAACCACTTGAGAATTTGAGTTTTCCTACTCTTTGAAATTTTTGGATCATTAGGTCCACTTGCATCCTCAACATATTTTTGGCACGCATATCCACCACACTTAAAGCATGTTTGGATCAGTTACAAGTCCCTTTCCTATAAAATACCACCAGGCTTTTTATTAGGGGATGTACTAGATGAATTTCCAGAACATGGATAACAAAACCTTGGAGTTCATTTTTAGTACTTGAAATAATTTTGAATTTTTTTTTTTTTTTGCATACTTGAGCACTAAAATTTTCATTTTGTTATGCCTTATATCTTTTTTGTTTACGAGAAAAATGGGAGAGTGAAAACTCAAGTTTGGATCTAAAAACAAATTTGAACATCCAAAATGGTAATGCACAAGTGCTGAGAGAGATAGTTCCAAAAAGTATATGTTATTTTTACGGATAGGCAAAAAGTGGTTGTTTGGCCCTGGTAAATATCCAACCACATGTGAATTTGATTTTTTCTACTCCTTGAAATTTTTGTATTATTAGGTCCACTTGCATCCTCAACATGTTTCTGGCATGCATATCCACCACACTTAAAGCATTTTAGGATCAGTTAGAAGTTCCTTTCCTATAAAATTCTACCAAGATTATTATTAGGGGCTGTACTAGTGGAATTTCCAGAACATGGATAACAAAACCTTTGAGTTCATTTTTAGTGCCTGAATTAATTTTGAATTTTTTTTTTGCATACATGAACTCCAGAATTTTCATTTTCTGATGCCTTATATCTTTTTTGTTTACGAGAAAAGTGGGAGTGTGAAAACTCAAGTTTGGATCTGAAAACAAATTTGAACATCCAAAATGGAAATGCACAAATGCTGAGAGAGATAGTTCCAAAAACTATCTGTGATTTTTAAGGATAGGCAAAAAGTGGGTTGTTTGGCCCTGGTAAATATCCAAGCAATTGAGAATTTAATTTTTTCTACTCCTTGAAATTTTCTGATCATTAGGTTCACTTGCATCCTGAACATTTTTCTGGCATGCATATCCACGTCACTTAAAGCATGTTAGGATCAGGATCAAGTCCCTTTCCTATAAAATTCGACCAGGCTTATTATGACGGGTTGTATTAGTGGAATTTCCAGATCATGGATAACAAAACCTTGGAGTTCATTTTTAGTGCCTTAAATAATTTTGAAATTTTTTTTTTGCATACATGAACTCTAAAATTTTCATTTTGTTATGCCTTATATCTTTTTTGTTGACGAGAAAAATGGGAGAGAGAAAACTCAAGTTTGGATCTAAAATCATATTTGAACATCCAAAATGGAAATGCACAAATGCTGAGAGAGACAGTTCGAAAAAGTATCTATGATTTTTAAGGATAGGCAAAAATTGGGCTCATTAGGTCCACTTGCATCCTCAACATGTTTCTGGCATGCATATCCACCACACTTAAAGCATGTTATGATCAGTTACAAGTCCCTTTCCTATAAAACTAGACCAGGCTTATTATTAGGGGGTTGTACTAGTGGAATTTCCAGAACATGGATAACGAAACCTTGGAGTTCATTTTTAGTGCCTGAAATAATTATGAAATTTTTTTTTTGGCATACATAGATTCTAAAATTTTCATTTTGTTATGCCTTATGACTTTTTTTTTTTACGTGAAAAATGGGAGTGTGAAAACTCAAGTTTGGATCTGAAAACAAATTTGAACATCCAAAATGGAAATGCACAAATACTGAGATAGATAGTAACAAAAAGTATCTGTGATTTTAAAGGATAGGCAAAAAGTGGGTTGTTTTGCCCTTACCACTTGAGAATTTTATTTTTTCTACTCCCTGAAATTTTTGGATCAGTAGGTCCACTTGCATGCTCAGCATGTTTCTGGCATGCATACCCACCGCTCTTAAAGCATGTTAGGATTAGTTACAAGTCCCTTTCCTATAAAATTCCACCAGGCTTATTATTAGGGGGTTGTACTAGTGGAATTTCCAGAACATGGATAACGAAACCTTGGAGTTCATTTTTAGTGCCTGAAATAATTATGAAATTTTTTTTTGGCATACATAGATTCTAAAATTTTCATTTTGTTATGCCTTATGACTTTTTTTTTTACGTGAAAAATGGGAGTGTGAAAACTCAAGTTTGGATCTGAAAACAAATTTGAACATCCAAAATGGAAATGCACAAATACTGAGATAGATAGTAACAAAAAGTATCTGTGATTTTAAAGGATAGGCAAAAAGTGGGTTGTTTTGCCCTTACCACTTGAGAATTTTATTTTTTCTTCTCCCTGAAATTTTTGGATCAGTAGGTCCACTTGCATGCTCAGCATGTTTCTGGCATGCATACCCACCGCTCTTAAAGCATGTTAGGATTAGTTACAAGTCCCTTTCCTATAAAATTCCACCAGGCTTATTATTAGAGGCTGAACTAGTGGAATTTGCAGAACATGGATAACAAAACCTTGGAGTTCATTTTTACTGCCTAAAATAATTTTGAATTTTTTTTCTTTTGCATACATGAACTCAAAAATTTTCTTTTTGTTATGCCTTATATATTTTTTGTTTATGAGAAAAATGGGAAAGTGAAAACTCAAGTTTGGATCTGAAAACAAATTTGAACATCATAAATGGAAATGCAGAAATGATGAGAGAGATAGTTCCAAAAAGTATCTGTGATTTTTAAGGGTAGGCAAAAAGTGGGTTTTTTGGCCCTGGTAAAGATCCAACCACTTGAGAATTTTATTTTTTCAACTCCTTGAAATTTTCTGATCATTAGGTCCACTTGCATCCTCAACATGTTTCCGGCATGCATATCCACCATACTTAAAGCATGTTAGGATCAGTTACAAGTCCCTTTCCTATAAAATTCCACTAGGCTTATTATTAGGGGTTGTACTAGTGGAATTTTCAAAACATGGATAACAAACCCTAGGAGTTCATTTTTAGTGCCTGAAATAATTTTTAAAATTTTTTTTGCATACATGATCTCTTAAATTTTCAATTTGTTATATGCCTTATTTATTTTTTGTTTATGAGAAAAATTGGAGAGTGAAAACTCAAGTTTGGATCTGAAAACAAATTTGAACATCCAAAATGGAAATGAACAAATGCTGAGAGAGATAGTTCCAAAAAGTAACTATGATTTTTAAGGATAGGCAAAAAGTGGGTTGTTTGGCCCTGGTAAATATCCAACCACTTGAGAATTTGATTTTTTCTACTCCTTGAAATTTTTGGATCATTAGGTCCACTTTCATCCTCAACATGTTTCTGGCATGCATATCCACCACACTTAAAGCATGTTAGGATCGGTTCCACGTCCCTTTCCTATAAAATTCCACCAGGCAAATTATTAGGGGTTGCACTAGTGAAATTTCCAGAACATGGATAACAAAAACTTGGAGTTCATTTTTAGAGCCTGAAATAATTAAGAAATTTTTTTTTTGCGTACATGAACTCTAAAATTTTCATTTTGTTATGCCTTATATCTTTTTTTTTTTACGTGAAAAATGGGAGTGTGAAAGCTCAAGTTTGGATCTGAAAACAAATTTGAACATCCAAAATGGAAATGCACAAATACTGAGATAGATAGTAACAAAAAGTATCTGTGATTTTAAAGGATAGGCAAAAAGTGGGTTGTTTTGCCCTTACCACTTGAGAATTTTATTTTTTCTACTCCTTGAAATTTTTGGATCAGTAGGTCCACTTGCATGCTCAGTATGTTTCTGGCATGCATACCCACCGCTCTTAAAGCATGTTAGGAATAGTTACAAGTCCCTTTCCTATAAAATTCCACCAGCCTTATTATTAGAGGCTGAACTAGTGGAATTTGTAGAACATGGATAACAAAACCTTGGAGTTCATTTTTAGTGCTTGAAATAATTTTGAAAGTTTTTTTTTTTTTTTGCATACATGAATTCTTAAATTTTCATTTTGTTATGCCTTATTTCTTTTTTGTTTACGTGAAAAATGCGAGAGTGAAAACTCAAGTTTGGATCTGAAAACAAATTTGAACATTCAAAATGGAAATGCACAAATGATGAGAGAGATAGTTGCAAAAAGTATCTGTGATTTTTAAGGATAGGCAAAAAGTGGGTTGTCTGGCCCTCGTAAATATCCAACCTCTTGAGAAATTGATTTTTTCTACTACTTGAAATTTTTTGATCATTAGGTCCACTTGCATCTTCAACATGTTTCATGCATGCATATCCACCAAACCTAAAGCATGTTAGGATCAATTACAAGTCCCATTCCTATAAAATTCCACCGGGCTTATTATTAGGGCCTGTACTAGTGGAATTTCCAGAACATGGATAACAAAACCTATGAGTTCATTTTTGGAGCCTGAAATAATTTTGATATTTTTTTTTTTGCACACATGAACTCTAAAATTTTCTTTTGGTTATGCCTTAATTAGTTTTTGTTTACGAGAAAAATGGGAGAGTGAAAACTCAAGTTTGGATTTGAAAAGAAATTTGAACATCCAAAATGGAAATGCACAAATGCTGAGAGAGATAGTTCCAAAAAGTATTTGTGATTTTTAAGTATAGGCAAAAAGTGGGTTGTTTGGCCCAGTCATTTATCCAACCACTTGAGAATTTGATTTTTTCTACTCCTTGAAATTTTTGGATCATTAGATCCACTTGCATCCTCAACATGTTTCTGGCATGCATATCCACAGCACTTAAAGCATGTTAGGATCAGTTATACGTCCCTTTCCTATAAAATTCCACCGGGAGCTCATTTTTAGTGCCTGAAATAATTTTGAATTTTTTTTTTTGCACACATGAACTCTAAAATTTTCATTTTGTTATGGCGTATTTATTTTTTGTTTACGTGTAAAATGGGAGAGTGAAAACTCAAGTTTGGATCTGAAAACAAATTCGAACATCCAAAATGGAAATGCACAAATGCTAAGAGAGATAGTTCCAAAAAGTATTTGTGATTTTTAAGGATAGGAAAAAAGTGGGTTGTTTGGCCTTAGTAAATATCCAACCACTTGAGAATTTGATTTTTTCTACTCCTTGAAATTTTTGGATCATTAGGTCCACTTGCATTCTCAACATGTTTCTGGCATGCATATCCACCAGACTTGAAGCATGTTAGGATGAGTTACAAGTCCCTTTCCTATAAAATTCCACCAAGCATATTATTAGGGGCTGTACTAGTGGAATTTCCAGAACATGGAAAACAAAACCATTAACATCATTTTTAGTGCCTGAAATAATTTTGAAATTTATTTTTTGCATACATGAACTGTAAAATTTTCATTTTGTTATGCCTTATATCTTTTTTGTTTACGAGAAAAATGGGACAGTGAAAACTGAAATTTGGATCTGAATACAAATCTGAACATCCAAAATGGAAATGCACAAATGCTGAGAGAGATAGTTCCAAAAAGTATCTGTGATTTTTAAGGATTGGCAAAAGGTGGGTTTTTTGGCCCTTGTAAATATCCAACCACTTAAGAATTTGATTTTTTCTACTCCTTGATATTTTTGGATCATTAGGTACACTTGCATCCTCAACATGTTTCTGGCATGCATATCCACCACACTTAAAGCATGTTAGGATCAGTTACAACTCCCCTACCTGTAAAATTCCACCAGGCTTATTATTAGGGGCTGTACTAGTGGAATTTCCAGAACATGGATAACAAAACCTTGGAGTTCATTTTAAGTGCCTTAAATAATTTTGAAATTTTTTTTTTTGCATAGTTGAACTCTTAAATTTTCATTTTCTTATGCGTTATACGTTTTTTGTTTACGAGAAAAATGGGAGAGTGAAAACTCAAGTTTGGATCTGAAAACATATTTGAACATCCAAAATGGAAATGCACAAATGCTGAGAGAGATAGTTCCAAAAAGAATCTTTGATTTTTAAAGATAGGCAAAAAGTGGGTTGTCTGGCCCTGGTAAATATCCAACCACTTAAGAATTTCATTTTTTCTACTCCTTGATATTTTTGGATCATTAGGTACACTTGCATCCTCAACATGTTTCTAGCATGCATATCCACCACACTTAAAGCATGTTAGGATCAGTTACAAGTCCCCTACCTGTAAAATTCCACCAGGCTTATTATTAGGGGTTGTACTAGTGGAATTTCCAGAACATGGATAACAAAACCTTGGAGTTCAATGTTAGTGCTTGAAATAATTTTGAATTTTTTTTTTTGCATACTTGAACTCTAAAATTTTCATTTTGTTATGCCTTATAACTTTTTATTTTACGAGAAAAATGGGAGATTGAAAACTCAAGTTTGGATCTGAAAACATATTTGAACGTCCAAAATGGAAATGCACAAATGCTGAGAGAGATAGTTCCAAAAAGAATCATTGATTTTTAAAGATAGGCAAAAAGTGGGGTTGTCTGGCCCTGGTAAATATCCAACCACTTAAGAATTTCATTTTTTCTACTCCTTGATATTTTTGGATCATTAGGTACACTTGCATCCTCAACATGTTTCTGGCATGCATATCCACCACACTTAAAGCATGTTAGGATCAGTTACATGTCCCCTACCTGTAAAATTCCACCAGGCTTATTATTAGGGGCTGTACTAGTGGAATTTCCAGAACATGGATAACAAAACCTTGGAGTTCATTTTTAGTGCCTGAAATAATTTTGAAAGTTTTTTTTTTGCATACATTGACTCTAAAATTTTCATTTTGTTATGCCTTATTTCTTTTTTGTTTATGAGAAAAATGCGATAGTGAAAACTCAAGTTTGAATCTGAAAACAAATTTGAACATCCAAAATGGAAATGCACAAATACTGAGAGAGATAGTTCCAAAAAGTATCTGTGATTTTCAAGGATACGCAAAGAGTGGGTTGTTTGGCCCTCGTAAATATCCAACCTCTTGAGAATATGATTTTTTCTACTACCTGAAATTTTTTGATCATTAGGTCCACATGCATCCTCAACATGTTTTTGGCATGCATATCCACCAAACTTTAAGAATGTTAGGATCAATTACAAGTCCCTTTCCTATAAAATTCCACCGGGCTTATTATTAGGGGCTGTACTATTGGAATTTCCAGAACATGGATAACAAAACCTAGGAGTTCATTTTGAGAGCCTGAAATAATTTTGAAATTTTTTTTTTGCATACATAACTCTAAAATTTTCATATTATTATGCCTTATATCTTTTTAGTTTACGAGAAAAATGGGAGTGTTAAAACTCAAGTTTGGATCTGAAAACAAATTTCAACATCCAAAATAGAAATGCTCAAATGCAGAGAGAGATAGTTCCAAAAAGTATCTGTGTTTTTTAAGGATAGGCAAAAAGTGAGTTGTTTTGCCCTTACCACTTGTGAATTTGATTTTTTCTACTGCTTTAAATTTTTGGATCAGTAGGTCCACTTGTATGCTCAGCATGTTTCTGGCATGCATATCCACCACGCTTAAAGCATGTTAGGATCAGTTACAAGTCCATTTCCTATAAAATTCCATTAGGCATATTATAAGAGGCTGAACTAGTGGAATTTGCAGAACATGGATAACAAAACCTTGGAGTTCCTTTTTAATGCCTAAAATAATTTTGAATTTTTTTTTTTTTTGCATACATGAACTCTAAAATTTTCATTTTGTTATGCCTTATATCTTTTTTGTTTATGTGAAAAATGGGAAAGTGAAAACACAAGTTTGGATCTGAAAAAAAATTTGAACATCATAAATGGAAATGCACAAATGATGAGAGAGATAGTTCCAAAAAGTATCTGTGATTTTTGGATCATTAGGTACACTTGCATCCTCAACATGTTTCTGGCATGTATATCCACCAGACTTAAAGCATGTTAGGATTAGTTACACGTCCCATTCCTATAAAATTCCACCAGGCATATTATTAGGGGCTGTACTAGTGGAATTTCCAGAACATCGATAACAAAACCTTGGAGTTCATTTTTAGTGATTGAAATAGTTAAGAAATTTTTTTTTTGCATATATGAAGTCTAAAATTTTCATTTTGTTATGCCTTATAACTTTTTATTTTACGAGGAAAATGGGAGATTGAAAACTCAAGTTTGGATCTGAAAACATATTTGAACGTCCAAAATGGAAATACACAAATGCTGAGAGAGATAGTTCCAAAAAGAATCTTTGATTTTTAAAGATAGGCAAAAAGTGGGTTGTCTGGCCCTGGTAGAATTTGAATTTTTCTACTCCTTGATATTTTTGGATCATTCGGTCCACTTGCATCCTCATATCCACCACACTTAAACATGTTAGGATTAGTTACAAGTCCCTTACCTATAAAATTCCACCAGGCTTATTATTAGGGGCTGTACTAGTGAAATTTCCAGAACATGGATAACAAAACCTTGGAGTTCATTTTTAGTGCTTGAAATAATTTTGAAATGTTTATTTTGCATACATGAACTCTAAAATTTTCATTTTATTATGCCTTATATCTTTTTTGTTTACGAGAAAAATGGGAGAGTTAAAACTCACGTTTGGATCTGAAAACAAATTTCAACATCCAAAATGGAAATGCTCAAATGCTGAGAGAGATAGTTCCAAAAAGTATCTGTGATTTTTAAGGATAGGCAAAAAGTGGGTTGTTTTGCCCTTACCACTTGTGAATTAGATTTTTTCTACTCCTTGAAATTTTTGGATCAGTAGGTCCACTTGCATGCTTAGCATGTTTCTGGCATGCATACCCACCGCTCTTAAAGCATGTTAGGATCAGTTACAAGTCCCTTTCCTATAAAATTCCACCAGGCTAATTATTGGATGCTGAACTAGTGGAATTTGTAGAACATGGATAACAAAACCTTGGAGTTCATTTTTAGTGCCTAAAATAATTTTGAATTTTATTTTTTTTGCATACATGAACTCTAAAATTTTCATTTTTTTATGCCTTATATCTTTTTTGTTTATGTGGAAAATGGGAAAGTGAAAACTCAAGTTTGGGTCTGAAAACAAATTTGAACATCATAAATGGAAATGCACAAATGATGAGAGCGGTAGTTCCAAAAAGTATCTGTGATTTTTAAGGATAGGCAAAAAGTGGGTTGTTTGGCCCTGGTAAATATCCAACCACTTGAGAATTTGATTTTTTCTACTCCTTGAAATTTTCTGATCATTAGGTCCACTTGCATCCTCAACATGTTTCCGGCATGCTTATCCACCATACTTAAAGCATGTTAGCATCAGTTACGAGTCCCTTTCCTATAAAATTCCACCAGGCAAATTATTAGGGGTTGCACTAGTGGAATTTCCAGAACATGGATAAGAAAACCTTTTAGTTTATTTTTAGTGCCATACATACTTTTGAAATTTTCTTTAGCATACTTGGATGTTCAAATTTGTTTTCAGATCCAAACTTGAGTTTTCACTCTCCCATTTTTCTCGTAAAAAAAAATGATATAAGGCATACCAAAATGAAAATTTTAGAGTACATGTATGCAAAAAAAAAAAAAAAATTCTTAATTATTTCAGGCGCTAAAAAAGAACTCCTAGGTTTTGTTATCCATGTTCTGGAAATTCCACTAGTACAACCCCTAATAATAAGCCCTGTGGAATTTTATAGCGAAGGGACTTGTAGCTTATCCTAACATGCTTTAAGTATGGTGGATATGCATGCTGGAAACATGTTGAGGATGCAAGTGGACCTAATGATCAGAAAATTTCAAGGAGTAGAAAAAATCAAATTCTCAAGTGGTTGGAATTTACCAGGGCCAAACAATCCACTTTTAGTGCCTGAAATAATTTTGAATTTTTTTTTTTGCATACTTGGACTCTAAAATTTTCATTTTGTTATGCCTTATATCTTTTACGTTTACGAGAAAAATGGGAGAGTGAAAACACAAGTTTGATTTGAAAACAAAGTTGAACATCCAAAACTGAAAAGCTCAAATGCCGAGAGAGATAGTTCCAGAAAGTATTTGTGATTTTTAAGTATAGGCCAAAAGTGGGTTGTTTGGCCCTGGCAAATATCAAACCACTTGAGAATTTGATTTTTTCTACTCCTTGAAATTTTCAGATCATAAGATCCACTTGCATCCTCAACATGTTTCTGGCATGCATATCCACCACACTTAAAGCATGTTAGAATCAGTTACACGTCCCTTTCCTATAAAATTCCACCAGGCATATTATTAGGGTTTGTACTTGTGGAATTGCCAGAACATGGATAACAAAACCTTGGAGTTCATTTTTAGTGCCTGAAATAATTAAGAATTTTTTTTTTTTGCATACATGAACTCTAAAATTTTCATTTTATTATGACCTTACATCTTTTTTGTTTACGAGAAAAATGGGAGAGTGAAAACTCAAGGGTGGATCTGAAAACAAATTTGAACATCCAAAATGGAAATGCACAAATGCTGAGAGAGATAGTTCCAAAATGTATCTGTGATTTTTAAGGATAGGCAAAAAGTGTGTTGTTTGGCCCTGGTACATATCCAACCACTTGAGAATTTGATCTTTTCTACTCCTTGAAATTTTTGGATCGTTATGTCCCCTTGCATCCTCAACAAGCTTTTGGCATGCATATCCACCACACTTAAAGCATGTTAGGATCAGTTACAAGTCCTTTTCCTATAAAATTCCACCAGGCTTATTATTAGGGGCTGTACTAGTGGAATTTACAGAACATGGATAACGAAGCCTTGGTGTTCATTTTTAGTGGCTGAAATAATTTTGAAATTTTCTTTAGCATACATGAACTCTAAAATTTTCATGTTGTTATGCCTTATATCTTTTTATTTTACGAGAAAAATGGGAGAGTGAAAACTATAGTTTGAATCTGAAAACAAATTTGAACATCCAAAATGGAAATGCACAAATGCTGAGAGAGATAGTTCCAAAAAGTATCTGTGATTTTTAAGGATAGGCAAAAAGTGGGTTGTTTGGCCCTGGTAAATATCCAACCTCTTGAGAATTTGATTTTTTCTACAACATTAAATTTTTTGATCATTAGGTCCACTTGCATCCTCAACATGTTTTTTCTACTACTTTGAAATTTTTGTTTTGCATAGTTAAACTCTTAAATTTTCATTTTGTTATGCCTTGAACCTATTTTGTTTACGAGAAAAATGGGAGAGTGAAAACCCAAGTTTGGATCTGAAAAGAAATTTGAACATCCAAAATGGAAATGCACAAATGCTGAGAGAGATAGTTCCAAAAAGTATCTGTGATTTTTAAGGATAAACAAAAAGTGGGTTGTTTGGCCCAGGTAAATATCCAACCTCTTGAGAATTTTATTTTTTCTACTACTTGAAATTTTTGGATCATTAGGCCAACTTGCATCCTCAACATGTGTCCGGCATGCATATCCACCACACTTAAAGCATGTTAGGATTAGTTACAAGTCCCTTTCCTATAAAATTCCACCAAGCTTATTATTAAGGGTTGTACTAGTGGAATTTCCAGAACATGGATAACAAAACCTTGGTGTTTATTTTAAGTGCCTGAAATAATTTTGAAATTATATTTTTGCATATTTGAACTCTAAAATTTTCATTTTGTTATGCGTTATACGTTTTTTGTTTACGAGAAAAATGGGAGAGTGAAAACTCAAGTTTGGATCTGAAAACAAATTTGAAGATCCAAAATGGATGCACAAATGCTGTGAGAGATAGTTCCAAAAAGTATCTATGATTTTTAAGGATAGGCAAAAAGTGGGTTGTTTGGCCGTGGTAAATATCCAACCACTTGAGAATTTGATTTTTTCTTCTCATTGAAATTTTTGGATCATTAGGTCCACTTGCATCCTTAACATGTTTCTGCCATGCATATCCACCACACTTAAAGCATGTTAGCATCAGTTACTAGTCCCTTTCCTATAAAATTCCACTAGGCTTATTATTAGGGGCTGTACTAGTGGAATTTCCAGAACATGGATAACAAAACCTTGGAGTTCATTTTAAGTGCCTTAAATAATTTTGAATTTTTTTTTTTTTGCATAGTTGAACTCTTAAATTTTCATTTTGTTATGCGTTATACGTTTTTTGTTTACGAGAAAAATGGGAGAGTGAAAACTCAAGTTTGGATCTGAAAACAAATTTGAAGATCCAAAATGGAAATGCACAAATGCTGTGAGAGATAGTTCCAAAAAGTATCTGTGATTTTTAAGGATAGGCAAAAAGTGGGTTGTTTGGCCGTGGTAAATATCCAACCACTTGAGAATTTGATTTTTTCTACTCCTTGAAATTTTTGGATCATTAGGTCCACTTGCATCCTCAACATGTTTCTGCCATGCATATCCACCTCACTTAAAGCATGTTAGCATTAGTTACTAGTCCCTTTCCTATAAAATTCCACTAGGCTTATTATTAGGGGCTGTGCAAGTGGAATTTCCAGAACATGGATAACAAAACCTTGGAGTTCATTTTAAGAGCCTTAAATAATTTTGAAATTTTTTTTTTTGCATAGTTGAACTCTTAAATTTTCATTTTGTTATGCCTTGTACCTTTTTTGTTTACGAGAAAAATGGGAGAGTGAAAACTCAAGTTTGGATCTGAAAACAAATTTGAACATCCAAAATGGAAATGCACAAATGCTAAGAGAGATAGTTCCAAAAAGTATCTGTGATTTTTAAGGATAGGCAAAAAGTGGGTTGTTTGGCCCTGGTAAATATCCAACCTCTTGAGAATTTTATTTTTTCTACTACTTTGAAATTTTTTTTTTGCATAGTTGAACTCTTAAATTTTCATTTTGTTATGCCTTGTACCTATTTTGTTTACGAGAAAAATGGGAGAGTGAAAACCCAAGTTTGGATCTGAAAAGAAATTTGAACATCCAAAATGGAAATGCACAAATGCTGAGAGAGATAGTTCCAAAAAGTATCTGTGAATTTTATGGATACGCAAAATGTGGGTTGTTAGGCCCAGGTAAATATCCAACCTCTTGAGAATTTTATTTTTTCTACTACTCGAAATTTTTGGATCATTAGGCCAACTTGCATCCTCAACATGTGTCTGGCATGCATATCCACCACACTTAAAGCATGTTAGGATTAGTTACAAGTCCCTTTCATATAAAATTCCACCGAGCTTATTATTAGGGGTTGTCCTAGTGGAATTTCCAGAACATGGATAACAAAACCTTGGAGTTCATTTTAAGTGCCTTAAATAATTTTGAAATTTTTTTTTTTGCATAGTTGAACTCTTAAATTTTCATTTTGTTATGCGTTATACGTTTTTTGTTTACGAGAAAAATGGGAGAGTGAAAACTCAAGTTTGGATCTAAAAACAAATTTGAACATCCCAAATGGAAATGCACAAATGCTGAGAGAGATAGGTCCAAAAAGTATCTGTGATTTTTAAGGATAGGCAAAAAGTGGGTTGTTTTGCCCTGGTAAATATCCAACCACTTGAGAATTTGATCTTTTGTCGTTGAAATTTTTGGATCGTTATGTCCACTTGCATACTCAACATGTTTTTGGCATGCATATCCACCACACTTAAAGAATGTTCGGATCAGTTACATGTCCGTTTCCTATAAAATTCCACCAGGCTTATTATTAGGGGCTGTACTAGTGGAATTTACAGAACATGGATAACAAAACCTTGGAGTTCATTTTTAGTGCCTGAAATAATTTTGAAATTTTCTTTTTGCATACATCAACTCTAATATTTTTATTTTTTTATGCCTTATATCCATTTTGTTTACGAGAAAATGGGAGAGTGAAAACTCAAGTTTGGATCTGAAAACAAATTTGAACATCCAAAATGGAAATGTACAAATGCTGAGAGAGATAGTTCCAAAAAGTATCTGTGATTTTTAAGGGTAGGCAAAAAGTGGGTTGTTTGGCCCTAGTAAATATCCAACCTCTTGAGAATTTGATTTTTTCTACTACTTGAAATTTTTGGATCATTAGGTCCACTTGCATCCTCAACATGTTTCTGGCATGCATATACACCACACTTAAAGCATGTTAGGATCAGTTACAAGTCCCTTTCCTATAAAATTCCACCAGGCTTATTATTAGGGGTTGTACTAGTGGAATTTCCAGAACATGGATAACAAAACCTTGGAGTTCATTTTAAGTGCCATAAATAATTTTGAAATTTTTTTTTTTGCATAGTTGAACTCTTAAATTTTCATTTTGTGATGCCTTATATTTTTTTTATTTACGAGAAAAATGGGAGAGTGAAAACTCAAGTTTGGATCTAAAAACAAATTTGAACATCCAAAATGGATATGCACAAATGCTGAGAGAGATAGTTCCAAAAAGTATTTGTGATTTTTAAGTATAGGTAAAAAGTGGGTTGTTTGGCCCTGGCAAATATCCAACCACTTGAGAATTTGATTTTTTCTACTCCTTGAAATTTTTGGATCATTAGATCTACTTGCATCCTATACATGTTTCTGGCATGCATATCCACCCCCCTTAAAGCATGTTAGAATCAGTTACACGTCGCTTTCCTATAAAATTCCACCAGGCATATTATTAGGGGTTGTACTAGTGGAATTTCCAGAACATGAATAACAAAACCTTGGAGTTTGTTTTTAGTGCCTGAAATAATTAAGAATTTTTTTTTTCATACATGAACTCTAAAATTTTCATTTTGTTATGCCTTATCTCATTTCTGTTTACGAGAAAAATGGGAGAGTGAAAACTCAAGTTTGGATCTTAAAACAAATTTGAACATCCAAAATGGAAATACACAAATGCTGAGGGAGATAGTTCCAAAAAGTATCTTTGATTTTAAGGATAGGCAAAGAGTGGGTTGTTTGGCCCTAGTAAATATCCAACCTCTTGAGAATTTGATTTTTTCTACTACTTGAAATTTTTTGATGATTAGGTCCACTTGCAACCTCAACATGTTTCTGGCATGCATATCCACCAAACTTAAAGCATGTTAGGATCATTGCAAGTCCCTTTCCTATAAAATTCCACCGGGCTTATTATTAGGGGTTGTACTAGTGGAATTTCCAGAACATGGATAACAAAACCTTGGAGTTCATTTTTAGAGCCTGAAATAATTTTGAAATTTTTTTTTTGCATACATGAACTCTTAAATTTTCATTTGGTTATGCCTTATTTATTTTTTGTTTACGAGAAAAATGGGAGAGCGAAAATTCAAGTTTGGATTTGAAAACAAATTTGAACATCCAAAATGAAAATGCACAAATGCTGAGAGAGATAGTTCCAAAAAGTATTTGTGATTTTTAAGTATAGGCAAAAAGTGGGTTGTTTGGCCTTGGCAAATATCCAACCACTTGAGAATTTGATTTTTTCTACTCCTTGAAATTTTCTGATCATTAGAACCACTTGCATCCTCAACATGTTTCTGGCATGCATATCCACCACACTTTAAGCATGTTAGGATCAGTTACACGTCCCTTGCCTATAAAATTCCACCAGGCCTATTATTAGGGGCTGTACTAGTGGAATTTCTAGCACATGGATAACAAAACCTATGAGTTTATTTTTCGTGCCATAAATAATTTTGAAATTTTTTTTTTGCATTCATGAACTCTAAAATTTTCATTTTGTTATGCATTTTAACTTTTTATTTTACGAGAAAAATGGGATATTGAAAACTCAACTTTGGATCTGAAAACATATTTGAACGTCCAAAATGGAAATGCACAAATGCTGAGAGAGATAGTTCCAAAAATAATCTTTGATTTTTAAAGATAGGCAAAAAGTGGGTTGTCTGGCCCTGGTAAATATCCAATGACTTAAGAATTTGATTTTTTCTACTCCTTGATATTTTTGGATCAATAGGTACACTTGCATCCTCAACATGTTTCTGGCATGCATATCCACCACACTTAAAGCATGTTAGGACAAGTCCCTTACCTATAAAATTCCACCAGGCTTATTATTAGGGGCTGTACTAGTGGAATTTCCAGAACATGGATAACAAAACCTTGGAGTTCATTTTTAGTGCTTGAAATAATTTAGAAATTTTTTTTTTGCATACATGAACTCTAAAATTTTCATTTTATTATGCCTTATATCTTTTTTGTTTACGAGAAAAATGGGAGTGTGAAAACTCAAGTTTGGATCTGATAACAAATTTCAACATCCAAAATGGAAATGATCAAATTCTGAGAGAGATAGTTCCAAAAAGTATCTGTGATTTTTAATGATAGGCAAAAAGTGGGTTGTTTTGCCCTTACCACTTTTGAATTTGATTTTTTCTACTCCTTGAAATTTTTGGATCAATAGGTCTACTTGCTTCCTCAACATGTTTCTAGCATGCATATCCACCACACTTAAAGCATGTTAGGATCAGTTACAAGTCCATTTCCTATAAAATTCCACCAGGCTTATTATTAAGGGATGTACTAGTGAAATTTCCAGAAAATGGATAACAAAACCTTGGATTTCATTTTTAGTACCTGAAATGATTTGGAAATTTTTTTTTTGCATACCTGAACTCTTAAATTTTCATTTTGTTATGCCTTATATCTTTTTTTTTTTTTACTAGAAAAATGGGATAGTGAAAACTCAAGTTTGGATGTGAAAATAAATTTGAACATCCAAAATGGAAATGCGCAAATGCTGAGAGAGATAGTTCCAAAAAGTATCTGTGATTTTCAAGGATAGGCAAAAAGTGGGTTGTTTGGCCCTGGTAAATATCCAACCACTTGAGCATTCGATTTTTTCTACTCCTTGAAATTTTTGGATCATTATGTCCACTTGCATCCTCAACATGTTTCTGGCATGCATATCCACCTCACTTAAAGCATGTTAGGATCAGTTACAAGTCCCTTGCCTATAAAATTCCACCAGGCTTATTATTAGGGGTTGTACTAGTGGAATTTCCAGATCATGGATAACAAAACCTTGGAATTCATTTTTAGTGCCTGAAAGAATGTTGATTTTTTTTTTTTGCATACATGAACTCTTAAATTTTCATTTTTTTATGCCTTATTACTTTTTTGTTTACGAGAAAAAATGGGAGAATGAAAACTCAAGTTTGGATCTGAAAACAAATTTGAACATCCAAAATGGAAATGCACAAATACGGAGAGAGATAGTTCCAAAATGCATTTGTGATTTTTAAGGATAGGCAAAAAGTGGGTTGTTTGGCCCTGGTAAATATCCAACCACTTGAGAATTTGATTTTTTCTACTCCT
The DNA here is from genome assembly GCF_029961685.1 of Aristolochia californica. Taxonomy (NCBI): domain Eukaryota; kingdom Viridiplantae; phylum Streptophyta; class Magnoliopsida; order Piperales; family Aristolochiaceae; genus Aristolochia; species Aristolochia californica. Next base: position 11,559,090 of record NW_027181771.1, read on the forward strand.
TGAAATTTTTGGATGATTTGGTCCACTTGCATCCTCAACATTTTTCTTGCATGCATATCCACCACACTTAAACCATGTTAGGATCAGTTACAAGTCCATTTCCTATAAAATTCCACCAGGCTTATTATTAGGGGCTGTGCTAGTGGAATTTACAGAACATGGATAACTAAACCTTGGAGTTCATTTTTAGTAACTGAAATAATTTTGAAATTTTTTTTTGCATACATAAACTCTAAAATTTTTATTTTGTTATGCCTTATATCTTTTTTGTTTACGAAAAAAATGGGAGAGTGAAAACTTAAGTTTGGATCTAAAAAAAAATTTGAACATCCAAAATTGAAATGCACAAATGCTGAGAGAGATATTTCCAAAAAGTATCTGTGATTTTTAAGTATAGGCAAAAAGTGGGTTGTTTGGCCCTAGTAAATATCCAATCTCTTGAGAATTTAATTTTTTCTACTGCTTGAAATTTTTTAATTATTAGGTCCACTTGCATCCTAAACAAGTTTCTGGCATGCATTTCCACCACACTTAAAGCTTGTTAGGATCAGTTACAAGTCCCTTTCCTATAAAATTCCAACAAGATTATTATTAGGGGCTTCACTAGTGGAATTTCAAGAACATGGATAACAAAACCTTGGAGTTCATTTTTAGTGCCAGAAATAATTTTGAAATTTTTTTTTGCGTACATAAACACTAAAATTTTCATTTTGTTATGCCTTATATCTTTTTTGTTTACGAGAAAAATGGGAGAGTGAAAACTCAAGTTTGGATCTAAAAAAAAATTTGAACATCCAAAATTGAAATGCACAAATGCTGAGAGAGATAGTTCCAAAAAGTATCTGTGATTTTTAAGGATAGGCAAAAAGTGGGTTGTTTGGCCCTCGTAAATATCCAATCTCTTGAGAATTTTATTTTTCTACTGCTTCAAATTTTTTGATTATTAGGTCCACTTGCATCCTCAACAAGTTTCTGGCATGCATATCCACCACACTTAAAGCATGTTAGGATCAGTTACAAGTCCCTTTCCTATAAAATTCCACCAAGATTATTATTAGGGGCTTCACTAGTGGAATTTCAAGAACATGGATAACAAAACCTTGGAGTACATTTTTAGTGCCTGATATAATTTTGAAATTTTTTTTTGCATACATAAACTCTAAAATTTTCATTTTGTTATGCCTTATATCTTTTTTGTTTACGAGAAAAATGGGAGACTGAAAACTCAACTTTGGATCTAAAAAAAAATTTGAACATCCAAAATTGAAATGCACAAATGCTGAGAGAGATAGTTCCAAAAAGTATTTGTGATATTTAAGGATAGGCAAAAAGTGGGTTGTTTGGCCCTCGTTAATGTCCAATCTCTTGAGAATTTGATTTTTTCTCTTGCTTGAAATTTTTTGATTATTAGGTCCACTTGCATCCTCAACAAATTTCTGGCATGCATATCCACCACACTTAAAGCATGTTAGGATCCATTACAAGTCCCTTTCCTATAAAATTCCAAGAAGATTTTTATTAGGGGCTTCAATAGTGGAATTTCAAGAACATGGATAACAAAACCTTGGAGTTCATTTTAGTGCCTGAAATAATTTTGAAATTTTTTTTTTGCAAACATGAACTCTAAAATTTTCATTTTGTTATGCCTTATTTATTTTTTGTTTACAAGAAAAATGGGAGAGTGAAAACTCAAGTTTGGATCTGAAAACAAATTTGAACATCCAAAATGGAAATGCACAAATGCGGAGAGAGATAGTTCCAAAAAGTATCTGTCATTTTTAAGGATAGGCAAAAAGTGGGTTGTTTGGCCCTGGTAAATATCCAACCACTTGAGAATTTGATTTTTTCTTCTCCTTGAAATTTTTGGATCATTAGGTCCACTTGCATCCTCAACATGTTTCTGCCATGCATATCCACCGCACTTAAAGCATGTTAGGATCAATTACACGTCCCTTTCCTATAAAATTCCACCAGGCATATTATTAGGGTCTGTACTAGTGGAATTTCCAGAACATGGATAACAAAACCTTGAAGTTCAATTTTAGAGCCTTAAATAATTAAGAAATTTATTTTTGCATACATGAACTCTAAAATTTTCATTTTATTATGCCTTACATCTTTTTTGTTTACGAGAAAAATGGGAGAGTGAAAACTCAAGTGTGGATCTGAAAACAAATTTGAACATCCAAAATGGAAATGCACAAATGCTTAGAGAGATAGTTCCAAAATGTATCTGTGATTTTTATGGATAGGCAAAAAGTGGGTTGTTTGACCCTGGTAAATATCCAACCACTTGAGAATTTGATCTTTTCTACTCCATGAAATTTTTGGATCGTTATGTCCCCTTGCATCCCCAACATGTTTTTGGCATGCATATCCACCACACTTAAAGCATGTTAGCAATAGTTACAAGTCCTTTTCCTATAAAATTCCACTAGGCTTATTATTAGGGGTTGTACTAGTGGAATTTCCAGAACATGGATAAAAAAACCTTTTAGTTTATTTTTAGTGCCATAAATAATTTTGAAATTTTTTTTTGCTTACATGAACTCTAAAATTTTCATTTTGTTTTGCCTTATTTAATTTTTGATTACGAGAAAAATGGGAGAGTGAAGACTCAAGTGTGGATCTGAAAAGAAATTTGAACATCCAAAATGGAAATGCACAAATGCTGTGACAGATAGTTCCAAAAAGTATCTGTGATTTTTAAGGATAGGCAAAAAGTGGGTTGTTTGGCCGTGGTAAATATCCAACCACTTGAGAATTTGATTTTTTCTACTCCTTGAAATTTTTGGATCATTAGGTCCACTTGCATCCTCAACATGTTTCTGCCATGCATATCCACCACACATAAAGCATGTTAGGATCAATTACACGTCCCTTTCCTATAAAATTCCACCAGGCATATTATTAGGGGCTGTACTAGTGGAATATCCAGAACATGGATAACAAAACCTTAGAGTTCATTTTTAGTGCCTGAAATAATTAAGAAATATTTTTTTTGCATACATGAACTCTAAAATTTTCATTTTGTTATGCCATATTTATTTTTTGTTTACGAGAAAAATGGGAGAGTGAAAACTCAAGTTTGGATCTGAAAACAAATTTGAACATCCAAAATGGAAATGCACAAATGCTGAGAGAGATAGTGCCAAAAAGTATCAGTGATTTTTAAGGATAGGCAAAAAGTGGGTTGTTTGGCCCTGGTAAATATCCAACCACTTGAGAATTTGATTTTTTCTACTCCTTGAAATTTTTGGATGATTAGGTCCACTTGAATCCTCAACATGTTTCTGGCATGGATATCCACCACACTTAAAGTATGTTAGCATCAGTTACTAGTCCCTTTCCAATAAAATTCCACTAGCCTTATTATTAGGGGCTGTACTAGTGGAATTTCCAGAACATGGATAACAAAACCTTGGAGTTCATTTTTAGTACCTGAAAATATTAAGAAATTTTTTTTTTGCATAGTTGAACGCTTAAATTTTCATTTTACTATGCCTTACATCTTTTATGTTTACTAGAAAAATGGGAGAGTGAAAACTCAAGTTTGGATCTGAAAACAAATTTGAACATCCCAAATGGAAATGCACAAATGCTGAGAGAGTTAGTTTCAAAAAGTATCTGTGATTTTTAAGGATAGGCAAAAAGTGGGTAGTTTGGCCCTGGTAAATTTCCAACCACTTGAGAATTTGATCCTTTCTACTACTTGAAATTTTTGGATCGTTATGTCCACTTGTATCCTCAACATGTTTTTGGCATGCATATCCACCACACTTAAAGAATGTTAGGATTAGTTACAAGTCCTTTTCCTATAAAATTCCACCAGGCTTATTATTAGGGGTTGTACTAGTGGAATTTACAGAACATGGATAACAAAACCTTGGAGTTCATTTTTAGTGCCTGCAATAATTTTGAAATTTTCTTTTTGCATACATGAACTCTAATATTTTCATTTTGTTATGCCTTATATCTTTTTTGTTTACGAGAAAAATGGCAGAGTGAAAACTCAAGTTTGGATCTGAAAACAAATTTGAACAACCAAAATGGAAATCCACAAATGCTGAGAGAGATGGTTCCAAAAAGTATCTGTGATTTTTAAGGATAGGCAAAAAGTGGGTTGTTTGGCCCTGGTAAATATCCAACCTCTTGAGAATTTGATTTTTTCTACTACTTGAAATTTTTGGATCATTAGGTCCACTTGCATCCTCAACATGTTTCTGGCATGCATATCCACCCCCCTTAAAGCATGTTAGGAACAGTTACACGTCCCTTTCCTATAAAATTCCACCAGGCTTATTATTAGGGGCTGTACTAGTGGAATTTCCAGAACATGGATAACAAAACCTTGGAGTTCATTTTTAGTGCCTGAAATAATTAAGATTTTTTTTTTTTTTGCATACATGAATTCTAAAATTTTTATTTTGTTATGCCTTATAACTTTTTATTTTACAAGAAAAATGGGAGATTGGAAACTCAAGTTTGGATCTGAAAACATATTTGTACATCCAAAATGGAAATGCACAATTGCTGAGAGAGATAGTTCCAAAAAGAATATTTGATTTTTCAAGATAGGCAAAAAGTGGGTTGTCTGGCCCTGGTAAATATCCAACCACTTAAGAATTTGATTTTTTCTACTCCTTGATATTTTTGGATCATTAGGTACACTTGCATCCTCAACATGTTTCTGGCATGCATATCCACCACACTTAAAGCATGATAGGATCTGTTACAAGTCCCTTACCCATAAAATTCCACCAGGCTTATTATTTGGGGCTGTACTAGTGGAATTTCCAGAACATGGATAAAAAAACCTTGGTGTTCATTTTTAGTGCCATAAATAATTTTGAAATTATTTTTGTGCATATTTGAACTCTAAAATTTTCATTTTTTTATGCTTTATATCTTTTTTGTTTACGAGAAAAATGGGAGAGTGAAAACTCAAGTTTGGCTTTGAAAACAAATTTGTACATCCAAAATGGAAATGCACAAATGCTGAGAGAGATAGTTCCAAAAAGTATCTGTGATTTTTAAGGACAGGCAAAAAGTGGGTTGTTTGGCCCTGGTAAATATCCAACCACTTGAGAATTTGATCTTTTCTACTCCTTGAAATTTTTGGATCGTTATGTTCACTTGCATCCTCAACATGTTTTTGGCATGCATATCCACCACACTTAAAGAATGTTAGGATCAGTTACAAGTCCTTTTCCTATAAAATTCCGCCAGGCTTATTATTAGGGGTTGTACTAGTGGAATTTACAGAACATGGATAATAAAACCTTGGATTTCTTTTTTAGTGCCTGAAATAATTTTGAAATTTTCTTTTTGCATACATGAACTCTAAAATTTTCCTTTTGTTATGCATTAAATCTTTTTTGTTTACAAGAAAAATGGGGGAGTGAAAACTCAAGTTTGGATCTAAAAACAAATTTGTACATCCAAAATGGAGATGCACAAATGCTGAGAGAGATAGTTCCAAAAAGTATCTGTGATTTTTAAGGATAGGCAAAAAGTGGGTTGTTTGGCCGTGGTAAATATCCAACCATTAGAGAATTTGATCTTTCCTACTCCTTGAAATTTTTGGATCGTTGTGTCCACTTGCATCCTCAACATGTTTTTGGCATGCATATCCACCACACTTAAAGAATGTTAGGATCAGTTACAAGTCCTTTTCCTATAAAATTCCACCTGGCTTATTATTAGGGGTTGTACTAGTGGAATTTATAGAACATGGATAACAAAACCTTGGAGTTCATTTTTAGTTCCTGAAATAATTAAGAAAATTTTTTTCTCTATACATGAACTCTAAAATTTTCATTTTATTATGCCTTACATCTTTTATGTTTGCGAGAAAAATGGGAGAGTGAAAACTCAAGTGTGGATCTGAAAACAAATTTGAACATCCAAAATGGAAATGCACAAATGCTGAGAGAGATAGTTCCAAAAAGTATCTGTGATTTTTAATGTTAGGCAAAAAGTGGGTTGTTTGGCCCTGGTAAATATCCAACTTCTTGAGAATTTGATTTTTTCTACAACTTGAAATTTTTTGATCATTAGGTCCGCTTGCATCCTCAACATGTTTCTGGCATGCATATCCACCACACTTAAAGCATGTTAGGATCAATTACAAGTCCCTTTCCTATAAAATTCCACCGGGCTTATTATTAGGGGTTGTACAAGTGGAATTTCCAGAACATGGATAACAAAACCTAGGAGTTCATATTTAGAGCCAAAAATAATTTTGAAATTTTTTTTTTGCTTACATGAACTCTAAAATTTTCATTTGGTTATGCCTTATTTATTTATTGTTTACGAGAAAAATGGGAGAGTGAATATTCAAGTTTGGATTTGAAAACAAATTTGAACATCCCAAATGGAAATGCACAAATGCTAAGAGAGATAATTCCAAAAAGTATTTGTGATTTTTAAGTATAGGCAAAAAGTGGGTTGTTTGGCCCTGGCAAATATCCAACCACTTGAGAATTTGATTTTTTCTACTCCTTGAAATTTTCTGATCATTAGGTCCACTTGCATCCTCAACATGTTTCTGGCATGCATATCCACCCCCCTTAAAGCATGTTAGGACCAGTTACACGTCCCTTTCCTATAAAATTCCACCAGGCTTATTATTAGGGGCTGTACTAGTGGAATTTCCACAACATGGATAACAAAACCTTGGAGTTCATTTTTAGTGCCTGAAATAATTATGATATTTTTTTTTTTGCATACATGAATTCTAAAATTTTTATTTTGTTATGCCTTATAACTTTTTATTTTACAAGAAAAGTGGGAGATTGAAAACTCAAGTTTGGATCTGAAAACATATTTGAACGTCCAAAATGGAAATGCACAATTGCTGAGAGAGATAGTACAAAAAGAATCTTTGATTTTTCAAGATAGGCAAAAAGTGGGTTGTCTGGCCCTGGTAAATATCCAACCACTTAAGAATTTGATTTTTTCTACTCCTTGATATTTTTGGATCATTAGGTACACTTGCATCCTCAACATGTTTCTGGCATGCATATCCACCACACTTAAAGCATGATAGGATCTGTTACAAGTCCCTTACCCATAAAATTCCACCAGGCTTATTATTTGGGGCTGTACTAGTGGAATTTCTAGAACATGGATAAAAAAACCTTGGTGTTCATTTTTAGTGCCATAAATAATTTTGAAATTATTTTTGTGCATATTTGAACTCTAAAATTTTCATTTTTTTATGCCTTTTATCTTTTTTGTTTACGAGAAAAATGGGAGAGTGAAAACTCAAGTTTGGCTTTGAAAACAAATTTGTACATCCAAAATGGAAATGCAAAAATGCTGAGAGAGATAGTTCCAAAAAGTATCTGTGATTTTTAAGGACAGGCAAAAAGTGGGTTGTTTGGCCCTGGTAAATATCCAACCACTTGAGAATTTGATCTTTTCTACTCCTTGAAATTTTTGGATCGTTATGTTCACTTGCATCCTCAACATGTTTTTGGCATGCATATCCACCACACTTAAAGAATGTTAGGATTAGTTACAAGTCCTTTTCCTATAAAATTCCGCCAGGCTTATTAGTAGGGGTTGTACTAGTGGAATTTACAGAACATGGATAATAAAACCTTGGAGTTCTTTTTTAGTGCCTGAAATAATTTTGAAATTTTCTTTTTGCATACATGAACTCTAAAATTTTCCTTTTGTTATGCCTTAAATCTTTTTTGTTTACAAGAAAAATGGGGGAGTGAAAACTCAAGTTTGGATCTGAAAACATGGTAAATATCCAACCATTTGAGAATTTGATCTTTCCTACTCCTTGAAATTTTTGGATCGTTATGTCCACTTGCATCCTCAACATGTTTTTGGCATGCATATCCACCACACTTAAAGAATGTTAGGATCAGTTACAAGTCCTTTTCCTATAAAATTCCACCTGGCTTATTATTAGGGGTTGTACTAGTGGAATTTATAGAACATGGATAACAAAACCTTGGAGTTCATTTTTAGTTCCTGAAATAATTAAGAAAATTTTTTTCTCTATACATGAACTCTAAAATTTTCATTTTATTATGCCTTACATCTTTTATGTTTACGAGAAAAATGGGAGAGTGAAAACTCAAGTGTGGATCTGAAAACAAATTTGAACATTCAAAATGGAAATGCACAAATGCTGAGAGAGATAGTTCCAAAAAGTATCTGTGATTTTTAAGGTTAGGCAAAAATGGGTTGTTTGGCCCTGGTAAATATCCAACTTCTTGAGAATTTGATTTTTTCTACAACTTGAAATTTTTTGATCATTAGGTCCGCTTGCATCCTCAACATGTTTCTGGCATGCATATCCACCACACTTAAAGCATGTTAGGATCAATTACAAGTCCCTTTCCTATAAAATTCCACCGGGCTTATTATTAGGGGCTGTACAAGTGGAATTTCCAGAACATGGATAACAAAACCTAGGCGTTCATTTTTAGAGCCAAAAATAATTTTGAAATTTTTTTTTTGCATACATGAACTCTAAAATTTTCATTTGGTTATGCCTTATTTATTTTTTGTTTACGAGAAAAATGGGAGAGTGAATATTCAAGTTTGGATTTGAAAACAAATTTGAACATCCCAAATGGAAATGCACAAATGCTAAGAGAGATAATTCCAAAAAGTATTTGTGATTTTTAAGTATAGGCAAAAAGTGGGTTGTTTGGCCCTGGCAAATATCCAACCACTTGAGAATTTGATTTTTTCTACTCCTTGAAATTTTCTGATCATTAGATCCACTTGCATCCTCAACATGTTTCTTGGATGCATATCCACCATACTTAAAGCATGTTAGGATCAATTAGACGTCTCTTTCCTATAAAATTCCACCAGGCATATTATTAGGGGCGGTACTAGTGGAATTTCCAGAACATGGATAACAAAACCTTGGAGTTCATTTTTAGTGCCTGAAATCATTAAGAAATTTTTTTTTTTTTGCATACTTGAACTATAAAATTTTCATTTTGTTACGCCTTATAACTTTTTATTTTACGAGAAAAATGGGATATTGAAAACTCAAGTTTGAATCTGAAAACATATTTGAACGTCCAAAATGGAAATGCACAAATGCTGAGAGAGATAGTTCCAAAAAGAATCTTTGATTTTTAAAGATAGGCAAAAAGTGGGTTGTTTGGCCCTGGTAAATATTCAACCACTTAAGAATTTGATTTTTTCTACTCCTTGATATTTTTGGATCATTAGGTAGACTTGCATCCTCAACATGTTTCTTGCATGCATTTCCACCACACTTAAAGCATGTTAAGATCAGTTACAAGTCCCTTACCTATAAAATTCCACCAGGCTTATTATTAGGGGTTGTACTAGTGGAATTTCCAGAACATGGATAACAAAACCTTGGAGTTCATTTTTAGTGCTTGAAATAATTTTGAAATTTTTTTTTTGCATACATGAACTCTAAAATTTTCATTTTATTATGCCTTTTATCTTTTTTGTTTACGAGAAAAATGGGAGTGTGAAAACTCAAGTTTGGATCTGAAAACAAATTTCAACATCCAAAATGGAAATGCTCAAATGCTGAGAGAGATAGTTCCAAAAAGTATCTGTGATTTTTAAGGATAGGCAAAAAGTGGGTTGTTTTGCCCTTACCACTTGTGAATTTGATTTTTCTACTCCTTGAAATTTTTGGATCAGCAGGTCCACTTGCTTCCTCATCATGTTTCTGGCATGCATATCCACCACACTTAAAGCATGTTAGGATCAGTTACAAGTCCCTTTCCTATAAAATTCCACCCGGCTTATTATTAAGGGTTGTACTAGTGAAATTTCCAGAACATTGATAACAAAACCTTGGATTTCATTATTAGTGCCTGAAATAATTTTCAAATTTTTTTTTTGCATACATGAACTCTAAAATTTTCCTTTTCTTATGCTTTTATCTTTTTTGTATACGAGAAAAATGGGTGAGTAAAACTCAAGTTTCGATCTGAAAACAAATTTGAACATCCAAAATGGAAATCCACAAATGTTGAGAGAGATAGTTCCAAAAAGTATCGTTGATTTTTAAGAATAGGCAAAAAGTGGGTTGTTAGCCCCTGGTAAATCTCCAACCACTTGAGAATTTGATCTTTTCTACTCCTTGAAATTTTTGGATCGTTATGTCCACTTGAATCCTCAACATCTTTCTGGCATGCATATCCACCACACTTAAAGCATGTTGGGATCAGTTACAAGTCCCTTTCCTATAAAATTCCACCAGGCTTATTATTAGGGTTTGTACCAGTGGAATTTCAAGAACATGGATAACAATGCCTTGGAGTTCATATTTAGTGCTCGAAATAATTTTAAAATTTTTTTTTAGCTTACCTGAACTTTAAAATTTTCATTTTGTTATGCCTTATATCTTTTTTTTTTTTTTTACGACAAAAATGGGAGAGTGAAAACTCAAGTTTGGATGTGAAAACAAATTTGAACATCCAAAATGGAAATGCACAAATGCTGAGAGAGATAGTTCCAAAAAGTATCTGTGATTTTCAAGGATAGGCAAAAAGTGGGTTGTTTGGCCCTCATAAATATCCAACCACTTGAGCATTTGATTTTGTCTACTCCTTGAACTTTTTGGATCATTATGTCCACTTGCATCCTCAACATGTTTCTGGCATGCATATCCACCTCAGTTAAAGAATGTTAGGATCAGTTACTAGTCCCTTTCCTATAAAGTTCCACCAGGCATATTATTAGGGGTTGTACTAGTGGAATTTCCAGATCATGGATAACAAAACCTTGGAGTTCATTTTTAGTCCCTGAAAGAATTTTGAATTTTTATTTTTTTTGCATACATGAACTCTAAAATTTTCATTTTGTTACTTCTTATTTCTTTTTTGTTTACGAGAAAAAATGGGAGAGTGAAAACTCAAGTTTGGATCTGAAAAAAAATTTGAACATCCAAAATGGAAATGCACAAATGCTGAGAGAGATAGTTCCAAAATGTATTTGTGATTTTTAAGGATAGGCAAAAAGTGGGTTGTTTGGCCCAGGTAAATATCCAACCACTTGAGAATTTGATTTTTTCTACTCCTTGAAATTTTTGGATCATTCAGTCCACTTGCATCCTCAACATGTTTCTGGCATGCATATCCACCACACTTAATGCATGTTAAGTTCAGTTACAAGTCCCTTTCCTATAACATTCCATCAGGCTTATTATTAGGGGATGTACAAGTGGAATTTATACAACATGGATAACTAAACCTTGGAGTTCATTTTTAGTGACTGAAATAATTTTGAAATTTTTTTTTGCATACATAAACTCTAAAATTTTCATTTTGTTATGCCTTATATCTTTTTTGTTTGCGAGAAAAATGGGAGAGTGAAAACTCAAGTTTGGATTTGAAAACAAATTTGAACATCCAAAATGGAAATGCACAAATGCTGAGAGAGATAGTTCCAAAAAGTATCTGTGATTTATAAGGATAGGCAAAAAGTGGGTTGTTTGGCCCTGGTAAATATGCAGCCACTTGAGAATTTGATTTTTTCTACTCCTTGAAATTTTTGGATCATTATGTCCACTTGCATCCTCAATATGTTTCTGGCATGCATATCCAGCTCACTTAAAGCTTGTCAGGATCAGTTACAAGTCCTTTTCCTATAAAATTCCACCAGGCCTATTATTAGGGGCTGTACTAGTGGAATTTCCAGATCATGGATAACAAAACCTTGGAGTTCATTTTTAGTGCCTGAAATAATTTTGAAATTTTTTTTTGCATACATCAACTCTAAAATTTTCATTTTGTTATGCCTTATTTCTTTTTTGTTTACAAGAAAAATGGGAGAGTGAAAACTCATGTTTGGATCTGAAAACAAATTTGAACATCCAAAATGGAAATGCACAAATGCTGAGAGAGATAGTTCCAAAAAGTATCTGTGATTTATAAGGATAGGCAAAAAGTGGGTTGTTTGGCCCTGGTAAATATGCAGCCACTTGAGAATTTGATTTTTTCTACTCCTTGAAATTTTTGGATCATTATGTCCACTTGCATCCTCAATATGTTTCTGGCATGCATATCCACCTCACTTAAAGCATGTCAGGATCAATTACAAGTCCTTTTCCTATAAAATTCCACCAGGCCTATTATTAGGGGCTGTTCTAGTGGAATTTCCAGTACATGGATAACAAAACCTTGGAGTTCATTTTTAGTGCCTAAAATAATTTTGAAATTTTTTTTTGCATACATGAACTCTAAAAATTTCATTTTTGTGATGCCTTATTTCTTTTTTGTTTATGAGAAAAATGGGACAATGAAAACTCAAGTTTTGGATATGAAAAAAAATTTGAACATCTAAAATGGAAATGCACAAATGCTGAGAGAGATAGTTCCAAAAAGTATCTGTGATTTTTAAGGATAGGCAAAAAGTGGGTTGTTTGCCCCTGGTAAATATCCAACCATTTGAGAAGTTGATTTTTTCTACTCCTTGAAATTTTTGGATCATTAGGTCCTCTTGTATCCTCAACATGTTTCTGGCATGCATATCCACCACACTTAAAGCATGTTAGGATCAGTTACAAGTCTCTTTCCTATAAAATTGCACCAGGCTTATTATTAGGGGTTGTACTAGTTGAATTTCCAGAACATGGATAACAAAACCTTGGAGTTCATTTTTAGCGCCACAAATAGTTTTGAAATTTTTTTTTTTTGCATACATGAACTCCAAAATTTTCATTTTTTTATGCCTTATATCTTTTTGGTTTACGAGAAAAATGGGAGAGTGAAAACTCAAGTTTGGATCTAGAAACATATTTGAACATCCAAAATGGTAATTGTCAAATGCTGAGAGAGATAGTTCCAAAAAGCATATGTGATTTTTAAGGATATGCAAAAAGTGGGTTGTTTGGCCCTGGTAAATATCAAACCACCTTAGAATTTGATTTTTTCTACTCCTTGAAATTTTTGGATCATTAGGTCTACTTGCATCCTCAACATGTTTCTTGCATGCATATCCACCAAACTTAAAGCATGTTAGGACCAGTTACAAGTCCCTTTCCTATAAATTTCCACCAAGCTTATTATTAGGGGCTGTACTAGTGGAATTTCCATAACATGGATAACAAAACCTTTGAGTTCATTTTTAGTGCCTGAAATAATTTTGAAATTTATTTTTTTTGAATTCTTGAACTCTAAAATTTTCATTTTTTTATGCCTAATATCTATTTTTTTACGAGAAAAATGGAAGAGTGAAAACTCAAGTTTGGATTTGAAAAAAAATTTGAACATCCAAAATGGAAATGCACAAATGCTGAGAGAGACAGTTCGAAAAAGTATCCACTTGCATCCTCAACATGTTTTTGGCATGCATATCCACACACTTAAAGCATGTTATGATCAATTACAAGTCCCTTTCCTATAAAATTCCACCAAGCTTATTATTAGGGGCTGTAGTAGTGGAATTTCAAGAACATGGATAACAAAACCTTTGAATTCATTTTTAGTGCCATAAATAAATTTCAAATTTTTTTTTGCATACATGAACTGTAAAATTTTCATTTTATTACGCGTTATATCTTTTTTGTTTACGAGAAAAATGGGAGAGTGAAAACTCAAATTTGGATCTGAAAACAAATTAGAACATCCAAAATGGAAATGCACAAATGCTGAGAGAGATAGTTCCAAAAAGTATCTGTGATTTTTAAGGATTGGCAAAAGGTGGGTTGTTTGGCCCCGGTAAATATCCAACCACTTGAGAATTTTATTTTTTCTACTCCATGAAAATTTCTAATCATTAGGTCCACTTGCGTCCTATACATGTTTCTGGCATGCATATCCACCACACTTAAAGCATGTTATGATCAGTTACAAGTCCCTTTCCTATTAAATTAGACCAGGCTTATTATTAGGGGCTATACTAGTGGAATTTCCAGAACATGGATAACAAAACCTTGGAGTTCATTTTAAGTGCCTGAAATAATTTTGAAATTTTTTTTTTGCAAACTTCAACTCTAAAATTTTCATTTTGTTATGGCTTATACGTTTTTTGTTTACGAGAAAAATGGGAGAGTGAAAACTCAAGTTTGGATCTGAAAACAAATTTAAACATCCAAAATGGAAATGCACAAATGCTGAGAGAGATAGTTCGAAAAAGTATCTGTGATTTTTAAGGATAGGAAAAAAGTGGGTTGTTTGGCCCTGGTAAATATCCAACCACATGAAAATTTGATTTTTTCTACTCCTTAAAATTTTTGGATGATTAGGTCCACTTGAATCCTCAACATATTTCTGGCATGCATATCCACTACACTTAAAGCATGTTAGCATCAGTTACTAGTCCCTTTCCTATAAAATTCCACTAGGCTTATTATAAGGGGCTGTACTAGTGGAATTTCCAGAACATGGATAACAATACCTTGGAGTTCATTTTAAGTGCCTTAAATAATTTTGAAATTTTTTTTTGCATAGTTGAACTCTTAAATTTTTATTTTGTTATGCCTTATACCGTTTTTGTTTACGAGAAAAATGGGAGAGTGAAAACTCAAGGGTGGATCTGAAAACAAGTGGGTTGTTCGGCCCTAGTAAATATCCAACCACTTCAGAATTTGATTTTTTCTACTCCTTGAAATTTTCTGATCATCAGGTCCACTTGCATCCTCAACATGTTTCTGGCATGCATATCCACCATACTTAAAGCATGTTAGGATCAGTTACAAGTCCCTTTCCTATAAAAATCCACCGGGCTTATTATTAGGGGTTGTACAAGTGGATATTCCAGAACATGGATAACAAAACCTCGGAGTTCATTTTAGTGCCTGAAATAATTTTGAAATTTTTTTTTTGCATACATGAACTCTAAAATTTTCGTTTTGTTATGCCTTATTTATTTTTTGTTTACGAGAAAAATGGGAGAGTGAAAACTCAAGTTTGGATCTGAAAACAAATTTGAACATCCAAAATGGAAATGCACAAATGCTGAGAGAGATAGTTCCAAAAAGTATCATTGATTTTTAAGGATAGGCAAAAAGTGGGTTGTTTGGCCCTGGTAAATATCCAACCTCTTGAGAATTTGATTTTTTCTACTACATGAAATTTTTTGATCATTAGGTCCACTTGCATCCTAAACATGTTGTTGGCATGCATATCCACCAAACTTAAAGCATGTGAGGATCAGTTACAAGTCCCTTTCCTATAAAATTCCACCAAGATTATTATTAGGGGCTGTACGAATGGAATTTCCAGAACATGGATAACAAAACCTATGAGTTTATTTTTAGTGCCATAAATAATTTTGAAATTTTTTTTTTTTGCATACATGAACTCTTAAATTTTCATTTTGTTGTGCCTTATATCTTTTTTGTTTACGAGAAAAATGGGAGAGTGAAAACTCTAGTTTGGATCTAAAAACAAATTTAAACATCCAAAATGGAAATGCACAAATGCTGAGAGAGATAGTTCCAAAAAGTATCTGTGATTTTTAAGGATAGGAAAAAAGTGGGTTGTTTGGCCCTGGTAAATATCCAACCACATGAAAATTTGATTTTTTCTACTCCTTAAAATTTTTGGATGATTAGGTCCACTTGAATCCTCAACATATTTCTGGCATGCATATCCACTACACTTAAAGCATGTTAGCATCAGTTACTAGTCCCTTTCCTATAAAATTCCACTAGGCTTATTATAAGGGGCTGTACTAGTGGAATTTCCAGAACATGGATAACAATACCTTGGAGTTCATTTTAAGTGCCTTAAATAATTTTGAAAATTTTTTTTTGCATAGTTGAACTCTTAAATTTTTATTTTGTTATGCCTTATACCGTTTTTGTTTACGAGAAAAATGGGAGAGTGAAAACTCAAGGGTGGATCTGAAAACAAATTTGAACATCCAAAATGGAAATGCACAAATGCAGAGAGAGATAGTTCCAAAAAGTATCTGTGATTTTTAAGGATAGGCAAAAAGTGGGTTGTTCGGCCCTGGTAAGTATCCAACCACTTGAGAATTTGATCTTTTCTACTCCTTGAAATTTTTGGATTGTTATGTCCACTTGCATCCTCAACATGTTTTTGGCATGCATATCCACCACACTTAAAGCATGCTAGGATCAGTTACAAGTCCTTTTCCTATAAAATTCCACCAGGCTTATTATTAGGGGCTGTACTAGTGAAATTTACAGAACATGGATAACAAAACCTTGGAGTTCATTTTTAGTGCCTGAAATAATTTTGAAATTTTCATTTTGTTGTGCCTTATGTCTTTTTTGTTTACGAGAAAAATGGGACAGTGAAAACTCAAGTTTGGAATTGAAAACAAATTTGAACATCCAAAATGGAAATGCACAAATGCTGAGAGAGATAGTTCCAAAAAGTATCTGTGATTTTTAAGGTTAGGCAAAAAGTGGGTTGTTTGGCCCTGGTAAATATCCAACCTCTTGAGAATTTGATTTTTTCTACTACTTGAAATTTTTAGATCATTAGGTCTACTTGCATCCTCAACATGTTTCTGGCATGCATATCCACCACCCTTAAAGCATGTTAGGATCAGTTACACGTCCGTTTCCTATAAAATTCCACCAAGCATATTATTAGGGGCTGTACTAGTGGAATTTCCAGAACATGGATAACAAAACCTTGGAGTTCATTTTTAGTGTCTGAAATAATTGAGAATTTTTTTTTTGCATACATGAACTCTAAAATTTTCATTTTGTTATGCCTTATATCTTTTTTGTTTACGAGAAAAATGGGAGTGTGAAAACTCAAGTTTGGATCTGAAAACAAATTTCAACATCCAAAATGGAAATGCTCAAATGCTGAGAGAGATAGTTCCAAAAAATATCTGTGATTTTTAAGGATAGGCGAAAAGTGGGTTGTTTTGCCCTTACCACTTGTGAATTTGATTTTTTCTACTCCTTGAAATTTTTGGATCAGTAGGTCCACTTGCTTCCTCATCATGTTTCTGGCATGCATATCCACCACACTTAAAGCATGTTAGGATCAGTTACAAGTCCCTTTCCCATAAAATTCCACCCGGCTTATTATTAAGGGCTGTACTAGTGAAATTTCCAGAACATTGATAACAAACCCTTGTATTTCATTATTAGTGCCTGAAATAATTTTCAAATTTTTTTTTTGCATACATGAACTCTAAAATTTTCCTTTTCTTATGCTTTTATCTTTTTTGTATACGAGAAAAATGGGTGAGTAAAACTCAAGTTTCGATCTGAAAACAAATTTGAACATCCAAAATGGAAATCCACAAATGCTGAGAGAGATAGTTCCAAAGAGTATCTGTGATTTTTAAGAATAGGTAAAACGTGGGTTGTTAGCCCCTGGTAAATCTCCAACCACTTGAGAATTTGATCTTTTCTACTCCTTGAAATTTTTGGATCGTTATGTCCACTTGAATCCTCAACATCTTTCTGGCATGCATATCCACCACAGTTAAAGCATGTTAGGATCAGTTACAAGTCCCTTTCTATAAAATTCCACCAGGCTTATTATTAGGGTTTGTACCAGTGGAATTTCAAGAACATGGATAACAATGCCTTGGAGTTCATATTTAGTGCTCGAAATAATTTTAAAATTTTTTTTTAGCTTACATGAACTTTAAAATTTTCATTTTGTTATGCCTTATATGTTTTTTTTTTTACGACAAAAATGGGAGAGTGAAAACTCAAGTTTGGATGTGAAAACAAATTTGAACATCCAAAATGGAAATGCACAAATGCTGAGAGAGATAGTTCCAAAAAGTATCTGTGATTTTCAAGGATAGGCAAAAAGTGGGTTGTTTGGCCCTCGTAAATATCCAACCACTTGAGCATTTGATTTTGTCTACTCCTTGAACTTTTTGGATCATTATGTCCACTTGCATCCTCAACATGTTTCTGCATTCATATCCACCTCACTTAAAGCATCTTAGGATCAGTTACAAGTCCCTTTCCTATAAAATTCCACCAGGCATATTATTAGGGGTTGTACTAGTGGAATTTCTAGATCATGGATAACAAAACCTTGGAGTTCATTTTTAGTCCCTGAAAGAATTTTGAATTTTTTTTTTTTGCATACATGAACTCTAAAATTTTCATTTTGTTACTCCTTATTTCTTTTTTGTTTACGAGAAAAAATGGGAGAGTGAAAACTCAAGTTTGGATCTGAAAAAAAATTTGAACATCCAAAATGGAAATGCACAAATGCTGAAAGAGATAGTTCCAAAATGTATTTGTGATTTTTAAGGATAGGCAAAAAGTGGGTTGTTTGGCCCAGGTAAATATCCAACCACTTGAGAATTTGATTTTTTCTACTCCTTGAAATTTTTGGATCATTCGGTCCACTTGCATCCTCAACATGTTTCTGGCATGCATATCCACCACACTTAAAGCATGTTAAGTTCAGTTACAAGTCCCTTTCCTATAAAATTCCATCAGGCTTATTATTAGGGGATGTACAAGTGGAATTTATACAACATGGATAACTAAACCTTGGAGTTCATTTTTAGTGACTGAAATAATTTTGAAATTTTTTTTTGCATACATAAACTCTAAAATTTTCATTTTCTTATGCCTTATATCTTTTTTGTTTATGAGAAAAATGGGAGAGTGAAAACTCAAGTTTGGATCTGAAAACAAATTTGAACATCCAAAATGGAAATGCACAAATGCTGAGAGAGATAGTTCCAAAAAGTATATGTGATTTTTAAGGATAGGTAAAAAGTGGTTGTTTGGCCCTGGTAAATATCCAACCACTTGAGAATTTGATTTTTTCTACTCCTTGAAATTTTTGGATCATTAGGTCCACTTGCATCCTCAACATGTCTCTGGCATGCATGCATATCCACCACTCATAAAGCATGATAGCATCAATTACTAGTCCCTTTCCTATAAAATTCCACCAGGCTTATTATTAAGGGTTGTACTAGTGGAATTTCGAGAATATGGATCACAAAACCTTGGAGTTCATTTTTAGTCCGTGAAATAATTTTCAAATTTTTTTAGTATACAAGAACTCAAAAATTTTCCTTTTGTTATGCCTTATATCTTTTTTCTTTTCGAGAAAAATGGGAGAGAGAAAACTCAAGTTTGGATCTGAAAAAAAATTTGAACATCCAAAATGGAAATGCACAAATGCTGAGGGAGATATTTGCAAAAAGTATCTGTGATTTATAAGGATAGGCAAAAAGTGGGTTGTTTGGCCCTGGTAAATATGCAGCCACTTGAGAATTTGATTTTTTCTACTCCTTGAAATTTTTGGATCATTATGTCCACTTGCATCCTCAATATGTTTCTGGCATGCATATCCACCTCACTTAAAGCATGTCAGGATCAGTTACAAGTCCTTTTGCTATAAAATTCCACCAGGCCTATTATTAGGTGTTGTACTAATGGAATTTCCAGATCATGGATAACAAAACCTTGGAGTTCATTTTTAGTGCCTGAAATAATTTTGAAATTTTTTTTTGCATACATCAACTCTAAAATTTTCATTTTGTTATGCCTTATTTCTTTTTTTTTTACAAGAAAAATGGGAGAGTGAAAACTCATGTTTGGATCTGAAAACAAATTTGAACATCCAAAATGGAAATGCACAAATGCTGAGAGAGATAGTTCCAAAAAGTATCTGTGATTTATAAGGATAGGCAAAAAGTGGGTTGTTTCGCCCTGGTAAATATGCAGCCACTTGAGAATTTGATTTTTTCTACTCCTTGAAATTTTTGGATCATTATGTCCACTTGCATCCTCAATATGTTCCTGGCATGCATATCCACCTCACTTAAAGCATGTCAGGATCAATTACAAGTCCTTTTGCTATAAAATTCCACCAGGCCTATTATTAGGGGCTGTACTAGTGGAATTTCCAGATCATGGATAACAAAACCTTGGAGTTCATTTTTAGTGCATGAAATAATTTTGAAATTTTTTTTCCATACATCAACTCTAAAATTTTCATTTTGTTATGCCTTATTTCTTTTTTGTTTACAAGAAAAATGGGAGAGTGAAAACTCATGTTTGGATCTGAAAAAAATTTGAACATCCAAAATGGAAATGCACAAATGCTGAGAGAGATAGTTCCAAAAAGTATCTGTGATTTATAAGGATAGGCAAAAAGTGGGTTGTTTGGCCCTAGTAAATATGCAGCCACTTGAGAATTTGATTTTTTCTACTCCTTGAAATTTTTGGATCATTATGTCCACTTGCATCCTCAATATGTTTCTGGCTTGCATATCCACCTCACTTAAAGCATGTCAGGATCAGTTACAAGTCCTTTTCCTATAAAATTCCACCAGGCCTATTATTAGGGGCTGTTCTAGTGGAATTTCCAGTACATGGATAACAAAACCTTGGAGTTCATTTTTAGTGCCTAAAATAATTTTGAAATTTTTTTTTGCATACATGAACTCTCAAATTTTCATTTTGTTATGCCTGATATCTATTTTTTCACGAGAAAAATGGGAGAGTGAAAACTCAAGTTTGGATCTGAAAAAAATTTGAACATCCAAAATGGAAATGCACAAATGCTGAGAGAGACAGTTCGAAAAAGTATCCACTTGCATCCTCAACATGTTTCTGGCATGCATATCCACTCACTTAAAGCATGTTATGATCAATTACAAGTCCCTTTCCTATAAAATTCCACCAAGCTTATTATTAGGGGCTGTAGTAGTGGAATTTCAAGAACATGGATAACAAAACCTTTGAGTTCATTTTTAGTGCCATAAATAAATTTCAATTTTTTTTTTTGCATACATGAACTATAAAATTTTCATTTTGTTACGCCTTATATCTTTTTTGTTTACGAGAAAAATGGGAGAGTGAAAACTCAAATTTGGATCTGAAAACAAATTAGAACATCCAAAATGGAAATGCACAAATGCTGAGAGAGATAGTTCCAAAAAGTATCTGTGATTTTTAAGGATTGGCAAAAGGTGGGTTGTTTGGCCCTGGTAAATATCCAACCACTTGAGAATTTTATTTTTTCTACTCCATGAAAATTTCTGATCATTAGGTCCACTTGCATCCTATACATGTTTCTGGCATGCATATCCACCACACTTAAAGCATGTTATGATCAGTTACAAGTCCCTTTCCTATTAAATTAGACCAGGCTTATTATTAGGGGATGTACTAGTGGAATTTCCAGAACATGGATAACAAAACCTTGGAGTTCATTTTAAGTGCCTGAAATAATTTTTGTTTTGCAAACTTCAACTCTAAAATTTTTATTTTGTTATGGCTTATACCTTTTTTGTTTACGAGAAAAATGGGAGAGTGAAAACTCAAGTTTGGATCTGAAAACATATTTAAACATCCAAAATGGAAATGCACAAATGCTGAGAGAGATAGTTCCAAAAAGTATCTGTGATTTTTAAGGATAGGCAAAAAGTGGGTTGTTTGGCCCAGGTGAAAATTTCCAACCTTTTGAGAATTTGATTTTTTCTACTCGTTGAAATTTATGGATCATTAGGTCCACTTGCATCCTCAACATGTTTCTGGCATGAATATCCACCACTCATAAAGCATGTTAGGATCAATTCCACCATGCTTATTATTACGGGCTATACTATTGGAATTTCTAGAACAAGGATAACAAAACCTTTGAATTCATTTTTAGTGCCTGAAATAATTTTGAAATTTTTTTTTGCCATACATGAACTCTAAAATTTTCATTTTGTTATGCCTTATGTCTTTTTTGTTTACAAGAAAAATGGGAGAGCGAATACTCAAGTTTGGATCTAAAAACAAATTTGGACATCCAAAATGGAAATGCACAAATGCTTAGAGAGATAGTTCCAAAAAGTATCTGTGATTTTTAAGAATAGGCAAAAAGTGGGTTGTTTGGCCGTGGTAAATATCCAACCACTTGAGAATTTTATTTTTTCTACTCCTTTAAATTTTTGGATCATTAGGTCCACTTGCATCCTCAACATGTTTCTGGCATGCATATCACCCACACTTAAAGCATGTTATGATCAGTTACAAGTCCCTTTCCTATAAAATTAGACCAGGCTTATTATTAGGGGTTGTACTAGTGGAATTTCCAGAACATGGATAACAAAACTTTGGAGTTCATTTTAAGTGCCTGAAATAATTTTGAAATTTTTTTTTTTGCATACTTGAACTCTAAAATTTTCATTTTGTTATGCCTTATACCTTTTTTGTTTACGAGAAAAATGGGAGAGTGAAAACTCAAGTTTGGATCTGAAAACAAATTTGAACATCCAAAATGGAATTGCACAAATGCTGATAGAGATAGTTCCAAAAGGTATCTGTGATTTTTAAGGATAGGCAAAAAGTGGGTTGTTTGTCCCTTATAAATATCCAACGACTTGAGAATTTGATTTTTTCTACTGCTTGAAATTTTCTGATCATTAGGTCCACTTGCAAGCTCAACATGTTTTTGCCATTCATATCCACCACACTTAAAGCATGTTAGGATGAGTTACAAGTCTTTTTCTATTACCTTCCATCAGGCTTATTATAAGGGGCAGTACGAGTGGAATTTCCAGAACATGGATAACAAAACCTAGGAGTTCATTTTTAGTGCCTGAAATAATTTTGAAATTTTTTTTTGCATACATGATCTCTTAAATTTTCATTTTGTTATGCCTTATATCATATTTGTTTACGAGAAAATGGGAGAGTGAAAACTCAAGTTTGGATCTGAAAACAAATTTGAACATCCAAAATGGAAATGCACAAATGCTGAGAGAGATAGTTCCAAAAAGTATCTGTGATTTTTTAGGATAGGAAAAAAGTGGGTTGTTTGGCCTTGGTAAATATCCAACCTCTTGAGAATTTGATTTTTTCTACCCCTTGAAATTTTTGAATCATTATATCCAGTTGCATCCTCAACATGTTTCTGGCATGCATATACACCACACTTAAAGCATATTAGGATCAGTAACAAGTCCCTTGCCTATAAAATTCCACCAGGCTTATTATTAGGGGCTATACTAGTGGACTTTCCAGAACATAGATAACAAAACCTAGGAGTTCATTTTTAGTGCCTGAAATAATTTTGAAATTTTTTTTTTGCATACATGAACTCTGAAATTTTCATTTTGTTATGCCTTATATCTTTTTTGTTTACGAGAAAAAAGGGAGAGTGAAAACGCAAGTTTGGATCTGAAAACAAATTTGAACATCCAAAATGGAAATGCACAAATGCTGAGAGAGATAGCTCCAAAAAGTATCTGTGATTTTTAAGGATAGGAAAAAATCGGGTTGTTTAGCCCTAACCACATGAAAATTTGATTTTTTCTACTCCTTGAAATTTTTGGATCAGTAGGTCCACTTGCATCCTCAACATGTTTTTGGCATGCATATGCACCACGCTTAAAGCATGTTAGGATCAGTTACAGGTCCCTTTCCTATAAAATTCCACCAGGCTTATTATTAGAGGTTGAACAAGTGAAATTTCGAGAACATGGATAACAAAACCTTGGAGTTCATTTTTAGTGCCTGAAATAATTTTGAAAATTTTTTTTTTGCATACTTGAACTCTAAAATTTTCATTTTGTTACGCCTTATATCTTTTTTGTTTACGAGAAAAACGGGAGAGTGAAAACTCAAGTTTGGATCTGAAAACAAATTTGAACATCCAAAATGAAATGCACAAATGCTGAGAGAGATAGTTCCAAAAAGTATCTGTGATTTTTTAGGAAAGGCAAAAAGTGGGTTGTTTGGCCCTGGTAAATATCCAACCTCTTGAGAATTTGATTTTTTCTACTCCTTGAAATTTTTGGATTTTTATGTGCACTTTCATCCTCAACATGTTTCTGGCATGCATATCCATCTCACTTAAAGCATGTTAGGATCAGTTACAAGTGTCTTTCCTATAAAATTCCACCAGGCTTATTATTAGGGGTTGTACTAGTGGAATTTCCAGTTCATGGATAACAAAACCTTGGAGTTCATTTTTAGTGCCTCAAATAATTTTGAAAATTTTTTTTGCATACATGAACTCTAAAATTTTCATTTTGTTATGCCTTATTTCTTTTTTGTTTACGAGAAAAATGGGAGAGTGAAAACTCAAGTTTGGATCAGAAAAGAAATTAGAACATCCAAAATGGAAATGCACAAATGCTGAGAGAGATAGTTCCAAAATGTATTTGTGATTTTTATGGATAGGCAAAAAGTGGGTTGTTTCGCCCTTGTAAATATCCAACCACTTGAGAATTTGATTTTTTCTACTCCTTGAAATTTATGGTTCATTAGGTCCCCTTGCATCCTCAACATCTTTCTGGCATGCATGTCCACCACACTTAAAGCATGATAGGATCAGTAACAAGTCCCTTTCCTATAAAATTCCACCAGGCGTAATATTAGGGGCTGTACTAGTGGAATTTACAGAACATGGATAACAAAACCTTGGAGTTCATTTTTAGAGCCTGAAATAATTTTGAAATTTTTTTTTTGCATACATGAACTCTAAAATTTTCATTTTTTTATGCCTTATATATTTTTTGTTTACGAGAAAAATGCGAGAGTTAAAACTTAAGTTTGGATCTAAAAACAAATTTGAACATCCAAATGGAAATGCACAAATGCTGAGAGAGATAGTTCCAAAAAGTATCTGTGATTTTTAAGGATAGGCAAAAAGTGGGTTGTTTGGCCCTGGTAAATATCCAACCACTTGAGAATTTGATCTTTTCTACTCCTTGAAATTTTTGGATCGTTATGTCCACTGGCATCCTCAACATGTTTCTGGCATGCATATCCACCACAGTTAAAGCATGTTAGGATCAGGTACAAGTCCCTTTCCTATAAAATTCCACCAGGCTTATTATTAGGGGCTGTACTAGTGGAATTTCCAGAACATGGATAACAAAACCTTGGAGTTCATTTTTAGTGCTTGAAATAATTTTGCAATTTTTTTTTTTCGTACATGAACTCTAAAATTTTCATTTTGTTATACCTTAAATCTTTTTTTTTTACGAGAAAAATGGGAGAGTGAAAACTCAAGTTTGGACCTGAAAACAAATTTGAACATCCAAAATGGAAATGCCCAAATGCTGAGAGAGATAGTTCCAAAAAGTATCTGTGATTTTCATGGAAAGGCAAAAATTGGGTTGTTTGGCCCTGGTAATTATCCAACCACTTGAGAATTTGATTTTTTCTACTCCTGGAAAATTTTGGATCATTATGTCCACTTGCATCCTCAACATGTTTCTGGCATGCATATCCACCTCACATAAAGCATGTTAGGATCAGTTACAAGTCCCTTTCCTATAAAATTCCACCAGGCTTATTATTAGGGGTTGTACTAGTGTAATTTCCAGATCAAGGATAACAAAACCTGGGAGTTCATTTCTAGTGCCTGAAATAATTTTGAAATTTTTTTTGCATACTTCAACTCTAAAATTTTCATTTTGTTATGCCTTATATCTTTTTTCTTTACGAGAAAAATGGGAGAGTGAAAACTCAAGTTTGGATCTGAAAAAAAATTTGAACATCCAAACTGGAAATGCAGAAATGCTGAGAGAGATAGTTCCAAAAAGTATCTGTGATTTTTAAGGATAGGCAAAAAGTGGGTTGTTTTGCCCCCACCACTTGAAAATTTGATTTTTTCTACTCCTTGAAATTTTTGGATCAGTAGGTCTACTTGCATCCTCAACATGTTTCTGGCATGCATATCCACCACGCTTAAAACATGTTAGCATCAGTTACAAGTCCCTTTCCTATAAAATTCCACCAGGCTTATTAGTTGAGGCTGAACTAGTGGAATTTCAAGAACATGGATAACAAAACCTTGGAGTTCATTTTTAGTGATTTAAATAATTTTGAACTTTTTTTTTGCATACATGAACTCTAAATTTTTATTTTGTTATGTCTTATATCTTTTTTTTTTATGAGAAAAATGGGACAGTGAAAACTCAAGTTTGGATCTGAAAACAAATTTGAACATCATAAATGGAAATGCAAAAATGCTGAGATAGATAGTTCCAAAAAGTATATGTGATTTTTAAGGATAGGCAAAAAGTGGGTTGTTTGACCCTGGTAAATATCCAACCACTTGTGAATTTTATTTTTTCTACTCCTTGAAATTTTCTGATTATTAGGTCCACTTGCATCCTCAACATGTTTCTGGAATGCATATCCACCACACTTAAAGCATGTTAGGATCAGTTACAAGTCCCCTTGCTATAAAATTCCTCTTGGCTAATTATTAAGGGTTGTACTAGGGAAATTTCCAGAACATGGATAACAAAACCTTGGATTTCATTTTTAGTGCCTAAAATAATTTTGAAATTTTTTTTTTTTTGCGTACATGAACTCTTATATTTTCATTTTGTTATGCCTGATTTCTTTTTTGTTTACGAGAAAAATGGGAGAGTGAAAACTCAAGTTTGGATCTGAAAACAAATTTGAACATCCAAAATGGAAATGCACAAATGCTGAGAGAGATAGTTCCAAAAAGTATCTGTGATTTTTATGGATAGGCAAAAAGTGGGTTGTTTGGCCCTGGTAAAAATATCCAACCTTTTGAGAATTTGATTTTTTCGACTCCTTGAAATTTATGGATCATTAGGTCCACTTGCATCCTCAACATGTTTTCGCCATGCGTATCCACCACACTTAAAGCATGTTAGGATCAGTTACATGCCCTTTTCTATTAAATTCCACTAGGCTTATTATTAGGGGCAGTACTAGTGGAATTTCCAGAACATGGATAACAAAACCTTGGAGTTCATTTTTCGTGCCTGAAATAATTTTGAAATTTTTTTTTTTGCATACTTGAACTCTAAAATTTTCATTTTTTTATGCCTTATATCTTTTTTGTTTACGAGAAAAATGGGAGAGTGAAAACTCAAGTTTGGATCTGAAAACAAATTTGAACATCCAAAATGGAAATGCACAAATACTGAGAGAGATAGTTCCAAAAAGTATCTGTGATTTTTAAGGATAGGCAAAAAGTCGGTTGTTTGGCCCTGGTAAATATCCAACCACTTGAGAATTTGATTTTTTCTACTCCTTGAAATTTTAGGATCATTAGGTCCACTTGCATCCTCAACATGTTTCTCGCATACATATCCACCACACTTAAAGCATGTTAGGATCGGTTACACGTCCCTTTCCTATAAAATTCCACCAGGCATATTATTAGGGGTTGCACTTGTGGAATTTCCAGAACATGGATAACAAAAAGATGGAGTTCATTTTTAGAGTCTGAAATAATTAAGATTTTTTTTTTTTTGCGTACATCACCTGTAAAATTTTCATTTTGTTATGCCTTATATCATTTTTTTTACGAGAAAAATGGGAGTGTGAAAACTCAAGTTTGGATCTGAAAACAAATTTGAACATCCAAAATGGAAATGCACAAATGCTGAGAGAGATAGTTCCAAAAAGTGTCTGTGATTTTTATGGATAGGCAAAAAGTAGTTTGTTTGGCCTTGGTAAATATCCAACCACTTGAGAATTTGATTTTTTCTACTCCTTGAAATTTTCTGATCATTAGGTCCACTTGCATCCACAACTTGTTTCCGGTATGCATATCCACCATAGTTATAGCATGTTAGGATAAGTTACAAGTCCCTTTCCTATAAAATTCCACCGGGCTTATTATTAGGGGTTGTACTAGTGGAATTTCCCGAACATTGATAACAAAACCTAGGAGTTCATTTTTAGTGCCTGAAATAATTTTGAATTTTTTTTTTTGCACACTTGAACTCTAAATTTTCATTTTGTTATGCCTTATTTATTTTTTGTTTACGAGTAAAATGGGAGAGTGAAAACTCAAGTTTGGATCTGAAAACAAATTTGAACATCCAAAATGGAAATGAACAAATGCTGAGAGAGATAGTTCGAAAAAGTATTTGTGATTTTTAAGGAAAGGCAAAAAGTGGGTTGTTTGGCCCTGGTAAATATCCAACCACTTGAGATTTTTATTTTTTCTACTCCTTGAAATTTTTGGATCATTAGCTCCACTTGCATCCTCAACATGTTTCTGGCATGCATATCCACCACACTTAAAGCATGTTAGGATCAGTTGCAAGTCCCTTTCCTATAAAATTCCACCAAGCTTATTATTAGGGGCTGTAGTAGTGGAATTTCAAGAACATGGATAACAAAACCTTTGAGTTCATTTTTAGTGCCATAAATAAATTTCAATTTTTTTTTTGCATACATGAACTGTAAAATTTTCATTTTGTTACGCCTTATATCTTTTTTGTTTACAAGAAAAATGGGAGAGTGAAAACTCAAATTTGGATATAAAAACAAATTAGAACATCCAAAATGGAAATGCACAAATGCTGAGAGAGATAGTTCCAAAAAGTATCTGTGATTTTTAAGGATTGGCAAAAGGTGGGTTGTTTGGCTTTGGTAAATATCCAACCACTTGAGAATTTTATTTTTTCTACTCCATGAAAATTTCTGATCATTTGGATCACTGGCATCCTATACATGTTTCTGGCATGCATATCCACCACACTTAAAGCATGTTATGATCAGTTACAAGTCCCTTTCCTATAAAATTAGACCAGGCTTATTATTAGGGGCTGTACTAGTGGAATTTCCAGAACGTGGATAACAAAACCTTAGAGTTCATTTTAAGTGCCTGAAATAATTTTGAAATTTTTTTCTTGCAAACTTGGACTCTAAAATTTTCATTTTGTTATGGCTTATACCTTTTTTGTTTACGAGAATAATGGGAGAGTGAAAACTCCAGTTTGGATCTGAAAACAAATTTGAACGTTCAAAATGGAAATGCACAAATGCTGAGAGAGATAGTTCCAAAAAGTATCTGTGATTTTTAAGGATAGGCAAAAACTGGGTTGTTCGGCCCTAGTAAATATCCAACCACTTCAGAACTATATTTTTTCTACTCCTTGAAATTTTCTGATCATTAGGTCCACTTGCATCCTCAACATGTTTCCGACATGCATATCCACCATACTTTAAGCATGTTAGGCTCAGTTACAAGTCCCTTCCCTATAAAAATCCACTGGGCTTATTATTAGGGGTTGTACATGTGGAAATTCCAGAACATGTATAACAAAACCTCGGAGTTCATTTTTAGTGCCTGAAATAATTTTGAAAATTTTTTTTTGCATACATGAACTCTAAAATTTTCGTTTTGTTATGCCTTATTTATTTTTTTTTTTTACGAGAAAAATGGGAGAATGAGAATTCAAGTTTGGATCTGAAGACAAATTTGAACATCCAAAATGGAAATGCACAAATCCTGAGAGAGATAGTTCCAAAAACTATCTGTGATTTTTAAGGATAGGCAAAAAGTGGGTTGTTTGGCCCTGGTAAATATCCAACCACTTGAGAATTTGATTTTTTCTACTCCTTGAAATTTTTGGATCATTAGCTCCGCTTGCATCCTCAACATGTTTCTGGCATTCATATCCTCAACACTTAAAGCATGTTAGGATCCGTTTCAAGTCCCTATCCTATAAAATTCCACCGGGCTTATTATTAGGGGCTCTACTAGTGGAATTTCCAGAACATGGATAACAAAACCTAGGAATTCAATTTTAGTGCCTGAAATAATTTTGAAAGTTTTTTCTTTTGCATACATGAACTCTAAAATTTTCATTTTGTTATGCCTTATTTCTTTTTTGTTTACGAGAAAAATGCATGAGTGAAAACTCAAATTTGGCTCTGAAAACAAATTTGAACATTGAAAATGGAAATGCACAAATGCTGAGAGAGATAGTTCCAAAAAGTATCTGAGATTTTTTAGGATAGGCAAAAAGTGGGTTGTTTGGCCCTCGAAAATATCCAACCTCTTGAGAATTTGATTTTTCTACTACTTGAAACTTTTTGATCATTAGGTCCACTTGCATCCTCAACATGTTTCTGGCATGCATATCCACCAAACTTAAAGCATGTTAGGTTCAATTACAAGTCCCTTTCCTAAGAAATTCCACCGGGCTTATTATTGGGGGCTGTACTAGTGGAATTTCCACAACATGGATAACAAAACCTAGGAGTTCATTCTTAGGGCCTGAAATAATTTTGAAATTTTTTTTTTGTATACATGAATTTTAAAATTTTCATTTGGTTATGCCTTATTTATTTTTTGTTTACGAGAAAAATGGGAGAGTGAAAACTCAAGTTTGGATCTGAAAACAAATTTTTAGTGCCTGAAATAATTAAGAAATTTTTTTTTGCATACATGAACTCTAAAATTTTCATTTTGTTATGCCTTATAACTTTTTTTTTACGAGAAAAATGGGAGATTGAAAACTCAAGTTTGGATCTGAAAACATATTTGAATGTCCAAAATGGAAATGCACAAATTCCGAGAGAGATAGTTCCAAAAAGTATCTGTGATTTTTAAGGATAGGCAAAAAGTGGGTTGTTTGGCCTTTGTAAATATCCAACCTCTTGAGAATTTGATTTTTTCTACTACTTGAAATTTTTTGATCATTAGGTCCACTTGCAACCTCAACAAGTTTCTGGCATGCATATCCACCACACTTAAAGCATGTTAGGATGAATTACAAGTCCCTTTCCTATGAAATTCCACCGGTCTTATTATTAGGGGCTGTACTAGTGGAATTTCCAGAACATGGATAACAAAACCGAGGAGTTCATTTTTAGAGCCTGAAATAATTTTGAAAATTTTTTTTTTGCATACATGAACTCTAAAATTTTCATTTGGTTATGCCTTATTTATTTTTTGTTTACGAGAAAAATGGGATAGTGAAAACTCAAGTTTGGATCTGAAAACAAATTTGAACATCCAAAATGGAAATGCACAAATGCTGGGAGAGATAGTTCCAAAATGTATTTGCGATTTTTAAGTATAGGCAAAAAGTGGGTTGTTTGGCCCAGGCAAAGATCCAACCACTTGAGAATTTGATTTTTTCTACTCCTTGACATTTTTGGATCATTAGATCCACTTGCATCCTCAACATGTTTCTTGCATGCATATCCACCACAGTTAAAGCATGTTAGGATCAGTTACACGTCCCTTGCCTATAAAATACCACCAGGCATATTATTAGGGGCTGTACTAGTGGAATTTCCAGAACATGGATAACAAAAAAACCTTGGAGTTCATTTTTAGTGCCTGAAATAATTAAGAAATTCTTTTTTTGCAGACATGAATTCTAAAATTTTCATTTTGTTATGCCTTATTACTTTTTTTTACGAGAAAAATGGGTGATTGAAAACTCAAGTTTGGATCTGAAAACATATTTGAACATCCAAAATGGAAATGCACAAATGCTGAGAGAGATAGTTCCAAAAAGAATCTTTGATTTTTAAAGATAGGCAAAAAGTGGGTTGTCTGGCCCTGGTAAATATCCAACCACTTAAGAATTTGAGTTTTTCTACTCCTTGATATTTTTGGATCATTATGTACACTTGCGTCCTCAACATGTTTCTGGCATGCATATCCACCACACTGAAAGCATGTTAGCATCAGTTACTAGTTCCTTTCCTATAAAATTCCACTAGGCTTATTATTAGGGGTTGTACTAGTGGAATTTCCCGAACATGGATAACAAATCCTTGGAGTTCATTTTAAGTGCCTTAAATAATTTTGAAATTTTTTTTTTGCATATTTGAACTCTTAAATTTTCATTTTGTTATGCCTTATACCTTTTTTGTTTACGAGAAAAATGGGAGAGTGAAAACTCAAGTATGGATCTGAAAACAAATTTGAACATCCAAAATGGAAATGCACAAATGCTGAGAGAGATAGTTCCAAAAAGTTTATGTGATTTTTAAGGATAGGCAAAAAGTGGGTTGTTTGGCCCTGGTAAATATCCAACCTCTTGAGAATTTGATTTTTTCTACTACTTGAAATTTTTGGATCATTAGGTCCACTTGAATCCTCAACAAGTTTCTGGCATGCATATCCACCACATTTAAAGCATGTTAGGATCAGTTACAAGACCCTTTCCTATAAAATTCCACAAGCTTATTATTAGGGGATGTACTAGTGAAATTTCCAGAACGTGGATAACAAAACCATTGAGTTCATTTTTAGTGCATTAAATAATTTTGAATTTTTTTTTTTTGCAAAAATGAACTCTAAAATTTTCATTTTGTTATGCCTTATATCTTTTTTGTTCCCCAGAAAAATGGGCGAGTGAAAACTCAAGTTTGGATCTGAGAACAAATTTGAACATCCAAAATGGAAATGCACAAATGCTGAGAGAGATAGTTCCAAAAACTATCTATGATTTTTTAAGGATAGGCAAAAAGTGGGTTGTTTGGCCCTGGTAAATATCCAAATACACTTGAGTATTTGATATTTTCTACTCCTTTAAATTTTTGGATCATTAGGTCCACTTGCATCCTCAACATGTTTCTGCATGCATATCCACCACACTTAAAGCATGTTATGATCAGTTACAAGTACCTTTCCTATAAAATTAGACCAGGCTTATTATTAGAGGTTGTACTAGTGGAATTTCAAGAACATGGATAAGAAAACCTTGGAGTTCATTTTAAGTGCCTGAAATAATTTTGAATTTTTTTTTTTGCATACTTGAACTCTAAAATTTTCATTTTGTTTTGCCTTATACTTGTTTTGTTTATGAGAAAAATGGGAGAGTGAAAACTCAAGTTTGGATCTGAAAACAAATTTGAACATCCAAAATGGAAATGGACAAATGCTGATAGAGATAGTTCCAAAAAGTATCTGTGATTTTTAAGGATTGGCAAAAAGTGGGTTGTTTGTCCCTTATAACTATCCAACCACTTGAGAATTTGTTTTTTTCTACTGCTTGAAATTTTTTGATCATTAGGTCCACTTGCAAGCTCAACATGTTTTCGCCATGCGAATCCACCACACTTAAAACATGTTGGGATCAGTTACAAGTCCGTTTCTATTAAATTCCACTAGGCTTATTATTAGGGGCAGTACTAGTGGAATTTCCAGAACATGGATAACAAAACCTTGGAGTTCATTTTTAGTGCCTGAAATAATTTTGAAATTTTTTGTTTGCATACTTGAACTCTAAAATTTTCATTTTGTTATGCCTTATATCTTTTTTGTTCACGAGAAAAATGGGAGAGTGAAAACTCAAGTTTGGATCTGAAAACAAATTTGAACATCCAAAATGGAAATGCACAAATGCTGAGAGAGATAGTTCCAAAAAGTATCTGTGATTTTTTAGGATAGGCAAAAAGTGGGTTGTTTGGCCGTGGTAAATATTCAACCTCTTGAGAATTTGATTTTTACTACTCCTTGAAATTTTTGGATCATTATGTCCAGTTGCATCCTCAACATGTTTCTGGCAAGCATATACACCACACTTAAAGCATGTTTGGATCAGTAACAAGTCCTTTGCCTATAAAATTCCCCCAGGGTTATTATTAGGGGCTGTACTAATGGAATTTCCAGAACATAGATAACAAAACCTAGGAGTTCATTTTTAGTGCCTGAAATAATTTTGAAAATTTTTTTTTTCATACATAAACTCTAAGATTTTCATTTTGTTATGCCTGATTTCTTTTTTGTTTACGAGAAAAATGGGAGTGTGAAAACTCAAATTTGGATCTGAAAACAAATTTGAACATCCAAAATGGAAATGCACAAATGCTGAGAGAGATAGTTCCAAAAAGTATTTGTGATTTTTAAGGATAGGCAAAAAGTGGGTTGTTTGGCCCTGGTAATTATCCAACCACTTGAGAATTTGATTTTTTCTACTCCTTGAAATTTTTGGATCATTAGGTCTACCTGCATCCTCAACATGTTTCTGCATGCATATCCACCACACTTAAGGCATGTTAGGATCAGTTACACGTCCCTTTCCTATAAAATTCCACCAGGGTTATTATTTGGGGCTGTACTCGTGGAATTTCCAGAACATGGATAACAAAACCTTGGAGTTCAATTTTAGTGCCTGAAATAATGTAGAAATTTTTTTTTTGTATTCATGAACTCTAAAATTTTCATTTTGTTATATTTTATATCTTTTTTTTTTACGAAAAAAATAGGAGAGTGAAAACTCATGTTTGGGTCTAAAAACATATTTGAACATCCAAAATGGAGATGCACAAATGCTGTGAGAGATAGTTCCAAAAAGAATCTTTTATTTTTAAAGATAGGCAAAAACAGGGTTGTTTGGCCCTGGTAAATATCCAACCACTTAAGAATTTGATTTTTTCTACTCCTTGAAATTTTTGGATCAATAGGTCCACTTGCATCCTCAACATGTTTCTGGCATGATTTTTCACCACACTTTAGTCATGTTAGGATCAGTTACAAGTCCCATTCCTATAAAATTCCACCAGGCTTATTATTAGGGGTTGTACTAGTGGAATTTCCAGAACATGGATAAAAAAAACTTGGATTTCATTTTTAGTTCTTGAAATAATTTTGAAATTTTTTTTTTGCATACATGAACTCCAAAATTTTCATTTTGTTATGCCTTATATCTTTTTTGTTTACGAGAAAAATGGGAGAGTGAAAACGCAAGTTTGGATCTGAAAACAAATTTGAACATCCAAAATGGAAATGCACAAATGCAGAGAGAGATAGTTCCAAAAAGTATCTGTGATTTTTAAGGATAGGAAAAAAGTGGGTTGTTTAGCCCTAACCGCTTGAGAATTTGATTTTTTCTACTCCTTGAAATTTTTGAATTAGTAGGTCCACTTGCATCCTCAACATGTTTCTGGCATGCATATCCACCACGCTTAAAGCATGTTAGGATCAGTTACAAGTCCCTTTCCTATAAAATTGCACTAGGCTTATTATTAGAGGCTGAAGTAGTGGAATTTCGAGAACATGGATAACAAAACCTTGGAGTTCATTTTTAGTGCCTGAAATAATTTTGAAATTTTTTTTTTTTTGCATACATGAACTCTTAAATTTTCATTTTGTTATGCCTTATATCTTTTTTGTTTACGAGAAAAACGGGAGAGTGAAAACTCAAGTTTGGATCTGAAATCAAATTTGAACATCCAAAATGAAATGCACAAATGCTGAGAGAGATAGTTCCAAAA
Source organism: Aristolochia californica (assembly GCF_029961685.1). Classification (NCBI taxonomy): domain Eukaryota; kingdom Viridiplantae; phylum Streptophyta; class Magnoliopsida; order Piperales; family Aristolochiaceae; genus Aristolochia; species Aristolochia californica. Next base: position 11,593,957 of record NW_027181771.1, read on the forward strand.
AGTTTCTGTGATTTTCAAGGATAGGCAAAAAGTGGGTTGTTTCGCCGTGGTAAATATTCAACCACTTGAGAATTTGATCTTTTCTACTCGTTGAAAATTTTGGATCTTTATGCCACTTTCATCCTCAACATGTTTCTGGCATGCATATCCATCTCACTTAAAGCATGTTAGGATCAGTTACAAGTGTCTTTCCTATAAAATTCCACCAGGCTTATTATTAGGGGTTGTACTAGTGGAATTTCTAGTTCATGGATAACAAAACCTTGGAGTTCATTTTTAGTGCCTCAAATAATTTTGAAATTTTTTTTTGCATACATGAACTCTAAAATTTTCATTTTGTTATGCCTTATTTCTTTTTTGTTTACGAGAAAAATAGGAGAGTGAAAACTCAAGTTTGGATCTGAAAACAAATTTGAACATCCAAAATGGAAATGCACAAATGCTGAGAGAGATAGTTCCAAAACGTATTTGTGATTTTTATGGATAGGAGAAAAGTGGGTTGTTTCGCCCTTGTAAATATCCAACCACAAGAGAATTTGATTTTTTCTACTCCTTGAAATTTTTGGATAGTTAGGTCTGCTTGCATCCTCAACATGTTTCTGGCAAGCATATCCACCACACTTAAAACATGTTCGGATCAGTTACAAGTCCCTTTCCTATAAAATTCCACAGGCTTATTATTAGGGGCTGTACAAGTGGAATTTTCAGAACATTGATAACAAAACCTTGGAGTTCATTTTTAGTTCTTGAAATAATTTTGAAATTTTTTTTTGCATACATGAACTCTAAAATTTTCATTTTTTTATGCCTTATATATTTTTTGTTTACGAGAAAAATGCGAGAGTTAAAACTTAAGTTTGGATTTGAAAACAAATTTGAACATCCAAAATGGAAATGCACAAATGCTGAGAGAGATAGTTCCAAAAAGTATCTGTGATTTTTAAGGATAGGCAAAAAGTGGGTTGTTTGGCCCTGGTAAATATCCAACCACTTAAGAATTTGATTTTTTCTACTCCTTGAAAATTTCGGATCAATAGGTCCACTTGCATCCTCAACATGTTTCTGGCTTGCATTTCCACCACACTTTAATCATGTTTGGATCAGTTACAAGACCCTTTCCTATAAAATTCCATTGGCTTATTATTAGGGGCTGTACAAGTGGAATTTTCAGAACATGGATAACAAAACCTTGGAGTTCATTTTTAGTTCTTGAAATAATTTTGAAATTTTTTTTTTGCATACATGAACTCTAAAATTTTCATTTTGTTATACCTTATATCATTTTTTTTGCGAGAAATATGGGAGAATGAAAGCTCAAGTTTGGATCTGAAAACAAATTTGAACATCCAAAATGGAAATGCACAAATGCTGAGAGAGATAGTTCCAAAAAGTATCTGTGATTTTTAAGGATAGGAAAAAAGTGGGTTGTTTAGCCCTAACCACTTGAGAATTTGATTTTTTCTACTCTTTGAAATTTTTTGATCAGTAGGTCCACTTGCATCCTCAACATGTTTCTGGCATGCATATCCACCACGCTTAAAGCATGTTAGGATCAGTTACAAGTCCCTTTCCTATAAAATTCCACCAGGCTTATTATTAGAGGCTGAACTAGTGGAATTTCGAGAACATGGATAACAAAACTTTGGAGTTCATTTTTAGTGCCTGAAATAATTTTGAAATTTTTTTTTTGCATACATGAACTCTTAAATTTTCATTTTGTTATGCGTTATATCTTTTTTGTTTACGAGAAAAACGGGAGAGTGAAAACTCAGGTTTGGATCTGAAAACAAATTTGAACATCCAAAATGAAATGCATAAATGCAGAGAGATATAGTTCCAAAAAGTTTCTATGATTTTCAAGGATGGGCAAAAAGTGGGTTCTTTGGCCGTGGTAAATATTCAACCACTTGAGAATTTGATTTTTTCTACTCGAAATTTTTGGATCTTTATGTCCACTTTCATCCTCAACATGTTTCTGGCATGCATATCCATCTCACTTAAAGCATGTTAGGATCAGTTACAAGTGTCTTTCCTACAAAATTCCACCAGGCTTATTATTAGGGGTTGTACTAGTGGAATTTCCAGTTCGTGGATAACAAAACCTTGGAGTTCATTTTTAGTGCCTCGAATAATTTCAAAATTTATTTTTGCATACATGAACTCTAAAATTTTCATTTTGTTATGCGTTATATCTTTTTTGTTTACGAGAAAAACGGGAGAGTGAAAACTCAAGTTTGGATCTGAAAACAAATTTGAACATCCAAAATGAAATGCACAAATGCTGAGAGAGATAGTTCCAAAAAGTTTATGATATTTTCAAGGATAGGCAAAAAGTGGGTTGTTTGGCAGTGGTAAATATTCAACCACTTGAGAATTTGATCTTTTCTACTTCTTGAATTTTTTGGATCTTTATGTCCACTTTCATCCTCAACATGTTTCTGGTATGCATATCCATCTCACTTAAAGCATGTTAGGATCAGTTACAAGTGTCTTTCCTTTCAAATTCCACCAGGCTTATTATTAGGGGTTGTACTGGTGGAATTTCCAGTTCATGGATAACAAAACCTTGGAGTTCATTTTTAGTTCCTCAAATAATTTTGAAATTTTTTTTTGCATTCATGAACTCTAAAATTTTCATTTTGTTATGCCTTATTTCTTTTTTGTTTACGAGAAAAATGGGAGAGTGAAAACTCAAGTTTGGATCAGAAAACAAATTTGAACATCCAAAATGGAATTGCACAAATGCTGAGAGAGATAGTTCCAAAACGTATTTGTGATTTTTATGGATAGGCAAAAAGTGGGTTGTTTCACCCTTGTAAATATCCAACCACAAGAGAATTTGATTTTTTCTAGCCCTTGAAATTTTTGGATCATGAGGTCCACTTGCATCCTTAACATGTTTATGGCATGCATATCCACCACACTTAAAGCACGTTTGGATCAGTTCCAAGCCCTTTCCTATAAAATTCCACCAGGCTTATTATTAGGGGCTGTACAAGTGGAATTTCCAGAACATGGATAACAAAACCTTGGAGTTCATTTTTAGTTCTTGAAATAATTTTGAAATTTTTTTTTTGCATACATGAACTCTAAAATTTTCATTTTGTTATGCGTTATATCATTTTTTTTACGAGAAAAAAGGGAGAGTGAAAACGCAAGTTTGGATCTGAAAACAAATTTGAACATCCAAAGTGGAAATGCACAAATGCTGAGAAAGATAGTTCCAAAAAGTATCTGTGATTTTTAAGGATAGGACAAAAGTGGGTTGTTTAGCCCTAACCACTTGAGAATTTGATTTTTTCTACTCCTTGATATTTTTTGATCAGTAGGTCCACTTGCATCCTCAACATATTTCTGGCATGCATATCCACCACGCTTAAAGCATGTTAGGATCAGTTACAAGTCCCTTTACTATAAAATTCCACCAGGCTTATTATTAGAGGCTGAACTAGTGGAATTTCGAGAACATGGATAACAAAACTTTGAAGTTCATTTTTAGTGCCTGAAATAATTTTGAAATTTTCTTTTTTTGCATACATGAACTCTAAAATTTTCATTTTGTTATGCCATATATCTTTTTTGTATACGAGAAAAATGGGAGAGTGAAAACTCAAGTTTGGATCTGAAAACAAATTTGAACATCCAAAATGAAATGCACAAATGCTGAGAGATATATTTCCAAAAATTTTCTATGATTTTCAAGGATAGGAAAAAAGTGGGTTGTTTGGTCGTGGTAAATATTCAACCACTTGAGAATTTGATTTTTTCTACTCGAAATTTTTGGATCTTTATGTCCACTTTCATCCTCAACATGTTTCTGGCATGCATATCCATCTCACTTAAAGCATGTTAGGATCAGTTACAAGTTTCTTTCCTATAAAATTCCACCAGGCTTATTATTAGGGGTTGTACTAGTGGAATTTCCAGTTCATGGATAACAAAACCTTGGAGTTCATTTTTAGTGCCTCGAATAATTTCGAAATTTATTTTTGCAAACATGAACTCTAAAATTTTCATTTTGTTATGCCTTATTTCTTTTTTGTTTACGAGAAAAATGGGAGAGTGAAAACTCAAGTTTGGATCTGAAAACAAATTTGAACATCCAAAATGGAAATGCACAAATACTGAGAGAGATAGTTCCAAAATGTATTTGTGATTTTTATAGATAGGCAAAAAGTGGGTTGTTTCACCCTTGTAAATATCCAACCATAAGAGAATTTGATTTTTTCTACTCCTTGAAATTTTTGGATCATTAGGTCCACTTGCATCTTCAACATGTTTCTGGTATGCATATCGACCACACTTAAAGTATGTTAGGATCAGTTACAAGTCCCTTTCATATAAAATTCCCCCAGGCTTATTATTAGGGGTTGTACTAGTGGAATTTACAGAACATGGATAACAAAACCTTCAAATTCATTTTTAGTGCCTGAAATAATTTTGAAATTTTTGTTTTGCATACATGAACTCTAAAATTTTCATTTTGTTATACCTTACATCTTTTTTTTTTACGAGAAAAATGGGAGAGTGAAAATTCAAGTTTGGATCTGAAAACAAATTTGAACATCGAAAATTGAAATGCACAAATGCTGAGAGAGGTAGTTCCAAAAAGTATCTGTGATTTTCATGGAAAGGCAAAAATTGGGTTGTTTGGCCCTGGTAAATATCCAACCACTTCAGAATTTGATTTTTTCTACTCCTTGAAATTTTTGGATCAATATGTCCACTTTCATCCTCAACATGTTTCTGGCATGCATATCCACCACGCTTAAAGCATGTTAGGATCAGTTACAAGTCCCTTTCCTATAAAATTCCACCAGGCTTATTATTTGAGGCTAACTAGTGGAATTTCCATAACATGGATAAAAAATCCTTGGAGTTCATTTTTAGTGCCTGAAATAATTTTGAACTTTCTTTTTTGCATACATGAACTCTAAATTTTCATTTTGTTAAGCCTTATGTCTTTTTTGCTTTTGAGAAAAATGGGACAGTGAAAACTCAAGTTTGGATCTGAAAACAAATTTGAACATCATAAATGGAAATGCGGAAATGCTGAGAGAGATAGTTCCAAAAAGTGGGTTGTTTGGCCCTGGTAAATATCCAACCACTTGTGAATTTGATTTTTTCTACTGCTTGAAATTTTCTTATCATTAGGTCCACTTGCATCCTCAACATGTTTCTGGCATGCATATCCACCACACTTAAAGAATGTTAGGATCAATTACAAGTCCCCTTCCTATAAAATTCCACTTGGCTAATTATTAAGGGTTGTACTAGTGAAATTTCCAGAACATGGATAACAAAACCTTTGATTTCATTTTTAGTGGCTAAAATAATTTTGAAATTTTTTTTTTTGCATACATGAACTCTAAAATTTTCATTTTGTTCTGCCTGATTTCTTTTTTTTTTTTACGAGAAAAATGGGAGAGTGAAAACTCAAGTTTGGATCAAAAAACATATTTGAACATCCAAAATGGAAATGCACAAATGCTGAGAGAGATAGTTCCAAAAAGTATATGTGATTTTTAAGGATAGGCAAAAAGTGGGTTGTTTGGCCCTGGTAAAAATATCTAACCTTTTGAGAATTTGATTTTGTCTACTCCTTGAAATTTATGGATCATTAGGTCCACTTGCATCCTCAACATGTTTCTGTCATGCATATCCACCACTCTTAAAGCATGTTAGGATCAGTTAATAGTCCCTTTCCTATAAAATTCCACCATGCTTATTATTAGGGGCTATACTAGTGGAATTTCCAGAACATGGATAACAAAACCTTTGAGTTCATTTTTAGTGCCTGAAATGGTTTTGAAAATTTGTTTTCCATACATGAACTCTAAAATTTTCATTTTGTTATGCCATATATCTTTTTTGTTTACGAGAAAAACGGGAGAGTGAATACTCAAGTTTGGATCTAGAAACAAATTTAAACATCCAAAATGGAAATGCACAAAAGCTAAGTGAGATAGTTCCAAAAAGTATCTGTGATTTTTAAGGATAGGCAAAAAGTGGGTTGTTTGGCCCTGGTAAATATCCAACCACTTGAGAATTTGATTTTTTCTACTCCTTTAAATTTTTGGATCATTAGGGCTACTTGCATCCTCAACATGTTTCTGGCATGCATATCCACCACACTTAAAGCATGTTATGATCAGTTAGAAGTCCCTTTCCTATAATATTAGACCAGGCTTATTATTAGGGGTTGTACTAGTGGAATTTCCAGAACATGGATAACAAGACCTTGGAGTGCATTTTAAGTGCCTGAAATAATTTTGAAAATTTTTTTTTGCATACTTGAACTCTAAAATTTTCATTTTGTTAAGCCTTATACCTTTTTTGTTTACGAGAAAAATGGGAGAGTGAAATCTCAAGTTTGGATCTGAAAACAAATTTGAACATCCAAAATGGAAATGCACAAATGCTGAGAGAGATAGTTCCAAAAAAGTATCTGTGATTTTTAAGGATAGGCAAAAAGTGGGTGTTTTGTCCCTTATAAGTATCCAACCACTTGAGAATTTGATTTTTTCTACTCCTTGAAATTTTCTGATCATTAGGTCTACTCGCAAGCTCAACATGTTTTCGCCATGCATATCCACCACACTTAAAGCATGTTAGGATCAGTTACAAGTCCTTTTCTTTTAAATTCCACCAGGCTTATTATTAGGGTCTGTACTAGTGGAATTTCCAGAACATGGATAACAAAACCTTTGAGTTCATTTTTAGTGCCTGAAATAATTTTGAATTTTTTTTTTTACGTACAAGAACTCTAAAATTTTCATTTTGTTATGCCTTATATCTTTTTTGTTTACGAGAAAAATGGGAGAGTGAAAACTCAAGTTTGGATCTGAAAACAAATTTGAAAATCCAAAATGGAAATGCACAAATGGTGAGAGAGATAGTTCCAAAAAGTATCTGTGACTTTTTAGAATAGGCAAAAAGTGGGTTGTTTGGCCCTGGTAAATATCCAACCTTATGAGAATTTGATTTTTTCTACTCCTTGAAATTTTTGGATCATTATGTCCACTTGCATCCTCAACATGTTTCTGGCAAGCATATACACCACACTTAAAGCATGTTTGGATAAGTAACAAGTCCCTTGCCTATAAAATTCCACCAGGCTTATTATTAGGGGCTGTACTAGTGGAATTTCCAGAACATAGATAACAAAACCTAGGAGTCTATTTTTAGTGCCTGAAATAATTTTGAAATTTTTTTTTTGCATACATGAAATCAAAAATTTTCATTTTGCTATGCCTGATTTCTTTTTTGTTTACGAGAAAAAGGGAGAGTGAAAACTCAATTCTGGATCTGAAAACAAATTTCAACATCCAAAATGGAAACGCACAAATGCTGAGAGAGATAGTTCCAAAAAGTATTTGTGATTTTTAATGATAGGCAAAAAGTGGGTTGTTTGGCCCTGGTAAATATCCAACCACTTGAGAATTTGATTTTTTCTACTCCTTGAAATTTTTGGATCATTAGGTCCACTTGCATCCTCAACATGTTTCTGCATGCATATCCACCACACTTAAAGCATGTTAGGATCAGTTCCACGTCCCTTTCCTATAAAATTCCACCGGGGTTATTATTAGGGGTTGTACTCGTGGAATTTCCAGAACATGGATTACAAAACCTTGGAGTTCATTTTTACTGCCTGAAATAATTTAGAAATTTTTTTTTGCATACATGAACTCTAAAATTTTCATTGTGTTATGTTTTATAGCTTTTTTTTTACGAAAAAAATAGGAGGGTGAAAATTCATGTTTGGATCTGAAAACATATTTGAACATCCAAAATGGAAATGCACAAATGCTGTGAGAGATAGTTCCAAAAAGAATCTTTGATTTTTAAAAATAGGCAAAAAGAGGGTTGTTTGGCCCGTGTAAATATCCAACCACTTAAGAATTTGAATTTTTCTACTCCTCGAAATTTTCAGATCAATAGGTTCACTTGCATCCTCAACATGTTTCTGGCATGCATTTCCACGACACTTTAATCATGTTAGGATCAGTTACAAGTCCCTTTCCTATAAAATTCCACCAGGCTTATTATTTGAGGCTATACTAGTGGAATTTCTAGAAAATGAATAACAAAACCTAGGAGTTAATTTTTAGTTCTTGAAATAATTTTGAAATTTTTTTTTTGCATACATGAACTCTAAAATTTTCATTTTGTTATGCCTTATATCTTTTTTTTTACGACAAAAATGGGAGAGTGAAAATGCAAGTTTGGATTTGAAAACAAATTTGAACTTCCAAAATGGAAATGCACAAATGCTGAGAGAGATAGTTCCAAAAAGTATCTGTGAGTTTTAAGGATAGCAAAAAAGTGGGTTGTTTAGCCCTAACCACTTGAGAATTTGATTTTTATCGACTCCTTGCAATTTTTGGATCAGTAGGTCCATTTTCATCCTCAACATGTTTCTGGCATGCATATCCACCACGCTTAAAGCATGTTAGGATCAGTTACAGGTCCCTTTCCTATAAAATTCCACCAGGCTTATTATTAGAGGCTGAACTAGTGGAATTTCGAGAACATGGATAAAAAAACCTTGGAGTTCATTTTTAGTGCCTGAAATAATTTTGAAATTTTTTTTTTTTGCATACATGAACTCTAAAATTTTCATTTTGTTATGCCTTATATCTTTTTTGTTTACGAGAAAAACGGGAGAGTGAAAACTCAAGTTTGGATCTGAAAACAAATTTGAACATCCAAAATGAAATGCACATATGCTGAGAGAGATAGTTCCAAAAACTTTCTGTGATTTTCAAGGATAGGCAAAAAGTGGGTTGTTAGGCCGTGGTAAATATTCAACCACTTGAGAATTTGATTTTTTCTACTCCTTGAAATTTTTGGAACTTTATGTCCACTTTCATCCTCAACATGTTTCTGGCATGCATTTCCACCACGCTTAAAGCATGTTAGGATTAGTTACAAGTGTCTTTCCTATAAAATTCCACCAGGCTTATTATTAGGGGTTGTACTAGTGGAATTTCCAGTTCCTGGATAACAAAACCTTGGAGTTCATTTTTAGTGCCTCAAATAATTTTGAAATTTTTTTTTGCATACATGAACTCTAAAATTTTCATTTTGTTATGCGTTATTTCTTTTTTTGTACGATAAAAATGGGAGAGTGAAAACTCAAGTTTGGATCTGAAAACAAATTTGAACATCCAAAATGGAAATGCACAAATGCTGAGAGAGATAGTTCCAAAATGTATTTGTGATTTTTATGGATAGACAAAAAGTGGGATGTTTCGCCCTTGCAACCACATGAGAATTTGATTTTTTCTACTCCTTGAAATTTTTGGATCATTAGGTCCACTTGCATCCTCAACATGTTTCTGGCATGCATATCCACCTCACTTCAAGCATGTTAGGATCAGTTACAAGTGTCTTTCCTATAAAATTCCACCAGGCTTATTATTAGGGGTTGTACTAGTGGAATTTCCAGTTCAGGGATAACAAAACCTTGGAGTTCATTTTTAGTGCCTCAAATAATTTTGAAATTTTTTTATGCATACATGAACTCTAAAATTTTCATTTTGTTATGCCTTAATTCTTTTTTTTTTACGAGAAAAATGGGAGAGTGAAAACTCAAGTTTGGATCTGAAAGCAAATTTGAATATCCAAAATGGAAATGCACAAATGCTGAGAGAGATAGTACCAAAAAGTATCTGTGATTTTTAAGGATAGGCAAAAAGTGGGTTGTTTGGCCCTGGTAAATTATCCAATCACATGAGAATTTGATTTTTTTCTACTCCTTGAAGTTTTTGGATCATTATGTCCACTTGCATCCTCAACATTTTTCTGGCATGCATATCCACCTCACTTAAAGCATGTTAGGATCAGTTACAAGTCCCTTTCCTATAAAATTCCACCAGGCTTATTATTAGGGGTTGTACTTGTGGAATTTGCAAATCATGGATAACAAAATCTTGGAGTTCATTTTAAGTGCCTGAAATAATTTTGAATTTTTTTTTTTGCATACATGAACTCTAAAATTTGCATTTTGTTATGCCTTATTTCTTTTTTGTTTACGAGAAAAATGGGAGAGTGAACACTCATGTTTGGATCTGAAAACAAATTTGAACATCCAAAATGGAAATGCACAAATCCTGAGAGAGATAGTACCAAAAAGTATCTGTGATTTTTGAGGATAGGCAAAAAGTGGGTTGTTTGGCCCTAGTAAATATCCAACCACTTCAGAATTTAATTTTTTCTACTCCTTGAAATTTTTGGATCATTAGGTCCACTTGCATCCTCAACATGTTTCTGGCATGCATATCCACCACACTTAAAGCATTTAAGGATCAGCTACAAGTCCCTTTCCTATAAAATTCCACCAAGCTTATTATAAGGGGTTGTAGTAGTGGAATTTCAGGAACATGGATAACTAAACCTTGAAGTTCATTTTTAGTACCTGAAATAATTTTGATTTTTTTTTTTTTTGCATACACGAACTCTAAAATTTTCATTTTGTTATGCCTTATATCTTTTTTTTTTACGAGAAAAATGGGAGAGTGAAAACTCAAGTTTGGATCTGAAAACAAATATGAACATCCAAAGTGGAAATGCACAAATGCTGAGAGAGATAGTTCCAAAATGTATCTGTGATTTTTAAGGATAGGCAAAAAGTGGGTTGTTTGGCCCTGGTAAATATCCAACCACTTGAGAATTTCATTTTTTCTACTCCATGAAATTTTTGGTTCATTCGGTCCACTTGCATCCTCAACATGTTTCTGGCTTGCATATCCACCACACTAAAAGCATGTTAGGATCAGTTACAAGTCCCTTTCCTATAAAATTCCACCAGGATTATTATTAGGGGCTGTACTACTGGAATTTCTAGAACATGGATAACAAAACCAAGGAGTTAATTTATAGTGCCTGAAATAATTTTGAAATTTTTTTTTTTTGCATACTTGAACTCTAAAATTTCCATTTTGTTATGCCTGATACCGTTTTTGTTTACGACAAAAATGGCAGAGTAAAAACTCAAGTTTGGATCTGAAAAAAAATTTGAAAATCCAAAATGGAAATGCACAAATGCTGAGAGAGATTGTTCCAAAAAGCATCCGTGATTTTTAAGGATAGGGAAATAGTGGGTTGTTTGGCCCTGGTAAATAGGTCTACATGCATCCTCAACATGTTTCTGGCATGCATATCCACCACACTTAAAGCATGTTAGGATCAGTTACAAGTCCCTTTCCTATAAAATTTCACCAGGCTTATTATTAGAGGTTGTAGGAGTGGAATTTCCAGAACGTGGATAACAAAACCTTGGAGTTCATTTTTAGTGCCTGAAATAATTTTGAAATTTTTTTTTTGCATACATCAACTCTAAAATTTTCATTTTGTTATGCCTTATATCTTTTTTGTTTACGAGAAAAATGGGAGAGCGAAAACTGAAGTTTGGATCTGAAAAAAAATTTGAATATCCAAAATGGAAATGCACAAATGCAGAGAGAGGTAGTTCCAAAAAGTATCTGTGATTTTTAAGGATAGGCAAATAGTGGCTTTTTTGGCCCTGGTAAATATCCAACCACTTTAGAATTTGATTTTTCCTACTCCTTGAAATTTTTGGATTATTAGGTCCACTTGCATCCTCAACATGTTTCTGCCATGCATATCCACCACACTTAAAGCATGTTAGGATCAGTTACAAGTCCCTTTCCTGTAAAATTCCACCAGGATTATTACTAGGGGCTGTACTAGTGGAATTTCCAGAACATGGGTAACAAAACCTTGGAGTTCATTTTTAGTGCCAAAAATAATTTTGAAATTTTTTTTTGCATACTTGAACTCAAAAATTTTCATTTTGTTATGGCTTATACCTTTTTTGTTTCCGAGAAAAATGGGAGAGTGAAAACTCAAGTTTGGATCTGAAAATAAATTTGAACATCCAAAATGGAAATGCACATATGCTGAGAGGGATAGTTTCAAAAAGTATCAGTAATTTTTAAGGATAGGCAAATAGTGGCTTGTTTGGCCCTGGTAAATATCCAGCCACTTGAGAATTTGATTTTTTCTACTCCTTGAAATTTTCTGATCATTAGGTCCACTTGCATCCTCAACATGTTTCTGGCCTATATATCCACCACACATAAAGCATCTTAGGATCAGTTACAAGTCCCTTTCCTATAAAATTCCACAAGGAAAACCTTGGAGCTCATTTTTAGTGCCTGAAATAATTTTGAAATATCTTTTTTTGCATACATGAATTGTAAAATTTTCATTTTGTTATGCATAATATCTTTTTTGTTTACGAGAAAAATGGGAGAGTGAAAACTCCGGTTTGGATCTGAAAACAAAGTTGAACAAGCAAAACGGAAATGCACAAATGGTGAGAGAGATAGTTCCAAAAAGTATCTGTGATTTTTAAGGATAGACAAATAGTAGGTTGTTTGGCCCTGTTAAATATCCAACCACTTGAGAATTTGGTTTTTTCTGCTCCTTGAAATTTTCTGATCATTAGGTCCACTTGCATCCTCAACATGTTTCTGGCATGCATATCCACCGCACTTAAAGCATGTTAGGATCAGTTACAAGTCCCTTTCCTATAAAATTCCACCAGGCTTATTATTAGGGGCTATACTAGTAGAATTTCCAGAACACAGATAACAAAACCTAGGAGTTCATTTTTAGTGCCTGAAATAATTTTAAAATTTTTTTTTGCATACAAGAACTCTAAAATTTTCATTTTGTTAAGCCTTATATATTTTTTGTTTACGAGAAAAATGGGAGAGTGAAAACTCAAGTTTGGATCTGAAAAGAAATTTGAACATCCAAAATGGAAATGCACAAATGCTGAGAGAGATAGTTCCAAAATGTATGTGTGATTTTTAGGGATAGGCAAAAAGTGGGATGTTTGGCCTTGGTAAATATCCTACCACTTGAGAATTTGATTTTTTCTACTCCTTGAAATTTATGGATGATTAGGTCCACTTGCATCCTCAACATGTTTCTGGCATGCATATCCACCACACTTAAAGCATGTTAGGATCAGTTACAAGTCCCTTTCCTATAGAATTCCAACAAACTTATTATAAGGGGTTGTACTAGTGGAATTTCCAGAACATGGATAACAAAACCTTGGAGTTAATTTTTAGTTAGTGAAATAATTTTTAATTTTTTTTTTTTTTTTGCATACTTGATCTCTGAAATTTTCATTTTGTTATGCCTGATACCTTTTTTGTTTACGAGAAAAATGGGAGACTAAAAACCCAAGTTTGGCTCTGAAAATAAATTTGAAAATGCAAAATGGAAATGCACAAATGTTGAGAGAGATAGTTCCAAAAAGTATCCGTGATTTTTAAGGTTAGGCAAATAGTGGGTTGTTTGGCCCTGGTAAATGTCCAACCACTTGAGAATTTGATTTTTTCTACTCCAAATGTTCTGATCATTAGGTCTACTTGCATCCTAAACATGTTTCTAGCAGCATATCCACCACACTTAAAACATGTTAGGATCAATTACAAGTCCCTTTCCAATAAAATTCCACTAGGCTTATTATTTGGGGCTGTAGTAGTGGAATTTCCAGAACGTGGATAACAAAACCTTGGAGTTCATTTTTAGTGCCTGAAATAATTTTGAAATTTGTTTTTGCATACATGAACTGTAAAATTTTCATTTTAGTATGCCTTATATCTTTTTTGTTTACGAGAAAAATGGGACAGCGAAAACTCAAGTTTGGATCTGAAAAAAAATTTGAACATCCAAAATGGAAATGCACAAATGCTGAGAGAGATAGATCCAAAAAGTATCTGTGACTTTTAAGGATAGGTAAAAAGTGGGTTGTTTGGCCCTGGTAAATATCCAACCACTTGAGAATTTATTTTTTCTACTCCTTGAAATTTTTGGATCAATAGGTCCACTTGCATCCTCAACATGTATCTGCCACGCATATCCACCACACTTAAAGCATGTTAGGATCAGTTACAAGTCCCTTTCCTATAAAATTCCACCAAGATTATTATTAGGGGTTGTACTACTGGAATTTCCAGAACTTGGATAACAAAACCTTGGAGTTCATTATTAGTGCCTGAAATAATTTTGAAATTTTTTTTTTTCATACTTGAACTCAAAAAATTTCATTTTGTTATGCCTTATACCTTTTTTGTTTCCAAGAAAAATGGGAGAGTGAAAACTCAAGTTTGAATCTAAAAATAAATTTGAACATCCAAAATGGAAATGCACAAATGCAGAGAGAGATAGTTTCAAAAAGTATCAGTGATTATTAAGGATAGGCAAATAGTGGTTTGTTTAGCCCTGGTAAATATCCAACCACTTGAGAATTAGATTTTTTCTACTCCTTGAAATTTTCTGATCATTAGGTCCACTTACATCCTCAATATGTTTTTGGCATGCATATCCACCACACTTAAAGCATCTTAGAATCAGTTACAAGTCCCTTTCCTATAAAATTCCACCAGGAAAACCTTGGAGTTCAATTTTAGTGCCTGAAATAATTTTGAAATATCTTTTTTTGCATACATGAACTCTAAAATTTTCATTTTGTTATGCATTATATCTTTTTTGTTTCCGAGAAAAATGGAAGAGTGAAAACTCAAGTTTGGATCTGAAAAGAAATTTGAACATCCAAAACGGAAATGTACAAATGCTGAGAGAGATAGTTCCAAAAAGTATCAGTGATTTTTAATGATACGCAAAAAGAGGGTTGTTTGGCCCTGGTAAATATCCAACCACTTGAGAATTTGATTTTTCTACTCCTTGAAAATTTTGGATCATTAGGTCCACTTGCATCCTCAACATGTTTCTGGCATGCATATCCACCTCACTTAAAGTATGTTAGGATCTGTTATAAGTCCCTTTCCTATAAAATTCCACCAGGATTATTATTAGGGGTTGTACTACTGGAATTTCTAGAAATGGATAACAAAACCTTGGAGTTCATTTTTAGTGCCTCAAATAATTTTGAAATTTTTTTTTTGCATACTTGAACTCTAAAATTTTCATTTTTTTATGCCTTATACCTTTTTCATTTACGAGAATAATGGGAGAGTGAAAACTCAAGTTTGGATCTGAAAATAAATTTGAACATCCAAAATGGAAATGCACAAATGGTGAGAGAGATAGTTCATAAATGTATGTGTGATTTTTAAGCATAGGCAAAAAGTGGGATGTTTGGCCCTGGTAAATATCCAACCACTTGAGAATTTGATTTTTTCTACTCCTTGAAATTTTTGGATCATTAGGTCCACTTGCATCCTCAACATGTTTCTGGCATGCATATCCACCACACTTAAAGCATGTTAGGATCAGTTACAAGTCCCTTTCCTATAGAATTCCACCAAGCTTATTATAAGGGGCTGTACTAGTGGAATTTCTAGAACATGGATAACAAAACCTTGGAGTTAATTTTTAGTTACTGAAATAATTTTAAATTTTTTTTTTTTTTGCATACATGAACTCTCAAATTTTCATTTTGTTATGCCTGATACCTTTTTTGTTTACGAAGAAAATGGGAGAGTAAAAACTCAAGTTTGGATTTGAAAATAAATTTGAAAATCCAAAATGGAAATGCACAAATGCTGAGAGAGATAGTTCCAAAAAGTATCTGTGATTTTAAAGGATAGGCAAATAGTGGGTTGTTTGGCCCTGGTAAATATCCAACCACTTGAGAATTTGATTTTTTCTACTCCTTGAAAATTTCTGATCATTAGGTCTACTTGCATCCTCACCATGTTTGTGGCTTGCATATCCACCACACTTAAAGCATGTTAGGATCAGTTTCAATTCCCTTTTCCTATAAAATTCCACCAAGCTTATTATTAGGAGCTGTACTAGTAGAATTTCCAGAACATGGATAACAAAACCTTGGAGTTCATTTTTAGTGTCTGAAATAATTTTGAATTTTTTTTTTTACATACAGGAACTCTAAAATTTTCATATTGTTTAGCCTTATATATTTTTTGTTTACGAGAAAAATGGGAGAGTGAAAACTCTAGTTTGGATCTGAAAAGAAATTTGAACATCCAAAATGGAAATGCAAAAATTCTGAGAGAGATAGTTCAAAAATGTATGTGTGATTTTAAAGAATAGGCAAAAAGTGGGATGTTTGGCCCTGGTAAATATCCAACCACTTGAGAATTTGATTTTTCTACTCGAATTTTTTGATCATTAAGTCCACTAGCATCCTCAACATGTTTCTGGCATGCATATCCACAACACTTAAAGCATGTTAGGATCAGTTACAAGTCCCTTTCCTATAGAATTCCACCAAGCTTATTATAAGGGGTTGTACTAGTGGAATTTCCAAAACATGGATAACAAAAACTTGGAGTTCATTTTTAGTGCTTGAAATAATTTTGAATTTTTTTTTTGCACTGAACTCTGAAAATTTCATTTTATTATGCCTTATATCTTTTTTTTTTACGAGAAAAATGGGAGCGTGAAAACTCAAGTTTGGATCTGAAAACAAATTTGAACATCCAAAATGGAAATGCACAAATGCTGAGAGAGATAGTTCCAAGAAGTTTTTGTGATTTTTAAGGATAGGCAAAAAGTGGGTTGTTTGGCCCTGCTAAATAACCAACCACTTGAGAATTTGATTTTTTCTACTCTTTGAAATTTTCTGATCTTTAGGTCCACTTGCATCATCAACATGTTTCCGGCATGCATATCCACCACACTTAAAGCATGTTAGGATCAGTTACAAGTCCATTTCCAATAAATTTCCACCAGGCTTATTATTAGGGGCTCTACTAGTGGAATTTCAAGAACATGGAAAAAAAAACATTGGAGTTCATTTTTAGTGCCTGAAATAATTTTGAAATTTTTTTTTTTTGCATACAAGAATTCTAAAATTTTCATTTTGTTATGTCTTATATCTTTTTTGTATACGAGAAAAATGGGAGAGTGAAAACTCAAGTTTGGATCTGAAAACAAATATGAACATCCAAACTGGAAATGCACAAATGCTGAGAGAGATATTTCCAAAAAGTATCTGTGATTTTTAAGGAAAGGAAAAAAGTGGGTTGTTCGGCCCTGGTAAATACCCAGCCACTTGAGAATTTGATTTTTTCTACTCTTTGAAATTTTTGGATCATTAGGTCCACTTGCATCCACAACATGTTTCTGCCATGTATATCCACCACACTTAAAGCAAGTTAGGATCAGTTACAAGTCCCTTTCCTGTAAAAATCCACCAGGATTATTATTAGGGGCTGTACTAGTGGAATTTCCAGAACATGGGTAACAAAACCTTGGAGTTCATTTTTAGTGCCTGAAATAATTTTGAAATTTTTTTTTTGCATACTTGAACTCAAAAATTTTCATTTTGTTATGCTTTATACCTTTTTTCTGTACGAGAAAAATGAGTGAGTGAAAACTCAAGTTTGGATCTGAAAATAAATTTGAACATCCAAAATGGAAATGCACAAATGCTGTGAGAGATATTTCCAAAACGTATCTGTGATTTTTATGGATAGGTAAATAATGGGTTGTTTGGCCCTGGTAAATATCCAACCACTTGACAATTTGATTTTTTCTACTCTTCGAAATTTTTTGATCATTAGGTCCACTTGCATCGTGAACATGTTACTGGCATACATATCCACCACACTTAAAGCATATTAGGATCAGTTACAAGTCCAATTCCAATAAAATTCCACCAGGCTTATTATTAGGCGTTGTTCTAGTGGAATTTACAGAACGTGGATAAAAAAACCTTAGAGTTCATTTTTAGTGCCTGAAATAATTTTGAAATTTTTTTTTTGCATACATGAACTGTAAAATTTTCATTTTGTTATGCCTTATATCTTTTTTGTTTACGAGAAAAATGGGAGAGCGAAAACTCAAGTTGGGATCTGAAAGAAAATTTTAAAATCCAAAATGGAAATGCACAAATGCTGAGAGAAATAGTTCCAAAAAGTATCTGTGATTTTTAAGGATAGGCAAAAAGTGGGTTGTTTGGCCCTGGTAAATAACCAACCAGTTGAGAATTTGATTTTTTCTACTGCTTGAAACTTTTGGATCATTAGGTCCACTTGCATCCCCAACATGTTTCTGCGAGGCATATCCACCACACTTAAAGCATGTTAGCCTCAGTTACAAGTCCCTTTCCTATAAAATTCCACCAGGATTATTATTAGGGGCTGTACTAGTGGAATTTCCAGAACATGGGTAACCAAACCTTGGAGTTCATTTTAAGTGCCTGAAATAATTTTGAAGTTTTTTTTTTTGCATACTTGAACTAAAAAAATTTCATTTTTTATGCCTTATACCTTTTTTGTTTACGAGAAAAATGGGAGAGTGAAAAATCAAGTTTGGATTCGAAAATAAATTTGAACATCCAAAATGGAAATGCACAAATGCTGAGAGAGATAGTTCCAAAAACTATCTGTGATTTTTAAGGATAGGCAAATAGTGGTTTGTTAGGCACTGGTAAATATCCAACCACTTGAGAATTTGATTTTTTCTACTCCTTGAAATTTTCTGATCATTAGGTCCACTTGCATCGTCAATATGTTTCTGGTATGAATATCTAGCACACGTAAAGCATGTTAGGATCAGTTGCAAGTCCCTTTCCTATAAAATTCCACAAGGCTTATTATTAGGGGCTGTACTAGTGGAATTTGTAGAACACTAATAACAAAACCTTGGAGTTCATTTTTAGTGCCTGAAATAATTTTCAAAATTTTTTTTTGCATACATGAACTCTAAAATTTTCATTTTGTTATGCCTTATATCTTTTTTGTTTGCGAGAAAAATGGGAGAGAGAAAACTCAAGTTTGGATCTTCAAAACAAATTTGAACATCACAAATGGAAATGCACAAATGCTAAGAGCGATAGTTCCAAAAAGTATCTGTGATTTTTAAGGATAGGAAAAAAGTGGGTTGTTAGGCCCTGGTAAATATCCAACAACATGAGGATTTGATTTTTTTTTCTCCTTGAAATTTTCTAATCATTAGGTCCACTTGCATCCTCAACATGTTTCTAGCATGCATATCCACCACAGTTAAAGCATGTTAGGATCAGTTACAAGTCCCTTTCCTATAAAATTCCACCAGGCTTATTATTAGGGGTTGTACAAGTGGAATTTCCAGAACATGGGTAACAAAACCTTGGAGTTCATTTTAAGTGCCTGAAATAATTTATAAATTTTTTTTTTGCATACATGGACTCTAAAATTTTAATTTTCTTATGCCTTATATCTTTTTTGTTTACGAAAAACTTGGGGGAGTGAAAACTCAAGTTTGGATCTGAAAAAAAATTTGAACTTCCAAAATGGAAATGCACAAATGCTGAGAGAAATAGTTCCAAAAAGTAACTGTGATTTATAAGGATCGGCAAAAAGTGGGTTGTTTCGCCCTGGTAAATATCCAACCACTTGAGAATTTTATTTTTTCTACACCGTGAAATTTTTTGGGTCATTAGGTCCACTTGCATCCTCAACTTGTTTCTGCCATGCATATCCACCACTCTTAAAGCATGTTAGGATCAGTTACTAGTCCCTTTCCTATAAAATTCCACTAAGATTATTATTAGGGGCTGTACTAGTGGAATTTCCAGAACATGGATAACAAAACCTAGGAGTTCATTTTTAGTTCCTGAAATAATTTTGAAATTTTTTTTTTGCATACATGAACTCTAAAATTTTCATTTTTCTATGCCTTATATCTTTTTTGTTTACGAGAAAAATGGGAGAGTGAAAATTCAAGTTTGGATCTGAAAAAAAATTTGAACTTCCAAAAAGGAAATGCACAAATTCTGAGTGAGATAGTTCCAAAAAGTAACTGTGATTTATAAGGATAGGCAAAAAGTGGGTTGTTTGGCCCTTGTAAATATCCAACCAGTTCAGAATTTGATTTTTTCTACTCTTTAAAATTTTTTGATCTTTAGGTCCACTTGCATCCTCGACATGTTTTCGGCATGCATATCCACCATACTTAAAGTATATTAGGATTAGTTACAAGTCCATTTCCTATAAATTTCCACCAGGCATATTATTAGGGGCTGTACAAGTCGAATTTCCAGAACCTGGATAACAAAACCTTGGAGTTCATTTTTAATGCCAGAAATAATTTTGAAACTTTTTTTTTTTGCATACATGAACTCTAAAATTTTCATTTTGTTATGCCTTATATATTTTTTGTTTACGAGAAAAATGGGAGAGTGAAAACTCAAGTTTGGATCTGAAAAAAAATTTGAACTTCCAAAATGGAAATGCACAAATGCTGAGAGAGATAGTTCCAAAAAGTATCTGTGATTTTTAAGGATAGGCAAATAGTGGGTTGTTTGGCCCTGGTAAATATCCAACAACTTGAGAATTTGATTTTTTCTACTACTTGAAATTTTTGGATCATTAGGTCCACTTGCATCCTCAAGCATATCCACCTCACTTAAAGCATGTTAGGATCAGTTACAAGTCCCTTTCCTATAAAACTCCACCAGGCTCATTAATAGGGGCTATACGAGTGGAATTCCCAGAACATGGATAACAAAACCTAGGACTTCATTTTTAGTGCCTGAAATAATTTTCAAATTTTTTTTTTTTTTTGCATACATGAACTGTGAAATTTTCATGTTCTTATGCCTTATATCTTTTTTGTTTAGGAGAAAAATGGGAGAGTGAAAACTCAAGTTTGGATTTGAAAACAAATTTGAACATCCAAAATGGAAATGCACAAATGCTGAGAGAGATAGTTCCAAAAAGTATCTGTGATTTTTAAGGATAGGCAAATAGTAGATTGTTTGGCCCTGGTAAATATCCAACCACTTGAGAATTTGATTTTTTCTACTCCATGAAATATTTGGATCATTAGGTCCACTTGCATCCTCAACATGTTTTTACGATGCATATCCACCACACTTGAAGCATGTTAGGATCAGTTACAAGTCCCTTTCCTCTAAACTTCCACCAGGATTATTATTAGGGGTTGTACTAGTGGAATTTCCAGAATATGGGTAACCAAACCTTGGAGTTCATTTTTTGTACCTGAAATAATTTTGAAATTTTTTTTTTGCATATTTGAACTCAAAAAATTTCATTTTGTAATGCCTTATACCTTTTTTGTTTACGAGAAAAATGGGAGAGTGAAAACTCAAGTTTGGATTTGAAAATAAATTTGAACATCCAAAATGGAAATAAACAAATGCTGAGAGAGATAGTTGGTAAAAGTATCTGTGATTTTTAAGGATAGGCAAATAGTGGTTTGTTTGGCCTTGGTAAATATCCAACCACTTGAGAATTTGATATTTTCTACACCTTGAAATTTTCTGATCATTAGGTCCACTTGCATCGTCAACATGTTTCTGGCATGCATATCTAGCACACTTAAAGCATATTAGGATCAGTTACAAGTCCCTTACCTATAAAATTCCACCAGGCTTATTATTAGGGGCTGTACTAGTGGAATTTCCAAATCATTGAGAACAAAACCTTGGAGTTCATTTTTAGCGCCTGAAATAATTTTGAAATTTTTTTTTTGCATACATGAACTCAAGAATTTTCATTTTGTTATGCCTTATATCTTTTTTGTTTACGAGAAAAATAGGTGAGTGAAAACTCAGGTTTGGATCTGAAAACAAATTTGAACATCCAAAATTGAAATGCAAAAATGCTGAGAGAGATAGTTCCAAAAAGTATCTGTGATTTTTACGGATAGGCAAAAAGTGGGTTGTTTGGCCTTGATAAATATCTAACCACTTGAGAATTTGATTTTTTCTACTCCTTGAAATTTCTGATCATTAGGTCGACTAGCATCCTCAACATGTTTCTGGCATGCAAATCCACCACACATAAAGCATGCTAGGATCAGTTACAAGTCCCTTTCCTATAAAATTCCTCTAAGCTTATTATAAGGGGCTGTACTAGTGGAATTTCCAGAACATGGATAACAAAACCTTGGAGTTCGTTCTTAGTGCCTGAAATAATTTTGAAATTTTTTTTTTGCATACATGAACACTAAAATTTTCATTATGTTATGCCTTATATCCTTTTGGTTTGCGAGAAAAATGGGAGAGTGAAAACTCAAGTTTGGATCTAAAAACAAATTTGAACATCCAAAATGGAAATGCACAAATGCTGAGAGCGATAGTTCCAAAATGAATCTGTGATTTTTAAGGATAGGCAAAAAGTGGGTTGTTTGGCCCTGGTAAATATCCAACCACTTGAGAATTTTATTTTTTCTACACCGTGAAATTTTTGGATCATTACGTCCACTTGCATCCTCAACATGTTTCTGCCATGCATTTCCACCACTCTTAAATCATGTTAGGATCAGTTACAAGTCCCTTTCCTATAAAATTCCACCAAGCTTATTAATAGGGGTTGTACTAGTGGAATTTCCAGAACATGGATAACAAAAACTTGGAGTTCTTTTTTAGTGCCTGAAATAATTTTGAAATTTTTTTTTGCATACATGAACTCTAAAATTTTCATTTTGCTATGCCTTATATCTTTTTTGTTTACGAGAAAAATGGGAGAGTGAAAACTCAAGTTTGGATCTGAAAAACAATTTGAACTTCCAAAATGGAAATGCACAAATGCTGAGACAGATAGTTCCAAAAAGTATCTGTGATTTATAAGAATAGGCAAAAAGTGGGTTGT
The DNA here is from genome assembly GCF_029961685.1 of Aristolochia californica. Classification (NCBI taxonomy): domain Eukaryota; kingdom Viridiplantae; phylum Streptophyta; class Magnoliopsida; order Piperales; family Aristolochiaceae; genus Aristolochia; species Aristolochia californica. The sequence goes on from NW_027181771.1 coordinate 11,616,534, forward strand.
TTGGCCCTGGTAAATATCCAACCACTTGAGAATTTGATTTTTTCTACTCTTTGAAATTTTCTGATCTTTAGGTCCACTTGAATCCTCAACTTCTTTCCGGCATGCATATCCACTACACTTAAAGCATATTAGGATCAGTTACAAGTCCATTTCCTATAACTTTCCACCAGGCATATTATTAGGGGCTGTACATGTGGAATTTCCAGAACATGGATAACAAAACCTTGGAGTTCATTTTTGGTGCCTGAAATAATTTTGAAATATTTTTTTTTTGCATACAAGAACTCTAAAATTTTCATTTTGTTATGCCTTATATATTTTTTGTTTACGAGAAAAATTGGAGAGTGAAAACTCAAGTTTGGATCTGAAAACAAATTTGAACATCCAAACTGGAAATGCACAAATGCTGAGAGTGATAATTCCAAAAAGTATCAGTGATTTTTAAGGATAGGCAAATAGTGGGTTGTTTGGCCCTGGTTAATATCCAACAACTTGAGGATTTGATTTTTTCTTACACTTCAAATTTTGGGATCATTAGGTCCACTTGCATCCTCAACATGTTTCTGGCATACATATCCACCTCACTTAAGGCATGTTAGGATCAGTTACAAGTCCCTTTCCTATAAAATTCCACCAGGCTTATTCTTGGGTTGTACTAGTGGAATTTCCAGCACATGGATAACAAAACTTTGGAGTTCATTTTTAGGGCCTAAATAATTTTCAAATTTTTTTTTTGCATACATGAACTCTAAAATTTTCATTTTGTTATGCCTTATATCGTTTTTGTTTACGAGAAAAATGGGAGAGTGAAAACTCAAGTTTGGATCAGAAAACAAATTTGAACATCCAAAATGGAAATGCACAAATGCCGAGAGAGATAGTTCCAAAAAGTATCTGTGATTTTTAAGGATAGGCAAATAGTGGGTTGTTTGGCCTTGTTAAATATCCAACCACTTGGGAATTTGATTTTTTCTACTCCTCAAAATTTTCTGATCATTTGGTCCACTTGCATCCTCAACATGTTTCTGGCATGCATATCCACAACACTTAAAGCATGATAGGATCAGTTACAAGTGCCTTTCCTATAAAATTCCACCAGGGTTATTATTAGGGGATGTACTAGTGGAATGTCCAGAACAGGGATAACAAAACCTAGGAGTTCATTTTTAGTACCTGAAATAATTTTGAAATTTTTTTGTTTTGCATACATGAACTCTAAAATTTTCATTTTGTTATGGCTTGTATCTTTTTTTTTTTACGAGAAAAATGGGAGAGTGAAATATCAAGTTTGGATCTGAAAACAAATTTGAACATCCAAAATGGAAATGCACAAATGCTGAGAGAGATAGTTCCAAAAAGTATCTGTGATTTTTAAGGATAGGACAAAAGTGGGTTGTTTGGCCCTGATAAATTATCCAACCACTTGAGAATTTGATTTTTTCTACTCCTTGAAATTTTTGGATCATAATGTCCACCTGCATCCTCATCATGTTTCTGCCACGCATATCCACCTCACTTAAAGCATGTTAGGATCAGTTACAAGTCCCTTTACTATAAAATTCCACCAGGCTTATTATTAGGGGCTGTACTAGATAAATTTCCAGATCATGGATATAAAAATCTTGGAGTTCATTTTTAGTACCTGCAATAATTTTGAAATTTTTTTTGCATACATGATCTCTAAAATTTTCATTTTGTTATGCCTTATAACTTTTTTGCTTACGAGAAAAATGGGAGAGTGAAAACTCGAGTTTGGATCTGAAAAAAAATTTGAACTTCCAAAATGGAAATGCACAAATGCTAAGAGAGAGTTCCAAAAAGTATCTGTGATTTTTACGGATAGGCAAGGATTGGTTTGTTTGGCCCTGTTAAATATCCAACCACTTGAGAATTTGATTTTTTCTACTCGTTGAAATATTTGGATCATTATGTCCACTTGCATCCTCAACATGTTTCTGGCATGCATATCCACCTCACTTAAAGCATGTTAGGATCAGTTACAAGTCCCTTTCCTATAATATTTCGCCAGGCTTATTATTAGGGGTTGTACTTGTGAAATTTCCACATCATGGATAACAAAATCTTGGAGTACAATTTTAGTACCTGAAATAATTTTGAAATTTTTTTTGCATACATGAACTCTAAAATTTTCATTTTGTTATGCCTTTTTCTTTTTTGTTTACGAGAATAATGGGAGAGTGAAAACTCAAGTTTGGAACTGAAAAAAAATTTGAACATCCAAAATGGAAATGCACAAATGCTGAGAGAGATAGTTCCAAAAAGTATCTGTGATTTATAAGGATAAGCAAAAAGTGGGTTGTTTGGCCCTGGTAAATATCCAACCACTTGAGAATTTGATTTTTTCTAGTCTTTGAAAATTTCTGATCTTTAGGTCCACTTGCATCCTCAACATGTTTCCGGCATGAATATCCACCACACATAAAGCATTTTAGGATCAGTTACAAGTCCAATTCCTATAAATTTCCACCAGGCTTATTATTAGGGGCTGTACTAGTGGAATTTCCAGAACATGGATAACAAAACCTTGGAGTTCACTTTTTGTGCCTGAAATAATTTTGAAATTTTTTTTTTTGCATACTGGAACTCTAAAATTTTCATTTTGTTATGGCTTATATATTTTTTGTTTACGAGAAAAATGGGTGAGTGAAAACTCAAGTTTGGATCTGAAAACAAATATGAACATCCAAAATGGAAATGCACAAATGCTGAGAGAGATAGTTCCAAAGAGTATCTGTGATTTTTAAGGATAGGCAAAAAGAGGGTTGTTTGGCCCTGGTAAATATCCAACCACTTGAGAATTTGATTTTTTTTACTCCTTGAAATTTTGGATCATTAGGTCCAGTTGCATCCTCAACATGTTTCTGTCATGCATATCCACCACACTTAAAGCATGTTAGGATCAGTTACTTGTCCCATTCCTGTAAAATTCAATTAGGATTATTATTAGGGGTTGTACGAGTGGAATTACCAGAACATGGATAACAAAACATTGGAGTTCATTTTTAGTTCCTGAAATAATTTTGAATTTTTTTTTTTTACATACTTGAACTCTAAAATTTTCATTTTGTTATGCATTATATCTTTTTTTGTTTACGAGAAAAATGGGAGAGCGAAAACTCAAGTTTGGATTTGAAAAAAAAAATTGAACATCCAAAATGGAAATGCACAAATGCTGTGAGAGATAGTTCCAAAAAGTATCTATGATTTTTAAGGATAGGCAAAAAGTGGGTTGTTTAGCCCTGGTAAATATCCAACCAATTGAGAATTTTATTTTTTCTACACCTTGTAATTTTCTAATCATTAGGTCCACTTGCATCTTCAACAGGTTTCTGGTATGCTTATCCACCACACTTAAAGCATGTTAGGATCAGTTACAAGTCCCTTTCCTATAAAATTCCACCAGGCTTATTATTAGGGGCTGTACTAGTGGAATTTCCAGAACATGGATAAAAAAACCTTGCAGGTCATTTTTAGTGCTTGAAATAATTTTAAAATTTTTTTTTGCATACATGAACACTAAAATTTTCATTTGGTTATGCCTTATATGTTTTTTGTTTGCGAGAAAAATCGGAGAGTGAAAACTCAAGTTTGGATCTGAAAAAAAATTTGAACATCCAAAATGGAAATGCACAAATGCTGAGAGCGATAGTTCCCAAAAGTATCTGTGATTTTTAAGGATAGGCAAAAAGTGGGTTGTTTGGCCCTGGTAAATATCCAACCACCTGAGAATTTTATTTTTTCTACACCGTGAAACTTTTGGATCATTAGGTCCACTTGCATCCTTAACATGTTTCTGTTATGCATACCCACCACACTTAAAGCATGTTTGGATCAGTTACAAGTCCCTTTCCTATAAAATTCCACCAAGCTTATTATTTGGGGCTGTACTAGTTGAATTTCCAGAACATGGATAACAAAACCTTTGAGTTCATTTTTTGTGCCTGAAATAATCTTGAAATTTTTTTTTGCATTCTTGAACTGTAAAATATTCATTTTGTTATGCCTAAAATCTATTTTGTTTACGAGAAAAATGGGAGAGTGAAAACTCAAGTTTGGATCTGAAAGCAAATTTGAGCATCCAAAATAGAAATGCACAAATGCTGAGAGAGATAGTTCCAAAACGTATCTGTGATTTTTAAGGATAGGCAAAAAGTCGGTTGTTTGGCCCTGGTAAATATCTAGCCACTTGAGAATATGATTTTTTCTACGCCTTGAAATTTTCTAATCATTAGGTCCAATTGCATCCTCAACATGTTTCTGGTATGCATATCCACCACACTTAAAGCATGTTAGGATCAGTTACAAGTCCGCTTCCTATAAAATTCCACCAGGCTTATTATTAGGGGTTGTACTAGTGGAATTTCCAGAACATGGACAACAAAACCTTGAAGTTCATTTTTAGTGCCTGAAATAATTTTGAAATTTTTTTTTTGCATACATGAACTCTAAAATTTTCATTTTGTTATGCCTTATATCTATTTTGTTTACGAGAAAAATGGGAGAGTGAAAACTCAAGTTTGGATCTGAAAACAAATTTGAACATCCAAAATGGAAATGCACAAATGCTGAGAGAGATAGTTCCAAAAAGTATCTGTGATTTTTAAGGATAGGCAAAAAGTGGGTTGTTTGGCCCTAGTAAATATCCAACCATTTGAGAATTTCATTTTTTCTACTCCTTGAAATTTTTGGATCATTAGGTCCACTTGCATCCTCAACATGTTTCTGGCATGGATATCCACCACACTTAAGGCATGTTAGGATCAGTTACAAGTCCCTTTCCTATAAAATTCCACCAAGCTTATTATTAGGGGATGTACTAGTGGAATTTCCAGAACATGGATGACAAAACCTTGGAGTACATTTTTAGCGCCTGAATTAATATTGAAATTTTTTTTTTTGCACACTAGATCTCTAAAATTTTCATTTTGTTATGCCTTTTATATTTTTTGGTTACGAGAAAAATCGGAGAGTGAAAACTGAAGTTTGGATCTGAAAACAGATATGAACATCCAAAACGGAAATGCACAAATGCTGAGAGAGATAGTTCCAAAAAGTATCTGTGATTTTTAAGGATAGGCAAAAAGTGGGTTGCTTGGCCTGGTAAATATCCAAGCACTTGAGAATTTGATTTTTTCTACTCCTTGAAATTTTTGGATCATTAGGTCCACTTGCAACCTCAACATGTTTCTAGCATGCATATCCACCACTCTTAAAGCATGTTAGGATCAGTTACAAGTCCCTTTCCTATGAAACTCCACCAGGATTTTTATCAGGGGCTGTACTGGTGGAATTTCCAGAACATGGATGACAAAACCTTGGAGTTCATTTTTAGTGCCTAAAATAATTTTGAAATTTTTTTTTTGCATAAATGAACTCTATAATTTTCCTTTTGTTATGCCTTATATCTTTTTTGTTTAAGAGAAAAATGGGAGAGTGAAAACGCAAGTTTGGATCTGAAAATAAATTTGAACATCCAAAATGGAAATGCACAAATGCTGAGAGTGATATTCCAAAATGTATTTGTGATTTTTAAGGATAGGCAAAAAGTGGGTTGTTTGGCCCTGGTAAATATCCAACCACTTGAGAATTTGATTTTTTCTACTCCTTGAAATTTTTGCATCATTAGGTCCACTTGCATCCTCAACATGTTTCTGGCATGCATATCCACCACACTTAAAACATATTAGGATCAGTTACAAGTCCCTTTCCTATAAAATTCCTCCAGGCTTATTATTAGGGGCTGTACTAGTGGAATTTCTAGAACATGGATAACAAAACCTTGGAGTTCATTTTTAGTGCCTGAAATAATTTTGAAATTTTTTTTTTCATATATGACCTCTAAAATTTTCATTTTGTCATGCCATATTTCTTTTTTGTTTACGAGAAAAATGGGAGAGAGAAAACTCAAGTTTAGATCTGAAAACAAATTTGAACATCCAAAATGGAAATGCGGAAAAGTGAGGGAGATAGTTCCAAAAACTATCTATGATTTTTAAGGATAGGCAAAAAGTGGGTTGTTTGGCCCTGGTAAATATCCAACCACTTGACGATTTGATTTTGTCTACTCCTTGAAATTTTTTCCTCATTATGTTCACTTGTATACTCAACATGTTTCGTGCTTGCATATCCTCCTCACTTAAAGCGTTTTAGGATCAGCTACAAGTCCCTTTCCTATAAAATTCCTCCAGGCTTATTATTAGGGGCTGTACTAGTGGAGATTCCAGATCATGGATAACAAAACCTTGGAGTTCATTTTTAGTTCCAGAAATAATTTTGAAATTTTTTTTTTGCATACATGAACTCTAAAATTTTCATTTTGTTATGCCTTATTTCTCTTTTGTTTACGAGAAAAATGGGAGACTAAAAACTCATGTTTGGATCTGAAAACAAATTTGAACTTCCAAAATGGAAATGCGCAAATACTGAGAGAGATAGTTCCAAAATGTATTTGTGATTTTTAAGGATAGGCAAAAAGTGGGTTGTTTGACCCTGGTAAATATCCAACCACTTGAGAATTTGATTTTTTCTACTCCTTGAAATTTTTGCGTCATTAGGTCCACTTGCATCCTCAACATGTTTCTGGCATGCATATCCACCACACTTAAACCATGTTAGAATCAGTTACAAGTCCCTTTCCTATAAAATTCCTCTCGGCTTGTTATTAGGGGTTGTACTAGTGGAATTTCCAGAACATGGATAACAAAACCTTGGAGTTCATTTTTAGTGCCTGAAATAATTTTGAAATTTTTTTTTTTATACTTCAACTCAAAAATTTTATTTTTGTTATGCCTTATACCTTTTTTGATTAGGAGAAAAATGGGAGAGTGAAAACTCATGTTTGGATCTGAAAGCAAATTTGAACATCCAAAATGGAAATGCACAAATGCTGAGAGAGATAGTTCCAAAAAGTATCTGTGATTTTTACTGATAGGCAAAGAGTGGTTTGTTTGGCCCTGATAAATATCAAACCACTAGAGAATTTGATTTTTTCTACTCCTTGAAATTTTCTGCTCGTTAGGTCCACTTGCATCCTCAACATGTTTCTGGCATGCATATCCACCACACTTAAAGAATGTTAGGACCAGTTACAAGTCCCCTTCCTATAAAATTCCACCAAGCTTATTATTAGGGGCTGTACTAGTGGAATTTCCAGAACATGGATAACAAAACCTTGGAGTTCATTTTTACTACCTGAAATAATTTTGAAATTTTTTTTTTTGCATACATGAACTCTAAAATTTTCATTTTGTTATGCCTTATATTTTTTTTGTTTGCGAGAAAAATGGGAGTGTGAAAACTCAAGTTATGATCTGAAAACAAATTAGAACATCCAAAATGGAAATGCACAAATGGTGAGAGAGATAGTTCCAAAAAGTATCTGTGATTTTTAAGGATAGGCAAAAAGTTGGTTGTTTGGCCCTGGTAAATATCTAACCACTTGAGAATATGATTTTTTCTACGCCTTGTAATTTTCTAATCATTAGGTCCAGTTGGATCCTCAACATGTTTCTGGTATGCATATCCACCACACTTAAAGCATGTTAGGATCAGTTAGTAGTCCCTTTCCTATAAAATTCCACCAGGCTTATTATTAGGGGCCGTACTAGTGGAATTTCCTAAACATGGATAAGTAAACCTTGGAGTTCATTTTTAATGCCTAAAATAATTTTGAATTTTTTTTTCGCATACAAGAACTCTAAAATTTTCATTTTGTGATGCCTTATATATTTTTTGTTTACGAGAAAAATGGGAGAGTGAAAACTCAAGTTTGGATCTGAAAACAAATTTGAACATCTAAAATGGAAATGCAAAATGCTGAGAGAGATAGTTCCAAAAAGTATCTGTGATTTTTAAGGATAAGCAAAATGTGGCTCGTTTGGGCCTGGTAAATATCCAACCACTTGAGAATTTGATTTTTTCTACTCCTTGAAATTTGTGGATCATTAGGTCCACTTGCATCCTCAACATGTTTCTGCCACGTATATCCACCACAATTAAAGCATGTTAGGATCGGTTACAAGTCCCTTTCCTATAACCTTGGAGTTCATTTTTACAGAACGTGGATAGCAAAACCTTGGAGTTCATTTTTAGTGCCTAAAATAATTTTGAATTTTTTTTTTTGCATACTTGAACTCTAAAGTTTTAATTTTGTTATGCCTTATACCTTTTTTGTTTACGATAAAAAAGGGAGATGGAAAACTCAAGTTTGGATCTAAAAATAAATTTGGACATCAAAAATGAAAATGCACAAATGCTGAGAGAGATAGTTCCAAAAACTATCTGTGATTTTTAAGGATAGGCAAATAGTAGGTTGTTTGGCCCTGGTAAATATCCAACCACTTGAGAATTTGATTTATTCTACTCCTTGAAATTTTCTTATCATTAGGTCCACTTGCATCCTCAACATATTTCTAGCATGCATATCCACCACACTTAAACCATGTTAGGATCAGTTACAAGTCCCATTCCTATAAAATTCCACCAGGCTTATTATTAGGAGTTGTACTAGTGGAATTTCCAGAACATGGATAACAAAACCTTGGAGTTCGTTTTTAGTGCCTGAAATAATTTTGAATTTTTTTTTTTTTTTTGCGTACATGAAGTCTAATATTTTCATTTCGTTATGCCTTATATCTTTTTTTTGCAAGAAAAATAGTAGAGTGAAAACTCAAGTTTGTATCTGTAAACAAATTTGAACATTCAAAATGGAAATGCACAAATGCTGAGAGAGATAGTTCCAAAAAGTATATGTGATTTTTAAGGATAGGCAAAAAGTGGGTTGTTTGGCCTTGGTAAATATCCAACCTCTTGAAAATTTGATTTTTTCTACTCCTTTAAATTTTTGGATCATTAGGTCCACTTGCATCCTCAACATGTTGCTGGCATGCATATCCACCACACATAAAGCATTTTAGGATCAGTTAGAAGTCCCTTTCCTATAAAATTCCACCAAGCTTAATATAAGGGGATGTACTAGTGGAATTTCAAAAACATGGATAAGGATACCTTGGAGTTCATTTTTAGTTCCTGAAATAATTTTGAAATTTTTTTTTTTGCATCCATGAACTCTTAAATTTTAATTTTGTTATGCCTTATAGGTTTTTTGTCTACGAAAAAATGGGAGAGTGAAAACTCAATTTTGGATCTGAAAAAAAAAATTGAACATCCAAAATAGAAATGCACAAATGCTGCGAGAGATAATTCCAAAAAGTATCTGTGATTTATAAGGATAGGAAAAAAGTGGGTTGTTTGGCCGTGGTAAATATCAAACCACTTGAGAATTTGATTTTTTCTACTTCTTGAAATTTTTGGATCATTAGGTCCACTTGCATCCTCAACATGTTTCTCGCATGCATATCCACCACACTTAAAGCATGTTAGGATCAGTTAGTAGTTTCTTTCCTATAAAATTCCTCCAGGCTTATTATTAGGGGCCGTACTAGTGGAATTTCCAAAACATGGATAAAAAACCCTTGGAGTGCATTTTTAATGCCTAAAATAATTTTGAAATTTTTTTGTTTTGCACACAAGAACTCTAAAATTTTTATTTTGTGGTGCCTTATAATTTTTTGTTTACGAGAAAAATGGAGACTGAAAACTCAAGTTTGGATCTGAAAACAAATTTGAACATCCAAAATGGAAATGCACAAATGCTGAGAGAGATACTTCCTAAAAGTATCTGTGATTTTTAAGGATAGGAAAAAAGTGGGTTGTTTGGCCCTGGTAAACATCCAACCACTTGAGAATTTGATTTTTTCTACTCCTTGAAATTTTTCGATCATTAGGTCCACTTGCATCCTCAACATGTTTCTGCCATGCATATCCACCATACTTAAAGCATGATAGGTTCAGTTACAAGTCCCTTTCCTATAAAATTCCACCAGGATTATTATTAGGGGCTGTACTAGTGGAATTTCCAAAACATGGTTAACAAAACATTGGAGTTCATTTTTAGTGCCTGAAATAATTTTAAAATTTTTTTTTTTGCACACTTGAACTCTAAAATTTTCATTTTGTTATTCCTTATACCTTTTTTGTTTATGAGAAAAATGGGAGACTTAAAACTTAAGTTTGGATCTGAAAATTTATTTGGACATCCAACATGGATATGCACAAATGCTGAGGGAGATTGTTCCAAAAAGTATATGTGATTTTTAAGGATAGGCAAAAAGTGGGTTGTTTGGCCTTGGTAAATATCCAACCTCTTGAAAATTTGATTTTTTCTACTCCTTTAAATTTTTGGATCATTAGGTCCACTTGCATCCTCAACATGTTTCTGGCATGCATATCCACCACACATAAAGCATTTTAGGATCAGTTACAAGTCCCTTTCCTATAAAATTCCGCCAAGATTAATATAAGGGGCTGTACTAGTGGAATTTCAAAAACATGGATAAAAATACCTCAGATTTCATTTTTAGTGCCTGAAATAATTTTGAAATTTTTTTTTTGCATCCATGAACTCTTAAATTTTCATTTTGTTATGCCTTATTTCTTTTTTGTTTACGAGAAAAATCGGAGAGTGAAAACTCAATTTTGGATCTGAAAAAAAATTTGAACATCCAAAATGGAAATGCACAAATGCTGAGAGAGATAGTTCCAAAATGTATTTGTGATTTTTATGGATAGGCAAAAAGTGGGTTGTTTGGCTGTGGTAAATATCCAACCTCTTGTGAATTTGATTTTTCCTACTTCTTGAAAATTTTGGATCATTAGGTTCACTTGCATCCTCAACATGTTTCTCTCAAGCATATCCACCAAACTTAAAGCATGTTAGGATCAGTTAGTAGTCGCTTTCCTATAAAATTCCACCAGGCTTATTATTAGGGGTTGTACTAGTGGAATTTCCAGAACATGGATCACAAAACCTTGGAGTTAATTTTTAGCGCCAGAAATAATTTTGAAAGATTTTTTTTGCATACATGAAATCTAAAATTTTCATTTCGTTATGCCTTATATCTTTTTTGTTTACGATAAAAGGGAGAGTGAAAACTCAAGTTTGGATCTATAAACAAATTTGAACATTCAAAATGGAAATGCACAAATGCTGAGAGAGATAGTTCCAAAAAGTATCTGTGATTTTTAAGAATAGGCAAAAAGTGGGTTGTTTGGCCCTGGTAAATATCCAACCACTTGAGAATTTGATTTTTTCTACTCCTTGAAATTTTTTGATCATTATGTCCACTTGCATCCTCAACATGTTTCTGGCATGCATATCCACCTCACTTAAAGCATGTTAGGATCAGTTTCAAGTCCCTTTCCTATAAAATTCCACCAGGCTTATTATTAGGGGTTGTACTAGTCGAATTTCCAGGTCATGGATAACAAAACCTTAGAGTTCTTTTTTAGTTCCTGAAATAATTTTGAATTTTTTTTTTGCATACAAGAACTCTAAAATTTTCATTTTGTTATGCCTTATTTCTTTTTTGTTTACGAGAAAAATGGTAGAGTGAAAACTCATGTTTGGATCTGAAAATAAATTTGAACATACAAAATGGAAATGCACAAATGCTGAGAGAGATAGTTCCAAAATGTACATGGGATTTTTAAGGATAGGCGAAAAGTGGTTTGTTTGGCCCAGGTAAATATCCAACCACTTGAGAATTTGATTTTTTCTACTCCTTGAAAATTTTGGATCATTATGTCCACTTGCATCCTCAACATGTTTCTGTCATGCATATCCACCTCACTTAAAGCATGTTAGGATCAGTTACAAGTCCCATTCCTACAAAATTCCACCAGGCTTATTATTAGGGGCTGTACTAGTGAAATTTCCAGATCATGGATAACAAAATCTTGGAGTTCATTTTTAGTGCCTGAAATAATTTTGAAATTTTTTTTTTGCATACATGAACTCGAAAATTTTCATTTAGTTATGTCTTATTTCTTTTTTGTTTACGAGAAAAATGGGAAAGTGAAAACTCAAGTTTGGATGGGAAAACAAATAATAATATCCAAAATGGCACTGCACAAATGCTGAGAGAGATAGTACCAAAAACTATCTGTGATATTTAAGGATAGGCAAAAAGTGGGTTGTTTGCCCAAGTAAATATCCAAGCACTTGAGAATTTGATTTTTTCTACTCCTTGAAATATTTGGATCATTAGGTCTACTTGCATCCTCAACATGTTTCTGGCATGCATATCCACCACACTTAAAGCATGTTAGGATCAGTTCCAAGTCCCTTTCCTATAAAATTTCACCAGGCTTATTATTAGGGGCTGTACTAGTGGAATTTCCAGAACATGGATAACAAAACCTTGGAGTTCCTTTTTAGTGCCTGAAATAATTTTGATATTTTTTTTGCATACATGAACTCTAAAATTTTTATTTTGTTATGCCCTATATCTTTTTTGTCTACGAGAAAAATGGGAGAGTGAAAACTCATGTTTGGATCTGAAAATAAATTTGAAAATCCAAAATGGAAATCCACAAATGCTGAGAGAGATAGTTCCAAAAAGTATCTATGATTTTCAAGGATAGCCAAAAGGGGGAGGGGGGAGGGGGGGTTTGGTCCTGGTAAATATCCAGCCACTTGAGAATTTGATTTTTTCTACTCCTTGAAATTTTCTGATCATTAGGTCCACTTGCATCCTCAACATGTTTCTGGCATGCATATCCACCTCACTTAAAGCATGTTAGGATCAGTTACAAGTCGCTTTCCTATAAAATTCCACCAGGCTTATTATTAGGGGTTGTACTAGTGGAATTTCTAGAACATGGATAACAAAACCTTGGAGTTCATTTTTATTTCCTGAAATAATTTTGAAATTTTTTTTTTGAATACAAGAACTCTAAAATTTTCATTTTGTTATGGCTTATATCTTTTTTGTTTATGAGAAAAATGGTAGAGTGAAAACTAATGTGTGGATCTGAAGACAAATTTGAACATCCAAAATGGAATTGCACAAATGCTGAGAGAGATAGTTCCAAAAAGTATATGTGATTTTTAAGGATAGGCAAAAACTGGGTTGTTTGGCCTTGGTAAATATCCAACCACTTGAGAATTTGATTTTTTCTACTCCTTGAAATTTTTTGATCATTATGTCCACTTGCATCCTCAACATGTTTCTGGCATTCATATCCACCTCACTTAAAGAATGTTAGGATCAGTTACAAGTCCCTTTCCTATAAAATTCCACCAGGCTTATTATTAGGGGCTATATTGTGGAATTTCCAGAACATGGATAACAAAACCTTGGAGTTCATTTTTAGTGCCTGAAAAAATTTTGAATTTTTTTTTTTTTGCATTCTTGAACTCTAAAATTTTCATTTTTTTATGACTTATTTCTTGTTTGTTTACGAGAAAAATGGTAGAGTGAAAACTCATGTTTGGATCTGAAAATAAATTTCAATATCCAAAATGGAAATGCACAAATGCTGAGAGAGATAGTTCCAAAATGTACTTGGGATTTTTAAGGATAGGCAAAAAGTGGGTTGTTTGGCCCTGGTAAATATCCAACCACTTGAGAATTTGATTTTTCTACTCCTTGAAATTTTTGGATCATTAGGTCCACTTGCATCCTCGACTTGTTTCTGGCATGCATATCCACCACACCTAAAGCATGTTAGGATCAGTTACAAGTCCCTTTCCTTTAAAATTCCACGAAGCTTATTATAAGGGGCTGTACTAGTGGAATTTCAGGAACATGGATAACAAAACCTTGGAGTTCATATTTAGTACCTGAAATAATTTAGAAATTTTTTTTTTTTGCATACATGAACTCTAAAATTTTCATTTTGCTATGCCTTATATATTTTTTGTTTACGAGAAAAATGGGAGAGTGAAAACTCATGTTTGGATCTGAAAACAAATATGAATATCCAAAATGGTAATGCACAAATGCAAAGAGAGATAGTTCCAAAAAGTATCTGTGATTTTTATGGATAGGCAAAAAGTGGGTTGTTTGGCCTTGGTAAATATCCACCCACTTGAGAATTTCATTTTTTCTACACCTTGAAATTTTTGGATCATTAGGTCCACTTGTATTCACAACATGTTTCTGGCATACATTTCCACCATACTTAAAGAATTTTAGGATCAGTTACAAGTCCCTTTCCTATAAAATTCCACCAGGATTATTATTAGGGGTTGTACTAGTGAAATTTCTAGAACATGGATAACAAAACCTTGGAGTTCATTTTTAGTGGTGAAATAATTATGAATTTTTTTTTTGCATACTTGAACTCGAAAATTTCATTTGTTATGCCTTATACCTTTTTTGTTTACGAGAATAATGGTAGAGTGAAAACTCAAGTTTGGATCTGAAAATAAATTTGAACATTCAAAATGGAAATGCACAAATGCCGAGAGAGATAGTTCCAAACAGTATCTGTGATTTTTAAGTATAGGCAAATAGTGGGTTGTTTGTCCCTGGAAAATATCCAACCACTTGAGAATTTGATTTTTTCTACTCCTTGAAATTTTCTGATCATTAGGTCCACTTGCATCCTCAACATGTTTCTGGCATGCATATCCACCACACTTAAAGGATGTTAGGATCAATTACAAGTCCATTTCCTATAAAATTCCAGCAGGCTTTTTATTAGGGGCTGTACTAGTGGAATTTACATCACGTGGATAACAAAACCATTGGAATTCATTTTTAGTGGCTGAAATAATTTTGAATTTTTTTTTTTGCAGAAATGAACTCTAAAATTTTCGTTTTGTTATGCCTTATATCTTTTTTGTTTACGAGAAAAAAGGGAGAGCGAAAACTAAAGTTTCGATTTGAAAAAAAATTTGAACATCCAAAATGGAAATGCACAAATGGTGAGAGAGATTCCAAAAAGTATCTGTGATTTTTAAGGATAGGGAAAAAGTGGGTTCATTGGCCCCTGGTATATATCCAACCACTTGAGAATTTGATTTTTTCTACTCCTTGAAATTTTTGGATCATTAGGTCTACTTGTATCATCAACATGTTTCTGGCATGCATATCCCCCACACTTAAAGCATGTTAGGATCAGTTACAAGTCCCTTTCCTATAAAATTCCACCAAGCTTATTATTAGGGGTTGTACTAGTGGAATTTCCAGAACATGGATAACAAAGCCTTGGAGTTCATTTTTAGTGCCTGAAATAATTTTGAATTTTTTTTTTTTTTGCATACAAGAACTCTAAAATTTTCATTTTGTTATGCCTTATATATTTTTTGTTTATGAGAAAAATGGGAGAGTGAAAACTCAAGTTTGGATCTGAAAACAAATTTGAACATCCAAAATGGAAATGCATAAATGCTGAGAGAGATAGTTCCAAAATGTATCTGTGATTTTTAAGGATAGGCAAAAAGTGGGTTGTTTGGCCCTGGTATCCAACCACTTGTGAATTTGATTTTTTCTACTTGAAATTTTTGGATCATTTGGTCCACTTGCATCCTCAACATCTTTTTGGCATGCATATGCACCACACTTAAAGCATATTAGGATCAGTTACAAGTCCCTTTCCTATAGAATTCCACCAAGCTAATTATAAGGGGTTGTACTAGTGGAATTTCCAGAACATGGATAACAAAACCTTTGAGTTCATTTTTAGTGCCTGAAATAATTTTGAATTTTTTTTTTTTTGCATACATGAACTCTAAAATTTTCATTTTGTTATGGCTTATATCTTTTTTGTTCACGAGAAAATTGGAAGAGTGAAAACTCAAGTTTGGATCTGAAAACAAATTTGAACATCCAAAATGGAAATGCACAAATGCTGAGAGAGATAGTTCCAAAAAGTATCTGTGATTTTTAAGGATAGGCAAAAAGTG
Source organism: Aristolochia californica (assembly GCF_029961685.1). Lineage (NCBI taxonomy): Eukaryota > Viridiplantae > Streptophyta > Magnoliopsida > Piperales > Aristolochiaceae > Aristolochia > Aristolochia californica. The sequence continues at coordinate 11,632,309 of NW_027181771.1, forward strand.
GGCTATTTGGCCCTGGTAAACATCCAACCATTTGAGAATTTGATTTTTTCTACTGCTTGAAATTTTCTGATCGTTAGGTCCTTTTGCATCCTCAACATGTTTCTGGCATGCATATCCACCACACTTAAAGCATGTTAGGATCAGTTACAAGTCCCTTTCCTATAAAATTCCACCAAGCTTATTATTAGGTGTTGTACTAGTGAAATTTCCAAAACATGGATAACAAAACCTTGGAGTTCATCTTTAGTGCCTGAAATAATTTTGAAATTTTTTTTTTGCATATATGTACTCTAAAATTTTCATTTTGTTATGCCTTATATCTTTTTTGTTTATGAGAAAAATGGGAGAGTGAAAACGCAACTTTGGATCTGAAAATAAATTTGAACATCCAAAATGGAAATGCACAAATGCTGAGAGAGATAGTTCCAAAAAGTATCTGTGATTTTTAAGGTTAGGCAAATAGTGGGTTGTTTGGCCATGGTGAATATCCAACAACTTGAGAATTTGATTTTTTCTACTCCTTGAAATTTTCTGATCGTTAGGTCCACTTGCATCCTCAACATGTTTCTGGCATGCATATCCACCACACTTAAAGCATGTTAGGATCAGTTACAGGTCCCTTTCCTATAAAATTCCACCAGGCTTATTATTAGGTGTTGTACTAGTGGAATTTCCAGAACATGGATAACAAAACCTTGGAGTTCATTTTTAGTGCCTGAAATAATTTTGAAATTTTTTTTTTGCATATATGTACTCTAAAATTTTCATTTTATTATGCCTTATATCTTTTTTGTTTACGAGAAAAATGGGAGAGTGAAATCTCAAGCTAGGACCTGAAAACAAATTTGAACATCCAAAATGGTAATGCACAAATGCTGAGAGAGATAGTTCCAAAAAAGTATATGTGATTTTTAAGGATAGGCAAAAAGTGGGTTGTTTGGCCTTGGTAAATATCCAACCTCTTGAAAATTTGATTTTTTCTACTCCTTTAAATTTTTGGATCCTTAGGTCCATTTGCATCCTCAACAAGTTTCTGGCATGCATCTCCACCACACATAAAGCATTTTAGGATCAGTTACAAGTCCCTTTCCTATAAAATTCCACCAAGCTTAATATAAGGGGCTGTAATAGTGGAATTTCAAAAACATGGATAAGAATACCTTTTAGTTCATTTTTAGTGCCTGAAATAATTTTGAAATTTTTTTTTTGCATCCATGAACTCTGAAATTTTCATTTTGTTATGGCTTATATTTTTTTTGTTTACGAGAAAAATGGGTGAGTGAAAACTCAATTTTAGATCTGAAAAAAATTTGAACATCCAAAATGGAAATGCACAAATGCTGAGAGACATAGTTGCAAAAAGTATTTGTAATTTATAAGGATAGGAAAAAAGTGGGTTGTTTTGGCGTGGTGAATATCCAACCACTTGAGAATTTGATTTTTTTTACTTCTAGAAATTTTTGGATCATTAGGTCCACTTGCATCCTCATCATGTTTCTGGCATGCATATCCACCACATTTAAAGCATGTCAGGATCAGTTAGTAGTCCCTTTCCTATAAAATTCCACCAGGCATATTATTAGGGGTTGTACTAGTGGAATTTCTAAAACATGGATAACAAAACCTTGGAGTTCATTTTTAATGCCTAAAATAATTTTGAATTTTTTTTTTTTTTGCATACAAGAACTCTAAAATTTTCATTTTGTGATGCCTTATATATTTTTTGTTTACAAGAAAAATGGGAGAGTGAAAACTCAAGTTTGGATCTGAAAGCAAATTTGAACATCCAAAATGGAAATGCACAAATGCTGAGAGAGATAGTTCCAAAAAGTTTATGTGATTTTTAAGGATAGGCAAAAAGTTGGTTGTTTGGCCCTAGTAAATATCCAACCACTTGACAATTTCATTTTTTCTAGTCCTTGAAATTTTTGGATCATTAGGTCCAGTTGCATCCTCAACATGTTTCTGGCATGCATATCCACCACACTTAAAGCATGTTAGGATAAGTTACAAGTCCCTTTCCTATAAAATTTCACCTGGATTATTATTAGGGACTGTACTAGTGGAATTTCCAGAACATGGATAACAAAACCGTGGAGTTCATTTTTAGTGCCTGAAATAATTTTGAATTTTTTTTTTCGCATACTTGAACTCTAAAATTTTCATTTTGTTATGCCTTATACCTGTTTTGTATACAAGAAAAATGGGAGAGTGAAAACTCAAGTTTGGATCTGAAAATAAATTTGGACATTCAAAATGGAAATGCACAAATGCTGAGTGCGATAGTTCCAAAAAGTATCTGTGATTTTTAAGGATAGGCAAATAGTAGGTTGTTTGGCCCTGGTTTATATCCAACCGCTTGAGAATTTGATTTTTTCTACTCCTTGAAATTTTCTGATCATTAGATCCACTTGCATCCTCAACATATTTCTAGCATGCATATCCACCACGCTTAAAGCATGTTAGGATCAGTTACAAGTCCCTTTCCTATAAAATTCCACCAGGCTTATTATTAGGGGTTGTACTAATGGAATTGCCAGAACATGGATAACAAAATCTTGGAGTTCATTTTTAGTGCCTAAAATAATTTTGAAATTTTTTTTTACATACATGAAATCTAAAATTTTCATTTGGTTATGCCTTATATCTTTTTTGTTTACGAGAAAAATAGGAGAGTGAAAACTCAAGTTTGGATCTATAAACAAATTTGAACATTCAAAATGGAAATGCACAAATGCGGAGAGAGATAGTTCCAAAAAGTATCTGTGATTTTTAAGGATAGGCAAAAAGTGGGTTGTTTGGCCCTCGTAAATATCCAACCACTTGAGACTTTGATTTTTTCTACTCGAAATTTTTGGATCATTAGGTCCACTTGCATCCTCAACATGTTTCTGCCATGCATATCCACCACACTTAAAGCATGTTAGGATCAGTTACAAGTCCGTTTCCTATAAAATTCCACCAGGATTATTATTAGGGGCTCTACTAGAGGAATTTCTAGAACATGGATAACAAAACCTTGGAATTCATTTTTAGTGTCTGAAATAATTTGGAAATTTTTTTTTCGCATACTTGAACTCTAAAATGTCATTTTGTTATGACTTATACCTTTTTTGTTAGCGAAAAAAATGGGAGGGTGAAAACTCAAGTTTGGATCTGAAAATAAATATGAACATCCAAAATGGAAATGCACAAATGCCGAGAGAGATAGTTCCAAAAAGTATTTGTGATTTTTAAGGATAGGCAAATAGTGGGTTGTTTGGCCCTGGTAAATATCCAACCACTTGAGAATTTGAATTTTTCTACTCGAAATTTTCTAATCATTAGGACCACTTGCATCTTCAACATGTTTCTGGCCTGCATATCCACCAAACTTAAAGCATGTTAGGATCAGTTCCAAGTCCCTTTCCTATAAAATTCCACCAGGCTTATTATTAGGGGCTGCACTAGTGGAATTTCTAGAACATGCATAACAAAACCTTGGAGTTCATTTTTAGTGCCTGAAATAATATTGAAATTGGTTTTTTTTTTGCATTCATGAACTCTAAAATTTTCATTTTTTTATGCCTTATATCTTTTTTGTTTACGAGAAAAATGGGAGAGTGAAAACTCAAGTTTGGATCTGAAAAGAAATTTGAACATCCAAAATGGAAATGCACAAATGCTGAGAGAGATAGTTCCAAAAAGTATCTGGGATTTTTTAGGATAGGCAAAAAGGGGAGGGGGGGGGGGGGGTTGGGGGGTTTGGCTGTAGTAAATTTCCAACCACTTGAGAATTTAATTTTTTCTACTCCTTGAAATTTTCTGATCATTAGGTCCACTTGCATCCTCAACATGTTTCTGGCATGCATATCCACCACACTTAAAGCATGTTAGGATCAGTTACATGTCCCTTTCCTATAAAATTCCACCAGGCTTATTATTAGGGGCTGTACTAGTGAAATTCCATATCATGGATAAAAAAATCTTGGTGTTCATTTTCAGTGCCTGAAATAATTTTGAAATTTTTTTTTGCATACATGATCTCTAAAATTTTCATTTTGTTATGACTTATTTCTTTTTTGTTTACGAGAAAAATGGGAGAGTGAAAACTCATGTTTGGATCTAAAAAAAAAATTTGAACATCCAAAATGGAAATGCACAAATGCTGAGAGAGATAGTTCCAATATGTATGTGTGATCTTTAAGGATAGGCAAAAAGTGGGTTGTTTGGCCCTGGTAAATATCCAACCACTTGAGAATTTGATTTTTTCTACTCCTTGAAATTTTTGGATCATTTGGTCCACTTGCACCCTCAACATGTTTCTGGCATGCATATCCACCACGCTTAAAGCATGTTAGGATCAGTTACAAGTCCCTTCCCTTTAAAATTATACCAAGCTACTATAAGGGGCTGTACTAGTGGAATTTCAGGAATTTGGATAACAAAACCTTGGAGTTTATTTTTAGTACTTTAAATAATTTTGAAATTTTTTTTTGCATACATGAACTCTAAAATTTTGATTTTGTTATGCCTTATATCTTTTTTGTTTACGAGAAAAATGGGAGAGTGAAAACTAGAGTTTGGATCTGAAAACAAATATGAACTTCCAAAATGGAAATGCACAAATGCTGAGAGAGATAGTTCCAAAAAGTATCTGTGATTTTTAAGGATAGGCAAAAAATGGGTGGTTTGGCCCTGGTAAATATCCAACCACTTGAGAATTTCATTTTTTCTACTCCTTGAAATTTTTGGATCATTAGGTCCACTTGCATCCTCAACATGTTTCTGGCTTGCATATCCACCACACTTAAAGCTTGTTAGGATCAGTTACAAGTCCCTTTCCTATAAAATTCCACCGGGCTTATTATTAGGGGCTCTACTAGTAGAATTTCCATAACATGGGTAACAAAACCTTGGAGTTCATTTGTAGTGCCTGAAATAATTTTGAAATTTTTTTTTTGGATACATGAACTCTAAAATTTTCATTTTTTTATGCCTTATATCTTTTTTGTTTACGAGAAAAATGGGAGAGTGAAAACTCAAGTTTGGATATTAAAACAAATTTGAACAACCAAAATGGAAATGAACAAATGCAGAGAGAGATAGTTCCAAAAAGTATCTGTGATTATTAAGGATAGGCAAAATGTGGGTTGTTTGGCCCAGGTAAATATCCAACCACTTGAGAATTTTATTTTTTGTACACCGTGAAATTTTTGCATCATTAGGTCCACTTGCATCCTAAACATGTTTCTGGTATGCATATCCACTAGACTTAAAGCATGTTTGGATCAATTACAAGTCCCCTTCTCATAAAATTCCACCAAGCTTATTATTAGGTGCTGTACTAGTGGAATTTCTAGAACATGGATAACAAAACCTTTGAGTTCATTTTTTCTGTCCTGAAATAATTTTGAAATTTTTTTTTTGCATTTTTCCTCTCTTAAATTTTCATTTTATTTTGTCTAATATCTATTTTGTTTACAAGAAAAATGGGAGAGTGAAAACTCAAGTTTGGATCTGAAAACAAATTTGAACATCCAAATGGGAAATGCACAAATGCTGAGAGAGATAGTTCCAAAAAGTATCTGTGATTTTTAATGATAGGCAAAAACTGGGTTGTTTGGCCCTGGTAGATATCCATCCACTTGAGAATTTGATTTTTTCTACTCCTTGAAATTTTTGGATCATTAGGTCCACTTGCATCCTCAACATGTTTCTGGCATGCAAATCCACCATACTTAAAGCATGTTAGGATCAGTTAAGAATCCCTTTCCTATGAAATTCCACCAAGCTTATTATTAGGGGCTGTACTAGTGGAATTTCCAGAACACTGATAACAAAACCTTGGAGTTCATTTTTAGCGCCTGAAATAATTTTGAAATTTTTTTTTGCATTCAAGAACTCTAAAATTTACCTTTTGTTATGCCTTATATCTTTTTTGTTTACGAGAAAAATGGGAGAGTGAAAACTCAAGTTTGGATCTGAAAACAAATTTGAACATCCAAAATGGAAATGCACAAATGTTGAGAGAGATAGTTCCAAAAAGTATCGGTGATTTTTAAGAATAGGCAAAAAGTGGGTTGTTTGGCCCTGGTATCCAACCACTTGAGAATTTGATTTTTTCTATTCCTTGAAATTTTTGGATCATTAGGTCCTCTTGCAACCTCAACATGTTTCTGCCATGCATATCCACTACAGTTAAAGCATGTTAGGATCAATTACAAGTCCCTTTCTTATGAAACTCCACCAGGATTATTATTAGAGGCTGTACTAGTGGAATTTCCAGAACATGGATAACAAAACCTTGTAGTTCATTATTAGTGCCTGAAATAATTTTGAATTTTTTTTTGCATAAATGAACTCTAAAATTTTCATTTTATTATGCCTTATATCTTTTTTGTTTAAGAGAAAAATGGGAGAGTGAAAACGCAAGTTTGGATCTGAAAATAAATTTGTACATCCAAAATGGAAATGCACAAATGCTGAGAGAGATAGTTCCAAAAAGTATCTGTGATTTTTAAGGATAGGCAAATAGTGGGTTGTTTGGCCTTGGTAAATATCCAACAACATGAGGATTTGATTTTTTCTACTCCTTGAAATTTTCTTATCATTAGGTCCACATGCATCCTCAACATGTTACTGGCATGCATATCCACCACACTTAAAGCATGTTAGGATCAGTTACAAGTCCCTTTCCTATAAAATTCCACCAGGCTTATTATTAGGGGCTGTACTAGTGGAATTTCCAGAACATGGGTAACAAACCCTGGGAGTTCATTTCAAGTGCCTGAAATAATTTTGAAATTTTTTTTTGCATACATGAACTCTAAAATTTTCATTTTGTGATGCCTTATATCTTTTTTGTTTACGAAAAAATGGGAGAGTAAAAACTCAAGTTTGGATTAGAAAACAAATTTGAACATCCAAAATGGAAATGTACAAATGCTGAGAGAGATAGTACCAAAAATTTTATGTGATTTTTAAGGATAGGCAAAAAGTGGGTTGTTTGGCCTTGCTAAATATCCAACCACTTGAGAATTTGATTTTTTCTGCTCCTTGAAATTTTCTGATCATTAGGTCCGCTTGAATTCTCAACATGTTTTTGGCATGCATATCCAGCACACTTATAGCATGTTAGGATCAGTTACATGTCCCTTTCCTAAAAAATTCCACCTGGCTTATTATTAGGGGCTGTACTAGTGGAATTTATAGAACGTGGATAACAAAACCTTGGAATTGATTTATTGTGGCTGAAATAATTTTGAAATCTTTTTTTTGCATAAATGAACTCTAAAATTTTCTTTTTGTTATGCCTTTTATCTTTTTTGTTTACGAGAAAAATGTTAGAGTGAAAACTCAAGTTTGGATCTGAAAAAAATTTGAACATCCATAATGGAAATGCACAAGTGCTGAGAGAGATAGTTCCAAAAAGTGTCTGTGATTTTTAAGGATAGGCAAAATAGTGGGTTGTTTGGCCCTGGAAAATATCCAACCTCTTGAGAATTTTATTTTTTCTACTCCTTAAAACTTTTCGATCATTATGTCCACTTACATCCTCAACATGTTTCAGGCATGCATATCCACCACACTTCAAGCATGTTAGGATCAGTTATAAATCCCTTTCCTATAAAATTCCACCAGGCTTATTATGAGGGACTGTACAAGTGGAATTTACAGAACGTGGATAACAAAACCATGGAGTTCATTTTTAGTGCCTGAAATAATTTTGAATTTTTTTTTTGCATGCATGAACTCTAAAATTTTCATTTTGTTATACCTTATAAATTTTTTGTTTTCGAGAAAAAGGGAGAGCGAAAACTCAAGTTTGGATTTGAAAAAAAATTTGAGTATCCAAAATGCAAATGTACAAATGCCGAGAGAGATTCCAAAAAGTATCTGTGATTTTTAAGGGTAGGCAAAAAGTGGGTTGTTTGGCCCTGGTAAATATCCAACCACTTGAGAATTTGATTTTTTCTACTCCTTTAAACTTTTGGATCATTAGGTCCACTTGCATCCTCAACATGTTTCTGCGATGCATATCCACCACACTTAAAGCATGTCAGGATCAGTTACAAGTCCCTTTCCTACAAAATTCCACCAGGATTATTATTAGGGGCTGTACTAGTGGAATTTCCAGAACATGGGTAACAAAACCTTGGAGTTCATTTTTAGTGCCTGAATTAATTTTAAAATTTTTTTTTGCATACTTGAACTAAAAAATTTTCATTTTGTTCTGCCTTATACGTTTTTTGTTTCCGAGAAAAATGGGAGAGTGAAAACTCAAGTTTGGATTTGAAAATAAATTTGAATATCCAAAATGGAAATGCACAAATGCTGAAAGAGATAGTTCCAAAAAGTATATGTGATTATTAAGGATAGGCAAAAAGTGGTGTGTTTGGCCCTGGTAAAATATCAAACCACTTGAGAATTTGATTTTTTCTACTCCTTAAAATTTTTGGATCATTAGGTCCACTGACATTCTCAACATGTTTCTGGCATGCATATCCACCACACTTAAAGCATGTTAGGATCAGTTACAAGTCCCTTTCCTATAAAATTCCACCTGGCTTATTATTAGGGGCAGTACTAGTGGAATTTTAAGAACATGGATAACAAAACCTTAGAGTTCATTTTTAGTGCCTGAAATAATTTTGATTTTTTTTTTTTGCATAGATGAACTCTAAAATTTTCATTTTGTTATGCCTTATATCTTTTTTCTTTACGAGAAAAATGGGAGAGTGAAAACTCAAGTTTGGCGCTGAAAACAGATTTGAACATCCAAAATGGAAATGCACAAATGCTGAGAGAGATAGTTCCAAAAAGTATCTGTGATTTTTAAGGATAGGCAAAAATTGGGTTATTTGGCCCTGGTAAATATCCAACCACTTAAGAATTTTATTTTTTCTACTCATTGAAATTTTTGGATCATCATGTCCACTTGCATCCTCAACATGTTTCTAGTATTCATATCCACCACACTTAAAGGATGTTAGGATCAGTTACAAGTCCCTTTCCTATAAAATTCCACCAGGCTTATTATTAGAGGCTGTACTAGTGGGATTTCTAGAACATGGATAACAAAACCTTGGAGTTCATTTTTAGTGCCTGAAATAATTTTGAAATTTTTTTTTTTGCATATATGAACTCTAAAATTTTCATTTTGTTATGCCTTATTTGTTTTTTGTTTACAAAAAATTGGGAGTGTGAAAACTCAAGTTTGGATCTGAAAACATATTTGAACATCCAATTGGAAATGCACAAATGCTGAGAGAGATAGTTCCAAAAAGTGTCTGTTATTTTTAAACATAGGCAAAAAGTGGGTTGTTTGTCCCCGGTAAATATCCAACCTCTTGGGAATTTTATTTTATCTATTCCTTAAAGATTTTTCCATCATTATGTCCAGTTGCATACTCAACATGTTTCTGGAATGCATATCCACCACACTTAAAGCATGTTAGGATCAGTTACAAGTCCCTTTCCAATAAAATTCCACCAGGCCTATTATTAGGGGATGTACTAGTGGAATTTCCAGAACATGGATAAGAAAACCTTCGAGTTCATTTTTAGTGCCTGAAATAATTTTGAAATTTTTTTTTTGCATACATGAACTCTAAAATTTTCATTTTGTTATCCCTTATTTCTTTTTTCTTTACTAGAAAAATGGGAGATTGAAAACTCAAGTTTGGATCTGAAAACAAATTTGAACATCCAAAATGTAAATGCACAAATGCTGAGAGAGATAGTTCCAAAAAGTGGGTTGTTTGGCCCTGCTAAATATCCAACCACTTAAGAATTTTATTTTTTCTACTCCTTGAAAATTTTGGATCATTAGGTCCACTTGAATCCTATACATGTTTCTGGCATGCATATCCACCACACTTAAAGGATGGTAGGATCAGTTACAAATCCCTTTCCTATAAAATTCCACCAAGCTTATTATTAGGGGCTGTACTAGTGGAATTTCCAGAACATGGATAACAAAACTTTGGAGTTCATTTTTAGTGCCTGAAATAATTTTGAATTTTTTTTTTTGCATACATGAACTCTAAAATTTTCATTTTGTTATGCCTTATTCTTTTTTGTTTACGAGAAAAATGGGATAGTGAAAACTCAAGTATGGATCTGAAAACAAATTTGAACGTCACCAAAGGGAAATGTACAAATGCTGAGAGAGATAGTTCCAAAAAGAATTTGTGATTTTAAAGGATAGGCAAAAAGTGGGTTGTTTGACCCTGGTAAATCCAACACTTTGAGAATTTGATTTTTTATACTCTTTGAAATTTTTTGATCATTAGGTCCACTTGCATCCTCAACATGTTTCTTTCATGCATATCCACCACACTTAATGCATGTTAGGATCACTTACATGTTCCTTTCCTATAAAATTCCACTAGGCTTATTATTAGGGGCAGTACTAGTGGAATTTCCAGAACATGGATAACAAAACCTTGGAGTTCATTTTTAGTGCATGAAATAATTTTAAATTTTTTTTTTTTGCATACGTGAACCTTAAAATTTTCATTTTGTTATGCCTTATATCTTTTCTGTTTATGAGAAAAATGGGAGAGTGAAAACTCTATTTTGGATCTGCAAACATATTTGAACATTCAAAAAGGAAATGCACAAATGTGAGAGAGATAGTTCCAATAAGTATCTGGGATTTTTAAGGATAGGCAGAAAGTGGGTTGTTTGGCCCTGATAAATGTCAAACCACTTGAGAATTTGATTTTTTATACTCCTTGAAATTTTTGGATCATTAGGTCTACTGGCATTCTCAACATGTTTCATGTATGCATATCCTCCACACTTAAGGCATGTTCAGATCAGTTACAAGTCCCTTTCCTATAAAATTCCACCAAGCTTATTATTAGGGGGTGTACTAGCGGAATTTCCAAAACATAAATAACAAAACCTTGGAGTTCATTTTTAGTGCCAGAAATAATTTTGAATTTTTATTTTTCATAAATGAACTCTAAAATTTTCATTTTGTTATGCCTTATATCTTTTTTTTTTACGAGAAAAATCGGAGAGTGAAAACTCAAGTTTGGATCTGAAAACAAATTTGAACATCCAAAATGGAAACGCACAAATGCTGAGAGAGATAGTTCCAAAAAACATCTGTGATTTTTAAGGATAGGCAAAAAGTGGGTAGTTTGGCCCTCGTAAATATCCAACCACTTAAGAATTTGATTTTTTGTACACCTTGAAATTTTTGGATCATTAGGTCCACTTCCATCCTCAACATGTTTCTGTCATGCATATCCACCACACTTAAAGCACGTTAGGATCAGTTACAAGTCCCTTTCCTATAAAATTCCACTGGGCTTATTATTAGCGGCTGTACTTGTGGAATTTCCAGAACATGGATAACAAAACCTTGGAGTTCATTTTTAGTTCCTGAAATAATTTTGAAATTATTTTTTTGCAAACATGAACTCTAAAATTTTCATTTTGTTATGCCTTATATCTTTTTTTTTACGAGAAAAATGGGAGAGTGAAAACTCAAGTTTGGATCTGAAAACAAATTTGAACATCCAAAATGGAAATGCACAAATTGCTGTGAGAGATACTTCCAAAAAGTATCTGTGATTTTTAAGGATAGGCAAAAAGTGGATTGTTTAGCCCTGGTAAATATCCAACCACATAAGAATTTTATTTTTCTACTCCATGAAATTTTTGGATCATTATGTCTACTTGCATCCTCAACATGTTTCTGGCATGCATATCCACCACACTTAAAGCATGTTAGGATCAGTTACAAGTCCCTTTGCTATAAAATTCCACTAGGATTATTATTAGGGGCTGTAATAGTGGAATTTCAAAAACATGGATAACAAAACCTTGGAGTTCATTTTTAGTGCCTGAAATAATTTTGAATTTTTTTTTTTTTTTGCATACATGAACTCTAAAATTTTCATTTTGTTATGCCTTCTATTCTTTTTGTTTACCTGAAAAATGGGAGAGTGAAAACTCAAATTTGGATCTGAAAACAAATTTGAACATCCAAAATGGAAATGCACAAATGCTGTGTGAGATAGTTCCAAAAAGTATCTGTGATTTTTAAGGATAGGCAAAAAGTGGGTTATTATGCCTTGGTAAATATCCAACCACTTGAAAATTTGACTTTTTCTACTCCTTGAAATTTTTGGATCATTAGGTCCACTTGCATCCTATACATGTTTCTGGCATGCATATCCACCACACTTAAAGGAGAGTAGGATCAGTTACAAATCCCTTTCCTATAAAAATCCACCAGGCTTATTATCAGGAGCTGTACTACTGGAATTTCAAGAACATTGATAAAAAAACCTTGGAGTTCATTTTTAGTGCCTGAAATAATTTTGAAATATTTATTTTGCATTCATGAACTCTAAAATTTTTATTTTGTTATGCAAGATTTCTTTTTTGTTTACGAGAAAAATGGGAGAGTGAAAACTCAAGTTTGGATCTGAAAAAAATTTGAACATCCAAAATGGAAATGCACAAATACTGAGAGTGATAGTTCCAAAAAGAATCTGTGATTTTTAAGGATAGGCAAAAAGTGGGTTGTTTGGCCCTAGTAAATATCCAACACTTTAAGAATTTGATTTTTTCTACTCCTTGAAATTTTTGGATCATTAGGTCCACTTGCATCCTCAACATGTTTTTGGCATGCATATCCACCACACTTAAAGCATGTTGGGATCAGTTACAAGTCCCTTTCCTATAAAATTCCACCAGGCTTATTATTAGGGGCTGTACTAGTGGAATTTCAAGAACATGGATAATAAAACCTTGGGGTTCATTTTTAGTGCCTGAAATAATTTTGAAATTTTTTTTTTGCATACCTGAACCCTAAAATTTTCATTTTGTTAAGCCTTATATCATTTTTGTTTATGAGAAAAAATGGGAGAGTGAAAACTCAAGTTTGGATCTGCAAACTTATTTGAACATCCAAAATGGAAATGCACAAATGCTGAGAGAGATAGTTCCCAAAAGTATCTGTGATTTTTAAGGATAGGCAAAAAGTGGGTTGTTTGGCCCTATTAAATATCAAACCACTTGAGAATTTGATTTTTTATACTCCTTGAAATTTCTGGATCATTAGGTCCACTTGCATCCTCAACATGTTTCTGGCATGTATATCCACCACACTTAAAGCATGTTGGGATCAGTTACAAGTCCCTTTCCTATAAAATTCCACCAGGCTTATTATTAGGGGCTGTACTAGTGGAATTTCAAGAACATGGATAACAAAACCTTGGGGTTCATTTTTAGTGCCTGAAATAATTTTGAAATTTTTTTTTGCATACCTGAACCCTAAAATTTTCATTTTGTTAAGCCTTATATCTTTTTTGTTTACGAGAAAAATGGGAGAGCAAAAACTCAAGTTTGGATCTGAAAACAAATTTGAACATCCAAAATGGAAATGCCCAAATGCTGAGAGAGATAGTTCCAAAAAGTATCTGTGATTTTTAAGGATAGGCAAAAAGTGGGTTCTTTGGCCCTGGTAAATATCAAACCACTTGAGAATTTGATTTTTTATACTCGAAATTTTTGGATCAATAGGTCTACTTGCATTCTCAACATGTTTCTGGCATGCATATCCACCACACTTAAAGCATGTTCGGATCAGTTACAGGTTCCTTTCCTATAAAATTCCACCAGGCTTATAATTAGGGGCTGTACTAGTGGAATTTCCAGATCTTGGATAACAAAACCTTCGAGTTCATTTTTAGTGCCAGAAATAATTTTGAATTTTTTTTTTTGCATACATGAACTCTAAAATTTTCATTTTGTTATGCCTTATATCTTTTTTGTTTACGAGAAAAATGGGAGAGTGAAAACATAAGTTTGGATCTGAAAACAAATTTCAACATCCAAAATGGAAATGCAAAAATGCTGAGAGAGATAGTTCCAAAAAGTATCTGTGATTTTTAAGGATAGGCAAAAAGTGGGTTGTTTGGCCCTGCTAAATATCCAACCACTTGAGAGTTTGATTTTTTCTACTCGAAATTTTTGGATCATTAGGTCCACTTCCATTCTAAACATGTTTCTGGCATGCATATCCACCACACTTAAAGCATGTTAGGATCAGTAACAAGTCCCTTTCCTATAAATTCCACCAGGCTTATTATTAGGGGCTGTACTAGTGGAATTTCCAGAACATGGATAACAAAACCTTGGTGTTCATTTTTAGTGCCTGAAATAATTTTGAATTTTTTTTTTTGCATACATGAACTTCTAAATTTTCCTTTTGTTATGCCTTATATCTTTTTTGTTTACGAAAAAAATGGGAGAGTGAAAACTCAAGTTTGGATCTGAAAACAAATTTGAACATCCAAAATGGAAATGCACAAATGCTAAGAGAGATAGTTCCAAAAAGTATCTGTGATTTTTAAGGAAAGTCAAACAGTGGATTGTTTTGTCCTGGTAAATATCCAACCACATAAGAATTTTATTTTTTCTACTCCTTGAAATTTTTTGGTCATTATGTCCACTTGCATCCTCAACATGTTTCTGGCATGCATATCCACCACACGTAAAGCATGTTAGGATCGTTACAAGTCCATTTCCTATAAAATTCCACCAGGCTAATTATTAGGGGCTATACTACTGGAATTTCCAGAACATGGATAAAAAAACCTTGGAGTTCATTTTTAGTGCCTGAAATAATTTTGAAATTTTTTTATGCATACATGAACTCTAAAATTTTCATTTTGTTATGCCTTATTTCTTTTTTGTTTACGAGAAAAATAAATAAGTGAAAACTCAAGTTTAGATTTTAAAACAAATTTGAACATCCAAAATCGAAATGCACAATGCTGAGAGAGATAGTTCCAAAAAGTATATGTGATTTTTAAGGATAGGCAAAAAGTGTGTTCTTTGGTCCTGGTAAAAATCCAACCACATGAGAATTTAATTTTTTGTTCTCCTTGAAATTTTTGGATCATTAGGTCCACTTGCATCCTCAACGTGTTTCATGCATGCATATCCACCACACTTAAGGGATGTTAGGATCAGTTACATGTCCCTTTCCTATAAAATTCCTCCAGGCTAATTATTAGGGGTTGTACTAGTGGAATTTCCAGAACATGGTTAACAAAACCTCTGAGTTCATTTTAGTGCCTGAAATAATTTTGAAATTTTTTTTTTGCATCCATGTACTCTAAAATTTTTATTTTGTTTATGCCTTATATCTTTTTTGTTTACGAGAAAAATGTGACAGTGAAAACTCATGTTTGGCTCCGAGAACAAATTTGAACATCCAAAATTGAAATGCACAAATGGTAAGAGAGATAGTTCCAAAAAGTATCTGTGATTTTTAAGGATAGGCAAAAACTGGTATTTTTGGCCCTGGTACATATCCAACCACTCTAGAGTTTGATATTTTCTACTCCTTGAAATTTTTTGATCATTAGGTCCACTTCCTTTCTCAACATGTTTCTGGCATGCATATCCACCACACGTAAAGCATGTTAGGATCGTTACAAGTCCATTTCCTATAAAATTCCACCAGGCTAATTATTAGGGGCTATACTAGTGGAATTTCCAGAACATGGATAAAAAAACCTTGGAGTTCATTTTTAGTGCCTGAAATAATTTTGAAATTTTTTTATGCATACATGAACTCCAAAATTTTCATTTTGTTATGCCTTATATCTTTTTTGTTTATGAGAAAAATGGGAGAGTGAAAACTCAAGTTTGGATCTGAAAATAAATTTGAACATCCAAATTGGAAATGCACAAATGCTGAGAGAGATAGTTCCAAAAAGTATCTGTGATTTTTAAGGATTGGCAAAAAGTGGATTGTTTTGCCCTGGTAAATATCCAACCACATAAGAATTTTATTTTTTCTACTCCTAGAAATTTTTGGATCATTACGTCCACTTGCATCCTCAACATGTTTCTGGCGTGCTTATCCACCATACTTAAAGGATGTTAGGATCAGTTACAAGTCCCTTTCCTATAAAATTCCACCAGGCTTATTATTAGGGTTGTACTAGTGGAATTTCGAAAACATGGATAACAAAACCTTGGAGTTCATTTTTAGTGCCTGAATTAATTTTGAAATTTTTTTTTTGCATACATGAACTCTAAAATTTTCATTTTGTTTTCCTTTTTTTTTGTTGTTTATGAGAAAAATGGGAGAGTGAAAACTCAAGTTTGGATTTTAAAACAAATTTGAACATCCAAAATGGAAATGTACAAATGCTGAGAGAGGTAGTTCCCAAAAGTATCTATGATTTATAAGGATAGGCAAAAAGTGGGTTGTTTGGCCCTGGTAAAAATCGAACCACTTGAGAATTTGATTTGTTCTACTCCTTGAAATTTTTGGATCATTAGGTCCACTTGCATCCTCAACGTGTTTCTGGCATGCATATCCACCACACTTAAGGCATGTTAGGATCAGTTACAAGTCCCTTTCCTATAAAATTCCACCAGGCTATTTATTAGGGGTTGTACTTGTGGAATTTCAAGAACGTGAATAACAAAACATTGGAGTTTATTTTTAGTGGATGAAATAATTTTGAAATTTTTTTTTTGCATACATGAACGCTAAAATTTTCACTTTGTTATGCCTTATATCTTTTTTGTTTACGAGTAAAATGGGAGAGTTAAAACTCAAGTTTGGATCTGAAAACGAATTTGAACATCCAAAATGGAAATGCACAAATGCTTAGAGAGATAGTTCCAAAAAGTATCAGTGACTTTTAAGGATAGGCAAAAAGTGGATTGTTTTGCCCTAGTAAATGTCCAACCACATAAGAATTTTATTTTTTCTACTCCTTGAAATTTTTGGATCATTATGTCCACTTGCATCCTCTACATGTTTCTGGCATGCATATCCACCACACTTAAAGCATGTTAGGATCAGTTACAAGTCCCTGTCCTATAAAATTCCACCAGGCTTATTATTAGGGGCTGTACTAGTGGAATTTCTAGAATATGGATAACAAAACCTTGGAGTTCATTTTTAGTGCTTGAAATAATTTTGAAATTTTTTTTTGCATACACGAACTCTTAAATTTTCATTTTGTTCTACCTTGTATCTTTTTTGTTTACGAGAAAAATGGAAGAGTGAAAACTCATGTTTGGATCTGAAAACAAATTTGAACATCCAAAAATGAAATGCACAAATGCTGAGAGAGATAGTTCCAAAAACTATCATTGATTTTTAAGGATAGGCAAAAAGTGGGTTGTTTGGCCCAAGTAAATATCCAACCACTTGAGAATTTGAATTTTTCTACTCCTTGAAATTTTTTGATCATATTTTCCACTTGAATCCTCAACATGTTTCTGGCATGCATATCCACCACACTTCAAGCATGTTAGGATCAGTTACAAGTCCCTTCCCTATAAAATTCCACCATCCTTATTATTAGGAGTTGTACTAGTGGGATTTCTAGAACATGGATAACAAAACCTTGGAGTTTATTTTTAGTGCCTGAAATAATTTTGAAATTTTTTTTTTGCATACATGACCTCTTAAATTTTCATTTTGTTATGCCTTATATCTTTTTTTTAGGAGAAAAATGGGAGAGTGAAAACACAATTTTGGATCTGAAAACAAATTTGAACATGCAAAATGGAAATGCACAAATGCTGAGAGAGATAGTTCCAAATAGTATCTGTGATTTTTAAGGATAGGCAAAAAGAGGGTTGTTTGGCCCTGGTAAATATCCAACCACTTGAGAATTTTATTTTTTCTACTCCTTGAAATTTTTGGATCATTATGTCCACTTGCATCCTCAACATCTTTCTGGCATGCATATCAACCACACTTAAAGCATGTTAGGATCAGTTACAAGTCCCTTTCCTATAAAATTTCACCTGGCTAATAATTTGGTGCTCTACTAGTGGAATTTCCAGAACATGGATAAAAAAACCTTGGAATTCATTTTTAGTGCCTCAAATAATTTTGAATTTTTTTTTTTTTGCATACATGAACTCTAAAATTTTCATTTTGTTCTGCCTTATATCTTTTTTGTTTACGAGAAAAATGGGAGAGTGAAAACTCAATTTTGGAGCTGAAAACAAATTTGAACATCCAAAATGGATATGCAAATATGCTGAGAGAGATAGTTCCAAAAAGTATTTGTGATTTTTATGGATAGGCAAAAAGTAGGTTGTTTGGCTCTGGTAAATATCCAACCACTTGAGAATTTGATTTTTTCTACTCCCTGAAATTTTTCGATCATTAGGTCCACTTGCATCCTCAACATGTTTCTGGTATGCATATCCACCACACGTAAAGCATGTTAGGATCAGTTACAAGTCCCTTTCCTATAAAATTCCACCAGGCTTATTTGTAGGGGTTGTACTTGTGGAATTTCTAGAAAATGGAAAACAAAACCTTGGCAATCATTTGTAGTACCTGAAATAATTTTGAAATTTTTTTTTTGCATACATGAACTCTAAAATTTTCATTTGGTAATGCCTTTTATCTTTTTGTTTACGAGAAAAATGGGAGAGAGAAAACTCATGTTCGGATCTGAAAACAAATTTGAACATCCAAAATGGAAATGCACAAATGCTGAGAGAGATAGTTCCAAAAAGTATCTGTGATTTTTAAGGATAGGTAAAAAATGGGTTGTTTGGCCCTGGTAAATATCCAACCACTTGAGAATTTGATTTGTTCTACTCCTTGAAATTTTTGGATCACTAGGTCCACTTGCATCCTCAACATGTTTCTGGCATGCATATCCACTACACTTAAAGCATGTTAGGATCAGTTACAAGTCCCTTTCCTTTAAAATTCCACGATGCTTATTATTAGGGGCTGTACTTGTGGAATTTCCAGAAAATGGATAACAAAACCTTGGAGTTCATTTGTAGTACCTGAAATAATTTTGAATTTTTTTTTTGCATACATAAATTCTAAAATTTTCATTTGGTAATGCCTTTTTTCTTTTTTGTTTACGAGAAAAATGGGAGAGAGAAAACTCGTGTTTGGATCTGAAAACAAATTTGAACATCCAAAATGGAAATGCACAAATGCTGAGAGAGATAGGTCCAAAAAGTATCTGTGATTTTTAAGGACCGGCAAAAAGTGGGTTGTTTGGCCCTGGTAAATATCCAACCACTTGAGAATTTGAATTTTTCTACTACTTGAAATTTTTTGATCATTAGGTCAATTTGCATCCACAACATGTTTCTGGCATGCATA
The DNA here is from genome assembly GCF_029961685.1 of Aristolochia californica. NCBI lineage: Eukaryota > Viridiplantae > Streptophyta > Magnoliopsida > Piperales > Aristolochiaceae > Aristolochia > Aristolochia californica. Next base: position 11,651,441 of record NW_027181771.1, read on the forward strand.
TCCACCACACTTTAAGCGTGTTAGGATCAGTTACGAGTCCCTTTCCTAAAAAATTCCACCAAGCTTATTATTAGTGGCTGTACTAGTGGAATTTCCTGAACATGGATAACAAAACCTTGGAGTTCATTTTTAGTGCCTGAAATAATTGTGAAATTTTTTTGTTTGCATACATGAACTCTAAAATTTTCATTTTGTTATGCCTTATATCTATTTTGTTTACGAGAAAAATGGGAGAGTGAAAAGTCAAGTTTGGATCTGAAAACAAATTTGAACATCCAAAATGGAAATGCACAAATGCTGGGAGAGATAGTTCCAAAAAGTATATGTGATTTTTAATGATAGGCAAAAACTGGGTTGTTCGGCCCTGGTAAAATATCCTACCACTTCAGAATTTGATTTTTTCTACTCCTGGAAATTTTTGGATCATTAGGTCCACTTGCATCCGCGTAACTATTCTGGCATGCATATCCTCCACAATTAAAGCATGTTAGGATCAGTTACAAGTCCCCTTCCTATAAAACTCCATAAGGCTTTTTATTAGGGGCTGCACTTGTGGAATTTCCAGAAGATGGATAACAAAACCTTGAAGTTCATTTTCAGTGCCTGAAATAATTTTGAAATTTTTATTTTGCATACATGATCTCTAAAATTCTCATTTTGTTATGCCTTATTTCTTTTTTGTTTACGAGAAAAATGGGAGTGTGAAAACTCAAGTTTGGATCTGAAGACAAATTTTAACATCCAAAATGGAAATGCACAAGTGCTGAGAGAGATAGTTCCCAAAAGTATCTGTGATTTTTAAGGATAGGCAAAAAATGGGTTGTTTGGCCCTGGTAAATATCAAACCACTTGAGAATTTGATTTTTTCTACTCCATGAAATTTTTGGATCATTAGGTCCACTTGCATCCCAACATGTTTCTGGCATGCACATCCGCCACACTTAAAGCATGTAAGGATAAGTTACAAGTCCCTTTCCGATAAAATTCCACCAGGCTTATTATTAGGGGATGTACTTGTCGAATTTCTAGAACATTGATAACAAAACCTTGGAGTTTGATTTTTAGTGCCTGAAATAATTTTAGAAATTTTAATTTGCATACATGAACTCTAAAATTTTAATTTGTTATGCCTTATATCTTTTTTGTTTCCGAGAAAAATGGGAGAGTGAAAAGTCAAGTTTGGATCTGAAAACAAATTTGAACATCCAAAATGGTAATGCACAAACGCTGAGAGAGATAGTTCCAAAAAGTATCTGTGATTTTAAATGTTAGCCAAAAAGTGGGTTGTTTGGCCGTTGTAAATATCCAACCACTTGAGAATTTGATTTTTCCTACTCCTTCAAATTTTCTGATCCTTAGGTCCACTTGTATCCTCAAAATATTTCTGGAATCCATATCCACCACACTTAAAGCATATTAGGATCAGTTACAAGTCCCTTTCCTATAAAATTCCACCAGGCTTATTATTAGGGGATGTACTAGTGGAATTTCCAGAACATGGATAACAAAACCTTGGAGTTCATTTTTAGTGCCTGAAATAATTTTGAAATTTTTTTTTTTGCATACATGAACTCTAAAATTTTCATTTTGTTATGTCTTATATCTTTTTTGTTTACGAGAAAAATGGGAGAGTGAAAACTCAAGTTTGGATCTGAAAACAAATTTAAACATCCAAAATGGAAATGCACAAATGCTGAGAGAGATAGTTCCAAAAAGTATCTGTGATTTTTAAGGATAGGCAAAAAGTGGGTTGTTTGGCCCTTGTAAATATCCAACCACTTGAGAATTCGACTTTTCCTACTCCTTGCAATTTTTTGATCATTAGGTCTACTTGCATCCTCAACATGTTTCTGGCTTGCATATCCACCACACTTAAAGCATGTTAGGATTAGTTACAAGTCCCTTTCCTATAAAATTCCAGCAGGCTTATTATTAGGGGTTGTACTTGTGGAATTTCAAGAACATGGATGACAAAACCTTGGAGTTCATTTTTATTGCCTGCTATAATTTTGAATTTTTTTTCTGGATCTGAAAACAAATTTCAACATCCAAAATGGAAATGCACAAATGCTGAGAGAGATAGTTCCAAAAAGTATCTTTGATTTTTAAGGATAGGCAAAAACTGGGTTGTTAGGCCCAGGTAAATATCCAACCACTTGAGAATTTGATTTTTTCTACTTCTTGAAATTTTTGGATCACTAGGTCCACTTGCATCCTCAACATGTTTCTCCCATGCATATCCACCGCACTTAAAGCATTTTAGGATCAGTTACAAGTCCTTTTCCTATAAAATTCCACCAGGCTTATTATCAGGAGCTGTACTAGTGGAATTTCCAGAACACGGATAAAAAAACCTTGGAGTTTATATTTAGTGCCTGAAATAATTTTGAAATTTTTTTCTGCATACATGAACTCTAAAATTTTCATTTTGCTATGCCTTATATCTTTTTTGTTTACAAGAAAAATGGGAGAGTGAAAACTCAAGGTTGCATCCTAAAACAAATTTGAACATCCAAAATGGAAATGCACAAATGCCGACAGAGATAGTTCCAAAAAGTATCTGTGATTTTTAAGGAAAGGAAAAAAGTGGGTTGTTTGGCCCTGGTAAATATCCAACCACTTGAGAATTTGATTTTTTTTACTGCTTGAAATTTTTTGATCATTAGGTCCACTACCATCCTCAACATGTTTCTGGCATGCATATCCACCACACTTAAACAATGTTAGGATCAGTTACAAGTCCCTTTCCTATAAAATTTCACCAGGCTTATTATTAGGGGCTATACTAGTGGAATTTCAAGAACATGGATAACAAAACCTTGGAGTTCATTTTTGGTGCCTGAAATAATTTTGAAATTTTTTTTTTTGCATACATGAAATCAAAAATTTTTATTCTGTTATGCCTTATATCTTTTTTATTTACGACAAAAATGGGTGAGTGAAAACTCAAGTTTGGATCTGAAAACAAATTTGAACATCCAAAATGGAAATGCACAAATGCTGAGAGAGATAGTTCCCAAAAGTATCTGTGATTTTTAAGGATAGGCAAAAAGTGGGTTGTTTGGCCCCATTAAATATCCAACCACTTGAGAATTTGATTTTTCTACTCCTTGAAATTTTTTGATCATTAAGTCCACTTGCATCCTCAACATGTTTCTGGCATGCATATCCACCACACATAAAGCATGTCAAGATCAGTTACAAGTCCCTTTCCGATAAAATTCCACCAGGCTTATTATCAAGGGTGGTGCTAGTGGAATTTCCAGAACATGGATAACAAAACCTAGGTGTTCATTTTTAGTGCCTAAAATAATTTTGAAATTTTTTTTTTGCTTACTTGATCTCTAAAATTTTCATTTTGTTATGCATTATATCTTTTTTGTTTACGAGAAAAATGGGAGAGTGAAAACTCAAGTTTGGATCTGAATACAAATTTGAACATCCAAATTGAAATGCACAAATGCTGATAGAGATAGTTCCAAAAAGTATCTGTGGTTTTTAAGGATAGGAAAAAGGTGGGTTGTTTCGCCCTGGTAAATATCCAACCACTTTCGAATTTGATTTTTTCTACTCCTTGAAATTATCTAATCATTAGGTCAACTTGCATCCTCAACATGTTTCGGGCATGCATATCTACCGCACTTAAAGAAAGTTAGGATCAGTTACAAGTCCCTTTCCTATAAAATTCCACCAGGCTTATTATTAGGAGTTGTACAAGTTCAAATTCCAAAACATGGATAACAAAACCTTCGAGATCATTTTTATGCCTGAAATAATTTTGAAATTTTTTTTTTGCATACATGAACTCTATAATTTTCTTTTAGTTATGCCTTATATCTTTTTTGTTTACGAGAAAAAAGGGAGAGTAAAAACTAAAGTTTGGATCTAAAAAAAAATTTGAACATCCAAAAAGGAAATGCAGAAATGCTTAGAGAGATAGTTCCAAAAAGTATCTGTGATTTTTAAGGATAGGAAGAAAGTGGGTTGTTCGGCCCTGGTAAATATCCAACCACTTGAGAATTTGATTTTTTCCACTCCTTGAAATTTTTGGATCATTAGGTCCACTAGCATCCTCAACATGTTTCTGGCATGCATATCCACCACACTTAAAGCATGTTTGGATCAGGTACAAGTCCCTTTCCTATAAATTCCACCAGGCTTATTATTAGGGGCTGTACTAGTGGAATTTCCAGAACATGGATAACAAAACCTTGGAGTTCATTTTTAGTGACTGAAATAATTTTGAATTTTTTTTTTTTTTGCATACATTATCTCTAAAATCTTAATTTTGTTATGCCTTATATCTTTTTTGTTTACGAGAAAAATGGGAGAGTGAAAACTCAAGTTTGTATCTGAAAACAAAATTGATCATCCAAAATGGAAATGCCCAAATTCTGAGAGAGATAGTTCCAAAAAGTATCTGTGATTTTTAAGGATGCGCAAAAAGTGGGTTGTTTGGCCCTGGTATCCAACCACTTGAGAATTTGATTTTTTCTACTCCTTGAAAATTTTGGATCATTAGGTCCACTTGTATCCTCAACATGTTTCAGGCATGAATATCCACCACACTTAAGGCATGTTAGGATCAGTCACAAGTCGCTTTCCTATAAAATTCCACCAGGCTAATTATTAGGGGTTGTACTAGTGAAATTTCCAGAACATGGATAACAAAACCTTGGAGTTCATTTTTAGTGCCTGAAATAATTTTGAAATTTTTTTTTTGCATACAAGAACGCTAAAATTTTCATTTTGTTATGCCTTATATCTTTTTGTTTACGAGAGAAATGGGAGAGTGAAAACACAAGTTTGGATCTAAAAACAAATTTGAACATCCAAAATGGAAATGCACAAATGCTGAGAGAGATAGTTCGAAAAAGTATCTGTGATTTTTAACGATAGGCAAAAAGTAGGTTGTTTGGCCCTGCTAAATATCCAACTAGTTGAGAATTTGATTTTTTGTACTCCTTGAAATTTTTGGATCATTAGGTCCACTTGCTTCCTCTACATGTTTCTCCCATGCATATCCACCACACTTAATGCATGTTAGGATCAGTTACAAGTCCCTTTCCTATTACATTGCACCAGGCTTATTATTAGGGGATGTACTTGTGGAATTTCCAGAACATTGACAACAAAACCTTGGAGTTGATTTTTAGTGCCCAAAATAATTTTGATATTTTTTTTTTCATACATGAACTCTAAAATTTTCATTTTGTTATGCCTTATATCTTTTTTGTTTACGAGAAAAATGGGAGAGTGAATACTCAAGTTTGGATCTGAAAACAAATTTAAACAACCAAATTGGAAATGCACAAATGCTGAGAGTGATAGTTACAAAAAGTATCTGTGATTTTTAAGGAGAGGCAAAAAGGGGGGTTTTGGCCCTGGTAAATAACCAACCACTTGAGAATTTGATTTTTTTTACTCGAAATTTGTGGATCATTTGGTCCACTTGCATCCTCAACATGTTTTTGGCATGCATATCCACCACAGTTAAAGCATGTTAGGATCAGTTACAAGTGCCTTTCCTATAACATTCCACCAGGCTTATGATTAGGTGTTGTACTAGTGGAATTTCCAGAACTTGGATAACAAAACCTTGGAGTTCCTTTTTAGTGCCTGAAATAATTTTGTAATTTTTTTTTCCATACTTGAACTCTAAAATTTTCATTTTGTTATGCCTTGTATCTTTTTTGTTTACGAGAAAAATGGGAGAGTGAAAAGTCAAGTTTGGATCTGAAAACAAATTTGAACATCCAAAATGGTAATGCACAAATGCTGAGAGAGATAGTTCCAAAAAGTATTTGTGATTTTAAAGGATAGGCAAAAAGTGGGTTGTTTGGCCCTGGTAAATATCCAACCACTTCAGAATTTGATTTTTTCTACAACTTGAAATTTTCTGATGATTAGGTCCACTTGTATCCTCAACACATTTCTGGCATGCATATCCACCACACTTAAAGCATGTTAGGATCAGTTACAAGTCCCTTTCCTATAAAATTCCACCAGCCTTATTATTAGGGGCTGAACTAGCGGAATTTCCAGAACATGGATAACAAAACCGTGGAGTTCATTTTTAGTGCCTGAAATTATTTTGAAATGTTTTTTTGCATACATGAACTCTAAAATTTACATTTTGTTATGCTTTATATGTTTTTTGTTTACGAGAAAAATTGGAGAGTGAAAACTCAAGTTTGGATCTTTAAAAAAATTTGAACATCCAAAATGGTAATACAAAAATGCTGAGAGAGATAGTTCCAAAAAGTATCTGTGCTTTTAAAGGATAGGAAAAAAGTGGGTTGTTCGGCCCTGGTAAATATCCAACCGCTTGAGAATTTGACTTTTTCTCCTCCATGAAATTTTTGGATCATTAGATCCACTAGCATCCTCAACATGTTTCTGGCATGCATATCCACCACACTTAAAGCATGTTTGGATCAGTTACAAGTCCCTTTCCTATAAAATTCCACCAGGCATATTATTAGGGGTTGTACTAGTGCAATTTCCAGAACATGGATAACAAAACCTTGGACTTCATTTTTAGTGCCTGAAATAATTTTGAAATTTTTTTTTTTGCATACATGAACTCTAAAATTTTCATTTTGTTATGCCTTATATCTTTTTTTTTATGAGAAGAAAGGGAGAGTGAAAACTCAAGTTTGGATCTGAAAAAAAATTTGAACATCCAAAATGGAAATGCAGAAATGCTGAGAGAGATAGTTCCAAAAAGTATCTATGATTTTTAATGATAGGAAAAAAGTGGGTTGTTCGGCCATGGTAAATATCCAACCACTTGAGAATTTGAGTTTTTCTCCTGCTTGAAATTTTGGATAATTAGGTCCACTAGCAACCTCAACATGTTTTTGGCTTGCATATCCACCACACTTAAAGCATGTTTGGATCAGTTACAAGTCCCTTTCCTATAAAATTCCACCAGGCTTCTTATTAGGGGCTGTACTAGTGGAATTTCCAGAACATGGATAACAAAACCATGGAGTTCATTTTTAGTGCCTAAAATAATTTTGAAATTTTTTTTTTGCATACATGAACTCTAGAATTTTCATTTTGTTATGCCTTATATCTTTTTTGTTTATGAGAAAAATGGGAGAATGAAAACTCAAGTTTGGATCTGAAAACAAATTTAAACATCCAAAATGAAAATGCACAAATGCTGAGAGAGATAGTTCCAAAACGTATCTGTGATTTTTAAGGATAGGCAAAAAGTGGGTTGTTTGGTCCTTGTAAATATCCACCACTTGAGAATTTGATTTTTTCTACTCCTTGAAATTTTTGGATCATTAGGTCCACTTGCATTCTTAACATGTTTCTGGCATGCATATCCACCACACTTAAAGCATGTTAGGATCAGTTACAAGTCCCTTTCCTATAAAATTCCACCAGGCTTATTATTAGGGGCTGTACTTGTGGAATTTCAAGAACATGGATAACAAAACCTTGGACTTCGTTTTTAATGCCTGAAATAATTTTGAAATTTTTTTTTTTTTGCATACTTGAACTCTAAAATTTTCGTTTATCTATGCCTTATATCTTTTTTGTTTACGAGAATAATGGGAGGGTAAAAACTCAAGTTTGGATCTGAAAATAAATTATAACATCCAAAATGGAAATTCACAAATGCTGAGAGATATAGTTCCAAAAAGTATCCGTGATTTTTAAGGATAGGCAAAAAGTGGGTTCCTTGGCCCTGTTAAATATCCAACCACTTCAGAATTTGATTTTTTCTACTCCTTGAAATTTTTGGATCATTAGGTCCACTTTCATCCTCAACATGTTTTTGGCATGCAAATCCACCACACATAGAGCTTGTTAGGATCAGTTACAAGTCCATTTCCGATAAAATTCCCCCAGGCTTATTATCAAGGGCTGTACTTGTGGAATTTCCAGAACATGGATAACAAAACCTTGGTATTCAATTTTAGTGCCTGAAATAATTTTGAAATTTTTTTTTGCTTACTTGATCTCTAAAATTTTCATTTTGTTATGCCTTATATCTTTTTTGTTTACGAGAAAAATGGGAGAGTGAAAACTCAAGTTCGGATCTGAAAAAAAATTTGAACATCCAAAATGGAAATGCACAAACACTGAGAGAGATAGTTCCAAAAAGTATCTCTGATTTTTATGGATTGGAAAAAAGTGGGTTGTTTGGCCCTGGTAAATATCCGACCACTTGAGAATTTGATTTTTTCTACTGATTGAAATTTTTGGATCATTAGGTCCACTAGCAGCCTCAACATGTTTCTGGCATGCATATCCACCACACTTAAAACATGTTAGGATCAGTTACAAGTCCCTTTCCTATAAAATTCCACCATGCTTATTATTAAGGGGATGTACTTGTGGAATTTCCAGAACATTGATAACAAAACCTTGGAGTTGATTGTTACTGCCTGAAACAATTTTGAAAATTTTATTTTGCATACATGCACTCTAAAATTTTCATTTTGTTATGCCTTATATCTTTTTTGTTTACGAGAAAAATGGGAGAGTGAATACTCAAGTTTGGGTTTGAAAAAAAATTTTAACATCCAAAATGGAAATGCACAAATGCTGAGAGAGATAGTTCCAAAACGTATCTGTGATTTTTATGGATAGGCAAAAAGTGGGTTGTTTGGTCCTTGTAAATATCCAACCACTTGAGAATTTGATTTTTTCTACTCCTTGAAATTTTTGGATCATTAGGTCCACTTGCATTCACAACATGTTTCTGGCATGCATGTCCACAACACTTAAAGCATGTTAGGATCAGTTACAAGTCCCTTTCCTATAAAATTCCACCAGGCTTATTATTAGGGGATGTACTTGTGGAATTTCAAGAACATGGATAACAAAACCTTGGAGTTCATTTTTATTGCCTGAAATAAATTTGAAATTTTTTTTTTTGCATAAATGAACTCAAAAATTTTCGTTTATCTATGCCTTATATCTTTTTTGTTTACGAGAATAATGGGAGGGTGAAAACTCAAGTTCGGATCTGAAAACAAATTTGAACATCCAAAATGGAAATCCACAAATGCTGAGAGATATAGTTCCAAAAAGTATTCGTGATTTTTAAGGATAGGCAAAAAGTGGGTTCTTTGGCCCTGGTAAATATCTAACCACTTGAGAATTTAATTTTTTCTACTCCTTGAAATTTTTGGATCATTAGGTCTAGTAGCATCCTCAACATGTTTCTCCCATGCATATCCACCACACTTAAAGCATTTTAGGATCAGTTACAAGTCCCTCTCCTATAAAATTCCACCTGGCTTATTATCAAGGGTTGTACTAGAGGAATTTCAAGAACATGGATAAAAAAACCTTGGAGTTCGTATTTAGTGCCTGAAATAATTTTGAAATTTTTTTTTTGCATACATGAACTCTAAAATTTTCTTTTTGCTATGCCTTATATCTTTTTTGTTTACAAGAAAAATGGGAGACTGAAAACACAAGTTTGGATCTGAAAAAAAATTTGAACATCCAAAATGGAAATGCACAAATGCTGAGAGAGATAGTTCCAAAAAGTATCTATGATTTTTAAGGAAAGGAAAAAAGTGGGTTATTTGGCCCTGGTAAAATATCAGACCACTTGAGAATTTGATTTTTTCTACTGCTTGAAATTTTTGGATCATTAGGTCCACTAGAATCCTCAACATGTTTCTGGGATGCATATCCACCACACTTAATGCATGTTAGGATCAGTTATAAGTCCCTTTCCTATAAAATTCCACCAGGCTTATTATTAGGGGCTGTAATAGTGGAATTTCAAGAACATGGATAACAAAACCTTGGAGTTCATTTTTAGTGCCTGAAATAATTTTGAATTTTTTTTTTTTGCAAACATTATCTCTAAAATTTTCATTTTGTTATGACGTATATCTTTTTTGTTTACGAGAAAAATGGGAGAGTGAAAACTCAAGTTTGGATCTGAAAACAAATTTGAACATCCAAAATTGAAATGCAGAAATGCTGAGAGAGATAGTTCAGAAAAGTATCTGTGATTTAAGGATAGGCAAAAAGTGCGTTGTTTTGCCCTGGTAAATATCCAACCACTTGAGAATTTGATTTTTTGTACTCCTTAAATTTTTGGATCATTAGGTCCACTTGCATCCTCAACAAGTTTCTGGCATGCATATCCACCACACTTAAAGCATGTTAGGATCACTTACAAGTCCCTTTCTGATAAAATTCCACCAGGCTTATTATCAAGGGCTATACTAGTGGAATTTCTAGAACATGGATAAGAAAACCTTGGTGTTCATTTTTAGTGCCTGAAATAATTTTCAAATTTTTTTTTGCTTACTTGATCTCTAAAATTTTCATTTTGTTATGCCTTATATCTTTTTTGTTTACGAGAAAAATGGGAGAGTGAAAACTCAAGTTTGGATCTGAAAACAAATTTGAACATCCAAAATGGAAATGCACAAACGCTGAGAGAGATAGTTCCAAAAAGTATCTGTGATTTTTAAGGATAGGAAAAAAGTGGGTTGTTTGGCCCTGGTAAATATCCAACCACTTGAGAATTTCATTTTTTCTACAGCTTGAAATTTTTGGATCATTAGGTCCACTAGCATCCTCAACATGTTTCTGCAATGCATATCCACCACACTTAAACATTGTTAGGATCAGTTACAAGTACCTTTCCTATAAAATTCCACCAGGCTTATTATTAGGGGTTGTACTAGTGGAATTTCAAGAACATTGATAACAAAACCTTGGAGTTCATTTTTAGTGCCTGAAATAATTTTGAATTTTTTTTTTTTTTTGCATACATGAACTCTAAAATTTTCATTTTGTTATGCCTTCTATCTTTTTTGTTTACGAGAAAAATGGGAGAGTGAAAACTCAAGTTTGGATATGAAAACAAATTTGAACATCCAAAATGGAAATACAGAAATACTGAGAGAGATAGTTCCGAAAAGTATCTGTGATTTTTAAGGATAGGCAAAAAGTGGGTTGTTTGGCCCTGGTAAATATCCAACCACTGGAGAATTTGATTTTTTCTACTCCTTGAATTTTTTGGATCATTAGGTCCACTTGCATCCTCAACATGTTTTTGGCATGCATATCCACCACACATAAAGCATGTTAGGATCAGTCACAAGTCCCTTTTCAATAAAATTCCACCAGGCTTATTATCAAGGGCTGAACTAGTGGAATTTCCATCACATGGGTTACAAAACCTTGGTGTTTATTTTTAGTGCCAGAAATAATTTTGAAATTTTTTTTTTTTGCTTACTTGATCTCTAAAATTTTCATTTTGTTATGCCTTATATCTTTTCTGTTTACGAGAAAAATGGGAGACTGAAAACTCAAGTTTGGATCTGAAAAAAAATTTGAACATCAAAAATGGAAATGCACAAATGCTAAGAGAGATAGTTCAAAAGAGTATCTGTGATTTTTAAGGATAGGAAAAAAGTGGGTTTCCTGGCCCTGGTAAATATCCAACCACTTTAGAATTTGATTTTTTCTACTGCTTGAAATTTTTGGATCATTAGGTCCAATAGCATCCTCAACATGTTTCTAGCATGCATATCCACCACACTTAAAGCATGTTTGGATCAGGTACAAGTCCCTTTCCTATAAAATTCTACCAGGCTTATTATTAGGGGCTGTACTAGTGGAATTTCCAGAACATGGATAAAAAAACCTTGGAGTTCATTTTTAGTGCCTGAAATAATTTTGAAATTTTTTTTTTTGCATACATGAGCTCTTAAATCTTCATTTTGTTATGCCTTATATCTTTTTTGTTTACAAAAAAAATAGGAGAGTGAAAACTCAAGTTTGGATCTGAAAACAAATTTGAACATCCAAAATGGAAATGTACAAATGCTGAGAGAGATAGTTCCAAAAAGTATCTGTGATTTTTAAGGATAAGCAAAAAGTGGGTTGTTTGGCCCATAAAAATCCAACCACTTAGAATACTATTTTTTTTACTCCTTGAAATTTTTGGATCATTAGGTCCACTTGCATCCTCAACATGTTTCTTGCATGCATATCCACCACACTTAAGGCATGTTTGGATCAGTTACAAGTCCCTTTCCTATAAAATTCCAGCAGGCTAATTATTAGGGGTTGTACTAGTGGAATTTCCAAAACATGGATAACAAAACCTTGGAGTTCATTTTTAGTGCCTGAAATAATTTTGAAATTTTTTTTTTGCTTACATGAACGCTAAAATTTTCGATTTGTTATGCCTTGTATCTTTTTTGTTTACGAGAAAAATGGGAGAGTGAAAACTCAAGTTTGGATCTGAAAACAAATTTGAACATCCAAAATGGAAATGTACAAATGCTGAGAGAGATAGTTCCAAAAAGTATCTGTGATTTTTAAGGATAGGTAAAAAGTAGGTTATTGGGCCCAGCTAAATATCAAACTCGTTGAGAATTTGATTTTTTGTACTCCTTGAAATTTTTGGATCATTAGGTCCACTTGTATCCTCAACATGTTTCTGGCATGCATATCCACCGCACTTAAAACATGTTAGGATCAGTTACAAGTCCCTTTTTGATAAAATTCCACCAGGCTTATTATCAAGGGCTGTACTAGTGGAATTTCCAGAAGATGGATAACAAAACCATGGAGTTCATTTTTAGTGCCTGAAATAGTTTTGAATTTTTTTTTTTTTTTTGCATACATGAACTCTAAAAGCTTCATTTTGTTATGCCTTATATCTTTTTTGTTTACGAAAAAAATGGGAGAGTGAAAACTCAAGTTTGGATCTTAAAAAAAATTTGAACATCCGAAATGGATATGTAGAAATGCTGAGAGAGATAGTTCCAAAAAGTATCTGTGATTTTTAAGGATAGGAAAAAAGTGGGTTGTTCGGCCCTAGAAAATATCTAACCACTTGAGAATTTAATTTTTTCTCCTCCTTGAAATTTTTGGTTCATTAGGTCCACCAGCATCCTCAACATGTTTCTGGCATGCATATCCACCACACTTAAAGCATGTTTGGATTAGTTACAAGTCCCTTTCCAATAAAATTCCACCAGGCTTATTATTAGGGGCTGTACTAGTGGAATTTCCAGAACATGGATGACAAAACCTTGGAGTTCTTTTTTAGTTTCTGAAATTATTTTGAAATTTTTTTTTTTGCATGCATGAACTCTAAAATCTTCATTTTGTTATGCCTTATATCTTTTTTGTTTACGAGAAAAATGGGAGAGTGAAAACTCAAGTTTGGATCTGAAAACAAAATTGAACATCCAAAATGGAAATGCACAAATGCTGAGAGAGATAGTTTCGAAAAGTATCTGTGATTTTTAAAGATAGGAAAAAAGTGGTTGTTTGGCCTTGGTAAATATCCAACCACTTGAGAATTTGATTTTTCAACTGCTAGAAATTTTTGGATCATTAGGTCCACTTGCATCCTCAACATGTTTCTGGCATGCATATCCACCACACTTAAAGCATGTTTGGACCAGTTACAAGTCCCTATCCTATAAAATTCCACAAGGCTACTTATAAGTGGCTATACTTGTGGAATTTACAGAACATGGATAACAAAACCTTGTAGTTCATATTTAGTGCCAAAAATAATTTTGAATTTTTTTTTTTTTTTGCATACATGAACTCGAAAATCTTCATTTTGTTATGCCTTAAATCTTTTTTGTTTACGAGAAAAATGGGAGAGTGAAAACTCAAGTTTGGATCTGAATACAAATTTGAACATCCAAAATGGAAATGCACAAATGCTGAGAGAGATAGTTCCAAAAAGTATCTGTGATTTTTAAGGATTGGAAAAAAGTGAGTTGTTTTGCCCTGGTAAAAATCCGACCACTTGAGAATTTGATTTTTTCTACTCCTTGAAATTTTTGGATCATTAGGTCCACTTGTATCCTCAATATGTTTCTGGCATGCAATTCCACCACACTTAAAGCATGTTAGGATCAGTTACAAGTCCCTTTCCGATAAAATTCCACCAGTTATTATTATGGGCTATACTAGTGGAATTTCTAGAATATAGATAACAAAACCTTGGTGTTCATTTTTAGTGCCTGAAATAATTTTGAATTTTTTTTTTTGGCATACTTGAACTCTTAAATTTTTGGTTTGTTATGTCTTATATCATTTTTGTTTACGAGAAAAATGGGAGAGTGAAAACTCAAGTTTGGATATTAAAACAAATTTGATCATCCAAAATGGAAATGCACAAATGTTGATAGAGATAGTTCCAAAAAGTATCTGTGATTTTTAAGGATAGGAAAAAAGTTGGTTGTTTGACCCTGGTAAATATCCAACCACTTGAGAATTTGATTTTTTCTACTTCTTGAAATTTTTGGATCATTAGGTCCACTTGCATCCTCAACATGTTTTTGGCATGCATATCCACCACACTTAAAGCATGTTAGGATCACTTACAAGTTCCTTTCCGATAAAATTCCACCAGGCTTATTATTAGGGGCTGTACTAGTGGAATTTCCAGAACATGGATAACAAAACCTTGGTGTTCATTTTTAGTGCTTGAAATAATTTTGAAATTTTTTTTTTTTGCATACTTGAACTCTAAAATTTTCATTTTGTTATGCCTCATATCTTTTTTGTTTACGAGAAAAATGGGAGAGTGAAAACTCAAGTTTGGATCTGAAAACAAATTTGAACATCCAAAATGGAAATGCACAAATGCTGATAGAAATAGTTCCAAAAAGTATCTATGATTTTTAAGCATCGGCAAAAAGTGGGTTGTTTGGCCGTGGTAAATATCCAACCACTTGAGAATTTGATTTTTTCTACTCCTTGAAATTTTTGGTTCATTAGGTCCCCTTGCATACTCAACATGTTTCTGGCATGCATATCCACGACACTTAAAGCATGTCAGGATCAGTTACAAGTCCCTTTCCTATAAAATTCCACCAGGCTTATTATTAGGGGTTATACTTGTGGAATTTCCAGAACATGGATAAAAAAACCTTGGAGTAAATTTTTATTACCTGAAATAATTTTGAATTTTTTTTTTTGCATACATGAACTCTAAAATTTTCATTTTGATATGCCTTATATCTTTTTTGTTTACGAGCAAAATGGGAGAGTGAAAACTCAAGTTTGTATCTGAAAACAAATTTTAACATCCAAAATGGAAATGCAGAAATGCTGAGAGAGATAATTCGAAAAAGTATCTGTGATTTTTAAGGATAGGGTAGTTTAGCCCTAGTAAATATCCAACCACTTGAGAATTTGATTTTTTCTACACCTTGAAATTTTTGGATCATTAGGTCCAACAGCATCCTCTACATGTTTCTAGCATGCATATCCACCACACTTAAAGCATGTTAGGATCAGTTACAAGTCCCTTTCCTATGAAATTCCACCAGCCTTATTATTAGGGGCTGTACTAGTGGAATTTCCAGAACATGGATAACAAAACCTTGGAGTTCATTTTTAGTGCCTGAAATAATTTTTAATTTTTTTTTTTTTTTGCTCACATGAACTCTAAAATTTTCATTTTGTTATTCCTTATTTCTTTTTTGTTTACGAGAAAAATGGGAGACTGAAAACTCAAGTTGGGTTCTGAAAACAAATTTGAACATCCAAAATGGAAATGCACAAATGCTGAGAGAGATAGTTCCGAAAAGTATCTGTGATTTTTAAGGATAGGCAAAAAGTGGGTTGTTTGGCCCTTGTAAATATCCAACCACTTGAGAATTTGATTTTTTCTACTCCTTGTAATTTTTGGATCATTAGGTCCAATAGCATCCTCAACATGTTTCTGGCATGCATATCCACCACACTTAAAGCAAGTTAGGATCAGTTACAAGTCCCTTACCTATAAAATTCCACCAGGCTTATTATTAGGGTCTGTACAAGTGGAATTTCCACAATATGGATAACAGAACCTTGGAGTCCATTTTTAGTGCCTGAAATAATTTTGAATTTTTTTTTTTTTTGCACACATGAACTCTAAAATTTTCATTTTGTTATTCCTTATATCTTTTTTGTTTACGAGAAAAACTGGAGGGTGAAAACTCAAGTTTGGATCTGAAAACTAATTTTAACATCCAAAATGGAAATGCACAAATGCTGAGAGAGATAGTTCCAAAAAGTATCTGTGATTTTTAAGGATAGGCAAAAAGTGGGTTGTGTGGCCCTGGTAAATATCCAACCACTTGAGAATTTGATTTTTTCTACTCGTTGAAATTTTTGGATCATTAGGTCCACTTGCATGCTCAACATGCTTCTGGCATGCATATTCACCACAGTTAAAGCATGTTCGGATCAATTATAAGTCCCTTTCCGATAAAATTCCACTAGGCTTATTATTAGGGGCTATACTAGTGGAATTTCCAGAACATGGATAACAAGACCTTGGTGTTCATTTTTAGTGCCTGAAATAATTTTGAATTTTTTTTTTTTGCATTCTTGAACTCTAAAATTTTCATTTTGTTATGCCTTATATCTTTTTGGTTTATGAGAAAAATGGGAGAGTGAATACTCAAGTTTGGATCTGAAAACAAATTTTAACATCCAAAATGGAAAAGTACAAATGTTGAGAGAGATAGTTCCAAAAAGTATCTGTGATTTTTAAGGATAGGCAAAAAGTGGGTTGATTGGCCCTGGTATCCAACCACTTGAGAATTTGATTTTTTCTACTCTTTGAAATTTTTGGATCATTCGGTCAACTTGCATCCTCAAATTGTTTTTGGCATACATATCCACCACACTTAAAGTAAGTTAGGATCAGTTTGAAGTCCCTTTCCTATAAATTCCACCAGGCTTATTATTAGGGGCTGTACTAGTAGAATTTCAAGAACATGGATATCAAAACCTTTGAGTTCATTTTAAGTGCCTGAAATAATTTTGAAATTTTTTTTTTTTGCATACATGAACTCTAAAATTTTCATTTTGTTATGCCTTATATCCTTTTTGTTTACAAGAAAAATGGGAGAGTGAAAACTCAAGTTTGGATCTGAAAACAAATTTTAACATCCAAAATGGAAATGCACAAATACTGAGAGAGATAGTTCCAAAAAGTATATGTGATTTTTAAGGACAGGCAAAAAGTGGGTTGTTTGCTCCTGATAAATATCCAACCACTTGAGAATTTGATTTTTTTTGCTCCTAGAAATTTTTGGATCATTAGGTCCACTTGCATCCTCGACATGTTTTTGGCATGCATATCCACCACACTTCAAGCATGTTAGGATCAGTTACAAGTCCCTTTCCTATAAAATTCCACAAGTCTTATTATTATGGGCTGTACTTGTGCAATTTCCATATCATGGATAACAAAACCTTGGAGTTCATTTTTAGTGCCTGAAATTATTTTGAAATTTTCTTTTTGCATACATGAACTCTAAAATTTTCATTTTGTTATGCCTTATACTTATTTTTTTTTACGAGAAAAATGGGAGAGTGAAAACTCAAGTTTGGATCATAAAAAAATTTGAACATCCAAAATGGATATGCAGAAATGCTGAGAGAGATAGTTGGAAAAAGTATCTGTGATTTTTAAGGATAGGAAAAAAAGTGGGTTGTTCGGCCCTAGTAAATATCCAACCACTTGAGAATTTCATTTTTTCTCCTCCTTGAACTTTTTGGATCATTAGGTCCACTAGCATCCTCAACATGTTTCTGGCCTGCATATCCACCACACTTAAAGCATGTTTCGATCAGTTACAAGTCCCTTTCCTATAAAATTCCACCAGGCTTATTATTAGGGGCTGTACTAGTGGAATTTCCTGAACATGGATGACAAAACCTTAGAGTTCATTTTTAGTGCCCGAAATAGTTTTGAAATTTTTTTTTTTTGCATGCATGAACTCTAAAATCTTCATTTTGTTATGCCTTATATCTTTTTTGTTTACGAGAAAAATGGGAGACTGAAAACTCAAGTTTGGATCTGAAAACAGATTTGAACATCAAAAATGGAAATGCACAAATATTGTGAGAGATTGTTCCAAAAAGTATCTGTGATTTTTAAGGATAGGCAAAAAGTGGGTTGTTTGGCCCTGGTAAATATCCAACCACTTGAGAATTTGATTTTTTCTACTTCTTGATATTTTTTGATCATTAGGTCAACTTGCATCCTCATCATGTTTCTGGCATGCATATCCACCTCACTTAAAGCATGTTAGGATCAGTTACAAGTCCCTTGCCTATAAAATTCCACCAGGCTTATTATTAGGGGTTGTACTAGTAGAATTTCATAAACATGGATAACAAAACCTTGGTGTGAATTTTTAGTGCCTGAAATAATTTTGAATTTTTTTTTTGCATACTTGAACTCTCAAATTTTCATTTTGTTACGCCTTATATCTTTTTTGTTTACGAGAGAAAAGGGAGAGTGAAAAATCATGTTTGGATCGGAAAACAAATTTGAACATCCAAAATAGAAATGCACAAATGTGAGAGAGATAGTTCCAAAAAGTATCTGTGAGTTTTAAGGATAGGAAAGAAGTGGGGTGTTTGGCCGTGGTAAATATCCAACCACTTGAGAATTTGATTTTTTGTACTCCTTGAAATTTTCTGATCATTAGGTCAACTTGCATGCTCAGCATGATTCTGGCATGCATATCCACCACACTTAAAGCTTGTTAAGATCAGTTACAAGTCCCTTTTCTTTAAAATTCCACCAGGCTTATTATTAGGGGTTGTACTAGTGGAATTTCCAGAACATGGATAACAAAACCATGGATTTTATTTTTAGTGCCTGAAATAATTTTGAAAGTTTTTTTTTTTGCATTCATGAACTCTTAAATTTTCAATTTGTGATGCCTGATATCTTTTTTGTTTACGAGAAAAATGGGAGAATGAAAACTGAAATTTTTTTTTTGCTTACATGAACTCTAAAATTTTCATTTTGTTATGCCATATATCGATTATTTTACGAGAAAAACAGGAGAGTGAAACCTCAAGTTCGGATCTGAAAACAAATTTGAACATCCAAAAAGTATATGTGATTTTTAAGGGTAGGCCAAAAGTTGGTTGTTTGGCCTTGGAAAATTTCCAACCACTTGAGAATTTGATTTCTTCTACTCCTTGAAATTTTTGGATCATTATGTCCACTTGCATCCTCAACATGTTTCTGGCATGCATATCCACCACACTTAAAGCATGCTAGGATCAGTTACAAGTCCCTTTCCTATAAAATTCCTCCAAGCTTATTATTAGGGGCTGTACTAGTGGAATTTCCAGAACATGGATAACAAAACCTTGGAGTTCATTTTTAGTGTCTGAAATAACTTTGAACTTTTTTTTTTGCATACATGAAATCTAAAATTTTCATTTTGTTATGCCTTATTTCTTTCTTGTTTACGCGAAAAATGGGAGAGTGAAAACTCAAGTTTGGATCTGAAAACAAATTTGAACACCCAAAATGGAAATGCACAAATGCTGAGGGAGATAGTTCCAAAAAGTATCTTTGATTTTTAAGGATAGGCAAAAAGTGGGTTGTTTGGCCCCGGTAAATATCCAACCACTAAAGAATTTGATTTTTTCTACTCCTTGAAATTTTTGGATCATTAGGTCCACTTGCATCCTCAACATGTTTTTGGCATTCATATCCACCACACTTAAAGCATGTTAGGATCGGTTACAAGTCCCTTTCCTATAAAATTCCACCAAGCTTATTATTAGGGGCTGTACTAGTGGAATTTCCAGAACATGAATAACAAAACCTTGCAGTTCATTTTTAGTGCCTGAAATAATTTTGAAATTTTTTTTTTGCATACATGGACTCTAAAATTTTCATTTTGTTATGCCTTATATATTTTTTGTTTACGAGAAAAATGGATAGTGTAAACTAAACTTTGGCTCTGAAAACAAATTTGAACATCCAAAATGGAACTGCAAAAATGCTGAGAGAGATAGTTCCCAAAAGTATTTGTGATTTTTAAGGATAGGCAAAAAGTGGGTTGTTTGGCCCATGTAAATATCCACCCACTTGTGAATTTGATTTTTTTCTACTCCTACAAATTTTTGGATCATTAGGTCAACTTGCATCCTCAACATGTTTCTGGCAAGCATAACCACCACACTTAAAGCATGTTAGGATCAGTTACAAGTCCCTTTCCTACAAAATTCAACCAACCTTATTATTAGGGGCTGTACTAGTGGAATTTCCATAACATGGATAACAAAACCTTGGAGTTCATTTTTAGTGCCTGGAATAATTTTGAAATTTTTTTTATGCATACATGAACTCTAAAATTTTCATTTTGACATGCCTTATATCTTTTTTGTTTACGACAGAAATGGGAGAGTGAAAACTCAAGTTTGGGTCTGTAAACAAATTTGAACATCCAAAATGGAAATGCACAAATGTTGAGAGAGATAGTTCCAAAAAGTATCTGTAATTTTTAAGGATAGGCAAAAAGTGGGTTTTTTGGCCCTAGTAAATATCCAACCACTTGAGAATTTCATTTTTTCTATTCCTTGAAATTTTTGGATCATTAGGTCCAAGTTGCATCCTCAACATGCTTCTGGCAAGCATATCCGCCACACTTAAAGCATGTTAGGATCTGTTACAAGTCCCTTTCCTATAAAATTCCACCAAGCTTATTATTAGGGGCTGTTATAGTGGAATTTCCAGAACATTAATAACAAACCGTTGGAGTTCATTTTAAGTGCCTGAAATGATTTTGAAATTTTTTTTTTCCATACATGAACACAAAAATTTTCATTTTGTTATGTCTGATATCTTTTTTGTTTATGAGAAAAATGGGAGAGTGAAAAGTCAAGTTTGGATCTGAAAACAAATTTGAAGATGCAAAATGGAAATGCACAAATGTAGAGAGAGATAGTTCCAAAAAGTATCTGTGATTTTTAAGAATAGGCAAAAAGTGGGTTGTTTGGCCCTGGTAAATATCCAACCACTTGAGAATTTTATTTTTTCTACTCCTTGAAATTTTTGGATCATTTGGTCCTCTCTCATCCTCAACATGTTTCTAGCATGCATATCCACCACACCAGTTACAAGTCCCTTTCCTATAAAATTCCTCCAAGCTTTATTATTAGGGGTTGTACTAGTGGAATTTCAAGAACATGGATAAGAAAACCTTGGAGTTCATTTTTAGAGCCCGAAATAATTTTGAACTATTTTTTTTTGCATACATGAACTCTAAAATTTTCATTTTGTTATGCCTTATTTATTTTTTGTTTACGAGAAAAATGGAAGAGTGAAAACTCAAGTTTGGATTTGAAAACGAATTTAACATCCAAAAAGGAAATGCACAAATGCTGAGTGAGATAGTTCCAAAAAGTATCTATGATTTTTAAGGATAGCCAAAAAGTGGGCTATTTGGCCCAGGTAAATATCCAACCACTTGAGAATTTGAATTTTTCTACTCCTTGAAATTTTTGGATCATTAGGTCCACTTGCATCCTCAACATGTTTCTGGCATGCATATCCACCACACTTAAAGCATGTTAGGATCAGTTACAGGTCCCTTTCATATAAAATTCCACCAGTCTTATTATTAGGGGATGTACTTGTGGAATTTCCAGAACATGGATAACAAAACCATGGAGTTCATTTTTAGTGCGTGAAATAATTTAAAATTTTTTTTTTTGCATACATGATCTCTATAATTTTCATTTTTTTATGCCTTATATCTTTTTTGTTTACGAGAAAAATGGGAGAGTGAAAACTCAAGTTTGGCTCTGAAAACAAATTTGAACAACCAAAATGGTAAAGCACAAATGCTGAGAGAGATTGTTCCAAAAAGTATTTGTGATTTTTAAGGATAGGCAAAAAGTAGGTTGTTTGCCATTGGGAAATATCCAACCACTTGAGAATTTGATTTTTTCTACTCCTTGAAATTTTTTGATCATTATGTCCACTTGCGTCCTCAACATGCTCTGGCATGCATATCCACCACACTTAAAGCATGTTAGGATAAGTTACAAGTCCCTTTCCTATAAAATTCCACCAGGCTTATTATTTGGGGTTGTACTAGTGGAATTTCCAGAACATGGATAACAAAACCATGGAGTTGATTTTTAGTGCCTGAAATAATTTTCATTTTTTTTTTGCATACATGAACTCTAAAATTTTCTTTTTGTTATGCGTTATATCTTTTTTATTTACGAGAAAAATGGGAGAGTGAAAACTAAAGTTTGGGTCTGAAAACAAATTTGAAAATCCAAAATGGAAATGCACAAATGCTGAGAGATATAGTTCCAAAAAGTATCTGTTATTTTTAAGGATAGGAAAAAAGTGGGTTGTTTGGCCCTGGTAAAATTCGAACCACTTGAGAATTTGATTTTTTCTACTTCTTGAAATTTTTGGATTATTAGGTGCACTTGCATCCTCAACATGTTTCTGGCATGAATATCCACCACACTTGAAGCATGTTAGGATCAGTTACAATTCCCTTTCCTATAAAATTCCACCAGTCTTATTATTAGGGGTTGTCCTAGTGGAATTTCCAGAACATGGATAACAAAACCTTGGAGGTCATTTTTAGTGCTTGAAATAATTTTGACAGATTTTTTTTTGCATACTTGAACTCTAAAATTTTCATTTTGTTATGCATTATATGTTTTTTGTTTATGAGAAAAATGGAAGAGTGAAAACTCAAGTTTGGATCTGAAAACAAATTTGAACATCCAAAATGGAAATACACAAATGCTGAGAGAGAAAGTTCGAAAAGTATCTGTGATTTTTAAGGATAGGCAAAAAGTGGGTTGTTTGGCCTTGGTAAATATCCAACCACTTGAGAATTTGATTTTTTCTACTCCTTGAAATTTTAGGATCATTCGGTCCACTCTCTTCCTCAACATGTTTCTGGCTTGCATATCCCCCACACTTAAAGAATGTTAGGATCAGTTACAAGTCCCTTTCCTATAAAATTCCACCAAGCTTATTATTAGGGGCTGTGCTAGTGGAATTTCCAGACATGGATAACAAAACCTTGGAGTTCATTTCAAGTGCCTTAAATAATTTAAAATTTTTTTTTTTGCGTAGATGAACTCTAAAATTTTCATTTTGTTATGCCTAATTTCTTTTTTGTTTACGAAAAAAATGGAAGAGTGAAAACTGAAGTTTGGATTTGAAAACAAATTTAACATCCAAAATGGAAAACCACAAATGCTGAAAGAGATAGTTCCAAAAACTATCTGTGATTTTTAAGGATAGGCAAAAAGTGGGATGGTTGGCTCTGGTAAATATTCAACCACATGAGAATTTAATTTTTTCTGCTCCGTGATATTTTTGGATCATTAGGTCCACTTGCTTCCTCAACATGTTTCTGGCATGCATATCCACCACACTTAAAGCTTGTTAGGATCAGTTACAAGTCCCTTTCCTTTAAAATTCCACCAGGCTTATTATTAGGGGTTGTACTAGTGGAATTTCCAGAACATGGATAACAAAACGTTGGAGTTCATTTTTAGTGCCGGAAATAATTTAGAATTTTTTTTTTTGCATACATGAAATCTAAAATTTTCATTTTGTTATGCCTTATATCTTTTTTGTTTACGAGAAAAATGGCAGAGTGAAAACTCAAGTTCAGATATGAAAAAAAATTTGAACATCGAAAATGGTAATGCACAAATGCTGAGACAGATTGTTACAAAAAGTATATGTGATTTTTAAGGATAGGCAAAAAGTGGGTTGTTTGGCCCTGGTAAATATCCAACCACTTGAGAATTTGAGTTTTTCTACTCCTTGAAATTTTTGGATCACTAGGTCCACTCTCATCCTCAACATGTTTCTGGCATGTATATCCACCTCACTTAAAGCATGTTAGGTTCAGTTACAAGTCCCTTTCCAATAAAATTCCACCAAGCTTTTTTATTAGGGGCACTACTAGTGGAATTTCTAGAACATGGATAAGAAAACTTTGGAGTTCATTTTTAGTGCCTGAAATAATTTTGAAATTTTTTTTTTGCATACATGAACTCTAAAATTTTCATTTTGTTATGCCTTATTTCTTTTTTGTTTACGAGAAAAATGGAAGAGTGAAAACTCAAGTTTGGATCTGAAAACAAATTTATCATCCAAAATGGAAATGCACAAATGTTGAGAGAGATAGTTCCAAAAAGTATCTGTGATATTTAAGGATAGGCAAAAACTAGGTTGTTTGGCCCTGGTAAATATCCAACCACTTGAGAATTTGATTTTTTCTACTTCTTGAAGTCCCTTTCCTTTAAAATTCCACCAGTCTTATTATTAGGGGCTGTACTAGTGGAATTTCATGAACATGGATAACAAAACCTTGGAGTTCATTTTTAGTGCCTGAAATAATTTTGAAATATTTTTTTTGCATACATGAAATCTGAAATTTTCATTTTGTTATGCCTTATATCTTTTTTGTTTACGAGAAAAATGGCAGAGTGAAAACTCAAGTTAAGATCTGAAAAAAAATTTGAAAATCCAAAATGCTATTGCACAAATGCTGAGAGAGATTTTTCCAAAAAGTATATGTGATTTTTCAGGACAGGTCAAAAGTGGGTTGTTTCGCCCTGGTAAATATCCAACCAGTTGAGAATTTAATTTTTTCTACTCCATGAAATTTTTGGATCATTATGTCCACTTGCATCCTCAACATGTTTCTGGCATGCATATGCACCACTCTTAAAGCTTGTTAGGATCAGTTACAAGTCACTTTCCTATAAAAATCCACCAAGCTTATTTTTAGGGGTTGTACTAGTGGAATTTCCAGAACATGGATAACAAAACCTTGGAGTTCATTTTTAGTGCCTGAAATAATTTTGAAATTTTTTTTTTTGCATACATGAACTCTAAAATTTTCATTTTGTTATGCCATATTTCTTTTTGTTTACGAGAAAAATGGAAGATCGAAAACTCAAGTTTGGATTTGAAAACAAATTTGCACATCCAAAATGGAAATGTACAAATGCTGAGAGAGATAGTTCCAAAAAGTATCTGTGATTTTTAAGGATAGGCAAAAAGTGCGTGGTTTGGCCCTGGTTAATATCCAACCACTTGAGAATTTGAATTTTTCTACTCCTTGAAATTTTTGGATCATTAAGTCCACTTGTATCCTCAAAATGTTTCTGGCCGGCATATCCACCACACTTAAAGCATGTTAGGAACAGTTACATGTCCCTTTCCTATAAAATTCCACCAGGCTTATTATTAGGGGATGTACTAGTGGAATTTTGCATAACATGGATAACAAAACCATGGAGTTCATTTTTAGTGGAAATTTTTTTTTCATACATGAACTGTAAAATTTTCATTTTTTTATGCCTTATATCTTTTTTGTTTACAAGAAAAATGGGAGAGTGAAAACTCAAGTTTGGCTCTGAAAACAAATTTGAACATCCAAAATGGCAATTCACAAATGCTGAGAGAGATTGTTCCAAAAAGTATATGTGATTTTTCAGGGTAGGCAAAAAGTGGGTTGTTTGGCCCTGGTAAATATCCAACCACTTGAGAATTTGATTTTTTCTACTCCTTGAAATTTTTGGATCATTATGTCCACTTGCATCCTCAACATGTTTTTGGCATGCATATGCACCGCACTTAAATCATCTTAGGATCAGTTACAACTCCCTTTCCTATAAAATTTCACCCGGCTTATTATTAGGGGTTGTACTAGTGGAATTTCATGAACATGGATAACAAAACCATGGAGTTCATTTTTAGAGCCTGAAATAATTTTAAAATTTTTTTTTTCATACATGAACAGTAAAATTTTCATATTGTTATGCCTTATAACTTTTTTTTTACGAGAAAAATGGGAGAGTGAAAACTCATGTTTGGATCTGAAAACAAATTTGAACATCCAAAATGGAAATGCACAAATGCTAGGAGAGATAGTTCCAAAAAGCATCTGTGATTTTTAAGGATAGGTAAAAAGTGGGTTGGTTGGCCCTGGTAAATATGAACCCACTTGAGAATTTGATTTTTTCTACTCCTTGAAATTTTTGGATCATTAAGTCCACTTGCATCCTCAACATGTTTCTGGCATGCATATCCACCACACTTAAAGCATGTTAGGATCAGTTACAAGTCCCTTTCCTATAAAATTCCACCAAGCTTTATTATTAGGGGCTGTACTAGTGGAATTTTAAGAACATGGATAACAAAACCTAGGAGTTCATTTTTAGTGCCTGAAATAATTTTGAAATTATTTTTTGCATACATGACCTCTAAAATTTTCATTTTGTTATGCCTTATTTCTTTTTTGTTACGAGAAAAATGGAAGAGTGAAAACCCAAGTTTGGATCTGAAAAAAAATTTAACATCCAAAATGGAATTGCACAAATGATGAGACAGATAGTTCCAAAAAGTATCTGTGATTTTTAATAATAGGCAAAAAATGGGTTGTTTGGCCCGGGTAAATATCCAACCAGTTGAGAATTTTATTTTTTCTACTCCTTGAAATTTTTGGATCATTCGGTCCACTTGCATCCTCAACATGTTTCTGGCATGCATATCTACCACACTTATAGCATGTTAGGATCAGTTACAAGTCCGTTTCCTTTAAAATTCCACCAGGCTTATTATTAGCGGTTGTACTAGTGGAATTTCCAGAACATGGATAACAAAACCTTGGAGTTCATTTTTTGTGTCTGAAATATTTTTGAATTTTTTTTTTGCATACATGAACTCTAAAATTTTTATTTTGTTATGCCTTATATCTTTTTTGTTTACGAGAAAAATGGCAGCGTGAAAACTCAAGTTTAGATTTGAAAACAAATTTGAACATCCAAAATGGTAATGCACAAATGCTGAGAGAGATTGTTCCAAAAAGTATATGTGATTTTTATGGATAGGCCAAAAGTGGGTTGTGTGGCCCTGGTAAATATCGAACCACTTGAGAATTTGATTTCTTCTACTCCTTGAAATTTTTGGATCATTATGTCCACTTGCATCCTCAACATATTTCTGGGATGCATATGCACCACACTTAAATCATGTTAGGATCAGTTACAAGTACCTTTCCTATAAAGTTCCACCAGGCTTATTATTAGGGGCTGTACTAGTGGAATTTCCAGAACATGGATAACAAAACCTTGGAATTCATTTTTAGTGCCTGAAATAATTTTGAAATTTTTTTTTTGCATAAATGAACTCTAAAATTTTCATTTTGTTATGCCTTATATCTTTTTTGTTTACGAGAAAAATGGCAGAGTGAAAACTCAAGTTCATATCTGGAAACAAATTTGAATATCCAAAATGGTAATTCACAAAAGCTGAGAGAGATTGTTTCAAAAGGTATATGTGATTTTTCGGGATCGGCAAAAAGTGGGTTGTTTGGCCCTGGTAAATATCCATCCAGTTGAGAATTTAGTTTTTTCTACTCCGTGAAATTTTTGGATCATTATGTCCACTTGCATCCTCAACATTTTCTGGCATGCATATGCACCACACTTAAAGCATGTTAGGATCAGTTACAAGTCCCTTTCCTATAAAAATCCACCAGGCTTATTGTTAGGGGTTGTACTAGTGGAATTTCAAAAACATTGATAACAAAACCTTTGCGTTCATTTTTAGTGTCTGAAATAATTTTGAATTGTTTTGTTTTTTGCATACATGAACTCTAAAATATTCATTTTGTTATGCCTTATTTCTTTTTTGTTTACATGAAAAATGGAAGAGTGAAAACTCAAGTTTGGATCTGAAAACAAATTTGAACATCCAAAATAGAAATGCACAAATGCTGAGAGAGATAGTTCCAAAAAGTATCTATGATTTTTAAGGATAGGCAAAAAGTGGGTTGTTTGCCCCTGGTAAATATCAAACCACTTGAGAATTTGATTTTTTCTACTCCTTGAAATTTTTGGATCATTAAGTCCACTTGTATCCTCAACATGTTTCTAGCAAGCATATCCACCACACTTAAAGCATGTTAGGATCAGTTACAAGTCCCTTTCCTACAAAATTCCACCAAGGTCTATTATTAGGGGTTGTACTAGTGCATTTTCCAGAATATGGATAAGAAAACCTTGGAGTTCATTTTTAGTGCCTGAAATAATTTTGAAATATTTTTTTTGCATACATGAACTCTGAAATTTACATTTTGTTATGCCTTATTTCTTTTTTGTTTATGAAAAAAATGGGAAAGTGAAAACTCAAGTTTGGATCTGAAAACAAATTTAACATCCAAAATAGAAATGCACAAATGCTGAGAGAGATAGTTCCAAAAAGTATATGTGATTTTTAAGGATAGGCAAAAACTAGGTTGTTTGCCCTGGTAATTATGCAACCACTTGAGAATTTGATTATTTCTACTTCTTGAAGTTTTTTGATGATTAGGTCCACTTGCATGCTCAACATGTTTCTGGCATGCATATCCACCACACTTAAAGCATGTTAGGATCAGTTACAAGTCCCTTTCCTTTAAAATACCACCAGGCTTATTATTAGGGGTTGTACTAGTGGAATTTCCAGAACATGGATAACAAAACCTTAGAGTTCATTTTTAGTGCCTGAAATAATTTTGAATTTTTTTTTTTTTTTGCATACATGAACTCCAAAATTTTTATTTTGTTATGTCGTATATCTTTTTTGTTTACGAGAAAAATTGTAGAGTGAAAACTCAAGTTCAGATCTGAAAACAAATTTGAATATCCAAAATGGAAATGCACAAATGTTTAGAGAGATAGTTCCAGAAAGTATCTGTGATTTTTAATGACAGGCAAAAAGTGGGTTGTTTAGCCCTCGTAAATGTCCAACCACTTGAGAATTTGATTTTTTGTACTGCTTGAAATTTTTGGATCATTAGGTCCACTTGCATCATCAACATGTTTTTGGCATGCATATCCACCACACATAAAGCATGTTGGGATCAGTTTCAAGTCCCTTTCCTATAAAATTCCGCCAGGCTTATTATTAGGGGCTGTACTAGTGGAATTTCCATAACATGGATAACAAAACCTTGGAGTTCATTTTTGGTGCCTGAAATAATGTTGAATTTTTTTTTTGCATACATGTACTCTAAAATTTTCATTTTGTTATGACTTATATCTTTTTTGTTTACGAGAAAAATGGCAGAGTGAAAACTCAAGTTCAGATCCGAAAAAAAATTTGAATATCCAAAATGGTAATGCACAAAAGCTGAGAGAGATTGTTCCAAAAAGTATATGTTATTTTTCAGGATAGGCAAAAAGTAAGTTGTTTGGCCCTAGTAAATATCCAACAACTTGAGCATTTGATTTTTTCTACTCCTTGAAATATTTGGATCATTAGGTCCACTCTCATCCTCAACATGTTTCTTGCATGCATATCCACCACACTTAAAGAATGTTGGGATCAGTTACAAGTCCCTTTCCTATAAAATTCCACCAAGCTTTATTATTAGGGGTTGTACTAGTGGAATTTCCAGAACATGCATAAGAAAACCTTGGAGTTCATTTTTAGTGCCTGAAATAATTTTGAATTTTTTTTTTTTTTGCATACTGGAACTCTAAAATTTTCATTTTGTTATGCCTTATTTCTTTTTTGTTTACGAGAAAAATGGAAGTGTGAAAACTCAAGTTTGGATCTGAAAACAAATTTAACATCCAAAATGGAAATGCACAAATACTGAGAGAGAGAGTTCCAGAAAGTATCTTTGATTTTTAAGGATAGGCAAAAACTGGGTTGTTTGGCCCTGGTATATCCAACCACTTGAGAATTTGATTTTTTCTACTTCTTGAAATTTTTGGATTATTAGGTCCACTTGCATCCTCAACATGTTTCTGGAATGCATATCCACCACACTTAAAGCATGTTAGGATCAGTTACAAGTCCCTTTCCTTTAAAATTCCACCAGGCTAATTATTAGGGGCTGTACTAGTGGAATTTCCAGAACATGGATAACAAAACCTTGGGGTTCATTTTTAGTGCCTGAAATAATTTTGAAATTATTTTTTTCGATACATGAACTCTAAAATTTTCATTTTGTTATGCCTTATATTTTTTTTTTTACGAGAAAAATTGCAGAGTGAACACTCAAGTTCAGATCTGAAAACAAATTTGAATATCCAAAATGGAAATGCACAAATGCTGAGAGAGATAGTTCCAAAACGTATCTGTGATTTTTAATGATAGGCAAAAAGTGGGTTGTTTAGCCCTCGTAAATGTCCAACCACTTGAGAATTTTATTTTTTGTACTGCTTGAAATTTTTGGATAATTAGGACCACTTGCATCCTCAATATGTTTCTGGCATGCATATCCACCCCACATAAAGCATGTTGGGATCAGTTACAAGTCCCTTTCCTATAAAATTCCACCAGGCTTATTATTAGGGGCTATACTAGTGGAATTTCCAGAACATGGATAACAAAACTTTGGAGTTCATTTTTAGTGCCTGAAATAATTTTGAAATTTTTTTTTTGCATACATGAACTCTAAAATTTTCGTTTTGTTATGACTTATATCTTTTTTGTTTACGAGAAAAATGGTAGAGTTAAAACTCAAGTTCAGATCTGAAAAAAAATTTCAATATCCAAAATGGTAATGCACAAATGCTAAGAAAGAATTTTCCAAAAAGTATATGTGATTTTTCAGGATAGGCAAAAAGTGGGTTGTTTGGCCCTGGTAAATATCCAACCACTTGAGAATTTAATTTTTTCAACTCGAAATTTTTGGATCATTATGTCCACTTGCATCCTCAACATGCTTCTGGCATGCATATGCACCACACTTAAAACATGTTAGGATCAGTTAAAAGTCCCTTTCCTATAAAATTCCACCAGGCTTATTGTTAGGGGCTGTACTAGTGGAATTTCCAAAACATGGATAACAAAACCTTTGAGTTGATTTTTAGTGTCTGAAATAATTTTGAACTTTTGTTTTTTGCATACATGAACTCTAAAATATTCATTTTGTTATCCCTTATTTCTTTTTTGTTTACAAGAAAAATGGAAGATTGAAAACTCAAGTTTGGATTTGAAAAAAAAAATTGCACATCCAAAATGGAAATGCACAAATTATGAGAGAGATAGTTCATAAAAGTATCTGTGATTTTGAAGGATAGGCAAAAAGTGGGTTGTTTGGCCGTGGTAAATATCCAACCACTTGAGAATTTGACTTTTTCTACTCCTTGAAATTTTTGGATCATTAAGTCCACTTGTATCCTCAACATGTTTCTCGCATGCATGTCCACCACACTTAAAGCATGTTAGGATCAGTTAGAAGTCCCTTTCCTATAAAATTCCATCAAGCTTATTATTAGGGGTTGTACTAGTGGAATGTCTCAAACATGGATAACAAAACCTTGGAGTTCATTTTTACAGCGTGAAATACTTTTAAATTTTTTTTTGCATACATGGACTCTAAAATTTTCATTTAGTTATGCCTTATATCTTTTTTATTTACGACAAAAATGGGGGAATGAAAACTCAAGTTTGGATCTGAAAACAAATTTGAACATCCAAAAAAAGCTGCGAGAGATAGTTCCAAAAAGTATCTGTGATTTTTAAGGATAGGCAAAAAGTGAGTTGTTTGGCTCTAGTAAATATCCAACCACTTGAGAATTTGATTGTTTCTACTCCTTGAAATTTTTGGATCATTAGGTCCGCTTGCATCCTCAACATGTTTCTGGCATGCATATCCACCACACTTAAAGCATGTTAGGATCAGTTACAAGTCCCTTTCCTATAAAATTCCACCCGGCTTATTATTAGGGGCTATACTAGTGAAACTTCCATAACATGGATAACAAAACCGTGGAGTTCATTTTAGTGCCTGAAATAATTTTAAAATTTTTTTTTCACACATGAACTGTAAAATTTTCATTTTGTTATGCTTAATATCTTTTTTTTTTTTACAAGAAAAATGGGGAGTAAAAACTCAAGTTTGGCTCTGAAAACAAATTTGAACATCCAAAATGGTAATGCACAAATGCTGAGAGAGATTGTTCCAAAAAGTATATGTGATTTTTCAGGGTGGGCAAAAACTGGGTTGTTTGGCCCTGGTAAATATCCAACCACTTGAGAATTTGATTTTTTCTACTCCTTGAAATTTTTGGATCATTATGTCCACTTGCATCCTCAACATGTTTCTGGCATGCGTATGCACCACACTTTAATCATGTTAGGATCAGTTACAAGTCCATTTCCTATAAAATTCCACCCGGTTTATTATTAGAGGCTGTACTAGTGAAATTTCAAGAACATGGATAACAAAACCATGGAGTTCTTTTTTAGTGCCTGAAATAATTTAAATTTTTTTTTTCATACATGAACTGTAAAATTTTCATTTTGTTATGCCTTATATCTTTTTTTTTTACGAGAAAAATGGGAGAGTGAAAACTCATGTTTGGATCTGAAAACAAATTTGAACATCCAAAATAGAAATGCACAAATACTGAGAGAGATAGTTCCAAAAAGCATCTGTGATTTTTAAGGATAGGCAAAAAGTGGGTTGTTTGGCCCTTGTAAATATCAACCCACTTGAGAATTTGATTTTTTCTACTACTTGAATTTTTTGGATCATTAAGTCCACTTGCATCCTCAACATGCTTCTGGCATGCATATCCACCACACTTAAAGCATGTTAGGATCAGTTACAAGTTCCTTTCCTATAAAATTCCACCAGGCTTATTATTAGGGGCTGTACTAGTGGAATTTCCATAACATGGATAACAAAACCTTGGAGTTCATTTTTAGTGCCTGAAATAATTTTGAATTTTTTTTTTTGCATACATGAACTCTAAAATTTTCATTTTGTTATGCATTCTATCTTTTTTGTTTGCGAGAAAAATGGAAGAGTGAAAACTCAAGTTTGGATCAGAAAACAAATTTGAACATCCAAAATGGAAATGCACAAATGCTAAGAGAGATAGTTCCAAAAAGTATCTGTGATTTTTAAGGATAGGCAAAAAGTGGGTTGTTTGGCCCTGGTAAATATCCAACCACTTGAGAATTTGATTTTTTCTACTCCTTGAAATTTTTGGATCATTAGGTCCACACTCATCCTCAACATGTTTCTGGCATGCATATCCACCACACTTAAAGAATGTCAGGATCAGTTACAAGTCCCTTTCCTATAAAATTCCACCAAGCTTTATTATTAGGGGCAGTTCTAGTGGAATTTCCATAACATGGATAATAAAACCTTGGAGTTCATTTTTAGTGCCTGAAATAATTTTGAAATTTTTTTTATGTATACAAGAACTATAAAATTTTCATTTTGCTCTTCCATATATATTTTTTGTTTATGGGAAAAATGGGGGAGTGAAAACTCAAGTTTGGATCTGAAAACAAATTTGAACATCCAAAATGAAAATGCACAATTGCTGAGAGAGATTGTTACTAAAAGTATCTGTGATTTTTATGAAATTTTTGGATCATTAGGTCTATGTTTCTGGCATTCATACCCACCACACTTAAATCTTGTTAGGATCAGTTACAAGTCCCTTTCCTATAAAATTCCACCAGGCTTATTATTAGGGGTTGTACTAGTGGAATTTCCAGAACATGGATAACAAAACCTTGGGGTTCATTTTTAGTGCCTGAAATAATTTTGAAATTTTTTTCTTTGCTTACATGAACTCTAAAGTTTTCATTTTGTTATGCCTTATATCTTTTTTGTTTACGAGGAAAATGGCAGAGTGAAAACTCAAGTTCAGATCTGAAAACAAATTTGAATATCCAAAATGGAAATGCACAAATGCTGAGAGAGATAGTTCCAAAATGTATCCGTGATTTTTAATGATAGGCAAAAAGTGGGTTGTTTAGCCCTCGTAAATGTCCAACCACTTGAGAATTTGATTTTTTCTACTCCTTGAAATTTTTGGATCATTATGTCCACTTGCATCCTCAACATGTTTCTGGCATGCATATGCACCACACTTAAAACATGTTAGGATCAGTTACAAGTCCCTTTCCTATAAAATTCCACCAGGCTTATTGTTAGGGGTTGTACTAGTGGAATTTCCAAAACATGGATAACAAAACCTTTGAGTTGATTTTTAGTATCTGAAATAATTTTGAACTTTTTTTTTTTGCATACATGAACTCTAAAATATTCATTTTGTTATGCCTTATTTCTTTTTTGTTTACAAGAAAAATGGAAGATTGAAAACTCAAGTTTGGATTTGCAAACAGATTTGCACATCCAAAATGGAAATGCACAAATGCTGAGAGAGATAGTTCCAAAAAGTATCTGTGATTTTTAAGGGTAGGCAAAAAGTGGGTTGTTTGGCCGTGGTAAATATCCAACCACTTGAGAATTTGACTTTTCCTACTCCTTGAAATTTTTGGATCATTAAGTCCACTTGTATCCTCAACATGTTTCTGGCATACATATCCACCACACTTAAAGCATGTTAGGATCAGTTAGAAGTCCCTTTCCTATAAAATTCCATCAAGCTTATTATTAGGGGTTGTACTAGTGGAATGTCCCAAACATGGATAACAAAACCTTGGAGTTAATTTTTACAGTGTGAAATAATTTAAAATTTTTTTTTGCATACATGGACTCTAAAATTTTCATTTAGTTATGCCTTATATCTTTTTTTGTTTACGAGAAAAGTGGGGGAACGAAAACTCAAGTTTGGATCTGAAAACAAATTTGAACATCCAAAATATGCTGAGAGAGATAGTTCCAAAAAGTATCTGTGATTTTTAAGGATAGGCAAAAAGTGAGTTGTTTGGCTCTAGTAAATATCCAACCACTTGAGAATTTGATTGTTTCTACTCCTTGAAATTTTGTGATCATTAGGTCCACTTGCATCCTCAACATGTTTCTGGCATGCATATCCACCACACTTAATGCATTTTGGGATCAGTTACAAGTCCCTTTCCTATAAAATTCCACTCGGCTAATATTAGGGGCTATACTAGTGAAATTTCCATAACATGGATAACAAAACCATGGAGTTCATTTTAGTGCCTGAAATAATTTTAAATTTTTTTTTTTCATACATCAACTCTAAAATTTTCATTTTGTTATTCCTTATATCTTTTTTTTTTGCAAGAAAAATGGGGAGTGAAAACTCAAGTTTGTCTCTGAAAACAAATTTGAACATCCAAAATGGTAATGCACAAATGCTGAGAGAGGTTGTTCCAAAAAGTATATGTGATTTTTCAGGGTAGGCAAAAAGTGGGTTGTTTGGCCCTGGTAAATATCCAACCACTTGAGAATTTGATTTTTTCTACTCCTTGAAATTTTTGGATCATTATGTCCAGTTGCATTCTCAACATGTTTCTGGCATGCATATGCACCACACTTAAATCATGTTAGGATCAATTACAAGTCCCTTTCCTATAAAATTCCACTCGGTTTATTATTAGGGGCTGTACTAGTGGAATTTCAAGAACATGGATAAATAAACCATGGAGTTCATTTTTAGTGCCTGAAATAATTAAATTTTTTTTTCATACATGAACTGTAAAATTATCATTTTGTTATGCCCTATATTTTTTTTTTAAGAGAAAAATGGGAGAGTGAAAACTCATGTTTGGATCTGAAAACAAATTTGAACATCCAAAATGGAAATCCACAAATGCTGAGAGAGATAGTTCCAAAAAGCATCTGTGATTTTTAAGGATAGGCAAAAAGTGGGTTGTTTGGCCCTTGTAAATATCAACCCACTTGAGAATTTGGTTTTTTCTACTCCATGAAATTTTTGGATCATTAAGTCCACTTGCAAACTCAACATGTTTCTGGCATGCATATCCACCACACTTAAACCATGTTAGGATAAGTTACAAGTCCCTTTCCAATAAAATTCCACCAGTCTTATTATTAGAGGCTGTACTAGTGGAATTTCCAGAACATGGATAACAAAACCTTGGAGTTGATTTTTAGTGCCTGAAATAATTTTGAAATTTTTTTTTTTTTTGCATACATGAACTCTAAAATTTTCATTTTGTTATGCATTCTATCATTTTTGTTTGCGAGAAAAATGGAAGAGTGAAAACTCAAGTTTGGATCAGAAAAAAAATTTGAACATCCAAAATGGAAATGCACAAATGCTAAGAGAGATAGTTCCAAAAAGTATCTGTGATTTTTAACCATAGGCAAAAGGTGGGTTGTTTGGCCCGGGTAAATATCCAACCACTTGAGAATTTGATGTTTTCTACTCCTTGAAATTTTTGGATCATTAGGTCCACTCTCATCCTCAACATGAAATTTTTGGATCATTAGGTCCACTCTCATCCTCAACATGTTTCTTGCATGCATATCCACCACACCTAAGGAATGTTAGGGTCAGTTACAAGTCCCTTTCCTATAAAATTCCACCAAGCTTTATTATTAGGGGTTGTACTAGTGGAATTTCCAAAACATGGATAAGAAAACCTTGGAGTTCATTTTTAGTGCCTGAAATAATTTTGAATTTTTTTTTTGCATACATTTACTCTAAAATTTTCATTTTGTTATGCCTTATTTCTTTTTTGTTTACGAGAAAAATGGAAGACTGAAAACTCAAATTTGGATCTAAAAATAAATTTAACATCCAAAATGGAAATGCACAAATGCTGAGAGAGATAGTTCCAAAAAGTATCTTTGATTTTGAAGGATAGGCAAAAACTGGGTTGTTTGGCCCTGGTATATCCAACCACTTGAGAATTTGATTTTTTCTACTTCTTGAAATTTTTGGATTATTAGGTCCACTTGCATCCTCAACATGTTTCTGGCATGCTTATCCACCACACTTAAAGCATCTTAGGATCAGTTACAAGTCCCTTTCCTTTAAAATTCCACCAGGCTTATTATTAGGGGCTGTACAAGTGGAATTTCCACAACATGGATAAAAAAACCTTAGGGTTCATTTTTAGTGCCTGAAATAATTTTGAAATTTTTTTCTTTGCCTACATGAACTCTAAAGTTTTCATTTTGTTATGCCTTATATCTTTTTTGTTTACGAGGAAAATGGCAGAGTGAAAACTCAAGTTCAGATCTGAAAACAAAATTGAATATCCAAAATGGAAATGCACAAATGCTGAGAGAGATAGTTCCAAAAAGTATCCGTGATTTTTAATGATAGGCAAACAGGGGGTTGTTTTGCCCTCGTAAATGTCCAACGACTTGAGAATTTGATTTTTTGTACTGCTTGAAATTTTTGGATCATTAGGTCCACTTGCATCCTCAACATGTTTCTGGGATGCATATCCACCACACTTAAAGCATGTTGGGATCAGTTACAAGTCCCTTTCCTATAAAATTCCTCCAGGCTTATTATTAGGGGTTGTACTAGTGGAATTTCCAGAACATGGATAACAAAACCTTGGAGTTCATTTTTTTTGCCTGAAATAATTTTGAATTTTTTTTTGCATACTTGAACTCTAAAATTTTCATTTTGTTATGCCTTATATAATTTTTGTTTCCGAGAAAAATGGCAGCGTAAAAATTGAAGTTTACATCTGAAAAAAAATTTTAACAACCAAAATGGTAATGCACAAAAGCTGAGAGAGATTGTTCCAAAAAGTATATGTGATTTTTAAGGATAGGCCAAAAGTGGGTTGTTTGGCCTTGGTAAATATCCAACCACTTGAGAATTTGATTTTTTCTACTCCTTGAAATTTTCTGATCATTATGTCCACTTGCATCCTCAACATGCTTCTGGCATGCATATGCACCAAACTTAAAACATGTTAGGATCAGTTACAAGTCTGTTTCCTATAAAATTCCACCAGGCTTATTGTTAGGGGTTGTACTAGTGGAATTTCCAAAACATGGATAACAAAACCTTTGAGTTGATTTATCGTGTCTGAAATAATTTTGAACTTTTTTTTTTGCATACATGAACTCTAAAATATTCATTTTGTTATGCCTTATTTCCTTTTTGTTTACATGAAAAATGGAAGATTGTAAACTCAAGCTTGGCTCTGAAAACAAATTTGCACATCCAAAATGAAAATGCACAAATGCTGGGAGAGATAGTTCCAAAAAGTATCTGCGATTTTTAAGGATTGGCAAAAAGTGGGTTGTTTGGCCCTGGTAAATATCCAACCACTTGAGAATTTGATTTTTTCTACTCCTTGAAATTTTTGGATCATTAAGTCCACTTGTATCCTCAACATGTTTCTGGCATGGATATCCACCACACTTAAAGCATGTTAGGATCAGTTACAAGTCCCTTTCATATAAAATTCCACCCGGCTTATTATTAGGGGTTGTACTAGTGGAATTTCCAAAACAAGGATAACAAAACCATGGAGTTCATTTTTAGTGCCTGAAATAATTTAAAATTTTTTTTTCAAACATGAACTGTAAAATTTTCATTTTGTTATGCCTTATATCTTTTTTTTTTAGAAGAAAAATGGGGAGTGAATACTAAAGTTTGGCTCTAAAAACAAATTTGAACATCCAAAATGGTAATGCACAAATGCTGAGAGAGATTGTTCCAAAAAGTATATGTGATTTTTCAGGGTAGGCAAAAAGTGGGTTGTTTGTCCCTGGTAAATATCCAACCACTTGAGAATTTGATTTTTTCTACTCCTTGAAACTTTTGGATCATTATGTCCACTTGCATCCCCAACATGTTTCTGGCATGCATATGCAGCACACTTAAATCATGCTAGGATCACTTACAAGTCCCTTTACTATAAAATTCCACCCGGCTTATTATTAGGGGCTGTACTAGTGGAATTTCCAGAACTTGGATAGTAAAACCATGAAGTTCATTATTAGTGCCTGAAATAATTAAAATTTTTTTTTTCATACATGAACTGTTAAATTTTCATTTTGTTATGCCTTATATCTTTGTTTTTTTACAAGAAAAATGGGAGAGTGAAAACTCATGTTTGGATCTGAAAACAAATTTGAACATCCAAAATGGAAATCCACAAATGCTTAGAGAGATAGTTCCAAAAAGCATCTGTGATTTTTAAGGATAGGCAAAAAGTGGGTTGTTTGGCCCTTGTAAATATCAATCCACTTGAGAATTTGGTTTTTTCTACTCCTTGAAATTTTTGGATCATTAAGTCCACTTGCATCCTCAACATGTTTCTGGCATGCATATCCACCACACTTAAAGCATGTTAGGATCAGTTACAAGTCCCTTTCCAAAAAAATTCCACCAGTCTTATTATTAGGGGCTGTACTAGTGGAATTTCCAGAACATGGATAACAAAACCTTGGAGTTCATTTTTAGTGCCTGAAATAATTTTGAAAATTTTTTTTTTTTGCATACATAAACTCGAATATTTTCATTTTGTTATGCATTCTATGTTTTTTGTTTGCGAGAAAAATGGAGGAGTGAAAACTCAAGTTTGGATCAGAAAACAAATTTGAACATCCAAAATGGAAATGCACAAATGCTAAGAGAGATAGTTCCAAAAAGTATCTGTGATTTTTAAGCATAGGCAAAAAGTGGGTTGTTTGGCCCGGGTAAATATCCAACCACTTGAGAATTTGATGTTTTCTACTCCTTGAAATTTTTGGATCATTAGGTCCACTCTCATCCTCAACATGTTTCTGGCATGCATATCCACCACACCTAAAGAATGTTAGGGTCAGTTACAAGTCCCTTTCCTATAAAATTCCACCAAGCTTTATTATTAGGGGCTGTACTAGTGGAATTTCCAAAACATGGATAAGAAAACCTTGGAGTTCATTTTTAGTGCCTGAAATAATTTTGAATTTTTTTTTTAGCATACATTAACTCTAAAATTTTCATTTTGTTATGCCTTATTTCTTTTTTGTTTACGAGAAAAATGGAAGACTGAAAACTCAAATTTGGATCTGAAAACAAATTTAACATCCAAAATGGAAATGCACAAATGCTGAGAGAGATAGTTC
Source organism: Aristolochia californica (assembly GCF_029961685.1). NCBI lineage: Eukaryota > Viridiplantae > Streptophyta > Magnoliopsida > Piperales > Aristolochiaceae > Aristolochia > Aristolochia californica. The sequence goes on from NW_027181771.1 coordinate 11,691,028, forward strand.
CAAAAAATATCTTTGATTTTTAAGGATAGGCAAAAACTGGGTTGTTTGGCCCTGGTATATCCAACCACTTGAGAATTTGTTTTTTCTACTTCTTGAAATTTTTGGATTATTAGGTCCACTTGCATCCTCAACATGTTTCTGGCATGCATATCCACCACACTTAAAGCATGTTAGGATCAGTTAAAAGTCCCTTTCTTTTAAAATTCCACCAGGCTTATTATTAGGGGTTGTACTAGTGGAATTTCCAGAACATGGATAACAAAACCTTGGGGTTCATTTTTAGTGCCTGAAATAATTTTGAAATTTTTTTCTTTGCTTACATGAACTCTAAAGTTTTCATTTTGTTATGCCTTATATCTTTTTTGTTTACGAGGAAAATGGCAGAGTGAAAACTCAAGTTCAGATCTGAAAACAAATTTGAATATCCAAAATGGAAATGCACAAATGCTGAGAGAGATAGTTCCAAAATGTATCCGTGATTTTTAATGATAGGCAAACAGTGGGTTGTTTTGCCCTCGTAAATGTCCAACGACTTGAGAATTTGATTTTTTGTACTGCTTGAAATTTTTGGATCATTAGGTCCACTTGCATCCTCAACATGTTTCTGGCATGCATATCCACCACACTTAAAGCATGATGGGATCAGTTACAAGTCCCTTTCCTATAAAATTCCTCCAGGCTTATTATTAGGGGCTGTACTAGTGGAATTTCCAGAACATGGATAACAAAACCTTGGAGTTCATTTTTTTTGCCTGAAATAGTTTCGAATTTTTTTTTTGCATACATGAACTCTAAAATTTTCATTTTGTTATGCCTTATATCATTTTTGTTTAGGAGAAAAGTGGCAGCGTAAAAATTAAAGTTTACATCTGAAAAAAAATTTTAACAACAAAAATGGTAATGCACAAAAGCTAAGAGAGATTGTTCCAAAAAGTATATGTGATTTTAAAGGATAGGCCAAAAGTGGGTTGTTTGGCCCTGGTAAATATCCAACCACTTGAGAATTTGATTTTTTCTACTCCTTGAAATTTTCTAATCATTATGTCCACTTGCATCCTCAACATGCTTCTAGCATGCATATGCACCAAACTTAAAGCATGTTAGGATCAGTTACAAGTCTATTTCCTATAAAATTCCACCAGGCTTATTGTTAGGGGTTGTACTAGTGGAATTTCCAAAACATGGATAACAAAACCTTTGAGTTGATTTATCGTGTCTGAAATAATTTTGAACTCTTTTTTTGCATACATGAACTCTAAAATATTCATTTTGTTATGCCTTATTTATTTTTTGTTTTCATGAAAAATGGAAGATTGAAAACTCAAGCTTGGCTCTGAAAACAAATTTGCACATCCAAAATGAAAATGCACAAATGCTGGGAGAGATAGTTCCAAAAAGTATCTGTGATTTTTAAGCATAGGCAAAAAGTGGGTTATTTGGCCCTGGTAAATATCCAACCACTTGTGAATTTGATTTTTTCTACTCCTTGAAATTTTTGGATCATTAAGTCCACTTGTATCCTCACATTGTTTCTGGCATGGATATCCACCACACTTAAAGCATGTTAGGATCAGTTACAAGTCCCTTTCATATAAAATTCCACCCGGCTTATTATTAGGCGTTGTACTAGTGGAATTTCCAGAACATGGATAACAAAACCATGGAGTTCATTTTTAGTGCCTGAAATAATTTAAAAATTTTTTTTTTCATACATGAACTGTAAAATTTTCATTTTGTTATGCCTTATATCTTTTTTGTTTAGAAGAAAAATGGGGAGTGAAAACTAAAGTTTGGCTCTAAAAACAAATTTGAACATCCAAAATGGTAATGCACAAATGCTGAGAGAGATTGTTCCAAAAAGTATATGTGATTTTTCAGGGTAGGCAAAAAGTGGGTTGTTTGTCCCTGGTAAATATCCAACCACTTGAGAATTTGATTTTTTCTACTCCTTGAAACTTTTGGATCATTATGTCCACTTGCATCCCCAACATGTTTTTGGCATGCATATGCACCACACTTAAATCATGCTAGGATCAGTTACAAGTCCCTTTCCTATAAAATTCCACCCGGCTTATTATTAGGGGCTGTACTAGTGGAATTTCCAGAACTTGGATAGCAAAACCATGGAGTTCATTATTAGTGCCTAAAATAATTAAATTTTTTTTTTTCATACATGAACTGTAAAATTTTCATTTTGTTATGCCTTATATCTTTTTTTTTACGAGAAAAATGGGAGAGTGAAAACTCATGTTTGGATCTGAAAACAAATTTCAGCATCCAAAACGGAAATTGCCAAATGCTGAGAGAGATAGTTCCAAAAAGCATCTGTGATTTATATGGATAGGCAAAAAGTGGGTTGTTTGGCCCTAGTAAATATCTATCCACTTGAGAATTTGATTTTTTCGACTCCTTGAAATTTTTGGATCATTAAGTCCACTTGCATCCTCAACATGTTTCTGGCATGCATATCCACCACACTTAAAGCATGTTAGGATCAGTTACAAGTCCCTTTCCTATAAAATTCCACCAGGCTTATTATTAGGGGCTATACTAGTGGAATTTCTAGAACATAGATTACAAAACCTTGGAGTTCATTTTTAGTGCCTGATATAATTTTGAAATTTTTTTTTTTTGCATACATGAACTCTAAAATTTTCATTTTGTTATGCATTATATCTTTTTTGTTTACGAGAAAAGTGGAAGAGTGAAAACTCAAGTTTGGATCTGTAAAAAAATTCGAACATCCAAAATGGAAATGCACAAATGCTAAGGGGGACAGTTCCAAAAAGTATCTGTGTTTTTTAAGGATAGGCAAAAAGTGGGTTGTTTGGCCCTGGTAAATATCCAACAACTTGAGAATTTGATTTTTTCTACTCCTTGAAATATTCGGATCATTAGGTCCACTCTCATCCCCAACATGTTTCAGGCTTGCATATCCCCCACACTTAAAGCATGTTAGGATATGTTACAAGTCCCTTTCCTATAAAATTCCACCAAGCTTTATTATTAGGGGTTGTACTATTGGAATTTTCAGAACATGGACAACAAAACCTAGGAGTTCATTTGGTGTCTGAAATAATTTTGAAATTATTTTTTGCATACATGAACTCTAAAATTTTCATTTTGTTTTGCCTTATTTCTTTTTTGTTTACGAGAAAAATGGAAGAGTGAAAACTCAAGTTTGGATTTGAAAAAAAATTTGACATCCAAAATGGAAATGCACAAATGATGAGAGAGATAGTTCCAAAAAGTATTTGTGATTTTTAAGGATAGGCAAAAAGTGGGTAGTTTAGCTCGGGTAAATATCCAACCACTTGAGAATTTTATTTTTTCTACTCCAAGAAATTTTTGGATCATTAGGTCAACTTGCATCCTCAACATGTTTTTGGCATGCATATCCACCACACTTAAAGCATGTTAGGATCAGTTACAAGTCCCTTTCTTTTAAAATTCCACCAGGCTTATTATTAGGGGCTGTACTAGTGGAATTTCCAGAACATGGATAAGAAAACCTTGGAGTTCATTATTTTTGCCTGAAATATTTTTGAATTTGTTTTTTGCATACATGAACTCTAAAATTTTCATTTTGTAATGCCTTATATCTTTTTTGTTTCCGAGAAAAATGGCAGTGTGAAAACTCAAGTTTACATCTGAAAAAAAATTTGAACATCCAAAATGGTAATGCACAAAAGCTGAGAGAGATTGTTCCAAAAGGTATATGTTATTTTTATGGAGAGGCCAAAAGTGGGTTGTTTGGCCCTGGTAAATATCCAACCACTAGAGAATTTGATTTTTTCTACTCGAAATTTTTGGATCATTATGTCCACTTGCATCCTCAACATGCTTCTGGCATGCATATGCACCACACATAAATCATGTTAGGATCAGTTACAAGCCCCTTTCCTATAAAGTTCCACCAGGCTTATTCTTAGGGTTGTACTAGTGGAATTTCCAGAACATGGATAACAAAACATTGAAGTTCATTTTTAGTGCCTGAAATAATTTTGAAATTTTTTTTTGCTACATGAACTTTAAAATTTTAATTTTATTATGCCTAATATCTTTTTTGTTTGCGAGAAAAATGGCAGAGTGAAAACTCAAGTTCATATCTGGAAACAAATTTGAATATCCAAAATGCTAATGCACAAATGCGTAGAGAGATTTTTCCAAAAAGTATCTTTGATATTTAAGGATCGGCAAAAACTGGATTGTTTGGCCCTGGTTTATCCAACCACTTGAGAATTTGATTTTTTCTACTTCTTGAAATTTTTGGATTATTAGGTCCACTTGCATCCTCAACATGTTTCTGGCATGCATTTCCACCACACTTAAACCATGTTTGGATCAGTTACAGGTCCCTTTCCTTTAAAATTACACCAGGCTTATTATTAGGAGCTGTACTAGTGGAATTTCCAGAACATGGATAACAAAACCTTGGGGTTCATTTTTAGTGCCTGAAATAATTTAAATTTTTTTTTTTTGTGTACATGAACTCTAAAATTTTCATTTTGTTATGCCTTATATCTTTTTTGTTTACGAGAAAAATGGCAGAGTGAAAACTCAAGTTCAGATCTGAAAACAAATTTGAATATCCAAAATGGAAATGCACAAATGCTGAGAGAGATAGTTCATAAAAGTATCTGTGATTTTTAATGATAGGAAAAAAGTGGGTTGTTTAGCCCTTGATTTTTTGTACTGCTTGAAAATTTTGGATCATTATGTGCACTTGCATCCTCAACATGTTTCTGCCATGCATATCCACCACACTTAAAGCATGTTGGGATCAGTTACAAGTCCCTTCCTTATAAAATTCCACCAAGCTTATTAATAGGGGTTGTACTAGTGAAATTTCAAGAACATGGATAACAAATCCTTGGAGTTCATTTTTAGTGCCCGACATAATTTTGAATTTTTTTTTTGCATACAAGAACTCTAAAATTTTCATTTTGTTATGCATTATATCTTTTTTGTTTACGAGAAAAATGGAAGAGTGAAAACACAAGTTTGAATGTTAAAAAAAGTTGGAACATCCAAAATGGAAATGCACAAATGATGACAGAGACAGTTCCAAAAAGTATCTGTGATTTTTCAGGATAGGAAAAAAGTGGGTTGTTTGGCCCTGGTAAATATCCAACCACTAGAGAATTTGATTTTTTCTTCTTCTTGAAATTTTTGGATCAATAAGTCCACTTGTATCCTCAACATGTTTTTGGCATGCATGTCCACCACACTTAAAGCATGTTAGGATCAGTTAAAAGTCCCTTTCCTATCAAATTCCACGTGTCTTATTATTAGGGGCTGTACTAGTGGAATTTTTAGAACATGGATAACAAAACCTTGGAGTTCATTTTTAGTGCCTGAAATAATTTTGAATTTTTTTTTTCATACATGAAATCTAAAATTTTCATTTTGTTATGTCTTATATCTTTTTTGTTTACGAGAAAAATTGGTGAGTGAAAACTAATGGTTGGATCTGAAAACAAATTTGAACATCCAAAATGGAAATGCACAAAAGCTGAGAGAGATAGTTCCTAAAAACATCTGTGATTTTTAAGGACAGGCAAAAAGTGGGTTGTTTGGCCCTGGAAAATATCAACCACTTGAGTATTTGATTTTTTCTACTCCTTGAAATTTTGGATCATTAAGTCCACTTGCATCCTCAACATGTTTCTGGCATGCATATCCACCACACTTAAAGCATGTTAGGATCAGTTACAAGTCCCTTTCCCATAAAATTCCACCAGGCTTATTATTAGGGGCTGTACTAGTGGAATTTCCAGAACAAGGATAGCAAAACCTTGGAGGTGATTTTTAGTGCCCGAAATAATTTTGAACTTTTTTTTTTGCATACATGAACTCTAAAATTTTCATTTTGTTATGCCTCATATCTTTTTTGTTTACGAGAAAAATGGGAGTGTGAAAACTCATGTTTGGATCTGAAAATAAATTTGAACATCCAAAATGGAAATGCACAAATGGTGAGAGAGATAGTTCCAAAAAGTATCTGTGATTTTTAAGGATAGGCAAAAAGTGGGTTGTTTGGCCCTGGTAAATATCCAACAACTTGAGAATTTGATTTTTTCTACTCCTTGAAATATTCGGATCATTAGGTCTACTCTCATCCCCAACATGTTTCAGGCTTGCATATCCCCCACACTTAAAGCATGTTAGGATATGTTACAAATCCCTTTCCTATAAAATTTCACCAAGCTTTATTATTAGGGGTTGTACTAGTGGAATTTTCAGAACATGGACAACAAAACCTAGGAGTTCATTAGGTGCCTGAAATAATTTTGAAATTATTTTTTGCATACATGAACTCTAAAATTTTCATTTTGTTATGCCTTATTTCTTTTTTGTTTACGAGGAAAATGGAAGAGTGAAAACTCAAGTTTGGATTTGAAAAAAAGTTTGACATCCAAAATGGAAATGCACAAATGATGAGAGAGATAGTTCCAAAAAGTATCTGTGATTTTTAAGGATAGGCAAAAAGTGGGTTGTTTGGCCCTGTTAAATTTCCAACCACTTGAGAATTTGATTTTTTTTACTCCTTGAAATTTTTGGATCATTATGTCCACTTGCATCCTCAACATGTTTCTGGCATGCATATCCACCACATTTAAAGTATGTTAAGATCAGTTACAAGTCCCTTTCGTATAAAATTTCACCAGGCTTATTCTTAGGGGTTGTACTAGTGGAATTTCCAGAACATGGATAACAAAAACTTGGAGTTCATTTTTAGTGCCTGAAATAATTTTGAAATTTTTTTTTGCATACATGAACTCTAAAATTTTCATTTTGTTATGCATTATATCTTTTTTGTTTACAAGAAAAATGGAAGAGTGAAAACACAAGTTTGGATCGGATATCAAATTTGAACATCCAAAATAGAAATGCACAAATGCTGAGAGAGATAGTTCCAAAAAGTATCTGTGATTTTTAAGGATAGGCCAAAAGTGGTTGTTTGGCCCTGGTAAATATCCAACCACTTGAGAATTTGATTTATTCTACTCCTTGAAATTTTTGGAACATTAGGTCCACTCTCATCCTCAACATGTTTCTTGCATGCATATCCCCCACACATAAAGCTTGTTAGGATCAGTTACAAGTCCCTTTTCTATAAAATTCCACCAAACCTTCTTATTAGGGGCTGTACTAGTGGAATTTTCACAACATGGGTAACAAAACCTTGGAGTTCATTTTTGCTGCTTGAAATAGTTTTGAAATTTATTTTTTGCATACATGAATTCTAAAATTTTCGTTTTGTTATACCTTATTTCGTTTTTGTTTACGAGAAAAATGGAAGAGTGAAAACTCAAGTTTGGATCTGGAAACAAATTTAACATCCAAAATGGAAATGCACAAATGCTGAGAGAGATAGTTCCAAAAAGTATCTGTGATTTTTAAGGATAGGAAAAAAGTGGGTTGTTCGGCCATGGTAAATATCCAACCACTTGAGAATTTGAGTTTTTCTCCTGCTTGAAATTTTGGATAATTAGGTCCACTAGCAACCTCAACATGTTTTTGGCTTGCATATCCACCACACTTAAAGCATGTTGGGATCGGTTACAAGTCCCTTCCTTATAAAATTCCACCAAGCTTATTAATAGGGGTTGTACTAGTGAAATTTCCAGAACATGGATAACAAATCCTTGGAGTTCATTTTTAGTGCCCGACATAATTTTGAAATTTTTTTTTGCATACAAGAACTCTAAAATTTTCATTTTGTTATGCATTATATCTTTTTTGTTTACGAGAAAAATGGAAGAGTGAAAACTCAAGTTTGAATGTTAAAAAAAGTTGGAACATCCAAAATGGAAATCCACAAATGATGACAGAGATAGTTCCAAAAAGTATCTGTGATTTTTAAGGATAGGAAAAAAGTGGGTTGTTTGGCCCTGGTAAATATCCAACCACTAGAGAATTTGATTTTTTCTTCTCCTTGAAATTTTTGGATCAATAAGTCCACTTGTATCCTCAACATGTTTTTGGCATGCATATCCACCACACTTAAAGCATGTTAGGATCAGTTACAAGTCCCTTTCCTATCAAATTCCACCTGTCTTATTATTAGGGGCTGTACTAGTGGAATTTTTAGAAATGTTGAAATTTTTTTTTGCATACAAGAACTTTAAAATTTTCATTTTGCAATGCATTATATCTTTTCTGTTTACGAGAAAAATGGAAGAGTGAAAACTCAAGTTTGGATCTGGAAACAAATTTAACATCCAAAAGGGAAATGCACAAATGCTAAGAGAGATAGTTCCAAAAAGTATCAGTGATTTTTAAGGATAGGCAAAAAGTGGGTTGTTTGGTCCGGGTAAAAAGCCAACCAATTGAGAATTTTTGTTTTTTCTACTCCTTGAAATTTTTGGATCATTAGGTCCACTTGCATCCTCAACATGTTTCTGGTATGCATATCCACCTCACTTAAAGCATGTTAGGATTAGTCACAAGTCCCTTTACTTTAAAATTCCACCAGGCTTATTATTATTGCCTGAAATAATTTTTTTTTTTTTTTTTTGCATACATGAACTCTTAAATTTTCATTTTGTTATGCCTTCTATCTTTTTTTTACGAGAAAAATGGCAGACTGAAAACTCAAGTTCAGATCTGAAAACAAATTTGAACATCCAAAATGGTAATGCACAAATGCTGAGAGAGATTGTTCCAAAAAGTATATGTGATTTTTAAGGATAGGCCAAAAATGGGTTGTTTGGCCCTGGTAAATATCGAACCACTTGAGAAATTGATTTTTTCTACTCCCTGAAAATTTTGGAACATTATGTCCACTTGCATCCTCAACATGTTTCTGGCATGCATATGCACCACACTTAAATCATTTTAGGATCAGTTACAAGTCCCTTTCCTACAAAATTCCACCAGGCTTATTATTTGGGGCTGTACTAGTGGAATTTCTGAACATGGATAACAAAACCTTAGAGTTCATTTTTAGTGTCTGAAATAATTGTGAACATTTTTTTTTTTATACATGAACTCCAAAATTTTCATTTTGTTATGCCTTATTTCTTTTTTTGTTTACGAGAAAAATGGGACAGTGAAAACTCAAGTTGGATCAGAAAACAAATTTGTACATCCAAAATGGAAATGCACAAATTCTGAGAGAGATAGTTCAAAAAAGTATGTATGATTTTTAAGGATAGGCAAAAAGTGGGTTGTTTGGCCATGGTAAATATCAACCCACTTGAGAATTTGATTTTTTCTACTCCTTAAAATTTTTGGATCATTAAGTCCACTTCCATCCTCAACATGTTTCTGGCATGCATATCCACCACACTTAAAGCATGTTACGATCAGTTACAAGTCCCTTTCCTATAAAATTCCACCAGTCTTATTATTATGGGCTGTACTAGTGGAATTTCCAGAACATAGATAACAAAACCTTGGAGTTCATTTTTAGAGCCCGAAATAATTTTGAACTTTTTTTTTTGCATACATGAATTCTAAAATTTTCATTTTGTTATGCCTTATATCTTTTTTGTTTACAAGAAAAATGGGAGAGTGAAAACTCATGTTTGGATCTGAAAACAAATTTGAACATCCAAAATGGAAATGCACAAATGGTGAGAGAGATAGTTCCAAAAAGTATCTGTGATTTTTAAGGATTGGCAAAAAGTGGGTTGTTTGGCCCTGGTAAATTTCCAACCACTTGAGAATTTGATTTTTTTTACTCCCTGAAATTTTTGGATCATTAACTCCACGTGCATCCTCAACATGTTTCTGGCATGCATATCCACCACGCTTAAAGCATGTTAGGATCAGTTCCAAGTCCCTTTCCTATAAAATTCCACCAGGCTTATTATTAGGGGTTGTGCTACTGGAATTTCCAGAACATGGATAACAAAACCTTGGAGTTCATTTTTAGTGCCTGAAATAATTTTGAAATTTTTTTTTGCATACATGAACTCTAAAATTTTCATTTTGTTATGCATTATATCTTTTTTGTTTACGAGAAAAATGGAAGAGTGAAAACTCAAGTTTGGATCGGAAAACAAATTTGAACATCCAAAATGGAAACGCACAAATGCTGAGAGAGATAGTTCCAAAAAGTATCTGTGATTTTTAAGGATAGGCAAAAAGTGGTTGTTTGGTCCTGGTAAATATCCAACCACTTGAGAATTTGAATTTTTCTACTCCTTGAAATTTTTGGATCATTAGGTCCACTCTCATCCTCAACATGTTTCTTGCATGCATATCCCCCACACTTAAACCATGTTGGGATCAGATACAAGTCCCTTTCTTATAAAATTCCACCAAGCTTTATTGTTAGGTGTTGTACTGGTGGAATTTTCAGAACATGGATAACAAAACCTTGGAGTTCATTTTTGGAGCCTGAAATAGTTTTGAAATTTTTTTTTTGCATACATGAATTCTAAAATTTTCATTTTGTTATACCTTATTTCTTTTTTTTTTACGAGAAAAATGGAAGTGTGAAAACTCAAGTTTGGATCTGGAAACAAATTTAACATTCAAAATGGAAATGCACAAATGCTGAGAGAGATAGTTCCAAAAAGAATATGTGATTTTTCAGGATAGGCAAAAAGTGGGTTGTTTGGCCCTTGTAAATATCCAACCACTTGAGAATTTAATTTTTTCTACTCCTTGAAATTTTTGGATCATTATGTCCACTTGCATGCTCAACATGTTTCTGGCATGTATGTGCACCACACTTAAAGCATGTTAAGATCAGTTACAAGTCCCTTTCCTATAAACTTCCACCAGGCATATTTTTAGGGGCTGTACTAGAGGAATTTTCAAAACCTGGATAACAAACCCTTTGAGTTCAATTTTTAGTGTCTGAAATAATTTAGAACTTTTTTTTTTGCATACATTAACTCTGAAATATTCATTTTGTTATGCCTTATTTTTTTTTTTTTACAAGAAAAAATGAAGAGTGAAAACTCATGTTTGGATCTGAAAACAAATTTGAACATCCAAAATGGAAATGCACAAATGTTGAGAGAGATAGTTCCAAAAAGTGTCTGTGATATTTAAGGATATGAAAAAAGTTGGTTATTTGGCCCTGGTAAATGTCCAACCACTTGAGAATTTGATTTTTTCTACTCCTTGAAATTTTTGGATCACTAGCTCCACTTGCATCCACAACATGTTTCTGGCATGCATATCCACCACACTTAAAGCATGTTTGGATCAATTACAAGTCCCTTTCCTATAAAATTCCACGTGGCTTATTATTAGGGGTTGTATTAGTGAAATTTCTAGAACATGGATAACAAATCCGTGGAGTTCATTTTTAGTGCCCGAAATAATTTTGAAATTTTTTTTTGCATACAAGAACTCAAAAATTTTCATTTTGTTTTGCATTATATCTTTTTTGTTTATGAGAAAAATGGAAGAGTGAAAACTCAAGTTTGAATCTTAAAAAAAATTTGAACATCCAAAATGGAAATGCACAAATGCTTAGAGAGATAGTTCCTAAAAATATCTGTGATTTTTAAGGAGAGGAAAAAAGTGGGTTGTTTGGCCCTGAAAAATATCCAACAACTTAAGAATTTGATTTTTTCTACTCCTTGAAATTTTTGGATCATTATGTCCACTTGTATCCTCAACATGTTTCTAGCATGCATATCCACCACAATTAAAGCATGTTAGGATCAGTTACAAGTCCCTTTCCTATAAAATTCCACCCGGCTTATTATTAGGGGTTGTACTAGTGGAATTTCTAGAACATGGGTAACAAAACCTTCGAGTTCATTTTCAGTGCCTGAAATAATTTTGAATTTTTTTTTTTGCATAAACGAACTCTAAAATTTTCATTTTGTTATGCCTAATACCCTTTTTGTTTACGAGAAAAATGGGAGTGTGAAAACTCAAGTTTGGATCTGAAAACAAATTTGAACATCCTAAATGGAAATGCACAAATGCTGAGAGAGATAGTTCCTAATTGTATCTGTGATTTTTAAGGATAGGCAAAATGTGGGTTGTTTGGCCCTGGTAAATATCCAACCACCTGAGAATTTTATTTTTTCTACTCCTTGAAATTTTTGGATCATTAGGTCCACTTCCATCCTCAACATGTTTCTGGCATGCATATCCACCACACTTAAAGCATGTTAGGATCAGTTACAAGTCCCTTTCCTTTAAAATTCCACCAGGCTTATTATTAGGGGGTGTACTAGTGGAATTTCCAGAACATTGATAACAAAACCTTGGAGTTCTTTTTTAGTGCCTGAAATAATTTTGAATTTTTTTTTTTTTTGCATACATGAACTCTAAAATTTTCATTTTGTTATGCCGTATATCTTTTTTGTTTACGAGAAAAATGGCAAAGTGAAAACTCAAGTTCAGATCTGAAAACAAATTTGAACATCCAAAATGGAAATGCACAAATGCTGAGAGAGATAGTTCCAAAAAGTATCTGTGACTTTAAGGATAGGCAAAAAGTGGGTTGTTTGGTCCGGGTAAATATCCAACCACTTGAAAATTTTATTTTTTCTACTCCTTGAAATTTTTGGATCAGTAGGTCCACTTGCATCCTCAACATGTTTTTGGCATGCATATCCACCACACTTAAAGCATGTTAGGATCAGTAACAAGTCCCTTTCCTTTAAAATTCCACCACGCTTATTATTAGGGGCTGTACTAGTGGAATTTTCAGAACATGGATAACAAAACCTTGGAGTTCATTTTTAGTGCCTGAAATTATTTTTATATTTTTTTTTCATATATGAACTGAAAAATTTTTATTTTGATATGCCTTATATCTTTTTTGTTGACGAGAAAATTGGGAGAGTGAAAACTCAAGTTTGGCTCTAAAAGCAAATTTGAACATTCTAAATGGTAATGCACAAATGTTGAGAGAGATTGTTCCAAAAAGTATCTGTGATTTTTAAGGATAGGCAAAAAGTGGGTTGTTTGGCCCTGGTAAATATCCAACCACTTGAGAATTTGATTTTTTCTACTCCTTGAAATTTTTGGATCATTATGTCTACTTGCATCCTCAACATCTTTCTGGCATGCATGTCCACCACACTTAAAGCATGTTAGGACTAGTTACAAGTCCCTTTCCAATAAAATTCCACCAGGCTTATTATTAGGGGCTATACTAGAGGAATTTCATGAACATGGACAACAAAACCTTGGTGTTCATTTTTAGTGCCTGAAATAATTTTGAAATTTTTTTTTTCCATACATGAAGTCTAAAATTTTCATTTTGTTATGCATTATATCTTTTTTGTTTACGAGAAAAATAAAAGAGTGAAAACTCATGTTTGGATCAGAAAACAAATTTGAACATCCATAATGGAAATGCACAAATGCTGAGAGAGATAGTTCCAAAAAGTATCTGTGATTTTTAAGGATAGGCAAAAAGTGCGTTGTTTGGCCCGGGTAAATATCGAACCACTTGGGAATTTTTGGATCATTATTAGGTCCACTCTAATCCTCAGCATGTTTCTGGCATGCATATCCACCACCTTTAAAGTATGTTCGGATCAGTTACAAGTCCCTTTCCCATAAAATTCCACCAAGCTTTATTATTAGGGGTTGTACCGGTGGAATTTCCAAAACATGGATAAGAAAACCATGGAGTTCATTTTTAGTGCCTGAAATAATTTTGAAATTATTTTTTTGCATACATGAAGACCAAAATTTTCTTTTTGTTATTCCTTATTTCTTTTTTGTTCACGAGAAAAATGGAAGAGTGAAAACGAAAGTTTGAAACTGAAAACAAATTTGAGCATCCAAAATGGAAATGCACAAATGTTGAGAGAGATAGTTCCAAAAAGTTTCTGTGATATTTAAGGATGGGAAAAAAGTGGGTCGTTTGGCCATGGTAAATATCCAACCACTTCAGAATTTGATTTTTTCTAATCCTTGAAATTTTTGGATCATTAGGTCCATTCTCATCCTCAACATGTTTCTGGCATGCATATCCACCACACCAGTTACAAGTGCCTTTCCTATAAAATTCCTCCAGGCTTATTATTAGGGGCTGTACTAGTGGAATTTCCAAAACATGGATAACAAAACCTTTGAGTTCATTTTTAGTGTCTGAAATAATTTTGAACTTTTTTTTTTTGCATACATGAACTCTAAAATATTCCCTTTGTTATGCCTTATTTCTTTTTTGTTTACGAGAAAAATGGAAGAGTGAAAACACATGTTTGGTTCTGAAATCAAATTTGAACATCCAAAATGGAAATGCACAAATTCTGAGAGAGATAGTTCAAAAAAGTATGTATGATTTTTAAGGATAGGAAAAAAGTGGGTTGTTTGGCCCTGGTCAATATCCAACCACTTGAGACTTTGATTTTTTCTACTCCTTGAAAATTTTGGATCAGTATGTCCACTTGTATCCTCAACATGTTTCTGGCATGCATATGCACCACACTTAAAGCAAGTTTGGATCAGTTACAAGTCCCTTTCCTAAAAAATTGCACCCGGTTTATTATTAGGGGCTGTACTAGTGGAATTTCCAGAACATGGATAACAAAACCTTGGAATTCATTTTTAGTGCCCGAAATTATTTTGAAATTTTTTTTTGCATACAAGAACTCTAAAATTTTCATTTTGTTATGCATTATATCTTTTTTTACGAGAAAAATGGAAGAGTGAAAACTCAAGTTTGGATTTCAAAAAAAAATTGAACATCCAAAATGGAAATACACAAATGCTGAGAGAGATAGTTCCAAAAAGTACATGTGATTTTTAAGGATAGGCAAAAAGTGGGTTGTTTGGCCCTGGTAAATATCCAACCACTTGAGAATTTAATTTTTTCTACTCCTTGAAATTTTTGGATCATTCAGTCCACTTGCATCCTCAACATGTTTCTGGCATGCATATCCACCACACTTAAAGCATGTTAACATCAGTTACAATTCCCTTTCCAATAAAATTCCACCAAGCTTTATGATTAGGGGTTGTACTAGTGGAATTTCCAGAACATGGATAAGAAAATCTTGGAGTTCAATTTTGATGCCTGATATAATTTTGAAATTTTTTTTTTGCATACATGAACTCTAAAATTTTCATTTTGTTTTGCTTTATTTCTTTTTTGTTTACGAGAAAAATGGAAGAGTGAAAACTCAAGTTTGGATATGAAAACAAATTTAACATCCAAAAACGGAAATGCACAAATGCTGAGAGAGATAGTTCCAAAAAGTATCTGTGATTTTTAAGGATAGGCAAAAACTAGGTTGTTTGGCCCTGGTAAATATCCAACCCCTTGAGAATTTGATTTTTTCTACTCCTTGAAATTTTTGGATCATTAGGTCCACTCTCATCCTCAACATGTTTCTTGCATGCATATCCCCCACACTTAAAGCATGTTAGGATCAGTTACAAGTCCCTTTTCTATAAAATTCCACCAAGCTTTATTATTAGGGGCTCTACTAGTGGAAATTTCAGATCGTGGGTAACAAAACCTTGGAGTTCATTTTTGGTGCCTGAAATAGTTTTGAAATTTTTTTTTTGCATACATGAATTCTAAAATTTTCATTTTGTTATACCTTATTTCTTTTTTGTTTACGAGAAAAAAGGTAGAGTGAAAACTCAAGTTAGGATCTGGAAACAAATTTAACATCCAAAATGGAAATGCACAAATGCTGAGAGAGATAGTTCCAAAAAGTATCAGTGATTTTTAAGGATAGGCAAAAAGTGGGTTATTTTGCCCGGGTAAATATCCAACCACTTGAGACCTTTATTTTTTCTACTCCTTGAAATTTTTGGATCATTAGGTCCACTTGCATCCTCAACATGTTTATGGTATGCAAATCCACCACACTTAAAGCATGTTAGGATCAGTCACAAGTCTCTTTACTTTAAAATTCCACCAGGCTTATTATTACGGGCTGTACTAGTGGAATTTCCAGAACATGGATAACAAAACCTTGGAGTTCATTTTTAGTGCCCAAAATAATTTTGAACTTTTTTTTTTGCATACATGAACTCTAAAATTTTCATTTTGTTATGCCTTATATCTTTTTTGTTTACGAGAAAAATGGGAGAGTGAAAACTCATGTTTGGATGTGAAAACAAATTTGAACATCAAAAATTGAAATGCACAAATGGTGAGAGAGATAGTTCCCAAAAGCATCTGTGATTTTTAAGGATAGGCAAAAAGTGGGTTGTTTGGCCCTGGTAAATTTTGAACCACTTGAGAATTTGATTTTTTTTACTCCTTGAAATTTTTGGATCATTAGGTCCACTTGCATCCTCAACAAGTTTCTGGCATGCATATCCACCACACTTAAAGCATGTTAGGATCAGTTACAAGTCCCTTTCAAATAAAATTCCACCAGGCTTATTATTAGGGGCCGCACTAGTGGAATTTCCAGAACATGGATAACAAAACCTTGGAGTTCATTTTTAGTGCCTGAAATAATTTTGAAATTTTTTTTTGCATATATGAACTCTAAAATTTTCTTATTGGTATGCATTATATCTTTTTTGTTTACGAGAAAAATGGAAGAGAGAAAACTCAACTTTGGATCGGAAAACAAATTTGAACATCAAAAATGGAAATGCACAAATGCTGAGAGAGATAGTTCCAAAAAGTATCTGTGATTTTTAAGGATAGGCAAAAAGTGGTTGTTTGGCCCTGGTAAATATCCAACCACTTGAGAATTTGATTTTTTCTACTCCTGGAAATTTTTGGATCATTTGGTCCACTCTCAACCTCAACATTTTTCTTGCATGCATATCCCCCACACTTCAAGCATGTTAGGATCATTTACAAGTCCCTTTCCAGTAAAATTCCACCAAGCTTTATTATTAGGGGTTGTATTAGTGGAATTTCCAGAACATGGATAAGAAAACCTTGGAGTTCATTTTTGATGCCTGAAATAATTTTGAAATTTTTTTTTTGCATACATGAACTCTAAAATTTTCATTTTGTTTTGCCTTATTTCTTATTTGTTTACGAGAAAAATGGAAGAGTGAAAACGAAAGTTTGGATCTGAAAACAAATTTAACATCCAAAATGGAAATGCACAAATGCTGAGAGAGATAGTTCCAAAAAGTATCTGTGATTTTTAAGGATAGGCAAAAACTAGGTTGTTTGGCTCTGGTAAATATCCAACCATTTGAGAATTTGATTTTTTCTATTTCTTGAAAATTTTGGATTATTAGGTCCACTTGCAACCTTAACATGTTTCTGGCATGCATATCCTCCACTCTTAAAGCATGTTAGGATCAGTTAAAAGTCCATTTCCTATAAAATTCCACCAGGCTTATTATTAGGGGCTGTACTAGTGGAATTTCCAAAACATGGATAACAAAACCTTGGACTTCATTTTTAGCTCCTGAAATAATTTTGAAATTTTTTTTTGCATATATGAACTCTAAAATTTTCATTTTGCTATGCATTATATCTTTTTTGTTTACGAGAAAAATGGAAGAGTGAAAACTCAAGTTTGGATCTGGAAACAAATTTGACATCCAAAATGGAAATGCACAAATGCTGAGAGAGATAGTTCCAAAAAGTATCAGTGATTTTTAAGGATAGGCAAAAAGTGGGTTGTTTTGCCCGGGTAAATATCCAACCACTTGAGAATTTTATTTTTTCTACTCCTTGAAATTTTTGGATCATTAGGTCCGCTTGCATCCTCAACATGTTTCTGGTATGCATATCCACCACACTTAAAGCATGTTAGGATTAGTCACAAGTCCCTTTACTTTAAAATTCCACCAGGCTTATTATTAGGGGCTGTACTAGTGGAATTTCCAGAACATGGATAACAAAACCTTGGACTTCATTTTTAGTGCCTGAAATAATTTTTAATTTTTTTTTTGCATACATGATCTCTAAAATTTTCATTTTGTTATGCCTTCTATCATTTTTTTACGAGAAAAATGGAAGAGTGAAAACTCAAGTTTGGATCTGAAAACAAATTTTAACATCAAAAATGGTAATGCACAAATGCTGAGAGAGATTGTTCCAAAAAGTATATGTGATTTTTAAGGATAGGCCAAAAGTGGGTTATTTGGCCCTGGTAAATATTGAACCACTTGAGAATTTGATTTTTTCTACTCCTTGAAATTTTTGGATCATTATGTCCACTTGCATCCTCAACATGTTTCTGGCATGCATATGCACCACACTTAAATCATGTTAGGATTAGTTACAAGTCCCTTTCCTACAAAATTCCACCAGGCTTATTATTCGGGGCTGTACTAGTGGAATTTCCAGAACATGGATATCAAAACCTTGGAGTTCATTTTTAGTGTCTGAAATAATTTTGAACATTTTTTTTTGCATACATGAACTCTAAAATTTTCATTTTGTTATGCCTTATTTCTTTTTTGTTTACGAGAAAAATGGGACAGTGAAAACTCAAGCTGGATCTGAAAACAAATTTGAACTTCCAAAACGGAAATGCACAAATTCTGAGAGAGATAGTTCAAAAAAGTATGTATGATTTTTAAGGATAGGCAAAAAGTGGGTTGTTTGGCCCTGGTAAATATCAACCCACTTGAGAATTTGATTTTTTCTACTCCTTAAAATTTTTGCATCATTAAGTCCACTTGAATCCTCAACATGTTTCTGGCATGCATATCCACCACACTTAAAGCATGTTAGGATCAGTTACAAGTCGCTTTCCTATAAAATTCCACCAGGCTTATTATTAGGGGTTGTACTAGTGGAATTTCTAGAACATGGATAACAAAACCTTGGAGTTCATTTTTAGTGCCTGAAATAATTTTGAAATTTTTTTTTTTGCATATATGAACTCTAAAATTTTCATTTTGCTATGCATTATATCTTTTTTGTTTACGAGAAAAATGGAAGAGGGAAAACTCATGTTTGGATCTGAAAAAAAATTTGAACATACAAAATGGAAATGCATAAATGCTGAGAGAGATAGTTCCAAAAAGTATCTGTGATTTTTAAGGATAGGCAAAAAGTGGGTTGTTTGGCCCTGGTAAATATCAAGCCACTTGAGAATTTGATTTTTTCTACTCCTTGAAATTTTTGGTTCATTATAAGGTCCACTCTCATCCTCAACCTGTTTCTGGCATGCATATCCACCACACTTAAAGCATTTTAGGATCATTTACAAGTCCCTGTCCAATAAAATTCTACCAAGATTTATTATTAGGGGCTGTACTAGTGGAATTTCCAGAACATGGATAGGAAAACCTTGGAGTTCGATTTTGATGCCTGAAATAATTTTGAATTTTTTTTTTTGCATACATGAACTCAAAAATTTTCATTTTGTTTTGCCTTATTTCTTTTTTGTTTACGAGAAAAATGGAAGAGTGAAAACTCAAGTTTGGTTCTGAAAACAAATTTAACATCCAAAATGGAAATGCACAAATACTGAGAGAGATAGTTCCAAAAAGTATCTGTGATTTTTAAGGATAGGCAAAAACTAGGTTGTTTGGCTCTGGTAAATATCCAACCATTTGAGAATTTTATTTTTTCTACTTCTTGAAAATTTTGGATTATTAGGTTTACTTGGAACCTCAACATGTTTCTGGCATTCATATCCTCCACACTTAAAGCATTTTAGGATCAGTTACATGTCCCTTTCCTTTAAAATTCCTCCACGCTTATTATTAGGGGCTGTACTAGTGGAATTTTCAGAACATGGATAACAAAACCTTGGAGTTCATTTTTAGTGCCTGAAATTATTTTGATATTTTTTTTCGTACATGAACTGAAAAATTATAATTTTGATATGCCTTATATCTTTTTTGTTGACGAGAAAAATGGGAGAGTGAAAACTCAAGTTTGGCTCTAAATGCAAATTTGAACATCCTAAATGGTAATGCACAAATGTTGAGAGAGATTGTTCAAAAAAGTATCTGTGATTTTTAAGGAGAGGCAAAAACTGGGTTGTTTGGCCCTGGTAAATATCCAACCACTTGAGAATTTGATTTTTTCTACTCCTTGAAATTTTTGGATCCTTATGTCTACTTGCATCCTCAACATCTTTCTGGCATGCATATCCACCACACTTAAAGCATGTTAGGATTAGTTACAAG
Organism: Aristolochia californica; assembly: GCF_029961685.1. Classification (NCBI taxonomy): domain Eukaryota; kingdom Viridiplantae; phylum Streptophyta; class Magnoliopsida; order Piperales; family Aristolochiaceae; genus Aristolochia; species Aristolochia californica. The sequence goes on from NW_027181771.1 coordinate 11,710,999, forward strand.
TCCCTTTCCTATAAAATTCCACCAGGCTTATTATTAGGGGCTATACTAGTGGAATTTCATGAACATGGACAACAAAACCTTGGAGTTCATTTGTAGTGCCTGAAATAATTTTGAAATTTTTTTTTGCATACATGAAGTCTAAAATTTTCATTTTGTTATGCATTATATCTTTTTTGTTTACGAGAAAAATGGAAGAGTGAAAACTCATGTTTGGATCTGAAAACAAATTTGAACATCCACAATGGAAATGCACAAATGCTGAGAGAGATAGTTCCAAGAAGTATCTGTGATTTTAAAGGATAGGCAAAAAGTGGGTTGTTTGGTCCGGGTAAATATCGAACCACTTGAGAATTTTTGGATCATTATTAGGTCCACTCTAATCCTCAACATGTTTCTGGCATGCATATCCACCACACTTAAAGCATGTTAGGATCAGTTACAAGTCCCTTTCCTATAAAATTCCTCCAAGCTTTATTATTAGGGGTTGTACTAGTGGAATTTCCAGAACATGGATAAGAAAACAATGGAGTTCATTTTTAGTGCCTGAAATAATTTTGAAATTATTTTTTTGCATACATGAATCCCAAATTTTTCTTTTTGTTATGCCTTTTTTTTTTTTTTGTTCACGAGAAAAATGGAAGAGTGAAAACGAAAGTTTGGATCTGAAAACAAATTTGAACATCCAAAATGGAAATGCACAAATGTTGAGAGAGATAGTTCCAAAAAGTATCTGTGATATTTAAGGATAGGCAAAAAGTGGGTTGTTTGGCCTGGTAAATATCCAACCACTTCAGAATTTGATTTTTTCTACTCCTTGAAATTTTTGGATCATTAGGTCCATTCTCATCCTCAACATGTTTCTGGCATGCATATCCACCAAACCAGTTACAAGTGCCTTTCCTATAAGATTCCACCAGGCTTAGTATTAGGGGCTGTACTAGTGGAATTTCCAAAACATGGATAACAAAACCTTTGAGTTCATTTTTAGTGTCTGAAATAATTTTGAACTTTTTTTTTTGCATACATGAACTCTAAAATATTCTCTTTGTTATGCCTTATTTCTTTTTTCTTTACGAGAAAAATGGAAGAGTGAAAACTCAAGTTTGGATCTGAAATCAAATTTGAACATCCAAAATGGAAATGCACAAATGCTTAGAGAGATAGTTCCAAAAAGTATCTGTGATTTTTGAGGATAGGCAAAAAGTGGGTTGTTTGACCCATGTAAATATCCAACCACTTCAGAATTTGATTTTTTCTACTCCTTGAAGTTTTGGATCATTTGGTCCATTCTCATCCTCAACATGTTTCTGGCATGCATATCCACCACACCAGTTACAAGTACCTTTCCTATAAAATTCCACCAGGCTTATTATTAGGCGCTGTACTAGTGGAATTTCCAAAACATGGATAACAAAACCTTTGAGTTCATTTTTGGTGTCTGAAATAATTTTGAACTTTTTTTTTTGCATACATGAACTCTAAAATATTCTTTTTGTTATGCCTTATTTCTTTTTTGTTTACGAGAAAAATGGAAGAGTGAAAACTCAAGTTTGGATCTGAAATCAAATTTGAACATCCAAAATGGAAATGGACAAATGCTGAGAGAGATAGTTCCAAAAAGTATCTGTGATTTTTAAGGATAAGCAAAAAGTGGGTTGTTTGGCCCTGGTAAATATCCAACCACTTGAGAATTTGATTTTTTCTACTCCATGAAATCTTTGGAACATTAGGTCCACTTGCATCCTCAACATGTTTCTGGCAAGCATATCCACCACACTTAAAGCATGTTTGGATCAGTTACAAGTCCCTTTCCTATAAAATTCAACCAGGCTTATTATTAGGGGCTGTACTAGTGGAATTTCCAGAACATGGATCACAAAACCTTGGAGTTCATTTTTAGTGCCTGAAATAATTTTGAATTGTTTTTTTTGGCAAACATGAACTCTAAAATTTTCATTTTGTTATGCATTATATATTTTTTGTTTACGAGAAAATTGGGAGAGTGAAAACTCAAGTTTGGGTCTGAAAACAAATTTGAACATCCAAAATGGAAATGTACAAATGCTGGGATAGATAGTTCCAAAAATTATCTGTGATTTTTTAGGATAGACAAAAAGTTGGTTGTATGGCCCTGGTAAATATCCAAGCACTTGAGAATTTAGTTTTTTTTACTCCTTCAAATTTTTGGATCATTAGGTCCACTTGCATCCTCAACATGTTTCTGGCATGCATATGCACGACACTTAAAGCATGTTAGGATCAGTTACAAGTCCCTTTTCTAGAAAATTCAACCAGGCTTGTTATTAGGGGATGCACTAGTGAAATTTCAAGAACATGGATAACAAAACCTTGGAGTTCATTTTAGTTCCTGAAATAATTTTGAAATGTTTTTTTTTCAGACATGAACTCTAAAATTTGCATTTTGTTATGCATTATATTATTTATGTTTACGAGAAAAATGGAAGTGTGAAAACTCAAGTTTAGATCTGAAAACAAATCTGAACATCCAAAATGGAAATGCACAAATGTTGAGAGAGATAGTTCCAAAAAGTATCTGTGATTTTTAAGGATAGGCAAAAAGTGGGTTGTTTGGCCCTGGTAAATATCCAACCACTTGAGAATTTGATTTTTTCTACTCCTTGAAATTTTTGGATCATTAGGTCCACTTGCATCCTCAACATGTTTCTAGAATGCATATCCACCACACTTAAAGGAAGTTAGGATCAGTTACAAGTCCCTTTCCTATAAAATTCAACCAGGCTTTTTATTAGGGACTGTACTAGTGGAATTTCCAGAACATTGATAACAAAACCTTGGAGTTCATTTTTAGTGCCTGAAATAATTTTGAAATTTTTTTTTTTGCAAACCTGATCTCTAAAATTTTCATTTTTTTATGCCTTATATCTTTTTTGTTTACGAGAAAAATGGAAGAGTGAAAACTCAAGTTTGGATCTGAAAAAAAATTTGAAAATCCAAAATGGGAATGCACAAATGCAGAGAGAAAGAGTTCCAAACAGTATCTATGATTTTTCAGGACAGACAAAAAGTGGGTTGTTTGGCCCTGGTAAAATTCCAACCACTTGAAAATTTGGTTTTTTCTACTCCTTGAAATTTTTAGATCATTAATTCCACTTGCATCCTCAACATGTTTCTGGCATGCATATCCACCACAGTTAAAGCATGTCAGGATCAGTTACAAGTCCCTTACCTATAAAATTCCACCAGGCTTATTATTAAGGGTTGTACTAGTGGAATTTCCAGAAAATGAATAACAAAACCTTGGAGTTCATTTTTAGTGCCTGAAATAATTTTGAAATTTTTTTTTTGCAAACATGAACTTTAAAATTTTCATTTTGTTATGCCTCATATCTTTTGAGTGACAACTGAAGTTTCGATCTGAAAACAAATTTAAACATCCAAAATGGAAATGCACAAATGCTGAGAGAGATAGTTCCGAAAAGTATTTGTGATTTTAAAGGATAGGCAAAAACTGGGTTGTTTGGCCCTGGTAAATATCCAACTACTTGAGAATTTGATTTTTTCTACTCGTTGAAATTTTTGGATCATTAGGTCCACTTGCATCCTCAACATGTTTCTGTCATACATATCCACCACACTTAAAGCATGTTAGGATCAGTTACAAGTCCCTTTCCTAGAAAATTCAACCAGGCTTGTTAATAGGGGCTGCACTAGTGAAATTTCAAGAACATGGATAACAAAACCAAGGAGTTCATTTTAGTTCCAGAAATAATTTTGAAATGTTTTTTTTGCAAATATGAACTCAAAAATTTTCATCTTGTTATGCATTTTATCATTTATCTTTACGAGAAAAATGGAAGTGTGAAAACTCAAGTTTGGATCTGAAAACAAATTTGAACATCCAAAATGGAAATGCACAAATGCAGGGAGAGAAAGTTCCAAAAAGTATCTGTGATTTTTCAGGATAGGCAAAAAGTGGGTTGTTTGGCCCTGGTAAATATCCAACCAATTGAGAATTTGATTTTTTCTACTCCTTGAAATTTGTGGATCATTAGGTCCACTTGCATCCTCAACATGTTTCTGGCATGCATATCCACCACACTTAAAGCATGTTAGGATCAATTACAAGTCCCATTCCTATAAAATTCCACAAGGCTTATTTTTAGGGGCTCTACTAGTTGAATTTCCAGAACATGGATAACAAAACCTTGGAGTTCATTTTTAGTGCCTGAAATAATTTTGAAATTTTTTTTTCAAACAATAACTCTAAAATTTTCATTTTTTATGCCTTATACCTTTTTTTTTACGAGAAAAATGGGAGAGTTAAAACTCAAGTTTGGATCTGAAAACAAATTTGAACATCCAAAATGGTAATGCACAAATGCTGAGAGAGATAGTTCCAAAAAGTATCAGTGATTTTTAAGGATAGGCAAAAAGTGGGTTGTTTGGCCGTGGTAAATATCCAACCACTTGGGAATTTGATTTTTTCTACCCCTTGAAATTTTTGGATCATTAGGTCCACTTGCTTCCTCAACATGTTTCTGGCATGCATATCCACCAAACTTAAAGCATGTTAGGATGAATTACAAGTCCCTTTCCTATAAAATTCCACCAGGCTTATTATTAGGGGTTGTACTAGTGGAATTTGCAGAACATGGATAACAAAACCTTGGAGTTCATTTTTAGTGCCTGAAATAATTTTGAAATGTTTTTTGTGCACACATGAACTCTAAAATTTTAATTTTTGTCTGCCTTATATCTTTTTTATTTTCGAGAAAAATGGAAGAGTGAAAACTCAAGTTTGGATCTGAAAACAAATTTTAACATCCAAAATGGAAATGCACAAATACTGAGAGAGATAGTTTCAAAAAGTATCTGAGATTTTTAAGGATAGCCAAAAAGTGGGTTGTTTGGCTCAGGTAAATATCCAACCACTTGAGAATTTGATTTTTTCAACTCCTTGAAATTTTTGGATCATTAGGTCCACTTGCTACCTGAACTTGTTCCTGGCATGTATATCCACCAATTATTAGGGTCCCCTTAAAGCCTGTTAGGATCAGTTACAAGTCTCTTTCTTATAAAATTCCACCCGGCTTATTATTAGGGGTTGTACTAGTGGAATTTCCAAAACATGGATAACAAAACCTTGGAGTTCATTTTTAGTGCCTGAAATAATTTTGAAATTTTTTTTTTGCACACATGAACTCTAAAATTTTAATTTTTTTCTGCCTTATAACTTTTTTGTTTATGAGAAAAATGGAAGAGTGAAAACTCAAGTTTGGATCTCAAAAAAAATTTGAAAATCCAAAATGGGAATGCACAAATGCAGAGAGAGAGAGTCCCAAAAAGTATCTATGATTTTTCAAGACAGACAAAAAGTGGGTTGTTTGGCCCTGGTAAATTTCCAACCACTTGAGAATTTGGTTTTTTCTACTCCTTGAAATTTTTAGATCATTAAGTCCACTTGCATCCTAAGCATGTTTCTGGCATGCATATCCACCACACTTAAAGCATGTCAGGATCAGTTACAAGTCCCTTACCTATAAAATTCCACCAGGCTTATTATTAAGGGTTGTACTAGTGGAATTTCCACAACATGGATAGCAAAACCTTGGAGTTCATTTTTAGTGCCTGAAATAATTTTGAAATTTTTTTTTTGCATACATGAACTTTATAATTTTCATTTGTTATGCCACATATCTTTTTTGTTTACGAGAAAAATGGAAGAGTGACAACACAAGTTTCGATCTGAAAACAAATTTGAACATCCAAAATGGAAATGCACAAATGCTGAGAGAGATAGTTCCGAAAAGTATTTGTGATTTTTAAGGATAGGCAAAAAGTGGGTTGTTTGGCCCTGGTAAATATCCAACGACTTGAGAATTTGATTTTTTCTACTCCTTAAAATTTTTGGATCATTAGGTCCACTTGCATCCTCAACATGTTTCTGGCATCCATATCCACTTCACTTAAAGCATATTAGGATCAGTTACAAGTCCCTTTCCAATAAAATTACAAAAGGCTTATTATTAGGGGCTGTACTAGTGGAATTTCCAGAACATGGATAACAAAACCTTGGAGTTCATTTTTAGTGCCTGAAATAATTTTGAAATGTTTTTTTTGCAAACATGAACTCTAAATTTTTCATTTTGTTATGCATTATAACTTTTATGCTTACGAGAAAAATGGAAGTGTGAAAACTCAAGTTTGGATCTAAAAACAAATTTGAACATCCAAAATGGAAATGCACAAATTCAGAGAGATAGTTCCAAAAAATATCTGTGATTTTTAAGGATAGGCAAAAAGTGGGTTGTTTGGCCCTGGTAAATATCCAACCACTTGAGAATTTGATTTTTTCTACTCCTTGAAATTTTTAGATCATTAGGTCCACTTTCATCCTCAACATGTTTCTGGCATGCATATCCACCACACTTAAAGCATGTTAGGATCAATTACAATTCCCATTCCTATAAACTTCCACCAGGTTTATTTTTAGGGGTTGTACTAGTTGAATTTCCAGAACATGGATAACAAAACTTAGGAGTTCATTTTTAGTGCCTGAAATAATTTTGAAATTTTTTTTTGCAAACATTAACTGTAAAATTTTCATTTTTTATGCCTTATATCTTTTGTTTTTACGAGAAAAATGGGAGAGTGAAAACTCAAGTTTGGATCTGAAAACAAATTTGAACATCCAAAATGGTAATGCACAAATGCTGAGAGACATAGTTCCAAAAAGTATCAGTGACTTTTAAGGATAGGCAAAAAGTGGGTTGTTTGGCCGTGGTAAATATCCAACCACTTGGGAATTTGATTTTTTCTACCCCTTGAAATTTTTTGATCATTAGGTCCACTTGCATCCTCCACTTGTTTCTGGCATGCATATCCACCACACTTAAAGCATGTTAGGATCAGTTACAAGTCCCTTTCCTATAAAATTCCACAAGGCTTATTATGAGGGGCTGTACGAGTGGAATTTGCAGAACATGGATAACAAAACCTTGGAGTTCATTTTTAGTGCCTGAAATAATTTTGAAATTTTTTTTGTGCACACATGAACTCTAAAATTTTAATTTTTGTCTGCCTTATATCTTTTTTATTTTTGAGAAAAATGGAAGAGTGAAAACTCAAGTTTGGATCTGAAAACAAATTTTAACATCCAAAATGGAAATGCACAAATACTGAGAGAGATAGTTTCAAAAAGTATCTGAGATTTTTAAGGATAGCCAAAAAGTGGGTTGTTTGGCTCAGGTAAATATCCAACCACTTGAGAATTTGATTTTTTCAACTCCTTGAAATTTTTGGATCATTAGGTCCACTTGCTACCTGAACTTGTTCCTGGCATGTATATCCACCAATTATTAGGGTCCCCTTAAAGCATGTTAGGATCAGTTACAAATCTCATTCTTATAAAATTCCACCCGGCTTATTATTAGGGGTTGTACTAGTGGAATTTCCAAAACATGGATAACAAAACCTTGGAGTTCATTTTTAGTGCCTGAAATAATTTTGAATTTTTTTTAAGCAAAAATCAACTCTAAAATTTTCATTTTGTGCTGCCTTAGATCTTTTTTGTTTAAGAGAAATATGGGAGAGTGAAAACTCAAGTTTGGATCTGAAAAAAAATTTGAACATCCAAAATGGAAATGCACAAATGCTGAGAGATATAGTTACAAAAAGTATCTGTGATTTTTAAGGATACGCAAAAGGTTGGTTGTTTGGCCCTGGTAAATATCCAACCACTTGAGAATTTTATTTTTTCAACTCCATGAAAATTTTTGATCATTAGGTCCACTTGCATCCTCAACATGTTTCTGGCATGCATATCCACTACACTTAAAGCATGTTAGGATCAGTCACAAGTCCCTTTCCGATAAAGTTCAACCAGGCCTATTATTAGGTGTTGTAATAGTGGAATTTCCAGAACATGGATAATAAAACCTTGGAGTTCATTTTTAGTGCCTGAAATAATTTTGAAATTTTTTTTTTTGTATACATGAACCCTAAAATTTTCATTTTATTATGCCTTATATCTTTTTTGATTACGAGAAAAATGGGAGAGTGAAAACTAGTGTTTGCATCTGAAATTAATTTTAGCATCTAAAATGGTAATGCACAAATGCTGAGAGAGAGTTCCAAAAGTGTCAATGAGTTTTAAGGATAGGCAAAAAGTGGGTTGTTTGGCCCTGGTAAATATCCAACCACTTGAGAATTTGATTTTTTCTACTCCTTGAAATTTTTGGATCACTAGGTCCACTTGCATCCTCAACATGTTTCTGGCATGCATATCCACCACACTTAAAGCATGTTAGGATCAGTTACAAGTCCCTTTCCTATAAAATTCCACCAAGCTTATTATTAGGGGCTGTACTAGTGGAATTTCCAGAACAAGGATAGCAAAACCTTGGAGTTCATTTTTAGTGCCTGAAATAATTTTGAAATTTTTTTTGCTTACATGACTTCTAAAATTTTCATTTTGTTTTGCCGTATATCTTTTTTGTTTACGAGAAAAATGGGAGAGCGAAAACTCAAGTTTGAATCTGAAAACAAATTTGAACATCCAAAATGGAAATGCACAAATGCTAAGAGAGATAGTTCCAAAAAGTAACGGTGATTTTTAAGGATAGGCAAAAAGTGGGTTCTTTGGCCCTGGTAGATATCCAACCACTTGAGAATTTGATTTTTTCTAATCCATGAAATTTTTGGATCATTAGGTACACTTGCATCCTCAACATGTTTCTGGCAAGCATATCCTCCACCTTTAAAGCATGTTAGGATCAGTTACAAGTCCCTTTCCCACAAAATTCCACCAATCTTACTATTAGGGGTTGTACTAGTGGAATTTCCAAAACATGGATAAAAAAACCTTGGAGTTAATTTTTAGTGCCAGAAATAATTTTGAAATTTTTTTTTTGCATACATGAACTCTAAAATTGTCATATTTTTATGCCTTATATCTTTTTTGTTTACGAGAAAAATGGGAGAGTGAAAACTCAAGTTTGGATCTGAAAACAAATTTGAACATCCAAAATGGAAATCCACAAATGTCGAGAGAGATAGTTCCAAAAAGTATATGTGATTTTTAAGGATAGGCAAAAAGTGGGTTGTTTGGCCCTCTTAAATATACAACCACTTGAGAATTTAATTTTTTCTACTCCTTGATATTTTTGGATCATTAGGTCCACTTGCATCCTCAACATGTTTCTGGCATGCATTTCCATCACACTTAAAGCTCGTTAGGATCAGTTCCAAATCCTTTTCCTATAAAATTCCACCAGGCTTATTATTAGGCACTGTACTAGTGGAATTTCCAGAACATGGATAACAAAACCTTGGAGTTCATTTTTAGTGCCTGAAATAATTTTAAAATTTTTTCTTCCATACATGAACTCTAAAATTTTGATTTTGGTATGCCATATATCTTTTTTGTTTACGAGAAAAATGGGAGAGTGAAAACTCAAGTTTGGATTTAAAAACAAATTTGAACAACCAAAACGGAAATGCACTAATGGTGAGAGAGATAGTTCCAAAAATTATCTGTGATTTTTAAGGATAGGCAAAAAGTGGGTTGTTTGGCCCTTGTAAATATCCAACCACTTGAGAATTTGATTTTTTCGAATCCATGAAATTTTTGGATCATTAGGTCCACTTGCATCCTCAACATTTTTCTGGCATGAATATCCACCACACTTAAAGCATGTTAGGATCAGTTACAAGTCTGTTTCCTATAAAATTCCACGAAGGTTATTATTAGGGGCTGTACTGGTGGAATTTCCAGAACATGGATAAAAAAACCTTGGAGTTCATTTTTAGTGCCTGAAATAATTTAAAATTTTTTTTTTTGCATACATGAACTCTAAAATTTTAATTTTAATATGCCTTATTTCTTTTTTTTTACGAGAAATATGGAAGAGTGAAAACTCAAGTTTGGATCTGAAAACAAATTTGAACATCCAAAATGGAAATGCACAAATGCTGAGAGAGATAGTTCCAAAAAGTATCTGTGATTTTTAAGGATAGTCAAAAAGTGGGTTGTTTGGCCCTGGTAAATATCCAACCACTTCAGAATTTGATTTTTTCTACTCCTTGAAATTTTTGGATCATTAGGTCCACTTGCGTCCTCAACATGTTTCTGGCAAGCATATCCAGCACACTTAGAGCATGTTAGGATCAGTTACACGTCCCTTTCCTATAAAATTCCACCAAGCTTATTATTAGGGGCTGTACTAGTGGAATTTCCAGAACATGGATAACAAAACCTTGCAGTGCATTTTTAGTGCGTGAAATAATTTTGAAATTTTTTTTTTTTTTGCATATATGAACTCTAAAATTGTCATATTTTTATGCCTTATATCTTTTTTGTTTACGAGAAAAATGGGAGAGTGAAAACTCAAGTTTGGATCTGAAAACAAATTTGAACATCCAAAATGGAAATGCACAAATGCTGAGAGAGATCGTTCCAAAAAGTAATTGTGATTTTTAAGGATAGGCTAAAAGTGGGTTGTTCGGCCTAGGTAAATATCCAACCACTTGAGAATTTGATTTTTTCTACTCCTTGAAATTTTTGGATCATTAGGTCCACTTGCATCCTTTACATGTTTCTGGCATGCATATCCACCACACTTAAAGCATGTTAGGATCAGTTACAAGTCTCGTTCCTATAAAATTCCACCAAGCTTATTATTAGGGGCTGTACTAGTGGAATTTCAAGAACCAGGATAAGAAAACCTTGGAGTTCATTTTTAGAGCGTGAAATATTTTTCAAAATTTTTTTGCATTCTTGAACTCTAAAATTTTCATTTTGTTATGCCTTATATCTTTTATGTTTACGAGAAAAATGGGAGAGTGAAAACTCAAATTTGGATTTAAAACAAATTTGAACATCCAAAATGGAAATGCACAAATGCTAAGAGAGATAGTTTCAAAAAGTATCTGTGATTTTTACGGATGGCAAAATGTGGGTTGTTTGGCCCTAGTAAATATCCAACCACTTGAGAATTTGATTTTTTTTAATCCATGAAATTTTTGGATCATTAGGTCCACTTGCATCCTCAACATGTTTCTGGCATGCATATCCACCACACTTAAAGCATATTAGGATCAGTTACAAGTCCCTCTCCTATAAAATTCCACCAAGCTTATTATTAGGGGCACTACTAGTGAAATTTCCAGAACATGGATAACAAAACCTTGGAATTCTTTTTCAGTGCCTGAAATAATTTTGAAATTTAGTTTTTGCATATATGAACTCCAAAATTTTCATTTTTTTATGGCTTATATCTTTTTTGTTTACAAGAAAAATGGGAGAATGAAAACTCAAGTTTGGGCCTGAAAACAAATATGAACATCCAAAATGGAAATGGACAAATGCTGAGAGAGATAGTTCCAAAATGTATCTGTGATTTTTAAGGATAGGTAAAAAGTGGGTTGTTTGGTCCTAGAAAATATCCAACCAATTGAGAATTTAATTTTTTCTACTCCTTGAAATTTTTGGATCATTAGGTCCACTTGCATCCTCAACATGTTTTCCGCATGCATATCCATCACACTTAAAGCACGTTAGGATCAGCTACAAGTCCCTTTTCCTATAAAATTCCACCAGTCTTATTATTAGGCGTTGTACTAGTGGAATTTCCAGAACATGGATAAAAAAACCTTGGAGTCCATTTTTAGTGCCTGAAATAATTTTGAAATTTTTTTTTGCATACATGAACTCTAAAATTTTCATTTTGTTATGCCTTATATCTTTTCGTTTACCAGAAAAATGGGAGAATGAAAACTCAAGCTTGGATTTGAAAACAAATTTGAACATCCAAAATGGAAATGCACAAATGCTGAGAGAGATACTTCCAAAAAGTATCTGCGATTTTAAGGTTGGGCAAAAAATGGGTTGTTTGGCCCTAGTAAATATCCAACCACTTGAGAATTTGATTTTTTCTAATCCTTGAAATTTTTTGATCATTAGGTCCACTTGCATCCTCAACATTTTTCTGGCACGCATATCCACCACACTTAAACATGTTAGGATAAGTTACAAGTCTCTTTCCTATAAAATTCACCCGGGCTTATTATCAGGGGTTGTACTAGTGGAATTTCAGAACATGGATAACAAAACCTTGGAATTTATTTTTAGTGCCTGAAAAAATTTTAAATTTTTTTTTAGCATACATGAACTCTAAAATTTTCATTTTGTTATGCCTTATATCTTTTTTGTTTACGAGAAAAATGGGAGAGTCAAAACTCAAGTTTGTGTCTAAAAACAAATTTGAACATCCAAAATGGAAATGCACAAATGCTTAGAGAGATAGTTCCAAAAAGTGGGTTGTTTGGACCTGGAAAATATCCAACCACATGAAATTTTGATTTTTTCTCTCCTTAAAAATTTTGGATCATTAGGTCCACTTGCATCCTCAACAAGATTCTGGCATGCATATCCACCACACTTAAAGCATATTGGGATCAGTTACAAGTCCCTTTCCTATAAAATTCTACCAAACTTATTATTAGGGGTTGTACTAGTGGAATTTCCAGAACATGGATAACAAAACCTTGGAGGTCATTTTTAGTGCCTAAAATAATTTTGAATTTTTTTTTTTTTTGGCATTCTTGAACTCTAAAATTTTCATTTTATTATGCCTTATATCTTTTTAGTTTACGAGAAAAATGGGAGAGTTAAAACTTAAGTTTGGATTTGAAAAAAATTTGAACATCCAAAATGGTATTGCACAAATGCTATGAGAGATAGTTCCAAAAAGTATCTGTGATTTTTAAGGATAGGCAAAAAGTGGGTTGTTTGGCCGTGGTAAACATTCAACCACTTGAGAATTTGATTTTTTCTACTCCCTGATATTTTTGGATCTCTAGGTCCACTTACATCCTCAACATGTTTCTGGCATGTATATCCATCACACTTAAAGCACGTTAGGATCAGTTACCAGTCCCTTTTCCTATAAAATTCCACCAGGCTTATTATTAGGCGCTGTACTAGTGGAATTTCCAAAACATGGCTAACAAAACCTTGGAGTTCATTTTAAGTGCCTGAATTAATTTTGAATTTTTTTTTTGCATACATTAACTCTAAAATTTTCATTTTGTTATGCCTTATATCTTTTTTTTTTACGAGAAAAATGGGAGAATGAAAACTCAAGCTTGGATTTGAAAATAAATTTGAACATCCAAAATGGAAATGCACAAATGCTGAGAGAGATACTTCCAAAAAGTATCTGTGATTTTTGAGGTTAGGCAAAAAATGGGTTGTTTGGCCCTAGTAAATATCCGACCACTTGAGAATTTGATTTTTTCTAATCCAAAAAATTTTTGGATCATTAGGTCCACTTGCATCCTCAACACGTTTCTGGCATGCATATCCACCACACTTAAAGCATGTTAGGATCAGTTACAAGTGCCTTTCCTATAAACTTCCACCAAGCTTAATATTAGGGGTTGTACTAGTGGAATTTCCAAAACATGGATAACAAAACCTTGGAGTTCATTTTTAGTGCCTGAAATAATTTTGAAATTTTTTTTTTTGCATACATGAACTCTAAAATTTTCATTTTGTCATGCCTTATTTCATTTTTGTTTACAAGAAATATGGAAGAGTGAAAACTCAAGTTTGGATCTGAAAACAAATTTGAACATCCAAAATGGAAATGCACAAATGCTGAGAGAGATAGTTCCAAAAAGATAGTGTGATTTTTAAGGATAGGCAAAAAGTGGGTTGTTTGGCCCTAGTAAATATCCAACCACTTGAGAATTTGATTTTTTCTACTGCTTCAAATTTTTGGATCAATAGCTCCACTTGCTTCCTCAACATGTTTCTGGCATGCATATCCACCACACTTAAAGCATGTTAGGATCAGTTACAAGTCCCTTTCCTATAAAATTCCACCAAGCTTTTTATTAGGGGTTGTACTAGTGGAATTTCCAGAAATTTGATAACAAAACCTTGGAGTTCATTTTTAATGCATGAAATAATTTTTAAATTTTTTTTTTTTGCATACTTGAACTCTAAAATTGTCATATTTTTATGCCTTATATCTTTTGTTGATTACGAGAAAAATGGGAGAATGAAAACTCAAGTTTGGATCTGAAAAAAAATTTAAACATCCAAAATGGAAATGTACAAATGCTGAGAAAGATAGTTCCAAAAAGTATCTGTGATTTTTAAGGATAGGCAAAAAGTGGGTTGTTTGGCCCTAGTAAATATCCAGCCAATTGAGAATTTAATTTTTTCTACTCCTTGAAATTTTTGGATCATTAGGTCCACTTGCATCCTCAAGTTTTTTTTGGCATGCATATCCATCACAGGTAAAGCACGTTAGGATCAGTTACAAGTCCCTTTCCTATAAAATTCCACCAAGCTTACTATTCGGGGCTGTACTAGTGGAATTTCCAGAACATGGATAACAAAACCATGGAGTTCATTTTTAGTGCCTGAAATAATTTTGAAATTTTTTTTTGCATTCATGAACTCTAAAATTTTCATTTTCTTATGCCTAATATATTTTTTTTACGAGAAAAATGGGAGAGTGAAAACTCAAATTTGGATCTGAAAACAAATTTGAACATCCAAAATGGAAATGCACAAATGCTGAGAGAGATAGTTCCAAAAATTATCTGTGATTTTTAAGGATAGGCAAAAAGTGGGTTGTTTGGCCCTAGTAAATATCCAACCACTTGAGAATTTGATTTTTTCTAATCCATGAAATTTTTGGATCATTAGGTCCACAAGCATCCTCAACATGTTTCTGGCCTGCATATGCACCACACTTAAAGCATGTTAGGATCAGTTACAAGTCCCTTACCTAAAAAATTTCACAAAACTTATTATTAGGGGTTGTACTAGTGGAATTTCCCGAACATGGATAACAAAACCTTGGAGTTCATTTTTAGTTTCTGAAATAATTTTGAAATTTCTTTTTGCCATACATGAACTCTAGAATTTTCATTTTGCTATGCCTTATATGTTTTTTTTTACGAGAAAAATGGGAGAGTGAAAACTCATGTTTGGATCTGAAAACAAATTTGAACATCCAAAATTGAAACGCACAAATGCTGAGAGAGATAGTTCCAAAAAGTATCTGTGATTTTTAAAGATAGGCAAAAAGTGGGTTGTTTGGCCCTGGTAAATATCCAACCACTTGAGAATTTGATTTTTTCTAATTCATGAAATTTTTGGATCATTAGGTCCACAAGCATCCTCAACATGTTTCTGGCATGCATATGCACCACACCTAAAGCATGTTAGGATCGGTTACAAGTCCCTTTCCTATAAAATTCCACCAAGCTTATTATTAGGGGCTGTAGTAGTGGAATTTCCAAAACATGGATAACAAAACCATGGAGTTCATTTTTAGTGTCTGAAAAAATGTTGAAATTTTTTTTTCATACATGAACTCTAAAATTTTCATTTTGTTATGCCTTTTATATTTTTTGTTTACGAGAAAAATGGGAGAGTGAAAACTCGAGTTTGGATCTGAAAAAAAATTCGAACATCCAAAATGGAAAAGCACAAATGCTGAGAGAGATAGTTCCAAAAAGTATATGTGATTTTTAAGGATAGGCAAAAAGTGGGTTGTTTGGCCCTGGTAAAAATCCAACCACTTGAGAATTTCGTTTTTTCTACTCCTTGAAATTTTAGGATCATTAGGTTCACTTGCATCCTCAACATGTTTCTGGCAAGCATATCCACCACCTTTAAAGCATGTTAGGATCAGTTACAAGTCCCTTGCCTAAAAAATTCCACCAATCTTATTATTAGGGGCTATACTAGTGGAATTTCCAAAACATGGATAACAAAACCTTGGAGTTCATTTTTAGTGCCTGAAATAATTTTGAAATTTTTTTTTTGCATACATGAGATCTAAAATTGTCATATTTTTATGCCTTATATCTTTTTTGTTTACGAGAAAAATGGGAGAGTGAAAACTCAAGCTTGGATCTGAAAACAAATTTAAACTTCCAAAATGGAAATGCACAAATGCTGAGAGAGATCGTCCCAAAAAGTATCTGTGATTTTTAAGGATAGGCAAAAAGTGGGTTTATTCACCCTGTTAAATATCCAACCACTTGAGATTTTCATTTTTTCTACTCCTTGAAAATTTTGGATCATTAGGTCCACTTGCATCCTCAACATGTTTTTGGCATGCATATCCACCACACTTATAGAATGTTAGGATCAGTTACAAGTCCCTTTCCTATAAAATTCCACCAAGCTTATTTTTAGGGGTTGTACTAGTGGAATTTCCAGAACAGGGATAACAAAACCTTGGAGTTCATTTTTATTGCCTGAATAATTTTGAAAATTTTATTTTGCATACATAAACTCTAAAATTGGCATATTTTTATGCCTTATATGTTTTTTGTTTACGAGAAAAATGGGAGAGTGAAAACTCAAGTTTGGATCTGAAAAAAAATTCGAACATCCAAAATGGAAAAGCACAAATGTTGAGAGAGATAGTTCCAAAAAGTATATGTGATTTTTAAGGATAGGCAAAAAGTGGGTTGTTTGGCCCTGGTAAAAATCCAACCACTTGAGAATTTTATTTTTTCTACTCCTTGAAATTTTATGATCATTAGGTCCACTTGGATCCTCAACATGTTTCTGGCATGCATATCCACGACACTTAAAGCATGTTAGGATCAGCTACAAGTACTTTTCTATGAAATTCAACCAAGCTTATTATTAGGGGTTGTACTGGTGGAATTTCCAGAACATGGATAACAAAACCTTGGAGTTCATTTTTAGTGCCTGAAAAAATTTTGAATTGTTTTTTTTGCATACATGAAAACTTAAATTTTCATTTTGTCATGCCTTATTTCATTTTTTTTTACGAGAAATATGGAAGAGTGCAAACTCAAGTTTCGATATGAAAACAAATTTGAACATCCAAAGTGGAAATGCACAAATGCAGAGAGAGATAGTTCCAAAAAGTATCTGGGATTTTTAAGGATAGGCAAAAAGTGGGTTGTTTGGCCCTGGTAAATATCCAACCACTTGAGAATTAGATTTTTTCTACTCCTTGAAGTTTTTGGATCAATAGGTCCACTTGCATCCTCAACATGTTTCTGGCATGCATATCCACCACATTTAAAGCATGTTTGGATCAGTTACAAGTCCCTTTCCTATAAAATTCCACCAGGCTTATTATTAGGGGCTGTACTAGTGGAATTTCCAGAACATGGATAACAAAACCTTGGAGTTCATTTTTATTGCCTGAAATAATTTTGAAATTTTTTTTGGCATGCATGATCTTTAAAATTGTCATATTTTTATGCCTTATATCTTTTTTGTTTACGAGAAAAATGGGAGAGGGAAAACTCCAGTTTGGATCTTAAAACAAGTTTGAAGATCCAAAATGGAAATGCAGAAATGCTAAGAAAGATCGTTCCAAAAAGTATCTGTGATTTTTAAGGATAGGAAAAAAGAGGGTTGGTTGGCCGTAGTAAATATCCAACCACTTGAGAATTTTATTTTTTCTACTCCTTGAAATTTTTGGATCATTAGGTCCACTTGCATCCTTTACATGTTTCTGCCATGCATATCCACCACACTTAAAGCATGTTAGGATCAGTTCCATGTCCCTTTCCTATAAAATTCCACCAAGCTTATTATTAGGGGCTGTACTAGTGGAATTTCTAGAACATGGATAACCAAACCTTGGAGTTCATTTTTAGTGCCTGAAATAATTTTGAAATTTTTTTTGCATACTAGAACTCTAAAATTTTCATTTTGTTATGCCTTATATCTTTTATGTTTACGAGAAAAATGGGAGTGTGAAAACTTAAGTTTGGATCTGAAGACAAATTTGAACATCCAAAATGGACATGCACAAATGCTGAGAAAGATAGTTCCAAAATGTATCTATGATTTTTATGGATAGGCAAAAAGTGGGTTGCTTGGCCCAGGTAAATATCCAACCACTTGAGAATTTGATTTTTTCCACTCGTTGAAATTTTTGGATCATTAGGTCCACTTGCATCCTCAACATGTTTCTGGCATGCATATCCACCACACTTAAAGCATGTTAGGATCAGTTACAAGTCTCTTTCCTATAAACTTCCACCAGGCTTATTATTAGGGGCTGTACTAGTGGAATTTCCAGACCATGGATAACAAAACCTTGGAATTCATTTTTAATGCCTGAAAAAAATTTAAATATTTTTTTAGCATTCATGAACTCTAAAATTTTCATTTGTTATGCCTTATATCTTTTTTGTTTACGAGAAAAATGGGAGAGTCAAAACTCAAGTTTGGGTCTGAAAACAAAATTGAACATCCAAAATGGAAATGGACAAATGCTGAGAGAGATAGTTCCAAAAAGTATACGTGATGTTTTAAGGATAGGGAAAAAGTGGGTTGTTTGGCCCTGGTAAATATCCAACCACTTGAAGTTTTGGTTTTTTCTACTCCTTGAAATTTTTGGATCATTAGGTCCACTGGCATCCTCAACATGTTTCTGGCATGCATATGCACCACACTTAAAGCATGTTAGGATCTGTTACATGTCCCTTTCCTATAAAATTCCACCAAGCTTATTATTAGGGTTGTACTAGTGGAATTTCCAGAACATGGATAACAAAACCCTGGAGATCATTTTTAGTGCCTGAAATAATTTTGAAATTTTTTTTTTGCATACAAGTACTCTAAAATTTTCATTTTGTTATGCCTTATTTCTATTTTGTTTACGAGAAATTTGAAAGAGTTAAAACTCAAGTTTGGATCTTAAAAAAAAATTGAACATCCAAAATGGAAATGCACAAATGCTGAGAGAGATAGTTCCAAAAAGTATCTGTGATTTTTAAGGATAGGCAAAAAGTGGCCCTGGTAAATATCCAACCACTTGAGAATTTGATTTTTTCTAATCCATGAAATTTTTGGATCATCAGGTCCATTTGCATCCTCAACATGTTTTTGGCATGCTTATCCACCACACTTAAAACATGTTTGGATCTGTTACAAGTCGCTTTCCTATAAAATTCCACCAGGCATATTATTAGGGGCTGTACTAGTGGAATTTCCAGAACATGGATAACAAAACATTGGAGTTCATTTTTAGTGCCTGAAATAATTTTGAATTTTTTTTTTTGCATACATGAACTCTAAAATTTTCATTTTATTATGCCTTATATCCTTTTTGTTTACTAGAAAAATGGGAGAGTGAAAACTCTAGTTTGGATTTGAAAACAAATTTGAACATCCAAAATGGTAATGCACAAATGCTATGAGAGATAGTTCCAAAAACTATTTTTGATTTTTAAGGATAGGCAAAACGTTGGTTGTTGTGCCCTGGTAAATATCCAACCACTTGAGAATTTGATTTTTTCTACTCCTTGATATTTTTGGAACATTAGGTCCACTTGCATCCTCAACATGTTTCTAGCATTCATATCCACCACACTTAAAGCATGTTAGGATCAGTTACAAGTCCCTTTCCTATAAAATTTCACCAGGCTTATTATTAGGGGTTGTACTAGAGCAATTTCCATAACATGGATAACAAAACCTTGGAGTTCATTTTTAGCGCTTGAAATAATTTTGAAATTTTTTTTTTAGCAAACATCAACTCTAAAATTTTCATTTTGTAATGCATTATATCTTTTTTTTTTACGAGAAAAATGGGAGAGTAAAAACTCAAGTTTGGATCTGAAAACAAATTTGAACATCCAAAATGGAAATGCACAAATGCTGAGAGAGAAAGTTCCAAAAAGTATCTGTGATTTTTAAGGATAGGCAAAAAGTTGGTTGTTTGGCCTGGTAAATATTCAACCACTTGAGAATTTGATTTTTCTACACCTTGAAATTTTTAGATCATTAGGTCCACTTGCATCCTCAACATGTTTCTGGCATGCATATCCACCACACTTAAAACATGTTAGGATTAGTTACAAGTCCCTTTCCTGTAAAATTTCACCAGGCTTATTATTAGGGGCTGTACTAGTGGAATTTCCAGAACATGGATAACAAAACCTTGAAGTTCATTTTTAGTGCCTGAAAAAATTTTGAATTTTTTTTTTGTGCATACTTGTTGTCTAAAATTTTCATTTTGCTATGCCTTATATCTTTTTTGTTTACGAGAAAAATGGGAGAATGAAAACTCAAATTTGGATCTGAAAACAAATTTGAACATCCCAAATGGAAATGCACAAATGCTGAGAGAGATAGTTCCAAAAAGTATCTGTGATATTTTATGATAGGCAAAAATTGGGTTGTTTGGCCCTGGTAAATATCCAACCACTTGAGAATTTGATTTTTTGCACTCCTTGAATTTTTTGGATCATTAGGTCCACTTGCATCCTCAACATGTTTCTGGCATGCATATCCACCACACTTAAAGCATGTTAGGATCAGTTACAAGTTTCTTTCCTATAAAATTCCACAAGCCTTATTATTAGGGGTTGTAGTAGTGCAATTTCCAGAACATGGATAACAAAACCTTTGAATTCATTTTTAGTGCCGGAAAAAATTTTAAATTTTTTTTTAGCATACATGAACTCTAAAATTTTCATTTTGTTATGCCTTATATCTTTTTTTTTAACGAGAAAAATGGGAGAGTGAAAACTCAAGTTTTGGTCAGAAAACAAATTTGAACATCCAAAATGGAAATTCACAAATGCTGAGAGAGATAGTTCCAAAAAGTAAAAGTGATTTTTAAGGTTAGGCAAAAAGTGGGTTGTTTGGCCCTGGTAAATATTCAACCACTTGAGAATTTGATTTTTTCTACTCCTTGAAATTTTTGGATCATTAGGTCCACTTGTATCCTCAACATGTTTCTGGCTTGCAAATCCACCACACTTAAAGCATGTTAGGATCAGTTAGAAGTCCCTTTCCTGTAAAATTCAACAAGCCTTATTATTATGGGTTGTACTAGTGGAATTTCCAGAACATGGATAACAAAACCTTGGAGTTCATTTCTAGAGCCTGAAATAATTTTGAACTTTTTTTTTCATACATGAACTCTAAAATTTCATTTTGTTATGCCTTATATCTTTTTTGTTTACAAGAAAAATGGGAGAGTGAAAACTCAAGTTTTGGTCTGAAAACAAATTTGAACATCCAAAATGGAAATGCACAAATGCTGAGAGAGATAGTTCCAAAAAGTATCTGTGTTTTTTAAGCATAGGCAAAAAGTGGGTTGTGTGGCCCTGGTAAATATCCAACCACTTGAGAATTTGATTTTTTCTTCCTGAAATTTTTGGATCATTCGGTCCATTTGCAACCTCAACATGTTATTGGCATGCATATCCACCACACTTAAAGCATGTGAGGATCAGTTACAAGTCCCTTTCCTATAAAATTCTACCAGGCTTATTATTAGGGGTTGTACTAGTTGAATTTCAAGAACATGGATAACAAAACCTTGGAGTTCATTTATAGTGCCTGAAATAATTTTGAAATTTTTTTTTTTGCATACATGAACTTTAAAATTTTCATTTTGTTTTGCCTTATATCTTTTTTAGTTAGAAGAAAAATGGGAGAGTGAAAACTCAAGTTTGGATCTGAAAACAAATTTGAACATCCAAAACTGAAATGTACAAATGCTGAGAGAGATAGTTTCAAAAAGTATCTGTGATTTTTATGGATAGGCAAAAAGTGGGTTGTTTGGCCTTGGTAAATATCCAACCACTTAAAAATTTGATTTTTTCTACTCCTTGAAATTTTTTGATCATTAGGTCCACTTGCATCCTCAACATGTTTCTGGCATGCATATCCATCACGCTTAAAGCACGTTAGGATCAGTTACAAGTCCCTTTCCTATAAAATTCCACCAGGCTTATTATTAGGCGTTGAAATTTTTTTTTCCATACAAGAACTTTAAAATTTTCATTTTGTTTTGCCTCATATCTTTTTTGTTTATGAAAAAAAAGGAAGAGTGAAAACTCAAGTTTGGATCTGAAGACAAATTTGAACATCCAAAATGGACATGCACAAATGCTGAGAGACAAAGTTCAAAAAATTATCTGTGATTTTTATGGATAGACAAAAAGTGGGTTGTTTGGCCCAGGTAAATATCCAACTACTTGAGAATTTGATTTTTTCTATTCCTTGAAATTTTTGGAGCATTAGGTCCACTTGCATCATCAACATGTTTCTTGCATGCATATCCGCCACACTTAAAGCATGTTAGGATCAATTACAAGACCCTTTCCTTTAAAATTCCACCAAGCTTAATATTAGGGGTTGTACTAGTGGAATTTCATGAACATGGATAACAAAACCTAGGAGTTCATTTTTAGTGGGTAAAATAATATTAAAATTTTTTTTGCATACAAGAACTCGAAAATTTTCATTTTGTTCTGCCTTACATCTTTTTTTTATACGAGAAAAATGGAAACTCAAGTTCGGATCTGAAAAAAAATTTTAACATCGAAAATGGAAATCCACAAATGCTGAGAGAGATCGTTCCAAAAAGTATCTGTGATTTTTATGGATAGGCAAAAAGTGGGTTGTTTGGCCCAGGTAAATATCCAACCAATTAAGAATTTGATTTTTTCTACTCCTTGAAATTTATGGATCATTAGGTCCAGTTCGATCCTCAACTTGTTTCTGGCAAGCATATCCACCAAACTTAAAGCATGTTAGGATCAGTTACAAGTCCCTTTCCTATAAAATTCCACCAAGCTTATTATTAGGGGCTGTACTTGTGGAATTTCCAGAACATGGATAACAAAACCTTTGAGTTCATTTTTAGCGCGTGAAATAATTTTGAAATTTTTTTAACTTACATAACTCTAAAATTTTCATTTTGTTATGCCTAACATCTTTTTTGTATACGAGAAAAATGGGAGAGTGAAAACTCAAGTTTGGATTAGAAAACAAATTTGAACATCCAAAATGGAAATGCACAAATGCAGAGAGAGATAGTTCCAAAAAGTATCTGTGATTTTTAAGGATAGGCAAAAAGTGGGTTCTTTGGCTCTGGTAAATATCCAACCACTTGAGAAATTGATTTTTTCTACTCCTTGAAATTTTTGGATAATTAGGTCCACTTGCAACCTCAACATGTTCCTGGCATGCATATCCACCACTTATTAGGATCCATTTAAAGCATGTTAGGATCAGTTACAAGTCCCTTTTCCTACAAAATTCCACCAGGCTTATTATTAGGGGCAGTACTAGTGGAATTTATAGAACATGGATAACAAAACCTTGGACTTCATTTTTTGTGCCTGAAATAATTTTGAAATATTTTTTTAGCAAACATGAACTCTAAAATTTTCATTTTGTTATGCCTTATATCTTTTTTGTTTACGAAAAAAATTGGAGACTGAAAACTCAAGTTTGGATCTGAAGACAAATTTGAACATCCAAAATGGACATGCACAAATGCTGAGAGAGAAAGTTCCAAAAAGTATATGTGATTTTTATGGATAGGCAAAAAGTGGGTTGTTTGGCCCAGGTAAATATCCAGCTTCTTGAGAATTTTATTTTTTCTATTCCTTAAAATTTTTGGATCATTAGGTCCAGTTGCATCATCAACATGTTTCTTGCATGCATATCCGCCACACTTAAAGCATGTTAGGATCAGTTACAAGTCCCTTTCCTATAAAATTTCACCAAGCTTATTATTAGGGGCTGTACTAGTGGAATTTCATGAACATGGATAAAAAAACCTTGGAGTTCATTTTTACTGGGTGAAATAATTTTAAAATTTTTTTTGCATACAAGAACTCTAAAATTTTCATTTTGCTATGCCATACATCTTTTTTTTATACGAGAGAAATGGAAACTCAAGTTTGGATCTGAAAATAAAATTTGAACATCCAAAATGGAAATGTACAAATGCTGAGAGAGATCGTTCCAAAAAGTATCTGTGATTTTTAAGGATAGGCAAAAAGTGGGTTGTTTGGCTCTGGTAAATGTCCAACCACTTAAGAATTTGATTTTTTCTACTCCTTGAAATTTTTGGATCATTAGGTCCACTTGCATCCTCAACATGTTCCTGACATGCATATCCACCAGTTATTAGGGTCGACTTAAAGCATGTTAGGATCAGTTACAAGTCCCTTTCCTACAAAATTCCACCAGGCTTATTAATAGGGGTTGTACTAGTGGAATTTCCAGAACATGGATATAAAAACCTTGGAGTTCATTTTTAGTGCTTCAAAAAATTTTGAATTTTTTTTTTCTGCATACATGACCTCTAAAGTATTCATTTTGTTATGCCTTATATCTTTTTCGTTTATGAGAAAAATAGGAGAGTGAAAACTCAAGTTTTGGTCTGAAAACAAATTTGAACATCCAAAATGGAAATGCACAAATGCTGAGAGAGAGAGTTCCAAAAAGTATATGTGATTTTTAAGGATTGGGAAAAAGTGGGTTGTTTGACCCTAGTAAATATTCAACCACTTGAGAATTTGATTTTTTTCTACTCCTTGAAATTTTTGGATCATTAGGTCCACTTGCATCCGCAACATGTTTTTGGCATGCATATCCACGACACTTAAAGCATGTTAGGATTAGTTAAAAGTCCCTTTCTTATAAAATTCCACCAGGCTTATTATTAGGGGCTGTACTGGACGAATTTCTACAACATGGATAACAAAACCTTGGAGTTCATTTTTAGTGCCTGAAATAATTTTGAATTTTTTTTTTTTGCATACATGATCTCTAATATTTTCATTTTGCTATGCCTTATATCTTTTTTGTTTACGAGAAAAATGGGAGAGTGAAAACTCAAGTTTGGATCTGAAAACAAATTTGAACATCCAAAATGGAATTGCACAAATGCTGAGAGAGATAATTCCCAAAAGTATCTGTGATTTTTAAGGACAGGAAAAAAGTGGGTTGTTTGGCCCTGGTAAATATCCAACCACTTGAGAATTTGATTTTCTCTAATCCTTGAAATTTTTGGATCATTAGGTCCGCTTGCATCCTCAACATGTTTCTGGCAAGCATATCCACCACACCTAAAGCATGTTCGGATCTGTTACAAGTCCCTTTCCTATAAAATTCCACGAAGCTTATTATTAGGGGTTGTACTAGTGTAAATTCCAAAACATGGATAACAAAACCTTGGACTTCATTTTTAGTGCCTGAAATAATATTGAAATTTTTTTTTTGCATACATGAACTCTAAAATTGTCATATTTTTATGCCTTACATCTTTATTGTTTACTTGAAAAATGGGAGAGTGAAAACTCAAGTTTGGATCTGAAAACAAATTTGAACATCCAAAATGGAAATGAACAAATGCTGAGAGAGAGATCGTTCCAAAAATTATCTGTGATTTTTAAGGACAGGCAAAAAATGGGTTGTTTGGCCGATGTAAATATCCAACCACTTGAGAATTTGAGTTTTTTGTACTCCTTGAAATTTTTGGATCATTAGGTCCACGTGTGTCCTTTACATGTTTCTGGCATGCATATCCATCTCACTTAAAGCATGTCAGGATCAGTTACAAGTCCCTTTCCTATAAAATTCCACCAAGCTTATTATTATGGGTTGTACTATTGGAATTTCCAGAACATGGATAAGAAAACCTTGGAGTTTATTTTTAGTGCCTGAAATAATTTTGAAATTTTTTTGGCATACTTGATCTCTAAAATTTTCATTTTGTTATGCCTTATATCTTTTATGTTTACAATAAAAATGGGGAGTGAAAACTCAAGTTTGGATCTGTAAAGAAATTGGAACTTCCAAAATGGACATGCACAAATGCTGAGAGAGATAGTTCCAAAAAGTATCTGTGATTTTTATGGATAGGCAAAAAGTGGGTTGTTTGGCCCAAGTAAATATCCAACCACTTGAGAATATTAGTTTTTCTACCCCTTGAAATTTTTGGATCATTAGGTCCACTTGCATCCTCAACATGTTTCAGGCATGCATATCCACCACACCTAAAGCATGTTAGGATCAGTTACAAGTCCCTTTCCTATAAAATTCCACTAGGCTTATTATTTGGGGTTGTACTAGTGGAATTTCCAAAACATGGATAACAAAACCTTGGAGTTTATTTTTAGTGCCTGAAATAATTTTGAAATTTATTTTAGCATACATGAACTCTAAAATTTTCATTTTGTTATGCCTTATATCTTTTTTGTTTACGAGAAAAATGGGAGAGTGAAAACTCAACTTTGGGTCTGAAAACAAATTTGAACATCCAAAATGGAAATGCACAAATGCTAAGAGAGATAGTTCCAAAAAGTATATGTGATTTTTAAGAATAGGCAAAAAGTGGGTTGTTTGGCCCTGCTAAATATCCAACCACTTGAAAATTAGATTTTTTCTACTCCTTGAATTTTTTGGATCATTAGGTCCACTTGCATCCTCAACATGTTCTGGCATGCATATCCACCATACTTAAAGCCTGTTAGGATCAGTTACAAGTCCCTTTCCTATAAAATTCCACCAGGCTTATTATTAGGGGCTGTACTAGTGGAATTTCCCGAACATGGATAACAAAACCTTGGAGTTCATTTTTAGTGCATGAATTAATTTTGAAATTTTTTTTTTGCATACATGAACTCTAAAATTTTCATTTCATTTTACCTTATTTCTTTTTTTTTTACGAGAAAAATGGGTGAGTGAAAACTGAAGTTTGGATCTGAAAACAAATTAGAACATCCTAAATTGAAATGCACAAATGCTCAGAGAGATAGTTCCAAAAAGTGACTGTAATTTTTAAGGATAGGCAAAAAGTTGGTTGTTTGGCCCTGGCAAATATCCAACCACTTGAGAATTTGATTTTTTCTACTCCTTGAAATTTTTGGATCATTAGGTCCACTTTAATCCTCAACTTGTTTCTGGCATGCATATCCACCATACTTAAAGCCTGTTAGGATCAGTTACAAGTCCCTTTCCTATAAAATTCCACCAGGCTTATTATTAGGGGCTGTACTAGTGCAATGTCTAGAACATTGATAACAAAACCTTGGAGTTGATTTTTAGTGTCTGAAATAATTTTGAAATTTTTTTTTTTGCATACATGAGCTCTAAAATTTTCATTTTGTTAAGCTTTATATCT
This sequence comes from Aristolochia californica, assembly GCF_029961685.1. Taxonomy (NCBI): domain Eukaryota; kingdom Viridiplantae; phylum Streptophyta; class Magnoliopsida; order Piperales; family Aristolochiaceae; genus Aristolochia; species Aristolochia californica. The sequence goes on from NW_027181771.1 coordinate 11,737,947, forward strand.
TTTTTGTTTTCGAGAAAAATAGAAGACTGAAAACTCAAGTTTGGATCTGAAAACAAATTTGAACATCCAAAATGGAAATGCACAACTGGTGAGAGAGATAGTTCCAAAGAGTATCTGTGACTTTTAAGGATAGGGAAAAAGTGGTTTGTTTGACCCTGGTTAATATCCAACCACTTGAGAATTTGATTTTTTCTAATCCTTGAAATTTTTGGATCATTAGGTCCACTTGCATCCTCAACATGTTTCTGGCATGCATATCCACCACGCTTAAAGCATGTTAGGATCAGTGACAAGTCCCTTTACTATAAAATTCCAGCAAGCTTATTATTAGAGGTTGTACTAGTGGAATTTCCAGAACATGGATAACAAAACCTTGGAGTTCATTTTTATGACTGAAATAATTTTGAAATTTTTTTTTTCTTACATGAACTCTAAAATTGTCATACTTTTATCCCTTATATCTTTTTTTTCTTTACGAGAAAAATGGGGAGTGAAAACTCAAGTTCGGATCTGAAAACAAATTTGAATATCCAAATGGAAATGCACAAATGCAGAGAGCGATCGTTCCAAAAAGTATCTGTGATTTTCAAGGGTAGGCAAAAAGTGGGTTGTTTGGCCCAGGTAAATATCCAACCACTTGAAAATTTGATTTTTTCTACTCGAAATTTTTGGATCATTAGGTCCACTTGCATCCTTTACATTTTTCTGGCATGCATATCCACCAAACTTAAAGCATGTTAGGATCAGTTACAAGTCCCTTTCCTATAAAATTCCACCATGCTTATTATTAATGGTTGTACTAGTGGAATATCTAGAACATGGATAAGAAAACCTTTGAGTTTATTTTTAGTGCGTGAAATAATTTTGAAATTTTTTTGGCATACTTGAACTCCAAAGTTTTCATTTTGTTACGCCTTCTATTTTTTTTGTTTATGACAAAAAGGGGAGAGTGAAAACTCAGAATTGGATCTGAAAACAAATTTGAACATCCAAAATGGAAATGCACAAATGCTGAGAGAGATAGTTCCAAAAAGTATCTGTGATTTTTAAGGATAGGCAAAAAGTGGGTTGTTTGGCCCTGGTAAATATCCAACCATATGAGAATTTCATTTTTTCTAGTCCTTGAAATTTATGGATCATTAGGTCCACTTGCATCCTCAACATGTTTCTGGCATGCATATCCACCACACTTAAAGCATGTTAGGATCAGTTACAAGTCATTTCCAATAAAATTCCACCAAGCTTATTATTAGGGGTTGTACTAGTGAAATTTCCAGAACAAGGATAACAAAACCTAGGTGTTCATTTTTAGTGCCTGATACAGATTTGAAATTTTTTTTGCATACATGAACTCTAAAATTTTAATATTTTTATGCCTTACGTCTTTTTTGTTTACGAGAAAAATGGGAGAGTAAAAACTCAAGTTTGGATCTGAAAACAAATTTGAACTTCCAAAATGGACATGCACAAATGTTGAGAGAGATAGTTCCAAAAAGTATCTGTGATTTTTATGGATAGGCAAAAAGTGGTTTGTTTGGCCCAGGTAAATATCCAACCACTTGAGAATTTCATTTTTTCTACTCCTTGAAATTTTTTGATCATTAGGTCCACTTGCATCCTCAACATGTTACTGGCAAGCATATCCACCTCAATTAAAGCATGTTAGGATCAGTTACAAGTCCCTTTCCTATAAAATTCCACCAAGCTTATTATTAGGGACTGTACTAGTGGAATTTCCAGAACATGGATAACAAAACCTTGGAGTTCATTTTTAGTGCCTGAAATAGTTTTGAAATTTTTTTTTTTTTGCATACATGAACTCTAAAATTGTCATATTTTTATGCCTTATATCTTTTTTGTTTACAAGAAAAATGGGAGAGTGAAAACTCAAGTTTGGATCTGAAAACAAATTTGAACATTCAAAATGGAAATGCACAAATGCTGAGAGAGATCGTTCCAAAAAGTATCTGTGATTGTTAAGGATAGGCAAAAAGTGGGCGTTTTGGCCCTGGTAAATATCCATCCACTTGAGAATTTGATTTTTTCTACTCCTTGAAATTTTTGGATCATTTTGTCCACTTGCATCCTTTACATGATTCTGGCAAGCATATCCACCACACTTAAAGGATGTTAGGATCAGTTACAAGTCCCTTTCCTATAAAATTCCACCAAGCTTATTATTAGGGGTTGTACTAGTGGAATTTCAAGAACATGGATAAGAAATCCTTGGAGTTCATTTCTAGTGCGTCAAATAATTTTGATATTTTTTTTGCATACTTAAACTCCAAAATTTTCATTTTGTTATGCCTTATATCTTTTATGTTTACGAGAAAAATGGGAGAGTGAAAACTCAAGTTTGGATCTGTAGAGAAATTTGAACATCCAAAAAGGACATGCACAAATGCTGAGAGTGATAATTCCAAAAAGTATCTATGAATTTTGTGGATAGGCAAAAAGTGGGTTGTTTGGCCCAGGTAAATATCCAACAACTTGAGAATTTGATTTTTTCTACTCCTTGAAATTTTTGGATCATTAGGTTCACTTGCATCCTTAACATGTTTCTAGCATGCATATCCACCACACTTAAAGCATGTTAGGAATAGTTACAAGTCCCTTTCCTATAAAATTACAAAAGGCTTATCATTAGGGGCTGTACTAGTGGAATTTCCAGAACATGGATAACAAAACCTTGGAGTTCATTTTTAGTGCCTGAAATAATTTTGAAATTTTTTTTTTTTTGCATACATGAACTCTACAATTTTCATTTTGTTATGCCTTATTTTTTTTAATTTTCGAGAAATATGGAAAAGTGAAAACTTAAGTTTGGATCTGAAAACAAATTTGAACATCCAAAATGGTAGTGCACAAATGCTGAGAGAAATAGTTCCAAAAAGTATCTGTGATTTTTAAGGACAGGCAAAAAGTGGGTTGTTTGCCCCAGGTAAATATCCAACCACTTGAGAATTTGATTTTTTCTACTCCTTGAAATTTTTGGATCATTAGGTCCACTTGCATCCTCAACATGTCTCTGGCATGCATATCCACCACACTTAAAGCATGTTAGGGTCAGTTACAAGTCACTTCCCTTTAAAATTCCACCAGGGTTATTATTAGGGGCTGTACTAGTGGAATTTCCAGAACATGGATAACAAAACCTTGGAGTTGATTTTTTGCACCTGAAATAATTTTGAAATTTTTTTTTTGCATACACGAACTTTAAAATTTTCATTTTGTTTTGCCTCATATCTTTTTTGTTTACGAGAAAAATGGCAGAGTGCAAACTCAAGTTTGGATCTGAAAACAAATTTGAACATCCAAAATGGAAATGCACAAATATGAGAGAGATAGTTCCAAAAAGTATCTGTCATTTTTAAGGTTAGGCAAAAAGTGGGTTGTTTGGCCCTGGTAAATATCCAACCACTTGAGAATTTGAGTTTTTCTACTCTAAATTTTTGGATAATTAGGTCCACTTGCATCCTCAACATGTTTCTGGCTGGCATATCCACCACACTTAAAGCATTTTAGAATCAGTTACAAGTCCCTTTCCTATAAAATTCCACCAGGCTTATTATTAGGGGATGTACTAGTGGAATTTCTAGAACATGGATAACAAAACCATGGAGTTGATTTCTTGTGCCTGAAAGAATTTTGAATTTTTTTTTTTTGCAAACATGAACTTTAAAATTTTCATTTTGTTTTGCCTTATATCTTTTTTGTTTACGAGAAAAATTGGAGAGTGAAACTTCAAGTTTGGATCTGAAAAAAAATTTGAATATCCAAAATGGAAATGTATAAATGCTGAGAGATATAGTTCCAAAAAGTATTTGTGATTTTTAAGGATAGGGAAAAAGTGGGTTGTTCGGCCCTGGTAAATATCTTACCAATCGAGACTTTAATTTTTTCTACTCGAAATTTTTTGATCATTAGGTCCACTTGTGTCCTCAACGAGTTTCTGGCATGCATATCCATCACACTTAAAGCACGTTAGGATCAGTTACAAGTTCCTTTCCTATAAAATTCCACAAGGCTTATTATTAGGTGTTGAACTAGTGGAATTTCCAGAACATGGCTAACAAAACCATGGAGTTCATTTTTAGTGCCTGAAAAAATTTTGAAATTTTTTTTTTGCGTACATAATCTCTAAAATTTTCATTTTATTATGCCTTATATCTTTTTTGCTTACGAGAAAAATGGGAGACTGAAAACTCAAGTTTGGATCTCAAAACAAATTTGTACATCCAAAATGGTAATCCACAAATGCTAAGAGAGATAGTTCCAAAAAGTATCTGTGATTTTTAAGGATAGGCAAAAAGTGGATTGTTTGGCCCTGGTAAATATCCAATTTCTTGAGAATTTGATTTTTTCTACTCCTTCAAATTTTTGGATCATTTGGTCCACTTTCATCCTCAACATGTTTCTGGCATGCATATCCACCACACTTAAAGCATGTTAAGATCAGTTACAAGTCCCTTTCCTTTAAAATTCCACCAGGCTTACTATTAGGGGATGTACTAGTGGAATTTCCAGAACATGGATAACAAAACCATGGAGTTGACTTTTTGTGCCTTAAATAATTTTGAATTTTTTTCTTTTTGCATACATAAACATTAAAATTTTCATTTAGTTTTGCCTTATATCTTTTTTGTTTACGAGAAAAATGGGAGAGTGAAAACTCAAGTTTGGATCTGAAAAAAAATTTGAGCAACCGAAATGGAAATGTATAAATGTTGAGAGATATAGTTCCAAAAAGTATCTGTGATTTTTAAGGATAGGCAAAAAGTGGGTTGTTTGGCCCAGGTAAATATCCAACCAATCGAGAATTTAATTTTTTCTACTCCTTGAAATTTTTTGATCATTAGGTTCACTAGTGTCCTCAACAAGTTTCTGGCATGCATATCCATCACACTTAAAGCACGTTAGGATCAGTTACAAGTTCCTTTCCTATAAAATTCCACAAGGCTTATTATTAGGCGCTATACTAGTGGAATTTCCAAAACATGGATAACAAAACCTTGGAGTTCATTTTTAGTGCCTTAAATAATTTTGAAATTTTTTTTTGCATCCACTTACTTTAAAATTTTCATTTTGTTTTGCCTTATATCTTTTTTGTTTACGAGAAAAATGGGGGAGTGAAAACTCAAGTTTGAATCTGAAAAAAAATTTGAACACCCAATATGGAAATGCACAAATGCTGAAAGAGATAGTTCCAAAAAGTATACGTGATTTTAAAGGATAGGCAAAAAGTGGGTTGTTTGGCCCTTGTAAATATCCAACCAATTAAGAATTCGATTTTTTCTAATCCATGAAATTTTTGGATCATTAGGTCCACTTGCATCCTCAACATATTTCTGGCATGCATATCCACCACACTTAAAGCATGTTAGGATCAGTTACAAGTCCCTCTCCTATAAAAGTCCACCAAACTTATTATTAGGGGTTGTACTAGTGGAATCTCCTGAACCCACAAAACCATGGAGTTCATTTTTAGTCCCTAAAATAATTTTGAATTTTTTTTTTTGCATAGATGAACTCTAAAATTGTCATATTTTTATGCCTTATATCTTTTTTGTTTACGAGAAAAATGGGAGAGTGAAAACTCAACTTTGGATCTGAAAAGAAATTTGAACTTCCAAAATGGAAATGCACAATTGCTGAGAGAGATCGTTCCAAAAAGTATCTGTGATTTTTAAGGATAGGCAAAAAGTGGGTTATTTGGCCCTCGTAAATATCCACCAACCACATGAGAATATGATTTTTTCTACTCTTTGAAATTTTTGGATAATTAGGTCCACTTGCATCCTTTAGATGTTTCTAGCATGCATATCCACCACACTTAAAGCATGTTAGGATCAGTTGCAAGTCCCTTTCTTATAAAATTCAGCCAAACTTATTATTAGGGGCTGTACTAGTGGAATTTCAAAAACGTGGATAAGAAAACCTTGGAGTTCAATTTTAGTGCGTGAAATAATTTTGAAATTTTTTTGCATACTTGAACTCTAAAATTTTCATTTGGTTATGACTTATATCTTTTTTGTTTACGAGAAAAATGGGAGAGTGAAAACTCTAGTTTGGGTATGAAAACAAATTTGAACATCCAAAATGGAAATGCACAATGGTGAGAGAGATAGTTCCAAAAAGTATCTGTGATTTTTTTGGATAGGCAAAAAGTGGGTTGTTTGCCCATGTTAAATATCCACCCACTTTGAGAGTTTGAGTTTTTCTACTCCTTGAAATTTTTGAATAATTAGGACCACTTGCATCTTCAACATGTTTCTGACAGGCATATGCACCACACTTAAAGCATGTTAGGATCAATTGCAAGTCCCTTTCCTATAATATTCCACCAAGCTTATTATTAGGGGCTGTACTAGTGGAATTTTAAGAACAAAGATAAGAAAACCTTGGAGTTCATTTTAGTGCGTGAAATAATTTTGAAATTTTTTTTGCATACTTGAACTCTAAAATTTTCATTTTGTTATGACTTATATCTTTTTTGTTTACGAGAAATTTGGAAGAGTGAAAAATCAAGTTTATCCGAAAACAAATTTGAACATCCAAAATGGAAATGCACAAATGCTGAGAGAGATTGTTCCAAAAAATATCTGTGATTTTTAAGGAAAGGCAAAAAGTGGGTTGTTTGGCCCTGGTAAATATCCAACCACTTGAGAATTTGATTTTTTCTACTCCTTGAAATTTTTGGATTATTAGGTCCACTTGCATCCTCAACATGTTTCTGGCATGCATATCCACCACACTTAAAGCATGTTAGGATCAGTTACAAGTCTCTTTCCTATAAAATTCCACCTAGCTTATTATTAGGGGTAGTACTAGTGGAATTTCCAGAACAAGGATAACAAAACCATGGAGTTTATTTTTAGTGCCTGAAATAATTTTGAAATTTTTTTACCATACATGAACTCTAAAATTTTCATTTTGTTATGCCTTATTTCTTTTTTGTTTAGGAGAAAAATGGGAGAGTGAAAACTCAAGTTTGGGTCTGAAAAAAAATTTGAACATCCAAAATGGAAATGCACAAATGCTGAGAGAGATAGTTCCAAAAAGTATATGTGATTTTTAAGGATAGGCAAAAAGTGGGTTGTTTGGCCCTGGTAAATATCCAACCACTTGAGAATTTGATTTTTTTTTACTCCTTGATATTTTTGGATCATTAGGTCAACTTGCATACTCAACATGTTTCTGGCATGCATATCCACCACACTTAAAGCATGTTAGGATCAGTTTCAAGTCCCTTTCCTATAAAATTCCTCCAAGCTTACTATTAGGGGCTGTACTAGTGGAATTTCGAGAACATGGATAACAAAACCTTGGAGTTCATTTTTAGTGCCTGAAAAAATTTTGAAATTTTTTTTTGCATACATGAACTCTAAATGTTTCATTTTGTTATGCCTTATATCTTTTTTTTTTTACGAGAAAAATGGGAGAGTGAAAACTCAAGTTTGGGTCTGAAAACAAATTAGAACAACGAAAAATGGAAATGCAGAAATACTGAGAGAGATAGTTCCAAAAGGTATATGTGATTTTTAATGATAGGCAAAAAGCGGGTTGTGTGGCCCTAGTAAATTTCCAACAACTTGAGAATTTGATTTCTTTCTACTCCTTGAAAATTTTGGATCATTAGGTCCACTTGCATCCTCAACATGTTTCTGGCATGCATATTCACCACACTTAAAGCATGTTAGGATCAGTTACAAGTCCCTTTCCTTTAAAATTCCACCAGGCTTATTATTAGGGGCTATACTAGTGGAATTTCAGGAACATGGATAACAAAACCTATGAGTTCATTTTTAGTGCCTGATATAATTTTGAATTTTTTTTTCATACATGCACTCTAAAATTTTCATTTTGTTATGCCTTATTTCTTTTTTGTTTACGAGAAATATGGAAGAGTGAAAACACAAGTTTGGATCTGAAAACAAATTTGAACATCCAAAATGGAAATGCACAAATGCTGAGAGAGATAGTTCCAAAAAGTATCTGTGATTTTTAAGGATAGGCAAAAAGTGGGTTGTTTGATCCTGGTAAATATCCAACCAGTTGAGAATTTGATTTTTTCTTTTCCTTGAAATTTTTGGATCATTAGGTCCACTTGCATCCTCAACATGTTTCTGGCATGCATATCCACCACACATAAAGAATGTTTGGATCAGTTACAAGTCCCATTCCTATAAAATTCCACTAGGCTTATTATTAGGGGCTGTACTAGTGGAATTTCCAGAACATGGATAACAAAACCGTGGAGTTCATTTTTAGTGCCTGAAATAATTTTGAAATTTTTTTTTTTGCATATATGAACTCTAAAATTTTCATTTTGTTATGCCTAATATCTTTTTTGTTTACGACAAAAATGGGAGAGTGAAAACTCAAGTTTGGATCAGAAAACAAATTTGAACATCCTAAATGGAAATGCACAAATGTTGAGAGAGATAGTTCCAAAATGTATCTGTGATTTTTAAGGATAGGCAAAAAGTGGGTTGGTTGGCCCTGGTAAATATCCAACCACTTGAGAATTTGATTTTTTCTAATCCATGAAATTTTTGGATCATTAGGTCCACTTGCATCCTCAACATTTTTCTGGCATGCATATCGAGCACACTTAAAGCATGTAAGGATCAGTTACAAGTCTGTTTCCTATAAAATTCCACCAAGCTTATTATAAGGAGTTGTACTAGTGGAATTTCCGGAACATGGTTACCAAAACCATGGAATTCATTTTTAGTGCCCGAAAAAATTTTGAATTTTTTTTTTTTTGCATACATGAACACTGAAATTTTCATTTTGTTATGCCTTATAACTTTTTTTTTTTACGAAAGAAATGGGAGAGTGAAAATTCAAGTTTGGGTCTGAAAACAAATTTGAACAACCAAAATGGAAATGCACAAAATCTAAGAGAAATAGTTCCAAAAAGAATTTGTGATTTTTAAAGATAGGAAAAAAGCGGGTTGTTTGGCCCTGGTAAATCCAACCACTTGAGAATTTGAATTTTTTCTACTCCTTGAAATTTTTGGATCATTAGGTCAACTTGCGTCTGGGTCAACTTGCGTCTTCAACATGTTTCTGACATGCATATCCACCACACTTAAAGCATGTTAGGATCAGTTACAAGTCCCTTTCCTATGAAATTCAACCAAACTTATTATTAGGGGCTGTACAAGTGCAATTTCCAGAACATGGATAACAAAACCTTGGAGTTCATTTTTAGTTTCTAAAATAATTTTGAAATTTTTTATTTAATACATGAACTCTAAAATTTTCATTTTGTTATGCCTTATATCTTTTTTGTTTACGAGAAAAATGGGAGAGTGAAAACTCAAGTTTGGGTCTGAAAACAAATTTGAACATCCAAAATGGAAATGCACAAATGCTGAGAGAGATAGTTCCAAAAAGTATCTGTGATTTTTAAGGATAGGCAAAATGTGGGTTGTTAGGCCATGTTAAATATCCAACCACTAGAGAATTGCTTTTTCTACTCGAAATTTTTGGATCATTAGCTCTACTTGCATCCTCAACATATTTCTGGCATGCATATCCACCACACTTAAAGCATGTTAGGATCACTTACAAGTCCCTTTTCTTTTAAAATTCCACCAGGGTTATTATTAGGGGCTGTACTAGTGGAATTTCCAGAACATGGATATCAAAACCTTGGAGTTCATTTTTTGTGCCTGAAATAATTTTGAATTTTTTTTTTGCATACTTGAACTCTAAAATATTCATTTTGGTATGCCTTATATCTTTTTTGTTTGCGAGAAAAATGGGAGAGTGAAAACTCAAGTTTGGATCTAAAAACAAATTTGAACATCCAAAATGGAAATGCACAAATGCGGAGAGAGATAGTTCCAAAAAGTATTTGTGATTTTTAAGGATAGGTAAAAAGTGGGTTGTTTGGCCCTGGTAAAATATCCAACCACTTGAGAATTTGATTTTTTCTTCTCCTTGAAATTTTTGGATCATTAGGTCCACTTGCATCCTCAACATGTTTCTGGCATGCATATCCACCACACATAAAGCATGTTTGGATCAGTTACGAGTCCCTTTCCTATAAAATTCTACCAGGCTTATTATTAGGGGCTGTGCTTGTGGAATTTCCAGAACATGGATAACAAAACCTTCGAGTTCATTTTTAGTGCCTGAAATAATTTTGAAATTCTTTTTTTGCATACATGAACTCTAAAATTTTCATTTTGTTATGCCTAATATCTTTTTTGCTTAAGAGAAAAATGGGAGGGTGAAAACTCAAGTTTGGATCTGCAAGCAAATTTGAACATCCTAAATGGAAATGCACAAATGCTGAGAGAGATAGTTCCAAAAAGTATCTGTTAAGGATAGGTAAAAAGTGGGTTGTTAGGCCCTGTTAAATATCCAACCACTTGAGAATTTGATTTTTTCTACTCCTTGAATTTTTGGATCATTAGCTCCACTTGCATCCTCAACATATTTCTGGCATGCATATCCACCACACTTAAAGCATGTTAGGATCAGTTACAAGTCCCTTTCCTTTATAATTCCACCTGGCTTATTACTAGGGGCTATTCTAGTGGAATTTCCAGAATATGGATAACAAAACCTTGGAGTTCATTTTAAGTGCATGAAATAATTTTGAAATTTTTTTTTTTGCATAGATGAACTCTAAAATTTTCATTTTGGTATGCCTTATATCTTTTTTGTTTACGAGAAAAATGGGAGAGTGAAAACTCAAGTTTGGATCTAAAAACAAATTTGAACTTCCAAAATGGAAATGCACAAATGCTGAGAGAGATAGTTCCAAAAAGTATTTGTCATTTTTAAGGATAGGCAAAAAGTGGGTTGTTTGGCCCTGGTAAATATCCAACCACTCTAGAATTTGATTTTTTCTAATCCATGAAATTTTTGGATCATTAGGTCCACTTGCATCCTCAACATGTTTCTGGCATGCTTATCCACCACACTTAAAATATGTTAGGATCAGTTACAAGTCTCTTTCCTATAAAATTCCACCAAGCTTATTATTTGGGGCTATACTAGTGGAATTTCCAGAACATGGATAAGAAAACCTTCGAGTTCATTTTTAATGCCTGAAATAATTTTGAAATTTTTTTTTTGCATACATGAAGTCTAAAATTTTCATTTTGTTATGCCTTATATCTTTTTTGTTTTCGAGAAATATGGGAGAGTGAAAACTCAATTTTGGGTCTAAAAAGAATTTTGAACATCCAAAATGGAAATGCACAAAAGCTGAGAGAGATAGTTCCAAAAAGTATCAGTGATTTTTAAGGATAGGCAAAAACTGGGTTGTTTGGCCCTGGTAAATATCCAACCAATTGAGAATTTAATTTTTTCTACTCCTTGAAATTCTTGTATCATTAGGTCCACTTGCAACCTCAACATGTTTTTGGCATGCATATCCATCACATATAAACCACGTTAGGATCAGTTACAAGTCCATTTGTTATAAAATTCCACCAGACTTATTATTAGACGTTGTACTAGTGGAATTTCGAGAACAAGGATAACAAAACCTTGGAGTTCTTTTTTAGTGCCTGAAATAATTTTGAAATTTTTTTTTTGCATACATGAACTCTAAAATTTTCATTTTGTTATGCCTTATATCTTTTTTGTTTACGAGAAAAATGGGAGAGTGGAAACTCAGGTTTGGGGCTTAAAACAAATTTGAACATCCAAAATGGAAATGCACAAATGCTGAGAGAGATAGTTCCAAAAAGTATCTGTGATTTTTAAGGATAGGCAAAAAGTGGGTTCTTAGGCCCTGTTAAATATCCAACCACTAGAGAATTTGATTTTTTCTACTCCTTGAAATTTTTGGATCATTAGCTCTACTTGCATCCTCAACATATTTCTCGCATGCATATCCACCGCACTTAAAGCATGTTAGGATCAGTTACAAGTCCCTTTCCTTTAAAATTCCACCAGGGTTATTATTAGGGGCTGTACTAGTGGAATTTCCAGAACATGGATAACAAAACCTTGGAGTTCATTTTTAGTGCCAGAAATAATTTTGAATTTTTTTTTGCATACATGAACTCTAAAATATTCATTTTGGTATGCCTTATATCTTTTTTGTTTACGAGAAAAATGGGAGAGTGAAGACTCAAGTTTGGATATGAAAACAAATTTGAACTTCCGAAATGGAAATGCACAAATGCTGAGAGAGATAGTTCCAAAAAGTATCTGTGATTTTTAAGGATAGGCATGAAGTGGGTTGTTTGGCCCTGGTAAATATCCAACCACTCTAGAATTTGATTTTTTCTAATCCATGAAATTTTTGGATCATTACGTCCACTTGCATCCTCAACATGTTTCTGGCATGCATATCCACCACACTTAAAGTATGTTAGGATCAGTGACAAGTCTGTTACCTATAAAATTCCACCAAGCTTATTATTAGGGGCTGTACTAGTGGAATTTCCAGAACGTGGATAACAAAACCTTGGAGTTCATTTTTAGTTCCTGAAATAATTTTGAAATTTTTTTTTTTTGCTTATATGAAGTCTAAAATTTTCATTTTGTTATGCCTTATATCTTTTTTGTTTTCGAGAAAAATGGGAGAGTGAAAACTCAATTTTGGGTCAGAAAACAATTTTGAACATAAAAAATGGAAATGCACAAATGCAGAGAGGGAGTTCCAAAAAGTATCTATGATTTTTCAGGACAGACAAAAAGTGGGTTGTTTGGCCCTGGTAAATTTCCAACCACTTGAGAATTTGGTTTTCTCTACTCCTTGAAATTTTTAGATCATTAAGTCGACTTGCCTCCTCAACATGTTTCTGGCATGCATATCCACTACACTTAAAGCATTTTAGTATCAGGTACAAGTCTCTTTCCTTTAAAATTCCACCAGGCTTTTCATTAGGGGTTGTACTAGTGGAATTTCCAGAACAAGGATAACAAAACCTATGAGTTCTTTTTTAGTGCCTGAAATAATTTTGAATTTTTTTTTTTTGCATACACGAACTCTCAAATTTTCATTAGTTATGCCTTATTTCTTTTTCGTTTACGAAAAATATGGAAGAGTGAAAACACAAGTTTGCATCTGAAAACAAATTTGAACATCCAAAATGGAAATGCACAAATGCTGAGAGAGATAGTTCCGAAAAGTATCTGTGATTTTTAGGGATCGGCAAAAAGTGGGTTGTTTGGCCCTGGTAAATATCCAACCACTTGAGAATTTGGTTTTTTCTTCTCCTTGAAATTTTTGGATCATTAGGTCCACTTGCATCCTCAACATGTTTCTGGCATGCATATCCACCACACATAAAGCATGTTTCGATCAGTTACAAGTCCCTTTTCCTATAAAATTCTACCAGGCTTATTATTAGGGGCCGTACTAGTGGAATTTCCAGAACATGGATAACAAAACCTTCGAGTTCATTTTTAGTGCCTGAAATAATTTTGAAATTCTTTTTTGCATACATGAACTCTAAAATTTTCATTTTGTTATGCCTAATATCTTTTTTGCTTAAGCGAAAAATGGGAGGGTGAAAACTCAAGTTTGGATCTGGAAACAAATTTGAACATCCTAAATGGAAATGCACAAATGCTGAGAGAGATAGTTCCAAAATGTATCTGTGATTTTTAAGGATACGCAAAAAGTGGGTTGTTTGGCCCTGGTAAATATCCAACCACTTGAGAATTTGATTTTTTCTACTCCATGAAATTTTTGGATCATTAGGTCCACTTGCATCCTCAACATTTTTCTGGCACGCATATGCACCACACTTAAAGCATGTAAGGATCAGTTACAAGTCCCTTTCCTATCAAATTCCACCAGGATTATTATTAGGGGCCGTACAAGTGGAATTTCCAGAACATGGATAACAAAACCTTGGAGTTCATTTTTAGTGCCGGAAATAACTTTGAAATTTTTTTTTTTTGCATACAAGAACACTAAAATTTTAATTTTTGTTATGCCTTATATCTTTTTTGTTTACGAGAAAAATGGGAGAGTGAAAACTCAAGTTTGGCTCTGAAAACAAAGTTGACCATCCAAAATGGAAATGCACAAATGTTGAGAGAGATAGTTCCAAAAAGTATCTGGGATTTTTAAGGATAGGCAAAAAGTGGGTGTTAGGCCTTGTTAAATATCCAACCACTTGAGAATTTGATTTTTTCTACTCCTTGAAATTTTTGGATCATTAGCTCCACTTGCATCCTCAACATATTTCTGGCATGCATATCCACCACACTTAAAGCATGTTAGGATCAGTTACAAGTCCCTTTCCTATCAAATTCCACCAGGCTTATTATTAGGGGTTGTTCTAGTGGAATTTCCAGAACATAGATAACAAAACCTTGGATTTCATTTTCAGTGCTTGAAATTATTTTGAATTTTTTTTTTTGCATAGATGAACTCTAAAATTTTCATTTTGGTATGCCTTATATCTTTTTTGTTTACGAGAAAAATGGGAGAGTGAAAACTCAAGTTTGGATCTGAAAACAAATTTGAACTTCCAAAATGGAAATGCACAAATGCTGAGAGAGATAGTTCCAAAAAGTATTTGTGATTTTTAAGGATAGGCAAAAAGTGGGTTGTTTGGCCCTGGTAAATATCCAACCATTCTAGAATTTGATTTTTTCTAATCCATGAAATTTTTGGATCATTAGGTCCACTTGCATCCTTAACATGCTTCTGGCATGCTTATCCACCACACTTAAAGTATGTTAGGATCAGTTACAAGTCTCTTTCCTATAAAATTCCACCAAGCTTATTATTTGGGGCTATACTAGTGGAATTTCTAGAACATGGATAACAAAACCTTGGAGTTCATTTTTAATGCCTGAAATAATTTTGAAATTTTTTTTTTGCATACATGAAGTCTAAAATTTTCTTTTTGTTATGCCTTATATCTTTTTTGTTTTCGAGTAAAATGGGAGAGTGAAAACTCAATTTTGGGTCTGAAAACAATTTTGAACATCCAAAATGGAAATGCACAAAAGCTGAGAGAGATAGTTCCAAAAAGTATGAGTGATTTTTAAGGATAGGCAAAAACTGGGTTGTTTGGCCCAGGTAAATATCCAACCAATTGAGAATTTAATTTTTTCTACTCCTTGAAATTTTTCTATCGTTAGGTCCACCTGCAACCTCAACATGTTTTTGGCATGCGTATCCATCACATATAAACCACGTTAGGATCAGTTACAAGTCCCTTTGCTATAAAATTCCACCAGGCTTATTATTAGGCGTTGTACTAGTGGAATTTCGAGAACATGGATAACAAAACCTAGGAGTTCTTTTTTAGTGCCTGAAATAATTTTGAAATTTTTTTTTGCATACATGAACACTTAAATTTTCGTTTTGTTATGCCTTATATCTTTTTTGTTTAAGAGAAAAATGGGAGAGTGAAAACTCAAGTTTGGGTCTAAAAACAAATTTGAGCATCCAAAATGGAAATGCACAAATGCTGAGAGAGATAGTTCCAAAAAGTATCTGTGATTTTTAAGGATAGGCAAAAAGTGGGTTGTTAGGCCTTGTTAAATATCCAACCACTAGAGAATTTGATTTTTTCTACTCCTTGAAATTTTTGGATCATTAGCTCCACTTGCATCCTCAACATATTTCTCGCATGCATATCCACCACAGATCAGTTACAAGTCCTTTTCCTTTAAAATTCCACCAGGGTTATTATTAGGGGCTATACTAGTGGAATTTCCAGAACATGGATAACAAAACCTTGGAGTTCTTTTTTAGTGCCTGAAATAATTTTGAATTTTTTTTTTGCATACATGCACTATAAAATATTCATTTTGGTATGCCTTATATCTTTTTTTTTTACGAGGAAAATGGGAGAGTGATAACTCAAGTTTGGATATGAAAACAAATTTGAACTTCCCAAATGGAAATGTACAAACGCTGAGAGAGATAGTTCCAAAAAGTATCTGTGATTTTTAAGGATAGGCATGAAGTGGGTTGTTTGGCCCTGGTAAATATCCAACCACTCTAGAATTTGATTTTTTCTAATCCATGAAATTTTTGGATCATTTCGTCCACTTGCATCCTCAACTTGTTTCAGGCATGCATATCCACCACACTTAAAGTATGTTAGGATCAGTGACAAGTCTCTTTCCTATAAAATTCCACCAAGCTTATTATTAGGGGCTGTACTAGTGGAATTTCCAGAACATGGATAACAAAACCTTGGAGTTTATTATTAGTGCCTGAAATAATTTTGAATTTTTTTTTGCTTATATGAAGTCTAAAATTTTCATTTTGTTATGCCTTGTATCTTTTTTGTTTTCGAGAAAAATGGGAGAGTGAAAACTCAATTTTGGGTCTGAAAACAATTTTGAACATCCAAAATGGAAATGCACAAATGCAGAGAGAGAGAATTCCAAAAAGTATCTATGATTTTTCAGGACAGACAAAAAGTGGGTTGTTTCGCTCTGGTAAATTTCCAACCACTTGAGAATTTGGTTTTTTCTACTCCTTGAAATTTTTAGATCATTAAGTCCACTTGCATCCTCAACATGTTTCTGGCATGCATATCCACCACACTTAAACCATTTTAGGATCGGTTACAAGTCTCTTTCCTTTAAAATTCCACCAGGCATTTTATTAGGAGCTGTACTAGTGGAATTTCCAGAACATGGATAACAAAACCTATGAGTTCTTTTTTAGTGCCTGAAATAATTTTGAATTTTTTTTTGCATACATGAACTCTAAAATTTTCATTAGTTATGCCTTATTTCTTTTTTTTTTACGAGAAATATGAAAGAGTGAAAACACAAGTTTGCATCTGAAAACAACTTTGAACATCCAAAATGGAAATACACAAATGCTGAGAGAGATAGTTCCAAAAAGTATCTGTGATTTTTAGGGATAGGCAAAAAGTGGGTTGTTTGGCCCTGGTAAATATCCAACCACTTGAGAATTTGATTTTTTCTTCTCCTTGAAATTTTTGGATCATTAGGTCCACTTGCATCCTGAACATGTTTCTGGCATGCATATCCACCACACATCAAGCATGTTTGGATCAGTTACAAGTCCCTTACCTATAAAATTCTACCAGGCTTATTATTAGGGGTTGTGCTAGTGGAATTTCCAGAACATGGATAACAAAACCTTCGAGTTCATTTTTAGTGCCTGAAATAATTTTGAAATTCTTTTTTTGCATACATGAACTCTAAAATTTTCATTTTGTTGTGCCTAATATCTTTTTTGCTTAGAGAAAAATGGGAGGGTGAAAACTCAAGTTTGGATCTGGAAACAAATTTGAACATCCTAAATGGAAATGCACAAATGCTGAGAGAGATAGTTCCAAAATGTATCTGTGATTTTTAAGGATAGGCAAAAAGTGGGTTGTTTGGCCCTGGTAAATATCCAACCACTTGAGAATTTGATTTTTTCAACTCCATGAAATTTTTGGATCATTAGGTCCACTTGCATCCTCAGCATGTTTCTGGCATGCATATCCACCACACATAAAGCATGTTTGGATCAGTTACAAGTCCCTTTCCTATAAAATTCTACCAAGCTTATTATTAGGGGCTGTACTAGTGGAATTTCCAGAACATGGATAACAAAACCTTCGAGTTCATTTTTAGTGCCTGAAATAATGTTGAAATTTTTTTTTTGCATACATGAACTCTAAAATTTTCATTTTGTTACGCCTAATATCCTTTTTGCTTAAGAGAAAAATGGGAGGGTGAAAACTCAAGTTTGGATCTCGAAACAAATTTGAACATCCTAAATGGAAATGCACAAATGCTGAGAGAGATAGTTCCAAAATGTATCTGTGATTTTTAAGGATAGGCAAAAAGTGGGTTGTTTGGCCCTGGTAAATATCCAACCACTTGAGAATTTGATTTTTTATAATCCATGAAATTTTTGGATCATTAGGTCCACTTGCATCCTCAACATTTTTCTGGCATGCATATCGACCACACTTAAAGCATGTTAGGATCAGTTACAAGTCTCTTTCCTATAAAATTCCACCAAGCTTATTATTAGGGGTTGTACTAGTGGAATTTCCGGAACATGCATAACAAAACCTTGGAGTTCATTTTTAGTGCCTGAAAAAATTTTGAAATTTTTTTTTCCATCTCTTAAATTTTCATTTTGTTATGCCTTATATCTTTTTTTTTACGAGAAAAACGGGAGAGTGAAAACTCAAGTTTGGCTCTGAAAACAAATTTGAACAACCAAAATGGAAATGCACAAATACTGAGACAGATAGTTCCAAAAAGTATATGTGATTTTTAAGGATAGGCAAAAAGCGGGTTGTTTGGCCCTGGTAAATATCCAACTACTTGAGAATTTGATTTTTTTCTACTCCTTGAAATTTTTGGATCTTTAGGTCAACTTGCATCGTCAACATGTTTCTGGCATGCATATCCACTAGACTTAAAGCAGGTTAGGATCAGTTACAAGTCCCTTTCCAATCAAATTCCACCAGGATTATTATTAGGTGTTGTACAAGTGGAATTTCCATAACATGGATAACAAAACCTTGGAGTTCATTTTTAGTGCCTGAAATAACTTTGAAATTTTTTTTTTTGCATACATGAACTCTATAATTTTAATTTTTGTTATGCGTTATATCTTTTTGGTTTACGAGAAAAATGGGAGAGTGAAAACTCAAGTTTGGGTCTGAAAATAAATTTGAACAACCAAAATGGAAATGCACAAATGTTGAGAGAGATAGTTCCAAAAAGTATCTGTGATTTTTAAGGATAGGCAAAAAGTGGGTAGTTAGGCCCTGTTAAATATCCAACCACTTGAGAATTTGATTTTTTCTACTCCTTCAAATTTTTGGATCATTAGCTCCACTTGCATCCTCAACATATTTCTGGCATGCATATCCACCACACTTAAAGCATGTTAGGATCAGTTACAAGTCCCTTTCCTTTAAAATTCCACCCGGTTTATTATTAGGGGCTGTTCTAGTGGGATTTCCAGAACAAGGATAACATGATCTTGGAGTTCATTTTTAGTGCTTGAAATAATTTTGAAATTTTTTTTTTGCATAGATGAACTCTAAAATTTTCATTTTGGTATGCCTTATATCTTTTTTGTTTACGAGAAAAATGGGAGAGTGAAAACTCAAGTTTGGATCTGAAAACAAATTTGAACTTCCAAAATGGAAATGCACAAATGCTGAGAGAGATAGTTCCAAAAAGTATTCGTCATTTTTAAGGATAGGCAAAAAGTGCGCTGTTGTGCCTAGGTAAATATCCAACCACTCTAGAATTTGATTTTTTCTAATCCATGAAATTTTTGGATCATTAGGTCCACTTGCATCCTCAACATGCTTCTGGCATGCTTATCGACCACACTTAAAGTATGTTAGGATCAATTACAAGTCTCTTTCCTATAAAATTCCACCAAGCTTATTATTTGGGGCTATACTAGTGGAATTTCCAGAACATGGATAACAAAACCTTGGAGTTCATTTTTAATGCCTGAAATAATTTTGAAATTTTGTTTTTGCATACATGAAGTCTAAAATTTTCATTTTCTTGTGCCTAATATCTTTTTTGTTTTTGAGAAAAATGGGAGAGTGAAAACTCAATTTTGGGTCTGAAAACAATTTTGAACATCGAAAATGGAAATGCACAAATGCAGAGAGAGAGAGTTCCAAAAAGTATCTATGATTTTTCAGGACAAACAAAAAGTGGGTTGTTTGGCCCTGGTAAATATCCAACCACTTGAGAATTTGATTTTTTCTTCTCCTTGAAATTTTTGGATCATTAGGTCCACTTGCATCCTCAACATGTTTCTGGGATGCATATCCACCACACATAAAGCATGTTTGGATCAGTTACAAGTCCCTTTCCTATAAAATTCTACCAGGGTTATTATTAGGGGTTGTACTAGTGGAATTTCCAGAACATGGATAACAAAACCTTCGAGTTCATTTTTAGTGCCTGAAATAATTTAAAATTTTTTTTTTTGCATACATGAACTCTAAAATTTTCATTTTGTTATGCCTAATATCTTTTTTGCTTAAGAGAAAAATGGGAGGGTGAAAACTCTAGTTTGGATCTGGAAACAAATTTGAACATCCTAAATGGAAATGCACAAATGCTAAGAGAGATAGTTCCAAAATGTATCTGTGATTTTTAAGGATAGACAAAAAGTGGGATATTTGGTCCTGGTAAATATCCAACCACTTGAGAATTTGATTTTTTCTAATCCATAAAAATTTTGGATCATTAGGTCCACTTGCATCCTCAACATTTTTCTGGCATACATATCCACCACACGTAAAGCACGTTAGGATCAGTTACAAGTCTTTTTCCTATAAAATTGCACCAAGCTTATTATTAGGGGTTGTACTAGTGGAATTTCCGGAACATGGATAACAAAACCTTGGAGTTCATTTTTATTGCCTGAAAAAATTTTGAAATTTTTTTTTGCATACTTGAACTCTAAAATTTTCATTTTGTTATGCCTTATATCTTTTTTTTTTACGAGAAAAATGGGAGAGTGAAAACTCAAGTTTGGCTCTGAAATCAAATTTGAACAACCAAAATGGAAATGCACAAATGCTGAGAGAGATAGTTCCAAAAAGTATATGTGATTTTTAAGGATAGGCAAAAAGCGGGTTGTTTGGCCCTGGTAAATATCCAACCACTTGAGAATTTGATTTTTTTCTACTCCTTGAAATTTTTGGATCTTTAGGTCAACTTGCATCGTCCACATGTTTCTGGCATGGATATCCACCAGACTTAAAGCATGTTAGGATCAGTTACAAGTCCATTTCCTATCAAATTCCACCAGGATAATTATTAGGGTTGTACAAGTGGAATTTCCAGAACATGGATAACAAAACCATGGAGTTCATTTTAAGTGCCTGAAATAACTTTGAAATTTTTTTTTTTGCATACATGAACTCTAAAATTTTTATTTTTGTTATGCCTTATATCTTTTTTGTTTACGAGAAAAATGGGAGAGTGAAAACTCAAGTTTGGGTCTGAAAATAAATTTGAACATCCAAAATGGAAATGCACAAATGTTGAGAGAGATAGTTCCGAAAAGTATCTGTGATTTTTAAGGATAGGCAAAAAGTGGGTTGTTAGGCCCTGTTAAATATCCAACCACTTGAGAATTTGATTTTTTCTACTCCTTGAAATTTTTGGATCATTAGCTCCACTTGCATCCTCAACATATTTCTGGCATGCATATCCACCACACTTAAAGCATGTTAGGATCAGTTACAAGTCCCTTTCCTATCAAATTCCACCAGGCTTATTATTAGGGGTTGTTCTAGTGGAATTTCCAGAACATAGATAACAAAACCTTGGATTTCATTTTCAGTGCTTGAAATTATTTTGAAATTTTATTTTTGCATAGATGAACTCTAAAATTTTCATTTTGGTATGCCTTATATCTTTTTTGTTTACGAGAAAAATGGGAGAGTGAAAACTCAAGTTTGGATCTGAAAACAAATTGGAACTTCCAAAATGGAAATGCACAAATGCTGAGAGAGATAGTTCTAAAAAGTATTTGTGATTTTTAAGGATAGGCAAAAAGTGGGTTGTTTGGCCCTGGTAAATATCCAACCACTCTAGAATTTGATTTTTTCTAATCCATGAAATTTTTGGATCATTAGGTCCACTTGCATCCTCAACTTGCTTCTGGCATGCTTATCCACCACACTTAAAGTATGTTAGGATCAGTTACAAGTCTTTTTCCTATAAAATTCCACCAAGCTTATTATTTGGGGCTATACTAGTGGAATTTCCAGAACATGGATAACAAAACCTTGGAGTTTATTTTTAATACCTGAAATAATTTTGAATTTTTTTTTTTGCATACATGAAGTCTAAAATTTTCATTTTCTTATGCCTTTTATCTTTTTTGTTTTCGAGAAAAATGGGAGAGTGAAAACTCAATTTTGGGTCAGAAAACAATTTTGAACATCCAAAATGGAAATGGACAAAAGCTGAGAGAGTAGTTCCAAAAAGTATCAGTGATTTTTAAGGATAGGCAAAAACTGGGTTGTTTGGCCCTGGTAAATATCCAACCAATTGAGAATTTAATTTTTTCTACTCCTTGAAAATTTTATATCGTTAGGTCCACTTGCAACCTCAACATGTTTTTGGCATGCATATCCATCACATATAAACCACGTTAGGATCAGTTACAAGTCCCTTTGCTATAAAATTCCACCAGGCTTATTATTAGGCGTTGTACTAGTGGAATTTCGAGAACATGGATAACAAAACCTTGGAGTTCTTTTTTAGTGCCTGAAATAATTTTTAATTTTTTTTTTTGCATACATGAACTCTAAAATTTTCATTTAGATATGCCTTATATCTTTTTTGTTTTCAAGAAAAATGATAGAGTGAAAACTCAATTTTGGGTTTGAAAACAATTTTGAACATCCAAAATGGAAATGCACAAGTGCGGAGAGAGATTGTGGCAAAAAGTATCTGTGATTTTCAAGGATAGGCAAAAAGTGGGTTGTTTGGCCCTGTTAAATATCCAACCACTTGAGAATTTGATTTTTTCTACTCCTTGAAAATTTTGGATCATTAGCTCCACTTGCATCCTCAACATGTTTATGGCGTGCATATCCACCACACTTAAAGCATATTAGGATCAGTTACAAGTCCCTTTCCTATAAAATTCCACCAAGCTTATTATTAGGCGTTGTACTAGTGGAATTTCCAAAACATGGATAACAAAACTTTGGAGTTCATTTTTAGTGCCTGAAATAGTTTTGAATTTTTTTTTTTTGCATACATGAACTCTAAAATTTTCATTTTTCAATGCCTTATATCTTTTTTGATTACAAGAAAAATGGGAGAGTGAAAACTCAAGTTTGGATCGGAAAACAAATTTGAAAATTCAAAATGGAAATGCACAAATGCTGAGAGAGATAGTTCCAAAAAGTATCTGTGATTTTTAATGATAGGCAAAAACTGGGTTGTTTGGCCTTGGTAAATTTCCAACCAATTGAGAATTTAATTTTTTCTACTCCTTGAAATTTTTGTATCATTAGGTCCACTTGCATCCCGAACATGTTTCTGGCATGCATATCCATCACATATAAGCCACATTAGGATCAGGTACAAGTCCCTTTCCTATAAAATTCCACCAGGCTTATTATTAGGCATTGTACTAGTGGAATTTCGAGAACATGGATAACAAAACCTTGGAGTTCATTTTTAGTGCCTGCAATAATTTTGAAATTTTTTTTGTTGCATACATGAACTCTAAAATTTTCATTTTGTTGTGCCTAATATCTTTTTTATTTACGAGAAAAAGGGAGAGTGAAAACTCAAGTTTGGATCTGAAAACAAATTTGAACAACCTAAATGGAAATGCACAAATGCTGAGAGAGATAGTTCCGAAAAGTATCTGTGATTTTTAAGGAAAGGCAAAAGTGGGTTGTTTGGCCCTGGTAAATATCCAACCACTTGAGAATTTGATTTTTTCTAATCCATGAAATTTTTGGATCATTAGGTGAACTTGCATCCTCAACATGTTTTTGGCATGCATATCCATCACACTTAAAGCACGTTAGGATCAGTTACAAGTCCCTTTCCTTTAAAATTCTACCAGGCTTATTATTAGGCGCTGTACTAGTGGAATTTCCGGAACATAGATAACAAATCATTTGAGTTCATTTTTAGTGCCTGAAATAATTTTGAAATTTTTTTTACAAGAAAAATTGGAGAGTGAAAACTCAGGTTTGGATCTGAAAAAAAATTTGAACATCCAACATGGAAATGCACAAATGCTGAGAAAGATCGTTCCAAAAACTATCTTTGATTTTTAAAGATAGGTAAAAAGTGGGTTGTTTGGCCCCAGTAAATATCCAACCACTTGAGAATTTGATTTTTTCTACTCCTTGAAATTTTTGGATCATTAGGTCCACTTGCATCCTCAACATGTTTCTGGCATGCATATCCACCACACTTAAAGCATGTTAGGATCAGTTACAAGTCTCTTTCCTATAAAATTCCACCAAGCTTGTTATTAGGGGTAGTACTAGTGGATTTCCAGAACATGGATAACAAAACCTTGGAGTTTATTTTTAGTGCCTGAAATAATTTTGAAATTTTTTTTTAGCATACATGAACTCTAAATTTTTCATTTTGGTATGCCTTATATCTTTTTTGTTTAGGAGAAAAATAGGAGAGTGAAAACTCAAGTTTGGATCTGAAAACAAATTTGAACATCCACAATGGAAATGCACAAATGCTGAGAGAGATAGTACCAAAAAGTATCTGTGATTTTTAAGAATAGGCAAAAAGTGGGTTGTTTGTCCCAAGTAAATATCCAACCACTTGAGAATTTGATTTTTTCTACTCCTTGAAATTTTTGGATCATGAGGTCCACTTATATCCTCAACATGTTTCTGGCATGCATATCCACCACACTTAAAGCATGTTAGGATCAGTTACAAGTCATTTCCTATAAAATTCCACCAGGCTTATTATTAGGGGATGTACTAGTGGATTTTCCAGAACATGGATAACAAAACCTTGGAGTTCATTTTTGGTGCCTGAAATAATTTTGATATTTTTTTTTGCATACATGAACTCTAAAATTTTCATTTTGTTATGCCTAAAATCACTTTTGTTTATGAGAAAAATGGGAGAGTGAAAACTCAAGTTTGGATCTGAAAACAAATTTGAACATCCAAAATGGAAATGCGCAAATGCAGAGAGTGATAGTTCCAAAAAGTATCTGTGATTTTTAAGGATAGAGAAAAAGTGGGTTGTTTGGCCCTGGTAAATATCCAACCACTTGAGAATTAGATTTTTTCTACTCCATGAAATTTTTGGATCATTAGGTCCACTTCCATCCTCAACATATTTCTGGCATGCATATCCACCACACTTAAAGCATGTTAGGATAGGTTACAAGTCCCTTTCCTATCAAATTCCACCAGGATTATTATTAGGGGCTGTACAAGTGGAATTTCCAGAACATGGATAACAAAACCTTGGAGTTCATTTTTAGAGCCTGAAGTAATTTTGAATTTTTTTTTTCATACATGAACTCTAAAATTGTCATATTTTTTTCTTTAAATCTTTTTTGTTAACAAGAAAAATGGGATAGTGAAAACTCAGGTTTGGATCTGAAAAAAAATTTGAACATCCATCATGGAAATGCACAAATGCTGAGAAAGATCGTTCCAAAAACTATCTGTGATTTTTAAAGATAGGTAAAAAGTGGGTTGTTTGGCCCTAGTAAATATCCAACCACTTGAGAATTTGATTTTTTCTACTCCTTGAAATTTTTGGATCATTAGGTCCACTTGCATCCTCAACATGTTTCTGGCATGCATATCCACCACACTTAAAGCATGTTAGGATCAGTTACAAAGCTCTTTCCTATAAAATTCCACCAAGCTTGTTATTAGGGGTAGTACTAGTGGATTTCCAGAACATGGATAACAAAACCTTGGAGTTTATTTTTAGTGCCTGAAATAATTTCAAAATTTTTTTTTAGCATACATGAACTCTAAATTTTTCATTTTGGTATGCCTTATATCTTTTTTGTTTAGGAGAAAAATAGGAGAGTGAAAACTCAAGTTTGGATCTGAAAACAAATTTGAACATCCACAATGGAAATGCACAAATGCTGAGAGAGATAGTTCCAAAAAGTATCTGTGATTTTTAAGGATAGGCAAAAAGTGGGTTGCTTGGCCCAGGTAAATATCCAACCACTTGAGAATTTGATTTTTTCTTCTCCTTGAAATTTTTGGATCATGAGGTCTACTTATATCCTCAACATGTTTCTGGCATACATATCCACCACACTTAAAGCATGTTAGGATCAGTTACAAGTCCCTTTCCTATAAAATTCCACCAGGCTTATTATTAAGGGATGTACTAGTGGATTTTCCAGAACATGGATAACAAAACCTTGGAGTTCATTTTTGGTGCCTGAAATAATTTTGATATTTTTTTTTGCATACATGAAATCTAAAATTTTTATTTTGTTATGCCTAAAATCACTTTTGTTTATGAGAAAAATGGGAGAGTGAAAACTCAAGTTTGGATCTGAAAACAAATTTGAACATCCAAAATGGAAATGCGCAAATGCAGAGAGTGATAGTTCCAAAAAGTATCTGTGATTTTTAAGGATAGAGAAAAAGTGGGTTGTTTGGCCCTGGTAAATATCCAACCACTTGAGAATTAGATTTTTTCTACTCCATGAAATTTTTGGATCATTAGGTCCACTTGCATCCTCAACATATTTCTGGCATGCATATCCACCACACTTAAAGCATGTTAGGATAGGTTACAAGTCCCTTTCCTATCAAATTCCACCAGGATTATTATTAGGGGCAGTACAAGTGGAATTTCCAGAACATGGATAACAAAACCTTGGAGTTCATTTTTAGTGCCTGAAATAACTTTGAAATTTTTTTTTTGCATACATGAACTCTAAAATTTTAGTTTTTGTTATGGATTATATCTTTTTTGTTTACGAGAAAAATGGGAAACTGAAAGCTCAAGTTTGGGTCTGAAAAAAATTTGAACATCCAAAATGGAAATGCACAAATGCTGAGAGAGATAGTTCCAAAAAGTATCTGTGATTTTTAAAGATAGGCAAAAAGTGGGTTGTTAGGCCCTGTTAAATATCCAACCACTTGAGAATTATATTTTTTCTACTCCTTGAAATTTTTGAATCATTAGGTCCACTTGCATCCTCAACATGTTTCATGCATGCATATCTACCACACTTAAAGCATGTTAGGATTAATTACAAGTCCCTTTCCTATAAAATTCTACCAGGCTTATTATTAGGGGTTGTACTACTTGAATTTCCATAACATGGATAACAAAACCTTGGAGTTCATTTTTAGTGCCTGAAATAATTTTGAAATTTTTTTTTTGCATACATGAACTCTAAAATTTTCATTTTGTTATGCCTTATATCTTTTTTGTTTTCGAGGAAAAAGGGAGAGTGAAAACTCCAGTTAGGATCTGAAAAAAAAATCTGAACATACAAAATGGAAATGTACAAATGCTGAGAGAGATAGTTCCAAAAAGTATCAGTGATTTTTAAGGATAGGCGAAAACTGGGTTGTTTGGCCCTGGTAAATATCCAACCAATTGAGAAATTAATATTTTCTACTCCTTGAAATTTTTGGATCATTAGGTCCACTTGCATCCTCAACATGTTTCTGGCATGCATATCCATCACATATAAAGCACGTTAGGATCAGTTACAAGTCCCTTTCCTATAAAATTCTACCAGGCTTATTATTAGTCGTTGTACAAGTGGAATTTCGCGAACATGGATAACAAAACCATGGAGTTCATTTTTGGTACCTGAAATAATTTTGAAATTTTCTTTTTGCATACATGAACTCTGAAAATTTCATTTTGTTATGCCTTATATCTATTTTGTTTACGAGAAAAATTGGAGAGTGAAAACTCAAGTTTTGATCTGAAAACATATTTGAATATCCAAAATGGAAATGCACAAATTCTGAGAGAGATAGTTCCAAAAAGTATCTGTGATTTTTAAGGATAGGCAAAAAGTGGGTTGTTTGGCCCTGGTAAATATCCAACCACTTGAGAATTTGATTTTTTCTAATCCATGAAATTTTTGGATCATTAGGTGAACTTGCATCCTCAACATGTTTTTGGCATGCATATCCATCACACTTAAAGCACGTTAGGATCAGTTACAAGTCCCTTTCCTTTAAAATTCTACCAGGCTTATTATTAGGCGCTGTACTAGTGGAATTTCCGGAACATAGATAACAAATCATTTGAGTTCATTTTTAGTGCCTGAAATAATTTTGAAATTTTTTTTACAAGAAAAATTGGAGAGTGAAAACTCAGGTTTGGATCTGAAAAAAAATTTGAACATCCAACATGGAAATGCACAAATGCTGAGAAAGATCGTTCCAAAAACTATCTTTGATTTTTAAAGATAGGTAAAAAGTGGGTTGTTTGGCCCTGGTAATTATCCAACCACTTGAGAATTTGATTTTTTCTAATCCATGAAATTTTCTGATCATTAGGTCCACTTGCATCCTCAACATGTTTCTGGCACGCATATGCAACACACTTAAAGCATGCGAGGATCAGTTACAAGTCCCTTTCCTATAAAATTCCACCAAGCTTATTATTAGGGGTTGTACAAGTGGAATTTCCAGAACATGGAAAACAAAACCTTGGATTTCATTTTTAGCGCCTGAAATAATTTTGAAATATTTTTTTTGCATACATGAACTCTAAAATTGTCATATTTTTATGCATTATATATTTTTTGTTTACGAGAAAAATGGGAGTGTGAAAACTCAAGTTTGGATCTGAAAACAAATTTGAAAATCCCAAATGGACATGCACAAATGCTGAGAGAGATAGTTCCAAAAAGTATCTGTGATTTTTATGGATAGGAAAAAAATGGGTTGTTTGGCCCAGGTAAATATCCAGGCACTTGAGAATTCAATTTTTTCTACTCCACTAAAGTTTTTGATCATTAGGTCCACTTGCATCATCTACATGTTTCTTGCATGCATATCCGCCACACTTAAAGCATGTTAGGATCAGTTACAAGTCCCTTTCCTATAAAATTCCACCAAGCTTATTATTAGGGGCTGTACTAGTGGAATTTCCAGAACATGGATAACAAAACCTTGGAGTTCATTTTTAGTGAGTGAAATAATTTAAAATTTTTTTTTGCATACATGAACTCTAAAACTTTCATTTTGTTATGCCTTACATCTTTTTTGTATACGAGAAAAATGGGGGAGTGAAAACTCAAGTTTGGATCTGAAAACAAATTTGAACATCCAAAATGGAAATGCACAAATGCTGAGAGAGATAGTTCCAAAAAGTATCTGTGATTTTTAAGGATAGGCAAAATGTGGGTTGTTTGGCTCTGGTAAAATATCCAACCACTTGAGAATTTGATTATTTCTACTCCTTGAAATTTTTGGATCGTTCGGTCTACTTGCATCCTCAACATGTTCCTTGCATGCATATCCACCACTTATTGGGGTCCACTTAAAGGATGTTAGGATCTGTTACAAGTCATTTTCCTATAAAATTCCACCAGGCTTATTATTTAGGGGTTGTACTAGTGGAATTTCCAGAACATGGATAACAAAACCTTAGAGTTCATTTTTTGTGCCTGAAAAAATTTTGAAATTTTCTTTTTTTGCAAACATGAACTCTAAAATTTTCATTTTGTTATGCTTTATATCTTTTTTGTTTACGAGAATAATGGGAGAGTGAAAACTCATGTTTGGATCTGAAATCAAATTTGAACACCCAAAATGGAAATGTACAAATGCTAAGAGAGATAGTTCCAAAAAAGTATCTGTGATTTTTAAGGATAGGCAAAAAGTTGGTTGTTTGGCCCTGGTAAATATCCAACCACTTGAGAATTTGATTTTTTATAGTCCTTGAAATTTTCTGATCATTAGGTCCACTTGCATCCTCAACTTGTTTCTGACATGCATATCCACCACTTATTAGGGTCCACTTAAAGCATGTTAGGATCTGTTACATGTACCTTTCCTATAAAATTCCACCAGACTTATTATTAGGGGTTGTACTAGTGGAATTTCCATAACATGGATAACAAAACCTTCGAGTTCGTTTTTAGTGCCTGAAATAATTTTGAAATTTTTGTTTTGCTTACATGAACTCTAAAATTTTCATGTTGTTATGCCTTATATATTTTTTGTTTCGGAGAAAAATGGGAGAGTGAAAACTCAACTTTGGATCTGAAAACAATTTTGAACATCCAAAATGGAAATGCACAAATGCTAAGAGAGATAGTTCCAAAAAGTATCTGTGATTTTTAAGGATAGGGAAAATGTGGGTTGTTTGGCCCTGGTAAATATCCAACCACTTGATAATTTGATTTTTTCTACTCTTTGAAATTTTTGGATCATTATGTCCACTTGCATCCTCAACATGTTTCTGGCATGCATATCCACCACACTTAAAGCATGTTATGATCAGTTACAAGTCCCTTTCCTCTAAATTCCACCAGGCTTATTATTAGGGGCTGTACAAGTGGAATTTCCAAAACATGGATAACAAAACCTTGGAGTTCATTTTTAGAGCCTGAAATAATTTTGAAATTCTTTTTTTGCATACAAGACCTCTAAAATTGTCATATTTTTTGCGTTATATCTTTTTTGTTTACGAGAAAAATGGGAGAGTGAAAACTATAGTTTGGATCTGGAAAAAAATTTGAACATCCAAAATGGAAATGCACAAATGCAGAGAAACATTGTTCCAAAAAGTATCTGTGATTTTTAAGGATAGGTAAAAAGTGGGTTGTTTCGCCCTGGTAATTATCCAACCACTTGAGAATTTTATTTTTTCTACTCCTTGAAATTTTTGGATCATTAGGCCCACTTGCATCCTCAACACGTTTCTGGCATGCATATCCACCAATCTTAAAGCAAGTTAGGTTCAGTTACAAGTCCGTTTCTTTTAAACTTCCACTAGGCTTATTATTAGGGGCTGTACTAGTGGAATTTCCAAAACATGGATAACAAAACCTTGGAGTTCATTTTTAGTGCCTGAAATAATTTTGAATTTTTCCTTTTTGCATACATGAACTCTAAAATTTTCATTTTATTATGCCTTATATCTTTTTGGTATATGGGAAAAATGGGAGAGTGAAAACTCAAGTTTGGATCTAAAAACAAATTTGAACATCTAAAATGGATATGCACAAATGCTGAGAGAGATAGTTCGAAAAAGTTTCTGTGATTTTTAGGGATAGGCAAAAAGTGGGTTGTTTGGCCCTGGTAAATATCCAACCACTTGAGAATTTGATTTTTTCTACTCCTTGAAATTTTTGGATCATTAGGTCCACTTGCATCCTCAACATGTTTCTGGCAAGCATATCCACCATACTTAAAGCATGTTAGGATCAGTTCCAAGTCCCTTTCTTATAAAATTCCACCAGGCATATTATTAGGGGCTGTACTAGTGGAATTTCCAGAACATGGATAACAAAACCTTGGAGTTCATTTTTAGTGCCCGAAATAATTTTGAAATTTTTTTTTTTGCATACATGAACTCTTAAATTTTCATATTGTTATGCCTTAAATCTTTTTTGTTTACGAGAAAAATGATAGAGTGAAAACTCATGTTTGGATCTGAAAAAAAATTTGAACATCCAAAATGTGCTGAGAGAGATAGTTCCAAAAAGTATCTGTGATTTTTAAGGATAGGCAAAAAGTGGGTTCTTTGGCCCTGGTCAATATCCAACCACTGAGAATTTGATATTTTCTACCCCTTGAAATTTTTGGATCCTTAGGTGTACTTGCATCCTCACCATGTTTCTGGCAAGCATATCCACCACAGTTAAAGCATGTCAGGACCAGTTACAAGTCCCTTTCTTATAAAATTAAAACAAGCTTATTATTATGGGATGTACTAGTGGAATTTCCAGAATAAAAATGCACAAATGCTAAGAGAGATAGTTCCAAAAAGTATCTGTGATTTTTAAGGATAGGCAAAAAGTGGGTTGTTTGGTCCTGGTAAATATCCAACCACTTGAGAATATTATTTTTTCTACTCCTTGAAATTTTTTGATCATTATGTCCACTTGCATTCTCAACATGTTTCTGGCATGCATATCCACCACACTTAAAGCATGTTAGGATCAGTTAAAAGTCCATTTCCTAAAAAATTCCACCAGGCTTATTATTAGGGTTTGTACTAGTGGAATTTCCAGAACATGGATAACAAAACCTTGGAGTTTATTTTTACTGCCTGAAATAATTTTGAAATTTTTTTTTTTTTGCATTCATGAACTCTAAAATTTTCATTTTGTTATGCCTTATATCTTTTTTGTTTACGAGAAAAATGGGAGAGTGAAAACTCAAGTTTGGATCTGAACACAATTTTGAACATCCAAAATGAAAATGCAAAAATGCTGAGAGAGATAGTTCCAAAAAGTATCTGTGACTGTCAAGGAAAGGCAAAAAGTGGGTTGTTTGGATCGGGTAAATATCCAACCACTTGAGAATTTGATGATTTCTACTCCTTGAAATTTTTGAATCATTAAGTTCACTGGCGTCCTCAACATGTTCCTGGCATGCATATCCACCACTTATTAGGGTCCACTTAAAGCATATTAGGATCAATTACAAGTATCTTTCCTATAAAATTCCACCAGGCTTATTATTAGGGTCTGTACTAGTGGAATTTCCAGAACATGGATAACAAAACCTTGGAGTTCATTTTTAGTGCCTGAAATAATTTTGAAATTTTTTTTTTCGCAACCATGGACTCTAAAATTTTCATTTTGTTATGCCTTATATCTTTTTTGTTTACGACAAAAATGGGAGACTGAAAACTCATGTTTGGATCTGAAAAAAAATTTGAACATCCAAAATGGTAATGCACAAATGCTGAGAGAGATAGTTCTAAAAAGTATCTGTGATTTTTATGCATAGGCAAAAAGTGGGTTGTTTGGCCCCTGTAAATATCCAACCACTTGAGAATTTGATTTTTTCTACTCCTTGAAATTTTTTGATCATTAGGTTCACTTGCATCCTCAACATGTTCCTAGCATGCATATCCACCACTTATTAGGGTCCACTTAAAGAATGTTAGGATCAGTTACAAGTACCTTTCCTATAAAATTCCACCAGGCTTATTATTAGGGGCGGTACTAGTGGAATTTCCAGAACATGGATAACAAAACCTTGGTGTTCATTTTCAGCGCCTGAAATAATTTTGAATTTTTTTTTTTTGCAGACATGATCTCTAAAATTTTCATTTTGTTATGCCTTATATCTTTTTTGTTTACGAGAAAAATGGCACAGTGAAAACTCAAGTTTGGATCTGAAAACAAATTTGAACATCCAAAATGGAAATGCACAAATGCTGAGAGAGATAGTTGCAAAAAGTATCTGTGATTTTTAAGGATAGGCAAAAAGTGTGTTGTTTGGCCCACGTAAATAGCCAACCACTTGAGAATTTGATTTTTCTACTCCTTGAAATTTTTGGATCATTAGGTCCACTTGCATCCTCAACATGTTTCTAGCATGCATATTCACCACACTTAAAGCATGTAAGGATCAGTTACAAGTCCCTTTCCTTTAAAATTCCGCCAAGCTTATTTTTAGGGGCTGTACTAGTGGAATTTCCAGAACATATTGTTATGCCTTATATCTTTTTTGTTTGCGAGAAAAATGTGAGAGTGAAAACTCAAGTTTGGATCTGAAAACAAATTTGAACATCCAAAATGGAAATGCACAAATGCTCAGAGAGATAGTTCCAAAAATTCTCTGTGATTTTTAAGGATAGGCAAAAAGTGGGGGTTTTGGCCCTGGTAAATATCCAACCACTTGAGAATTTTATGTTTTCTACTCCTAGAAATTTTTGGATCATTAGGTCCACTTGCATCCTCTACATGTTTCTGGCATGTATATCCCCCACACTTAAAGCATGTTAGGATCAGTTAATGGTCCATTTTATTATAAAATTCCACCAGGCTTATTATTAGGGGCTGTACTAGTGGAATTTCCAGAACTTGGATAACATAACCTTGGAGTTCATTTTTAGTGCATGAAATAATTTTGATTTTTTTTTTTTTTTTTGCATACATGAACTCTAAAATTTTCATTTTGTTATGCCTTATATCTTTTTTCTTTACGAGAAAAATGGGAGAGTGAAAACTCAAGTTTGGATCTGAAAACAATTTTTAACATCCAAAATGGTAATGCACAAAAGCTGAGAGAGATAGTTCCAAAAAGTATCTGTGATTTTTAAGGATAGGTAAAAAGTGGGTTGTTCCGCCCTGGTAAATATCCAACCACTTGAGAATTTTATTTTATCTACTCCTTGAAATTTTTGAATCATTAGGTCCACTTGCATCTTCAACACATTTCTGGCATGCGTATCCACCAATCTTAAAGCAAGTTAGGTTCAGTTACAAGTCCCTTTCTTTTAAAATTCCACCAGGCTTATTATTAGGGGTTGTACTAGTGGAATTTCCAAAACATGGATAACAAAACCTTGGAGTTCATTTTTAGTACCTTAAATAATTTTGAATTTTTTTTTTTTTTTTGCATACATGAACTCTAAAATTTTCATTTTGTTATGCCTTATATCTTTTTGGTTTACGGGAAAAATGGGAGAGTGAAAACTCAAGTTTGGATCTGAAAACAAATTTGAACATCTAAAATGGAAATGCACAAATGCTGAGAGAGATAGTTCGAAAAAGTATCTTTGATTTTTAGGGATAGGCAAAAAGTGGGTTGTTTGGCCCTGGTAAATATCCAACCACTTGAGAATTTGATTTTTTCTACTCCTTGAAATTTTTGGATCATTAGGTCCACTTGCATCCTCAACATGTTTCTTGCAAGCATATCCACCAGACTTAAAGCATGTTAGGATCAGTTCCAAGTCCCTTTCTTATAAAATTCCACCAGGCATATTATTAGGGGCTGTACTAGTGAAATTTCCAGAACATGGATAACAAAACCTTGGAGTTCATTTCTAGTGCCCGAAATAATTTTGAAATTTTTTTTTTGCATACATGAACTCTTAAATTTT
This sequence comes from Aristolochia californica, assembly GCF_029961685.1. NCBI lineage: Eukaryota > Viridiplantae > Streptophyta > Magnoliopsida > Piperales > Aristolochiaceae > Aristolochia > Aristolochia californica. Next base: position 11,772,423 of record NW_027181771.1, read on the forward strand.
CATATTGTTATGCCATAAATCTTTTTTGTTTACGAGAAAAATGAGAGAGTGAAAACTCAAGTTTGGATCAGAAAAAAAATTTGAACATCCAAAATATGCTGAGAGAGATAGTTCCAAAAAGTATCTGTGATTTTTAAGGATAGGCAAAAAGTGGGTTGTTTGGCCCTTGTAAATATCCAACCACTTGAGAATTTGATTTTTTCTACCCCTTGTAATTTTTGGATCATTAGGTCTACTTGCATCCTCAACATGTTTCTGGCAAGCATATCCACCACAGTTAAAGCATGGCAGGATCAGTTACAAGTCCCTTTCTTATAAAATTAAACCAAGCTTATTATTAGGGGATGTACTAGTGGAATTTCCAGAATAAAAATGCACAAATGCTAAGAGCGATAGTTCCGAAAAGTATCTGTGATTTTTAAGGATAGGCAAAAAGTGGGTTGTTTGGTCCTGGTAAATATCCAACTACTTGAAATTTTCTGATCATTAGGTCCACTTGCATCCTCAACATGTTTCTAGCATGCATATCCACCACACTTAAAGCATGTTAGGATCAGTTAAAAGACCATTTCCTAAAAAATCCCACCAGGCTTATTATTAGGGTTTGTACTAGTGGAATTTCCAGAACATGGATAACAAAACCTTGGAGTTCTTTTTTACTGCCTGAAATAATTTTGAAATTTTTTTTTTTTGCATTCATGAACTCTAAAATTTTCATTTTGTTATGCCTTATATATTTTTTGTTTACGAGAAAAATGGGAGAGTGAAAACTCAAGTTTGGATCTGAATACAATTTTGAACATCCAAAATGGAAATGCGCAAATGCTGAGAGTGATAGTTCCAAAAAGTATCTGTGATTGTCAAGGATAGGCAAAAAGTGGGTTGTTTGGCCCAGGTTAATATCCAAACACTTGAGAATTTGATTTTTTCTACTCCTTGAAATTTTTGAATCATTAGGTTCACTGGCGTCCTCAACACGTTCCTGGCATGCATATCCACCACTTGTTAGGGTCCACTTAAAGCATGTTAGGATCAATTACAAGTACCTTTCCTATAAAATTCCACCAGACTTATTATTAGGGTCTGTACTAGTGAAATTTCCAGAACATGGATAACAAAACCTTGGAGTTCATTTTTAGTGCCAGAAATAATTTTGAAATTTATTTTTTTTGCAACCATGAACTCTAAAATTTTCATTTTGTTATGCCTTATATCTTTTTGTTTACGACAAAAAATGGGAGACTGAAAACTCATGTTTGGATCTGAAAACAAATTTAAACATCCAAAATGGTAATGCACAAATGCTGAGAGAGATAGTTCTAAAAAGTATCTGTGATTTTTATGCATAGGCAAAAAGTGGGTTGTTTGGCCCTTGTAATATCCAACCACTTGAGAATTTGATTTTTTCTACTCCTTGAAATTTTTGGATCATTAGGTTCACTTGCATCCTCAACATGTTCCTAGCTTGCATATCCACCACTTATTAGGGTCCACTTAAAGCATGTTAGGATCAGTTACAAGTACCTTTCCAATAAAATTCCACCAGGCTTATTATTAGGGGCGGTGCTAGTGGAATTTCCAGAACATGGATAACAAAACCTTGGAGTTCATTTTCAGCGCCTGAAATAATTTTGAATTTTTTTTTTTTTGCAGACATGAACTCTTAAATTTTCATATTGTTATGCCTTATATCTTTTTTGTTTATGAGAAAAATGTGAGAGTGAAAACTCAAGTTTGGATCCGAAAACAAATTTGAACAACCAAAATGGAAATGCACAAATGCTCAGAGAGATAGTTCCAAAAACTATCTGTGATTTTTAAGGATAGGCAAAAAAGTGGGGGTTTTGGCCCTGGTAAATATCCAACCACTTGAGAATTTTATGTTTTCTACTCCTAGAAATTTTTGGATCATTAGGTCCACTTGCATCCTCTACATGTTTCTGGCATGTATATCCCTCACACTTAAAGCATGTTAGGATCAGTTAATGGTCCATTTTCTTATAAAATTCCACGAGGCTTATTATTAGGGGCTGTACTAGTGGAATTTCCAGAACTTGGATAACATAACCTTGGAGTTCATTTTTAGTGCATGAAATAATTTTGAATTTTTTCTTTTTGCATACATGAACTCTAAAATTTTCATTTTGTTATGCCTTATATCTTTTTTGTTTACGAGGAAAATGGGAGAGTGAAAACTCAAGTTTGGATCTGAAAACAATTTTTAACATCCAAAATGGTAATGCACAAAAGCTGAGAGAGATAGTTCCAAAAAGTACCTGTGATTTTTAAGGATAGGTAAAAAGTGGGTTGTTTCGCCCTGGTAAATATCCAACCACTTGAGAATTTTATTTTTTCTACTCCTCGAAATTTTTGGATCATTAGGTCCACTTGCTTCCTCAATACGTTTCTGGCATGCATATCCACCAATCTTAAAACAAGTTAGGTTCAGTTACAAGTCCCTTTCTTTTAAAATTCCACCAGGCTTATTATTAGGGGTTGTACTAGTGGAATTTCCAAAACATGGATAACAAAACCTTGGAGTTCATTTTTAGTGCCTGAAATAATTTTGAATTTTTTTTTTTTTGCATACATGAACTCTAAAATTTTCATTTTGTTATGCCTTATATCTTTTTGGTTTACGGGAAAAATGGGAGAGTGAAAACTCAAGTTTGGATCTGAAAACAAATTGAAACATCTAAAATGGAAATGCACAAATGATGAGAGAGATAGTTCGAAAAAGTATCTGTGATTTTTAGGGATAGGCAAAAAGTGGGTTGTTTTGCCCTGGTAAATATCCAACCACTTGAGAATTTGATTTTTTCTACTCCTTGAAATTTTTGGATCATTAGGTCCACTTGCATCCTCAACATGTTTCTGGCAAGCATATCCACCAGACTTAAAGCTTGTTAGGATCAGTTCCATAGGATCAGTTCCAAGTCCCTTTCTTATAAAATTCCACCAGGCATATTATTAGGGGCTGTACTAGTGGAATTTCCAGAACATGGATAACAAAACCTTGGAGTTCATTTTTAGGGCCCGAAATAATTTTGAAATTTTTTTTTTGCATACATGAACTCTAAAATTTTCATATTGTTATGCCTTAAATCTTTTTTGTTTACGAGAAAAATGAGAGAGTGAAAACTCAAGTTTGGATCAGAAAAAAAATTTGAACATCCGAAATATGCTGAGAGAGATAGTTCCAAAAAGTATCTGTGATTTTTAAGGATAGGCAAAAAGTGGGTTGTTTGGCCCATGTAAATATCCAACCACTTGAGAATTTGATTTTTTCTACCCCTTGAAATTTTTGGATCATTAGGTCTACTTGCATCCTCAACATGTTTCTGGCAAGCATATCCACCACTGTTAAAGCATGTCAGGATCAATTACAAGTCCCTTTCTTATAAAATTAAACCAAGCTAATTATTAGGGGATGTACTAGTGGAATTTCCAGAATGAAAATGCACAAATGCTAAGAGAGATAGTTTCAAAAAGTATCTGTGATTTTTAAGGATAGGCAAAAAGTGGGTTGTTTGGACCTGGTAAATATCCAATTTTGTTATGTCTTACATCTATTTTGTTTAGGAGAAAAATGGGAGAGTGAAAACTCAAGGTTGGATCTGAAATCAAATCTGAACATCCAAAACGGAAATGCACAAATGGTGAGAGAGATAGTTCCAAAAAGTATCTGTGATTTTTAAGGATAGGCAAAAAGTGGGTTGTTTGGCACTGGTAAATAGCCAACCACTTGAGAATTTGATTTTTTCTACTCGAAATTTTTGGACCATTAGGTCCACTTGCATCCTAACATGTTTCTAGCATGCATGTTCACCACACTTAAAGCATGTTAGGATCAGTTACAAGTCTTTTTCCTATAAAATTCCACAGGGCTTATTATTAGGGGTTGTACTAGTGGAATTTCCAGAACATGGATAACGAAACCTTGGGAGTTCATATTCAGTGCCTGAAATTATTTTGAAATTATTTTCATTTTGTTATGCCTTTTATCATTTTTGTTTACGAGAAAAATGGGAGAGTGAAAACTCAAGTTTGGATCTGAAAACAAATTTGAACATCCAAAATGGAAATGCAAAAATGCTGAGAGAGACAGTTCCAAAAATTATTTGTCATTTTTAAGGATAGACAAAAAGTGGGTTGTTTGGCCCCGGTAAATATCCAACCACTTGAGAATTTGATTTTTTCTACTCCTTGAAATTTTACGATCATTAGGTCCACTTGCAACCTCAACATTTTTCAGGCATGCATAACCACCACACTTAAAGCATGTTAGGATTAGTTACAAGTCCCTTTCCTATATAATTCCACTAGGCTTATTATTAGGGGCTGTACTAGTGGAATTTCCAGAACATGGCTAACAAAACCATGGAGTTCAATTTTAGTACCTGAAATAATTTTGAATTTTTTTTTTTGCATACATGAACTCTAAAATTTTCATTTTGTTATGCCTTATGTCTTTTTTGTTAACGAGAAAAATGGGAGAGTGAAAACTCAAGTTTGAATCTGAAAATAATTTTGAACATCCAAAATGGAAATGCACAAATGCTGAGAGAGAGAGAGCTCCAAAAAGTATCTGTGATTTTTAAGGATAGGCAAAAAGTGGGTTGTTTGGCCCTGGTAAATATCCAACCACTTGAGAATTTGATTTTTTCTACTCCGTGAAATTTTTGGATCATTAGGTCCACTTGCATCCGCAACATGTTTCTGGCATGCATATCCACCACACATAAAGCATGTTAGGATCAGTTACCAGTCCATTTCCTATAAAATTCCACCAGGCTTATTATTAGGGGCTGTACTTGTGGAATTTTCGGAACATGGATAAAAAAACCGTGGAGTTCATTTTTAGAGCCTGAAATAACTTTGAAATTTTTTTTTGCATACCTCAACTCAAAAATTTTAATTTTGATATGCCTTATATCTTTTTTGTTTACGAGAAAAATGGGAGAGTGAAAACTCAAGTTTGGATCTAAAAACATATTTGAACATCCAAAATGGAAATGCACAAATGCTGAGAGAGATAGTTCCAAAAAGTATCTGTGATTTTTAAGGATAGGCAAAAAGTGGGTTGTTTGGCCCTGGTAAATATCCAACCACTTGAGAATTTGATTTTTTCTACTCCTTCAAATTTTCAGATCTTTAGGTCCACTTGCATCCACAACATGTTTCTGGTATGCATATCCACCATAATTAAAGCATGTTAGGATCAGTTACAAGTCCATTTCCTATAAAATTTCACCAGGCTTATCATAAGGGGTTGTACTAGTGAAATTTCCAGAACATGGATAGCAAAACGTTCAAGTTCATTTTTAGTGCCTGAAATAATTTTGAAAATTTTCTTTTGCATACATGAACTCTAAAATTTTCATTTTGTAGTGCCTTATATCTTTTTTGTTTACGAGAAAAATGCGAGAGTGAAAACTGAAGTTTGGATCTAAAAAAAATTTTGAACGTCCAAAATGGAAATGGACAAATGTGGAGAGAGAGAGTTCCAAAAAGTATCTGTGATTTTTAAGGACAGGCAAAAGTGGGTTGTTTGGCCCTGGTGAATATCCGACCACTTGAGAATTTGATTTTTTCAACTCCTTGAAATTTTTGGATCATTAGGTCCACTTGCATCCTCAACATGTTTATGGCATGCATATCCACCACACTTAAAGCAGGTTAGGATTAGTTACAAGTCCCATTCCTATAAAATTCCACCACGCTTAATATTAGGGGTTGTACTAGTGGAATTTGCAGAACATGGATAACAAAACCTTGGAGTTCATTTTTAGTGCCTAAAATAATTTTGAAATTTTTATTTTGCATTCATGAACTCTCAAATTTTAATTTTGTTATGCCTAATATCTTTTTTGTTTATGAGAAAAATAGGAGAGTGAAAACTCATGTTTGGATTTGAGAACAAATTTTAACATCCAAAATGGTAATGCACAAATGCTGAGAGAGATAGTTCCAAAAAGTATCTGTGATTTTTAAGGATAGGCAAAATGTGGGTTGTTTGGTCCTGGTAAATATCCAACCACTTGAGAATTTGATTTTTTCTAATCCTTGAAATTTTTGGATCATTAGGTCCACTTCCATCCTCAACATGTTTCTGGCATGCATATCCGTCACACTTAAAGCATGTTATGATCAATTACAAGTCACTTTCCTATAAAATTCCACCAAGCTTATTATTAGGGGTTGTACTAGTGGAATTTGCAGAACATGGATAACAAAACCTTGGAGTTCATTTTTAGAGCTTGAAATATTTTTCAAATTTTTTTTTTTTGCATACTTGAACTCTAAAATTTTCATTTTCTTATGCCTTGTATCTTTTTTGTGTACGAGGAAAATGGGAGATTGAAAACTCAAGTTTGGATCTGAAAACAAATTTGAAAATCCAAATTGGAAATGCACAAATGCTGAGAGAGATAGTTCCAAAAAGTATCTATGATTTTTAAGGATAGGCAAAAAGTGCATTGTTTGGCCCTGGTAAATATCCAACCACTTGAGAATTTGATTTTTTCTACTCCTTGAAATTTTTGTATCATTAGGTCCACTTGCATCCTCAACATGTTTCTAGCATACATATCCACGACACTTAAAGCACGTTAGGATCAGTTACAAGTCCCTTTCCTATAAAATTCCCCCAAGCTTATTATTAGGGGCTGTACTAGTGGAATTTCCAGAACATGGATAACAAAACCTTGGAGATCATTTTTATTGCTTGAAATAATTATGAAATTTTTTTTTGGCATACTTGAACTCTAAAATTTTCTTTTTGTTATGCCTTATATCTATTTTCTTTACGAGAAAAATGGGAGAGTGAAAACTCAAGTTTGGATCTGAAAACATATTTGAACATCCAAAATGGAAATGCACAAATGCTAAGAGAGATAGTTCCAAAAAGTATCTGTGATTTTTAAGGATAGGCAAAAAGTGGTTTTTTTAGCCCTGGTAAGTATCCAACCACTTGAGAATTTGATTTTTTCTACTCCTTGAAATTTTAGGATCAATAGGTCCACTTGCATCCTCAACATGTTTATGGCATGCATATGCACCACACTTAAAGCATGTTAGGATCAGTTACAAGTCGCTTTCCTATAAAATTCCACCAGGCTTATTATTAGGGTTTGTACTAGTGGAATTGCCAGAACATGATTAACAAAACCTTGGAGTACATTTTTAGTGCCTAAAATAAATTTGAAATTTTTTTTTGCATACATGAACTCTGAAATTTTAATTTTGTTATGCCGTATATCTTTTTTGTTTACGAGAAAAATGGGAGAGTGAAAACTCAAGTTTGGATCAGAAAACAAATTTGAACATCCAAAATGGAAATGCACAAATGCTGGGAGAGATAGTTCTAAAAATTATCTGTGATTTTTAAGGATAGGCAAAATGGGAGAGTGAAAACTCATTTTGTGCATGATCTCTCAGCATTTGTGCATTTCCATTTTGGATGTTCAAATTTGTTTTCAGATCCAAACTTGAGTTTTTACTCTCCCATTTTTCGCGTAAACAAAAAAGATATAAGGAATAACAAAATTAAAATTTTAGAGATCATGTATGAAAAAAAAAAATTCAAAATTATTTCAGGCACTAAAAACGAACTCCAATGTTTGGTTATCCATGTTCTGGAAATTCCACTAGTACAGCCCCTAATAATAAGCCTGGTGGAATTTTATAGGATAGGGACTGGTGACTGATCCTAACATGCTTTAAGTGTGGTGGATATGCATGCCAGAAACAAGTTGAGGACGCAAGTGGACCTAATGATCCAAAAATTTCAAGGTGTAGAAAAAATTAAATTCTCAAGTGGTTGGATAGTTACCATGGCCAAACAACCCACTTTTTGCCTATCCTTAAAAATCACAGATACTTTTTGGAACTATCTACAGTGAGTCTCTAGCAGCAATTTTAATGACATACAGTGAGTCTCTAGCAGACTCTGACAGAGGAATACTGATACCAAGGCACTATTGTTATGATATCGACACACAGCGGAAGACAACCTAGGGAAACAGGGCAGCGAAACAAAAATCCTAGGGACTGCTACCTGCCAGTCTTGTGAGTACAGGCAGTGGATGACATCTACGGGCAGCGGAAAACGATAATGACTCAGACAATACTATTCCTACAGTCACACTTCGTCCGTCTTATCAGTTTACCATTAGGCCACTTTCCTGCTTCCTACCACATGTCACCGTTATGTACTCGTTTGTGTCTATTTCATAGCTATCTAGTAGGCCCAACATGACTTTTGCTACTACCTAGAACTTCTTCGGGGTTTGACCCTATTCCTGCCGGCTTACCACCACGTGGGAAATTCTGTCGATACGGTCCTCACGGTCTTCAGAGGGCCCCGAGCTGTTCCTATTAACCGTTGCAGCCCCATGGCTGCTTCAGCAGGGTAGAGCACAGCTCCGTTTCGTTTTCTAGCTCGGAGCGTAGCCGAATAATTCCAAGTCTCTAGCTTCTGTTTGACGAGTGAACAGTAAACATGAATAGAAATCATGAATAGAAACCGTGAATAGTAAAAATGAACAGTACTTTTGAATAGTAACCTTGGAACAGTAAAAACAAACACTGTAGAGATCAATACATAGATGCGGAACATGAACAGTAAAACAACTACTGTGGAGATCATATTTATAAATGCGGAACATGAACAGTAAAAACAACAACTGTACGAATCACAATATTAAAAACATGCGAAAATATAAAAAACATTGTCTAAAACAAAAAAAAAACAAAACAGAAAATACATACCCTTAAAAAAGGAAAAGAAAAAAAACTACTTAGCTACATAGCTCCCAAATTTACCGACCGTGGCACCGGTCGGTTCCCTCTTTTCTACTCAGCCATTATGGCTGTTAAGCACATACCGTGCTTGAGGAACTTGCCAGAGAAAGATCGCCGGAAATCGCCTTCTTCTTCGGAACTAATGCTCGTCTATTGTTGAGTTGCTCCAAGTTTCGATGTTCCCAACCTCTGGAGGAGCATCGTATTTATAGCTGAAGATTTTTCAGCTCTTCCACCTTTACCCTTGATTGAAAGGTGTGTATTTAAAGACAAAGGGTAACTTTTGTCTTTTTGGCATGTCTTTTTTGCCCTTGCATTATTACCTTTCGGCGCCGAAAGTAGGGGAAAAATGTCGTTTCTGCTTGTGACATCATGATGATGACGTGCAGGAATCTTTTTTCGCCATCTTTGTTGACTTGGTGTAGCCGTCATTGATGACTTTTGTAGCCGTCATTGCGGACTTTTGAGCAGCCTTTGCTGACTTTGTTTTCGTCGTGGGCCTAGTCTGCTGACTTGGCTGCTGACTAGTCGGTTGACGTGGCTGCTGACTGCTCATTCGGACAGCTGCCTTTCTGTGCACAATTTACAGGTGTGCTCCTTTGGAAAAGTCTTCTGGGCCATCTGGCAGAAGCTTTCCTTTGATGTTTTGCTGAAGAGGATATTTCCTCCAAGAAGTTTCTTCAGCGTAGATTCGAGACTGGTCTGGACGGTTGCCAGAGTCTCTTTATAGCTTTTCAAGATGATCGTCAGTGGGATGGAGGTCTTGTAGACGAAGCTTCTCTTTTTCTGAATCAGCTGTTGTATGAGCTGTATCAGCTTCTTGAGCCCGTGGATACGTCTGGTTGGCCAGACTGCTTCTGGACAAGGCTTGGCTTTTGGAACATGTCTGGGATCATATTCCATATTGCGTCACCTTCTTTGATGCTTTCAATAGTCACGACAGAAATGCTCAGAAACATCTTTGTGTTAGTAACAATTTCAGCAATACAGGAAACGAAATGAAGTCGAATTCCTTTACTCTTTGTTATGGAGATGAAACTTTTGCAAGGCTCCATAATTTCTTTTGGCATTTTCTCCAATACTGATAAGTCAGTAGAGGGCAATACCATTTGTTTTATGAATCCATATGCATAAAGCATGGATGCATATTTTGAGTCTATTTCATGACTCAGCTTCACTTGATTCCAACTGTTGCTGGGCTCAGTGGTGAAGAAGGGAGTGTTCATCCCTTGTCCAATTTGTTCATTCCATCTCTGGAATTGAACAGTATGATCAGATTCGATCTTTGAACGAACGCTGTCCACCTTTTGAGGGTGTAGCGAGGGTTCCTCAAACATAATGTCCGAAATTTTTAAAGGTTTAAATTTCTTTAAAAACTCAAACTCATTAAAACTAGTTTTATCTGGTTTATTTAGGCTTTTCAACCTTGTAAACTCAGACGGGGTAACCAATTTTGTCTTGAATGATTTCTTATTCTTAGACAAGTCCGTTTCCATCAGGGATGGATCCGTTAAGACTTCCTTTTCAGTTCTAGACTGACAGGTAGAAGTCCCTGATTCCGATTTCAACGAAATTGTTAAGGTTTCCTTTCCAGCTCTTGATTGGCAGGTAGAAATCCCTGATTCCCCTATCTTCAGAGAAGATTGGGTTGTGATTTCCTTCTCATGCCTGGCATTACTGGTAGAAATCCCGGGTCGACCTGTGTTTATCAAAACACTAAAGTCATCCGTCTGCTGATTAGCTGACGTTGTGGCTTTCTTTTCTCGCGATGGAGATCCGGTAGAAGTCTCGGAGGAGCTTGGCATTACATGTCGTTGAGTGAGTTCTTTTAACTCTTCGGTTAATTCTTTAACCTTGAGTTGTAAGACTTCTCCACTTAACCCGTAATGGGCACAATTCTCATGTATGTCTCCTCGTTCTGAAAGAACTAAAAGACTGTCGAATAGTGACTGTAGTGTTGAGAGCAATACCATGAGTGTGGCAATTGCTGCTGCTAGGTCCGTCAGGGTGCTGCTGAGGAGATCCATTCTACCTGTCTGTAACACAAGAAAATTCTCGAGTGGTAAGAGTATCAGGTTAATTATAAAATTCTCTATAATGCATGATGCAGGAGTAGAGAAAGTATTTTATGACAATAGTGGGAGAAAAATCAAATCACCACGCTTGCTGCCATTTGTGTAACGGGAAGGCAAAAGCATAACCGAATATTAGGCAAAAGTTGTGCCTGAAGAGTCACTCATATTTTTTGAGTTTTCCGTGGAGAAAGACTCAGTTTCGAGATGAAGTTCATATACGTCATCTTCTGACTGGATGTCATCGTAATGGATGATTTCCAATCCATTTTCTTCGGCTAGTAACATGTTGTTTATCATTTGGACAATCTCTAGCGAAATGTCCTTCTTTCTGGCATATCCAGCATTTGCATTTGCTTGGGGTTTTCCCCTTTGGGCAGTATGCATTTGACCCTTTACTGGATGTGGTGGGGCTAGAATTTGTTCTTTTCCGAAAGTTTCTCTTTTTAGGAGTATACCTTGTTGTAGAACTTTTTTGTATCCTAAATTTATTCTGTTGAATTTTCTTAGGATATTTTCGTTGCTTATGGGAAGTGGTTTTGCAACCATAAGTGCCTACATTTTTGTTCTGGTTTGAACAACATAATGTTTGTTTATTTGCCTTACTACTTTTCTTTTGTAGTTTTTGGGCTTCACAAAGATTTGCCAACATGTCTTGTACAAATCTATGTCTTCTTCCTAAAGTATCTATGTTAAGGAAAATATCCATGGTTAAAGTACCAAGTTCTAGATTGTTTTGCCAAAATTTTGTAATGTAGTCTTTTTCTGTTACATGTGCAAATGGTTCTAGCAATTTTGCATAAAAGATAGACAGATAAGGTTTCTGATCTTCTTTTTTCAGTTTATAGAAGTAACTTGCAAACTCGCAGTAATACTTCTCATAAAAACAAATGTTACAGATTTTTAACTTGTTTAATTTCTGAAGAGTTTCTAAACGTTTTCTTTGTTTAGTACTCTCATTGTAGGCTTCTAGGGTTGGATGTATTCCTAGAAATTCCTTTGATATCTTAGCCACTAATCCTTTCAAGATATTGGCTATCGATATTGAGCTATTAGCTCGTTTTTGGTCTTCGGGAAGGTTGTCCCACCAAAGAGCATTACCCTGTAAAGCATGGGTAAAGAAATTAAATGCTGATTGTTGGTTCCAAGATTCATGCATATTTGCAGCATTGCTCATGCTTCTTTCCCAATCTTTAAGGACTTTTTCTCCATCCTTGGGGCAATCCAAGTTGAGGTAAAATCCAAAAGGGTTTATGCTATCTATGGTCTGGTGTCCCTTAGTAGCATTTGAAGGATCGACATTTGTGTATTTTGTCGAATACCTTTGTCCTCCTAGGGATATTTTGGAGTGGGAGAAACTTTCTCGTTCTTGCGGATGAACCGCAGTACGGTTTTGAAAGTTATCTTGAAAGCTATCTTCCATGTGGGTATCTCGTACCCTTGAAGTTTCTGCTTCAAAATGGTCGCTACCACGAAGCATTCGAAACCTTTTACCAAGATCATCTGCCTTTTTGTCTTTAGCAGAGTAGTCTATTTTCTTGGTATTTTCTTCTGCAACTTCATCAGATTCCTAGACTTCTGGTTCACTGTCGTGTTGCTCTTGTTATTTACTAGAGGAAGGTTTTTCTTCTTGAACATAATAAATCAGTTGGCTACCGAAGGTATTATATTCTGCGTAAACTTCATCATCGGTGGAGGATGATGCTTTTGAAGCGATCCTAAAAGCAGGTGGTGCTGGATCCTTTCTTCTAGGTGCTATGCAAGGTGTTGCAAAGTACACTAGGTTTTTAAGCCATCCGGTGATGTCAGGAAGGACTAATGGTAATGGAGTTTCCATATCCATTAAATAGAAAAACTCTGTCATAGAGCTAATTCTTGAAGCTTCCGTTGAACCTTTTTAATCAGATACCGTAGTAAAATTTCTCTATGGGTTAATCTCCACCATTCATTGAGATATGCTTGATAGGCTATATCAGTGTCATTTACTGGTGTCAGAGTTTCTCTGGCTTGCCAATTTTGGGCTTGCATTGACCGTACCAGACGAAGTTGATCTAGTAGTCTTGCTCTACTGATCATTTTACAAAGCTAAAAGGTTTAGCTTTCTTTTGATTTTCTTGATCTTGCATCTAAGGTTGTAGATGCGATCAGAATATCTTTCCCAAAAATAGTAATACCATACCATTGTTGGGATTGTATTATCTTTTGGCTGAAGAGTATTTCTTTGGAGTAAAGCGAGGTCAAGGCTTTCTCTTTTTAATTTTAAACGATCTAAAAGTTTCCTTTTATAGATCATTCTGGTGTCCAAGGTGTAAAAGGTGTTTTATACCATGATGGACTTGGAGAACCTAGACGTTCTTTTGAACCTTGATGTTCTTTTAATGCTAAGACTTCTATCAAAATTTCTTGCATTTTATCTTTGTTTAGATTATCTAAACTTTGTTTCAGTTTTGTTAACTCTTTGAAGAAAACAGGACTATTTCCATGGTCAATCTTTTCTAGAATATTTTCTAGGATGTTTTGACACTTTATTATTTCTCTATGTTTATGTTCATCATAAAGGAAATCTATTTTCTGTTGGAGGTTTTCAACAGTTTTTTCTAACCTATTCATGGTCTTACCATAAGACTCTAAGGTTTGAATGGAATTGGTGACAATGTCACTATTTCCTATAGGTGGACCTAAGGCTTTGTATGGATTATGTGCCATCATCTATGTGAAGAGGAACATAAGCATTGGGCCTTGGATTTCCTATTCCTACGAAACGGGAACTATTTGAGGTTCTACTTATTGAGGTAGAGGGCCTGTCCTGTTCGATGGAAAAGCTGGGTCTAGTGTTTGATATCACTAGTTTTCCTTCTATCTCCTTTATTTTTTTTCGAGAGAGAGGAAGGTGTCTGGGTGCCAAAGGTTGAACTACCCATTCTGTTGGCCATGTTAACTCTCTTGGGTCAAGTTTTTCTATGGTTAAGTTTTCAGATTAACCAATGTTTTTGGCTAATTCTGTGAGTTTCTTTGAATATTTAACTGGAACCTTTCCAGTGTTGATTCCTCGGGCTACTATGCATACAAGTATGCGCATAACTCTTCTTCCTGGTTGAATTCCATTTTTCGACCAGTTGTCTGTATAGATTTTTAGGGACAAGGTATCTTGGATGTGCTTGTCTTCTAAATCTATTTTTAGATTGGGCCATGTTGTAAAGGATACTGGGCCTAATCCTAAATTTGCTCTAACTCCTCCGAGTAGGGCTTTTTCAAAATTATTCTTCACAGAGTTATCTACTATAGCTGCTATGAAGGGTAAATTCTGATTGATTCGTATTAAGGGGTCTAATCCTATACGAACTAGTCCATAATGGACATATTTGAATCTTTTTAGCTTAGCTAAGTCAGATTCACTTAATAATCTGTAGCAGAAAGTACCTGAGTTGGTATCCTGTATTTCTACAGATAGTTCCTTCTGGAAGACGAAGGATTTCATTTGGAATTCAATCCAATCTTTGTTGTAGACTTCAATTATCCGAGGGATACTTGTTGTCCACTTTTGTCCATCCTGCATGAGACTAGGATGGTCATCGTATTCTCCCTGTGTTTCATGATGTATATGAACACTGTTTTGGAGAGAAGTACATTCTATTCCTATTTGTTCAGACATTTAGGAATTTTAGATGAGTTGAGGTCTCTTCTAATTTTTGGAACAAGAGTTCAAGCAACCGTTCCAATTGATACAAAGTGATGAAAGGAGAGATGTGTTGTATAACCAGTTCTCTCAATTCTTCATTTTGAGTTAAGGCGCAGATATCTCATATAAGACGATCTCTATCTATTCCATGATGAGTTCTTATAGAAGATATTTTGCAAATTACTTCCTGTAACTCCCTTTTGGATGGTTTATTATTAACCATCTTTATTTTCGCTTCTCGGATTGGTCATAATATCCTCGAAGGATTTATTTCTTGATCCACATAGCTTTGTAGATCTGTAAGGAAACGTACAGTTTCTTCAGTATTTCCTGTTATAGATGTAACTTGCAAATTTGCAGTAATACTTCTCATAAAAACAAATGTTACAGATTTGTAACTTGTTTAATTTCTGAAGAGTTTCTAAATGTTTTGTTTGTTTAGTACTCTCATTGTAAGCTTCTAGGGTTGGATGTATTCCTAGAAATTCCTTTGATATCTTAGCCACTAATCCTTCCAAGATATTGGCTATCGATATTGAGGTATTAGCTCGTTTTTGGTCTTCGGGAAGGTTGTCCCACCAAAGAGCTACATTACCCTGTAAAGCATGGGTAAAGAAATTAAATGTTGATTCTTGGTTCCAAGATTCATGCATATTTGCAGCATTGCTCATGCTTCTTTCCCAATCTTTAAGGACTTTTTCTCCATCCTTGGGGCAATCCAAGTTGAGGTAAAATCCAAAAGGGTTTATGCTATCTATGGTTTGGTGTCCCTTAGTAGCATTTGAAGGATCGACATTTGTGTATTTTGTCGAATACCTTTGCCCTCCCAGGGATATTTTGGAGTGGGAGAAACTTTCTCGTTCTTGCGGATGAACCGCAGTACGGTTTCAGAAGTTATCTTGAAAGTTATCTTCCACGTGGGTGTCTCTTACCCTTGATGTTTCTGCTTCAAAATGCTCGCTACCACGAAGCATTCGAAACCTTTTACCAAGATCATCTGCCTTTGTGTCTTTAGCAGAGTAGTCTGTTTTCTAGCTATTTTCTTCTGCAACTTCATTAGATTCCCAAGCTTCTGGTTCACTGTCGTGTTGCTCTTGTTGTTTACTAGAGGAAGGTTTTTCCTCTTGAACATAATAAATCGGTTGGCTACCGAAGGTATTATATTCTGCGTAAACTTCATCATCGGTGGAGGATGATGCTTTTGAAGCAATCCTAAAAGCAGGTGGTGCTGGATCCTTTCTTCTAGGTGCTATGCAAGGTGTTGCAAAGTACACTAGGGTTTTAAGCCATCCGGTGATGTCAGGAAGGCCTAATGGTAATGGAGTTTTCATATCCATTAAATAGAAAAACTCTGTCATAGAGCTAATTCTTGAAGCTTCCGTTGAACCTTTTCAATCAGATACCATAGTAGAATTTCTCTACGGGTTAATCTCCACCATTCATTCAGATATGCCTGATAGGCTATATCGGTGTCATTTACTGGTGTGAGAGTTTCGCTGGCTTGCCAATTTTGGGATTGCATTGACCATACCAGACGAAGTTGATCTAGTAGTCTTGCTCTACTGATCATTTTACAAAGCTAAAAGGTGTAGCTTTCTTTTGATTTTCTTGATCTTGCATCTAAGGTTGTTGATGCGATCAGAATATCTTTCCCAAAAATAGTAATACCATACCATTGCTGGGATTGTATTATCTTCTGGCTGCAGAGTATTTCGTTGGAGTAAAGCGAGGTCAAGGCTTTCTCTTTTTAATTTTAAACGATCTAAAAGTTTCCTTTTATAGATCATTCTGGTGTCCAAGGTGTAAAAGGTGTTTTATACCGTGATGGACTTGGAGAACCTAGACGTTCTTTTGAACCTTGATATTCTTTTAATGCTAAGACTTCTGTCAAAATTTCTTGCATTTTATCTTTGTTTAGATTATCTAAACTTTGTTTAAGTTCTGTTAACTCTTTGAAGAAAATAGGACTATTTCCATGGTCAATCTTTTCTAGAATATTTTCTAGGATGTTTTGACACTTTATTATTTCTCTATGTTTATGTCCATCATAGAGGAAATCTATTTTCTGTTGGAGGTTTTCAACAATTTTTTCTAACCTATTAAGGGTCTTACCATAAGACTCTAAGGTTTGAATGGAATTGGTGACAATGTCACTATTTCCTATAGGTGGACCTAAGGCTTTGTATGGATTATGTGCCATCATCTATGTGAAGAGGAACATAAGCATTAGGCCTTGGATTTCCTATTGCTTCGAAACGGGAACTATTTGAGGTTCTACTTATTGAGGTAGAGGGCCTGTCCTATTCGATGGAAAAGCTGGGTCTAGTGTTTGCTATCACTAGTTTTCCTTCTATCTCCTTTATTGTTTTTCGAGAGAGAGGAAGGTGTCTGGGTGCCAAAGGTTGAACTACCCATTCTGTTGGCCATGTTAACTCTCTTGGGTCGAGTTCTTCTATGGTCAAGTTTTCAAAATAACCAATGTTTTTGGCTAATTCTGTGAGTTTCTTTGAATCTTTAACTGGAACCTTTCCAGTGTAGATTCCTAGGGCTACTATGCATACAAGTATGCGCATAACTCTTCTTCCTGGTTGAATTCCATTTTTCGACCAGTTGTCTGTATAGATTTTTAGGGACAAGGTATCTTGGATGTGCTTGTCTTCTAAATCTATTTGTAGATTGGGCCATGTTGTAAAAGATACCGGGCCTAATCCTAAATTTGCTCTAACTCCTCCGAGTAGGGCTTTTTCAAAATTATTCTTCACAGAGTTATCTACTATAGCTTCTATGAAGGGTAAATTCTGATTGATTCGTATTAAGGGGTCTAATCCTATACGAACTAGTCCATAATGGACATATTTGAATCTTTTTAGCTTAGCTAAGTCAGATTCACTTAATAATCTGTAGCAGAAAGTACCTGAGTGGGTATCCTGTATTTCTACAGATAGTTCCTTTTGGAAGACGAAGGATTTCTTTTGGAATTCAATCCAATCTTTGTTGTAGACTTCAGTTATCCGAGGGATACTTATTGTCCACTTTTGTCCATCTTGCATGAGATTGGGATGGTCATCGTATTCTCCCTGTGTTTCA
Organism: Aristolochia californica; assembly: GCF_029961685.1. NCBI lineage: Eukaryota > Viridiplantae > Streptophyta > Magnoliopsida > Piperales > Aristolochiaceae > Aristolochia > Aristolochia californica. The sequence goes on from NW_027181771.1 coordinate 11,790,066, forward strand.
TGATGTATATGAACACTGTTTTGGAGAGAAGTACATTCTATTCCTATTTGTTTAGACATTTAGGAATTTTAGATGAGTTGAGGTCTCTTCTAATTTTTGGAACAGGAGTTCAAGCAATCGTTCCAATTGATACAAAGTGATGAAAGGAGAGATGTGTTGTATAACCAGTTCTCTCAATTCTTCATTTTGAGTTAAGGCGTAGATATCTTTTACAACATGGCCCAATCTACAAATAGATTTAGAAGACAAGCACATCCATTTGCACATGTAGCAGAAAAAGACTACATTACAAAGTATTGGCAAAACAACCCAGAACTTGGTACTTTAACCATGGATATTTTCCTAAACATTGATACTTTAGGAAGAAGACATAGATTTGTACAAGACATGTTGGCAAATCTTTGTGAAGCCCAAAAACAACAAAAGAAAAGTAGTAAGGCAAATAAACAAACATTATGTTGTTCAAACCAGAACAAAAATGTAGGAGCCTATGGTTGCAAAACCACCTCCCATAAGTAACGAAAATATCCTAAGAAATTTCAACAGAAAAAATTTAGTACACAAAAATTTTTTTAACAAACACAAACACAATGAGTCTCTAGCAGACTCTGACAGCGGAATACTGATACCAAAGCACTATTGCTATGATATCGACACAAAGTCTCTAATAGACTTGTAAACACAGCGAAAGACAACCTAGGGAAATAGGGCAGCGGAACAAGAATCCTAGGGACTGCTACCTGCCAGTCTCGGGGTACAGGCAGTGGATGCCATCTACGGGCAGCGGAAAACAATAATGACTCACACAATACTATTCCTATAGTCACACTTCGTCCGTCCTATCAGTTTACCAATAGGCTACTTTCCTTCTTCCTACCACATGTCACCGTTATGTACTCGTTTGTGTCTATTTCATAGCTATCTAGTAGGCCTAACATGACTTCTGCTGCTACCTAGAACTTCTTCGGGGTTTGACCCTATTCCTGCCGGCTTACCACCACGTGGGCAATACCGTCGATGCGATCCTCACGGTCTTCAGAGGGCCCCGAGCCGTTCCTATTAACCGTTGCGGCTCCATGGCTGCTTCAGTAGGGTAGAGCACAGCTCCGTTTCATTTTCTACCTCGAAGCGTAGCCGAATAATTCCAAGTCTCTAGCTTTTGTCCTATTTGGCACTATTTCGATACTATTTCTTTTTGACGAGTGAACAGTAAACATGAATAGTAACCCATGAATAGTAAAAATGAACAGTACTTTTGAACAGTAACTTTGGAACAGTAAAAAACAAACACTGTGGAGATCAATACATAAATGCGGAACATGAACAGTAAAAACAACTACTATACAAATCACAATATTACAAAAATGCGGAAATATAATATAAAAAACATTGTCTAAAACAAAACATAAACATACAATACTTTTAAAAAGAAAACTACTTATCTACATAACTCCTGAAGTTACTGACCGTGGCACCGGTCGGTTCCCTCTTTTCTACTCAGCCGTTACGGCTGTTAAGCACATACCGTGCTTGAGGAACTTGCCGGAGAAAGATCCCTGGAAATCGCCTTCTTCTTCAGAACTAATGCTCGTCTATTGTTGAGTTGCTCCAACTTTCGATGTCCCCAACCTCTGGAGGAGCATCGTATTTATAGCTGAAGATTTTTAAGCTCTTCCACCTTTACCCTTGATTGAAAGGTGTGTATTTAGAGACAAAGGGTAACTTTTGTCTTTTTGGCATGTCTTTTTTGCCCTTGCATTATTACCTTTCGGCGCCGAAAGCATGGGTAAAAATATCGTTTCTTCTGCTTGTGACATCATGATGATGACGTGCAGGAATCTTTTTTCGCCATCTTTGTTGATTTGGTGTAGCCGTCATTAATGACTTTTGTAGCCGTCATTGCGGACTTTTGAGCCGCCTTTGCTGACTTTGTTTTTGTTGTGGGCCTAGTCTGCTGACTTGGCTGCTGACTAGTCGGTTGACGTGGCCGCTGACTGCTCATTCGGACAACTGCCTTTCTGTGCACAATTTACAGATGTGCTCCTTTGGAAAAGTCTTCTGGGCCATCTGGCAGAAGCTTTCCTTTGATGTTTTGCTGAAGGGGATATTTCCTCCAAGAAGTTTCTTCAGCGTAGCTTCGAAACTGGTCTGGACGGTTGCCGGAGTCTCTTTATAGCTTTTCGAGATGATCGTCAGTGGGACGGAGGTCTTGTAGACGAAGCTTCTCTTTTTCTGAATCAGCTGTTGTATGAGCTGTATCAGCTTCTTGAGCCCGTGGATACGTCTGGTTGGCCAGGCTGTTTCTGGGTCGGGCTTGGCTTTTGGTACATGTCTGGGATCATATTCCATATTGGCGTCACCTTCTTTGATGCTTTCAATAGTCACGACAGAAATGCTCGGAAACATCTTTGTGTCAGTAACAATTTCAGCAATACAGGAAACGAAATGAAGTCAAATTCCTTTACTCTTTGTTATGGAGATGAAACTTTTGCAAGCCTCCATAATTTCTTTTGGCATTTTCTCCAATATTGATAAGTCGGTGGAGGGCAATACCATTTGTTTTATGAATCCATATGCATAAAGCATGGATGCATATTTTGAGTCTATTTCATGACTCAACTTCACTTGATTCCAACTGTTGCTGGGCTCAGTGGTGAAGAAGGGAGTGTTCATCCCTTGTCCAATTTGTTCATTCCATCTCTGGAATTGAACAGTATGATCGGATTCGATCTTTGAACGAACGCTGTCCACCTTTTGAGGGCGTAGCGAGGGTTCCTCTGACATAATGTCCGAAAGTTTTAAAGGTTTAAATTTCTTTAAAAACTCAAACTCATTAAAACTAGTTTTATCTGGTTTATTTAGGCTTTTCAACCTTGTAAACTCAGACGGGGTAACCAATTTTGTCTTGAATGATTTCTCATTCTTAGACAAGTCCGTTTCCATCAGGGATGGATCCGTTAAGACTTCCTTTTCAGTTCTAGACTGATAGGTAGAAGTCCCCAATTCCGATTTCAACGAAATCGTTAATGTTTCCTTTCCAGCTCTTGACTGGCAGGTAGAAATCCCTGATTCCCCAATCTTCAGAGAAGATTGGGTTGTGATTTCCTTCTCATGCCTGGCATGACCGGTAGAAATCTCGGGTCGACCTGTGTTTATCAAAACACTAAAGTCATCCGTCTGCTGATTAGATGACGTTGTGGCTTCCTTTTCTCGCGATGGAGATCCGGTAGAAGTCCCGGAGGAGCTTGGCATTTCATGTCGTTGAGTGAGTTCTTTTAACTCTTCGGTTAATTCTTTAACCTTGAGTTGTAAGACTTCTCCACTTAACCCGTAACGGGCACAATTCTCATGTATGTCTCCTCGTTCTGAAAGAACTAAAAGACTGTCGAATAGTGACTGTAGGGTTGAGAGCAATACCGTGAGTGTGGCAATTGCTGCTGCTAGGTCCGTCAGGGTGCTGCTGAGGGGATCCATTTTACCTGTCTACACCACAAGAAAATTCTCGAGTAAGAGTGTCAGGTAAATAATTTTTATCTCCTTTAATGTGTTCAACAGTAAAAGAGAATTGAAAGAACCATTGCTGCCAACGGAGTAACCTACCGCGACAAAGTGAATCTTCTAAATTTCTGGTCATAAAACCGACCAAATTTTTACAGTCAGTTCTTACCAGAAATTCTTTGGGAGCGAGATAAATATAAAACTTTTTTATCCCATTCTTTACTGCTAAAATTTCTTTTCATAGGAATGATAGTTTGTTTCAGCAGATGAAAATGTTCCTGATGTATATTTGCATATTCTTTCAGAATCATTGATTTTGCATTTTAGGACTGCTGCCCAAGTGTGATCAGAGGCGTCAGTTTCTAAAATCAGATTTGCATCTGGATCGGGTAGAGTTAACACCGGGAGGTGTTTCATCATTTGTTTGATCCGGATTACTTCAAGACTATCAGTGGGTGTCCATTCCCATTTGACGTCTTTCTTTAGTTTCTTTTGAAGGGGTTTCCTAATTTCTGCTAAATTCTGTATGAATTGTTCAGCATATGTTAGGCATCCTAAGAAACGTTGAAGTTGTTTTATATCTTCAATGTCATTCAGAAAAGCAGCTAGTTTTTCTAGAATATGATTTTGAAGAATGATTTCTCCTTTTGAGATGTTTAGACCTAAGAAATCTATCTTGGTTTTAAACAACTCTGATTTCTTTTTGCTGAGTGCTATCCCAGCATTTTTTAAGGCATTTAAGACCTTCAGTAATTGCTCTTTATGTTGATCCTTGGTTTCTGAAAAGACTAGGATATCATCAACATAAACTAAGCAAAATTTAAAGAATGGTTTGAGGATATCATCCATTCTTCTTTGAAATATGTTGGGTGCTTGTTTTAACCCAAAGGGCATTACAAGCCACTCATAATGTCCTGAAGGACAACTGAATGCAGTTAGGGGAATAGCTCTTTCGGTTAGACGAATTTGCCAAAACCCAGATTTGCAATCAAATTTTGAAAACCATTGTTTTCCTCTTATGGCAGCTATTAATCTTTCTTTGTTTGGAAGATAGTAGCCATCCATTTTTGTGGCTTCATTACCCTTTTTATAGTTAATGACCATTCGAGCTTTTCCTCGTTTTATCTCTGCATGATTCCGTACCAGGAAAGCAGGAGATGTATGTGGAGAATGACTTGCATGGATTAATCCTTGAGCTAGCAAATCATTTATCTGCGTTGAAAATTCTTCAACATCAAAAGGAGTGTAAACCATAGGTTTTTCTCGGATTTCTTTTTCAGGATCAAGAAGTTCGAGGTCGGCATATGGTTTTTGTTTATGCTACCATTCTAAGGGTTTCTCAGAATAAGTGGATTCTAGAAGTTGCTGAACTTCAGATTCACAGGACGCAGCGAGGAGTAGAGTTTCTAAGGGAGGAATCTCATCACAACACTTGCTGCCTTTTTTGAAGACCTGATGGAGGACAGCTCCATTGCCAGAAATGGCATAGGCTTCAGTGGGTTTTACTGCGTAGACAAAGACAACAGTATTATCGATTTCACGTCGAGTGCGACATCGAAGTTTATAGTAGGCTGGTGTTTGCTCTACAAGGGCATGAAACATGAGCCATTCATTTCCTAGGACTAAATCTGGTCCTGAATTTATGTTTGATCCTAAACTAATGAGTTTTGGAATCATAAACTTTTCACCTCCAATATCGAGACGAATGTTACGGGCTTCAGCAGGAAGAGAGATAGTTTCTCCGGAGCCAACTGTTACTTGAAGGGGTGCTTCAAGTGGTTTCCATAGATCTGTGGGAAATAGATTTTGTCTAGCTAGACAGTATGAACTTCCTGTATCTACGAGAGTGTGTATATGGAATTTGATATATCCGGGTAGTTTAAGCATGACCGTGATATAAGAATTTCCAGATGCAACATGCTCTACGTTTATGCAGATACTCATTCAGAGAAGGAGCCTGAAGAGTCTGACATGTTCTTTGAGTTTTTCGAGGAGGAGGATACACTTCATCTTCTGATTGGATGTCATCGTAATGGATGAGTTCCAATCCATTTTCTTCGGCTAGTAACATGTATGTACTGTACCGCCATTGTTGTTTATCATTTGGACAATCTCTGGCGAAATGTCCTTCTTTCTGGCATATCCAGCATTTGCATTTGCATTTGCTTTGGGTTTTCCCCTTTGGGCAGTATGCATTTGACCCTTTACTGGATGTGGTGGGGCCAGAATTTGTTCTTTTCTTAAAGTATCTCTTTGTAGGAGTATACCTTGTTGTAGAACTTTTTTGTAACCTAAATTTTTTCTGTTGAAATTTCTTAGGATATTTTCGCTGCTTATGGGAGTTGGTTTTGCAACCATAAGCTCCTACATTTTTGTTCTGGGTTGAACAACACAATGTTTGTTTTTTTGCCTTACTACTTTTCTTTTGTAGTTTTTGGGCTTCACAAAGATTTGCCAACATGTCTTGTACAAATCTATGTCTTCTTCCTAAAGTATCAAAGTTTAGGAAAATATGCATGGTTAAAGTACCAAGTTCTCGGTTGTTTTGCCAATACTTTGTAATGTAGTCTTTTTCTGCTACATGTGCAAATGGTTCTGGCAATTTTGCATAAAAGATAGACAGATAAGGTTTCTGATCTTCTTTTTGCAGTTTATAGAAGTAACTTGCGAACTCGCAGTAATACTTCTCATAAAAACAAATGTTACAGATTTGTAACTTGTTTAATTTCTGAAGAGTTTCTAAACGTTTTCTTTGTTTAGTACTCTCATTGTAGGCTTCTAGGGTTGGATGTATTCCTAGAAATTCCTTTGATATCTTAGCCACTAATCCTTTCAAGATATTGGCTATCGATATTGAGCTATTAGCTCGTTTTTGGTCTTCGGGAAGGTTGTCCCACCAAAGAGCTACATTACCCTGTAAAGCATGGGTAAAGAAATTAAATGCTGATTCTTGGTTCCAAGATTCATGCATATTTGCAGCATTGCTCATGCTTCTTTCCCAATCTTTAAGGACTTTTTCTCCATCCTTGGGGCAATCCAAGTTGAGGTAAAATCCAAAAGGGTTTATGCTATCTATGGTCTGGTGTCCCTTAGTAGCATTTGAAGGATCGACATTTGTGTATTTTGTCGAATGCCTTTGTCCTCCCAGGGATATTTTGGAGTGGGAGAAACTTTCTCGTTCTTGCGGATGAACCGCAGTACGGTTTCAGAAGTTATCTTGAAAGCTATCTTCCATGTGGGTATCTCGTACCCTTGAAGTTTCTGCTTCAAAATGGTCACTACCACGAAGCATTCGAAACCTTTTACCAAGATCATCTGCCTTTTTGTCTTTAGCAGAGTAGTCTATTTTCTTGGTATTTTCTTCTGCAACTTCATCAGATTCCCAGGCTTCTGGTTCACTGTCGTGTTGTTCTTGTTGTTTACTAGAGGAAGTTTTTTCCTCTTGAACATAATAAATCGGTTGGCTACCGAAGGTATTATATTCTGTGTAAACTTCATCATCGGTGGAGGATGATGCTTTTGAAGCGATCCTAAAAGCAGGTGGTGCTGGATCCTTTCTTCTAGGTGCTATGCAAGGTGTTGCAAAGTACACTAGGTTTTTAAGCCATCCGGTGATGTCAGGAAGGCCTAATGGTAATGGAGTTTCCATATCCATTAAATAGAAAAACTCATTCATTTTTACAAAGCTAGGAGGTTTAGCTTTTGTTTGATTTTGTCGATCTTGCATCGAAATCGATGGATGCGATTCGTATACCTTTCCCAATGGAAATTGTACATTTCCCTGGCGAAGATAGTATCATCTTCTGGTTGAAGCATGTTTCTTAGCAAGAGAGTGAAGGCTAGACCTTCTCTCTTTCGTTGCAAACGATCTAAACGTTTTTGCCGATGGATCATCTATTTTCGGGATGCTGTCCAAGCTTGTTCAGCATCGTCCTTTGTCCGGAATTTCCTGTGAGAATTTTTGGGAAATCCTATGACTTGAGCTTGGGCTTCTTCCCAGCTGTCATATATTCCTGTTTCTCTTCCTATGAAGACAACATACCAGTATTTTGTTTTTTCTGGTTTTCCGTATATAGTTGTAGAGGCTTCTCCTGTTGAAGGAGCGGTGTCTACAGGTTGCGATACGGTTTCTTCATGGGTCATTCTGTAGATTTCTCTTTGCAGAATGATTACCAAATCTTCTAAGAATTGCTTAGATAGCATATTTTTGAAGTTCAAGTTGTTCAATCCTGATTTGGTATTTCAGGTCTTTGATAACTTGTTTTAATCCTACTGGACCGAGTCCTAAGAATCGTCCATCTCTGATTATTCGTCTTCCTTCATTGTTATAATCTACAACTAAAGGATTTTCTTCGAGCTCTTTGAGTTTGGCTTGAACTCGTGCGAGTCGATCTTTTAACGGTCGAATCCAGACCCTCTGGAATTCGATTTGGTTATCATACCTTCTGGTCATGATATATTCTCGCAGTCACGAATAATTTATAAGTCTTATCGCTGGATTGGACCTATTTTGTTCCATAATGGACTTTTGGTTTTGTACATTTGTTCCTTACAAATGTTACTTGGGATGTGATCGGTATGGGTCGTAACTGTTTGGGAGTATGTATACCTAAACAGAAAGAATCAAAGATAACCTTTGACTTCTTTGACACATACAAAACCAAGTCTAATACTTGGCTCAGATACCATTTTAACGACATACAGTGAGTCTCTAGCAGACTCTGATAGAGAAATACTGATACCAAGGCACTATTGCTATGATATCGACACACAGTCTCTAATAGACTTGTACACACAGTGGAAGACAACCTAGGGAAACAGGGCAGCGGAACAAGAATCCTAGGGACTTCTACCTGCCAATCTCGTGAGTACAGGCAGTGGATGACATCTACGGGCAGCGAAAAACAATAATGACTCACACAATACTATTCCTATAGTCACACTTCGTCCGTCCTATCAGTTTACCATTAGGCTACTTTCCTGCTTCCTACCACATGTCACCTTTATGTACTCGTTTGTGTCTATTTCATAGCTATCTAGTAGGCCCAACATGACTTCTGCTGCTACCTAGAACTTCTTCGGGGTTTGACCCTATTCCTGCCGGCTTACCACCACGTGGGCAATTCCCTCGATGCGGTCCTCACGGTCTTCAGAGGGCCCCGAGCCATTCCTATTAACCGTTGCGGCTCCATGGCTGCTTCACCAGGGTAGAGCACAGCTCTGTTTCATTTTCTACCTTGGAGCGTAGCCGAATAATTCCAAGTCTCTAGCTTCTGTCCTATTTGGCACTATTTCGATACTATTTCTTTTAACTAGTGAACAGTAAACATGAATAGTAATCATGAATAGTAACTATGAATAGTAAAAATGAACAATACTTTTGAACAGTAACTTTGGAACAGTAAAAACAAACACTGTGGAGATCAATACATAGATGCGGAACATGAACAGTGATAACAACTACTGTGGAGATCATATTTATAAATGCGGAACATGAACAGTAAAAACAACTACTGTACGAATCACAATATTACAAACATGCGGAAATATAAAAAACATTGTCTAAAAAAAAACATAAAATACATACCCTTAAAAAAAAGATAAGAAAAACTACTTATCTACATAACTCCTGAAGTTACCGACCGTGGCACAGGTTGGTTCCCTCTTTTCTACTCAGCCATTACGGCTGTTAAGCACATACCGTACTTGAGGAACTTGCCGGAGAAAGATCGCCGGAAATCGCCTTCTTCTTCGGAACTAATGCTCGTCTATTGTTGAGTTGCTCCAAGTTTCAATGTTGTTCAACCCTCACTGTATGTCGTCTAAAATGGTATGAGAGCCGAGTATTAGACTTGGTTTTGTATGTGTCAAAGAAGTCAAAGGTTCTCTTTGATTCTTTCTGTTTAGGTATACATACTCCCAAACAGTTACGACCCATACCGGTCACATCCCAAGTAACATTTGTAAGGAACAAATGTACTAATGTACCAAAGACCCCAACTGGTAGGTCAGAAGGAACTCAACGGTCCTTTGTACGACACCGTGTTGAAAACTGGACACACAAATGTTTGTCCAATAATAGGCTATCCACATGGATGGCATGACAAGAATAATCCAATATTAAATAATATAATGGATTTAGTTGGTGATATACATCACAGCTTCTTTCTGAAAAGATGCTGGGAAAAATACACCCCATAAAACGTTGTTTTCCTATGCTTAGGAATAGAAAGTGACGTTAATGAACAAGTACAGAAACTCGAGAGAAGAATTAATGCCCATCTTGACGTACTTAAAACAGGAAATACTGAAGAAACAGTACGTTTCCTTACAGATCTACAAAGCTATGTGGATCAAGAAATAAATCCTTCTAGGATCTTAGCACCAATCCGCGAAGCGAAAATAAAGATGGTTAATAATAAACCATCCAAAAAGGAGTTACAGGAAGTAATTTTCAAAATATCTTCTGTAAGAACTCATCATGGAACAGATAGAGATCGTCTTATACGAGATATCTGTGCCTTAACTCAAAATGAAGAATTGAGAGAACTGGTTATACAACACATCTCTCCTTTCATCACTTTGTATCAATTGTAACGGTTGCTTGAACTCTTGTTCCAAAAATTAGAAGAGACCTCAACTCATCTAAAATTCCTAAATGTCTGAACAAATAGGAATAAAATGTACTTCTCTCCAAAATAGTGTTCATATACATCATGAAACACAAGGAGAATACGATGAACATCCTAATCTCATGCAGGATGGACAAAAGTGGACAATAAGTATCCCTTGGATAACTGAAGTCTACAACAAAGATTGGATTGAATTCCAAAAGAAATCCTTCGTCTTCCAGAAGGAACTATCTGTAGAAATACAGGATACCGACTCAGGTACTTTCTGCTACAGATTATTAAGTGAATCTGACTTAGCTAAGCTAAAATGATACAAATATGTCCATTATGGACTAGTTCGTATAGGATTAGACCCCTTAATACGAATCAATCAGAATTTACCCTTCATAGCAGCTATAGTAGATAACTCTGTGAAGAATAATTTTGAAAAAGCCCTACTCGGAGGAGTTAGAGCAAATTTAGGATTAGGCCCAGTATCCTTTACAACATGGCCCAATCTACAAATAGATTTAGAAGACAAGCACATCCAAGATACCTTGTCCCTAAAAATCTATACAGACAACTGGTCAAAAAATGGAATTCAACCAGGAAGAAGAGTTATGCGCATACTTGTATGCATAGTAGCCCGAGGAATCAACACTGGAAAGGTTCCAGTTAAAGATTCAAAGAAACTCACAGAATTAGCCTAAAACTTTGGTTATTCTGAAAACTTGACCATAGAAGAACTCGACCCAAGAGAGTTAACATGGTCAACAGAATGGGTAGTTCAACCTTTGGCACCCAGACACCTTCCTCTCTCTCGAAAAACCATAAAGGAGATAGAAGGAAAAATAGTGATCACAAACACTAGACCCAGCTTTTCCATCGAACAGGACAGGCCCTCTACCTCAATAAGTAGAACCTCAAATAGTTCCCCTTTCGAAGGAATAGGAAATCCAAGGCCCAATGCTTATGTTCCTCTTCACATAGATGATGGCACATAATCCATACAAAGTCTTAGTTCCACCTATAGGAAATAGTGACATTGTCACCAATTCCATTCAAACCTTAGAGTCTTATGGTAAGACCCTTAATAGGTTAGAAAAAATTGTTGAAAACCTCCAACAGAAAATAGATTTCCTCTATGATGAACATAAACATAGAGAAATAATAAAGTGTCAAAACATCCTAGAAAATATTCTAGAAAAGATTGACCATGGAAATAGTCCTGTTTTCTTCAAAGAGTTAACAGAACTTAAACAAAGTTTAGATAATCTAAACAAAGATAAAATGCAAGAAAGTTTGACAGAAGTCTTAGCATTAAAAAAACATCAAGGTTCAAAAGAACGTTTAGGTTCTCCAAGTCCATCACGGTATAAAACACCTTTTACACCTTGGACACCAGAATGATCTATAAAAGGAAACTTTTAGATCGTTTAAAATTAAAAAGAGAAAGCCTTGACCTCGCTTTACTCTAACGAAATACTCGGCAGCCAGAAGATAATACAATCCCAGCAATGGTATGGTATTACTATTTTTGGGAAAGATATTCTGATCGCATCTACAACCTTAGATGCAAGATCAAGAAAATCAAAAGAAAGCTAAACCTTTTAGCTTTGTAAAATGATCAGTAGAGCAAGACTACTAGATCAACTTCGTCTGGTACTGTCAATGCAAGCCCAAAATTGGCAAGCCAGAGAAACTCTCACACCAGTAAATGACACCGATATAGCCTATCAGGCATATCTGAATGAATGGTGGAGATTAACCCGTAGAGAAATTCCACTACGGTATCTGATTAAAAAGGTTCAACGGAAGCTTCAAGAATTAGCTCTATGACAGAGTTTTTCTATTTAATGGATATAGAAACTCCATTACCATTAGGCCTTCCTGACATCACCGGATAGCTTAAAAACCTAGTGTACTTTGCAACACCTTGCATAGCACCTAGAAGAAAGGATCCAGCACCACCTGCTTTTAGGATCGCTTCAAAAGCATCAGTCTCCACCGATGATGAAGTTTACGCGGAATATAATACCTTCGGTAGCCAACCGATTTATTATGTCCAAGAAGAAAAATCTTCCTCTAGTAAACAACAAGATCAACACGACAGTGAACCAGAAGCCTGGGAATCTGATGAAGTTGCAGAAGAAAATACCAAGAAAATAGACTACTCTGCTAAAGACAAAAAGGCAGATGATATTGGTAAAAGGTTTCGAATGCTTCGTGGTAGCCACCATTTTGAAGCAGAAACTTCAAGGGTACGAGATACCCACATGGAAGATAGCTTTCAAGATAACTTCTGAAACCGTACTGCGGTTCATCCGCAAGAACGAAAAAGTTTCTCCCACTCCAAAATATCCCTGGGAGGACAAAGGTATTCGACAAAATAAGCAAATGTCGATCCTTCAAATGCTACTAAGGGACACCAGACCATAGATAGCATAAACCCTTTTGGATTTTACCTCAACTTGGATTGCCCCAAGGATGGAGAAAAAGTCCTTAAAGATTGGGAAAGAAGCATGAGCAATGCTGCAAATATGCATGAATCTTGGAACCAAGAATCAGCATTTAATTTATTTACCCATGCTTTACAGGGTAATGTAGCTCTTTGGTGGGACAACCTTCCCGAAGACCAAAAATGAGCTAATACCTCAATATCGATAGCCAATATCTTGAAAGGATTAGTGGCTAAGATATCAAAGGAATTTCTAGGAATTCATCCAACCCTAGAAGCCTACAATGAGAGTACTAAACAAACAAAACGTTTAGAAACTCTTCAGAAATTAAACAAGTTACAAATCTGTAACATTTGTTTTTATGAGAAGTATTACTGCGAGTTTGCAAGTTACTTCTATAAACTGAAAAAAGAAGATCAGAAACCTTATCTGTCTATCTTTTATGCAAAATTGCTAGAACCATTTGCACTTGTAGCAGAAAAAGACTACATTACAAAATATTGGCAAAACAATCTAGAACTTGGTACTTTAGCCATGGATATTTTCCTAGACATTGATACCTTAGGAAGAAGACATAGATTTGTACAAGACATGTTGGCAAATCTTTGTGAAGACCAAAAACTACAAAAGAAAAGTAGTAAGGCAAATAAACAAACTTTATGCTGTTCAAACCAGAACAAAAATGTAGGCGCTTATGGTTGCAAAACCACCTCCCATAAGCAATGAAAATATCCTTAGAAATTTCAACAGAAAAAATTTAGGATACAAAAAAGTTCTACAACAAGGTAAACTCCTAAAAAGAGATACTTTCGGAAAAGAACAAATTCTGGCCCCACCACATCCAGTAAAGGGTCAAATGCATACTGCCCAAAGGGGAAAACCCCAAGCAAATGCAAATGCTGGATATGCCAGAAAGAATGACATTTCGCCAGAGATTGTCCAAATGATAAACAACAACGGCGGTACAGTACATACATGTTACTAGCCGAAGAAAATGGATTGGAAATCATCCATTACGATGACATCCAGTTAGAAGATGAAGTATATGAACTTCATCTCGAAACTAAGTCTTCCTCCTCGGAAAACTCAGAAAATATGAATGACTCTTCAGGCACAACTTTTGCCTAATATTCGGTTATGTTTTTGCGTTCCCATTACACAAATGGCAGCAAGCGTGGTGATTTGATTTATCTCCCACTATTGTCATAAACTACTTTCTCTACTCCTGCATCATGCATTATAGAGAATTTTATAATTAACCTGATACTCTTACCACTCGAGAATTTTCTTGTGTTACAGACAGGTAAAATGGATCCCCTCAGCAGCACCCTGACGGACCTAGCAGCAGCAATTGCCACACTCACGGTACTGCTCTCAACCCTACAGTCACTATTCGACAGTCTTTTAGTTCTTTCAGAACGAGGAGACATACATGAGAATTGTGCCCGTTACGGTTTAAGTGGAGAAGTCTTACAACTCAAGGTTAAATAATTAATTGAAGAGTTAAAAGAACTCACTCAACGGCATGAAATGCCAAGCTCCTCCGGGACTTCTACCGGATCTCCATCGCGAGAAAAGGAAGCCACAACGTCAGCTAATTAGCAGACGGATGACTTTAGTGTTTTGATAAACACAGGTTGACCCGGGATTTCTACCGGTCATGCCAGGCATGAGAAGGAAATCACAACCCAATCTTCTCTGAAGATAGGGGAATCAGGGATTTCTACCTGCCAGTCAAGAGCTGGAAAGGAAACCTTAACGATTTTGTTGAAATCGGAATCAGGGATTTCTACCAGTCAGTCTAGAACTGAAAAGGAAGTCTTAACGGATCAATCCCTGATGGAAACGGACTTGTCTAAGAATGAGAAATCATTCAAGAAAAATTGGTTACCCCGTCTGAGTTTACAAGGTTGAAAAGCCTAAATAAACCAGATAAAACTAGTTTTAATGAGTTTGAGTTTTTAAAGAAATTTAAACCTTTAAAACTTTCGGACATTATGTTTGAGGAACCCTCGCTATGCCCTCAAAAGGTGGACAGCGTTCGTTCAAAGATCGAATCCGATCATACTGTTCAATTCCAGAGATGGAATGAACAAATTGGACAAGGGATAAACACTCCCTTCTTCACCACTGAGCCCAACTACAGTTGGAATCAAGTGAAGGTGAGTCATGAAATAGACTCAAAATATGCATCCATGCTTTATGCATATGGATTCATAAAACAAATGGTATTGCCCTCCACCGACTTATCAGTATTGGAGAAAATGCCAAAAAAAATTATGGAGGCTTACAAAAGTTTCATCTCCATAACAAAGAGTAAAGGAATTCGACTTCATTTCATTTCCTGTATTGCTGAAATTGTTACTGACACAAAGATGTTTCCGAGCATTTCTGTTGTGACTATTGAAAGCATCAAAGAAGGTGACGCCAATATGGAATATGATCCCAGACATGTTCCAAAAGCCAAGCCTTGCCCAGAAGCAGTCTAGCCAACCAGACGTATCCACGGGCTCAAGAAGCTGATACAGCTCATACAACAGCTGATTCAGAAAAAGAGAAGCTTCATCTACAAGACCTCCATCCCACTGACGATCATCTCGAAAAGCTATAAAGAGACTCCGGCAACCGTCCAGACCAGTCTCGAAGCTACGCTGAAGAAACTTCTTGGAGGAAATATCCCCTTCAGCAAAACATCAAAGGAAAGCTTCTGCCAGATGGCCCAGAAGACTTTTCCAAAGGAGCACACCTGTAAATTGTGCACAGAATGGCAGCTGTCCAAATGATCAGTCAGCAGCCACGTCAACCGACTAGTCAGCAGCCAAGTCAGCAAACTAGGCCCACGACGAAAACAAAGTCAGCAAAGGCGGCTCAAAAGTCCGCAATGACGGCTACAAAAGTCATCAATGACGGCTACACCAAGTCAACAAAGATGGTGAAAAAAGATTCCTGCACGTCATCATCATGATGTCACAAGCAGAAAAGACATTTCTACCTCTGCTTTCGGCGCCGAAAGGAAATAATACAAGGGCAAAAAAGACATGCCAAAAAGACAAAAGTTACCCTTTGTCTTTAAACACACACCTTTAATCTTCAGCTATAAATTAGATGCTCCTCTAGAGGTTGAAACATCAAAACTTGGAGCAACTCAACAATAGACGAGCATTAGTTCTGAAGAAGAAGGCGATTTCTGGCAATCTTTCTCCGGAAAGTTCCTCAAGCACGGTATGTGCTTAACAGCCATAATGGCTGAGTAGAAAAGAGGGAACCGACCGGTCCCACGGTCGGTAACTTCAAGAGCTATGTAGCTAAGTAGTTTTTTTTCTTTTCCTTTTTTAAGGGTATGTATTTTCTGTTTTGTTTTTTTTTTTGTTTTAGACAATGTTTTTTATATTTCCGCATGTTTGTAATATTGTGATTTGTACAGTAGTTGTTTTTACTATTCATGTTCTGCATTTATCAATATGATCTCCACAGTAGTTGTTTTACTGTTCATGTTCTGCATCTATGTATTGATCTCGACAGTGTTTGTTTTTACTGTTCCAAAGTTACTATTCAAAAGTACTGTTCACTTTTACTATTCACAATTACTATTCATGATTACTTTTCATGTTTTCTGTTCACTCGTCAAAAAGAAATAGTATCGAAATAGTGCCAAATAGGACAGAAGCTAGAGACTTGGAATTATTCGGCTACGCTCCGAGGTAGAAAACGAAATGGAGCTGTGCTCTACCCTGCTGAAGCTGCCATGGAGCCGCAACGATTAATTGGAACGGCTCGGGGCCCTCTGAAGACCGTGAGGACCACATCGACGGAATTTCCCACGTGGTGGTAAGCCAACAGGAATAGGGTCAAACCCCGAAGAAGTTCTAGGTAGCAGCAGAAGTCATGTTGGGCCTACTAGATAGCTATGAAATAGACACAAACGAGTACATAACGGTGACATGTGGTAGGAAGCAGGAAAGTAGCCTAATGGTAAACTGATAGGGCGGACGAAGTGTGACTATAGGAATAGTATTGTGTGAGTCATTATTGTTTTCCGTTGCCCGTAGATGTCATCCACTGCCCGTACCCCGAGACTGGCAGGTAGCAGTCCCTAGGATTCTTGTTCCGCTGCCCTATTTCCCTAGGTTGTCTTCCGCTGTGTGTACAAGTCTATTAGAGACTTTGTGTCGATATCATAGCAATAGTGCTTTGGTATCAGTATTCCGCTGTCAGAGTATGCTAGAGACTCATTGTGTTTGTGTTTGTTAAAAATGGTATCTGCAGCCGACAAACCCGAGACCGAGTCGGGTATTGCATCCATTGGGAACTCTCGCTTGTGATATGTGTAGTGAAGCAGGACTCTCCGCCCTTGGGTGTTGGCATCCCTTAGGTAAGGATGGCCGGTCGGTGCAGGTAGGCACCACTCGCTGCTATGCTGCTATGCCCTCCTTTGCTAACATCATTGGAGCATTTTAATTGGTTTTGTATGTGTCAAAGAAGTCAAAGCTTATCTTTGATTCTTTCTATTTAGGTATACATACTCCCAAAAAATTATGACCCATACCAGTCACATCCCAAGTAACATTTGTAAGGAACAAATGTACTAATGTACCAAAGACCCCAACTGGTAGGTCAGAAGGGACTCAATGGTCCTTCTTACGACACCGTGTTGAAAACTGGACACACAAATGTTTGTCCAATAATAGGCTATCCACATGGATGGCATGACAAGAATAATCCAATATTAAATAATATAATGGATTTAGTTGGTGATATACATCACAACTTCTTTCTAAAAAGATGCTGGGAAAAATACACCCCAGAAAGCGTTGCTTTCCTATGCTTAGGAATAGAAAGTGACGTAAATGAACAAGTACAAAAACTCAAGAGAAGAATTAATACCCATCTTGAGGTACTTAAAACAGGAAATACTGAAGAAACAGTACGTTTCCTTACAGATCTACAAAGCTATGTGGATCAAGAAATAAATCCTTCTAGGATCTTAGCACCAATCCGAGAAGCGAAAAAAAAAAATGGTTAATAATAAACCATCCAAAAAGAAGTTACAGGAAGTAATTTGCAAAATATCTTCTATAAAAACTCATCATGGAATAGATAGAGATCGTCTTATACGAGATATCTGCGGTTTAACTCAAAATGAAGAATTGAGAGAACTGGTTATACAAGACATCTCTCCTTTCATCACTTTGTATCAATTGGAACGATTGCTTGAACTCCTGTTCCAAAAATTAGAAGAGACCTCAACTCATCTAAAATTCCTAAATGTCTGAACAAATAGGAATAGAATGTACTTCTCTCCAAAACAGTGTTCATATATATCATGAAACACAGGGAGAATACGATAAACATCCTAATCTCATGCAAGATGGAAAAAAAGTGGACAATAAGTATCCCTCGGATAACTGAAGTCTACAACAAAGATTGGATTGAATTCCAAAAGAAATCCTTCGTCTTCCAGAAGGAACTATCTGTAGAAATACAGGATACAGACTCAGATACTTTTTGCTACAGATTATTAAGTGAATCTGATTTAGCTAAGCTAAAAAGATTCAAATAGGTCCATTATGGACTAGTTCGTATAGGATTAGACCCCTTAATACGAATCAATCAGAATTTACCCTTCATAGCAGCTATAGTAGATAACTCTGTAAAGAATAATTTTGAAAAAGCCCTACTCGGAGGAGTTAGAGCAAATTTAGGATTAGGCCCAATATCTTTTACAACATGGCCCAATCTACAAATAGATTTAGAAGACAAGCACATCCAAGATACCTTGTCCCTAAAAATCTATACAGACAACTGGTCGAAAAATGGAATTCAACCAGGAAGAAGAGTTATGCGCATACTTGTATGCATAGTAGCCTGAGGAATCAACACTGGAAAGGTTCCAGTTAAAGATTCAAAGAAACTCACAGAATTAGCCAAAACATTGGTTATTCTGAAAACTTGACCATAGAAGAACTCGACCCAAGAGAGTTAACATGGCCAACAGAATGGGTAGTTCAACCTTTGGCACCCAGACACCTTCCTCTCTCTCGAAAAACCATAAAGGAGATAGAAGGAAAACTAGTGATAGCAAACACTAGACCCAACTTTTCCATCGAACAGGACAGGCCCTCTACCTCAATAAGTAGAACCTCAAATAGTTCCCGTTTCGAAGGAATAGGAAATCCAAGGCCCAATGCTTATGTTCCTCTTCACATAGATGATGGCACATAATCCATACAAAGCCTTAGGTCCACCTATAGGAAATAGTGACATTGTCACCAATTCCATTCAAACCTTAGAGTCTTATGGTAAGACCCTGTTACGGTCCCGAGTCATGGATCGAGTAACACGGCGTGGGATTTGTGAATCCAGCACTCAGAGTTTACTCACTTCACGTCAAGGGTCTGTGTATGAGTATTTTTCCTTAACCAATGCTTGGCCAGGAGGAAAGATCCTCTTTTGAGGGTCTTACCGAGTTGTTGTGCTAGGTAGAAGACCCCACAACAATGCTGACCTTGCTAGAGGAAGGTGCTCTCTTTTCTTGGTCACGGCAAAGAGGGTTTGGCCCTCTTTGTTGCTGCTCTAGCTAAGAATGCAATCCTTCTTTCTTAAATAACTTGAAACACGAGTTTGGGATAGATTAATACCTCTTCTTTGATGCTATGATCAGCTCCCACGTTGCACCAGGAATTGCTCAAGATTTGAGGATAAAAATCCTCACTTTGCTGCTTGGTAAGGGAGGAATTGGGCCTCTCTTGTTGCTGCTGCCAAGAAGGAGGATAGATCTCCTCTTTGGGCTCGGAAAAGGGGCAGGAAGCTCCTTTTCTTAATAGGGATGATGGTGGATGAATTTGGGTGAAGATGGATGGCAATGGAGGGTGAATGATAGGTTGGATTTTTGGAGTAAACCCTAAACTCGGGATCAAGAGGTGATCCCAACCTATTTAGACTAGGTTATTCTAAAATCTCAAAGCTTACCTATTTCATTCATACCTATCCCTTAAATAGGGAGTTTTAGGGTTAGGGTTACAATAATTCCCCATAATGCCCTTACATAAAAAGTAATTAGAAATAACTCCTACTTAAAACAATATAAGAAATAAATCCTACTTAAAACAATATTAGAAATAAATCCTACTCAAAGAAATATAAAAATTAAATCCTATTGAGTGAGTTGTTGTTGTCTTCTTCGTTGTGTGACTCGGTGTGCTATTGAGTCCACAACATCTACCTCCCCATGGAGAAAGAGCTTGTCCTCAAGCTCAAAAGCTGGGTAGACTTGTTTGAAGATGTCCACACGTTCCCATGTTGCAGCGTCGGGGTCAGTGTCCGTCCACTGAACGAGAATCTCCCAATGATCATTGGTCAACCGTGCACGTAACACCGCAGCTGGGTTAAGAATAACCTCGCCATGATCAACTGGTGGTAGGAATGGAGTGGATGTAGGCTGTGCTCCTGAATGCGGCTTCAAAAGAGAGACATGAAACACATCGTGAATTTTGGCAGTGTCCGGTAATTTGAGTTGATAGGCGACTGGTCCCACACATCGAAGAATGGGAAACGGCCCAAAAAATCGAGGTGAGAGCTTATGACGTGGAGGTCCCGCTAGAGACTACTGACGGTAGGGCTGGAGCCGTAGCCACACATACTTTCCAACCTCAAAAGAGACCTCACGGTGGCCTCTGTCGTATACATCCTTTATCCGAGCTTGGGCACGTCGTAGCCGTTCTGTGATATTCTGTAGCAGTAGATCCCTGTCTATGAGTGCCTAATCAATCGTGTCCACGCAGGTGGACCCTGGGTTGTACGAGAGGAGGCGAGGTGGATCCCGACCATATATAACCCGAAAAGGAGTGGATTGCAATGCAGAGTGGAACGAAGTGTTGTAACAATATTCGGCCCACGGAAGCCATTGAACCCATTGTCGTGGACGATCCGCCACCAAGCACCGTAGATACATCTCGATGGTGCGGTTCACCACCTCAGTCTGCCCGTCTGTCTGTGGATGATAGGCGGAGGAGAACTTCAATTTCGTCCCACTCAAGCGAAACAGTTCCCGCCAAAAGGTGCTCATGAAAACTGCATCTCTGTCACTCACAATGGATTCAGGAATGCCATGTAAGCGGACTATCTGCTCCAGGAAAGTCTGAGCAACCCATGTTGCTGTATACGGATGAGCCATCGGTATAAAATGCCCGTACTTGGAGAATCGATCAACCACTACGAAAAATACGGATTTGCCGGCTGACAGGGGTAGGCACAAAATCCATTGAAATGTCGGCCCAAACCTGCGTTGGAAGGGCCAGAGGCTGGAGAAGACCGGCTGGACTCAAGTGCTTGGATTTGTTGCGCTGGCATACCTGACAGTCACCAACATAAGTCGCAATAGAGGCTTTCATGGCTTGCTAGTAAAAATCAACTCGAATTCTGTGCAAGGTCTTTTGGATCCCCTCGTGTGTACTGTCGTGGTAGGCCGAGAGAATAGGTGGAATCAACTCGGACTCAGGTGGAAGGAAAATCCGATGCTTATAATAAATAAGTGAATCCTATATGGACCACTTCACATTCATTGTCTCTTCTGAGATCTGCTGATGCAGTTCCTGCAGTGCAGGGTTAGTAGCATGTGCTTCTCGCACCAAGTCCATAATGAGAAATCTCGGCTGGCTGATAGAATAGACCGACTGCTGATCTTCAAAACACCATGACAAGGCATCTACCGACTTATTTAATCTCCCCGCACGATACTCCACCGAGAAGTCAAACCCCAACAACTTACTGATCCAGTGTTGTTGTGGCGACGTCGTCAAACGCTGTTCTAGTAAGAATTTAAGGCTGTAGTGATCCGTGCGTATGAGAAAAGCCCGGCCCCAGAGATAAGGCCTCCAATGTTGGACCGCTTTGGCCAACCCAATCAATTCGCGCTCATAGGCTGCCAGTTTGTGATGGCGGACTGCCAACTGTCTGCTAAAATAAGCAATAGGATGGCCCAGCTGCTGTAAAACGGCCCCCATGCCCACGCCCGAAGCGTCGCACTCTACCACGAACAATTCGTCGAAGTTGGGAAGTTGTAATACTAGCGCGGATGCGAGGGCAGATTTGAGTGCCACAAATGATGTGGTGGCCCCCTCATTCCAAATAAAGGAATTTTTCTTGAGTAAACTCGTCAATGGTGCTGCCATTGGCCCATAGTTCCGAATAAATTTACGGTAGTAGCCCGCAAGACCCAGAAAAACCCGTAATGCAGAACACGACTGTGGTTGCGGCCACTCGTGAATAGCTCGGATCTTCTCTGGATCCACCGTAAACCCCTCATTTGAGATAATGTGTCCCAGATATCCCACGTGTGAAGCCGCAAAAGAACACTTGGAGTGTTTCAAATAGAGCTGATGTGCTCTTAACAAGTCGAAAACAATCCTCAAGTGTGCCAAGTGCTCCTCAACCAACTTGCTATATATCAAAATATCATCGAAAAATACAAGAACAAATTTTCGAAGATAGGGGCTAAATACCTCGTTCATCAAAAGCTTGAAAAGTGGAGGGTGCATTGGATAACCCGAACGGCATGACGACGAACTCAAAGTGGCCATGGTGCGTGCGGAACACCGTCTTCTCGATATTAGAGGGGTGCATCCGGACCTGATGGTATCCCGAACGGAGGTCGAGTTTAGTGAATAACCACGACCCATGTAACTCATCCAGAAGCTCATCCACTACCGGAATCGGGAACTTGTCTTTTATTGTCTGCACGTTCAACTCCCGATAATCCACGCAGAACCTCCATGTCCCATCATGTTTCTTCACAAGTAAGACGGGTGAAGAGAACGGGGAGCGGCTGGGACGAATAAGACCTTGTTTCAACATCTCATGGCACTGACGCTCTATCTCGTCCTTCTGAAGGTGTGGGTAACGGTATGGTCGCACGACCACTACCTCAGAACCTGGTTTCAGATAGATTTTGTGGTCACAGTGCCTCATGGGAGGCAACCCCGAAGGCTCCTGGAAGAGGTCATAGAACTCCTCAACCAGACCATCACTAGTACTGTCAGGCTGATCCTGTGTCTGTAAAGTGTGTATGCGGTGGGCCCTGTCCACCTGACAGCCCTGTAAGAGCACCCGACTTCCGACCAAATCAAAGCTCATGGTTAAAGCCAAAAAGTCCCAAAGAATGGGCCCCAATGTTTGTAACCATTTAATGCCTAAACCATAACAAATCCCGCTAGGGGAATAACAAAAAATTCCGCATTAAATGAAGTAAATTCAATGGAAAAAGTTACCGCCTTACTAATCCCATAGCTAGGGACCTTCTCGCCATTGGCCACTGAGACGGTGGCTGTCGGATGAGTGTGTATCTGGAGCTGGAGATGCTGAGCGGCTATCAAACTTAGAAAATTGTGTGTACTCCCCGAGTTGACTAGTCCCACCAGTTCTCGGTCAATGACATGAGCTCGGACTTGCATTGTAGTAGGCGATTTCTGCCCAGTAATAGCATGCAAGGATATCTCTGGTGGTTCCTCCTCGATAATATCCTCTGGTTCTTCTGGATCCTCTGAATCCTCCATCTCGAGCCAAAATAATCATTTACATTGGTGTCCGACCCGATACTGCTCATCGCAGTTATAACAGAGATTTTTGGACCGCCTTTCTGCCATCTCCGCACTCGTCAATTTTTTTATAAAGCTCGGTAGGGAATTGCCAGGGCGGGGATCGGCTACCCGAGTCGTAGTCGAAGTGTGTCTAGATGGTGCTGCTGTAGATGTTCCTTGAGATGAATTATAGCGGCGCCCTTGCCACGTGGAGGAAGTGTTCCTCTCACTCGACCAACCCGGCTTACGTTGCTGCAACTGTTGTCGTTGTTCCATTGCTCGGGCCATATTCATGGCATGAGCTAGATCCGTGGGCATAAGGAGTTCTACCTCTAACCGTAAATACTCATTGAGACCTGCTGGTCAACCAATACCCTCTCTCCAGCACGAGCCAACTTTTCCTAGAAGAGTTTTTGATAGTGTTCCACTGAACCCGTTTGTCTCAATAGGACTAACTCTCCCAAGGGGTTGCTGTTGGCGGGAGGCCCAAATCTAACTGTGCATAGATTTTTAAATTCTCCCCAAGTCATTCCCGGTCTCCCTTTCTCTACTTGAGTCACCCATAACATGGCTTCATCTATCATATGGAAAGAGGCTAGTTGCACCTTATCCAATTCAGTAGTCCCTTGGTTCAAAAAAAAAATTTCACATCTATGCAACCAAATTACGGGATCCACAGAACCATTGAAAGAGGGAAACTCTAACTTGGTGTACCTTGGGATTGTGCCTCCATGCTGAGGTGCTTGGACAGCAGTGCGCCCAGGCCACTGCTCCCCTCTTCTGTGATATGGTTGAGCAACCTCTCTCACCTCTGGACTCTGATGTCTCTCTATCCTCAACTCTTGTAGCATGCTAATGATTCGGCTCATCTCTTCTTCCAAACCACAAACCTTTCCCAACACTGGTTGTGCTGTTTCAAGGCTATCTTCTATCTTTTGTATCCTGATTTGGATTTCTTCATTGCTGATATTATCCCCCATGTTACCCTACTCTGATA
Organism: Aristolochia californica; assembly: GCF_029961685.1. Classification (NCBI taxonomy): domain Eukaryota; kingdom Viridiplantae; phylum Streptophyta; class Magnoliopsida; order Piperales; family Aristolochiaceae; genus Aristolochia; species Aristolochia californica. Next base: position 11,814,205 of record NW_027181771.1, read on the forward strand.
TCAAGTTGTTACGGTCCCGAGTCATGGATCGAGTAACACGGCGTGGGATTTGTTAATCCAGCACTCAGAATTTACTCACTTCACGTCAAGGGTCTGTGTATGAGTATTTCTCCTTAACCAATGCTTGGCCAGGAGGAAAGATCCTCTTTTGAGGTCCTACCGAGTTGTTGTGCTAGGTAGAAGACCCCACAACAATGCTGACCTTGCTAGAGCAAGGTGCTCTCTTTTCTTGGTCACGTCAAAGAGGGTTTGGCCCTCTTTGTTGCTGCTCTAGCTAAGAATGCAATCCTTCTTTCTTAAATAACTTGAAACACGAGTTTGGGATAGATTAATACCTCTTCTTTGATGCTATGATCAGCTCCCACGTTGCACCAGGAATTGCTCAAGATTTGAGGATAAAAATCCTCACTTTGCTGCTTGGTAAGGGAGGAATTGGGCCTCTCTTGTTGCTGCTGCCAAGAAGGAGGATAGATCTCCTCTTTGGGCTCGGAAAAGGGGCAGGAAGCTCCTTTTCTTAATAGGGATGATGGTGGATGAATTTGGGTGAAGATGGATGGCAATGGAGGGTGAATGATAGGTTGGATTTTTGGAGTAAACCCTAAACTCGGGATCAAGAGGTGATCCCAACCTATTTAGACTAGGTTATTCTAAAATCTCAAAGCTTACCTATTTCATTCATACCTATCCCTTAAATAGGGAGTTTTAGGGTTAGGGTTACAATAATTCCCCATAATGCCCTTACATAAAAAGTAATTAGAAATAACTCCTACTTAAAACAATATAAGAAATAAATCCTACTTAAAACAATATTAGAAATAAATCCTACTCAAAGAAATATAAAAATTAAATCCTATTGAGTGAGTTGTTGTTGTCTTCTTCGTTGTGTGACTCGGTGTGCTATTGAGTCCACAACAGACCCTTAATAGGTTAGAACAAATTGTTGAAAACCTCCAACAGAAAATAGATTTCCTCTATGATGAACATAAACATAGAGAAATAATAAAGTGTCAAAACATCCTAGAAAATATTCTGGAAAAGATTGACCATGGAAATAGTCCTGTTTTCTTCAAAGAGTTAACAGAACTTAAACAAAGTTTAGATAATCTAAACAAAGATAAAATGCAAGAAATTTTGACAGAAGTCTTAGCATTAAAAAAACATCAAGGTTCTCCAAGTCCATCACGGTATAAAACACCTTTTACACCTTGGACACCAGAATGATCTATAAAAGGAAACTTTTAGATCGTTTAAAATTAAAAAGAGAAAGCCTTGACCTCGCTTTACTCCAACGAAATACTCTGCAGCCAGAAGATAATACAATCCCAGCAATGGTATGGTATTACTATTTTTGGGAAAGATATTCTGATCGCATCTACAACCTTAGATGCAAGATCAAGAAAATCAAAAGAAAACTAAACCTTTTAGCTTTGTAAAATGATCAGTAGAGCAAGACTACTAGATCAACTTCGTCTGGTACGGTCAATGCAAGCCCAAAATTGGCAAGCTAGCGAAACTCTCACACCAGTAAATGACACCGATATAGCCTATCAGGCATATCTGAATGAATGGTGGAGATTAACCCGTAGAGAAATTCTACTACGGTATCTGATTCAAAAGGTTCAACAGAAGCTTCAAGAGTTAGCTCTATGACAGAGTTTTTCTATTTAATGGATATGGAAACTCCATCACCATTAGGCCTTCCTGACATCACCGGATGGCTTAAAACCCTAGTGTACTTTGCAACACCTTGCATAGCACCTAGAAGAAAGGATCCAGCACCACCTGCTTTTAGGATCGCTTCAAAAGCATCATCCTCCACCGATGATGAAGTTTACGCAGAGTATAATACCTTCGGTAGCCAACCGATTTATTTTGTTCAAGAGGAAAAACCTTCCTCTAGTAAACAACAAGAGCAACACGACAGTGAACCAGAAACCTGGGAATCTGATGAAGTTGCAGAAGAAAATACCAAGAAAATAGACTACTCTGCTAAAGACACAAAGGCAAATGATCTTGGTAAAAGGTTTCGAATGCTTCATGGTAGCGACCATTTTGAAGCAGAAACGTCAAGGGTAAGAGACACCCACATGGAAGATAGCTTTCAAGATAACTTCTGAAACCGTACTGCGGTTCATCCGCAAGAACGAGAAAGTTTCTCCCACTCCAAAATATCCCTGGGAGGACAAAGGTATTCGAAAAAATACACAAATGTCGATCCTTCAAATGCTACTAAGGGACACCAAACCATAGATAGCATAAACCCTTTTGGATTTTACCTCAACTTGGATTGCCCCAAGGATGGAGAAAAAGTCCTTAAAGATTGGGAAAGAAGCATGAGCAATGCTGCAAATATGCATGAATCTTGGAACCAAGAATCAACATTTAATTTCTTTACCCATGCTTTACAGGGTAATGTAGCTCTTTGGTGGGACAACCTTCCCGAAGACCAAAAACGAGCTAATACCTCAATATCGATAGCCAATATCTTGAAAGGATTAGTGGCTAAGATATCAAAGGAATTTCTAGGAATACATCCAACCCTAGAAGCCTACAATGAGAGTACTAAACAAAGAAAATGTTTAGAAACTCTTCAGAAATTAAACAAGGTACAAATCTGTAACATTTGTTTTTAAGAGAAGTATTACTGCGAATTTGCAAGTTACTTCTATAAACTGCAAAAAGAAGACCAGAAACCTTATCTGTCTATCTTTTATGCAAAATTGCCGGAACCATTTGCACATGTAGCTGAAAAAGACTACATTACAAAATATTGGCAAAACAATCCAGAACTTGGTACTTTAACCATGGATATTTTCCTAAACATTGATACTTTAGGAAGACGACATCGATTTGTACAAGACATGTTGGCAAATCTTTGTGAAGCCCAAAAACTACAAAAGAAAAGTAGTAAGGCAATAAACAAACATTATGTTGTTCAAACCAGAACAAAAATGTAGGAGCTTATGGTTGTAAAACCACCTCTCATAAGCAATGAGAATATCCTAAGAAATTTCAACAGAAAAAATTTAGGATACAAAAAAGTTCTACAACAAGGTATACTCCTAAAAAGAGATACTTTCGAAAAAGAACAAATTCTGGCCCAACCACATCCAGTAAAGGGTCAAATGCATACTGCCCAAAAGGGAAAACCCCACGCAAATGCAAATGCTGGATATGCCAGAAAGAAGGACATTTCGCCAGAGATTGTCCAAATGATAAACAACAACGGCGGTACAGTACATACATGTTACTAGCCGAAGAAAATTGATTGGAAATCATCCATTATGATGACATCCAGTCAGAAGATGAAGTATATGAACTTCATCTCGAAACTGAGTCTTCCTTCTCGGAAAACTCAGAAAGTATGAGTGACTCTTCAGGCACAACTTTTGCCTAATATTTGGTTATGCTTTTGCCTTCCCGTGATACAAATGGCAGCAAGCGTGGTGATTTGATTTATCTCCCACTATTGTCATAAAATACTTTCTCTACTCCAGCATCATCATTATAGCGAATTTTATAATTAACCTGATACTCTTACCACTCGAGAATTTTCTTGTGTTACAGACAGGTAAAATGGATCCCCTCAGCAGCACCCTGACGGACCTAGCAGCAGCAATTGCCACACTCACGGTATTGCTCTCAATCCTACAGTCACTATTCGACAGTCTTTTAGTTCTTTCAGAACGAGGAGACATACAAGAGAATTGTGCCCGTTACGGGTTAAGTGGAGAAGTCTTACAACTCAAGGTTAAAGAATTAACTGAAGAGTTAAAAGAACTCACTCAACGGCATGAAATGCCAAGCTCCTCCGGGACTTCTACCGGATCTCCAATGCGAGAAAACGAAGCAACAACGTCAGCTAATCAGCAGGCGGATGACTTTAGTGTTTTGATAAACACAGGTCGACCCGGGATTTCTACCGGTCATGCCAGGCATGAGAAGGAAATCACAACCCAATCTTCTCTGAAGATAGGGGAATCAGGGATTTCTACCTGCCAGTCAAGAGCTGGAAAGGAAACCTTAACGATTTCGTTGAAATCGAAATCAGGGACTTCTAGAACTGAAAAGGAAGACTTAACGGATCCATCCCTGATGGAAACAGACTTGTCTAAAAATGAGAAATCATTCAAGACAAAATTGGTTACCCCGTCTGAGTTTACAAGGTTGAAAAGCCTAAATAAACCAGATAGTTTTAATGAGTTTGAGTTTTTAAAGAAATTTGAACCTTTAAAACTTTCGGACATTATGTCTGAGGAGCCCTCGTTACACCCTCAAAAGGTGGACAACGTTCGTTCAAAGATCGAATCCGATCATACTGTTCAATTCCAGAGATGGAATGAACAAATTGGACAAGGGATGAACACTCCCTACTTCACCACTAAGCCCAGCAACAGTTGGAATCAAGTGAAGCTGAGTCATGAAATAGACTCAAAATATGCATCCATGCTTTATGCATATGGATTAATAAAACAAATGGTATTGCCCTCCACCGACTTATCAGTATTGGAGAAAATGCCAAAGGAAATTATGGAGGCTTGCAAAAGTTTCATCTCCATAACAAAGAGTAAAGGAATTCGACTTCATTTCGTTTCTTGTATTGCTGAAATTGTTACTGACACAAAGATGTTTCCAAGCATTTCTGTCGTGACTATTGAAAGCATCAAAGAAGGTGATGAAAATATGGAATATGATCCCAGACATGTTCCAAAAGCCAAGCCTTGCCCAGAAGCAGTCTGGCCAACCAGACGTATCCACGGGCTCAAGAAGCTGATACAGCTCATACAACAGCTGATTCAGAAAAAGAGAAGCTTCATCCACAAGACATCCGTCCCACTGATGATCATCTTGAAAAGCTATAAAGAGACTCCGGCTACCGTCCAGACCAGTCTCGAAGCTACGCTGAAGAAACTTCTTGGAGGAAATATCCCCTTCAGCAAAACATCAAAGGAAAGCTTCTGCCAGATGGCCCAGAAGACTTTTCCAAAGGAGCACACCTGTAAATTGTGCATAGAAAGGCAGCTGTCCGAATGAGCAGTCAGCAGCCATGTCAACCGACTAGTCAACAGCCAAGTCAGCAGACTAGGCCCACGAAAAAAACAAAGTCAGCAAAGGTGGCTCAAAAGTCCGCAATGACGGCTACAAAAGTCATCAATGACGGCTACACCAAGTCAACAAAGATGCCGAAAAAAGATTCCTGACGTCATCATCATGATGTCACAAGCAGAAAAGACATTTCTACCTCTGCTTTCGGCGCCGAAAGGTAATAATGCAAGGGCAAAAAAGACATGCCAAAAATAAAAAAGTTACCCTTTGTCTTTAAACACACACCTTTCAATCAAGGGTAAAGATGGAAGAGCTGAAAAATCTTCAGCTATAAATACGATGCTCCTCCAGAGGTTGAAACATCGAAACTTGGAGCAACTCAACAATAGACGAGCTTTAGTTCCAAAGAAGAAGGCGATTTCCGGCGATCTTTCTCCGGCAAGTTCCTCAAGCACGGTATGTGCTTAACAACCGTAATGGCTGAGTAGAAAAGAGGGAACCGACCGGTGCCACGGTCGGTAACTTCGGGAGCTATGTAGCTAAGTAGTTTTTTTTCTTTTCCTTTTTTAAGGGTATGTATTTTCTGTTTTGTTTTTTTTTTGTTTTAGACAATGTTTTTTATATTTCCGCGTGTTTGTAATATTGTGATTCGTACAGTAGTTGTTTTTACTGTTCATGTTCCGCATTTATAAATATGATCTCCACAGTAGTTGTTTTACTGTTCATGTTCCGCATCTATGTATGGATCTCCATAGTGTTTGTTTTTACTGTTCCAAAGTTACTATTCAAAAGTATTGTTCATTTTTATTATTCATGGTTGCTATTCATGATTACTATTCATGTTTACTGTTCACTCGTCAAAAAGAAATAGTATCGAAATAGTGCCAAATAGGACATAAGCTAGAGACTTGGAATTATTCGGCTACGCTCCGAGGTAGAAAACAAAACGGAGTTGTGCTCTACCTTGCTGAAGCAGCCTTGGAGCCGCAACGGTTAATAGGAAAGGCTCGGGGCCCTCTGAAGACCGTGAGGACCGCATCGACGGAATTGCCCACGTGGTGGTAAGCCGGCAGGAATAGGGTCAAACCCCAAAGAAGTTCTAGGTAGCAGCAGAAGTCATGTTGGGCCTACTAGATAGCTATGAAATAGACACAAATGAGTACATAACGGTGATATGTGGTAGGAAGCAGGAAAGTAGCCTAATGGTAAACTGATAGGACGGACGAAGTGTGACTATAGGAATAGTATTGTGTGAGTCATTATTGTTTTCCGCTGCCCGTAGATGTCATCCACTCGGATTAAAACAAGTTATCAAAGACCAGAAACACCTAATCAGGATTGAACAACTTGAACTTCAAGAATATGCTATCTAAGCAATTCTTAGAAGATTTGGTAATCATTCTGTAAAGAGAAATCTACAAAATGACCCATGAAGAAACCTATCTCAACCTGCAGACACCGCTTCAATAGGAGAAGCCTCTCCAACTACATACGGAAAACCAGAAAAAATAAAATACTGGTATGTTGTTTTCATAGGAAGAGAAACAGGAATATATGACAGCTGGGAAGAAGCCCAAGCTCAAGTCATAGGATTTCCCAGAAATTCTCACAGAAAATTCCGGACAAAGGACGATGCTGAACAAGCCTGGACAGCATCCCGAAAATAGATGATCTATCGGCAAAAACTTTTAGATCGTTTGCAACGAAAGAGAGAAGGTCTAGCCTTCACTCTCTTGCTAAGAAACAAGCTTCAACCAGAAGATGATACTATCTTCGCCAGGGAAATGTACAATTTCCATTGGGAAAGGTATACGAATCGCATCCATCGATTTCGATGCAAGATCAACAAAATCAAACAAAAGCTAAACCTCCTAGCTTTGTAAAAATGAATGAGTTTTTCTATTTAATGGATATGGAAATTCCATTACCATTAGGCCTTCTTGACATCACCGGATGGCTTAAAAACCTAGTGTACTTTGCAACACCTTGCATAGCACCTAGAAGAAAGGATCCAGCACCACCTGCTTTTAGGATCGCTTCAAAAGTATCATCCTCCACCGATGAAGAAGTTTACGTAGAATATAATACCTTCGGTAGCAAACCGATTTATTATGTTTAAGAGGAAAAACCTTACTCTAGTAAACAACAAGAGCAACACGACAGTGAACCAGAAGCCTGGGAATCTGATGAAGTTGCAGAAGAACATACCAAGAAAACAGATTACTCTACTAAAGACAAAAAGGCAGATGATGTTGGTAAAAGGTTTCGAATGCTTCGTGGTAGCGACCATTTTGAAGCAGAAACTTCAAGGGTACGAGATACTGTTATGGACTCTATAGCATCACGAGTTACCAACAGGCGTAGGAATTAATTAATGTGTTTTTCAATTTCCATGTAATTGTCTTTGGTTTGGTTTTGTCTTTGGTTTGGTTTGGTTTAGCATTTATTGGTTTGAACCATTGACCCAAGAGGTCTTTAGGGTTTTGGACGTCCTCCACCCTATTTAAGGGGACGGCTAGGGTAATGAAGATTAGGAATTGAGTTCACTCTAGTTAACGTAATTTAGATAAACAGGTCAAGAGCTCCTTCAAGCTCTCTTCCGAATTTCCCCAATTCTCCTTTCCGAAATTCAATCCCCTTCAACCCTCATTCCATCTCAACGTCAAGCAAGATAATGGACGGAAGAGAAGAGAGGAGGGTGACAAGATCCATGGCTCGTGAGGATCCTAACAACATGGTATCAGACAGGTCCACCCTCGGTGATTCCTCTTCTCCAGAGGACATACGTCAAGTCCTTTCAGACCTTCAACAACGATCCACTCTTCAAGGTACTGAAATTTCTCACATTAATACTACCTTACAAACTCTGGAATCATCTCTACAATCCATCCTACGACAACTTGCTGCACTTCAAGCACCAACGCCACCACCAGCAACCAATTTTCAACAACAACCAGTTCCCCACCAACAATTCACGCCACCACCAAATCCACCCTTGCGTCAACCAATGGGTTCAATGACCACTCACGCACAAGCACCATCAACGGTTCCCAGGTACTTTAAACTTAACTTTCCTACATATGATGGCTCTAAAGATCCTTTACTGTGGTTCACGAAATGTGAACAATTGTTTTATCATCAACAAACGGTGGAAATGGACAAGGTTACTTTGGCCGCCTACCACATGCTCGATGAAGCGCTCATGTGGTTCCATTACTACCGAAATGTCCATTCCATTCAGGATTGGCTGCACCTTAAACATGCTTGCCAGTTAAGGTTCGGACCTCCAGCTAGCAGCAACCCAGTGGGGGAATTGATCAACTACAAACAGACCAGCACCTTAGAGGTTTACCAAAAAACGTTCCAAGAACGGTTGGCCAGAGCTAGTGAATTTGTTCCTCCTCACCTACATGTTCAGATTTTTAATGCTGGATTGACAGAGGCAGTCAGATTGGAAGTGGAATTACTGGGTCCAACAAATTTGGACTCTGCAATGAATTATGCCAGGGCTGTGGAGCACAAACAGAGAGTTCTAAAAGAGTCTTTACAAAGAAAACCATTTTGGCAAAACAGAACACAGGGTACTGCATCTGGTCCACGTTTTGGGTCCTCTGCCCCTAACCGCGCAGATCAGGCTACTAATGTTCCTCCACACTCTATGCCACATAAATTTTGACTAAACAGGAAATGGATGCTCGAAAGGCAAAGGGCCTATGTTTTAATTGTGACGAACAATTCTTGCCCGGACATACCTGTAAACGTTTATTCAATATTGAATTATTGGAAGAAGATTCAGAAGAGCTTCTTGAAAATGAAATTGTGGAAGAGGTACAACAGGAAGCAGAGCTCTCCCTCCATGCCATGCATGGCCTGCGTAGTTCTAATACCATGCAGGTAAAGGCCAGGTTACATCATCTCATGCTACTTGCTTTAGTTGATTCGGGCAGCACACATAATTTTATCAGTGAACCAGCCGCGCAACAATTGGGATTGGAAATTCAACAACAAAGGGGTCTCTCAGTTTCAGTGGCCAATGGGGCCAAAATTGCTAGCGTGGGGTTATGTGCTAACACCCCTTTCACCATTGAGGGGCATTCCTTTCAGGCAGATTTACTAGTCATTCCATTGGCTGGATTTGATTTGGTGCTCGGGGTCAAATGGCTCCAGTTATTAGGACCGATATTATGGGACTTTCAGGCTCGGACTATGACATTTTCAGCACCACAGGGCCAGATTACATTACAAGGCATTGTGGCACAGGTCCCTGACGCACTTCACACTTTGCATATTCAACACACGGGTGATGATCAGTTAGCTCCTTTACTTACAGCATTTGCGGATTTATTTAATGACCCTACAGGTCTACCACGAGTGCGTCATTGCGATCACCGCATTCGTTTAAAGTTGGGAACTGATCCAGTAGTGGTGCGGCCTTATCGTTACCCACATATCCAGAAAGATGAAATAGAACGACAGTGCATGCATATGCTCGCTCAGGGTGTGATCCAGCCCAGTCGATCTCCTTTCTCCTCACCAGTGTTACTTGTACGTAAAAAAGATAAATCTTGGAGATTTTGTGTCGACTATAGGCAACTAAACTTGCACACAGTTAAGGACAAGTTCCCCATTCCAGTTGTGGACGAGTTGCTGGATGAGTTACATGGTGCTACAATTTTTACCAAATTAGATTTGAAATCGGGCTATCATCAAATAAGAGTTCACCAGGCGGATGTGGAGAAGACTGCCTTCCGCACACATCACGGTCATTTCGAGTTCCTCGTCATGCCCTTCGGTCTCTCCAATGCACCATCCACCTTTCAGACCCTCATGAATGAGGTCTTTTCATCACTTCTGCGCCACTATGTGTTAGTCTTTTTTGATGACATTCTGGTCTACAGCAAAAATTGGGAAGAACATCTCCACCACCTCCACCAGGTATTTACCATTCTACGCTCTCATCATTTGGTTTTGAATCAATCAAAATGTGCTATGGGTACATCTGAGGTGGCATATTTGGGCCACGTCATATCAGCTGGGGGCGTGAAAGTTGACCAGAGCAAGATTCAGGCAGTTACAGATTGGCCGGTTCCCACCTCCACTACAGCATTAAAGGGCTTTTTGGGCTTAGCGGGATATTATAGAAAATTTAGCATTTATTGGTTTAATTTAATTTAATTTATTGTGTTTTTTGTATTTGGTGTGGGTTGGTTTAGCATTTATTGGTTTGAACCATTGACCCAAGAGGTCTTTAGGGTTTTGGACGTCCTCCACCCTATTTAAGGGGACGGCTAGGGTAATGAAGATTAGGAATTGAGTTCACTCTAGTTAACGTAATTTAGATAAACAGGTCAAGAGCTCCTTCAAGCTCTCTTCCGAATTTCCCCAATTCTCCTTTCCGAAATTCAATCCCCTTCAACCCTCATTCCATCTCAACGTCAAGCAAGATAATGGAAGGAAGAGAAGAGAGGAGGGTGACAAGATCCATGGCTCGTGAGGATCCTAACAACGTTGGCGCTAGAGGAAGGGCATGAAGAGCACAATTGCTGATTATGTAGCTGCTTGTCAGATTTGTCAAAGAAACAAGGCCGAATCCTTAAGTCCAGCCGGCCTACTGCAACCTCTGTAACTACCATCTCAAATCTGGTCTGATATTTCCATGGACTTCATTGTTGGACTTCCCATTTCATCAGGTAAATCGGTGATCTTTGTCGTCGTTGATCGGTTTTCAAAATATGGGCACTTCCTTGCTTTGGCGCATCCATATACTGCTGCTCAGGTCGCTCAATTATTTATGGACAACATTGTCAGATTACATGGAATTCCCTCATCCATTATCAGTGACAGGGATGCAATTTTTACCAGTCTCTTTTGGAAGGAATTATTCAAATTACAGGGCACCCAATTGGCATTTTCGTCAGCCTATCACCCACAAACGGACGGACAAACAGAGGTTGTCAATCGTACTATTGAAATGTATCTTCGTTGTTTTGTGGGGGACGCACCTAGAAGATGGGTGAAATGGCTTTCATGGGCCGAATTTTGCTATAACACATCTTACCACACAGCACTGGGTACTACTCCTTTCAGGGTAGTTTATGGCAGAGATCCACCTCGTTTGTTACCATATGAACCGGGGGCATCCAAAGTCGTCACTTTGGACCAAGCATTAGCTGAACGAGATGCTATGCTCACTGAGGTACGTACACATCTGCAAGCGGCCCAACACTCTATGAAACGCTTTTATGATAAGAAGCACCGGGAGGCATCTTATTGCCCTGGAGACTATGTGTGGTTAAAGCTTCAACACTACCGCCAGCTGTCCCTGATTGCAGCCAAGCGCCATAAGCTGTCTCCAAAATATTATGGTCCATTTCCGATATTGGACCAAATTGGGCCCGTGGCATACCGTTTGCAGCTCCCACCGGAAGCAAAGATCCACAATGTATTTCACGTCTCCCAATTGAAGCCCTTCCAAGGTGACTCGCCCCTACTACACACTCCACTGCCGCCACTACATGAGGGCAGAGTCCTTTCTATTCCAGCTCAGGTAATACAAGCACGCCACATTCAAGGGGATTGGGAAATTCTAGTCCAGTGGGCCGATGCCGATCCCAGTAACACCACATGGGAGCAGTTATCAACATTTCGACTTTTATATCCTTCCTTCGAGCTTGAGGACAAGCTCTTTCTCCAGGAGGGGGGTGATGTTATGGACTCTATAGCATCACGAGTTACCAACAGGCGTAGGAATTAATTAATGTGTTTTTCAATTTCCATGTAATTGTCTTTGGTTTGGTTTTGTCTTTGGTTTGGGTTGGTTTAGCATTTATTGGTTTGAACCATTGACCCAAGAGGTCTTTAGGGTTTTGGACGTCCTCCACCCTATTTAAGGGGACAGCTAGGGTAATGAAGATTAGGAATTGAGTTCACTCTAGTTAACGTAATTTAGATAAACAGGTCAAGAGCTCCTTCAAGCTCTCTTCCGAATTTCCCCAATTCTCCTTTCCGAAATTCAATCCCCTTCAACCCTCATTCCATCTCAACGTCAAGCAAGATAATGGAAGGAAGAGAAGAGAGGAGGGTGACAAGATCCATGGCTCGTGAGGATCCTAACAGATACCCACATGGAAGATAGCTTTCAAGATCACTTCTGAAACCGTACTGCGGTTCATCCGCAAGAACGAGAAAGTTTCTCCCACTCCAAAATATCCCTGGGAGGACAAAGGTATTCGACAAAATACACAAATGTCGATCCTTCAAATGCTACTAAGGGACACCAAACCATAGATAGCATAAACCTTTTTGGATTTTACCTCAACTTGGACTGCCCCAAGGATGAAGAAAAAGTCCTTAAAGATTGGGAAAGAAGCATGAGCAATGCTGCAAATATGCATGAATCTTGGAACCAATAATCAGCATTTAATTTCCTTACCCATGCTTTACAGGGTAATGTAGCTCTTTGGTGGGACAACCTTCCCGAAGACCAAAAACGAGCTAATACCTCAATATCGATAGCCAATATCTTGAAAGGATTAGTGGCTAAGATATCAAAGGAATTTCTAGGAATACATCCAACCCTAGAAGCCTACAATGAGAGTACTAAACAAAGAAAACGTTTAGAAACTCTTCAGAAATTAAACAAGTTACAAATCTGTAACATTTGTTTTTATGAGAAGTATTACTGCGAGTTTGCAAGTTACTTCTATAAACTGCAAAAAGAAGATCAGAAACCTTATCTATCTATCTTTTATGCAAAATTGTCGGAACCATTTGCACATGTAGCAGAAAAAGACTACATTACAAAGTATTGGCAAAACAACCCAGAACTTGGTACTTTAACCACGGATATTTTCCTAAACATTGATACTTTAGGAAAAAGACATAGATTTGTACAAGACATGTTGGCAAATCTTTGTGAAGCCCAAAAACTATGAAAGAAAAGTAGTAAGGCAAATAAACAAACATTATGTTGTTCAACCCAGAACAAAAATGTAGGAGCTTATAGTTGCAAAACCACCTCCCATAAGAACCAAAAATATCCTAAGAAATTTCAACAGAAAAAATTTAGGATACAAAAAAGTTCTACAACATGGTATACTCCTACAAAGAGATACTTTAATAAAAGAACAAATTCTGGCCCCACCACATCCAGTAAAGGGTTAAATGCATACTGCCCAAAGGGGAAAACCCCAAGCAAATGCAAATACTGGATATGCCAGAAAAAGGACATTTCGCCAGAGATTGTCCAAATGATAAACAACAACGGCGGTACAGTACATACATGTTACTAGCCGAAGAAAATGGATTGGAACTCATCCATTACGATGACATCCAGTCAGAAGATGAAGTGTATGAACTTCATCTCCAAACTGAGTCCTCCTCCTCGGAAAACTCAGAGAACATGTCAGATCTCTTCAGACTCCTTCTCTGAATGAGTATCCGCATAAACACAGAGCATGTTGCATCTGAAAATTCTTATATCACGGTCATGCTTAAACTACCCGGATATATCAAATTCCATATATACGCTTTCGTAGATACAGGAAGTTCATATTGTCTAGCTAGACAAAATCTACTTCCCACAGATCTATGGAAACCACTTGAAGCACCCCTTCAAGTAACAGTTGGCTCCGGAGAAACTATCTCTCTTCCTGCCGAAGCCCGCAACATTCATCTCGACATTGGAGGTGAAAAGTTTATGATTCCAAAACTCATTAGTTTAGGACAAAACATAAATTCAGGACCAGATTTAGTCCTAGGAAATGAATGGCTCATGTTTCATGCCCCTGTAGAACAAAAACCAGCCTACTATAAACTTCGATGTTGCACTCGACGTGAAATCGATAATACTGTTGTCTTTGTCTACGTAGTAAAACCCATTGAAGCCTATGCCATTTCTGGCAATGGAGCTGTCCTCTATCAGGTCTTCAAAAAACGCAGCAAGCGTGGTGATGAGATTCCTCCCTTAGAAACTCTACTCCTCGCTGAGTCCTGTGAATCTGAAGTTCAGCAACTTCTAGAATCCACTTGTTCTGAGAAACCCTTAGAATGGTGGCATAAACAAAAACCATATGCCGACCTCGAACTTCTTGATCCTGAAAAAGAAATCCGAGAAAAACCTATGGTTTACACTCCTTCTGATGTTGAAGAATTTTTAACACAGATAAATGATTTGCTAGCTCAAGGATTAATCCATGCAAGTCATTCTCCACAAACATCTCCTGCTTTCCTGGTACGGAATCATGCAGAGATAAAATGAGGAAAAGCTCGAATGGTCATTAACTATAAAAAGGTTAATGAAGCCACAAAAATGGATGGCTACTATCTTCCTAACAAAGAAAGATATAGCTGCCACAGGAAGAAAACAATGGTTTTCAAAATTTGATTGCAAATTTGGGTTTTGGCAAATTCGTCTAACCGAATGAGCTATTCCCCTAACTGCATTCAGTTGTCCTTCAGGACATTATGAGTGGCTTGTAATGCCCTTTGGGTTAAAACAAGCACCCAACATATTTCAAAGAAGAATGGATGATATCCTCAAACCCTTCTTTAAATTTTGCTTAGTTTATGTTGATGATATCCTAGTCTTTTCAGAAACCAAGGATCAACATAAAGAGCAATTACTGAAGGTCTTAAATGCCTTAAAAAATGCTGGGATAGCACTCAGCAAAAAGAAATCAGAGTTTTTTTAAACCAAGATAGATTTCTTAGGTCTAAACATCTCAAAAGGAGAAATCATTCTTCAAAATCATATTCTAGAAAAACTAGCTGCTTTTCCGAATGACATTGAAGATATAAAACAACTTCAACGTTTCTTAGGATGCCTAACATATGCTGAACAATTCATACAGAATTTAGCAGAAATTAGGAAACCCCTTCAAAAGAAACTAAAGAAAGACATCAAATGGGAATGGACACCCACTGATAGTCTTGAAGTAATCCGGATCAAACAAATGATGAAACACCTCCCGGTGTTAACTCTACCCGATTTAGATGCAAATCTGATTTTAGAAACTGACGCCTCTGATCACACTTGGGCAGCAGTCCTAAAATGCAAAATCAATGATTCTGAAAGAATATGCAAATATACATCAGGAACATTTTCATCTGCTGAAACAAACTATCATTCTTATGAAAAGAAATTTTAGCAGTAAAGAATGGGATAAAAAAGTTTTATATTTATCTCGCACCCAAAGAATTTATGGTAAGAACTGACTGTAAAAATTTTATCGATTTTATGAAAGAAATTTAGAAGATTCACTTTGTTACGGTAGGTTACTCCGTTGGCAGCAATGGTTCTTTCAATTCTCTTTTACTGTTGAACACATTAAAGGAGATAAAACCTATTTACCTGACACTCTTACTCGAGAATTTTCTTGTGGTACAGACAGGTAAAATGGATCCCCTCAGTAGCACCCTGACGGACCTAGCAGCAGCAATTGCCACACTCACGGTATTGCTCTCAACCCTACAGTCACTATTCGACAGTCTTTTAGTTCTTTCAGAACGAGGAGACATACATGAGAATTGTGCCCGTTACGGGTTAAGTGGAGAAGTCTTACAACACAAGGTTAAAGAATTAACGGAAGAGTTAAAAGAACTCACTCAAAGGCATGAAATGCCAAGCTCCTCCGGGACTTCTACCGGATCTCCATCGCGAGAAAAGGAAGCCACAACGTCAGCTAATCAGCAGAAGGATGACTTTAGTGTTTTGATAAACACAGGTCGACCCGGGATTTCTACCGGTCATGCCAGGCATGAGAAGGAAATCACAACCCAATCTTCTCTGAAGATAGGGGAATCAAGGATTTCTACCTGCCAGTCAAGAGCTGGAAAGGAAACCTTAACGATTTCGTTGAAATCAGAATCAGGGACTTGTACCTGTCAGTCTAGAACTGGAAAGGAAGTCTTAACGGATCCATCCCTTATGGAAACGGACTTGTCTAAGATTGAGAAATCATTCAAGACAAAATTGGTTACCTCGTCTGAGTTTACAAGGTTGAAAAGCCTAAATAAACCAGATAAAACTAGTTTTAATGAGTTTGAGTTTTTAAAGAAATTTAAACCTTTAAAACTTTCGGACATTATGTCTGAGGAACCCTCGCTACGCTATCCAAAGGTGGACAACGTTCGTTCAAAGATCGAATTCGATCATACTGTTCAATTCCAGAGATGGAATGAACAAATTGGACAAGGGATGAACACTCCCTTCTTCACCACTGAGCCTAGCAACAGTTGGAATCAAGTGAAGCTGAGTCATGAAATAGACTCAAAATATGCATCCATGCTTTATGCATATGGATTCATAAAACAAATGGTATTGCCCTCCACCGACTTATCAGTATTGGAGAAAATGCCAAAAGAAATTATGGAGGCTTGCAAAAGTTTCATCTCCATAACAAAGAGTAAAGGAATTCGACTTCATTTTGTTTCCTGTATTGCTAAAATTGTTACTGACACAAAGATGTTTCCGAGCATTTCTGTCGTGACTATTGAAAGCAACAAAGAAGGTGACGCCAATAAGGAATATGATCCTAGACATGTTCCAAAAGCCAAGCCTTGCCCAGAAGCAGTCTGGCCAACCAGACGTATCCACGGGCTCAAGAAGCTGATACAGCTCATACAACAACTGATTCAGAAAAAGAGAAGCTTCGTCTACAAGCCCTCCGTCCCACTGACGATCATCTCGAAAAGCTATAAATAGACTCCACCGACCGTCCAGACCAGTCTCGAAGCTACGCAGAAGAAACTTCTTGGAGGAAATATCCCCTTCAGCAAAACATCAAAGGAAAGCTTCTGCCAGATGGCCCAGAAGACTTTTCCAAAGGAGCACACCTGTAAATTGTGCACAGAAAGGCAGCTGTCCGAATGAGCAGTCAGCAGCGACGTCAACCGACTAGTCAGCAGCCAAGTCAGCAGACTAGGCCCACGACGTAAACAAAGTCAGCAAAGGCGGCTCAAAAGTCCGCAATGACGGTTACAAAAGTCATCAATGACGGCTACACCAAGTCAACAAAGATGGCGAAAAAAGATTCCTGCACGTCATCATCATGATGTCACAAGTAGAAACGACATTTTTACCCCTGCTTTCGGCGCCGAAAGGTGATAATGCAAGGGCAAAAAAGACATGCCAAAAAGAAAAAAGTTACCCTTTGTCTTTAAATACACACCTTTCAATCAAGGGTAAAGATGGAAGAGCTGAAAAATCTTCAGCTATAAATACGATGCTCCTCCAGAGGTTGGGAACATCGAAACTTGGAGCAACTCAACAATAGATGAGCATTAGTTCCGAAGAAGAAGGCGATTTCCAGCGATCTTTCTCCGGCAAGTTCCTCAAGCATGGTATGTGCTTAACAGCCATTATGGCTGAGTAGAAAAGAGGGAACCGACCAGTGCCATGGTCGGTAACTTCGGGAGCTACGTAGCTAAGTAGGTTTTTTTCTTTTCCTTTTTTAGGGTATGTATTTTCTGTTTTTTTTTTTGTTTTTTTGTTTTAAACAATGTTTTTTATATTTCCGCATGTTTGTAATATTGTGATTCGGACAGTAGTTCTTTTTACTATTCATGTTCCACATTTATAAATATGATCTCCATAGTAGTTGTTTTACTGTTCATATTCCGCATCTATGTATCGATCTCCACAGTGTTTGTTGTTACTGTTCCAAAGTTACTATTCAAAAGTACTGTTCATTTTTACTATTCACGGTTACTATTCATGATTACTATTCATATTTTATGTTCACTCGTCAAAATGAAATAGTATCGAAATAGTACCAAATAGGACAGAAGCTAGAGACTTGGAATTATTCTGCTACGCTCCGAGGTAGAAAACGAAACGGAGTTGTGCTCTACCCTGCTGAAGCAGCCATGGAGACGCAACGGTTAATAGGAACGGCTCGGGGCCCTCTGAAGACCGTGAGGACCGCATCGATGGAATTGCCCACATGGTGGTAAACCGGCAGGAATAGGGTCAAACCCCGAAGAAGTTCTAGGTAGCAGCAGAAGTCATGTTGGGCCTACTAGATAGCTATGAAATAGACACAAACGAGTACATAACGGTGACATGTGGTAGGAAGCAGGAAAGTAGCCTAATGGTAAACTGATAGGATGGACGAAGTGTGACTATAGGAATAGTATTGTGTGAGTCATTATTGTTTTCCGCGGCCCGTAGATGTCATCCACTGCCTGTACCCCGAGACTGGCAGGTAGCAGTCCCTAGGATTCTTGTTCCGCTGCCCTGTTTCCCTAGGTTGTCTTCCGCTGTGTGTACAAGTCTATTAGAAACTTTTGCAAGCCTCCATAATTTCTTTTGGCATTTTCTCCAATACTGATAAGTCGGTGGAGGGCAATACCATTTGTTTTATGAATCCATATGCATAAAGCATGGATGCATATTTTGAGTCTATTTCATGACTCAGCTTCACTTGATTCCAACTGTTGCTGGGCTCAGTCGTGAAGAAGGGAGTGTTCATCCCGTGTCCAATTTGTTCATTCCATCTCTGGGATTGAACAGTATGATCAGATTAGATGTTTGAACGAACGTTGTCCACCTTTTGAGGGCGTAGCGAGGGTTCCTCAGACATAATGTCCGAAAGTTTTAAAGGTTTAAATTTCTTTAAAAACTCAAACTCATTAAAACTAGTTTTATCTGGTTTATTTAGGCTTTTCAACCTTGTAAACTCAAATGGGGTAACCAATTTTGTCTTGAATGATTTCTCATTCTTAGACAAGTTCGTTTCCATCAGGGATGGATCCGTTAAGACTTCCTTTTTAGTTCTAGACTGATAGGTAGAAGTCCCTGATTCCGATTTCAACGAAATCGTTAAGGTTTCCTTTCCAGCTCTTGACTGGCAGGTAGAAATCCCTGATTCCCCTATCTTCAGAGAAGATTGGGTTGTGCTTTCCTTCTCATGCCTGGCATGACCGGTAGAAATCCCGGGTCGACCTGTGTTTATCAAAACACTAAAGTCATCCGTCTGCTGATTAGCTGACGTTGTGGCTTCCTTTTCTCGCGATGGAGATCCGGTAGAAGTCCCGGAGGAGCTTGGCATTTCATGCCGTTGAGTGAGTTCTTTTAACTCTTCGGTTAATTCTTTAACCTTGAGTTGTAAGACTTCTCCACTTAACCCATAACGGGCACAATTCTCATGTATGTCTCCTCGTTCTGAAAGAACTAAAAGACTATCGAATAGTGACTGTAGGGTTGAGAGCAATACCGTGAGTGTGGCAATTGCTGCTGCTAGGTCCGTCAGGGTGCTGCTGAGGGGATCCATTTTACCTGTCTGTACCACAAGAAAATTCTCGAGTAAGAGTGTCAGGTAAATAGTTTTTATCTCCTTTAATGTGTTCAACAGTAAAAGAGAATTGAAAGAACCATTGCTGCCAACGGAGTAACCTACCGCGACAAAGTGAATCTTCTAAATTTCTTGTCATAAAACCGACAAAATATTTACAGTCAGTTCTTACCAGAAATTCTTTGGGAGCGAGATAAATATAGAAATTTTTTATCCCATTCTTTACTGCTAAAATTTCTTTTTCATAAGAATGATAGTTTGTTTCAACAGATGAAAATGTTCCTGATGTATATTTGCATATTTTTTCGGAATCATTGATTTTGCATTTTAGGACTGCTGCCCAAGTGTGATCAGAGGCGTCAGTTTCTAAAATCAGATTTGCATCTGGATCGGGTAGAGTTAACACCGGGAGGTGTTTCATCATTTGTTTGATCCGGATTACTTCAAGACTATCAGTGGGTGTCCATTCCCATTTGACGTCTTTCTTTAGTTTCTTTTGAAGGGGTTTCCTAATTTCTGCTAAATTTTGTATGAATTGTTCAGCATATGTTAGGCATCCTAAGAAACGTTGAAGTTGTTTTATATCTTCAATGTCATTCGAAAAAGCAGCTAGTTTTTCCAGAATATGATTTTGAAGAATGATTTCTCCTTTTGAGATATTTAGACCTAAGAAATCTATCTTGGTTTTAAACAACTCTGATTTCTTTTTGCTGAGTGCTATCCCAACATTTTTTAAGGCATTTAAGACCTTCAGTAATTGCTCTTTATGTTGATCCTTGGTTTATGAAAAGACCAGGATATCATCAACATAAACTAAGCAAAATTTAAAGAATGGTTTGAGGATATCATCCATTCTTCTTTGAAATATGTTGGGTGCTTGTTTTAACCCAAAGGGCATTACAAGCCTCTCATAATGTCCTGAAGGACAACTGAATGCAGTTAGGGGAATAGCTCTTTCGGTTAGACGAATTTGCCAAAACCCAGATTTGCAATCAAATTTTGAAAACCATTGTTTTCCTCTTATGGCAGCTATTAATCTTTCTTTGTCAGGAAGATTGTAGCCATCCATTTTTGTGGCTTCATTAACCTTTTTATAGTTAATGACCATTCGAGCTTTTCCTCGTTTTATCTCTGCATGATTCTGTATCAGGAAAGCAAGAGATGTATGTGGAGAATCACTTGCATGGATTAATCCTTGAGCTAGCAAATCATTTATCTGTGTTGAAAATTCTTCAACATCAGAAGGAGTGTAAACCATAGGTTTTTCTCGGATTTCTTTTTCAGGATCAAGAAGTTCGAGGTCGGCATATGGTTTTTGTTTATGCCACCATTCTAAGGGTTTCTCAGAACAAGTGGATTCTAGAAGTTGCTGAACTTCATATTCACAGGACTCAGCGAGGAGTAGAGTTTCTAAGGAAGGAATCTCATCACCACGCTTGCTGCATTTTTTGAAGACCTGATGGAGGACAGCTCCATTGCCAGAAATGGCATAGGCTTCAGTGGGTTTTACTGCGTAGACAAAGACAGCAGTATTATCGATTTCACGTCGACTGCGACATCGAAGTTTATAGTAGGCTGGTGTTTGTTCTACAGGGGCATTAAACATGAGCCATTCATTTACTAGGACTAAATCTGGTCCTGAATTTATGTTTGATCCTAAACTAATGAGTTTTGGAATCATAAAATTTTCACCTCCAATGTCGAGATGAATGTTGCGGGCTTCGGCAGGAAGAGAGATAGTTTCTCTGGTGCCAACGGTTACTTGAAGGGGTGCTTCAAGTGTTTCCATAGATCTGTGGGAAGTAGATTTTGTCTAGCTAGACAATATGAACTTCCTGTATCTACGAGAGCGTGTATATGGAATTTGATATATCCGGGTAGTTTAAGCATGACCGTGATATAATAATTTCCAGATGCAACATGCTTAGCGTTTATGTGGATACTCATTCAGAGAAGGAGCTTGAAGAGTCTGACATGTTCTCTGAGTTATCCGAGGAGGAGGACTCAGTATTGAGATGAAGTTCTTACACTTCATCTTCTGACTGGATGTCATCGTAATGGATGAGTTCCAATCCATTTTCTTCGGCTAGTAACATGTATGTACTGTACCGCCGTTGTTGTTTATCATTTGGACAATATCCAGCATTTGCATTTGCTTGGGGTTTTCCCCTTTGGGCAGTATGCATTTGACCCTTTACTAGATGTGGTGGGGCCAGAATTTGTTCTTTTCTTAAAGTATCTCTTTGTAGGAGTATACCTTGTTGTAGAACTTTTTTGTATCCTAAATTTTTTCTGTTGAAATTTCTTAGGATATTTTCGTTGCTTATGGGAGGTGGTTTTGCAACCATAAGCTCCTACATTTTTGTTCTGGTTTGAACAACATAATGTTTGTTTATTTGCCTTACTACTTTTCTTTTGTAGTTTTTGGGCTTCACGAAGATTTGCCAACATGTCTTGTACAAATCTATGTCTTCTTCCTAAAGTATCAATGTTTAGGAAAATATCCATGGTTAAAGTACCAAGTTCTGGGTTGTTTTGCCAATACTTTGTAATGTAGTCTTTTTCTGCTACATGTGGAAATGGTTCTGGCAATTTTGCATAAAAGATAGACAAATAAGGTTTCTGATCTTCTTTTTGCAGTTTATAGAAGTAACTTGCAAACTCATAGTAATACTTCTCATAAAAACAAATGTTACAGATTTGTAACTTGTTTAATTTCTGAAGAGTTTCTAAACGTTTTCTTTGTTTAGTACTCTCATTGTAGGCTTCTAGGGTTGGATGTATTCCTAGAAATTCCTTTGATATCTTAGCCACTAATCCTTTCAAGATATTGGCTATCGATATTGAGGTATTAACTCATTTTTGGTCTTCGGGAAGGTTGTCCCACCAAAGAGCTACATTACCCTGTAAAGCATGGGTAAAGAAATTAAATGCTGATTCTTGGTTCCAAGATTCATGCATATTTGCAGCATTGCTCATGCTTCATTCCCAATCTTTAAGGACTTTTTCTCCATCCTTGGGGCAATCCAAGTTGAGGTAAAATCCAAAAGGGTTTATGCTATCTATGGTTTGGTGTCCCTTAGTAGCATTTGAAGGATCGACATTTGTGTATTTTGTCGAATACCTTTGTCCTCCCAGGGATATTTTGGAGTGGGAGAAACTTTCTCGTTCTTGCGGATGAACCGCAATACGGTTTCGGAAGTTATCTTGAAAGCTATCTTCCATGTGGGTATCTCGTACCCTTGAAGTTTCTGCTTCAAAATGGTCGCTACCACGAAGCATTTGAAACATTTTACCAAGATCATCTGCCTTTTTGTCTTTAGCAAAGTAGTCTGTTTTCTTGGTATTTTCTTCTGCAACTTCATCAGATTCCCAGGCTTCTGGTTCACTATCGTGTTGTTCTTGTTGTTTACTAGAGGAAGGTTTTTCCTCTTGAACATAATAAATAGGTTTGCTACCAAAGGTATTATATTCTACGTAAACTTCATCATCGGTGGAGGATGATGCTTTTGAAGCGATCCTAAAAGCAGGTGGTGCTGGATCCTTTCTTCTAGGTGCTATGCAAAGTGTTGCAAAGTACACTAGGTTTTTAAGCCATCCGGTGATATCAGGAAGGCCTAATGGGAATGGAGTTTCCATATCCATTAAATAGAAAAACTCATTCATTTTTACAAAGCTAGGAGGTTTAGCTTTTGCTTGATTTTGTCGATCTTGCATCGAAATCGATGGATGCGATTCGTATACCTTTCCCAATGGAAATTGTACATTTCCTGGCGAAGATAGTATCATCTTCTGGTTGAAGCTTGTTTCTTAGCAAGAGAGTGAAGGCTAGACCTTCTCTCTTTCGTTGCAAACGATCTAAAATTTTTTTCCGATAGATCATCTATTTTCGGGATGCTGTCCAGGCTTGTTCAGCATCGTCCTTTGTCCGGAATTTTCTGTGAGAATTTTCGGGAAATCCTATGACTTGAGCTTGGGCTTCTTCCCAGCTGTCATATATTCCTGTTTCTCTTCCTATGAAGACAACATACCAGTATTTTATTTTTTCTGGTTTTTCGTATGTAGTTGTAGAGGCTTCTCCTGTTGAAGCGGTGTCTACAGGTTGAGATACGGTTTCTTCATGGGTCATTCTGTAGATTTCTCTTTGCAGAATGATTACCAAATCTTCTAAGAATTGCTTAGATAGCATATTCTTGAAGTTCAAGTTGTTCATTCCTGATTTTGTGTTTCAGGTCTTTGATAACTTGTTTTAATCCTACTGGACCGAGTCCTTAGAATCGTCCATCACAGATTATTCGTCTTCCTTCGTTGTTATAATCTACAACTAAAGGATTTTCTTCGAGCTCTTTGAGTTTGGCTTGAACTCGTGCGAGTCGATCTTTTAACTGTCGAATCCAGACCCTCTGGAATTCGATTTGGTTATCATACCTTCTGGTCATGATATATTCTCGCAGTCGCAAATAATTTATAAGTCTTATCGCTGGATTCGACCTATTTTGTTCCATAATGGACTTTTGGTTTTGTACATTTGTTCCTTACAAATGTTACTTGGGATGTGACCGGTATGGGTCGTAACTGTTTGGGAGTATGTATACCTAAACAGAAAGAATCAAAGATAACCTTTGAATTCTTTGACACATACAAAACCAAGTCTAATACTCGGCTCTGATACCATTTTAACGATGTACAGTGAGTCTCTAGCAGACTCTGATAGAGGAATACTGATACCAAGGCACTATTGCTATGATATCGACACACAGCGGAAGACAACCTAGGGAAACAGGGCAGCGGAACAAGAATCCTAGGGACTGCTACCTACCAGTCTCGTGAGTATAGGCAGTGGATGACATCTACAGGCAGCGGAAAACGACAATGACTCACACAATACTATTCCTATAGTCACACTTCGTCTGTCCTATCAGTTTACCATTAGGCTACTTTCCTGCTTCCTACCACATGTCACCGTTATGTACTCGTTTGTGTCTATTTCATAGCTATCTAGTAGGCCCAACATGACTTCTGGACCTAATGATCCAAAAATTTCAAGGAGTAGAAAAAATCAAATTCTCAAGGTGTTGGATATTTACCAGGGCCAAAGAACCCAATTTTTGCCTATCCTTAAAAATCACAGATACTTCTTGGAACTATCTCTCACAGCATTTGTGCATTTCAATTTTGGATGTTCAATTTGTTTTCAGATCCAAACGGGAGTTTTCACCCTCCCATTTTTCACGTAAAAAAAAAGATGTAAGGCATAACTAAATGAAAATTTTAGAGTTCATGAATGCAAAAAAAAAAATTCAAAATTATTTCAAGCACTAAAAATGAACTCCAAGGTTTTGTTATCCATGTTCTGGAAATTCCACTAGTACAGCCCCTAATAATATGCTTGGTGGAATTTTATATGAAAGGGACTTGTAACTGATCCTAACATGCTTTAAGTATGGTGGATATTCATGCCATAAACATGTTGAGGATGCAAGTGGACGAAATGATCCAAAAATTTCAAGGAGTAGAAAAAATCAAATTCTAAAGTGGTTGGATATTTACCACGGCCAAACAACCCACTTTTTGCCGATCCTTAAAAATCACAGATTCTTTTTGGAACTATCTCTCTCAGCATTTGTGTATTACCATTTTGGATGTTCAAATTTGCTTTCAGATCCAAACTTGAGTTTTCACTCTCCCATTTTTCTTGTAAACAAAAAAGATATAAGGCATAGCAAAATTAAAATTTTAGAGATCATGAATGCAAAAAAAAAATTACAAAATTTTTTCAGACACTAAAAATGAACTCCATGGTTTAGTTATCCATGTTCTGGAAATTCCACTAGTACAACCCCTAATAATAAGCTTGTTGGAATTTTATAGGAAAGGGACTTGTAACTGATCCTTACATGCTTTAAGTGTGGTGGATATGCATGCCAGAAACATGTTGAGGATGCAAGTGGACCTAATGATCCAAAAATTTCAAGGAGTAGAAAAAATCAAATTCTCAAGTGGTTGGATATTTACCAGGGCCAAACAACCCACTCTTTGCCTATCCTTAAAAAATCACAGATACATTTTGGAACTATCTCTCTCAGCTTTAGTGCATTTCCATTTTGGATGTTCAAATTTGTTTTCAGATACAAACATGAGTTTTCACTCTCCCAATTTTCAAGTAAACAAAAAAGATATAAGCCATAATAACAAAATGAAAATTTTAGAGTTCATGTATGCTAAAAAAGAATTTCAAAAAGTGTGGTGGATATGCAAGCCAGAAACATGTTGTGGATGCAAGTGGACCTAATGATCCAAAAATTTCAAGGAGTAGAAAACATCAAATTCTCAAGTGGTTGGATATTTACCAGGGCCAAACAACCCACTTTTTGCCTATCCTTAAAAAATCACAGATACTTTTTCGAACTATCTCTCTCAGCATTTGTGTATTTCCATTTTGGATGTTCAAATTTGTTTTCAGATCCAAATATGAGTTTTCACTCTCCCATTTTTATCGTAAACAAAAAATATATAAGGGATAACAAACTGAAAATTTAAGAGTTGATGTATGCAAAAAAAAAATTTCAAAATTATTTCAGGCACTAAAAATGAACTCCAAGGTTTTGTTATCCATGTTCTGGAAATTCCACTAGTACAACCCCTAATAATAAAGCTTGGTGGAATTTTACAGGAAAGGGACTTGTAACTGATCCTTACATGCTTTAAGTGTGGTGGATATGCATGCCATAAACATGTTGAGGATGCAAGTGGACCTAATGATCCAAAAATTTCAAGGAGTAGAAAAAATCAAATTCTCAAGTGGTTGGATATTAACCAGAGCCAAACACCCACTTTTTGCCTATCCTAAAAAAGTCATAGATACTTTTTGGAACTATCTCTGTCAGCATTTTTGCATTTCCATTTTGGATGTCCAAATTTGCTTTCAGAACCAAACTTGATTTTTCACTCTCCCATTTTTCTCGTAAAAAAAAAAGATATAAGGCATAACAAAATGAAAATTTTAGAGTTCAAGTATGCACAAAAAGAATTTCAAATTTATTTCGGGCACTAAAACTGAACTCCAAGTTTTTGTTATCCATGTTTTGGAAATTCCACTACCACAGCCCCTAATAATAAAGCTTGGTGGAATTTTATAGGGAAGGGACTTGTAACTGATCTTAACATGCTTTAAGTGTCGTGGATATGCCAACCAGAAACATGTTGAGGATGCAAGTGGACCTAAAGATCCAAAAATTTCAAGGAGTAGAAAAAATCATCTTTTCAAGTGGTTGGATATGTACCAGGGCCAAACAACCCACTTTTTGCCTATCCTTAAAAATCAGAGATACATTTTGGAACTATCTCTCTCAGATTTGTGCATTTCCATTTTGGATGTTCAAATTTGTTTTCAGATGCAAACATGAGTTTTCACTCTCCCATTTTTCTCGTAAACAAAAAAGATATAAGGCATAACAAAATGAAAATTTTAGAGTTCTTGTATGCAAAAAAAAATTTCAAAGTTATTTCTGGCATTAAAAATGAACTCCAAGGTTTTTTTATCCATGTTATGGAAATTCCACTAGTATAACCCCTAATAATAAAGCTTGGTGGAATTTTATAGGAAAGGGACTTGCAACTGATCCTAACATGCTTTAAGTGTAGTGGATGTGCATGCCAGAAACATGTTGAGGATGCAAGTGGACCTAATGATCCAAAAATTTCAAGGAGTAGAAAAAATAAAATTCTCAAGTGGTTGGATATTTACTAGGGCCAAACAAACCACTTTTTTCCTATCCTTAAAAAATCACAGATACATTTTGGAACTATCTCTCTCAGCATTTGTGCATTTCCATTTTGGATGTTCAAATTTGTTTTCAGATCCTAACTTGAGTTTTCACTCTTCCATTTTTCTCGTAAATAGAAAAGATATAACCCACAACTAGATGAAAATTTTAGAGTTCTTGTATGCAAAAAAAAAACTTGAAAATTATTTCAGGCGCTAAAAATGAATTCCAAGGTTTTGTTATCCATGTTCTGGAAATTTCACTAGTACAGCCCGTAATAATAAAGCTTGGTGGAATTTTATAGGAAAGGGACTTGTAACTGATCCTAACATGCCTTAAGTGTGGTGGATATGCATGCCAGAAACATGTTGAGGATGCAAGTGGACCTAATGATCGAAAAATTTCAACGAGTAGAAAAAATCGAATTCTCAAGTGGTTGGATATTTACCAGGGCCAAACAACCAAATTTTTGACTATCCTTAAAAAACCACAGATACTTTTTGGAACTATCTCTCTCAGTATTTGTGCATTTCCATTTTTGATGTTCAAATTTGTTTTCAGATCCAAACTTGAGTTTTTCTCTCTCCCATTTTACTAGTAAACAAAAAAGATATACGGCATAACAAAAAGTAATTTTAGAGTTCACGTATGCAAAAAAAAAATTCAAAATTATTTCAGGCACTAAAAATGAACTCCAAGGTTTTGTTATCCATGTTCATGAAATTCCACTAGTACAACCCCTAAAAATAAAGCTTTGTGGAATTTTGATGGGAAGGGATTTGAAATTGATCCTAACATGCTTTAAGTGTGGTGGGTATGCATGCAAGAAACATGTTGAGGATGCAAGTGGACCTAATGATCCAAAAATTTCAAGGAGTAGAAAAAATCAAATTCTCAAGTGGTTGGATATTTACCAGGGCCAAACAACCCACTTTTTGCCTATCCTTAAAAAATGACAGATACGTTTTGGAACTATCTCTCTCAGCACTTGTGCATTTCCATTTCTGATGTTCAAATTAGTTTTCAGATCCAAACTTGAGTTTTCACTCTCCGATTTTTGTCGTAAACAAAAAACATATAAGGCATAATAAAATGAAAATTTTAAAGTTCATGTATGCAAAAAAAAAATTCAAAATTTTTTCAGGCACTAAAAATGAACTGCAAGGTTTTGTTATCCATGTTCTGGAAATTCCACTAGTACAACCCCTAATAATAAAGCTTGGTGGAATTTTATCGGAAAGGGACTTGTAACTAATCCTAACATGCTTTAAGTGTGGTGGATATGCATGCCAGAAACATGTTGAGGATGCAAGTGGACCTAATGATCCAAAAATTTCAAGGAGTAGAAAAAATCAAAATCTCAAGTGGTTGGATATTTACCAGGGCCAAACAACCCCCTTTTTGCTTATCCTTAAAAAATCACAGATACTTTTTGGAACTATATCTCTCAGCATTTGTGCATTTCCATTTTGGATATTCAAATTTGTTTTCAGATCCAAACTTGAGTTTTCACTCTGCTATTTTTCTCGTAAACAAAAAGGAAATAAGGGCAGAACAAAATGAAAATTTTAGAGTTCATGTATGCAAAAAAAAATTTTCAAAATTAATTCAGGCACTAAAAATGAACTCCATGGTTTTGTTATACATGTTCTGGAAATTCCACTAGTACAGCCCCTAATAATAAAGCTTGGTGGAATTTTATAGGAAAGGGACTTATAATAGATCCTAACATGCTTTAAGTTTGGTGGATATGCAGGCGAGAAACATGTGGAGGATGCAAGTGGACCTAATGATCCAAAAATTTCAAGGAGTAGAAAAAATCAAATTCTCAAGTGGTTGGATATTTACCAGGGCCAAACAATCCACTTTTTGCCAATCCTTAAAAAATCACTGATACTTTTTGGAACTATCTCTCTCAGCATTTGTGCATTTCCATTTTGGGTGTTCAAATTTGTTTTCAGATCCAAACTTGAGTTTTCACTCTCCCATTTTTCTCGTAAACAAAAAAGATATAAGGCATAACAAAATGAAAAATTTAGAGTTCAAGTATGCAAAAAAAGAATTTCAAAGTTATTTCGGGCACTAAAAAGGAACTCCATGTTTTTGTTATCCATGTTCTGGAAATTCCACTACTACAACCCCTAATAATAAAGCTTGGTGGAATTTTATAGGAAAGAGACTTGTAACTGATCCAAACATGCTTTAAGTATGTTGGATATGCCTGCCAAAAATATGTTGAGGTTGCAAGTGGACCTAATGATCCAAAAATTTCAAGGATTAGAAAAAATCAAATTCTCAAGTGGTTGGATATTTACCAGAGCCAAACAACCTACTTTTTGCCTATCCTTAAAAAATTACAGATACTTTTCGGAACTATCTCTCTCAGAATTTGTGCATTTCCATTTTGGATGTACAAATTTGTTTTCAGATCCAAAATTGAGTTTTCTCTCTCCCACTTTTCTCGAAAACAAAAAAGAAACTAGGGCATAACAAAATGAAAATTTTAGAGTTCATGTATGCAAAAAAAAATTTCAAAATTATTTTAGGCACTTGAAATGAACTCCAAGGTTTTGTTATCCATGTTCTGGAAATTCCACTAGTACAGCCCCTAACAATAAATCTTGGAGGAATTTTATAGGAAAGGGACTTGTAACTGATCCTAACATGCTTTAAGTGTGGTGGATATGCATGCCAGAAACATGTTGTGGATGCAAGTGGACCTAATTATCCAAAAATTTCAAGGAGTAGAAAAAAACAAATTCTCAAGTGGTTAGATATTTACCAGGGCCAAACAACCAACTTTTTGCCTATCCTTAAAAAATCACAGATACTTTTTGGAACTATCTCTCTCTCATCATTTGTGCATTTCCATTTTGGATGTTCAAATTTTTTCTCAGATCCAAACTTGTGTTTTTGCTCTCGCATTTTTCTTGTAAACAAAAAAGATATAAGGCATAACAAAATGAAAATGTTAGAGTTCATGTATGCAAAAACAAAAAGTTCAAAATTATTTCAGGCACTAAAAATAAACTCCAAGCTTTTGTTATCCATGTTCTGGAAATTCCACTTGTACAACCCCTAATAATGAAGCTTGGTAGAATTTTATAGGAAAGGGACTTGTAACTGATCCTAACATGCTTTAAGTGTGGTGGATATGCATGCCAGAAACATGTTGTGGATGCAAGTGGTCCTAATGATCAAAAAATTTCTAGGAGTAGAAAAAATCAAATTCTCAAGTAGTTGGATAGTTACCTGGGCCAAACAACCCAGTTTTTGAATATCCTTAAAAAATCATAGATACTTTTTGGAACTATCTCTCTCAGTATTTGTTCATTTCCATTTTGGATGTTCAAATTTGATTTCAGATCCAAACTTGAGTTTTCACTCTCCCATTTTTCTCGTAAACAAAAAAGAAATAAGGAATAACTAAATGAAAATTTTAGAGTACAAGAATGCAAAAAAAGAATTTCAAATCTATTTCGGGGAGTAAAAATGAACTCCAAGTTTTTGTTCTCCATGTTCTGGAAATTCCACTACTACAGCCCCTAATAATAAAGGTTGGTGGAATTTTATAGGAAAGGGACTTGTAACTGATCCAAACATGCTTTAGGTGTGGTGGATATGCATGCCAGAAACATGTTGAGGATGCAAGTGGACCTAATGATCCATAAATTTCAAGGAGTAGAAAAAACCAAATTCTGAAGTGGTTGGATATTTACCAGGGCCAGACAACCCACTTTTTGCCTATCCTTAAAAAATCACAGATACTTTTTGGAACTATCTCTCTCTGCATTTGTGCATTTCCATTTTGGATGTTCAAATTTGTTTTCAGATCCAAACTTGAGTTTTCACTCTCCCATTTTTTTTCGTAAACAAAAAAGATATAAGGCATAACAAAATGAAAATTTTAGAGTTTATGTACGCAAAAAAAAAAAATTCAAAATTATTTCAGGTACTAAAAATGAACTCCAAGGTTTTGTTATCCATGTTCTGGAAATTCCACGAGTACTGCCCCTAGTAATAAAGCTTGGTGGAATTTTATAGGAAAGGGACTTGTAACTAATCCTAACATGCTTTAAGTGCGGTGGATATGCATGCCAGAAACATGTTGAGGATGCAAGTGGACATAATGATCCTAAAATTTCTAGGAGTAGAAAAAATAAAATTCTCACGTGGTTGGATATTTACCTGGGCCAAACAACCCACTTTTTCGCTATCCTTAAAAAATCATAGATACTTTTCGGAACTATCTCTCTCAGCATTTGTTCATTTCCATTTTGGATGTTCAAATTTGATTTCAGATCCAAATATGAGATTTCACTCTCCCATTTTTCTTATACACAAAAAATAAATAAGGCATAACAAAATGAAAATTTTAGAGTACAAGTATGAAAAAAAAGAATTTCAAATCTATTTCAGGCAGTAAAAATGAACTCCTTCGTTTTGTTATCCATGTTCTGGAAATTCCACTAGTACAGCCCCTAGTAATAAAGCTTGGTGGAATTTTATAGGAAAGGGACTTGTAACTGATCCTAACATGCTTTAAGTGTGGTGGATATGCATGCCAGAAACATGTTGAGGATGCAAGTGGACCTAATGATCCAAAAATTTCAAGGAGTAGAAAAAACCAAATTCTCAAGTGGTTGGATATTTACCAGGGCCAAACAACCAACTTTTTGCCTATCCTTAAAAAATCACAGATACTTTTTGGAACTATCTCTCTCAGCATTTGTGCATTTCCATTTTGGATGCTCAAATTTGTTTTCAGATCCAAACTTGAGTTTTCACTCTCCCATTTTTCTCGTAAACAAAAAAGATATAAGGCATAACAAAACGAAAATTTTAGAGTTCATGTACGCAAAAAAAAAAATTCAAAATTATTTAAGGCACTAAAAATGAACTCCAAGGTTTTGTTATCCATGTTCTGGAAATTCCACTAGTACTGCCCCTAGTAATAAAGCTTGGTGGAATTTTATAGGAAAGGGACTTGTAACTAATCCTAACAAGCTTTAAGTGTGGTGGATATGCATGCCAGAAACATGTTGAGGACTCAAGTGGACCTAATGATCTAAAAATTTCAAGGAGTAGAAAAATTCAAATTCTCAAGTGGTTGGATAGTTACCAGGGCCAAACAACCCACTTTTTGCCTATCCTTAAAACCCACAGATACTTTTTGGAACTATCTCTCTCAGCATTTGTGCATTTCCATTTTGGGATTTCTTTACTGATCCAAACTTGAGTTTTCACTCTCCCATTTTTCTCGTAAACAAATGAGAAATAAGGGCATAACAAAATGAAAATTTTAGAGTTCATTTATGAAAAAAAAAAATTCAAAATTATTTCAGGCACTAAAAATGAACTCCAAGGTTTTGTTATCCATGTTCTTGAAATTCTACTAGTACAGCCCCTAATAATAAAGCTTGGTGGAATTTTATACGAAAGCGACTTGTATCTGATCCTAACATGCTTTAAGTGTGGTGGATATGCATGCCAGAAACATGTTCAGGATGCAAGTGGACCTAATGATGCGAAAATTTCAAGGAGCAGAAAAAATCAAATTCTCAAGTGGTTGGATATTTACCAGGGCCAAACAACACACTTTTTGCCTATCCTTAAAAAAATCACATAAACTTTTTGGAACTATCGCTCTCAGCATTTGTGCATTTCCATTTGGCATGTTCAAATTTGTTTTCACATACAAACTTGAGTTTTCACTCTCCCATTTTTCTCGTAAACAAAATAGATATAAGGCATAACAAAATGAAAATTTTAGAGGTCAAGTATGCAAAAAAAAAATTTCAAAATTATTTCAGGCACTAAAAATGAACTCCTTGGTTTTGTTATCCATGTTCTGGAAATTCCACTAGTACAACCCCTAATAATAAATCTTGGAGGAATTTTATAGGAAAGGGACTTGTAACTGATCCTAACATGCTTTAAGTACGGTGGATATGCATGCCAGAAACATGTTGAGGATGCAACTGGACCTAATGATCCAAAAATTTCTAGGTGTAGAAAAAATCAAATTCTCAAGTGGTTGGATATTTACCTGGGCCAAACAACCCACTTTTTGGCTGTCCTTAAAAAATCATAGATACTTTTTGGAACTATCTCTCTCAGCATTTGTGCATTTCCATTTTGGATATTCAAATTTGATTTCAGATCCAAACTTGAGTTTTCACTCTCCCATTTTTCTCGTAAACAAAAAAGAAATAGGGCATAACAAAATGAAAATTTTAGAGAACAAGTATGCAAAAATAGAATTTCAAATCTATTTCGGGCAGTAAAAATGAACTCCAAGTTTTTGTTCTCCATGTTCTGGAAATTCCTCTACGACAACCCCTAATGATAAAGATTGGTGGAATTTCATAGGAAAGGGACTTGTAACTGATCCTAACATGCTTTAAGTGTGGTGGATGTGCATGCTAGAAACATGTTGAGGATGCAAGTGGACCTAATGATCCAAAAATTTCAAGGAGTAGAAAAAATCAAATTCTCAAGTGGTTGGATACCAGGGCCAAACAACCCACTTTTTGCCTATCCTTAAAAAATCACAGATACTTTTCGGAACTATCTCTCTCAGCATATGTGCATTTCCATTTTGGATGTCCAAATTTGTTTTCAGATCCAAACTTGAGTTTTCACACTCCCATTTTTCTCATAAACAAAAAACATATAGGGCATAACAAAATGAAAATTTTAGAGTTCGTGTACGCAAAAAAAAAATTTCAAAATTATTTCCGGCACTAAAAATGAACTCCAATGTTTTATTATCCATGTTCTGGAAATTTCACTAGTACAACCCCTAATAATAAAGCTTGGTGGAATTTTATAGGAAAGGGACTTGTAACTGATCCTAACATGCTTTAAGTGTGGTGGATATGCATGCCAGAAACATGTTGAGGATGCAAGTGGACCTAATCATCCAAAAATTTCAACGAGTAGAAAAAATCAAATTCTCAAGTGGTTGGATATTTACCAGGGGCAAACAAGCAACTTTTTGCCTATCCTTTAAAAATCACAGATAATTTTTGGAACTATCTCTCTCTGCATTGGTGCATTTCCATTTTGGATGTTCAAATTTGTTTTCAGATCCAAACTTGAGTTTTCACTCTCCCATTTTTCTAGTAAACAAAAAAGATATACGGCATAACAAAAAGTAATTTTAGAGTTCATGTATGCAAAACAAAAACTTCAAAATTATTTCAGGCACTAAAAATGAACTCGAGGGTTTTGTTATCCATGTTCATGAAATTCCACTAGTACAACCCCTAATAAGAAAGCTTTGTGGAATTTTGATGGCAAGGGATTTGTAATTGACCCTAACATGCTTTAAGTGTAGTGGATATGCATGCCGGAAACGTGTTGAGGATGCAAGCGGACCTAATGATCCAAAAAGTTGAAGGAGTAGAAAAAATCAAATTCTCAAGTGGTTGGATATTTACTAGGGCCAAACAACCCACTTTTTGCCTATCCTTAAAAAATCACAAATATGTTTTGGAACTATCTCTCTCAGCACTTGTGCATTTCCATTTCTGATGTTCAAATTAGTTTTCAGCTCCAAACTTGAGTTTTCACTCTCCGATTTTTCTCATAAACAAAAAAGATATAAGGCATAACAAAATGAAAATTTTAGAGTTCTTGTATGCAAAAAAATAATTCAAAATTATTTCAGGCACTAAAAAGGAACTGCAAGGTTTTGTTATCCAAGTTTTGGAAATTCCACTAGTACAACCCCTAATAATAAAGCTTGGTGGAATTTTATCGGAAAGGGACTTGTAACTGATCCTAACATGCTTTAAGTGTGGTGGATATGCATGCCAGAAACATATTGAGGATGCAAGTGGACCTAATGATCCAAAAATTTCAAGGAGTAGAAAAAATCAAAATCTCAAGTGGTTGGATATTTACCAGGGCCAAACAACCCCCTTTTTGCTTATCCTTAAAAAATCACAGATACTTTTTGGAACTATCTCTCTCAGCATTTGTGCATTTCCATTTTGGATATTCAAATTTGGTTTCAGATCCAAACTTGAGTTTTCACTCTTCCATTTTTCTTGTAAACAAAAAAGAAATAAGGGCATAACAAAATGAAAATTTTAGAGTTCTTGTATGCAAAAGAAAATTTCAAAATTAATTCAGGCACTGAAAATGAAGTCCAAGGTTTTGTTATCCAGGTTCTGGAAATTCCACTAGTACATCCCCTAATAATAAAGCTTGGTGAAATTTTATAGGAAAGGGACTTGTATCTAATCCTAACGTGCTTTAAGTTTGGTGGATATGTAGGCCAGAAACATGTGGAGGATGCAAGTGGACCTAATGATCAAGGAGTAGAAAAAATCAAATTCTCAGGTGGTTGGATATTTACCAGGGCCAAACAACCCACTTTTTGCCTATCCTTAAAAAAATCACAGATACTTTTTGGAACTATGTCTGGCAGCATTTGTGCATTTCCATTTTGGGTCTTCAAATTTCTTTTCAGATCCAAACTTGATTTTTCACTCTCCCATTTTTCTCGTAAACAAAAAAGAAATAAGGCATAACAAAATGAAAATTTAGAGTTCAAGTATGCAAAAAAAGAATTTCAAAGTTCTTTCGGGCACTAAAAAGGAACTCCAGGTTTTTGTTATCCATGTTCTAGAAATTCCACTACTACAACCCCTAATAATAAAGCTTGGTGGAATTTTATAGGAAAGGGACTTGTAACTAATCCTAACATGCTTTAAGTATGTTGGATATGCCTGCCAAAAATATGTTGAGGTTGCAAGTGGACCTAATGATCCAAAAATTTCATGGATTAGAAAAAATCAAATTCTCAAGTGGTTGGATATTTACCAGGGCCAAACAGCCCACTTATTGCCTATCCTTAAAAAATTACAGATACTTTTCGGAACTATCTCTCTCAGAATTTGTTCATTTCCATTTTGGATGTTCAAATTTGTTTTCAGATCCAAAATTGAGTTTTCTCTTTCCCATTTTTCTCGAACACAAAAAAGAAACTAGGGCATAAGAAAATGAAAATTTTAGAGTTCAAGTATGCAAAAAAAGATTTCAAAATTATTTCAGGCACTAGAAATGAACTCCAAGGTTTTGTTATCCATGTTCTGGAAATTCCACTAGTACAGCCCCTAACAATAAAGCTTGGTGGAATTTTATAGGAAAGGGACTTGTATCTGATCCTAACATACTTTGAGTGGGGTGGATATGCATGCCAGAAACATGTTGAGGATGCAAGTGGACCTAATGATGCAAAAATTTCAAGGAGGAGAAAAAATCAAATTCTCAAGTGGTTGGATATTTACCAGGGCCAAACGACCCACTTTTTGCCTATCCTTAAAAAAATCACAGACACTTTCTGGAACTATCTCTCTCAACATTTGTGCATTTGCATTTTGCATGTTCAAATTTGTTTTCAGATCCAAACTTGAGTTTTCACTCTCCCATTTTTCTCGTAAACAAATTAGATATAAGGCTTAACAAAATGAAAATTTTAGAGTTCAAGTATGCAAAAAAAAAATTTCACAATTATTTCAGGCACTAAAAATGAACTTCTTGGTTTTGTTATCCATGTTCAGGAAATTCCACTAGTACAGCCCCTAATAATAAATCTTGGAGGAATTTTATAGGAAACGAACTTGTAACTGATCCTAAAATGCTTTAAATGTGGTGGATATGCATGCAGAAACATGTTGAGGATGCAAGTGGACCTAATGATCCAAAAATTTCTAGGAGTAGAAAAAATCAAATTCTCAACTGGTTGGATATTTACCTGGGCCAAACAACCCTCTTTTTGGCTGTCCCTAAAAAAATCATAGATACTTTTTGGAACTATCTCTCTCAGCATTTGTGCATTTCCATTTTGGATGTTCAAATTTGATTTCAGATCCAAACTTGAGTTTTCACTCTCCCATTTTTCTCGTAAACAAAAAAGAAATAAGGAATGACAAAATGAAAATTTTAGAGTACAAGAATGCAAAAAAAGAATTTCAAATCTATTTCGGGCAGTAAAAATGAACTCCAAGTTTTTGTACTCCATGTTCTGGAAACTCCTCTACTACAACACCTAATAATAAAGATTTGTGGAATTTTATAGGAAAGGGACTTGTAACTGATCCTAACATGCTTTAAGCGTGGTGGATATGCATGCCAGAAACATGTTGAAGATGCAAGTGGACCTATTGATCCAAAATTTTCAAGAAGTAGAAAAAATCAAATTCTCAAGTGGTTGGATATTTACCAGGGCCAAACAACCCACTTTATGCCTATCCTTAAAAAAATCACAGATACATTTTGGAACTATCTCTCTCAGCATTTGTGCATTTCCATTTTGCATGTTCAAATTTGTTTTTAGATCCAAACTTGAGTTTTCACTCTCCCATTTTTCTCGTAAACAAAATAGATATAAGGCATAACAAAATGAAGGTTTTAGAGTTCAAGTATGCAAAAAAAAAAAATTTCAAAATTATTTCAGGCACTAAAAATGAACTCCTTGTTTTTGTTATCCATGTTCTGGAAATTCCACTAGTACCGCCCCTAATAATAAATCTTGGAGGAATTCTATAGGAAAGCGACTTGTAACTGATCCTAACATTCTTTAAGTGTGGTGGATATGCATGCCAGAAGCATGTTGAGGATGCAAGTGGACCAAATGATCCTAAAATTTCTAAGAGTAGAAAAAATCAAATTCTGAAGTGGTTGGATATTTACCTGGGCCAAACAACCCACTTTTTGGCTATCCTTAAAAAATTATAGATACTTTTTGGAACTATCTCTCTCAGCATTTGTGCATTTCCATTTTGGATGTTCAAATTTGATTTCAGATCCAAACTTGAGTTTTCACGCTCCCATTTTTCTCTTAAACAAAAAATAAATAAGGCATAACAAAATGAAAATTTTAGAGTACAAGTATGCAAAAAAAGAATTTCAAATCTATTTCGGGCAGTAAAATCAACTCCAAGTTTTTGTTCTCCATGTTCTGGAAATTCCTCTACTACAACCCATAATAATAAAGCTTGGTGGAATTTTATAGGAAAGGGACCTGTAACTGATCCTAACATGCTTTAAGTGTGGTGGATATGCATGCCAAAAACATGTTGAGGATGCAAGTGAACGTAATGATCCAAAAATTTCAAGGAGTAGAAAAAATCAAATTCTTAAGTGGTTGGATATTTATCAGGGCCAAACAACCCAATT
Organism: Aristolochia californica; assembly: GCF_029961685.1. Classification (NCBI taxonomy): domain Eukaryota; kingdom Viridiplantae; phylum Streptophyta; class Magnoliopsida; order Piperales; family Aristolochiaceae; genus Aristolochia; species Aristolochia californica. Next base: position 11,852,504 of record NW_027181771.1, read on the forward strand.
TTTGCCTATCCTTAAAAAACCACAGATACTTTTTGGAACAATCTCTCATAGCATTTGTGCATTTCCATTTTGGATGTTCTAATTTTTTTTCAGATCCAAACCTGAATTTTCACTCTCCCATTTTTCTCATAAACAATATACATATAAGGCATAACAAAATGAAAATTTTAGAGTTCATGTATGTAAAAAAAAAAAATTTAAATTATTTCAAGCACTAATAATGAACTCCAAGGTTTTGTTATCCATGTTCTGGAAATTTCACTAGTACAACCCCTTATAATAAAGCATGGTGGAATTTTATAGGAAAGGGACTTGTAACTAATCCTAACATGCTTTAAGTGTGATGGATATGCATGCCAGAAACATGTTGAGGATTCAAGTGGACCTAATGATCCAAAAATTTCGAGTAGAAAAAATCAAATTCTCAAGTGGTTGGATATTTACCAGGGCCAAACAACCCACTTTTGCGTATCCTTTAAAAAGCACAGATACTCTTTGGAACTATCTCTCTCAGCATTTGTGCATTTCCATTTTGGATGTTCAACTTTGTTTTTAGATCCAAACTTGAGTTTTCACTCTCCCATTTTTCTCGTAAACAAAAAAGATATAAGGCATAACAAAAAGAAAATTTTAGAATTCAGGTATGCAAAAAAAAAAATTCAAAATTATTTCAGGCACAAAAAATGAACTTCAAGGTTTCTCAATCCATGTTCTGGAAATTCCACTAGTACAACCCCTAATTATAATGCTTTATGGAATTTTGTAGGAAAGGGACTTGTAATCGATCCAAATATGCTCTAAGTTTGGTGGATATGCAAGCCAGAAACATGTTGAGGATGCAAGTGGACCTAATGATCCAAAAATTTCAAGGAGTAGAAAAAATCAAATTCTCAGGTGGTTAGATATTTACCATGGCCAAACAACCCACTTTTTGCCTATCCTTAAAAAATCATAGACACTTTTTGGAACTATCTCTCTTAGCATTTGTGCATTTCCATTTTGGATTTTCAAATTTGTTTTCAGATTCAAACTTGACTTTTCACTCTCCCATTTTTCTTGTAAACAAAAAAGATAGAAGGCATAACAAAATGAAAATTTTAGAGTTCATGTATGCAAAAAAAAAATTCAAAATTATTTCAGGTACTAAAAATTAACTCCATGGTTTAGTTGTCCGTGTTCTTGAAATTCCACTAGTACAACCCCTAATAATAAGCCTGGTGGAATTTTATAGTTAAGGGACTTGTAATTGACCCTAACATGCTTTAAATGTGGTGGATATGCATGCTAAAACCATGTTGAGGATGCAAGTGGACCTAATGATCCAAAAATTTCAAGTAGTAGAAAAAATCAAATTCTCAAGTGGTTGGATATTTACCAGGGCCAAACAACGCACTCTTTGCCGATCCTTAAAAAATCACAGATACTTTTTGGAACTATCTCTCTCAGCAATTGTGCATTTCCATTTTGCATGTTCAAATTTGTTTTCAGATCCAAACTTGAGTTTTCACTCTCCCATTTTCCTCGTAAAAAAAATAGATACAAGGCATAACAAAATGAAAATTTTAGAGTTCATGTATGCAAAAAAAAAAAAAAAAAATTCAAAATTATTACAGGCACTAAAAATGAACTCCAAGGTTTTGTAATCCATGTTTTGGGAATTCCACTAGTACAACCCCTAATTATAAAGCTTTGTGGAATTTTGTAGGAAAGGGACTTGTAATTGATCCTAACATGCTTTAAGTGTGGTGGATATGCATGCCAGAAACATGTTGAGGATGCAAGTGGACCTAATGATCCAAAAATTTCAAGGAGTAGAAAAAATCAAATTCTCAAGTGGTTGGATATTTACCAGGGCCAATCAACCCACTTTTTGCCTATCCTTAAAAACTCATAGATACTTTTTGGAACTATCTCTCTCAGCATTTGTGCATTTCCATTTTGGATTTTCAAGTTTGTTTTCAGATGCAAACTTGAGTTTTCACTCTCCCATTTTTCTCGTTATCAAAAAAGATATCAGGCATAACAAAATGAAAAATTTAGAGTTCAAGTATGCAAAAAAAGAATTTAAAAATTATTTCGGGCAGTAAAAAGGAACTCCAAGTTTTTTTTATCCATGTTCTGGAAATTCCACTACTATAGCCCCTAATAATAAAGCTTGGTGAAATTTTATAGGAAAGGGACTTGTAACTGATGCTAACATGCTTTAAGTGTGGTGGATATGCATGCCAGAAACATGTTGAGGATGCAAGTGGACCTAATGATCCAAAAATTTCAAGGATTAGAAAAAATCAAATTCTCAAGTGGTTGGATATTTACCAGGGCCAAACAACAAACTTTTTGCCGATCCTTAAAAAATTACAGATACTTTTTGGAACTATCTCTCTCAGAATTTGAGCATTTCCATTTTGGATGTTCAAATTTGTTTTCAGATCCAAAATTGAGTTTTCTCTCTCCCATTTTTCTCGAAAACAAAAAAGAAATTAGGGCATAAAAAAATGAAAATTTTAGAGTTCATGTATGCAAAAAAAAATTTCAAAATTTTTCTGGCACTAAAAATGAACTCCTTGGTTTTGATATCCATGTTCTATAAATTCCACTAGTACAGCCCTAATAATAAAACTAGGTGGAATTTTATAGGAAAAGGACTTGTATTTGATCCTAACAGGCTTTAACTGTGGTGGATATGCATGTCAGAAACATGTTGAGGATGGAAGTGGATCTAATGATCCAAAAATTTCTAGGAGTAGAAAAAATCAAATTTTCAAGTGGTTGGATATTTACCTAGGCCAAACAACCCACTTTTTGGCTATCCTTAAAAAATCATCGACGCTTTTTGGAACTATCTCTCTCAGCATTTGTGCATTTCCATTTTGGATGTTCAAATTTGTTTTCAGATCCAAACTTGAGTTTTCACTCTCCCATTTTTCTCGTAAACAAAAAAGAAATACGGCATAACAAAATGAAAATTTAAGAGTACAAGTATGCAAAAAAAGAATTTCAAATCCATTTCGGGCAGTAAAAATGAACTCCATGTTTTTGTTATCCGTGTTCTGGAAATTCCACTAGTACAACCCCTAATAATAAAGCTTGGTGGAATTTTATAGGAAAGGGACTTGTAACTGATCCTAACATGCTTTAAGTGTGGTGGATATGCATGCCAGAAACATGTTGAGGATGCATGTGGACCTAATGATCCAAAAATATCAAGGATTAGAAAAAATCAAATTCTCAAGTGGTTGGATATTTACCAAGGCCAAACAACGCACTTTTTGCCTATTAATAAAAAATCACAGATACTTTTTGGAACTGTCTCTCTCAGCATTTGTGCATTTCCTTTTTGGATATTCAAATTTGTTTTCAGATCCATACTTGAGTTTTCACTCTACCATTTTTCTTGTAAACAAAAAAGAAATAAGGGCATCAAAAAATGAAAATTTTAGAATTCTTGTATGCAAAAAAAAAATTTCAAAATTAATTCAGGCACTAAAAATGAACTCCAAGGTTTTGTTATCCATGTTCTAGAAATTCCACTAGAACAGACCCTAATTATAAAACATGGTGGAATTTTATAGGAAAGGGACTTGTAACTGATCCTAACATGCTTTAAATGTGGTGGATATGCATGCCAGAAACATGTTGAGGATGCAAGTGGACCTAATGATCCAAAAATTTTTGTGAGTAGAAAAAATCAAATTCTCAAGTGGTTGGATATTTACCTGAGCCAAACAACCCACTTTTTGGCTATCCTTGAAAAATCATAGATACTTTTTGGAACTATCTCTCTCAGCATTTGTGCATTTCCATTTTGGATGTTCAAATTTCTTTTCAGATCCAAACATGAGTTTTCACGCTCCCATTTTTCTCGTTAGCAAAAAAGAAATCAGGCATAACAAAATGAAAATTTTAGAGTACAAGTATGCAAAAAAAGAATTTCAAATCTATTTCGGGCAATAAAAATGAACTCCAAGTTTTTGTTCTCCTTGTTCTGGAAATTCCACTACTACAGCTCCTAATAATAAAGCTTGGTGGAATTTTATAGGAAAGGGACTTGTAATTGAGCCTAACATGCTTTAAGTGTGGTGGAAATGCATGCCAGAAACATGTTGAGGATGCAAGTGGACATAATGATCCAAAAATTTCAAGGAATGGAAAAAATCAAATTCTCAAGTGGTTGGATATTTACCAGGGCCAAACAACCCAGTCTTTGCCTATCCACAGATACGTATTGGATCTATCTCTCTCAGCTTTTGTGCATTTCCATTTTGGATGTTCAAATTTGTTTTCAGAGCCAAACTTGAGTTTTCACTCTCCCTTTTTCTCGTAAACAAAAAAGATATGAGGCATAACAAAATGAAAATTTTAGAGTTCGTGTACGCAAAAAAAAAAATTTCAAAATTATTTCAGGTTCTAAAAATGGACTCCAAGGTTTTGGTATCCTTGTTCTAGAAATTCCACTAGTACAGCCCCTAATAATAAAGTTTGGTGGAATTCTATAGGAAAGGGACTTGTAACTGATCCTAACATACTTTAAGTGTGGTGGATATGCATGCCAGAAACATGTTGAGGATGCAAGTGGACCTAATGATCCAAAAATTTCAAGGAGTAGAAAAACTCAAATTCTCAAGTGGTTGGATATTTACCAGGGCCAAACAACCCACTTTTTGCGTATCCTTAAAAAATCACAGATACTCTTTGGAACTATCTCTCTCAACATTTGTGCATTTCCATTTTGGAAGTTCAAAATTTTTTTCAGTTCCAAACTTGAGTTTTCACTCTCCCATTTATCTCGTAAACAAAAAAGATATAAGGCATTACAAAATGAAAATTTTAGAGTTCGTGAACGCAAAAAAAAAAATTTCAAAATTATTTCAGGCACTAAAAATGAACTCCAAGGTTTTGTTGTCCATGTTCTAGAAATTCCCCTAGTACAGCCCCTAATAATAAAGCTTCGTGGAATTTTAAAGGAAAGTGACTTGTAACTAATCCGAACATGCTTTAGGTGTGGTGGATATGCATGCTAGAAACCTGTTGAGGATTCAAGTGGACCTAATGATCTAAAAATTTTAAGGAGTAGAAAAAATCAAATTCTCCAGTGGTTGGATATTTACCATGGCCAAACAACCCACTTTTTGCCTATCCTTAAAAAATCACAGATACTTTTTGGAACTATCTCTCTCAGCATTTGTGCATTTCCATTTTGGGTGTTCAAATTTGTTTCCAGATCCAAACTTGAGTTTTCACTCTCCCATTTTTCTCGTAAACAAACGAGAAATAAGGTCATAACAAAATGAAAATTAAAGAGTTCAAGTATGCAAAAAAAAAAAAATTTAAATTATTTCAGGCACTAAAAATGAACTCCAAGGTTTTGTTATCCATGTTCTGGAAATTCCACTAGTACAACCCCTAATAATAAAGCTTGGTGGAATTTAATAGGAAAGGGACTTGTAATTGATCCTAACATGCTTTAAGTGTGGGGGATATGCATGCCAGAAACATGTTGAGGAGGCAGATGGACCTAATGATCCAAAAATTTCAAGGAGTAGAAAAAATCAAATTCTCAAGTGGTTGGATATGTAAAAGGGCCAAACATCCCACTTTTTGCCTATCCTTAAAAAATCAAAGATACTTATTGGAACTATCTCTCTTAGCATTTGTGCATTTCCATTTTGCCTGTTCAAATTTGTTTTCAGATCCAAACTTGAGTTTTCACTCTCCCATTTTTCTCGTAAAAAAAATAGATACAAGGCATAACAAAATGAAGATTTTAGAGTTCATATATGCAAAAAAAAATATTCAAAATTATTTCTGGCACTAAAAATTAACTCCAAGTTTTTGTTATCCATGTTCTTGAAATTCCACTACTATAGCCCCTAATCATAAAGCTTGGTGGAATTTTATAGGAAAGGGACTTGTAACGGATCCTAGCATGCTTTAAGTGTGGTGGATATGCATGCAATAAACATGTTGAGGATGAAAGTAGACCTAATGATCCAAAAATTTCAAGGATTAGAAAAGATCAAATTCTCAAGCGGTTGGATATTTACCAGGGCCAAACAACCCACTTTTTGCCTATCCTTAAAAAATCAAAGATACTTTTCGGAACTATCTCTCTCAGCATTTGTGCATTTCCCTTTTGGATGTTAAAATTTGCTTTCAGATCCAAACTTGAGTTTTCACTCTCCCGTTTTTCTTTTAAACAAAAAAGAAATTAGGGCATAACAAAAAGAAAATTTTAGAGTTCATGTATGCAAAAAAAACATTTCAAAATTTTTTCAGGCATTAAAAATGAACTCCATGGTTTTGTTATCCATGCTCTAGAAATTCCACAAGTATATCCCGTAATAATAAAGCTTGGTCAAATTTTAAAGGAAAGGGATTTGTAACTGATCCTAACATGCTTTAAGTGTGTTGGATTTGCATACCAGAAACATGTTGAGGATGCAAGTGAACCTAATGATCCAAAAATTTCAAGGAGTAGAAAAAATAAAATTCTCAAGTGGTTGGATATTTACGAAGGCCAAACAACCCACTTTTTGCCTATCCTTAAAAAATCACAGGTACTTTTTGGAACAATCTCTCTCAGCATTTGTGCATTTCCATTTTGGATGTTCAAATTTGTTTTCAGATCCAAACTTGAGTTTTCACTCTCCCATTTTTCTCATAAACAAAAAAGATATAACACATAACAAAATGAAAATTTTAGATTTCAACTATGCAAAAAAAAATTTTAAAATTATTTCAGGCATAAAAAATGAACTCCAAGGTTTTGTTATCCTTGTTCTGGAAATTCCACTAGTACAACCCCTAATAATTAAGCATGGTGGAATTTTATAGGAAAGGGACTAGTAACTGATCCTAATATGCTTTAACTGTGGTGGATATGCATGCCAGAAACATGTTGAGAATGCAACTGGACCTAATGATCCAAAAATTTCAAGGAGTAAAAAAAATCAAATTCTCAAGTGGTTGGATATTTACCAGGGCCAAACAACCCACTTTTTGCCTATCCTTAAAGAAATCACTTATACTCTTTGGAACTATCTCTCTCAACATTTGTGCATTTCCATTTTGGATGTTCAAATTTGTTATCATATCCAAACTTGAGTTTTCACTCTCCAATTTTTCTCGTAAACAAAAAAGATATATGACATAACAAAGTGAAAATTTTAGAGATCTTGTATGCAAAAAAAAAATTTCAAAATTATTTCAGGCAAAAAAAATGAACTCCAAGGTATTTTTATCCATGTTCTGGAAATTCCACTACTACAACCCCTTATAATAAAGATTGGTGGAATTTTAAAGGAAAGGGACTTGTAACTGACCCTAACATGCTTTATGTGTGGTGGATATGCATGCCAGAAACATGTTGAGGATGCAAGTGGTCCTAATGATCAAAAAATTTTAAGTAGTAGAAAAAAGTAAATTCTCAAGTCGTTGGATATTTACCAAGGCCAAATAACCCGCTTTTTGCCTATCCTTAAAAAATCACAGATACATTTTGGAACTATCACTCTCAGCATTTGTGCATTTCCCTTTTGAATGTTCAAATTTGTTTTCAGTGCCAAACTTGAGTTTTCACTCTCCCATTTTTCTCGTAAACAAAAAAGATATATGGGCATAACAAAATGAAAATTTTAGAGCTCTTGTATGCAAAAAAAAAAATTTCAAAATTATTTCTGGCTCTAAAAATGAACTCCAAGGTTTTTTTATCCATGTTCTTGAAATTCCACTACTACAACCCCTAATAATAAAGCTTGGTGGAATTTTATAGGAAAGGGACTTGTAACTGACCCTAACATGCTTTATGTGTGGTGGATATGCATGCCAGAAACATGTTGAGGATGCAAGTGGACCTAATGATCCAAAAATTTCGATTAGAAAAACTCAAATTCTCAAGTGGTTGGATATTTACCAAGGCCAAACAACCCACTTTTTGCCTGTCCTTAAAAAATCACAGATATTTTTTGGAACTATCTCTCTCAGCATTTGTGCATTTCCCTTTTGGATGTTCAAATTTGTTTTCAGATCCAAACTTGAGTTTTCACTCTCCCATTTTTCTCGTCAACAAAAAAGATATATGACATAACAAAATGAAAATTTTAGAGTTCTTGTAAGCAAAAAAAAAATTTCAAAATTATTTCAGGCACTAAAAATGAACTCCAAGGTATTTTTATCCATGTTCTGGAAATTCCACTACTACAACCCCTAATAATAAAGCTTGGTCGAATTTTAAAGGAAAGGGACTTGTAACTGACCCTAACATGCGTTATGTGTGGTGGATATGCATGCCAGAAACATGTTGAGGATGCAAGTGGTCCTAATGATCAAAAAATTTTAAGGAGTAGAAAAAAGTAAATTCTCAAGTCGTTGGATATTTACCAAGGCCAAACAACCCACTTTTTGCCTATCCTTAAAAAATCACAGATACTTTTTGGAACTATCTGTCTCAGCATTTGTGCATTTTCCTTTTGGATGTTCAAATTTGTTTTCAGAGCCAAACTTGAGTTTTCACTCTCCCATTTTTCTCATAAACAAAAAAGATATAAGGCATAACAAAATGAAAATTTTAGAGTTCATGTATGCAAAAAAAAAATTCAAAATTATTTCAAGCACTAAAAATGAATTCCAAGGTTTTGTTATCCAAGTTCTGGAAATTCCACTAGTACAACCCCTAGTAATAAAGCTTGGTGCAATTCTATGGGAAAGGGACTTGTAACTGATCCTAACATGCTTTAAATGTGGTGGATATGCATGCTAGAAACATGTTGAGGATGCAAGTGGACCTAATGTTCCAAAAATTTTAAGGAGTTGAAAAAATGAAATTCTCAAGTGGTTGGATATTTACAAGGGCCAAACAACCCAGTTTTTGCATACCTTTAAAAAATCACAGGTACTTTTTTGGAACTATCTCTCTCAGCATTTGTTCATTTCCATTTTGGATCTTCAAATTTGTTTTCAGATCCAAACTTGAGTTTTCACTCTCCCATTTTTCTCGTGAACAAAAAATATATAAGGCATAACAAAATGAAAATTGTAGAGTTCATGTATGCAAAAAAAAAAAATTTCAAAATTATTTTTGGCTCTCAAAATGAACTCCAAGGTTTTGTTATCCATGTTCTGGAAATTCCACTAGTACAACCCCTAGTAATAAGCTTAGTGGAATTATATAGGAAAGCGACATGTAACTGATCCTAACATGCTTTAAGTGTGGTGGATATGCATGCCAGAAACATGTTGAGGATGCAAGTGGACCTAATGATCCAAAAATTTCAAGGAGTAGAAAAAATCAAATTCTCAAGTGGTTGGATATTTGCCAGGGCGAAGCAACCCATTTTTTCCCTATCCTTAAAAAATCACAGATACTTTTTCGAACTATCTCTCTCAGCATTTGTGCATTTCCATTTTGGATGTTCAAATTTGTTTTCAGATACAAACTTGAGTTTTCACTGTCCCATTTTTCTCGTAAACAAAAAAGATATAAGGCATAACAAAATAAAAATTTGTGAGTTCTTGTATGCAAAAAAAAAAAATTCAAAATTATTTCAGGAATTTAAAATGAACTCCAAGGTTTTGTTATCCATGTTCTTGAAATTCCACTAGTACAGCCCCTAATAATAAGTTTGGTGGAATTTCATAGGAAAGGGACTTGTAACTGATCCTAATATGCTTTAAGTGAGGTGGATATGCATGCCAGAAAAATGTTGAGGATGCAAGTGGACCAAATGATCCAAAAATTTCAAGGAGTAGAAAAATTCAAATTCTCAAGTGGTTGGATATTTACCAGGGCCAAACAACCCACTTTTTGCCTATCCTTATAAAGCACAGATACTTTTTGGAACTATCTCTCTCAGCATTTGTGCATTTCCATTTTGGACGTTCAAATTAATTTTCAGATCCAAACTTGAGTTTTCACTCTCCCATCTTTCTCGTAGACAGAAAAGATATAAGGCATAACAAAATGAAAATTTTAGAGTTCATGTATGCAAAAACAAAATTTCAAAATTATTTCAGGCACTAAAAATGAACTCCAAGGTTTTGTTATCCATGTTCTGGAAATTCCACCAGTACAACCCCTAGTAATAAAGCTTGGTGGAATTCTATAGGAAAGGGACTTGTAACTGATCCTAACATGCTTTAAATGTGGGGGATATGCATGCCAGAAACATGTTGAGGATGCAAGAGGACCTAATAATCCAAATATTTCAAGGAGTAGAAAAAATCAAATTCTCAAGTGGTTGGATATTTACCAGGGCCAAACAACGCACTTTTTGCCTATTCTCAAAAAATCACAGATACGTTTTGGAACTATCTCTCTTAGTATTTGTGCATTTCCATTTTGGAATTTCAAATTTGTTTTCAAATCCAAACTTGAGTTTTCACTCTCCCATTTTTCTCGTAAACAAAAAAAGATATAAGGCAAAACAAAATGAAAATTTTAGAGTTCATGTATGAAAAAAAAACATTTCAAAATTATTTCAGGCACTAAAAATGAACTCCAAGGTTTTGTTATCCATGTTCTGGAAATTCCACTAGTACAACCCCTAATAATAAAGCTTGGTGGAATTTTATAGGAAAGGGACTTGTAACTGATCCTAACAAGCTTTAAGTGTGGGGGATATGCATGCCAGAAACATGTTGAGGAGGCAAGTGGACCTAATGACCCAAAAATTTCAAGGAGTAGAAAAAATCAAATTCTCAAGTGGTTGGATATTTACCAGGGCCAAACAACCCACTTTTTACATATCCTTAAAAAATCACAGATACTTTTTGGAACTATCTCTCTTAGCATTTGTTCATTTCCATTTTGCATGCGCAAATTTGTTTTCAGATCCAAACTTGAGTTTTCACTCTCCCATTTTTCTCGTAAAAAAAAAGATACAAGGCATAACAAAATGAAAATTTAAGAGTTCATGTATGCAAAAAAAAAAAAAATTCAAAATTATATCAGGCACTAAAAATGAAGTCCTAGGTTTTGTTATCCATGTTCTGGAAATTCCACTAGTACAACCCCTAATAATAAATCGTGGAGGAATTTAATAGGAAAGGGACTTGCAACTGATCCTAACTTGCTTTATGTGTGGTGGATATGCATGCCAGAAACTTGTTGAGGATGCAACTGGACCTAATGATCCAAAATTTCTAGGAGTAGAACTAATCAAATTCTCAAGTGGTTGGATATTTACCTAGGCCAATCAACCCACTTTTTTCCTATCCTTCAAAAATCACAGATACTTTTTGGAACTATCTCTCTAAGCATTTGTGCATTTCCATTTTGGATGTTCAAATTTGTTTTCAGATCCAAACTCGAGTTTTCACTCTCCCATTTTTCTCGTAAACAAAAAAGATATAAGGCATAACAAAATGAAATTTTAGAGAACAGGTATGCAAAAAAAGAATTTCAAAATTATATCGGGAACTAAAAATTAACTCCAAGTTTTTGTTAATGTTCTTGAAATTCCACTACTCCAGCCCCTAATAATAAAGCTTGGTGGAATTTTATCGGAAAGGGACTTGTAACTGATCCTAACATGCTTTAAGTGTGGTGGATATGCATGCAATAAACCTGTTGAGGATGCAAGTAGACCAAATGATCCAAAAATTTCAAGGATTAGAAAAAATCAAATTCTCAAGTGGTTGGATATTTACGAGGGCCAAACAACTCACTTTTTGCCTATCCTTAAAAAATCAAAAATACTTTTTGGAACTATCTCTCTCAGCATTTGTGCATTTCCATTTTGGATGTTCAAATTTTCTTTCAGATCCAAACTTGACTTTTCACTCTCCATTTTTCTCGTAAACAAAAAAGAAATAAGGGCATAACAAAATGAAAATTTTAGAGTTCATGAATGGAAAAAAAATATTTCAAAATTATTTCAGGCATTAAAAATGAACTCCAAGGTTTTGTTATCCATGTTCTGGAAATTCCACTAGTACAACCCCAATAATAAAGCTTGGTCAAATTTTATAGGAATGGGATTTGTAACTGATCCTAACATGCTTTAAGTGTGGTGGATTTGCATACCAGAAACATGTTGAGGCTGCAAGTGAACCTAATGATCCAAAAATTTCAAGGAGTAGAAAAAATCAAATTCTCAAGTGGTTGGATATTTACGAAGGCCAAACAACCCACTTTTTGCCTATCCTTAAAAAATCACAGATACTTTTTGGAACTATCTCTCTCATCATTTGTGCATTTCCATTTTGGATGTTCAAATTTGTTTTCAGATCCAAACTTGAGTTTTCACTCTCCCATTTTTCTCGTAAACAAAAAAGATATAAGGCATAACAAAATGAAAATTTTAGATTACATGTATGCAAAAAAAAAATTTCAAAATTATTTCAGGCACTAAAAATGAACTCCAAGGTTTTGTTATCCTTGTTCTAGAAATTCCACTAGTACAGCCCCTAATAATAAAGCATGGTGGAATATTACACGAAAGGGACTTGTAACTGATCCTAACATGCTTTAACTGTGGTGGATATGCATGCCAGAAACATGTTGAGAATGCAAGTGGACCTAATGATCCAAAAATTTTAAGGAGTAAAAAAAATCATATTCTCGAGTGGTTGGATAATTTACCAGGGCCAAACAACCGACTTTTTGTCTATCCTTAAAAAATCACTGATACTTTTTGGAACTATCTCTCTCAGCATTTGTGCATTTCCATTTTGGATGTTCAAATTTGTTTTCAGATCCAAACCTGAGTTTTCACTCTCCCATTTTTCTCGTAAACAAAAAAGATATAAGGGCCTAACAAAATGAAAATTTTAGAGTTCATGTATGCAAAAAAATAATTTCAAAATAATTTCACGCATTAAAAATGTACTCCAAGGTTTTTTTATCCATGTTCTTGAAATTCCACTACTACAACCCCTAATAATAAAGCTTGGTTGAATTTTACAGGAAAGGGACTTGTAACTGACCCTAACATGTTTTATGTGTGGTGCATATGCATGCCAGAAACATGTTGAGGATGCAAGTGGACCTAATGATCCAAAATTTTCAAGTAGTAGAAAAAATTAAATTCTCAAGTGGTCGGATATTTACCAAGGCCAAACAACCCACTTTTTGCCTGTCCTTAAAAAATCACAGATATTTTTTGGAACTATGTCTCTCAGCATTTGTGCATTTCCCTTTTGGAAGTTCAAATTTGTTTTCAGATCCAAACCTTAGTTTTCACTCTCCCATTCTTCTCGTAAACAGAAAAGATATAATGGCATATCAAAATGAAAATTTAAGAGTTCATGTATGCAAAAAAAAAATTCAAAATTATTTCAGGCACTAAAAATGAACTCTATGGTTTTGTTATCCATGTTCTGGAAATTCCACTAGTACATCCCCTAATAATAAAGCTTGGTGGAATTTTATTGGAATGGGACTTGTAACTTATCCTAACATGTTTTAAGTGTCGTGGATATGCATGCCAGAGACATGTTGAGGATGCAAGTGGACCTAATGATCCAAAAATTTCAAGGAGTAGAAAAAATCAAAATCTCAAGTGGTTGGATATTTAGTAGGGCCAAACAACCCACTTTTTGCCTATTCTTAAAAAAATAACAGATACCTTTTGGAACTATCTCTCTCAGCATTTGTGCATTTCCATTTTGGATGTTCAAATTTTTTTTCAGATCCAAACTTGAGTTTTCACTCTCCCATTTTTCTCGTAAACAAAAAAGAATTATGGGCATAACAAAATGAAAATTTTAGAGTTCATGTATGCGAAAAAAAATTTCAAAATTATTTCTAGCACTAAAAATGAAATCCAAGGTTTTGTTATTCATGTTCTGGAAATTCCACTAGTTCAACCCCTAATAATAAAGCTTCGTGGAATTTTATTGGAAAGGGACTTGTAAATTATCCTAACATGCTTTAAGTGTGGTGGATATGCATGCCAGAAACATGTTGAGGATGCAAGTGGACGTAATGATCCAAAAATTTCAAGGAGTAGAAAAAATCAAATTCTCAAGTGGTTGGATATTTACCAGGGCCAAACAACCCACTTTTTGCCTATCCTTAAAAAGTCACAGATACTTTTAGGAACTGTCTCTCTCAGGATTTGTGCATTTTCATTTTCGTTGTTCAAATTTGTTTTCTGACCCAAACTTGAGTTTTCACTCTCCCATTTTTCTCCTAAACAAAAAAGTAATAAGGGCATAACAAAATGAAAATTTTAGATTTCATGTATGCAAAAAAAAAATTTCAAAATTATTTCAGGCTCTAAAAATGAACTCCAAGGTTTTGTTATCCATGTTCTTGAAATTCCACTAGTATAGACCCTAATAATAAAGCTTGGTGGAATTTTAAAGGAAAGGGACTTGTAACTGACCCTTACATGCTTTATGTGTGGGGGGTATGCTTGCCAGAAACATGTTGAGGATGCAAGTGGTCGTAATGATCCAAAAATTTGAAGGAGTAGAAAAAAGTAAATTCTCAAGTCATTGGATATTTACCAAGGCTAAACAACCCACTTTTTGCCTATCCTTAAAAAATCACAGATACTTTTTGGAACTATCTCTCTCAGCATTTGTGCATTTCCCTTTGGATGTTAAAATTTGTTTTCAGATCCAAGCTTGAGTTTTCACTCTCCCATTTTTCTCGTAAACAAAAAAGATATAAGGCATAACAAAATGAAAATTTTAGAGTTTAGGTATGCAAAAAAAAAATTTCAAAATTATTTTAGGCACTAAAAATGAACTCCTAGGTTTTGTTATCCATGTTCTGGAAATTCCACTAGTACAGCCTCTAATAATAAAGCTTGGAGGAATTTTAAAGGAAAGGGACTTGTAACTGATCCTAACATGCTTTAAGTGTGGTGGATATGCATGCCAGAAACATGTTGAGGATGCAAGTGAGCCTAATGATCCAAAAATTTCAAGCGGTAGAAAAAATCAAATTCTCACGTGGTTGGATATTTACCAGGGCCAAACAACCCACTTTTTGGCTAACCTTAAAAAATCGCAGATACTTTTATGAACTATCTCTCTCAGCATTTGTGCATTTCCATTTTGGATGTACAAATTTGTTTTAAGATCCAAACTTGAGTTTTCACTCTCCAATTTTTCACGTAAACAAAAAAGATATATGACATAACAAAATGAAAATTTTAGAGTTCTTCTATGCGAAAAATAATTTTCAAAATTATTTCGGGCTCAAAAAATGAACTCGAAGTTTTTTTTATCCATGTTCTCTAAATTCCACTACTACAACCCCTAATAATAAAGCTTGGTGGAATTTTACAGGAAAGGGACTTCTAACTGACCCTAACATGCTTTATGTGTGGTGGATATGCATGCCAGAAACATGTTGAGGATGCAAGTGGACCTAATGATCCAAAAATTTCAAGGAGTAGAAAAAATCAAATTCTCAAGTAGTTGGATATTTACCAAGGCCAAACAACCCAATTTTTGCCTATCCTTAAAAAATCACAGATACTTTTTAGAACTGTCTCTCTCAGCATTTGTACATTTCCATTTTCGATGTTCAAATTTGTTTTCAGACACAAACTTGAGTTTTCACTCTCCCATTTTTCTCCTAAACAAAAAAGTAATAAGGGCATAACAAAATGAAAATTTTAGAGCTCATGTATGCAAAAAAAAAATTTCAAAATTAATTCAGGCACTAAAAATGAACTCCAAGGTTTTGTTATCCATGTTCTTTAAATTCCACTAGTATAGACCCTAATAATAAAGCTTGGTGGAATTTTGTAGGAAAGGGACTTGTAACTGGTCCTAACATGCTATAAGCATGGTGGATATGCATGCCAGAAACAAGTTGAGGATGCAAGTGGACCTAATGATCCAAAAATTTCAAGGAGTTGAAAAAATCAAATTCTCAAGTTGTTGAATATTTACTAGGGCCAAACAACCCACTTTTTGCCCATCCTTAAAAAATCACAGATACTTTTTGGAACTATCTCTCTCAACAGTTGTGCATTTCCATTTTGGATGTTCAAATTTGTTATCAGATCCAAACTTGACTTTTCTCTCTCCCATTTTTCTCGTCAACAAAAAAGATATATGAGATAACAAAATGAAAATTTTTGAGTTCTTGTATGCAAAAAAAAAAATTTCAAAATTATTTCAGGCACTAAAAATGAACTCCAAGGTTTTGTTATCCATGTTCTAGAAATTCCACTACTACAACCCCTAATAATAAAGCTTGGTGGAATTTTAAAGGAAAGGTACTTGTAACTGACCCTAACATGCTTTATGTGTGGTGGATATGCATGCCAAAAACATGTTGAGGATGCAAGTGCTCCTAAGGATCCAAAAATTTTAAGGAGTAGAAAAAAGTAAATTCTCAAGCCGTTGGATATTTACCAAGGCCAAACAACCCACTTTTTGCCTATCCTTAAAAAATCACAGATACTTTTTGGAACTATCTCTCTCAGCATTTGTGCATTTCCCTTTTGGATGTCCAAATTTGTTTTCAGATCCAAACTTGAGTTTTCACTCTCCCACTTTTCTCGTAAACAAAAAAGATATAAGGCATAACAAAATGAAAATTTTAAAGTTCATGTATGCAAAAAAAAAATTTCAAAATTCTTTCAGGCACTAAAAATGAACTCCTAGGTTTTGTTATCCATGTTCTGGAAATTCCCCTAGTACAGCCCCTAATAATAAAGCTTGGAGGAATTTTAAAGGAAAAGGACTTGTAACTGATCCTAACATGCTTTAAGTGTGGTGGCTATGCATGCCAGAAACATGTTGAGGATGCAAGTGAACCTAATGATCCAAAAATTTCAAGGGGTAGAAAAAATGAAATTCTCACGTGGTTGGATATACCAGGGCCAAACAACCCTCTTTTTGGCTAACCTTAAAAAATTACAGATAGTTTTTGGAACTATCTCTCTCAGCATTTGTGCATTTCCATTTTGGATGTTCAAATTTGTTTTGAGATCCAAACTTGAGTTTTCACTCTCCCTTTTTTCTCGTAAACAAAAAAGATATAAGGCATAACAAAATGAAAATTTTATAGTTCATATCTGCAAAAAAAAAATTTCAAAATTATTTCAGGCACTAAAAATGAACTCCAAGATTTTTTTATCCTTGATCTGGAAATTCCTCTAGTACAGCCTCTAATAATAAATCTTGGTGGAATTTTATATGAAAGGGACTTGTAACTGATCCTAACATGCTTTAAGTGTTGTGGATATGCATGCCAGACACATGTTGAGGATGGCAGTGGACCTAAGGATCCAAAAATTTCAGGGAGTAGAAACAATCAAATTCTCAAGTGGTCGGATATTTACCAGGGCCAAACAACCCACTTTTTTCCTATCCTTAAAAAATCATTGATACTTTTTGGAACTACCTCTCTCAGCATTTGTGCATTTCCATTTTGGATGTTCAAATTTGTTTTCAGATCCAAACCTGAGTTTTCACTCTCCCATTTTTCTCGTAACCAAAAAAGATATTAGGGCATAACAAAATGAAAATTTTACAGTTCATGTATGCAAAAAAAAAAATTTCAAAATTATTTCAGGCACTAAAAATGAACTCCAAGGTTTTGTTATCCATGTTCTGGAAATTCCACTAGTACAACCCCTAATAATAAAGCTTGGTGGAATTTTATAGGAAAGGGACTTGTATCTGATCCTAACATGCTATAAATGCGGTGGATATGCATGCCAGAAACATGTTGAGGATGCAAGTGGACCTAATGATCCAAAAATTTCAAGGAGTAGAAAAAATCCAATTCACAAGTGGTTGGATATTTACCAGGGCCAAACAACCCACTTTTTGCCTATCCTTAAAAAATCAAAGATACTTTTTAAAACTATCTCTCTCAGCATTTGTGCATTTCAATTTTGGATGTTCAAATTTTTTTTCTGATCCAAACTTGAGTTTTCACTCACCAATTTTTCTCGTAAAAAAAAAAGATATAAGGCATAACAAAATGAAAATTTTAGAATTCATGTAGGAAAAAAAAAAGTTTCAAAATTATTTTATGCACTAAAAATGAACACCAAGGTTTTGTTATCCATGTTCTGGAAATTCCACTAGTACAGCCCCTAATAATAAAGCTTGGTGGAATTTTATAGGAAAGGGACTTGTAACTGATCCTAACATGCTTTAAGTGTGGTGGATATGCATGCCAGAAACATGTTGAGGATGCAAGTGGACCTAATGAGACAAAAATTTCAAGGAGATGAAAAAATCAAACTCTCAAGTTGTTGGATATTTTAGCAGGGCCAACCAACCCAGTTTTTGCCTATCCTTAAAAAATCACAGATACTTTTTGGAACTATCTCTCTCAGCATTTGTGCATTTCCATTTTGGATGTTCAAATTTGTTTTCAGCTCCAAAGTTGAGTTTTTACTCTCCCATTTTTCTGGCGAACAAAAAAGATATAAGGCAAAACAAAATGAAAATATTAGAGTTCATGTATGCTATAAAATTTTCAAAATGATTTCAGGCTCTAAAATGAACTGCAAGGTTTTGTGATTCATGGTCTGGAAATTCCACTAGTACAACCCCTAATAGTAAAGCTTGGTGGATTTTATAGGAAAGGGACTTGTAACTGATCCTAACATGCTTTAAGTGTGGTGGATATGCATGCCAGAAACATGTTGAGGATGCAAGTGGACCTAATGATCCAAAAATTTCAAGGAGTAGAAAAAATCAAATTCTGAAGTGGTTGGATATTTACCAGGGCCAAACAACCAACCGTTTTGCTATGCTTAAAAAATCACAGATACTTTTTGGAACTATCTCACTCAGCATTTGTGCATTTCCATTTTGGATGTTCAAATTTGTTTTCAGATCCAAACTTGACTTTTCACTCTCCCATTTTTCTCGTAAAAAAAAAGGCTTAAGGGACAACAAAATGAAAATTTTAGAGTTCATGTATGCAAGAAAAAAAAATTCAAAATTATTTCAGGCACTTAAAATGAACTCCAAGGTTTTGCTATCCATGTTCTTGAAATTCCACTAGTACAGCCCCTAATAATAAAGCTTGGAGTAATTTTATAGCAAAGGGACTTGTAACTGATCCTAACATGCTTTATGTGTGGTGGATATGCATGCCAAAAACATGTTGAGGATGCAAATGGATCTAATAATTCAAAATTTTCAAGGAGTAGAAAAAATCAAATTCTCAAGTAGTTGGATATTTACCAGGGCCAAACAACCCACTTTTTGCCCATCCTTAAAAAATCACAGATACATTTTGGAACTATCTCTCTCAGCATTTGTGCATTTCCATGGATGTTCAAATTTGTTTTCAGATCCAAACTTGAGTTTTCAGTCTCCCATTTTTCGCGTAAACAAAAAAGATATAAGGCATAACAAAATGGAAATCTTAGAGATCTTGTATGCAAAAAAAAAATTTTAAAATTATTTCAGGCACTAAAAATGAACACCAAGGATTTGTTTCCCATGTTCTAGAAATTCCACTACTACAGCCCCTAAAAATAAACCTTGGTGGAATTTTATAGGAAAGGGACTTGTAATTGATCCTAACATGCTTTAAGTGTGGTGGATATGCTTGCCAGAAACATGTTGAGGATGCAAGTGGACCTAATGATCCAAAAAATTCAAGGAGTAGAAAAAATCAAATTCTCAAGTGGTTGGATATTTACCAGGGCCAAACAACCCACTTTTTGGCTATCCTTAAAAAATCACAGATACTTTTTGGAACTATCTCTCTCAGCATTTGTGCATTTCCATTTTGGATGTTCAAATTTATTTTTAGATTCAAACTTGAGTTTTCACTCTCCCATTTTTCTCGTAAACAAAAAAGATATAAGGCATAACAAAATCAAAATTTTAGAGTTCATGTATGCAAAAAAAAATTTTCAAAATTATTTCAGGCACTAAAAATGAACTCCAAGGTTTTGTTATCTTTGTTCTGGAAAAATTCCACTTGTACAACCCCTACTAATAAAGCTTGGTAGAATTTTATAGGAAAGGGACTTGTAACTGATCCTAACATGCTTTAAGTGTGGTGGATATACATGTCAGAAACATGTTCAGGATGCAAGTGGACGTAATGATCAAAAAATTACAAGGAGTAGAAAAAATCAAATTCTCTAGTGGTTGGATATTTACCAGGGCCAAACAACCCACTTTTTGCCTTTCCTTAAAAAATCATAGATACGTTTTGGAACTATCTCTCTCAGCATTTGTGCATTTCAATTTTGGATGTTCAAATTTGTTTTCAGATCCAAACTTTTGTTTTCACTCTCCCATTTTTCTAGTAAACAAAAATATAAAAGGCATAACAAAATGAAAATTTTAGAGTTCATGTATGCAAAAAAAGAATTTCAAAATTATTTCAGGCACTAAAAATGACGTCCAAGGTTTTGTTATCCATGTTCTGGAAATTCCACTAGTACAGACCCTAATAATAAAGCTTGGTGGAATTTTATAGGAAAGGGACTTGTAACTGATGCTAGCATGCTTTAAGTGTGCTGGATTTGCATGCCAGAAACATGTTGAGGATGCAAGTGGACCTAATGATCAGAAAATTTCAAGGAGTAGAAAACATCAAATTCTCAAGTGGTTATATATTTACTAGGGCGAAACAACCCACTTTTTGCCAATCCTTAAAAAATCACAGATACTTTTTGGAACTATCTCTCTCAGCATTTGTGCATTTCCATTTTGGTTGTTCATATTTGTTTTCATATACAAACTTGAGTTTTCACTGTCCCATTTTTTTCGTAATGAAAAAAGATATAAGGCATAACAAAATGAAAATTTGAGAGTTTGTGTATGCCAAAAAAAAAAATTTCAAAATTATTTCAGGCACTTAAAAGGAACTGGAAGGTTTTGTTAGCCATGTTCTTGAAATTCCACTAGTGCAGCCCCTAATAATGAAATTGGTGGAATTTTATAGGAAAGGGACTTGTAACTGATCCTAACATGCTTTAAGTGTGGTGGATATGCATGCCAGAAACATGTTGAGGATGCAAGTGGACCTAATGATCCAAAAATTTCAAGGAGCAGAAAAAATCAAATTCTCAAGTGGTTGGATATTTACCAGGTCCAAACAACCCACTTTTTTCCTATCCTTAAGAATGACAGATACTTTTTGGAACTATCTCTCTCAGCATTTGTGCATTTCCATTTTGGACGTTCAAATTTATTTTCAGATCCAAACTTGATTTTTCACTCTCCTATTTTTCTCATAAACAAAAAAGATATAAAGCATAACAAAATAAAAATTTTAGAGCTCATGTATGCAAAAAAAAAAATTCAAAATTATTTCAGGCTCTAAAAACGAACTCCAAGGTTTTGTTATCCTTGTTCTGGAAATTCCTCTTGTACAACCCCTAGTAATAAGCTTGGTGGAATTATATAGGAATGGGACTTGTAACTGATCCTAACATGCTTTAAGTGTGGTGGATATGCATACCAGAAACATGTTGAGGTGCAAGTGGACCTATTGATCCAAAAATTTCAAGGAGTAGAAAAAATCAAATTCTCAAGTGGTTGGATAATTACCAGGGCCAAACAACCAAATTTTTGCCTATCCTTAAAAAATCACAGATACTTTTTGGAACTATCTCTCTCTAACAATTTGTGCATTTCCATTTTGAATGTTCAAATTTTTTGTCTGAACCAAACTTGAGTTTTCAGTCTCCCACTTTTATCGTAAACAAAAAAGATATAAGGCATAACAAAATGAAAATTTTTGAGTTCATGTATGCAAAAAAAAAAATTTCAAAATTATTTCATGCACTGAAAATGAACTACATGGTTTTGTTATCCATGTTCTAGAAATTCCACTAGTACAGCTCCTAATAATAAGCCTGGTGGAATTTTATAGGAAAGGCACTTGTAACTGATCCTCACATGCTTTAGGTGTGGTGGGTATGCATGCCAGAAACATGTTGAGGATGCAAGTGGACCTAATGATCAGAAAATTTCAAGGAGTAGAAAAAATCAAATTATCAAGAGGTGGGATTTTTACCAGGGCCAAACAACCGACTATATGCCTATCCTTAAAAGTCACAGATACTTTTTTGAACTATCTCTCTCAGCATTTGTGCATTTCCATTGGTGATGTTCAAATTTGTTTTCAGATCCAAACTTGAGTTTTCATTGTCCCATTTTTCTCGTTAACAAAAAAGATATAAGGCATAACAAAATGAAAATTTGTGAGTTCTTGGATGCAAAAAAAAAACATTCAAAATCATTTCTGGCACTTAAAATGAACTCCAAGGTTTTGTTATCCATGTTCTTGAAATTCCACTAGTACAGCCCCTAATAATGATGCTTGGTGGAATTTTATAGGAAAGGGACTTGGAACTGATCCTAACATGCTTTAAGTGTGGTGGATATGCATGCCAGGAATGTATTGAGGATGCAAGTGGACCTAATGATCTAAAAATTTCAAGGAGTAGAAAAAATCAAATTCTTTAGTGGTTGGATATTTACCAGGGCCAAACAACCAACTTTTTGCCTATCCTTAAAAAATCACAGATACTTTTTGGAACTATCTCTCTCTCATCATTTGTGTATTTCCATTTTGGATGTTCAAATTTTTTCTCAGATCCAAACTTGTGTTTTTGCTCTCGCATTTTTCTTGTAAACAAAAAAGATATAAGGCATAACAAAATGAAAATGTTAGAGTTCATGTATGCAAAAACAAAAAATTCAAAATTATTTCAGGCACTAAAAATAAACTCCAAGCTTTTGTTATCCATGTTCTGGAAATTCCACTTGTACAACCCCTAATAATGAAGCTTGGTAGAATTTTATAGGAAAGGGACTTGTAACTGATCCTAACATGCTTTAAGGGTGGTGGATATGCATGCAAGAAACATGTTGAGGATGCAAGTGGACCTAATGATCCAAAAATTTCAAGGAGTAGAAAAAAATCAAATTCTCAAGTGGTTGAATATTTACCATGCCCAAACAACCCTCTTTTTGCCAATCTTTAAAAAATCACTGGTACTTTTTGGAACTATCTCTCTCAGCATTTGTGCATTTCCATTTTGGATGTTCAAATTTGTTTTCAGATCCAAACTTGAGTTTTCACTCTCCCATTTTTCTCGTAAACAAAGAAGATATAAGGGATAACAAAATGAATATTTTAGAGTTCATGTATGCAAAAAAAAAAATTCAAAATTATTTTAGGAACTAAAAATGATCTCCAAGGTTTTGTTATCCATGTTCCGGAAATTCCACTAGGATAGCCCCTAATAATAAAGATTGGTGGAATTTTATAGGAAAGGGACTTGTAACTTATCCTAACATGCTTTAAGTGTGGTGGATATGCATGCCAGAAACATGTTTTTATAGGAAAGGGACTTGTAACTTATCCTAACATGCTTTAAGTGTGGTGGATATGCATGCCAGAAACATGTTGAGGATGCAAGTGGACCTGATGATCAGAAAATTTCAAGGAGTAGGAAATATCAAATTCTCAAGTGGTTGGACAATTACCAGGGCCAAACATCCAACTTTTTATATATCCTTAAAAAATCACAGATACTTTTTGGAACACTCTGTCTCTAACAATTTCTGCATTTCCATTTTGAATGTTCAAATTTTTTGTCAGATCCTAACTTGAGTTTGCACTCTCCCATTTTCCTCGAAAACAAAAACGATATAAGGCATAACAAAATGAAAATTTTAGAGTTCATGTATGCAAAAAAAAAAATTTCAAAATTATTTCTTGCACTAAAAATGAACTCCAAGGTTTTTATAGGAAAGGGACTTGTAACTGATCCTAACATGCTTTAGGTGTGGTGGATATGCATGCCAGAAACATGTTGAGGATCCAAGTGGACCTAATGATCAGAAAATTTCAAGGAATAGAAAAAATCAAATTCTCAAGTGGTTGGATATTTACAAGGGCAAAACGACCCACTATATGCCTATCCTTAAAAATCATCAAATAATTTTTTGAACTATCTCTCTCAGCATTTGTGCATTTCCATTGGTGATGTTCAAATTTGTTTTCAAATCAAAACATAAGTTTTAACTGTCCCATTTTTCTCGTAAACAAAAAAGATATATGGCATTACAAAATGAAAATTTAAGAGTTCATGTCCGCAAAAAAAAAAAAAAAAAAAAATTAATTCAGGCACTTAAAATGAACTCCAAGGTTTTGTTATCCATGTTCTGGAAATCCACTAGTACAACCCCTAATAATGAGGCTTGGTCGAATTTTGTAGGAAAGGGACTTGTAACTGATCCTAACATGCTTTAAGTGTGGTGGATATGCATGCCAGAAACATGTTGAGGATGCAAGTGGACCTAATGTTCCAAAAATTTCAAGGAGTAGAAAAAATCAAATTCTCTAGTGGTTGGATATTTACCATGGCCAAACAACCCACTTTTTGCCTATCCTTAAAAAATCACAGATACTTTTTTGGAACTATCTCTCTCAGCATTTGTGCATTTCCATTTTGGATGTTCAAATTTGTTTTCAGATCTAAACTTGAGTTTTCACTCTCCCATTTTTCTCGTAAACAAAATAGATATAAGGCATAACAAAATAAAAATTTTAGAGTTCATGTATGAAAAAAAAAATTCAAAATTATTTCAGGCACTAAAAATGAACTCCAAGGTTTTGTTATCCATTTATGGAAATTCCACTAGTACTGCCCCTAGTAATAATGCCTGGTGGAATTCTATAGGAAAGGGACATGTAACTGATCCTAACATGCTTTATGTGTGGTGGATATGCATGCCAGAAACATGTTGAGGATGCAAATGGACCTAATGTTCCAAAAATTTCAAGGAGTAGAAAAAATCAAATTCTCAAGTTGTTGGATATTTACTAGGGCCAAACAACCCACTTTTTTCCTATCCTAAAAAAATCACAGGTACTTTTTTGGAACTATCTCTTTCAGCATTTGTGCATTTCCATTTTGGATCTTTAAATTTGTTTTCAGATCCAAACTTGAGTTTTTACTCTCCCATTTTTCTCGCGAACAAAAAAGATATAAGGCATAGCAAAATGAAAATATTAGAGTTCATGTATGCAAAAAAAATTTCAAAATTATTTCAGGCTCTAAAAATGAACTCCAACGTTTTGTTATCCATGTTCTGGAAATTCCACTAGTACAGCCCCTAGTAATAAGCATGGTGGAATTATATAGCAAAGGGACTTGTAACTGATCCTAACATGCTTTAAGTGACGTGGATATGCATGCCAAAAACATGTTGAGGATGCAAGTGGACCTAATGATCCAAAAATTTTGAGGGGTAGAAAAAATTAAATTCTCAAGTGGTTGGATATTTAACTGCGCCAAACAACCAACCTTTTGCTAATCCGTAAAAAATCACAGATACTTATTGGAACTATCTCTCTCAGCATTTGTACATTTCCATTTTGGATGTTCAAATTTGGTTTCAGATCCAAACTCGAGTTTTCACTCTCCCATTTTTCTCGTAAACAAAAAAGATATAAGGCATAACAAAATGAAAATTTTAGAGTCCATGTATGCAAAAAAAAAATTTGAAAATTATTTTAGGCACTAAAAATAAACTCCAAACTTTTGTTATCCATTTTCTGGAAATTCTACTAGTACATCCCCTAGTAATAAAGCCTGGTGGAATTCTATTGGAAAGGGACATGTTGATCCAAACATGCTTTAAGTGTGGTGGATATGCATGCCAGAAACATGTTTAGGACGCAATTGCACCTAATGTTCCAAAAATTTCAAGGAGTAGAAAAAATCAAATTCTCAACTTGTTGGATATTTACTAGGGCAAAACAACCCACTTTTTGCCTATCCTTAAAAAATCACATGTTCTTTTTTGGAACTATCTCTCTTAGAATTTGTGCATTTCCATTTTGGATCTTCAAATTTGTTTTCAGATCCAAACTTGAGTTTTCACTGTCCCATTTTTCTCGAGAACAAAAAAGATATAAGGCAAAACAAAATGAAATTATTAGAGTTCATGTTTGCAAAAAAAAATTTCAAAATTATTTTAGGCTTTAAAAATAAACTCCAACGTTTTGTTATCCATGTTCTGGAAATTCCACTAGTACAGCCCCTAGTAATAAGCATGGTGGAATTATATAGGAAAGTGACTTGTAACTGATCCTAACATGCTTTAAGTGTGGTGGATATGCATGCCAGAAACGTGTTGAGGATGCAAGTGGACCTAATGATCCAAAAATTTCATGGAGTAGAAAAAATTAAATTCTCAAGTGGTTGGTTATTTACCAGGGCCAAACAACCAACTTTTTGCCTATCCTTAAAAAATAATAGATACTTTTTGGAACTATTCTCTCTCTCAGCATTTGTGCATTTCCATTTTGGATGTTCAAATTTTTTGTCAGATCCAAACTTTAGCTTTCACACTCCCATTTTTCTCGTAAACAAAAAAGATATAAGGCATAACAAAATGAAAATTTTAGAGTTCATGTATGCAAAAAAAAAATTTTAAATTATTTCAACCACTAATAATGAACTCCAAGGTTTTCTTATCCATGTTCTGGAAATTCCACTAGTACAACCCCTAAAAACGAAGCTTGGTGGAATTTTATAGGAAAGGGACTTGTAACTGATCCTAACATGCTTTAAGTGTGGTGGATATGCATGCAAGAAACATGTTGAGGATGCAAGTGGACCTAATGATCATAAAATTTCGAGGAGAAGAAAAAATCAAACTCTCAAGTGGTTCGATATTTACCAGGGCCAAACAACCCACTTTTTGCCTATCCGTAAAAAATCACAAATAATTTTGAAACAATCTCTCTCACCAATTGTGCATTTCCATTTCGGATGTTAAAATTTGTTTTCAGATCCAAACTTGAGTTTTCACTCTCCCATTTTTCTCGTTAACAAAAAAGATATAAGGCATAACAAAATGAAAATTTCAGAGTTCATGTATGTAAAAAAAAAATTTCAAAATTATTTCAGGCACTAAAAAATGAACTCCAAGGTTTTGTTATCCATGTTCTGGAAATTCCACTAGTACAACCCCTAGTAATAAAGCCTGGTGGAATTCTATACGAAAGGGACATGTAACTGATCCTAACATGCTTTAAGTGTGGTGGATATGCATGCAATAAGCATGTTGAGGATGCAAGTGCACCTAATGATCCAAAAATTTCAAGGAGTAGAAAAAATCAAATTCTCAAGTGGTTGGTTATTTACCAGGGCGAAACAACCCACTTTTTGCCTATCCATAAAAAATCAAAGATACTTTTTGGAACTATCTCTCTCAGCATTTGTGCATTTCCATTTTCGGTGTCCAAATTTGTTTTCAGATCCAAACTTGAGTTTTCACTCTCCCATTTTTCTCGTAAAGAAAAAAGATATAAGGCATTACAAAATGAAAATTTTGGAGTTCATGTATGCAAAAAAAAAATTTCAAAATTATTTCAGGCACTAAAAATGCACTCCAAGGTTTTGTTATCGATGTTCTGGAAATTCCACTAGTACAACCCCTAGTAATAATGCTTGGTGGAATTCTATAGGAAAGGGACATGTAACTGATCCTAACATGCTTTAAGTGTGGTGGATATGCATGCAAGAAACATGTTGAGGATGCAAGTGGACCTAATGTTCCAAAAATTTGAAGGAGCAGAAAAAATTAAATTCTCAAGCTGTTGGATATTTACTATGGCCAAACAACCCACTTTTTGTCTATCCTTAAAAAATCACAGGTACTTTTTTGGAACTATCTCTCTCAGCATTCGTGCATTTCCATTTTGGATCTTCAAATTTGTTTTCAGATCCGAACTTTAGTTTTCACTCTCCCATTTTTCTCGTGAACAAAAAAGATATAAGGCATAACAAAATGAAAATATTAGAGTTCATGTGTGCAAAAAAAAATTTCAAAATTATTTCAGGCTCTAAAAATGAACTCCAACGTTTTGTTATCCATGTTCTGGAAATTCCACTAGTACAACCCCTAGTACTAAGCATGGTGGAATTATATAGCAAACGGACTTGTAACTGATCCCAACATGCTTTAAGTGTGGTGGATATGCATGCCAGAAACATGTTGAGGATGCAAGTGGACCTAATGATCCAAAAATTTCAAAGAGTAGAGAAAATTAAATTATCATGTGGTTGGATATTTTCCAGGGCCAAACAACCAACTTTTTGCCTATCCTTAAAAAATCACAGATACTTTTTGGAACTATCTCTCTCTCAGCATTTGTGCATTTCGATTTTGGATGTTCAAATTTTTTGTCAGATCCAAACTTGAGCTTTCACACTCCCATTTTTCAAATAAACAAAAAAGATATAAGGCATAACAAAAAGAAAATTTTAGAGTTCATGTATGCAAAAAAAAAAAATTTACATTATTTCTGGCACTAACAATGAACTCCAAGGTTTTGTTATCCATGTTCTGGAAATTCCACTAGTACAGCCCCTAATAATGAAGCTTGGTGAAATTTTATAGGAAAGGGACTTCTAACTGATCCTAACATGCTTTAAGTGTGGTGGATATACATGCAAGAAACATGTTGAGGATGCAAATGGACCTAATGATCCAAAAATTTCAAGGAGTAGAAAAAATCAAATTCTCAAGTGGTTAGATATTTTACCAGGGCCAAACAACCCACTTTTTGTCGAACCGTAAAAAATCACAGACACTTTTTGGAACTATCTCTCTCAGCATTTGTGAATTTCCATTTTGGATGTTCAAATTTGTTTTCAGATCCAAACTTGAGTTTTCACTCTCCCATTTTTCTCGTAAACAAAAAACATATATGGCATAACAAAATGAAAATTTTAGAGTTCATGTATGCAAAAAAAAAATTTCAAAATTATTTCAGGCACTTAAAATGAACTCCAAGGTTTTGTTATCCATGTTCTGGAAATTCCACTAGTACAACCCCTAGTAATAAAGCTTGGTAGAATTTTATAGGAAAGGGACTTGTAACTGATCCTAACATGCTTTAAGTGTGGTGGATATACATGTCAGAAACATGTTCAGGATGCAAGTGGACGTAATGATCAAAAAATTTCAAGGAGTAGAAAAACTCAAATTCTCTAGTGGTTGGATATTTACCAGGGCCAAACAACCCACTTTTTGCCTTTCCTTAAAAAATCATAGATACGTTTTGGAACTATCTCTCTCAGCATTTGTGCATTTCAATTTTGGATGTTCAAATTTGTTTTCAGATCCAAACTTTTGTTTTCACTCTCCCATTTTTCTAGTAAACAAAAATATAAAACGCATAACAAAATGAAAATTTTAGAATTCATGTAGGAAAAAAAAAAGTTTCAAAATTATTTTATGCACTAAAAATGAACACCAAAGTTTTGTTATCCATGTTCTGGAAATTCCACTAGTACAGCCCCTAATAATAAAGCTTGGTGGAATTTTATAGGAAAGGGACTTGTAACTGATCCTAACATGCTTTAAGTGTGGTGGATATGCATGCCAGAAACATGTTGAGGATGCAAGTGGACCTAATGATCAGAAAATTTCAAGGAGTAGAAAAAATCAAATTATCAAGTGGTGGGATTTTTACCAGGGCCATACAACCGACTATATGCCTATCCTTAAAAATCACAGATACTTTTTTGAACTATCTCTCTCAGCATTTGTGCATTTCCATTGGTGATGTTCAAATTTGTTTTCAGATCCAAACTTGAGTTTTCATTGTCCCATTTTTCTCGTTAACAAAAAAGATATAAGGCATAACAAAATGAAAATTTGTGAGTTCTTGGATGCAAAAAAAAAAAAACATTCAAAATCATTTTTGGCACTTAAAATGAACTCCAAGGTTTTGTTATCCATGTTCTTGAAATTCCACTAGTACAGCCCCTAATAATGATGCTTGGTGGAATTTTATAGGAAAGGGACTTGGAACTGATCCTAACATGCTTTAAGTGTGGTGGATATGCATGCCAGGAATGTATTGAGGATGCAAGAGGACCTAATGATCTAAAAATTTCAAGGAGTAGAAAAAATCAAATTCTTTAGTGGTTGGATATTTACCAGGGCCAAACAACCAACTTTTTGCCTATCCTTAAAAAATCACAGATACTTTTTGGAACTATCTCTCTCTCATCATTTGCGCATTTCCATTTTGGATGTTCAAATTTGTTCTCAGATCCAAACTTGTGTTTTTGCTCTCGCATTTTTCTTGTAAACAAAAAAGATATAAGGCATAACAAAATGAAAATGTTAGAGTTCATGTATGCAAAAACAAAAAATTCAAAATTATTTCAGGCACTAAAAATAAACTCCAAGCTTTTGTTATCCATGTTCTGGAAATTCCACTTGTACAACCCCTAATAATGAAGCTTGGTAGAATTTTATAGGAAAGGGACTTGTAACTGATCCTAACATGCTTTAAGGGTGGTGGATATGCATGCAAGAAACATGTTGAGGATGCAAGTGGACCTAATGATCCAAAAATTTCAAGGAGTAGAAAAAAATCAAATTCTCAAGTGGTTGGATATTTACCATGCCCAAACAACCCTCTTTTTGCCAATCTTTAAAAAATCACAGGTACTTTTTGGAACTATCTCTCTCAGCATTTGTGCATTTCCATTTTGGATGTTCAAATTTGTTTTCAGATCCAAACTTGAGTTTTCACTCTCCCATTTTTCTCATAAACAAAGAAGATATAAGGGATAACAAAATGAATATTTTAGAGTTCATGTATGCAAAAAAAAAAAATTAAAAATTATTTTAGGAACTAAAAATGATCTCCAAGGTTTTGTTATCCATGTTCTGGAAATTCCACTAGGATAGCCCCTAATAATAAAGATTGGTGGAATTTTATAGGAAAGGGACTTGTAACTTATCCTAACATGCTTTAAGTGTGGTGGATATGCATGCCAGAAACATGTTTTTATAGGAAAGGGACTTGTAACTTATCCTAACATGCTTTAAGTGTGGTGGATATGCATGCCAGAAACATGTTGAGGATGCAAGTGGACCTGATGATCAGAAAATTTCAAGGAGTAGGAAATATCAAATTCTCAAGTGGTTGGACAATTACCAGGGCCAAACATCCAACTTTTTATATATCCTTAAAAAATCACAGATACTTTTTGGAACACTCTGTCTCTAACAATTTCTGCATTTCCATTTTGAATGTACAAATTTTTTGTCAGATCCTAACTTGAGTTTGCACTCTCCCATTTTTCTCGAAAACAAAAACAATATAAGGCATAACAAAATGAAAATTTTAGAGTTCATGTATGCAAAAAAAAAAATTTCAAAATTATTTCTTGCTCTAAAAATGAACTCCAAGGTTTTTATAGGAAAGGGACTTGTAACTGATCCTAACATGCTTTAGGTGTGGTGGATATGCATGCCAGAAACATGTTGAGGATCCAAGTGGACCTAATGATCAGAAAATTTCAAGGAATAGAAAAAATCAAATTCTCAAGTGGTTGGATATTTACAAGGGCAAAACGACCCACTATATGCCTATCCTTAAAAATCATCAAATAATTTTTTGAACTATCTCTCTCAGCATTTGTGCATTTCCATTGGTGATGTTCAAATTTGTTTTCAAATCAAAACATAAATTTTCACTGTCCCATTTTTCTCGTAAACAAAAAAGATATATGGCATTACAAAATGAAAATTTTAGAGTTCATGTCCGCAAAAAAAAAAAAAGAAATTAATTCAGGCACTTAAAATGAACTCCAAGGTTTTGTTATCCATGTTCTGGAAATCCACTAGTACAGCCCCTAATAATGAGGCTTGGTCGAATTTTGTAGGAAAGGGACTTGTAACTGATCCTAACATGCTTTAAGTGTGGTGGATATGCATGCCAGAAACATGTTGAGGATGCAAGTGGACCTAATGTTCCAAAAATTTCAAGGAGTAGAAAAAATCAAATTCTCAAGTGGTTGGATATTTACCATGGCCAAACAACCCACTTTTTGCCTATCCTTAAAAAATCACAGATACTTTTTTGGAACTATCTCTCTCAGCATTTGTGCATTTCCATTTTGGATGTTCAAATTTGTTTTCAGATCTAAACTTGAGTTTTCACTCTCCCATTTTTCTCGTAAACAAAAAAGATATAAGGCATAACAAAATAAAAATTTTAGAGTTCATGTATGAAAAAAAAAATTCAAAATTATTTCAGGCACTAAAAATGAACTCCAAGGTTTTGTTATCCATTTATGGAAATTCCACTAGTACTACCCCTAGTAATAATGCCTGGTGGAATTCTATAGGAAAGGGACATGTAACTGATCCTAACATGCTTTATGTGTGGTGGATATGCATGCCAGAAACATGTTGAGGATGCAAATGGACCTAATGATCCAAAAATTTCAAGGAGTAGAAAAAATCAAATTCTCAAGTTGTTGGATATTTACTAGGGCCAAACAACCCACTTTTTTCCTATCCTAAAAAAATCATAGGTACTTTTTTGGAACTATCTCTCTCAGCATTTGTGCATTTCCATTTTGGATCTTTAAATTTGTTTTCAGATCCAAACTTGAGTTTTTACTCTCCCATTTTTCTCGTGAACAAAAAAGATATAAGGCATAGCAAAATGAAAATATTAGAGTTCATGTATGCAAAAAAAATTTCAAAATTATTTCAGGCTCTAAAAATGATCTCCAACGTTTTGTTATCCATGTTCTGGAAATTCCACTAGAACAGCCCCTAGTAATAAGCATGGTGGAATTATATAGCAAAGGGACTTGTAACTGATCCTAACATGCTTTAAGTGACGTGGATATGCATGCCAAAAACATGTTGAGGATGCAAGTGGACCTAATGATCCAAAAATTTTGAGGGGTAGAAAAAATTAAATTCTCAAGTGGTTGGATATTTAACTGCGCCAAACAACCAACCTTTTGCTAATCCGTAAAAAATCACAGATACTTTTTGGAACTATCTCTCTCAGCATTTGTACATTTCCATTTTGGATGTTCAAATTTGGTTTCAGATCCAAACTCGAGTTTTCACTCTCCCATTTTTCTCGTAAACAAAAAAGATATAAGGCATAACAAAATGAAAATTTTAGAGTCCATGTATGCAAAAAAAAAATTTGAAAATTATTTTAGGCACTAAAAATAAACTCCAAACTTTTGTTATCCATTTTCTGAAAATTCTACTAGTACATCCCCTAGTAATAAAGCCTGGTGGAATTCTAATGGAAAGGGACATGTTGATCCAAACATGCTTTAAGTGTGGTGGATATGCATGCCAGAAACATGTTTAGGACGCAAGTGCACCTAATGTTCCAAAAATTTCAAGGAGTAGAAAAAATCAAATTCTCAACTTGTTGGATATTTACTATGGCAAAACAACCCACTTTTTGCCTATCCTTAAAAAATCACATGTTCTTTTTTGGAACTATCTCTCTTAGAATTTGTGCATTTCCATTTTGGATCTTCAAATTTGTTTTCAGATCCAAACTTGAGTTTTCACTGTCCCATTTTTCTCGAGAACAAAAAAGATATAAGGCAAAATAAAATGAAATTATTAGAGTTCATGTATGCAAAAAAAAATTTCAAAATTATTTTAGGCTCTAAAAATAAACTCCAACGTTTTGTTATCCATGTTCTGGAAATTCGATTAGTACAGCCCATAGTAATAAGCATGGTGGAATTATATAGGAAAGTGACTTGTAACTGATCCTAACATGCTTTAAGTGTGATGGATATGCATGCCAGAAACATGTTGAGGATGCAAGTGGATCTAATGATCCAAAAATTTCATGGAGTAGAAAAAATTAAATTCTCAAGTGGTTGGTTATTTACCAGGGCCAAACAACCAACTTTTTGCCTATCCTTAAAAAATAATAGATACTTTTTGGAACTATCTCTCTCTCAGCATTTGTGCATTTCCATTTTGGATGTTCAAATTTTTTGTCAGATCCAAACTTTAGCTTTCACACTCCCATTTTTCTCGTAAACAAAAAAGATATAAGGCATAACAAAATGAAAATTTTAGAGTTCATGTATGCAAAAAAAAAATTTTAATTATTTCAAGCACTAATAATGAACTCCAAGGTTTTCTTATCCATGTTCTGTAAATTCCACTAGTACAACCCCTAAAAACGAAGCTTGGTGGAATTTTATAGGAAAGGGACTTGTAACTGATCCTAACATGCTTTAAGTGTGGTGGATATGCATGCAAGAAACATGTTGAGGATGCAAGTGGACCTAATGATCATAAAATTTCGAGGAGAAGAAAAAATCAAACTCTCAAGTGGTTCGATATTTACCAGGGCCAAACAACCCACTTTTAGCCTATCCGTAAAAAATCACAGATAATTTTGAAACAATCTCTCTCACCAATTGTGCATTTCCATTTTGGATGTTCAAATTTGTTTTCAGATCCAAACTTGCGTTTTCACTCTCCCATTTTTCTCGTTAACAAAAAACATATAAGGCATAACAAAATGAAAATTTCAGAGTTCATGTATGTAAAAAAAAAAATTCAAAATTATTTCAGGCACTAAAAATGAACTCCAAGGTTTTGTTATCCATGTTCTGGAAATTCCACTAGTACAACCCCTAGTAATAAAGCCTGGTGGAATTCAATACGAAAGGGACATGTAACTGATCCTAACATGCTTTAAGTGTGGTGGATATGCATGCAATAAGCATGTTGAGGATGGAAGTTCACCTAATGATCCAATAATTTCAAGGAGTAGAAAAAATCAAATTCTCAAGTGGTTGGTTATTAACCAGGGCAAAACAACCCACTTTTTGCCTATCCATAAAAAATCAAAGATACTTTTTGGAACTATCTCTCTCATCATTTGTGCATTTCCATTTTGGATCTTCAAATTTGTTTTCAGATTCAAACTTGAGTTTTCACTCTCCCATTTTTCTCGTGAACAAAAAAGATATAAGGCATAACAAAATGAAAATATTAGAGTTCATGTCTGCAAAAAAAAATTTCAAAATTATATCAGGCTCTAAAAATGAAATCCAACGTTTTGTTATCCATGTTCTGGAACTTCCACTAGTACAGCCCCTAGTAATAAGCATGGTCGAATTATATAGCAAACGGACTTGTAACTGATCCTAACATGCTTTAAGTGTCGTGGATATGCATGCCAGAAACATGTTGAGGATGCAAGTGGACCTAATGATCCAAAAATTTCAAGGAGTTGAGAAAATTAAATTATCATGTGGTTGGATATTTTCCAGGGCCAAACAACCAACTTTTTGCCTATCCTTAAAAAATCACAGATACTTTTTGGAACTATCTCTCTCTCAGCATTTGTGCATTTCGATTTTGGATGTTCGAATTTTTTGTCAGATCCAAACTTGAGCCTTCACTCTCCCATTTTTCAAGTAAACAAAAAAGATATAAGGCATAACAAAATGAAAATTTTAGAGTTCATGTATGCAAAAAAAAAAAAAATTTAAATTATTTCAGGCACTAACAATGAACTCCAACGTTTTGGTATCCATGTTCTGGAAATTCCACTAGTACAGCCCCTAATAATGAAGCTTGGTGGAATTTTATAGGAAACGGACTTCTAAGTGATCTTAACATGCTTTAAGTGTGGTGGATATGCATGCAAGAAACATGTTGAGGATGCAAGTGGACCTAATGATCCAAAAATTTCAAGGAGTAGAAAAAATCAAATTCTCAAGTGGTTGGATATTTGCCAGGGCCAAACAACCCACTTTTTGCCGATCCGTAAAAAATCACAGATACTTTTTGGAACTATCTCTCTCAGCATTTGTGCATTTCCATTTTGGATGTCAGAATTTTTTTTCAAATCCAAACTTGAGTTTTCACTCTCCCATTTTTCTCGTAAAAAAAAAACATATATGGCATAACAAAATGAAAATTTTAGAGTTCATGTATGCAAAAAAAAAATTTTAAAATTATTTCAGGCACTAAAAATGAACTCCAAGGTTTTGTTATCCATGTTCTGGAAATTCCACTAGTACAACCCCTAGTAATAAAGCTTGGTGGAATTTTATAGGAAAGGGACTTGTAGCAGATCCTAACATGCTTTAAGTGTGGTGGATATGCATGCAAGAAACATGTTGAGGATGCAAGTGGACCTAATGATCCAAAAATTTCAAGGAGAAGAAAAAATCAAATTCTCCAGTGGTTGGATATTTACCAGGGCCAAACAACCCACTTTTTGCCTATACGTAAAAAATCACAGATACTTTTTGGAACTATCTCACTCACTATTTGTGAAATTCCATTTCGGATGTTCATATTTTTTTTCAGATCCAAACTTGTGTTTTCACTCTCCCATTTTTCTCGTAAACAAAAAAGATATAAGGCAAAACAAAATGAAAATTTTAGAGTTCATGTAAGCAAAAAAAAAAAAAAATTCAAAATTATTTCAGGCACGAACAATGAACTCCAAGGTTTTGTTATCCATGTTCTGGAAATTCCACTAGTACAGCCCCTAGTAATAAAGCCTGGTGGAATTCTATAGGAAAGGGACATGTAACCGATCCTAACATGCTTTAAGTGTGGTGGATATGCATGCCAGAAACATGTTGAGGATGCAAGAGCACCTAATGTTCCAAAAATTTCAAGGAGTAGAAAAAATCAAATTCTAAAGTTGTTGAGGCCAGACAACCCACTTTTTGCCTATCCTTAAAAAATCACAGGTACTGTTTTGGAACTATCTCTCTCAGCATTTGTGCATTTCCATTTTGGATCTTCAAATTTGTTTTCAGATCCAAACTTGACTTTTCACTCTCCCATTTTACTCGTGAACAAAAAAGATATAAGGCATAACAAAATGAAAATATTTGAATTCATGTATGAAAAAAAAAATTTCAAAATTATTTCAGGGTCTAAAAATGAACTCCATCGTTTTGTTATCCATGTTCTGGAAATTCCACTAATACAGCCCCTAGTAATAAGCATGGTGGAATTATATAGCAAAGGGACTTGTAACTGATCCTAACATGCTTTAAGTGTGGTGGATATGCATGCCAGAAACATGTTGAGGATGCAAGTGGACCTAATGATCCAAAAATTTCAAGGAGTAGAAAAAATTAAATTCTCAAGTGGTTGGATACCAGGGCCAAACAACCAACTTTTTGCCTATCCTTAAAAAATCACAAATACTTTTTGGAACTATCTCTCTCTCAGCATTTGTGCATTTCCATTTTGGATGTTCAAATTTTTAGTCTGATCCAAACTTGAGCTTTCACTCTCCCATTTTTCTCGTAAACAAAAAAGATATAAGGCATAACAAAATGAAAATTTTAGAGTTCATGTATGCAAAAAAAAAATTTTTAATTATTTCAGGCACTAATAATGAACTCCAAGGTTTTGTTATCCATGTTCTGGAAATTCCACTAGTACTGCCCCTAGTAATAAAGCCTGGTGGAATTCTATAGGAAAGGGACATGTAACTGATCCTAACATGCTTTAAGTGTGGTGGATATGCATGCCAGAAACATGTTGAGGATGCAAATGGACCTAATGTTCCAAAAATTTCAAGGAGTAGAAAAAATCAAATTCTCAAGTTGTTGGATATTTACTAGGTCCAAACCACCCACTTTTTTCCTATCCTTAAAAAATCACAGGTACTTTTTTGGAACTATCTCTCTCAGCATTTGTGCATTTCCATTTTGGATCTTCAAATTTGTTTTCAGATCCAAACGTGAGTTTTCACTCTCCCATTTTTCTCGTGAACAAAAAAGATATAAGGCATAACAAAATGAAAATATTAGAGTTCATGTATGCCAAAAAACATTTCAAAATTATTTCAGGCTCTAAAAATGATGTCCAACGTTTTGTTATCCATGTTCTGGAAATTCCACTGGTACAGCCCCTAGTAATAAGCATGGTGCAATTATATAGGAAAGGGACATGTTGATCCAAACATGCTTTAAGTGTGGTGGATATGCATGCCAGAAACATGTTGAGGACGCAAGTGGACCTAATGTTCCAAAAATTTCAAGGAGTAGAAAAAATCAAATTGTCAACTTGTTGGATATTTACTAGGGCCAAACAACCCACTTTTTGCCTATCCTTAAAAAATCACAGGTTCTTTTTTGGAACTATCTCGCTTAGAATTTCTGCATTTCGATTTTGGATCTTCAAATTTGTTTTCAGATCCAAACTTGAGTTTTCACTGTCCCATTTTTCTCGAGAACAAAAAAGATATAAGGCAAAACAAAATGAAAATATTAGAGTTCATGTATGCAAAAAAAAATTTCAAAATTATTTTAGGCTCTAAAAATGAACTCCAACGTTTTGTTTTCCATGTTCTTGAAATTCCACTTGTACAGCCCCTAGTAATAAGCATGGTGGAATTATATAGGAAAGGGACTTGTAACTGATCCTAACATGCTTTAAGTGTGGTGGATATGCATGCCAGAAACATGTTGAGGATGCAAGTGGACCTAATGATCCAAAAATTTCATGGAGTAGAAAAAATTAAATTCTCAAGTGGTTGGATGTTTACGAGGGCCAAACAACGAACTTTTTGCCTATCCTTAAAAAATCATAGATACTTTTTGGAACTATCTCTCTCTCAGCATTTGTTCATTTCCATTTTGGATGTTCAAATTTTTTGTCAGATCCAAACTTTAGCTTTCACACTCCCATTTTTCTCGTAAAAAAAAAGATATAAGGCATAACAAAATGAAAATTTTAGAGCTCATGTATGCAAAAAAAAATTTTTTAAATTATTTCAAGCACTAATAATGAACTCCAAGGTTTTGTTATCCATATTCTTGAAATTCCACTAGTACAACCCCTAATAACGAAGCTTGGTGGAATTTTAAAGGAAAGGGACTTGTAACTGATCCTAACATGCTTTAAGTGCGGTGGATATGCATGCAAGAAACATGTTGAGGATGCAAGTGGACCTAATGATCCAAAAATTTTGAGGAGAAAAAAAAATGAAACTCTCAAGTGGTTGGATATTTACCAGGGCCAAACAACCCACTTTTTGCCTATCCGTAAAAAATCACAGATAATTTTGAAACATTCTCTCTCAACAATTGTGCATTTCCATTTTGGATGTTCAAATTTATTTTCAGATCCAAACTTGAGTTTTCTCTCTCCCATTTTTCTCGTTAACAAAAAAGATATAAGGCATAAGAAAATGAAATTTTCAGAGTTCATGTATGTAAAAAAAAAATTTCAAAATTATTTCAGGCACTAAAAATGAACTCCAAGGTTTTGTTATCCATGTTCTGGAAATTCCACTAGTACAACCCCTAGTAATAAGGCCTGGTGGAATTCTATACGAAAGGGACATGTAACTGATCCTAACATGCTTTAAGTGTGGTGGATATGCATGCAATAAGCATGTTGAGGATGCAAGTGCACCTAATGATCCAAAAATTTCAAGAAGTAGAAAAAATCAAATTCTCAAGTTGTTGGTTATTTACTAGGGCGAAACAACCCACTTTTTTCTTATCCGTAAAAAATCACAGATACTTTTTGGAACTATCTCTCTCAGCATTTGTGCATTTCCATTTTTGATGTCCAAATTTGTTTTCAGACCCAAACTTGAGTTTTCACTCTCCCATTTTTCTCGTAAACAAAAAAGATATAAGGCATAACAAAATGAAAATTTTAGAGTTCATGTATGCAAAAAAAAAATTTCAAAATTATTTCAGGCACTAAAAATGCACTCCAAGGTTTTGTTATCGATGTTCTGGAAATTCCACTAGTACAGCCCCTTGTAATAAAGCTTGGTGGAATTCTATAGGAAAGGGACATGTAACTGATTCTAACATGCTTTAAGTGTGGTGGATATGCATGCCAGAAACATGTTGAGGATGCAAGTGGACCTAATGTTCCAAAAATTTCAAGGAGTAGAAAAAATCAAATTCTCAAGCTGTTGGATATTTACTAGGGCCAAACAACCCCGCTTTTTGCCTATCCTTAAAAAATCACAAGTACTTTTTTGGAACTATCTCTCTCAGCATTTGTGCATTTCCATTTTGGATCTTCAAATTTGTTTTCAGATGCAAATTTGAGTTTTCACTCTCCCATTTTTCTCATGAACAAAAAAGATATAACGCATAACAAAATGAAAATATTTGAGTTCATGTATGCAAAAAAAAATTTCAAAATTATTTCAGGCTCTAAAATGAATTCCAACGTTTTGTTATCCATGTTCTGGAAATTCCACTAGTACAGCCCCTAGTAATAAGCATGGTGGAATTATATAGCAAAGGGACTTGTAACTGATCCTAACATGCTTTAAGTGTGGTGGATATGCAGGCCAGAAACATGTTGACGATGCAAGTGGACCTAATGATACAAAAATTTCAAGGAGTAGAAAAAATCAAATTCTTAAGTGGTTGGATATTTACCATGGCCAAACAACCCACTTTTTGCCTATCCTTAAAAAATCACAGATACTTTTAGGAACTATCTCTCTCAGCATTTGTGCATTCCCATTTTGGACATTCAAATTTATTTTCAGATCCGAACTTGTGTTTTCACTCTCCCATTTTTCTCATAAACAAAAAAGATAAAAAGCATAACAAAATGAAAATTTTAGAGTTCGTGTATGCAAAAACAAAAATTCGAATTAATTTCAGCCACTAAAAATGAACTCCAAAGTTTTGTTATCCATGTTCTGGAAATTCCACTAGTACAACCCCTAATAATGAAGCTTGTTGGAATTTTATAGGAAAGGGACTTCTAACTGATCCTAACATGCTTTAAGTGTGGTGGATATGCATGCAAGAAACATGATGAGGATGCAAGTGGACCTAGTGATCCAAAAATTTCAAGGAGTAGAAAAAATTAAATTCTTCAGTGGTTGGATATTTACCAGGGCCAAACAACCCACTTTTTGCCTATCTGTACAAAATCACAGATACTTTTTGGAACTATCTCTCTCAGTATTTGTGAATTTCCATTTTGGATGTTCAAATTTGTTTTCAGATCCAAACTTGAGTTTTCACTCTCCCATTTTTCTCGTAAACAAAAAAGATATAAGGCATAACAAAATGAAAATTTTGGAGTTCATGTATGCAAAAAAAAAAAATTCAAAATTATTTCAGGCACAAAAAATGAACTCCAAGGTTTTGTTATCCATGTTCTGGAAATTCCACTAGTACAGCCCCTAGTAATAAAGCCTGGTGGAATTTTATAGGAAAGGGACATGTAACTGATCCTAACATGCTTTAAGTATGGTGGATATGCATGCTTGAAACATGTTGAGGATGCAAGTGCACCTAATGTTCCAAAAATTTTGAGTAGAAAAAATCAAATTCTCAAGTTGTTGAGGCCAAACAACCCACTTTTTGCCTATCCTTAAAAAATCATAGGTACTGTTTCGGAACTATCTCTCTCAGCATTTGTGCATTTCCATTTTGGATCTTCAAATTTGTTTTCAGATCCAAACTTGACTTTTCACTCTCCCATTTTTCTTGTGAACAAAAAAGATATAAGGCATAACAAAATGAAAATATTAGAGTTCAAGTATGCAAAAAAAAAATTCAAAATTATTTCAGGGTCTAAAAATGAACTCCATCGTTTTGTTATCCATGTTCTGGAAATTCCACTAGTACAGCCCCAAGTAATAAGGATGGTGGAATTATATAGCAAAAGGACTTGTAACTGATCCTAACATGCTTTAAGTGTGGTGGATATGCATGCCAGAAACATGTTGAGGATGCAAGTGGACCTAATGATCCAAAAATTTCAAGGAGTAGAAAAAATTAAATTCTCAAGTGGTTGGATACCAGGGCCAAACAACCAACTTTTTGCCTATTCTTAAAAAATCACAAATACTTTTTGGAACTATCTCTCTCTCAGCATT
The DNA here is from genome assembly GCF_029961685.1 of Aristolochia californica. Classification (NCBI taxonomy): domain Eukaryota; kingdom Viridiplantae; phylum Streptophyta; class Magnoliopsida; order Piperales; family Aristolochiaceae; genus Aristolochia; species Aristolochia californica. The sequence continues at coordinate 11,894,109 of NW_027181771.1, forward strand.
TGTGCATTTCCATTTTGGATGTTCAAATTTTTAGTCAGATCCAAACTTGAGCTTTCACTCTGCCTTTTTTCTCGTAAACAAAAAAGATATAAGGCATAACAAAATGAAAATTTTAGAGTTCATGTACGCAAAAAAAAAATTTAATTATTTCAGGCACTAATAATGAACTCCAAGGTTTTGTTATCCATGTTCTGGAAATTCCACTAGCACAGCCCCTCATAATGAAGCTTGGTGGAATTTTATAGGAAAGAGACTTGTAACTGATCCTAACATGCTTTAAGTGTGGTGGATATGCATGCAAGAAACATGATGAGGATGCAAGTGGACCTAATGATCCAAAAATTTCAAGGAGTAGAAAAAATTAAATTCTCAAGTTGTTGGAAATTTACCACGGCCAAACAACGAACTTTTTGCCTATCCTTAAAAAATCACAGATACTTTTTGGAAGTATCTCTCTCTCAGCATTTGTGTATTTCCATTTTGGATGTTCAAATTTTTTGTTAGATCCAAACTTTAGCTTTCACTCTCCCATTTTTCTCGTAAACAAAAAATATGTAAGGCATAACAAAATGAAAATTTTAGAGTTTATGGATGCAAAAAAAAAAAATTTAAAATTATTTCAAGCGCTAATAATGAACTCCAAGGTTTTGTTATCCATGTTCATGGAATTCCTCTAGTACAACCCCTAATAACGAAGCTTGGTGGAATTTTATAGGAAAGGGACTTGTAACTGATCCTAACATGCTCGAAGTGTGGTGGATATGCATGCAAGAAACATGTTGATGATGCAAGTGGACATTAATGATCCAAAAATTTCAAGGAGAAGAAAAAATCAAATTCTCCAGTGGTTGGATATTTACCAGGGCCAAACAACCCACTTTTTGCCTATCCGTACAAAATCACAGATACTTTTTGGAACTATCTCTCTCAGTATTTGTGAATTTCCATTTTGGATGTTCAAATTTGTTTTCAGATCCAAACTTGAGTTTTCACTCTCCCATTTTTCTCGTAAACCAAAAAAGTATTAAGGCATAACAAAATGAAAATTTTGGAGTTCATGTATGCAAAAAAAAAAAAATTCAAAATTATTTCAGGCACGAAAAATGAACTCCAAGGTTTTGTTATCCATGTTCTGGAAATTCCACTAGTACAGCCCCTAGTAATAAAGCCTGGTGGAATTTTATAGGAAAGGGACATGTAACTGATCCTAACATGCTTTAAGTATGGTGGATATGCATGCCTGAAACATGTTGAGGATGCAAGTGCACCTAATGTTCCAAAAATTTCAAGGAGTAGAAAAAATCAAATTCTCAAGTTGTTGAGGCCAAACAACCCACTTTTTGCCTATCCTTAAAAAATCATAGGTACTGTTTCGGAACTATCTCTCTCAGCATTTGTGCATTTCCATTTTGGATCTTCAAATTTGTTTTCAGATCCAAACTTGAGTTTTCACTCTCCCATTTTTCTCGTGAACAAAAAAGATATAAGGCATAACAAAATGAAAATATTAGAGTTCAAGTATGCAAAAAAAAATTTCAAAATTATTTCAGGGTCTAAAAATGAACTCCATCGTTTTGTTATCCATGTTCTGGAAATTCCACTAGTACAGCCCCAAGTAATAAGCATGGTGGAATTATATAGCAAAGGGACTTGTAACTGATCCTAACATGCTTTAAGTGTGGTGGATATGCATGCCAGAACCATGTTGAGGATGCAAGTGGACCTAATGATCCAAAAATTTCAAGGAGTAGAAAAAATTAAATTCTCAAGTGGTTGGATACCAGGGCCAAACAACCAACTTTTTGCCTATTCTTAAAAAATCACAAATACCTTTTGGAACTATCTCTCTCTCAGCATTTGTGCATTTCCATTTTGGATGTTCAAATTTTTAGTCAGATCCAAACTTGAGCTTTCACTATCCCATTTTTCTCGTAAACAAAAAAGATATAAGGCATAACAAAATGAAAATTTTAGAGTTCATGTACGCAAAAAAAAAATTTTAATTATTTCAGGCCCTAATAATGAACTCCAAGGTTTTGTTATCCATGTTCTGGAAATTTCACTAGTACAACCCCTCATAATGAAGCTTGGTGGAATTTTATAGGAAAGAGACTTGTAATTGATCCTAACATACTTTAAGTGTGGTGGATATGCATGCAAGAAACTTGTTGAGGATGCAAGTGGACCTAATGATCCAAAAATTTCAAGGAGTAGAAAAAATCAAATTCTCAAGTGGTTGGATATTTACCAGGGCCAAACAACCTATTTTTGCCTATCCGTAAAAAATCACCGACACTTTTTGGAACTATCTCTCTCAGCATTTTTGCATTTCCATTTTGGATGTTCAAATTTGTTTTCAGATCCAAACTAGAGTTTTCACTCTCCCATTTTTCTCGTAAACAAAAAAGATATAAGGCATAACAAAATGAAAATTTTAGAGTTCATGTATGCAAAAAAAAATTTCAAAATTATTTCAGGCACTAAAAATGAACTCCAAGGTTTTGTTATCCATGTTCTGGAAATTCCACTAGTACAGGCCCTAGTAATAAAGCCTGGTGGAATTCTATAGGAAAGGGACATGGAACTGATCCTAACATGCTTGAAGTGTGGTGGATATGCATGCCAGAAACATGTTGAGGATGCAAGTGGACCTAATGTTCGAAAAATTTCTTGGAGTAGAAAAAATCAAATTCTCAAGTTGTTGGATATTTACTAGGGCCAAACAACCCACTTTTTGCCTATCCTTAAAAAATCACAGGTACTTTTTTTGAACTATCTCTCTCAGCATATGTGCATTTCCATTTTGGATCTTCAAATTTGTTTTCAGATCCAAACTTGAGTTTTCACTCTCCCATTTTTCTCTTGAACAAAAAAGATATAAGGCATAACAAAATGAAAATATTAGAGTTCATGTATGCAAAAAAAATTTAAAAATTATTTCAGGCTCTAAAAATGATCTCCAACGTTTTGTTATCCATGTTCTGGAAATTCCGCTAGTACAGCCCTTAGTAATAAGCATGGTGGAATTATATAGCAAAAGAACTTGTAACTGATCCTAACATGCTTTAAGTGTGGTGGATATGCATGCCAGAAACATGTTGAGGATGCAAGTGGACCTAATGATCCAAAAATTTCAAGGAGTAGAAAAAATTAAATTCTCAAGTGGTTGGCTATTTACCAGGGCCAAACTACCAACTTTTTGCCTATCCTTAAAAAATCACAGATACTTTTTGGAACTATCACTCTCTCAGCATTTGTGCATTTCCATTTTGGATGTTCAAATTTTTTGTCAGATCCAAACTTGAGCTTTCACTCTCCCATTTTTCTCGTAAACAAAAAAGATATAAGGCATAACAAAATGAAAATTTTAGAGTTCATGTTTGAACTCCAAGGTTTTGTTATCCATGTTTCTCAAATTCCACTAGTACAGCCCCTATTAAAGAAGTTTGGTGGAATTTTACAGGAAAGGGACTTGTAACTGATCCTAACATGCTTTAAGTGTGGTGGATATGCATGCAAGAAACATGTTGAGGATGCAAGTGGACCTAATGATCCAAAAATTTCAAGGAGTAGAAAAAATCTAATTCTCAAGTGGTTGGATATTTACCTTGGCCAAACAACCCACTTTTTGCCTATCCGTAAAAAATCACAGATACTTTTTGGAACTATCTCTCTCAGCATTTTTGCATTTCCATTTTGGATGTTCAAATTTGTTTTCAGATCCAAACTTGAGTTTTCACTCTCCCATTTTTCTCGTAAACAAAAAAGATATAAGGCATAACAAAATGAAAATTTTAGAGTTCATGTATGCAAAAAAAATATTTCAAAATTATTTCATGCACTATAAATGAACTGCAAGGTTTTGTTATCCATGTTCTGGAAATTCCACTAGTACAGGCCCAAGTAATAAAGCCTGGTGGAATTCTTTATGAAAGGGACATGTAACTGATCCTAACATGCTTTAAGTGTTGTGGATATGCATGCCAGAAACATGTTGAGGATGCAGGTGGACCTAATGTTCCAAAAATTTCAAGGAGTAGAAAAAATCAAATTCTCAAGTTGTTGGATATTTTCTAGGGCCAAACAACCCACTTTTTGCCTATCCTTAAAAAATCACAGGTACTTTTTTGGAACTATCTCTCTGACAATTTGTGCATTTCCATTTTGGATCTTCAAATTTGTTTTCAGATCCAAACTTGAGTTTTCACTCTCCCATTTTTCTCGTGAACAAAAACGATATAAGGCATAACAAAATGAAAATATTAGAGTTCATGTATGCAAAAAAAAATTTTAAAATTATTTTAGGCTCTAAAAATGAACGCAACCATTTTGTTATCCATGTTCTGGAAATTCCACTAGTACAACCCCTAGTAATAAGCATGGTGGAATTATATAGCAAAGGGACGTGTAACTGATCCTAACATGCTTTAAGTGTGGTGGATATGCATGCCAGAAACTTGTTGAGGATGCAAGTGGACCTAATGATCCTAAAATTTCAAGGAATAGAAAAAATTAAATTCTCAAGTGGTTGGATATTTACCAGGGCCAAACAACCAACTTTTTGCCTATCCTTAAAAAATCACAGATACTTTTTGGAAGTATCTCTCTTTCAGCTGTTACGGTCCCTAGCCATGGATCTAGTAACTCGGCGAGTTGAATATGAATCCAGCACTGTTTGAGGGTTTCTTATCACGTTTTTGTGAAAAATAACTCTCTTATACTTCTCCTTTCTCGTTAGGATTGAAAAGGATTTTCCTTTTCTCAATTATAGATGCAACAAGCAAGTTAAAGGACTGTTTAAGCACTCAGATATGAAACCCCTCTTTTATGACTCAAGACACGAGGGTTTTACTTACTGTAATGACTCAAGAACAACCCCTTTCCCTTTACTGAATTCATTCCCCTTGAAAAGGAGTTTCCTTTTCTTAATTACGAATGAACCCAGCTAGTTAAGGCAGCTCCTTGAGGCCCCAACGTGGAACCCCCTTTCTTATGGCTCACGTCAAGGTAAGGTTTCCAATTTTATGCAGCACTGGTTCCTTACGTAAAAGAGAAACATAAATCTAATCTTAATGCTTGGAATAATATTAGCAAATACCTCTTGACATCAACACCAATCCAGCAACCAGAATTCATCCTCCTTCCTGGTTAGCTCATGCCAACCCTTCTCCAAATACCTCTTGACGTCAACACCAATCCAGCAACCAGAATTTTTGTGAAAGAGATAACCTCTCTTGTAGCTCGAAAGAGAAAGGTAATTCCTCTTCCTTTTCCTTCCAAGATCTCCTCAAAGACTCCCCAATGGATGAAGCAAACCCCCAAGAGAGTTCACACCAAGAACCCTAGAATAGAGAGCCTAGAAGGAACCTAAATTACCCTAGATTATGCTAATTCCGAACTTGCTTCATTTCTCCATCCTTACCCCTTAAATAGGGTAATTAACATCAACATAGGATAGGGTTATAAAACCGAATTCTACACCTACCTTTAAGTCTTATTACAAATCAATAAAATTCGAAATTAAAAGCAACATAAATAATAAAAGTAAAGTAGATGACTCAGTCTTATTGAGTCCATAACATCAGCATTTGTGCATTTCCATTTTGGATGTTCAAATTTTTTGTCAGATCCAAACTTTAGCTTTCACTTTCCCATTTTTTTCGTAAACAAAAAAGATATAAGGCATAACAAAAAGAAAATTTTAGAGTTCATGTATGCAAAAAAAAAAATTTAAATTATTTCAAGCACTAATAATGAACTCCAAGGTTTTGTTATCCATGTTCTGGAAATTCCTCTAGTACAGCCCCTAATAACGAAACTTGGTGGAATTTTATAGGAAAGGGACTTGTAACTGATCCTAACATGCTTTAAGTGTGGTGGATATGCATGCAAGAAACATGTTGAGGATGCAAGTGGACCTAATGATCCAAAAATTTCAAGGAGAAGAAAAAATCAAATTCTCAAGTGGTTGGATATCTACCAGGGCCAAACAACCCACTTTTTCCCTATCCGTAAAACATCACAGATACTTTTTGGAACTATCTCTCTCAGCATTAGTGCATTTCCATTTTGGATGTTCAAATTTGTTTTCAGATCCAAACTTGAGTTTTCACTCTCCCGGTTTTCTCGTAAACAAAAAACATATAAGGCCTAACAAAATGAAAGTTTTAGAGTTCATCTAAGCAAAAAAAAATTTCAAAATTATTTCAGGCACTAAAAATGAACACCAAGGTTTTGTTATCCATATTCTAGAAATTCCACTAGTACAGGCCCTAGTAATAAAGCCTGGTGGAATTCTATATGAAAGGGACATGTAACTGATCCTAACATGCTTTAAGTGTTGTGGATATGCATGCCAGAAACATGTTGAGGATGCAAGTGGACCTAATGTTCCAAAAATTTAAAGGAGTAGAAAAAATCAAATTCTCAAGTTGTTGGATATTCACTAGGGCCAAACAACTCACTTTTTGCCTATCCTTAAAAAATCACAGGTACTTTTTTGGAACTATCTCTCTCACAATTTGTGCATTTCCATTTTGGATCTTCAAATTTGTTTTCAAATGCAAACTTGAGTTTTCACTCTCCCATTTTTCTCGTGAACAAAAAAAATATAAGGCATAACAAAATGAAAATATTAGAGTTCATGTACGCAAAAAAAAATTTCAAAATTATTTTTGTCTCTAAATATGAACTCCAAGGTTTTGTTATCCATTTTCTGGAAATTCCACTAGTACAACCCCTAGTAATAAGCATGGTGAAATTATATAGCAAAGGGACTTGTAACTGATCCTAACATGCTTTAAGTGTGGTGGATATGCATGCAAGAAACATGTTGAGGATGCAAGTGGACCTAATGATCCAAAAATTTCAAGGCGTAGAAAAAATCAAATTCTCAAGTGGTTGGATATTTACCTGGGCCAAATAACCCACTTTTTGCCTATCCGTAAAAAATCACAGATACTTTTTGGAAGTATCTCTCTCAGCATTTTTGCATTTCCATTTTGGATGTTCAAATTTGTTTTCAGATCCAAACTTGAGTTTTCACTCTCCCATTTTTCTCGTAAACAAAAAAGATATGAGGCATAACAAAATGAAAATTTTAGAGTTCATGTATGCAAAAAAAAAAAAAAATTCAAAATTATTTCAGGCACTATAAATGAACTCCAAGGTTTTGTTATCCATGCTTTGGAAATTCCTCTAGTACAAGCCCTAGTAATAAAGCCTGGTGGAATTCTATAGGAAAGGGACATGTAACTGATCCTAACATGCTTTAAGTGTGGTGGATATGCATGCCAAAAACATGTTGAGGGTGCAAGTGGACCTAATGTTCCAAAAATTTAAAGGAGTAGAAAAAATCAAATTCTCAAGTGGTTGGATATTTACTAGGGCCAAACAACCCACTTTTTGCCAATCCTTAAAAAATCACAGGTACTTTTTTGGAACTATCTCTCTTAGCATTTGTGCATTTCCATTTTCGATCTTCAAATTTGTTTTCAGATCCGAACTTGAGTTTTCACTCTCCCATTTTTCTCTTGAACAAAAAAGATATAAGGCATAACAAAATGAAAATATTAGAGTTCATGTATGCAAAATAAAATTTCAAAAATATTTCAGGCTCTAAAAATGAACTCCAAGGTTTTGTTATCAATGTTTTGGAAATTCCACTAGTACAGCGCCTAGTAATAAGCATGGTGGAATTATATAGCAAAGGGGCTTGTAATTGATCCTAACATGCTTTAAGTGTGGTGGATATGCATGCCAGAAACATGTTGAGGATGCAAGTGGACCTAATGATCCAAAAATTTCCAGGAGTAGAAAAAATTAAATTCTGAAGTCGATGGATATTTAGCAGGGCCAAACTACCAACTTTTTGCCTATCCTTAAAAAATCACAGATACTTTTTGGAACTATCTCTCTCTCAGCATTTGTGCATTTCCATTTTGGATGTTCAAATTTTTTGTCAGATCCAAACTTGAGCTTTCACTCTCCCATTTTTCTCGTAAACAAAAAAGATAAAAGGCATAACAAAATTAAAATTTTTGAGTTCAAGTATGCAAAAAAAAAATTTTAAACTATTTCAAGCACTGATAATGAACTCCAAGGTTTTGTTCACCATGTTCTGGATATTCCATTAGTACAGCCCCTATTAACGAAGCTTGGTGGAAATTTATAGGAAAGGGACTTGTAACTGATCCTAACATGCTTTAAGTGTGGTGGATATGCATGCAAGAAGCATGTTGAGGATGCAAGTGGACCTAATGATCATAAAATTTCAAGGAGAAGAAAAAATAAAATTCTCAAGTGGTTGGATATTTATCAGGGCCAAACAACCCACTTTTTGCCTATCCGTAAACAATCATAGATACTTTTTGGAACTATCTCTCTCAGCATTTGTGCATTTCCATTTTGGATGTTCAAATTTGTTTTCAGATCCAAACTTGAGTTTTCACTCTCCCATTTTTCTCACGAACAAAAAAGATATAAGGCATAACAAAATGAAAATATTAGAGTTCATCTATGCAAAAAAATATTTCAAAATTATTTCAGGGTCTATAAATGAACTCCAAGGTTTTGTTATCCATGTTCTGGAAATTCCTCTAATACAGCCCCTAATAACGAAGCTTGGTGGAATTTTATAGGAAAGGGACTTGTAACTGATCCTAACATGCTTTAAGTGTGGTGGATATGCATGCCTGAAACATGTTGAGGATGCAAGTGGACCTAATGATCCAAAAATTTCAAGGAGAAGAAAAAATCAAATTCTCAAGTGGTTGGATATCTACCAGGGCCAAACAACCCACTTTTTCCCTATCCGAAAAAAATCACAGATACTTTTTGGAACTATCTCTCTCACCATTAGTGCATTTCCATTTTGGATGTTCAAATTTGTTTTCAGATCCAAACTTGAGTTTTCACTCTCCCATTTTTCTCGTAAACAATAAAGATATAAGGCATAACAAAATGAAAATTTTAGAGTTCATGTATGCAAAAAAAAAAAATTCAAAATTATTTCAGGCACTAAAAATGAACTCCAAGGTTTTGTTATCCATGTTCTGGAAATTCCACTAGTACAGGCCCTAGTAATAAAGCCAAGTGGAATTCTATAGGAAAGGGACATGTAACTGATCCTAACATGCTTTAAGTGTGGTGGATATGCATGCCAGAAACATGTTGAGGATGCAAGTGGACCTAATGTTCGCAAAATTTCAAGGAGTAGAAAAAATCAAATTCTCAAGTGGTTGGATATTTACTAGGGCCAAACAACCCACTTTTTGCCAATCCTTAAAAAATCACAGGTACTTTTTTGGAACTATCTCTCTCAGCATTTGTGCATTTCCATTTTTGATCTTCAAATTTGTTTTCAGATCCGAACTTGAGTTTTCACTCTCCCATTTTTTTCTTGAACAAAAAAGATATAAGGCATAACAAAATGAAAATATTAGAGTTCATGTATGCAAAATAAAATTTCAAAATTATTTCAGGCTCTAAAAATGAACTCCAAGGTTTTGTTATCAATGTTTTGGAAATTCCACTAGTATAGCGCCTAGTAATAAGCATGGTGGAATTATATAGCAAAGGGGCTTGTAACTGATCCTAACATGCTTTACGTGTGGTGGATATGCATGCCAGAAACATGTTGAGGATGCAAGTGGACCTAATGATCCAAAAATTTCAAGGAGTAGAAAAAATCAAATTCTCAAGTTGTTGGATATTTACTACGGCCAAATAACCCCCTTTTTGCCCATCTTTAAAAAATCACAGGTACTTTTTCGGAACTATCTCTATCAGAAATAGTGGATTTCCATTTTCGATCTTCAAATTTGTTTTCAGATCCAAACTTGAGTTTTCACTCTCCCATTTTTCTCGTGAACAAAAAAGATAGAAGGCATAACAAAATGAAAATATTAGAGTTCATGTATGGAAAAAAAATTTCAAAATTATTTTAGGCTCTAAAAATGAACTCCAACGTTTTGTTATCCATGTTCTGGAAATTCCACTAGTACAACCCCTAGTAATAAGCATGGTGGAATTATATAGCAAAGGGACTTGTAACTGATCCTAACATGCTTTAAATGTGGCGGATATGCATGCCAGAAACATGTTGAGGATGCAGGTGGACCAAATGATCCAAAAATTTCAAGGGGTAGAAAAAATTAAATTCTCAAGTGGTTGGATATTTACCAGGGCCAAACAACCAACTTTTTACCTTTCCTTAAAAAATCACAGATAATTTTTGGAAGTATCTCTCTCTCAGCATTTGTGCATTTCCATTTTGGATGTTCAAATTTTTTGTCAGATCCAAACTTTAGCTTTCACTCTCCCATTTTTCTCATAAACAAAAAGATAAAAGGCATAACAAAATTAAAATTTTTGAGTTCAAGTATGCAAAAAAAAAATTTAAAATTATTTCAAGCAGTAATAATGAACTCCAAGGTTTTGTTATCCATGTTCTGGAAATTCCATTAGTACAGCCCCTATTAACGATGCTTGGTGGAAATTTATAGGAAAGGGACTTGTAACTGATCCTAACATGCTTTAAGTGTGGTGGATATGCATGCAAGAAGCATGTTGAGGATGCAAGTGGACCTAATGATCATAAAATTTCAAGGAGAAGAAAAAATAAAATTCTCAAGTGGTTGGATATTTACCAGGGCCAAACAACCCACTTTTTGCCTATCCGTAAACAATCACAGATACTTTTTGGAACTATCTCTCTCAGCATTTGTGCATTTCCATTTTGGATGTTCAAATTTGTTTTCAGATCCAAACTTGAGTTTTCACTCTCCCATTTTTCTCGTAAACAAAAAAGATATAAGGCATAACAAAATGAAAGTTTAGTGTTCATGTATGCAAAAAAAAAAAAATTCAAAATTATTTCAGGCACTAAAAATGAACTCCAAGGTTTTGTTATCCATGTTCTAGAAATTCCACTAGTACAGCCCCTAGTAATAAAGCCTGGTGGAATTCTATAGAAAAGGGACATGTAACTGATCCTAACATGTTTTAAGTGTGGTGGATATGCATGCCAGAAACATGTTGAGGATGCAAGTGGAGCTAATGTTCCAAAAATTTCAAAGAGTAGAAAAAATCAAAGTTGTTGGATATTTACTAGGGCCAAACAGCCCACTTTTTGCCTATCCTTAAAAAATCACATGTACTTTTTTGGAACTATCTCTCTCAGCATTTGTGCGTTTCCTTTTCAGATCTTCAAATTTGTTTTCAGATCCAAACTTGAGTTTTCACTCTCCCATTTTTCTCGTGAACAAAAAAGATATAAGGCATAACAAAATGAAAATATTAGAGTTCATGTATGCAAAAAAATATTTCAAAATTATTTCAGGGTCTATAAATGAACTCCAAGGTTTTGTTATCCATGTTCTGGAAATTCCTCTAGTACAGCCCCTAATAAGGAAGCTTGGTGGAATTTTATAGGAAAGGGACTTGTAACTGCTCCTAACATGCTTTAAGTGTGGTGGATATGCATGCAAGAAACATGTTGAGGATGCAAGTGGACCTAATGATCCAAAAATTTCAAGGAGTAGAAAAAATCAAATTCTCAAGTGGTTGGATATTTACCAGGGCCAAACAACCCACTTTTTGCCAATCCGTAAAAAATCACAAATACTTTTTGGAACTATCTCTCTCAGCATTTTTGCATTTCCATTTTGGATGTTCAAATTTGTTTTCAAATCCAAACTTGAGTTTTCACTCTCCCATTTTTCTCGTAAACAAAAAGATATAAGGCATAACAGAATGAAAATTTTAGAGTTCATGTATGAAAAAAAAAATTTCAACATTATTTCAGGCACTATAAATGAACTCCAAGGTTTTGTTATCCATGTTCGGGAAATTCCACTAGTACAGGCCCTAGTAATAAAGCCAGGTGGAATTCTATATGAAAGGGGCTTGCAACTGATCCTAACATGCTTTAAGTGTGGTGGATATGCATGCCAGAAACATGTTGAGGATGCAAGTGGACCTAATGATCCAAAAATTTCCAGGAGTAGAAAAAATTAAATTCTCAAGTTGTTGGATATTTAGCAGGGCCAAACTACCAACTTTTTGCCTATCCTTAAAAAATCACAGATACTTTTTGGAAGTATCTCCCTTTCAGCTGTTACGGTCCCTAGCCATGGATCTAGTAACTCGGCGAGTTGAATATGAATCCAGCACTGTTTGAGGGTTTCTTATCACTTTTTTGTGAAAAGAACTCTCTTATACTTCTCCTTTATCGTTAGGATTGAAAAGGATTTTCCTTTACTCAATTATAGATACAACAAGCAAGTTAAAGGACTGTTTAAGCACTCAGATATGAAACCTCTCTTTTATGATTCAAGACACGAGGGTTTTACTTGCTGTAATGACTAAAGAACAACCCCTTTCCCTTTACTGAATTAATTCCCCTTGAAAAGGAGTTTCCTTTTCTTAATTATGAATGAACCCAGCTAGTTAAGAAGGTTCCTTGAGGCCCCAACGTGGAACCCCCTTTCTTATGGCTCACGTCCAGGTAGGGTTTCCAATTTTATGCAGCACTGGTTCCTTACGTAAAAGAGAAACATAAATCTAATCTTAATGCTTGGAATAAGATTAGCAAATACCTCTTGACATCAACACCAATCCAGCAACCAGAATTCATCCTCCTTCCTGGTTAGCTCACTCCAACCCTTCTCCAAATACCTCTTGACGTCAACACCAATCCAGCAACCAGAATTTTCGTGAAAGAGATAACCTCTCTTGTAGCTCGAAAGAGAAAGGTAATTCCTCTTCCTTTTCCTTCCAAGATCTCCTCAAAGACTCCCCAATGGATGAAGCAAACCCCCAAGAGAGTTCACAACAAGAACCCTAGAATAGAGAGCCTAGAAGGAACCTAAATTACCCTAGATTATGCTAATTCCGAACTTGCTTTATTTCTCCATCCTTACCCCTTAAATAGGGTAATTAACATCAACATAGGTTAGGGTTATAAAACCCAATTCTACACCTACCTTTAAGTCTTATTCCAAATAAAAAAAAATTCGAAATTAAAAGCAACATAAATAATAAAAGTAAAGTAGATGACTCAGTCTTATTGAGTCCATAACATCAGCATTTGTGCATTTCCATTTTGGATGTTCAAATTTTTTGTCAGATCCAAACTTTAACATTCACTCTCCCATTTTTCTCGTAAACAAAAAAGATATAAGGCATAACAAAATGAAAATTTTAGAGTTCATGTATGCAAAAAAAAAAATTTTAATTATTTTAAGCACTAATAATGAACTCCAAAGTTTTGTTATCCATGTTCTGGAAATTCCTCTAGTACAGCCCCTAATAACGAACCTTGGTGGAATTTTATAGGAAAGGGACATGTAACTGATCCTAACATGCTTTAAGTGTGGTGGATAAGTATGCCAGAAACTTGTTGAGGATGCAAGTGGACCTAATGTTCCAAAAATTTCAAGGACTAGAAAAAATCAAATGCTCAAGTTGTTGGATATTTACTAGGGCCAAACTACCCACTTTTTGCCTATCCTTAAAAAATCACAGGTACTTTTTTGGAACTATCTCTCTTAGCATTTGTGCACTTCCATTTTGGATCTTCAAATTTGTTTTCAAATCCGAACTTTAGTTTTCACTCTCCCATTTTTCTCGTGAACAAAAAAGATATAAGGCATAACAAAATGAAAATTTTAGAGTTTATGTAAGCAAAAAAAAAAAAATTTCAAAATTATTTCTGGCTCTAAAAATGAACTCCAAGGTTTTGTTATCCATGTTCTGGAAATTCCACTAGTACATCCCCTAGTAATAAAGCCTGGTGGAATTCTATAGGAAAGGGACATGTAACTGATCCTGACATGCTTTAAGTGTGGTGAATATGCATGCCAGAAACATGTTGAGGATGCAAGTGGACCTAATGTTCCAAAAATTTCAAGGAGTAGAAAAAATCAAATTCGCAAGTTGTTGGATATTTACTACGAACAAACAACCCACTTTTTGCCTATCCTTAAAAAATCATAGGTACTTTTTTTGAACTATCTCTCTCAGCATTTGTGCATTTCCTTTTTTGATGTTCAAATTTGTTTTCAGATCCAAACTTTAGTTTTCACTCTCCCATTTTTCTCGTGAACAAAAAAGATATAAGGCATAACAAAATGAAAATATTAGAGTTCATGTATGCAAAAAAAAAAAAAATTAATTATTTCAGGTACTAATAATGAACTCCAAGGTTTTGTTATCCATGTTCTGGAAATTCCACTAGTACAGCCCCTAATAATGAAGCTTGGTGGAATTTTATAGGAAAGGGACTTGTAAGTGATCCTAACATGCTTTAAGTGTAGTGGATATGCATGCAAGAAGCATGTTCAGGATGCAAGTGGACCTAATGATCCAAAAATTTCAAGGAGTAGAAAAAATCAAATTCTCAAGTGGTTGGATATTTACCAGGGCCAAACAACCCACTTTTTGCCTCTCCGTAAAAAATCACAGATACTTTTTGGAACTATCTCTCTCAGCATTTGTGCATTTCCATTTTGGATGTTGAAATTTTTTTTCAGATCCAAACTTGAGTTTTCACTCTCCCATTTTTCTCGTAAATAAAAAAGATATAAGGCAAAACAAAATGAAAATTTTAGAGTTCATGTATGCAAAAAAAAAAATTTCTAAATTATTTCAGGCACTAAAAATGAACTCCAAGGTTTTGTTATCCATGTTCTGGAAATTCCACTAGTACAACCCCTAGTAATAAATCCTGGTGGAATTCTATAGGAAAGGGACATGTAACTGATCCTAACATGCTTTAAGTGTGGTGGATATGCATGCCAAAAACATGTTGAGGATGCAAGTGGACCTAATGTTCCAAAAATTCAAGGAGTAGAAAAAATCAAATTCTCAAGTTGTGGGATATTTACTAGGGCCAAACAACCCCCTTTTCGCCTATCCTTAAAAAATCATAGGTACTTTTTTGGAACTATCTCTCTTAGCATTTGTGCATTTCCATTTTGGATCTTCAAATTTGTTTTCATATCCAAACTTGAGTTTTCACTCTCCCATTTTTCTCGTGAACAAAAAAGATAAAAGGCATAAATAATGAAAATATTAGAGTTCAAGTAAGCAAAAAAAAAATTTCAAAATTATTTCTGGCTCTAAAAATGAACTCCAAGGATTTGTTATCCATTTTCTGGAAATTCCACTAGTACAACCCCTAATAAGGAAGCTTGGTGGAATTATATAGGAAAGGGACTTGTAACTGATCCTAACATGCTTTAAGTGTGGTGGATATGCATGCCAGAAACATGTTGAGGATGCAAGTGGACCTAATGATCCAAAACTTTCAAGGAGTAGAAAAAATCAAATTCTCAAGTTGTTGGATATTTACCACGGCCAAACAACCAACTTTTTCACTATCCTTAAAAAATCACAGATAATTTTTGGAACCATCTCTCCCTCAGCATTTGTACATTTCCATTTTGGATGTTCAAATTTTTTGTCAGATCCAAACTTGAGTTTTCACTCTCCCATTTTTTCTCGTAAACAAAAAAGATATAAGGCACAACAAAACGAAAATTTTAGAGTTCATGTATGCAAAAAAATAATTTCAAAAATATTTCAGGCTCTAAAAATGAACTCCAAGGTTTTGTTATCCATGTTCTGGAAATTCCACAAGTACAGCCCCTAGTAATAAGCTTGGTGGAATTATATTTGAAGGGGACTTGTAACTGATCCTAACATGCTTTAAGTGTGGTGCATATGCATGCCAGAAATATGTTGAGGATGCAAGTGGACCTAATGATCCAAAAATTTCAGGGAGTAGAAAAAATCAAATTCTCAAGTGGTTGGATATTTACCACAACCAAAAACCCAACTTTTTTCCTATGCTTAAAAAATCACAGATATTTTTTGGAACTATCACTCTCTCAGCATTTGTGCATTTCCATTTTGGATGTTCAAATTTTTTGTCAGATCCAAACTTGAGTTTTCACTCTCCCATTTTTCTCGTAAACAAAAAAGATATAAGGCATAACAAAATGAAAATTTTACAGATCATGTATGCAAAAAAAAAATTTCAAAATTATTCCAGGCACTAAAAATGAACTCCAAGGTTTTTTTATCCAAGTTCTGGAAACTCCACTAGTACAGCCCCTAATAATGAAGCTTGGTGGAAATTTATAGGAAAGGGACTTGTAACTGATCCTAACATGCTTTAAGTGTGGTGGATATGCATGCCTGAAACATGTTGAGGATGCAAGTGGACCTAATGATCCCAAAATTTCAAGGAGTAGAAAAAATCAAATTCTCAAGTGGTTCGATATTTACCATGGGCTAACCACCCACTTTTTGCCTATCCTTAAAAAATCACAGATACTTTTTGGAACTATCTCTCTCAGCATTTGTGCATTTCCATTTTGGGTGTTCAAATTTTTTTTCAGATCCAAACTTGAGTTTTCACACTCGCATTTTTCTCGTAAACAAAAAACACAGAAGGCATAACAAATGAAAATTTTAGAGATCATGTATGCAAAAAAAAATTTCAAAATTATTTCAGGCACTAAAAATGAACTCCAAGGTTTTGTTATCCAAGTTCAGGAAATTCCACTAGTACAACCCCCAATAATAAAGCATGGTGGAATTTTATAGGAAAGGGACTTGTAACTGATCCTAACATGCTTTAAGTGTGGTGGATATACATGCCAGAAACATGTTGAGGATGCAAGTGGACCTAATGATAAAAAAAATTTCAAGGAGTAGAAATAATCAAATTCTCAAGTGGTTGGATAATTACCAGGGCCAAACAACCCACTATATGCCTATCCTTAAAAAATCACAGATACTTTTTTGAACTATCTCTCTCATCATTTGTGCATTTCCATTGGTGATGTTCAAATTTGTTTTCAGATCCAAACTTGAGTTTTCCCTGTCCCATTTTTCGAGTAAACAAAAAAGATATAAGGCATAACAAAATGAAAATTTTAGAGTTCATGTATGCAAAAAAAAAAATTTCATAATTATTTCAGGCACTAAAAATGAACTCCAAGGTTTTATTATCCATGTTCTGGAAATTCCACTAGTACATCCCCTAGTAATAAAGCTTGGTGGAATTTTATAGGAAAGGGACTTGTAACTGATCCTAACATGCTTTAATTGTGGTGGATATGCATGCCAGAAACATGTTGAGGATGCAAGTGGACCTAATGTTCCAAAAATTTCAAGGAGTAGAAAAAATCAAATTCTCAAGTGGTTGGATATTTACTAGGGCCAAACAACCCACTTTTTGCCTATCCTTAAAAAATCACAGGTACTTTTATGGAACTATCTCTCTCAGCATTTGTGCATTTCCATTTTGGATCTTCAAATTTGTTTTCAGATCCAAACTTGAGTTTTCACTCTCCCATTTTTCTCGGGAACAAAAAAGATATAAGGCATAACAAAATGAAAATTGAAGAGTTCATGTAAGCAAAAAAAAAAAAATTTCAAAATTATTTCAGACTCTAAAAATGAACTCCAAGGTTTTGTTATCCATGTTCTGGAAATTCCACTAGTACTGCCCCTAGTAGTAAGCTTGGTGGAATTATATAGGAAAGGGACTTGTAACTGATACTAACATGCTTTAAATGTGGTGGATATGCATGCCAAAAACATGTTGAGGATGCAAGTTGACCTAATGATCCAAAAATTTCAAGGAGTAGAAAAAATCAAATTTTCAAGTGGTTGGATATTTACCAGGGCCAAACAACCTACTTTTTGCCTATCCTCAAAAAATCACAGATACTTTTTGGAACTATCTCTCTCTCTGCATTTGTTCATTTCCATTTTGGATGTTCAAATTTTTTCTTAGATCCAAACTTGTGTTTTCGCTCCCATTTTTTTCGTAAACAAAAAAGATATAAGGCATAACAAAATGAAAATTTTAGAGTTCATGTATGCAAAAACAAAAATTCAAAATTATTTCAGGCACTAAAAATGAACTCCAAGGTTTTGTTATCCATGTTCTGGAAATTCCACAAGTACAACCCCTAATAATGAAGCTTGGTGGAATTTTATAGGAAAGGGACTTGTAACCGATCCTAACATGCTTTAAGTGTGGTGGATATGCTTCCAAGAAACATGTTGAGGATGCAAGTGGACCTAATTATCCAAAAATTTCAAGGAGTAGAAAAAATCAAATCCTCAAGTGGTTGGATATTTACCATGGCCATACAACCCACTTTTTGCCTATCCTAAAAAAATCACAGATACTTTTTGGAACTATCTCTCTCAGCATTTGTGCAGTTCCATTTTGGATGTTCAATTTTGTTTTAAGATACAAACTTGAGTTTTCACAGTCCCATTTTTCTCGTAAACAAAAAAGATATAAGGCATAACAAATTGAAAATTTGAGAGATCACGTATGCAAAAAAAAAAAAAAAATTTCAAAATTATTTCAGGCACTTAAAAGGAACTCGAAGGTTTTGTGATCCATGTTCTTGAAATTCCACTAGTACTGCCCCTAATAATAAGCTTGGTGGAATTTTATAGGAAAGGGACTTGTAACTGATCCTAACATACTTTAAGTGTGGTGGATATGTATGCCAGTAATATGTTGAGGATGCTAGTGGACCTTACGATCCAAAAATTTAAAGGAGTAGAAAAAATCAAATTCTCAAGTGGTTGGATGTTTACCAGGTCCAAACAACCCACTTTTTGCCTATCGTTAAAAATCACAGATACTTTTTGGAACTATCTCTCTCAGCATTTGTGCAATTCCATTTTGGACGTTCAAATTTATTTTCAGATCCAAACTTGAGTTTTCACTCTCCCATTTTTCTCGTGAACAAAAAAGATATAACGCAAAACAAAACGAAAATATTAGAGTTCATGTATGCAAAAAAAAAAATTCAAAATTATTTCTGGCTGTAAAAATGAACTCCAAGGTTTTGTTATCCAATGTTCTGGAAATTCCACGAGTACAGCCCCTAGTAATAAGTTTGGTGGAATTATATAGCAAAGGGACTTGTAACTGATCCTAACATGCTTTAAGTGTGGTGGATATGCATGCCAGAAACATGTTGAGGATGCAAGTGGGCCTAATGATCCAAAAATTTCTAGGAGTAGAAAAACTTAAATTCTCAAGTGGTTGGATATTTACCTGGGCCAAACAACCAACTTTTTGCCTATCCTTAAAAAATCACAGATACTTTTTGGAACTATCTCTCTCTCAGCATTTGCGCATTTCCATTTTGGATGTTCAAATTTTTTGTCAGCTCCAAACTTGAGTTTCCACTAAAAAAATTTTAGAGTTCTTGTATGCAAAAAAAAAAAAATTTTAATTATTTCTAGCACTAATAATGAACTCCAAGGTTTTGTTATCCATGTTCGGGAAATTCCACTAGTACAACCCCTAATAATGAAGCTTTGTGGAATTTTATTCGAAATGCACTTGTAACTGATCCTAACATGCTTTAAGTGTCTTGGATACGCATGCCAGAAACATGTTGAGGATGCAAAAGGACCTAATGATCCAAAAATTTCAAGGAGTAGAAAAAATCAAATTCTCAAGTGGTTGGATATTTACCACAACCAAAAACCCAACTTTTTTCCTATGCTTAAAAAATCACAGATATTTTTTGGAACTATCACTCTCTCAGCATTTGTGCATTTCCATTTTGGATGTTCAAATTTTTTGTCAGATCCAAACTTGAGTTTTCACTCTCCCATTTTTCTCGTAAACAAAAAAGATATAAGGCATAACAAAATGAAAATTTAAGAGTTCATGTATGCAAAAAAAAAATTTCAAAATTATTCCAGGCACTAAAAATGAACTCCAAGGTTTTTTTATCCAAGTTCTGGAAACTCCACTAGTACAGCCCCTAATAATGAAGCTTGGTGGAAATTTATAGGAAAGGGACTTGTAACTGATCCTAACATGCTTTAAGTGTGGTGGATATGCATGCCTGAAACATGTTGAGGATGCAAGTGGACCTAATGATCCCAAAATTTCAAGGAGTAGAAAAAATCAAATTCTCAAGTGGTTCGATATTTACCATGGGCTAACCACCCACTTTTTGCCTATCCTTAAAAAATCACAGATACTTTTTGGAACTATCTCTCTCAGCATTTGTGCATTTCCATTTTGGGTGTTCAAATTTTTTTTCAGATCCAAACTTGAGTTTTCACACTCGCATTTTTCTCGTAAACAAAAAACACAGAAGGCATAACAAATGAAAATTTTAGAGATCATGTATGCAAAAAAAAATTTCAAAATTATTTCAGGCACTAAAAATGAACTCCAAGGTTTTGTTATCCAAGTTCAGGAAATTCCACTAGTACAACCCCCAATAATAAAGCATGGTGGAATTTTATAGGAAAGGGACTTGTAACTGATCCTAACATGCTTTAAGTGTGGTGGATATACATGCCAGAAACATGTTGAGGATGCAAGTGGACCTAATGATCCAAAAAATTTCGAGTAGAAATAATCAAATTCTCAAGTGGTTGGATAATTACCAGGGCCAAACAACCCACTATATGCCTATCCTTAAAAAATCACAGATACTTTTTTGAACTATCTCTCTCATCATTTTGGTGATGTTCAAATTTGTTTTCAGATCCAAACTTGAGTTTTCCCTGTCCCATTTTTCGAGTAAACAAAAAAGATATAAGGCATAACAAAATGAAAATTTTAGAGTTCATGTATGCAAAAAAAAAAATTTCATAATTATCTCAGGCACTAAAAATGCACTCCAAGGTTTTATTATCCATGTTCTGGAAATTCCACTAGTACATCCCCTAGTAATAAAGCTTGGTGGAATTTTATAGGAAAGGGACTTGTAACTGATCCTAACATGCTTTAATTGTGGTGGATATGCATGCCAGAAACATGTTGAGGATGCAAGTGGACCTAATGTTCCAAAAATTTCAAGGAGTAGAAAAAATCAAATTCTCAAGTGGTTGGATATTTACTAGGGCCAAACAACCCACTTTTTGCCTATCCTTAAAAAATCACAGGTACTTTTATGGAACTATCTCTCTCAGCATTTGTGCATTTCCATTTTGGATCTTCAAATTTGTTTTCAGATCCAAACTTGAGTTTTCACTCTCCCATTTTTCTCGGGAACAAAAAAGATATAAGGCATAACAAAATGAAAATTTAAGAGTTCAAGTAAGCAAAAAAAAAAAAAATTTCAAAATTATTTCAGACTCTAAAAATGAACTCCAAGGTATTGTTATCCATGTTCTGGAAATTCCACTAGTACTGCCCCTAGTAGTAAGCTTGGTGGAATTATATAGGAAAGGGACTTGTAACTGATACTAACATGCTTTAAATGTGGTGGATATGCATGCCAAAAACATGTTGAGGATGCAAGTGGACCTAATGATCCAAAAATTTCAAGGAGTAGAAAAAATCAAATTTTCAAGTGGTTGGATATTTACCAGGGCCAAACAACCTACTTTTTGCCTATCCTCAAAAAATCACAGATACTTTTTGGAACTATCTCTCTCTCTGCATTTGTTCATTTCCATTTTGGATGTTCAAATTTTTTCTTAGATCCAAACTTGTGTTTTCGCTCTCCCATTTTTTTGGTAAACAAAAAAGATATAAGGCATAACAAAATGAAAATTTTAGAGTTCATGTATGCAAAAACAAAAATTCAAAATTATTTCAGGCACTAAAAATGAACTCCAAGGTTTTGTTATCCATGTTCTGGAAATTCCACAAGTACAACCCCTAATAATGAAGCTTGGTGGAATTTTATAGGAAAGGGACTTGTAACCGATCCTAACATGCTTTAAGTGTGGTGGATATGCTTCCAAGAAACATGTTGAGGATGCAAGTGGACCTAATTATCCAAAAATTTCAAGGAGTAGAAAAAATCAAATCCTCAAGTGGTTGGATATTTACCATGGCCATACAACCCACTTTTTGCCTATCCTAAAAAAATCACAGATACTTTTTGGAACTATCTCTCTCAGCATTTGTGCAGTTCCATTTTGGATGTTCAATTTTGTTTTAAGATACAAACTTGAGTTTTCACAGTCCCATTTTTCTCGTAAACAAAAAAGATATAAGGCATAACAAATTGAAAATTTGAGAGACCATGTATGCAAAAAAAAAAAAAAAATTTCAAAATTATTTCAGGCACTTAAAAGGAACTCGAAGGTTTTGTGATCCATGTTCTTGAAATTCCACTAGTACTGCCCCTAATAATAAGCTTGGTGGAATTTTATAGGAAAGGGACTTGTAACTGATCCTAACATACTTTAAGTGTGGTGGATATGTATGCCAGTAATATGTTGAGGATGCTAGTGGACCTTACGATCCAAAAATTTCAAGGAGTAGAAAAAATCAAATTCTCAAGTGGTTGGATGTTTACCAGGTCCAAACAACCCACTTTTTGCCTATCGTTAAAAAATCACAGATACTTTTTGGAACTATCTCTCTCTCAGCATTTGCGCATTTCCATTTTGGATGTTCAAATTTTTTGTCAGCTCCAAACTTGAGTTTGCACTAAAAAAATTTTAGAGTTCTTGTATGCAAAAAAAAAAAATTTTTAATTATTTCAGGCACTAATAATGAACTCCAAGGTTTTGTTATCCATGTTCGGGAAATTCCACTAGTACAACCCCTAATAATGAAGCTTTGTGGAATTTTATAGGAAAGGCACTTGTAACTGATCCTAACATGCTTTAAGTGTCTTGGATACGCATGCCAGAAACATGTTGAGGATGCAAAAGGACCTAATGATCCAAAAATTTCAAGGAGTAGAAAAAATCAAATTCTCAAGTGGATGGATATTTACCAGGGCCAAACAACCCACTTTTTGCCTATTCGTAAAAAACCGCTGATATTTTTTGGAACTATCTCTCTTAGCATTTGTGCATTTCCATTTTGTATGTTCAAATTTGTTTTCAGATCCAAACTTGAGTTTTCACTCTCCCATTTTTCTCGTAAACAAAAAAGATGTAAAGCCTAACAAAATGAAAATTTAAGAGTTCATGTATGCAAAAAAAATAATTTTAAAATTATTTAAGGCACTAAAAATGAACTCCAAGGTTTTGTTATTCATGTTCTAGAAATTCCACTAGTACAACCCCTAGTAATAAAGGGTTGTGGAATTCTATAGGAAAGGGACATGTAACTGATCCTAACATGCTTTAAGTGTGGTGGATATGCATGCCAAAAACATGTTGAGGATGCAAGTGGACCTAATGTTCCAAAAATTTCAAGGAGTAGAAAAAATCAAATTCTCAAGTTGTTGGATATTTACTAGGGCCAAACAACCCCCTTTTTGCCTATCCTTAAAAAATCATAGGTACTTTTTTGGAACTATCTCTCTCAGCATTTGTGCATATCCATTTTGGATCTTCAAATTTGTTTTCATATCCAAACTTGAGTTTTCACTCTCCCATTTTTCTGGTAAACATAAAAGCTATAAGGCATAACAAAATGAAAATTTTAGAGTTCATTTTTGCAAAAAAAAAAATTCAGAATTATTTCAGGCACTAAAAATGAACTCCAAGGTTTTGTTATCCATGTTCTGGAAATTCCACTAGTATAGCCCCTAATAATAAATCTTGGTGGAATTTTATAGGAAAGGGACTTGTAACTGATCCTAACATGCTTTAAGTGTGATGGATAAGCAAGCCAGAAACATGTTGAGGATGCAAGTGGACCTAATGATGCAAAATTTTCAAGGAGTAGAAAAATTTAAATTCTCAAGTGGTTGGATAGTTACCAGGGCCAAACAACCCACTTTTTGCCTATCCTTAAAAAATCACAGATACTTTTTGGAACTATCTCTCTCCGCATTTGTGCATTTCAATTTTGGATGTTCAAATTTTTTTTCAGATCCAAACTTCAGTTTGCACTCTCCCATTTTTCTGGGAAAAAAAAAAGATATAAGGCACAACAAAATGAAAAATTTTAGAGTTCATTTTGGCAAAAAAAAAAATTTCAAAATTATTTCAGGCACTAAAAATGAACTCCAAGGTTTTGTTATCTATGATCTGGAAATTCCACTAGTACAACACCTAATAATAAAGCTTGGTGGAATTTTATAGGAAAGGGACTTGTAACTAATCCTAACATGCTTTAAGTGTGGTGGATATGCATGCCAGAAACAAGTTGAGGATGCAAGTGAACCTAATGATCCAAAAATTTCAAGGAGTAGAATAAATCAAATTCTCAAGTGGTTGGATATTTACCAGGGCCAAAATCCCCACTTTTTGCCATTCCTTTAAATAATCACAGATGCTTTTCTAAACTATCTCTTTTAGCATTTGTGCATTTCCATTTTGGATGTTCAAATTTGTTTTCAGATCGAAACTTGAGTTTTCACTAACCTATTTTTGTCGTAAACAAAAAGGATATAAGGCATAACAAAATGAAAATTTTAGAGTTCATGAATGCAAAAAAAAAAATTCAAAATTATTTCGGGCACTAAAAATGAACTCCAAGGTTTTGTTATCCATGTTCTAGAAATTCCACAAGTACAACCCCTAATAATGAAGCTTGGTGGAATTTTATAGGAAAGGGACTAGTAACCGATCCTAACATGCTTTAAATGTGGTGGATATACTTGCAAGAAACATGTTGAGGATGCAAGTGGACCTAATTTTCCAAAAATTTCAAGGAGTAGAAAAAATCAAATGCTCAAGTGGTTGGATATTTACCATGGCCATACAACCCACTTTTTGCCTATCCTAAAAAAATCACAGATATTTTTTGGAACTATCTCTCTCAGCATTTGTGCAGTTCCATTTTGGATGTTCAATTTTGTTTTAAGATACAAACTTGAGTTTTCACAGTCCCATTTTTCTCGTAAACAAAAAAGATATAAGGCATAACAAAATGAAAATTTGAGAGATCATGTATGCAAAAAAAAAAAAAATTTCAAAATTATTTCAGGCACTTAAAAGGAACTCGAAGGTTTTGTGATCCATATTCTTGAAATTCCACTAGTACTGCCCCTAATAATAAGCTTGGTGGAATTTTATAGGAATGGGACTTGTAACAGATCCTAACATACTTTAAGTGTGGTGGATATGTATGCCAGAAATATGTTGAGGATGCTAGTGGACCTTACGATCCAAAAATTTCAAGGAGTAGAAAAAATCAAATTCTCAAGTGGTTGGATGTTTACCAGGTCCAAACAACCCAATTTTTGCCTATCGTTAAAAATCACAGATACTTTTTGGAACTATCTCTCTCAGCATTTGTGCAATTCCATTTTGGACGTTCAAATTTATTTTCAGATCCAAACTTGAGTTTTCACTCTCCCATTTTTCTCGTGAACAAAAAAGATATAACGCAAAACAAAACGAAAATATTAGAGTTCATGTATGCAAAAAAAAAATTTCAAAATTATTTCTGGCTGTAAAAATGAACTCCAAGGTTTTGTTATCCATGTTCTGGAAATTCCACGAGTACAGCCCCTAGTAATAAGTTTGGTGGAATTATATAGCAAAGGGACTTGTAACTGATCCTAACATGCTTTAGGTGTGGTGGATATGCATGCCAGAAACATGTTGAGGATGCAAGTGGGCCTAATGATCCAAAAATTTCAAGGAGTAGAAAAACTTAAATTCTCAAGTGGTTGGATATTTACCTGGGCCAAACAACCAACTTTTTGCTTATCCTTAAAAAATCACAGATACTTTTTGGAACTATCTCTCTCTCAGCATTTGCGCGTTTCCATTTTGGATGTTCAAATTTTTTGTCAGCTCCAAACTTGAGTTTGCACTAAAAAAATTTTAGAGTTCTTGTATGCAAAAAAAAAAAAAATTTAATTATTTCAGGCACTAATAATGAACTCCAAAGTTTTGTTATCCATGTTCTGGAAATTCCACTAGTACAGCCCCTAATAATGAAGCTTTGTGGAATTTTATAGGAAAGGCACTTGTAACTGATCCTAACATGCTTTAAGTGTCTTGGATACGCATGCCAGAAACATGTTGAGGATGCAAAAGGACCTAATGATCCAAAAATTTCAAGGAGTAGAAAAAATCAAATTCTCAAGTGGATGGATATTTACCAGGGCCAAACAACCCACTTTTTGCCTATTCGTAAAAAACCACAGATATTTTTTGGAACTATCTCTCTCAGCATTTGTGCATTTCCATTTTGTATGTTCAAATTTGTTTTCAGATCCAAACTTGAGTTTTGACTCTCCCATTTTTCTCGTAAACAAAAAAGATGTAAAGCCTAACAAAATGAAAATTTAAGAGTTCATGTATGGAAAAAAAATTATTTCAAAATTATTTCAGGCACTAAAAATGAACTCGTAGGTTTTGTTATCCATGTTCATGAAATTCCACTAGTACAGCACCTAATAATAAAGCTTGGTGGAATTTTAAAGGAATGGGACTGGTAACTGATCCTAACATGCTTTAAGTGTGGTGGATATGCATGTTAGAAACAAGTTGAGGATGCAAGTGGACCTAATGATGCAAAATTTTCAAGGAGTAGAAAAAATTAAATTCTCAAGTGGTTGGATAGTTACCAGGGCCAAACAACCCACTTTTTGCCTATCCTTAAAAAATCACAGATACTTTTTGGAACTATCTCTCTCCGCATTTGTGCATTTCAATTTTGGTTGTTCAAATTTTTTTTCAGATCCAAACTTCAGTTTGCACTCTCCCATTTTTCTGGGAAAAAAAAAGATATAAGGCACAACAAAATGAAAAATTTTAGAGTTCATTTTTGCAAAAAAAAAAATTCAAAATTATTTCAGGCACTAAAAATGAACTCCAAGGTTTTGTTATCTATGATCTGGAAATTCCACTAGTACAACACCTAATAATAAAGCTTGGTGGAATTTTATAGGAAAGGGACTTGTAACTAATCCTAACATGCTTTAAGTGTGGTGGATATGCATGCCAGAAACAAGTTGAGGATGCAAGTGAACCTAATGATCCAAAAATTTCAAGGAGTAGAATAAATCAAATTCTCAAGTGGTTGGATATTTACCAGGGCCAAAATCCCCACTTTTTGCCATTCCTTTATATAATCACAGATACTTTTCTGAACTATCTCTTTTAGCATTTGTGCATTTCCATTTTGGATGTTCAAATTTATTTTCAGATCGAAACTTGAGTTTTCACTAACCTATTTTTGTCGTAAACAAAAAAGATATAAGGCATAACAAAAAGAAAATTTTAGAGTTCATATATGCAAAAAAAAAAAATTCAAAATTATTTCAGGCACTAAAAATGAACTCCAAGGTTTTGTTATCCACGTTCTGGAAATTTCACTAGTACAGCCACTAATACTAAAGCTTGGTGGAATTTTATAGCAAAGGGACTTGTAACTGATCCTAACTTGCTTTAAGTGTGAAGGATAAGCATCCCAGAAACGTGTTGAGGATGCAAGTGGACCTAATGATCAAAAATTTTCAAGAAGTCGAAAAAATCAAATTCTCAAGTGTTTGGATATATACCAGGGCCAAACAACCCACTTTTTACTTATCGTTAAAAAATCACAGATACTTTTTGGAACTATCTCTCTTAGCATTTGTGCATTTCCATTTTGGATGTTCAAATTTGTTTTCAAATCCAAACTTGAGTTTGCACTCTCCTATTTTTCTGGTAAACAAAAAAGTTAAAAGGCATAATAAAATGAAAAATTTTAGAGATAATTTTTGAAAACAAAAATTCAAAATTATTACATGCACTAAAAATGATCTCCTAGGTTTTTTTATCCATGTTCTGGAAATTCCATTGGTAAAGCCCCTAGTAATAAAGCTTGGTGGAATTTTATAGCAAAGGGATTTGTAACTGATCCTAACATGCTTTAAGTGTGGTGGATATGCATGCCAAAAACATGTTGAGGATGCAAGTGGACCTAATGATCAGAAAATTTCAAGTTGAAAACTAGAAATTCTCAAGTGGTTGGATATTTGTCAGGGCCAAACAACCCACTTTTTGCCAATCCTTAAAAAATCACAGATACTTTTTGAAGCTATTTCTCTTAGCATTTGTGCATTTCCATTTTGGATGTTCAAATTTGTTTTCAGATCCAAACTTGAGTTTTCACTCTCCCATTTTTCTGGTAAACAAAAAAGATATAACGCATAACAAAAAGAAAATTTTAGAGTTCATTTTTGCAAAAAAAGAAATTTCAGAATTATTTCTGGCACTAAAAATGAACTCCATGGTTTTGGTATGCAAGTTCTGG
Source organism: Aristolochia californica (assembly GCF_029961685.1). Classification (NCBI taxonomy): domain Eukaryota; kingdom Viridiplantae; phylum Streptophyta; class Magnoliopsida; order Piperales; family Aristolochiaceae; genus Aristolochia; species Aristolochia californica. Next base: position 11,922,238 of record NW_027181771.1, read on the forward strand.
AAATTCCACTAGTACAGCCCCTAATAATAAAGCTTGGTGGAATTTTATTGGAAAGGGTCTTTTGTAACTGATCCTAACATGCTTTAAGTGTGATGGATATGCATGCCAGAAACATGTTGAGCATGCAAGGGGACCTAATGATCCAAAAATTTCAAGGAGTAAAAAAAATCAAATTCTCAAGTGGTTGGATATTTATCAGGGCTACACAACCCACTTTTGCCTTTCCTTAAACAATCACAGATACTTTTTGGAACTATCTCTCTCAGCATTTGTGCATTTCCATTTTGGACGTTCAAATTTGTTTTCAGATCCAAACTTGAGTTTGCACTCTCCCATTTTTATGGTAAACAAAAAAGATATAAGGCATAACAAAATGAAAAATTTTAGTGTTCATTTTTGGAAAAAAAAAATTTCAAAATTATTTCAGGCACTAAAAATAAACTCCAAGGTTTTGTTATCCATGTTCTGGAAATTCCATTAGTACAGCCCCTAATAAAAAAGCTTGGTGGAATTTTATGGGAATGGGACTTGTAACTGATCCTAACATGCTTTAGTTGTGGTGGATATGCATGCCAGAAACAAGTTGAGGATGGAAGTGGACCTAATGATCCAAAAATTTCAAGCAGTAGAAAAAATGAAATTCTCAAGTGGTTGGATATTTTCCAGAGCCAAGTAACCCACTTTTTGCATAACCTTAAACAATCACAGATACTTTTTGGAACTATCTCTCTCAGCATTTGTGCATTTCCATTTTGGATCTTCAAATTTGTTTTTAGATCCAAACTTGAGTTTTCACTCTCCCATTTTTCTGGCAAACAAAAAAGCTTTAAGGCATAACAAAATGAAAATTTTTGAGTTCTTTTTTGAAAAAAAAAATTTCAGAATTATTTCAGGCACTAAAAATGAACCCCAAGGTTTTGTTATCTTTGTTCTGGAAATCCCACTAGTACAGCCCCTAATAATAAAGCTTGGTGGAATTTTATAGGAAAGCGACTTGTAACTGATCCTAACATGCTTTAAGTGTGATGGATAAGCATCCCAGAAACATGTTGAGGATGCAAGTGGACGTAATGATCCAAAATTTTCAAGGAGTAGAAAAAATCATATTCTCAAGTGGCTGGATATTTACCAGGGCCAAACAACCAACTTTTTGCCTATCCTTAAAAAATCACAGATAGTTTTTGGAACTATCTATCTCACCATTTGTGCATTTCCATTTTGGATGTTCAAATTTGTTTTCAGATCCAAACTTGAGTTTTCATTCTCCCATTTTTCTCGTAAATAAAAAAGATACAAGGGAAAAAAAATGAAAATATTAGATTTCATGTACCCAAAAAAAATTTCAAAATTATTTCATGCACTAAAAATGAACTCCAAGGTTTTGTTATCCAGGTTCTGGAAATTCCACTAGTACAACCCCTAATAATAAAGTTGGTGGAATTTTATAGGAAAGTGACTAGTAACTGATCCTAACATGCGTTAAGTGTGGTGGATATGCGTGCCAGAAACATGTTCAGTATGCAAGTGGACCTAATGTTCCAAAAATTTTGAGTAGAAAAAATAAAATTCTCAAGTGGTTGGATATTTACTAGGGCCAAACAACTCACTTTTTGCCTATCCTTAAAAAATCACAGATAGTTTTTGGAACTATGAATCTCACCATTTGTGCATTTGCATTTTGGATGTTCAAATTTGTTTTCAGATCCTAACTTGAGTTTTCACTCTCCCATTTTTCTCGTAAACAAAAATGATATAAGGCATTACAAAAAACAAATATTAGAATTCATGTATGCAAAAAAAATATCAAAATTATTTCAGGCACTAAAAATGAACGCCAAGGCTTTGTTATCCATGTTCTGGAAATTCTACTAGTACAACCCCTAATAATAAAGCTTGGTTGAATTTTATAGGAAAGGGACTTGTAACTGATCCTAACAAGCTTTAAGTGTGGTGGATATGCATGCCAGAAACATGTTGAGGATGCAAGTGGACCTAGTGATCCAAAAATTACGCGTAGCAAAAATCAAATTCTCAAGTGGTTGGATATTTTCTAAAGCCAATCAACCCAATTTTTGCCTATCCTTAAAAATTCACAAATACTTTTGGGAACTATCTCTATCAACATTTGTACATTCCCATTTTGGATGTTCGAAATTTTTTTTCAGATCCAAACTTGAGTTTTCACTCTCCCATTTTTCTGGAAAACAAAAAAGATATCAGGCATCACAAAATAAAAATTATAGAGTTCATTTTTGCAAAAAAAAAAATTCAGAATTATTTCAGGCACTAAAAATGAACTCCAAGGTTTTGTTATCCATGTTCTGGAAATTCCACAAGTACAACCCCTAATAATAAAGCTTGGTGGAATTTTATAGGAAAGGGACTTGTAACTACTCCTAACATGCTTTAAGTGTGGTGGATATGCATGCCAGAAACATGTTGAGGATGCAAGTGGACCTAATGATCAGAAAATTTCAAGGTCTAGAAAACATCAAATTCTCCAGTGGTTGGATATTTACCAGGGCCAAATAACCCACTTTTTGCCATTCCTTAAAAAATCACAGATACTTTTCTGAACTATCTCTTTCAGCATTTGTGCATTTTCATTTTGGATGTTCAAATTTGTTTTCATATCCAAACATGAGTTTTAACTCTCCCATTTTTCTCGTAAACAAAAAAGTTATAATGCTTAAAAAAAAGAAAAAAAATCATATTCTCAAGTGGTTGGATATTTACCAGGGCCAAACAACCAACTTTTTGCCTATCCTTAAAAAATCACAGATAGTTTTTGGAACTATCTATCTCACCATTTGTGCATTTCCATTTTGGATGTTCAAATTTGTTTTCAGATCCCAACTTGAGTTTTCATTCTCCCATTTTTCTTGTAAATAAAAAAGGTACAAGGCAAAATAAAATGAAAATATTAGAGCTGATGTATGGAAAAAAAATTCAAAATTATTTCAGGTCCTAAAAATGAACTCCAAGGTTTTGTTATCCATATTCTGGATATTCCACTAGTACAACCCCTAATAATAAAGCTTGGTGGAATTTTATAGGAAAGGGACTTGTAACTGATCCTAACATGCTTTAAGTGTAGTGGATATGCATGCCAGAAACATGTCGAGGATGCAAGTGGACCTAATGATTCAAAAATTTCAAGGAGTAGAAAGAATCAAATTCTCAAGTGGTTGGATATTTACCCGGGCCAAACAACCAACTTTTTGCCTATCCTTAAAAAATCACAGATACCTTTTGGAACTATCTCTCTCTCTGCATTTGAGCATTTCCATTTTGAACGTTCAAATTTTTTCTCAGATCCAAACTTGAGTTTTCACTCTCCCATTTTTCTCGTAAACAAAAAAGATATAAGGCAAAAAAAAAAGAAAATTTTAGAGTTCATGTATGCAAATAAAAAATTTCAAAATTATTTCAGGCACTAAAAATGAACTCCAAGGTTTTGTTATCCATGTTCTGGAAATTTCACTAGTACAACCCCTAATAATGAAGCTTGGTAGAATTTTATAGGAAAGGGACTTGTAACTGATCCTAACATGCTTTAAGTGTGGTCGAAATGCATGCCAGAAACATGTTGAGGATGCAAGTGGACCTAGTGATCCAAAAATTTCAAGCAGTAGAAAAAATCAAATTCTCAAGTGGTTGGATATTTACCAGAGCCAAACAACACACTTTTTACCTATCCTTAAAAAATCACAGATACTTTTTGGAACTATCTCTTTTCAGCATTTGTGCATTTCCATTTTGGATGTTCAAATTTGTTTTCAGATCCAAACTTGAGTTTTCACTCACCCATTTTTCTCGTAAACAAAAAAGATATAAGGCAAAACAAAATGAAAATATTAGAGTTCATGTATGCAAAAAAAAATTTTTAAATTATTTCAGGCACTAAAAATGAACTCCAAGGTTTTGTTATCCATGTTCTGGAAATTCCACAAGTACAACCCCTAATAATAAAGCTTGGTGGAATTTTATAGGAAAGGGACTTGTAACTGCTCCTAACATGCTTTAAGTGTGGTGGATATGCATGCCAGAATCATGTTGAGGATGCAAGTGCACCTAATGATCAGAAAATTTCAAGGTCTAGAAAACATCAAATTCTCCAGTGGTTGGATATTTACCAGGGCCAAATAACCCACTCTTTGCCATTTCTTAAAAAATCACAGATACTTTTCTGAACTATCTCTTTCATCATTTGTGCATTTTCATTTAGGATATTCAAATTTGTTTTCATATCCAAACATGAGTTTTCACTCTCCCATTTTTCTCGGAAACAAAAAAGATATAATGCTTAAAACAAATAAAATTTTAAAGTTCATGTATGCAAAAAAAAAAATTTCAAAATTATTTCAGGCACTAAAAATGAACTCCAAGGTTTTGTTATCCACGTTTTGGAAATTCCACTAGTACAGCCCCTAATAATAAAGATTGGTGGAATTTTATGGGAAAGGGACTTGTAACTGATCCTAACATGCTTTAAGTGTGAAGGAATGCATGCCAGAAACATGTTGAGGATGCAAATGGACCTAATGATCCCAAAATTTCAAGGAGTAGTAAAAATCAAATTCTCAAGTGGTTGGATATTTACGAGGGCCAAAAAACCCACTTTTTGCCTATCCTTAAAAAATCACAGATACATTTTGGAACTATCTCTCTCAGCATTTATGCATTTCCATTTTGGATGTTCAAATTTGTTTTCATATCCAAACTTGAGTTTTCACTTTCCCATTTTTCCCGTAAACTAAAAAAATATAAGGCACAATAAAATTAAAATTTTAGAGATCATGTATATGCAAAAAAAAAATTTCAAAATTATTTCAGGCACTAAAAATGAACTCCATGGTTTTGTTATCCATGTTCTGGAAATTCCACTAATACTGCCCCTAATAATAAAGCTTGGTGGAATTTTATAGGAACGGGACTTGTAACTGATCCTGACATGCTTTAAGTGTGGTGGATATGCATGCCAGAAACATGTTGAGGATGCAAGTGGACCTAATGATCCAAAAATTTCAAGGAGTAGCAAAAATCAAATTCTCAAGTGGTTGGATATTTACCAGGGCCAAACAACCCACTTTTTGCCTATCCTTAAAAGATCAGAGATACTTTTTAGAACTATCTCTCTCAGCATTTGTGCATTTCCATTTTGGATGTTCAAATTTGTTTTCAAATCCAAACTTGCCTTTTCACTCTCCCATTTTTCTGGTAAACAAAAAAGATATAAAGCATAACAAAATGAAAATTTTATAGTTCTTTTTTGCAAAAAAATAATTTCAAAATTATTTCAGGCACTAAAAATGAACTCCAAGGTTTTGTTATCCATGTTCTTTAAATTCCACTTGTACAACCCCTAATAATAAAGCTTGGTGGAATTTTATAGGAAAGGGACTTGTAACTGATCCTAGCATGCTTTAAGTGAGGTGGATATGCATGCCAAAAACATGTTGAGGATGCAAGTGAACCTAATGATCTGAAAATTTCAAGTAGAAAGCTTCAAATTCTCAAGTAGTTGGATATTTTCCAGCGCCACACAACCCACTTTTTGCCATTCCTTAAAAAATCACAGATACTTTTCTAAACTATCTCTTTCAGCATTTGTGCATTTCCATTTTGGATGTTCAAATTTGTTTTCAGATCTAAACTTGAGTTTCCACTCGTCTATTTTTCTCGTAAACAAAAAAGATATAAGGGATAACAAAACGAAAATTTTAGAGTTCATGTATGCAAAAAAAAAACATACAAAATTATTTCAGGCACTAAAAATGAACTCCAAGGTTTTGTTATCCACGTTCTGGATATTCCACTAGTACAACCCCTAATAATAAAGCTTGGTGGGATTGTATGGGAAAGGGACTTGTAACCGATCCTAACATGCTTTAATTGTGGCGGATATGCATGCCAGAAACATGTTGAGGATGCAAGTGGACCAAATGATCCAAAAATTTCAAGGAGTAGTAAAAATCAAATTCTCAAGTGGTTGGATTTTTACGAGGGCCAAACAACCCCCTTTTTGCGTATCCTTAAAAAATCACAGATACTTTTTGGAACGATCTCTCTCAGCATTTGTGCATTGCCATTTTGGATGTTCAAATTTTTTTTCAGATCCAAACTTGAGTTTGCACTCTCCCATTTTTCTGGTACACAAAAAAGAGATAAGGCATAACAAAATGAAAAATTTTAGAGTTCATTTTTGTAATAAAAATTTTTCCAAATTATTTCAGGCACTAAAAATGAACTCCAAGGTTTTGTTATCCATGTTCTGGCGATTCCACTAGTACAACCCCTAATAATAAAACTTGGTGGAATTTTATAGGAAAAGGACTTGGAACTGATCCTAACATGCTTTAAGTGTGGTGGATATGCATGCCAGAAACAAGTTGAGCATGCAAGTGGACCTAATGATCTAAAAATTTCAAGGAGTAGAAAAAATCAAAATCTCAAGTGGTTGGACATTACCTGGGCCAAACAACCCACTTTTTGCCTATCCTGAAAAAATCACAAATACTTTTTGGAACTATCTCTCTCAGCATTTGTGCATTTCCATTTTGGATGTTCAAATTTGTTTTCAGAATCCAAACTTGAGTTTTCACTCTCCCATTTGTCTCGTAAAACAAAAAGATATAAGGCATAACAAAAAGAAAGTTTTAGAGTTCATATATTGAAAAAAAAAATTTCAAAATTATTTCAGGCTCTAAAAATGAACTCCAAGGTTTTGTTATCAACGTTCTGGAAATTCCACTAGTACATCCACTAATACTAAAGTTTGGTGGAATTTTATGGGAAAGGCACTTGTAACTAATCCTAACATGCTTTAAGTGTGTTGGATATGCATGCTAGAAACATGTTGAGGATCCAAGTGGACCTAATGATCCAAAAATTTTAAGGAGCAGAAAAAATCAAATTCCCAAGTGGCTGGATATTTACCAGGGCCAAACAACCCACTTTTTGCCTATCCTTAAAAAATCACAGATACTTTTTGGAACTATCTCTCTCAGCATTTGTGCATTTCATTTTGGAAGTTCAAATTTGTTTTTAGATCTAAACTTGAGTTTTCACTCTCCCATTTTTCTGGTAAACAAAAAAGCTATAAGGCATAACAAAATGAAAATTTTAGATTTCATTTTTGCAAAAAAAAAATTTCAGAATTATTTCAGGCACTAAAAATGAACTCCAAGGTTTTGTTATCCATGTTCTAGAAGTTCCACTAGTACAACCCCTAATAATAAAGCTTGGTGGAATTTTATAGCAAAGGGACTTGTAACTGATCCTAACTTGCTTTAAGTGTGATGGATAAGCATCCCTGAAACATGTTGAGGATGCAAGTGGACCTAATGATCCAAAATTTTCAAGGAGTAGAAAAAATCAAATTCTCAAGTGTTTGGATTTGTACCAGGGCCTAACAACCCACTTTTTGCCTATCCTTAAAAAATCACTGATACTTTTTGGAACTATCTCTCTTAGCATTTGTGCATTTCCATTTTGGATGTTCAAATTTGTTTTCAGATCCAAACTTGAGTTTTCACTCTCCCATTTTTCTTGTAAACTAAAAAGATATAAGGCAAAACAAAATGAAAATATTAGAGTTCATGTATGCAAAAAAAAATTTCAAAATTATTTCAGACACTAAAAATGAACTCCAAGGTTTTGTTATCCATGTGTGTGAAATTCCACTACTACAGCCCCTATTAATAAAGCTTGGTGAAATTTTATAGGAAAGGGTCTTGTGACTGATCCTAACATGCTTTAAGTGTGGTGGATATGCATGCCAAAAACATGTTGAAGATGCAAGTGCACCTAAGGATCAGAAAATTTCGAGTACAAAGGATCAAATTCTCAAGTGGTTGGATGTTTTCCAGGGCCACACAACCCACTTTTTGCCATTCCTTAAAAAATCACAGATACTTTTCTGAACTATCTCTTTCAACATTTGTGCATTTCCATTTTGGATGTTCAAATTTGTTTATATCCAAACTTGAGTTTTCACTCTCCCATTTTTCTCGTAAACAAAAAAGATATAAGGCATAACAAAATGAAAATATTAGAATTCATGTATGCTAAAAAACATTTCAAAATTATTTCAAAGCACTAAAAATGAACTCCAAGGCATTGTTATCCGTGTTCTTAAAATTTCACTACTACAACCCCTAATAATAAAGCTTGGTGGAATTTTATTGGAAAGGGACTTGTAACTTATCCTAACATGCTTTAAGTGTGGTGGATATGCATGCTACAAACATGTTGAGGATGTAAGTCGACCTAATGATCCAAAAATTACAAGGAGTGGCAAAAATCAAGTTCTCAAGTGGTTCGATAATTTCCAGGGCCAAACAACCCACTTTTTGCCTATCGTTAAAAATTCACAGATACTTTTTGGAACTATGTCGATCAACATTTGTGCATTTCCATTTTGGATGTTCAAATTGTTTTCAGATCCAAACTTGAGTTTTCAGTCTCCCATTTTTCTGGTAAACAAAAAAGATATAAGGCGTATCAAAATAAAAATTTTAGAGCTCATGTATGCAAAAAAAAAATTCAAAATTATTTCAGGTACAAAAAAATGAACTCCAAGGTTTTGTTGTCCACGTTCTGGAAATTCCACTTGTACAACCCCTAATAATAAAGCATGGTGGAATTTTATAGGAAAGGGACTTCTAACTGATCCTAACATGCTTTAAGTGTGGTGGATATGAATGCCAGAAACAAGTTGAGGATGCAAGTGGACCTAATGATCCAAAATTTCAAGGAGTAGATAAAATCAAATTCTCAAGTGGTTCGATATTTACAAGGGCCAAACAACCCACTTTTTGCCTGTCCTTAAAAAATCACAGATACTTTTTGGAACTATCTCTCTTAGCATTTGTGCATTTCCATTTTGGACATTCAAATTTGTTTTCAGATCCAAACTTTAGTTTGCACTCTCCCATTTTTTTGGTAAACAAAAAAGATATAAGGCATATCAAAATGAAAAATTTTAGAGTACATTTTTACAAAAAAAAATTTCAAAATTATTTAAGGCACTAAAGATGAACTCCTAGGTTTTGTTATCCATGTTCTGGAAATTCCACTAGTACAACACCTAATAATAAAGCTTGGTGGAATTTTATAGGAAAGAGACTGGTAACTGATCCTAACATGCTTTAAGTGTGGTGGATATGCATGCCAGAAACAAGTTGAGGATGCAAGTGGACCTAATGATCCAAATATTTCAAGGAGTAGAAAAAATCAAATTCTCAAGTGGTTGGATATTTACCAGGGCCAAACAACCCACTTTTTGCCTATCCTTAGAAACTCACTGATACTTTTCTCAACTATCTCTCTCTAAATTTATGCATTTCAATTTTGGAAGTTCAAATTTGTTTTCAGATCGAAACTTCAGTTTCTACTCTCCCATTTTTTTGGTAAAAAAAAAGATATAAGGCACAACAAAATGAAAAATTTTAGAGTTCATTTTTGAAAAAAAAAAAATTCAAAATTATTTCAGGCACTAAAAATGAACTCCAAGGATTTGTTATCCATGATCTGGAAATTCCACTAGTACAGCCCCTAATAATAAAGCTTGGTGGAATTTTATAGGAAAGGGACATGTAACTGATCCTAAGATGCTTTACGTGTGATGGATAAGCATCCCAGAAACTTGTTGAGGATGCAAGTGGGCCTAATGATCCAAAATTTTCAAGGAGTAGAAAAAATCAAATAATCAAGTGTTTGGATATTTACCAGGGCCAAACAACCCACTTTTTGCCTATCCTTAAAAAATCACACATACTTTTTGGAACTATCTCTCTTAACATTTGTGCACTTCCATTTTGGATGTTCAAATTTGTTTTCAGATCCAAACTTGAGTTTGCACTCTCCCATTTTTCTGGTAATCAAAAAAGATAAAAGGCATAACAAAATGAAAACTTTTATAGTTCATTTTTCTAAAAAAAAAATTTCAAAATTATTTCAGGCACTAAAAATGAACTCGTAGGTTTTTTTATCCATGTTCTGGACATTCCATTAGTACTGCCCCTAATAATAAAGCTTGAAGGAATTTTATAGGAAAGGGACTTGTAACTGATCCTAACATGCTTTAAGTGTGGTGGATATGCATGCGAAAAACATGTTGAGGATGATCAGAAAATTTCCAGTAGAAAACATCAAATTCTCAAGTGGTTGGATATTTACCAGGGCCAAACAACCTACTTTTTGCCTATCTTTAAAAATTCACAAATACTTTTGGGAACTATCTCTATCAACATTTGTGCATTTCCATTTTGGATGTTCGAATTTTTGTTCAGATCCAAACTTGAGTTTTGACTCTCCCATTTTTCTGGAAAACAAAAAAGATATAAGGCATAACAAAATAAAAATTTTAGAGTTGATGTATGCAGAAAAGAAATTCAAAATTATTTCAGGTACTAAAAATGAACTCCAAGGTTTTGTTATCCATATTATGGAAATTCCACTAGTACAGCCCCTAATAATAAAGCTTGGTGGAATTTTATTGGAAAGGGACATGTAACTGATCCTAACATGCTTTAAGTGTGATGGATAAGCATCCCAGAAACATGTTGAGAATGCAAGTAGACCTAATGGTCCAAAATTTTCAAGGATTAGAAAAAATCAAATACTCAAGTGTTTGGATATTTACCAGGGCCAAACTACCCACTTTTTGCCTATCCTTAAAAAATCACAGATACTTTTTGGAACTATCTCTCTCACCATTTGTGCATTTCCATTTTGGATGTTCAAATTTGTTTTCAGATCCAAACTTGAGCTTTCACTCTCCCATTTGTCTCGTAAACTAAAAGGATATAAGGCATAACAAAATAAAAAATTTAGAGTACATGTATGCAAAAAAAAAAAAATTCAAAATTATTTCAGTCACTAAAAATGAACTCCAAGGTTTTGTTATCCATGTTCTGGAAATTCCACTAGTACAGCCCCTAATGATAATGCTTGGTTGAATTTTATAGGAAAGGGACTTGCAACTGATCCTAACATGCTTTAAGTGTGGTGGATATGCATGACAGAAACAAGTTGAGGATGCAAGTGGACCAAATGATCCAAAAATTTCAAGGAGTTGAAAAAATCAAATTCTCAAGTGGTTGGATATTTACCACGGCCAAACAACCCACTTTTTGCGAATCCTTAAAATATCACAGATACTTTTTGGAACTATCTCTCTCAGCATTTGTGCATTTCCATTTTGGATGTTCAAATTTGTTTTCAGATCCAAACTTGAGTTTTCAATCTCCCATTTTTCTGGTAAACAAAAAAGATATAAGGCAAAAAAAAAAATGAAATTTAAACAGTTCATTTTTACAAAAAAAAAAATTCAAAATTCTTTTAGGCACTAAAAATGAACTCCATGGTTTTGTTAACCATGTTCTGGAAATTCCACTAGTACAGCCCCTAATAATAAAACTTGGTGGAATTTTATAGGAAAGGGACTTGTAACTGATCCTAACATGCTTTAAGTGTAATGGATAAGCATGCCAGGAACATGTTGAGGATGCAAGTGGACCTAATGAACCAAAATTTTCAAGGAGTAGAAAAAATTAAATTCTCAAGTGGTTGGACATTTACCAGGGCCAAACAACCCACTTTTTGCCTATCCTTAAAAAATCACAGATACTTTTTGGAACTATCTCTCTCAGCATTTGTACATTTCCATTTTGGTTGTTCAAATTTGTTTTTAGATCCAAACTTGAGTTTTCAGTCTCCCATTTTTCTGGTAAACAAAAAGGATATAAGGAAAAACAAAATGAAAAATTTTAGAGTTCATTTTTGTAAAAAAAAAATTTCAAAATTATTTCAGGCACTAAAAATGAACTCCAAGGTTTTGTTGTCCATGTTCTGGAAATTCCACTAGTACAACCCCTAATAATAATGCTTGGTGGAATTTTATAGGAAAGGGACTTGTAACTGATCCTAACATGCTTTAAGTGTGATGGATAAGCATGGCACAAACATGTTGAGGATGCAAGTGGTCCTTATGATCCAAAAATTTCAAGGAGTAGAAAAAAGTAAATTCTCAAGTGGTTGGATATTTACGAGGGCCAAACAATCCACTTTTTGCCTATCCTTAAAAAATTACAGATACTTTTTCGAACTATCTCTCTCAGCATTTGTGCATTTCCATTTTGGATCTTCAAATTTGTTTCCAAATCCACACTTGAGTTTTCACTTTCCCATTTTTCCCGTCAACAAAAATGATATAAGGCATAACAAAATGAAAATTTTAGTGTTCATGTATGCAAAAAAAAAATTTCAAAATTATTTTAGGCCCTAAAAATGAACTCCAACATTTTGTTATCCATGTTCTGGAAATTCCACTAGTACTGCCCCTAATAATAAAGCTTGGTGGAATTTTATAGGAAAGGGACTTGTAATTGATCCTAACATGCTTTAAATGTGATGGATAAGCAAGCCAGAAACATGTTGAGGATGCAAGTGGACCTAATGATCCAAAATTTTCAAGGAGTAGAAAAAATTAAATTCTCAAATGGTTGGATATTTACCAGGGCCAAACAACCCACTTTTTGCCTATCCTTAAAAATTCACAGATACTTTTTGGAACTATCTCTCTTAGCATTTGTGCATTTCCATTTTGGATGTTCAAATTTTTTTTTAGATCCAACCTTCAGTTTGCACTCTCCCATTTTTCTGGTAAAAAAAAAAAGATATAAGGCACAACAAAATGAAAAATTTCAGAGTTCATTTTTGCAAAAAAAAAATTTCAAAATTATTTCAAGCACTAAAAATGAACTCCAAGGTTTTGTTATCGATGATCTGGACATTCCACTAGTAGAACCCCTAAAAATAAAGCTTTGTGGAATTTTATAGGAAAGGGACTTGTAACCGATCCTAACATGCTTTAAGTGTGGTGGATAAGCATGCCACAAACATGTTGAGGATGCAAGTGGACCTAATGATCCTAAAATTTCAAGGAGTAGAAAAAATCAAATTCTCAAGTGGTTGGATATTTACGAGGGCCAAACAACCCACTTTTTGCCTATCTTTAAAAAATCACAGATAGTTTTTGGAACTATCTCTCTCAGCATTTGTGCATTTGTATTTTGGATCTTCAAATTTGTTTTCAAATCCAAACTTGAGTTTTCACTTTCCCATTTTGCCCGTAAACAAAAACGAAACAAGGCTTAACAAAATGAAAATTTTAGAGTTCATGTATGCAAAAAAAAAATTTCAAAATTATTTCAGGCACCAAAAATGAACTCCAATATTTTGTTATCCAGGTTTTGGAAATTCCACTAGTACAACCTCTAATAATAAAGTTTGGTGGAATTTTATAGGAAAGGGACTTGTAACTGATCCTAACCATGCTTTAAGTATGGTGGATATGCATGCCAGAAACATGTTTAGGATGCAAGTGGACCTAATGATCCAAATATTTCAAGGAGTAGCAAAAATCAAATTCTCCAGTGGTTGGATATTTACCAGGGCCAAACAACCCACTTTTTGCCAATCCTTAAAAATTCACAGATACTTTTTGGAACTATCTCTCTCAACATTTGTGCATTTCCATTTTGGATGTTCGAATTTGTTTTCAGATCCAAACTTGAGTTTTCACTCGCCCATTTTTCTGGTAAACAAAAAAGATATAAGGCATCACAAAATGAAAATTTTAGATTTCATTTTTGCAAAAAAAAAATTCAAAATTTTTTTAGGTACAAAAAAATGAACTCCAAGGGTTTGTTGTCCACGTTCTGGAAATTCCACTAGTACAACCCCTCATAATAAAGCATGGTGGAATTTTATAGGAAAGGGACTTGTAACTGTTCCTAACATGCTTTAAGTCTGGTGGATATGCATGCCAGAAAGAAGCTGATAATGCAAGTGGACCTAAGGATCCAAAAATTTCAAGGAGTAGAAAAAATCAAATTCTCAACTGGTTGGATATTTACAAGGGCCAAACAACCCACTCTTTGCCTGTCCTTAAAAAATCACAGATACTTTTTGGAACTATCTCTCTCAGCATTTGTGCATTTCCATTTTGGATGTTCAAATTTGTTTTCAGATCCAAACTTGAGTTTGCACTCTCCAATTTTTTTGGTAAACAAAAAACATATAACGCATAACAAAATTAAAAATTTTAGAGTATATTTGTGGAAAAAAAAAATTTCAAAATTATTTCAGACACTAAAGATGAACTCCTAGGTTTTGTTATCCATGTTCTGGAAGTTCCACTAGTACAACACCTAATAATAAAGCTTGGTGGAATTTTATAGGAAAGGGACTGGTAACTGATCCTAACATGCTTTAAGTGTGGTGGATATGCATGCCAGAAAAAAGTTGAGATTGCAAGTGGACCTAATGATCCAAAAATTTCATGGAGTACAAAAAATAAAATTCTCAAGTGGTTGGATATTTACCAGGGCCAAACAACCCACTTTTTGTCTATCCTTAAAAACGCACTGATACTTTTCTGAACTATCTCTCTGAAAATTTGTGCATTTCCATTTTGGATGTTCAAATTTGTTTTCAGATCCAAACTTCAGTTTGCACTCTTCCATTTTTTTCGTAAAAAAAAAGATATAAGGCACAACAAAATGAAAAATTTTAGAGTTCATTTTTGCAACAAAAAAATTTCAAAATTATTTCAGGCACTAAAAATGAACTCCAAGGTTTTGTTATCCATGATCTGGAAATTCCACTAGTACAACCCCTAATAATAAAGATTGGTGGAATTTTATTGGAAAGGGACTTGTAACTGATCCTAACATGCTTTAAGTGTGGTGGATAGGCATGCCAGAAACAAGTTGAGGATGCAAGTGAACCTAATGATCCAAAAATTTCAAGGAGTAGAAAAAATCAAATTCTCAAGTGGTTGGATATTTACCAGGGACAAACAATCCACTTTTTGCCATTCCTTTAAATAATCACAGATTCTTTTCTGAACTATCTCTTTTAGCATTTGTGCATTTCAATTTTGGATGTTCAAATTTGTTTTAAGATCCAAACTTGAGTTTTCACTATCCCATTGTTCTCGTAAACAAAAAAGATATAAGGCATAACAAAAAGAAAATTTTAGAGTTCATGTATGCAAAAAATAAATTTCAAAATTATTTCAGGCACTAAAAATGAACTCCCAGGTTTTGTTATCCAGGTTCTGAAAATCCCACTTGTACTGCCACTAATACTAAAGCTTGGTGGAATTTTATAGCAAAGGGACTTGTAACTAATCCTAACATGCTTTAAGTGTGATGGATAAGCATCCCAGAAACAAGTTGAGGATGCAAGTGGGCCTAATGATCCAAAATTTTCAAGGAGTAGAAAAAATCAAATTCTCAAGTGTTTGGATATTTACCAGGGCCAAACAACCCACTTTTTGCCTATCCTTAAAAAATCACAGATACTTTTTGGAACTATCTCTCTTAGCATTTGTGCATTTCCTTTTTGGATGTTCAAATTTGTTTTCAGATCCAAACTTGAGTTTGCACTCTCCCATTTTTCTGGTAAACAAAAAGATAAAAGGCATAACAAAAAGAAAAATTTAAGAGTTCATTTTTGCAAAAAAGAAATTTCAAAATTATTTCTGGCACTAAAAATGAACTCCTAGGTTTTTTTATCCATGTTCTGGAAATTCCATTAGTACAGCCCCTAATAATAAAGCTTGGTGGAATTTTATAAGAAAGGGACTTGTAACTGATCCTAACATGCTTTAAGTGTGGTGGATATGCATGCCAAAAACATGTTGAGGATGCAAGTGGACCTAATGATCAAAAAATTTCGAGTAGAAAACATCAAATTCTGAAGTGGTTGGATATTTACCTCGGCCAAACAACCCACTTTTTGCCAATCCTTAAAAAATCACAGATACTTTTTGAAACTATTTCTCTCAGCATTTGTGCATTTCCATTTTGGATGTTCAAATTTGTTTTCAAATCCAAACTTGAGTTTTTACTTTCCCATTTTTCTGGTAAACAAAAAAGATATAAGGCATAACAAAATGAAAATTTTAGAGTTCATTTTTGCTAAAAAAAAAATTTCAGAATTATTTTTGGCATTGAAAATGAACTCCAAGGTTTTGGTATCCAAGTTCTGGAAATTCCTCTAGTACAACCCCCAATAATAAAGCTTGGTGGAATGTTATAGGGAAGGGTCTTTTGTAATAGATCCTAACATGCTTTAAGTGTGATGGATAAGCATGCCAAAAACATGTTGAGGATGCAAGTGGACCTAATGATCAAAAAATTTCAAAGAGTAGAAAAAATCAAATTCTCAAGTGGTTGGATATTTACCATGGCCAAACAACCGACTTTTTGCCTATCCTTAAAAAATCACAAATACTTTTTCGAACTATCTCTCTCAGCATTTGTGCATTTCCATTTTGGATGTTCAAATTTGTTTTCAGATTCAAACTTGAGTTTGCACTGTCCCGTTTTTATGGTAAACAAAAAAGATATAAGGCATAACAAAATGAAAAAATTTAGGGTTCATTTTTGGAAAAAATAAATTTCAAAATTATTTCAGGCACTAAAAATGAACTCCAAGGGTTTGTTATCCATGTTCTAGAAATTCCACTAGTACAACCCCTAATAAAAAAGTTTGGTGGAATTTTATTAGAAAGGGACTTGTAACTGATCCTAACATGCTTTAGATGTGGTGGATATGCAAGCCAGAAACAAGTTGAGGATGCAAGTGGACCTAACGATCCAAAAATTTCAAGGAGTAGAAGAAATCAAATTCTCAAGTGGTTGGAAGTTTTAAAGGGCCAAACAACCCACTTTTTGCCTATCCTTAAAAAAACACTGTTACTTTTTGGAACTATCTCTCTCAGCATTTGGCATTTCCATTTTGGATGTTCAAATTTGTTTTTAGATCCAAACTTGAGTTTTCACTCTCCCATTTTTCTGGCAAACAAAAAATATATAAGGCATAACAAAATGAAAATTTTAGAGTTCATGTATGCAAAAAAAATTCCAAAATTTTTTCAGGCACTAAAAATGAACTCCAAGGTTTTGTTATCCATGTTCTGGAAATTCCACTAGTACAGCCCCTAATAATAAAGCTTGGTGGAAGTTTATAGGAAAGGGACTTGTAACTGATCCTAACATTCTTTAAGTGTGATGGATAAGCATGCCAGAAACATGTTGAGGATGAGAGTGGACCTATTGATCCAAAATTTTCAAGGAGTAGAAAAAATCATATTCTCAAGTGGTTGGATATTTACCTGGGCCAAACAACCAACTTTTTGCCTATCATTAAAAAATCATAGATAGTTTTTGGAACTATCTATCTCACCATTTTGGATGTTCAAATTTTTTTTCAGATCCAAACTTGAGTTTTCACTCTCCAATTTTTCTCGTAAATAAAAAAGATACAAGGCAAAATAAAATGAAAATATTAGAGTTCATGTCCGCAAAAAAAAATTTCAAAATTATTTCAGGCACTAAAAATGAACTCCAAGGTTTTGTTATCCAAGTTCTGGAAATGCCACTAGTACAACCCCTAATAATAAAGCTTGGTGGAATTTTATAGGAAAGAGACTAGTAACTGATCCTAACATGCTTTAAGTGTGGTGGATATGCATGCCAGAAACATGTTGACGATGCAAGTGGACCTAATGATCCAAAAATTTCAAGGAGTAGAAAAAATCAAATTCCCAAGTGGTTGGATATTTACCAGGGCCAAACAACCCACTTTTTTCCTATCCTTAAAACATCACAAATAGTTTTTGGAACTATCTGTCTCAACATTTGTGCATTTCCATTTTGGATGTTCAAATTTGTTTTCGGATCAAAACTTGTGTTTTCACTCTCCCATTTTTCTCGTAAACAAAAAAGATATATGGCATAACAAAATGAAAATATTAGAATTCTTGTATGCAAAAAAAAATTTCAAAATTATTTCATGCACTATAAATGAACTCCGAGGCTTTGTTATCCATGTTCTGGAAATTCCACTAGTACAGCCCCTAATAATAAAGCTTGGTGGAATTTTATACGAAAGGGACTTGTAACTGATCCTAACATGGTTTAAGTGTGGTGGATATGCATGCTAGAAACAAGTTGAGGATGCAAGTCGACCTAATGATCCAAAAATTTCAAGGAGTAGAAAAAATCAAATTCTCAAGTGGTTGGATATTTAACAGGGCCAAACAACCCACTTTTTGCCTATCCTAAAAAACTCACTGATACTTTTTTGAACTATCTCTCTCAAAATTTGTGCATTTCCATTTTGGATGTTCAAATTTGTTTTCTGATCCAAACTTGAGTTTGCACTCTCCCATTTTTCTGGTAAAAAATAAAAAGATAAAAGGCATAAAGGCATAACAAAATGTAAAATTTTAGAGTTCATTTTTGAAAAAAAAAATTTTCAAAATTATTTTAGGCACTGAAAATGAACTCCATGGCTTTGTTATCCATGTTCTTAAAATTTCACTAGTACAGCCCCTAATAATAAGCTAGGTGGAATTTTATAGGAAAGGGACTTGTGATCCTAACATGCTTTAAGTGTGGTGGATATGCATGCCAGAAACAAGTTGAGGATGCAAGTGGACCTAATGATCCAAAAATTTCGAGTAGAAAAAATCAAATTTTCAAGTGGTAGGATATTTACTAGGGCCAAACAACCCACTTTTTGCCTATCCTTAAAAAATCATTGATACATTTCTGAACTATCTCTCTCAACATTTGTGCATTTCCATTTTGGATGTTCAAATTTCTTTTCAAATCCAAACTTGAGTTTTCACTCTCCCATTTTTCTAGTAAACAAAAAAGTTATAAGTCATAACAAAATGGAAATTTTTGAGATCATTTTTGCAAAAAAAAAAAAATTACAGAATTATTTCAAGCACTAAAAATGAACTCCAAGGTTTTGTTATCCATGTTCTAGAAATTCCACTAGTTCAACCCTCAATAATAAAGCTTGGTGGAATTTTATAGGAAAGGGACTTGTAACTGATCGTAACAAGCTTTAAGTGTGATGGATAAGCAAGCCAGAAACATGTTGAGGAGGCAAGTGGACCTAATGATCCAAAATTTTCAAGGTGTGGAAAAAATTAAATTCTGAAATGGTTGGATATTTACGAGGGCCAAACAACCCACTTTTTGCCTATCCTTAAAAAACCACAGATACTTTTTGGAACTATCTCTCTCAGCATTTGTGCATTTCCACTTTGGAAGTTCAAATTTTTTTTCTGATCCAAACTTGAGTTTGCACTCTCCAATTTTTCTGGTAAACAAAAAAGATATAAGGCATAACAAAATGAAAAATTTTAGAGTTCATTTTTGCAAAAAAAAAAATTTCAAAATTATTTCAGGCACTAAAAATGAAATCCAAGGTTTTGTTATCCATGTTCTGGAAATTCCACTAGTACAGCTCCTAATAATAAAGCTTGGTGGAATTTTATAGGAAAGGGACTTGGAACAGATCCTAACATACTTTAAGTGTGGTGGATATGCATGCCAGAAACAAATTGAGGTTTCAAGTCGACCTAATGATCAAAAAATTTCATGGAATAAAAAAAATCAAATTCTCAAGTGGTTGGATATTTACCAGGGCCAAATAACCCATTTTTGCCTATCCTTAAAAAATCACAGATACTTTTCGGAACTATCTCTCTCAGCATTTGTGCATTTCCATTTTGGATGTTCAAATTTGTTTTCAGATCCAAACTTGAGTTTTCACTCTCCCATTTTTCTGGTAAACATAAAATCTATAAGGCATAACAAAACGAAAATTTTAGAGTTCATTTTTGCAAAAAAAAAAATTTCAGAATTATTCAGGCACTAAAAATGTACTCCAAGGATTTGTTATCCATGTTTTGGATATTCCACTAGTACAACCCCAACTAATAAAGCTTGGTGGAATTTTATAGGAAAGGGACTTGTAACTGATCCTAACATGCTTTAAGTGTGGTGGATATGCATGCCAGAAATTAGATGAGGATGCAAGTGGACCTAATGATCAGAAAATTTCAAGGAGGAGAAAACATCAAATTCTCAAGTGGATGGATATTTACAAGGGCCAAACAACCCATTTTTTGCCATTCCTAAAAAAATCACAGAAACATTTCTGAACTATCTCTTTCAGCATTTGTGCATTTCCATTTTGGATGTTCAAACTTGTTTTCAGATCCAAACTTGAGTTTTCACTCACCAATTTTTCTCGTAAACACAAAAGATATAAGGCATAAAAAAATAAAAATATTAGAATTCATGTATGGAAAAAAAATTCAAAATTATTTTAGGCACTAAAAATGAACTCCAAGGCTCTATTATCCATGTTTTGGAAATTCCACTAGTACAGCCCCTAATAATAAAGCTTTGTGGAATTTTATAGGAAAGGGACTTGTAACTGATCATAACATGCTTTAAGTGTGGTGGATATGGATGCGAGAAACAAATTGAGGATGCAAGTGGACCTAATGATCCAAAAATTTCGAGTAGAAAAAATCAAATTCTCAAGTGGTTGGATATTTACCATGGCCAAACAACCCACTTTTTGCCTATCCTTAAAAAATCACTGATACTTTTCTGAACTATCTCTCTCAACATTTGTGCATTTCCATTTTGGATGTTCAAATTTGTTTTCAGATCCAAACTTGAGTTTTCACTCTCCCATTTTTCTAGTAAACAAAAAAGCTATAAGGCATAACAAAATGAAAATTTTAGAGACAATTTTTGCAAAAAAAAAAAATTTCAGAATTATTTCAAGCACTAAAAATGAACTCCAAGGTTTTGTTATCCATGTTCTGGAAATTCTACTAGTTCAACCCCCAATAATAAAGCTGGGTGGAATTTTATAGGAAAGGGACTTGTACCTGATCCTAACAAGCTTTAAGTGTGATGGATAAGCAAGCCAGAAACATGTTGAGGATGCAAGTGGATCTAATGAACCAAAATTTTCAAGGAGTGGAAAAAATTAAATTCTCAAGTGGTTGGATATTTACGAGGGCCAAACAACCCACTTTTTGCCTATCCTTAAAAAATCACAGATACTTTTTGGAACTATCTCTCTCAGCATTTGTGCATTTCCATTTTGGAAGTTCAAATTTGTTTTCTGATCCAAACTTCAGTTTGCACTCTCCCATTTTTCTTGTAAACAAAAAAGATATAAGGCATAACAAAATGAAAAATTTTAGAGTTCATTTTTCTAAAAAAAAAAATTTCAAAATTATTTCACGCACTAAAAATGAAATCCAAGGTTTTGTTATCCATGTTCTGGAAATTCCACTAGTACAGCTCCTAATAATAAAGCTTGGTGGAATTTTATAGGAAAAGGACTTGTAACAGATCCTCACATACTTTAAGTGTGGTGCATATGCATGCCAGAAACAAGTTGAGGTGGCAAGTCCACCTAATGATCCAAAAATTTCATGGAGCAAAAAAAATCAAATTCTCAAGTGGTTGGATATTTACCAGGGCCAAACAACCCATTTTTGCCTATCCTTAAAAAATCACAGATACTTTTCGGAACTATCTCTCTCAGCATTTGTGCATTTCCATTTTGGATGTTCAAATTTGTTTTCAGATCCAAACTTGAGTTTTCACTCTCCCATTTTTCTGGTTAACATAAAATCTATAAGGCATAACAAAATTAAAATTTTAGAGTTCATTTTTTCAAAAAAAAAAATTTCAGAATTATTCAGGCACTAAAAATGTACTCCAAGGTTTTGTTATCCATGTTCTGGAAATTCCACTAATACAGCCCCTAATAATAAAGATTGGTGGAATTTTATAGGAAAGGGACTTGTAACTGATCCTAACATGCTTTAAGTGTGATGGATAAGCTTGCCAGAAACATGTTGAGGATGCAAGTGGACCTAATGATCCAAACTTTTCAAGGAGTAGAAAAAATTAAATTCTCAAGTGGTTGGATATTTACCAGGGCCAAACAACCCACTTTTTGCCTATCCTTAAAAAATCACAGATAGTTTTTGGAACTATCTCTCTCAGCATTTGTGCATATCCATTTTGGATGTTCAAATTTGTTTTCAGATCCAAACTTGAGTTTTCACTCTCCCATTTTTCTCGTAAACAAAAATGATATAAGGCAAAACAAAATGAAAATGTTAGAGTTCATGAATGAAAAAAAAATTTCAAAATTATTTCAGGTACTAAAAATGAACTCCAAGGTTTTGTTATCCAGTTTCTGGAAATTCCACTAGTACAGCCTCTAATAATAAGGCTTGGTGGAATTTTATAGGAAAGGGACTTGTAATTGATCCTAACATGCTTTAAGTGTGGTGGATATGCATGCCAGAAATTAGATGAGGATGCAAGAGGACCTAATGATCAGAAAATTTCAAGGAGTAGAAAACATCAAATTCTCAAGTGCTTGGATATTTACAAGGGCCAAACAACCCACTTTTTGCCATTCCTAAAAAAATCACAGATACTTTTCTGAACTATCTCTTTCTGCATTTGTACATTTCCATTTTGGATGTTCAAATTTGTTTTCAGATCCAAACTTGAGTTTTCACTCTCCAATGTTTCTCGTAAACACAAAAGATATAAGGCATAACAAAATAAAAATATTAGAATTCATGTATGGAACAAAAAAATTCAAAATTATTTCAGGCACTAAAAATGAACTCCAAGGCTCTGTTATCCATGTATTGGAAATTCCACTAGTACAACCTCTAATAATAAAGCTTGGTGGAATTTTATAGGAAAGGGACTTGTAACTGATCATAACATGCTTTAAGTGTGGTGGATATGCATGCCAAAAACATGTTGAGGATGCAAGTGGACCTAATGATCCAAAAATTATAAGGAGTTGCAAAAATCAAATTCTCAAGTGGTTGGATATTTTCCAGGGCCCAACAACCCACTTTTTTCCTATCCCTAAAAATTCACTGATACTTTTTGGAACTATTTCTCTCAACATTTGTGCATTTCCATTTTGGATGTTCGAATTTTTTTTCAGATCCAAACTACAGTTTACACTCTCCCATTTTCCTGGTAAACAACAAAGATATAAGGCATAACAAAATAAAAATTTTAGAGTTAATGTATGCAAAAAACAAAATTGAAAATTATTTCAGGCACTAAAAATGAACTCCAAGGTTTTGTTATCCATGTTCTGGAAATTCCACTAGTACAGCCCCTAATAATAAAGCTTGGTGGAATTTTATAGGAAAAGGACTTGTAACTGATCCTAACATGCTTTAAGTGTGGTGGATATGAATGCCAAAAACATGTTGAGGATGCAAGTGGACCTAATGATCCAAAAATTTCATGGAGCAGAAAAAATCAAATTCTCAAGTGGTTGTATATTTATAAGGGCCAAAAAACCCACTTTTTGCCTATCCTTAAAAAATCACAGATACTTTTTGTAACAATCTCTCTCAGCATTTGTGCATTTCCATTTTGGATGTTCAAATTTGTTTTCAGATCCAAACTTGAGTTTTCATTCGCCCATTTTTTGGGTAAACAAAAAAGATAAAAGGCATAACAAAATGAAAATTTTAGAGATTCTTTTTGCAAAAAAAAAAAAAATTCGGAATTATTTCAGGCACTAAAAATGAACTCCTAGTTTTTTTTATCCATGTTCTGGAAATTCCACTAGTACAACCCCAAACAATAAGTCTTGGTGGAATTTTATTGGAAAAGGACTTGTAATTGATCCTAACATGCTTAAAGTGTGATGGATAAGCATGCCAAAAACATGTTGAGGATGCCAGTGGACCTAATGATCCAAAAATTTCAAAGAGTAGAAAAAATCAAATTCTCAAGTGGTTGGATATTTACCAGGTCCAAACAACCCACTTTTTGCCTATCCTTAAAAAAACATAGATACCTTTTGGAGCTATCTCTCTAAGCATTTGTGCATTTCTATTTTGGATGTTCAAATTTGTTTTCAGATACAAACTTGAGTTTTCACTCTCCCATTTTTCTCGTAAACAAAAAAGATATAAGGCAATAACAAAATGAAAATTTTAGAGTTCATGAATGCAAAAAAAATTTTCAGAATTATTTTAGGCACTAAAAATGAACTCCAACGTTTTGTTATCCATGTTCAGGAAATTCCACTTGTACAACCCCTAATAATAAAGCCTGGTGGAATTTTATAGGAAAGGGACTTGTAACTGATCCTAACATGCTTTAAGTGAGATGGATATGCATGCCAGAAACATGTTGAGGATGCAAGTGGACCTAATGATCCAAAAATTACAATGTGTAGCAAAAATCAAATTCTCAAGTGGTTGGATATTAACTAGGGCCCAACAACCCACTTTTTGCCTATCCTTAAAAATTCACAAATACTTTTGGGAACTATCTCGCTCAACATTTGTGCATTTCCATTTTGGATGTTCGAATTTTTTTTCAGAGTCAAACTTGAGTTTTCACTCTCCCATTTTTTTGGAAAACAAAAAAGATATAAGGCATAACAAAATAAAAATTTTTGAGTTCATGTATGCAAAAAAACAAATTCAAAATTATTTCAGGTACTAAAAATGAACTCCAAGGTTTTGTTATCCATATTCTGGAAATTTCACTAGTACAGCCCCTAATAATAAAGCTTCGTGGAATTTTATAGGAAAGGGACTTGTAACTGATCCTAACATGCTTTAAGTATGGTGGATATGCATGCCAGAAACAAGTTGAGGATGCAAGTGGACCTAATGATCCAAAAATTTCAAGGACTAGAAAAAATAAAATTCTCAAGTGGTTGGATATTTACGAGGGCCAAACAACCCACTTTTTGCCTATCCTTAAAAAATCACAGATACTTTTTGGAACTATCTCTCTCAGCATTTCTGCATTTCCATTTTGGATGTTCAAATTTTTTTTCTGATCCAAACTTGAGTTTTCACTCTCCCATTTTTCTGGTAAACAAAAAA
This sequence comes from Aristolochia californica, assembly GCF_029961685.1. Taxonomy (NCBI): domain Eukaryota; kingdom Viridiplantae; phylum Streptophyta; class Magnoliopsida; order Piperales; family Aristolochiaceae; genus Aristolochia; species Aristolochia californica. The sequence continues at coordinate 11,947,052 of NW_027181771.1, forward strand.
GATATAAAGCATAACAAAATGAAAAATTTTAGAGTTCATTTTTGCAAAATAAAATTTTCAAAATTATTTCAGGCACTAAAGATGAACTCCAAGGTTTTGTTATCCATGTTCTGGAAATTCCACTAGTATAGCACCTAATAATAAAGCTTGGTGGAATTTTATAGGAAAGGGACTGGAAACTGATCCTAACATGCTTTAAGTGTGGGGGATATGCATGCCAAAAACATGTTGAGGATGCAAGTGGACCTAATGATCCAAAAATTTCAAGGTGTACAAAAAATAAAATTCTCAAGTGGTTGGATATTTAGCAGGGCCAAATAACCCACTTTTTGCCTATCCTTAAAAACTCACTGATACATTTCTGAACTATCTCTCTCAAAATTTGTGCTTTTCCATTTTGGATGTTCAAATTTGTTTTCAGATCCAAACTTCAGTTTGCACTCTCTCATTTTTCTGGTAAAAAAAAAGATATAAGGCACAACAAAATGAAAAATTTTAGAGATCATTTTTGCAAAAAAAAAATTTCAAAATTATTTCAGGCACTAAAAATGAACTCCAAGGTTTTGTTATCCATGATCTGGAATTTCTGCTAGAAGAGCCCCTAATAATAAAGCTTGGTGGAATTTTATAGGAAAGGGACTTGTAACTGATCCTAACATGCTTTAAGTGTGATGGATAAGCTTGCCAGAAACATGTTGAGGATGCAAGTGGACCTAATGATCCAAAAATTTCACGGAGTAGAAAAAATCAAATTCTCAAGTGTTTGGATATTAACCAGGGCCAAACAACCCACTTTTTGCCTATCCTTAAAAAATCTAAGATACTTTTTGGAACTATCTCTCTAAGCATTTGTGCATTTCCATTTTGGATGTTCAAATTTGTTTTCAGATCCAAACTTGAGTTTGCACTCTCCCATTTTTCTCGTAAACAAAAAAGATAAAAGGCATAACAAAATGAAAAATTTTAGAGTTTATTTTTGCAAAAAAAAAATTTCAAAATTATTTTTGGTAGTAAAAATGAACTCCAAGCTTTTTTTATTCATGTTCTGGAAATTCCATTAGTACAACCCCTAATAATAAACCTTGGTGGAATTTTATAGGAAAGGGACTTGTAATTGATCCTAACATGCTTTAAGTGTGGTGGATATGCATGCCAAAAACATGTTGAGGATGCAAGTGGACCTAATGATTAGAAAATTTCAAGGGGTAGAAAAAATCAAATTCTCAAGTGGTTAGATATTTAGCAAGGCCAAACACCAACTTTTTGCCTATCCTTAAAAAATCACAGATACTTTTTGAAACTATCTCTCTTAGCATTTGTGCATTTCCATGTTGGATTTTCAAATTTGTTTTCAGATCCAAAATTGAGTTTGCACTCTCCCATTTTTTTGGTAAACAAAAAAGATATAATGCATAACAAAATCAAAAATTTTAGAGGACATTTTTGCAAAAAAAAAATTTCTACATTATTTCAGGCACTAAAAATGAACTCCAAGGTTTTGTTATCCATGTTCTGGAAATTCCACTAGTACAGCCCCTAATAATAAAGCTTGGTGGAATTTTATAGGAAAGGGACTTGTAACTGATCCTAACATGCTTTAAGTGTGATGGATAAGCATGCTAGAAACATGTTGAGGAAGTAAGAAGACCTAATGATCCAAAAATTTCAAGGAGTAGAAAAAATCAAATTCGGAAGTGGTTGGATATTTACCAGGGCCAAACAACCCACTTTTTCCCTATCCTTAAAAAATCATAGATACTTTTTGGAACTATCTCTCTCAGCTTTTGTGCATTTCCATTTTGAATGTTCAAATTTGTTTTCAAATCCAAACTTGAGTTTTCACTCTCCCATTTTTCTCGTAAACAAAAAAGACATAAGGGCATAAAAAAATGAAAATTTTAGAGTTCATGTATGCAAAAAAAAAAATTTCAAAATTTTTTCAGGCACTAAAAATGAACTCCAAGGTTTTGTTGTCCATGTTCTGGAAATTCCATTAGTACAGCCCCTAATAATAAAGCTTGGTGAAATTTTATAGGAAAGGGACATGTAACAGATCCTAACATGTTTTAAGTGTGGTGGATATGCAAGCGATAAACATGTTGAGGATGCAAGTGGACCTAATGATCCAAAAATTTCAAGAAGTAGAAAAAATCAAATTCTCAAGTGGTTGAATATTTACTAGGGCTAAACAACCCACTTTTTGCCTATCCTTAAAAAAATCACAGATACTTTTTAGAACTATCTCTCTCAGCATTTGTGCATTTCTATTTTGGATGTTCAAATTTCTTTTCATATACAAACTTGAGTTTTCACTCTCCCATTTTTCTCGTAAACAAAAAAGATAGAAGGCATAACAAAATTAAAATTTTAGAGTTCATGTATGCAAAAAAAAGGTTTCAAAATTATTTCATGCACTAAAAATAAACTCCAATGTTTTGTTATCCATGTTCTGGACATTCCACTAGTAGAGCCCCTAATAATAAAGCTTAGTGGAATTTTATAGGAAAGGGACTTGAAACTGATCCTAACATGCTTTAAGTGTGGTGGATATGCATGCCAGAAACATGTTGAGGATGCAAGTGGAGCTAATGATCCAAAAATTTTAAGGAGTAGCAAAAACCAAATTCTCAAGTGGTTGGATATTTACCAGGGCCAAACAACCCACTTTTTGCCTATCCTTAAAAATTCACATATACTTTTTGGAACTATCTCTATCAACATTTGTGCATTTCCATTTTGGATGTTCGAATTTTTTTTCAGATCCAAACTTGTGTTTTCACTCTCCCATTTTTCTGGTAAACAAAAAAGATATATGGCATAATGAAAAAAAATTTTAGAGTTCATGTATGCAAAAAAAAAAAATTCAAAATTATTTTAGGCACTAAAAATGAACACCAAGATTTTGTTATCCATGTTCTGGAAATTCCACTAGTATAGCCCCTAATAATAAAGCTTGGAGGAATATTATAGGAAAGGGACCTGTAACTGATCCAAACATGCTTTAAGTGTGGTGGATATGCATGCCTGAAACAAGCTAATGATCCAAAAATTTCAAGAAGTAGAAAAAATCAAATTCTCAAGTGGTTGGATATTTACCAGTGCCAAAGAACCCACTTTCTACCTATCCTTAAAAAATCACAGATACTTTTTGGAACTATTTCTCTCAGCATTTGTGCATTTCCATTTTGGCTATTCGAATTTGTTTTCAGATCCAAACGTGAGTTTTCACTCGCCCATTTTTCGGGTAATCATAAAATATATTAGGCATAACAAAATGAAAATTTTAGAGTACATTTTTGCCAAAAAAAAAAAATTCAGAATTATTTCAGGCACTAAAAATGAACTCCAAGTTTTTGTTATCCATGTTCTGGAAATTCTACTAGTATAGCCCCTAATAATAAAGCTTGGTGGAATTTTATAGGAAATGGACCTGTAACTGATCCTAACATGCTTTAAGTGTGATGGATAAGCAAGCCAGAAACATGTTGAGGATGCAATTGGAACTAATGATCCAAAAATTTCAAAGAGTAGAAAAAATCAAATTCTCAAGTGGTTGGATATTTACCAAGGCCAAACAACCCACTTTTTGCCTATCCTTAAAAAATCACAGATAGTTTTTGGAACTATCACTCTCAGCATTTGTGCATTTCCATTTTGATGTTCAAATTTGTTTTTCGATCAAAACATGAGTTTTCACTCTCCCATTTTTCTAGTAAACAAAAAAGATATAAGGCAAAACAAAATGAAAATATTAGAGTTCATATATGCAAAAAAAAATTTCAAAATTATTTCAGGCACTAAAAATGAACTCCAAGGTTTTGTTATCCATGTTCTGCAAATTCCACTAGTACAACCCCTAATAATAAAGCTCGGTGGAATTTTGTAGAAAGGGACTTGTAACTGATCCTAACATGCTTTAAGTGTGGTGGATATGTATGCCAGAAACATGTTGAGGATGCAAGTGGACCAAATGATCTAAAACTTTCAAGGAGTAGATAAAATCAAATTCTCAAGTGGTTGGATATTTTCCAGGGCCAAACAACCCACTTTTTGCCTATCCTTAAAAATTCATAGATACTTTTTGGAACTATCTCTCTCAACATTTTTGCATTTCTATTTTGGTTGTTCGGATTTTTTTTCATATCCAAACATGAGTTTTCACTCTCCCATTTTTCTCGTAAACAAAAAAGATATAAGGCATAACAAAATATAAATGTTAGAGTTCATGTATGTAAAAAAAAAAAATTCAAAATTATTTCAGGCACTAAAAATGTACTCGAAGGTTTTGTTATCCATGTTCTGGAAATTCCACTAGTACAACCCCTAATAATAAAGCTTGGTGGAATTTTATAGGAAAGGGACTTGTAACTGATCCTAGCATGCTTTAAGTGTGGTGGATATGCATGCCAGAAACAAGTAGAGGATGCAAGTGCACCTAATGATCCAAAATTTTCAAGGAGTAGAAAAAATCAAATTCTCAAGTGGCTGGATAATTTACCAGGGCCAAATACCCCACTTTTTGCCTATCCTTAAAAAATCACAGATACTTTTTGGAACTTTTTCTCTCTGCATTTGTACATTTCCATTTTGGATGTTCAAATTTGTTTTCAGATCCAAACTTGAGTTTTCACTCTCCCATTTTTCAGGTAAACAAAAAAGGCATAAGGCATAACAAAATGAAAAATTTTGAGTTCATTTTTGCAAAAAAAAAAAATTTCAGAATTATTTCAGGCACTAAAAATGAACTCCAAGGTTTTGTTATCCATGTCCTCGAAATTCCACTAGTACAGCCCCTAATAATAAAGCTTGGTGGAATTTTATAGGAAAGGGACTTGTAACTGATCCTAACATGCTTTAAGTGTGATGGATAGGCATGCCAGAAACATGTTGGGGATGCAAGTGGACCTAACTATCCAAAAATTTCAAGGAGTAGAAAAAATCAAATTATCAAGTGGTTGGCTATTTACCAGGGCCAAGCTTCGTGGAATTTTATAGGAAATTGACTTGTAACTGATACTAACATGCTTTAAGTGTGGTGGATATGCATGCCAGAAACAAGTTGAGGATGCAAGTGGACCTAATGATCAGAAAATTTCATGGAGTAGAAAACATAAAATTGTCAAGTGGTTGGATATTTACCAGGGCCAAACAACCCACTTTTTGCCATTCCTAAAAAAATCACAGATACTTTTCTGAACTATCTCTTTCAGCATTTGCGCATTTCCATTTTGGATGTTCAAATTTGTTTTCAGATCCAAACTTGAGTTTTCACTCTCCCATTTTTTTCGTAAACACAAAAGATATAAGGCATAACAAAATAAAAATATTAGAATTCATGTATGGAAAAAAAACATTCAAAATTATTTCAGGCACTAAAAATGAACTCCAAGGCTTTGTTGTCCATGTTCTGGAAATTCCACTAGTACAACCCCTAGTAATAAAGCTTGTTGGAATTTTATAGGAAAGGGACTTGTAACTGATCATAACATGCTTTAAGTGTGGTGGATATGCATGCCAGAAACATGTTTAGGATGCAACTGGACCAAATGATCCAAAAATTACAAGGAGTTGCAAAAATCAAATTCTCAAGTGGTTCGATATTTTCCAGGGCCCAACAACCCACTTTTTGCCTATCCTTAAAAATTCACGGATACTTTTTGGAACCATTTCTCTCAACATTTGTGGATTTCCATTTTGGTTGTTCGAATTTTTTTTCAGATCCAAACTTGAGTTTTCACTGTCCCATTTTCCTAGTAAACAACAAAGAAATCAGGCATAACAAAATAAAAATATTAGAGTTCATGAATGCAAAAAAAAAAAAATTCAAAATTATTTCAGGCACTAAAAATGAGCTCCAAGGTTTTGTTATCCCTGTTCTGGAAATTCCACTAGTTTAGGCCCTAATAATAAAGCTTGGTGGAATTTTATAGGAAAGGGACTCGTAACTGATCCTAACATGGTTTAAGTGTGGTGGATATGCATGCCAGAAACAAGTTGAGGATGCAAGTGGACCTAATGATCCAAAAATTTCAAGGAGCAGAAAAAATCGAATTCTCAAGTGGTTGTATATTTACCAGGGCCAAACAACCCACTTTTTGCATATCCTTAAAAAATCACAGATACTTTTTGTAACAATCTCTCTCAATATTTGTGCATTTCCATTTTGGATGTTCAAATTTGTTTTCATATCCAAACTTGAGTTTTCATTCGCCAATTTTTTGGGTAAACAAAAAAGATATAAGGCATAAAAAATGAAAATTTTAGAGATCATTTTTGCAAAAAAAAAAATTCAGAATTATTTCAGGCACTAAAAATGTACTCCAAGTTTTTTTATACATGTTCTGGAAATTCCACTAGTACAACCCGTAATAATAAAGCTTGGTGGAATTTTATAAGAAAGCGACTTGTAACTGATCCTAACATGCTTTAAGTGTGATGGATAAGCATGCCAGAAACATGTTGAGGATGCAAGTGGACCTAATGATCCAAAAATTTCAAGGAGTAGAAAAAATCAAATTCTCAAGTGCTTGGATATTTACCAGGGCCAAACAACCCACTTTTTGCCTATCCTTAAAAAATCACAGATACTTTTTTGAACTATCTCTCTAAGCATTTGTCCATTTCAATTTTGGAAGTTCAAATTTGTTTTCAGATACAAACTTGAGTTTTCACTCTCCCATTTTTCTCGTAAACAAAAAAGATATAAGGCATCGCAAAATGAAAATTTTAGAGTTCATGTTTGCAAAAAAAAATTTCAGAATTCTTTTAGGCACTAAAAATGAACTCCAAGGTTTTGTTATCAATGTTCTGGAAATTCCACTTGTACAACCCCTAATAATAAAGCCTGATGGAATTTTATAGGAAAGGGACTTGTAACTGATCCTAACATGCTTTAAGTGTAATGGATAAGCTTGCCAGAAACATGTTGAGGATGCAAGTGGACCTAATGATCAAAAAATTTCATGGAGTAGAAAAAATCAAATTTTCAAGTGGTTGGATATTTACCAGGGCCAAACAACCCACTTTTTGCCTATCCTTAAAAAATCACTGAAACTTTTTGGAACTTACTCTCTCAGTATTTGTGCATTTCCATTTTGGATGTTCAAATTTCTTTTCAGATCAAAACTTGACTTTTCACTCTCCCATTTTTCTCGTAAACAAAAAAGATATAAGGCATAACAAAATGAAAATACTACAATTGATGTATGCAAAAAAAAATTTCAAAATTATTTCAGGCACTAAATATGAACTCCAAGGCTTTGTTATCCATGTTCTGGAAATTCCACTAGTACAAACCCTAATAATAAAGCTTGGTGGAATTTTAGCGGAAAGGGACTTGTAACTGATTGTAACAGGCTTTAAGTGTGGTGGATATACATGCCAGAAACATGTTGAGGTTGCAAGTGGTAGAAAAAATCAAATTCTCAAGTGGTTGGATATTTACCAAGGCCAAACAACCCACTTTTTGCCTATCCTTAAAAAATCACAGATACTTTTTAAAACTATCTCTCTTAGCATTTGTGCATTTCCATTTTGGATTTTCAAATTTGTTTTCAGATCCAAACTTGAGTTTGTTCTCTCCCATTTTTCTGGCAAACAAAAAAGATACAAGGCATAACAAAATGAAAATTTTAGAGTTCATTTTTGCAGAAGAAAAAATTCAAAATATTTCAGGCACTAAAAATGAACTCCAATGTTTTGTTATCCATGTTCTAGAAATTCCTCCAGTACAGCCCCTAATAATAAAGCTTGGTGGAATTTTATAGGAAAGGGACTTGTAACTGATCCTAACGTGCTTTAAGAGTGATGGATAAGCATGCCAGAACTATGTTGAGGATGCAAGTAGACCTAATGATCAAAAAATTTCATGGAGTAGAAAAAATCAAATTCTCAAGTGGTTGGATATTTACCAGGGCCAAACAATCCAGTTATTGCCTATCCTTAAAAAATCACAGATACTTTTTGGAACTATCTCTCTCAGGATTTGTGAATTTCCATTTTGGATGTTGAAATTTGTTTTCAGATCCAAACTTGAGTTTGCACTCTCCCATTTTTCTGGTAAACAAAAAAGATAAAGGGCATAACAAAATGAAAACTTTTAGAGTTCATTTTTTCAAAAAAAAAATTTCAAAATTATTTCAGGCACTAAAAATGAACTCCAAGGTTTTGTTATCCATGTTCTGGAAATTCCACAAGTACAGCCTCTAAGAATAAAGCTTGGAGGAATTTTATAGGAAAGGGACTTGTAACTGATCCTAACATGCTTTAAATGGGATGGATAAGCATGCCAGAAACATGTTGCGGATGCAAGTGGACCTAATTATCCAAAAATTTCAAGGAGTAGAAAAATCAAATTCGCAAGTGGTTGGATATTTACCAGGGCCAAACAACCCACTTTTTCCCTATCCTTAAAAAATCACAGATACTTTTTGGAACTATCTCACTTAGCATTCGTGCATTTCCATTTTGGATGTTCAAATTTGTTTTCAGATCCAAACTTGAGTTTGCACTCTCCCATTTTTCTCGTAAACAAAAAAGATATATGGCAAAAAAATATGAAAAATTTTAGAGTTCAATTTTGCAAAAAAAAATTTCAGAATTATTTCAGGCACTAAAAATGAACTCCAAGGTTTTGTTATCCATGTTCTGGAAATTCCACTAGTACAGCCCCTAATAATAAAGCTTGGTGGAATTTTATAGGAAAGGGACTTGTAACTCATCCTAACATGCGCATTCCAGAAACATGTTGAGGATGCAAGTGGACCTAATGATCCAAAATTTTCAAGGAGTAGAAAAAATAAAATTCTCAAGTGGTTGGATATTTACCTGGGCCAAACAACCCACTTTTGCCTATCCTTAAAACATCACAGATACTTTTTGGAACTATCTCTCTCAGCATTTGTTCATTTCCATTTTGGATGTTTAATATTTTTTTTCAAATCCAAACTTGAGTTTTCCCTCTCCCATTTTTCTCGTAAACAAAAAGGATATTAGGCATAACAAAATGAAAATTTTAGAGTTCATATATGCAAAATAAAAATTTCAAAATTATTTCAGGCACTTAAAATGAACTCCAAGGTTTTGTTATCCATGTTCTGGAAATTCCACTAGTACAGGCCCTAATAATGAGCTTGGTGGAATTTTATAGGAAAAGGACTTCTTACTGATGCTAACATGCTTTAAGTGTGGTGGATATGCATGCCAGAAACAGGTTGAGGATGCAAGTTGACCTAATGATCGAAAATTTTCAAGGAGTAGAAAAAATCAAATTCTCAAGTGGTTGGATATTTACGAGGGCCAAACAACCCACTTTTTGCCACTCCTTAAAAATCACAGATACTTTTTGGAACTATCTCTCTCAGCATTTGTGCATATCCATTTTGGATGTTCAAATATGTTTTCAGATCCAAACTTGAGTTTTCACTCTCCCATTTTTCTGGTGAACAAAAAAAATATAAGGCATAACAAAATGAAAATTTTAGAGTTAATTTTTTCAAAAAAAAACATTTCAAAATTATTCCAGGCACTAAAAATGAACTCCAAGGTTTTGTTATCCATGTTCTGGAAATTGCACTAGTACAGCCCCTAAAAATAAAGCTTGGTGGAATTTTATAGGAAAGGGACTTGTAACTGATCCTAACATGCTTTAAGTGTGGTGGATAAGCATGCCAGAAACATGTTGAGGATGGAAGTGGACCTAATGTTCCAAAAATTTCAAGGAGTAGAAAAAATCAAATTCTCAAGTGGTTGGATATTTACCAAGGCCAAACAACCAACTTTTTGCCTATCCTTAAAAAATCACAGATAGTTTTTGGAACTATCTCTCTCAGCATTTGTGTATTTCCATTTTGGATGTTCAAATTTGTTTTCAGATACAAACTTGAGTTTTCACTCTCCCATTTTTCTCGTAAACAAAAAAGATATAAGGCATAACAAAATGAAAATTTTAGAGTTCATGTATGCAAAAAAAAAAATTCAACATTATTTCATGTGCTTAAAATGAACTAAAATATTTTGTTAGCCATGTTCTTGAAATTCCACTAGTACAACTCCTAATAATAAGCTTGGTGGAATTTTATAGGAAAGGGACTTGTAACTGATCCTAACATGCTTTAAGTGTGGTGGATATGCATGCCAGAAACATGTCGAGGATGCATGTGGACCTAATGATCCAAAAATTTCAAGGAGTAGAAAAAATAAAATTCTCAAGTGGTTGGATATTTACGAGGGCCAAACAACCCACTTTTTGCCTCTCCTTAAAAATCACAGATACTTTTTGGAGCAATCTCTATCGGCATTTGTGCATAACCATTTTGGATGTTCAAATTTGTTTTCAGATCCAAAGTTGAGTTTTCATTCTCCCATTTTTCTCGTAAACAAAAAAGATATAAGGTATAACAAAATGAAAATTTTAGAGTTCATGTATTTAAAACAAAAATTTCAAAATTATTTCAGGCACTAAAAATGAACTCCATGGTTTTGTATCCATGTTCTTGAAATTCCACTAGTACAACCCGTAATAATAAGCTTGGTGGAGTTTTATAGGAAAGGAACTTGTAACTGATCGTAAGATGCTTTAAGTGTGGTGGATAAGCATGCCAGAAACATGTCGAGGATGCAAGTGCACCTAATGATCCAAAAATTTCAAGGAGTAGAAAAAATCAAATTCTCAAGTGGTAGGATATTTACCTGGGCCAAACAACCCACTTTTTGCCAATCCTTATAAATCACAGATACTTTTTGGAACTATCTCTCTCAGAATTTGTGCATTTCCATTTTGGATGTTCAAATTTGTTTTCAGATCCAAACTTGAGTTTTCACTCTCCCATTTTTCTCGTAAACAAAAAAGATATAAGGCATAACAAAATGAAAATTTTAGAGTTCATGTATGCAAAAAAAAAAATTCAAAATTATTTCAGGCACTAAAAATGAACTCCAAGGTTTTGTTATCCATGTTCTGGAAATTCCACTAGTACAACCCCTAATAATAAGCTTGGTGAAATTTTATAGGAAAGGGACTTGTAACTAATCCTAACATGCTTTAAGTATGGTGGATATGCATGCTAGAAACATGTTTAGGATACAAGTAGACCTAATGATCCAAAAATATCAAGGAGTAGAAAAAATAAAATTCTCAAGTGGTTGGATATTTTACCAGGGCCAAACAACCCAATTTTTGCCTATCCTTAAAATTCATAGATACTTTTTGGGACTATCTCTCTTAGCATTTGTGCATTTCCATTTTGGATGTTCAAATTTGTTTTGAGATCCAAACTTGAGTTTTCGCTCTCCCATTTTTCTCGTAAACAAAAAAGATATAAGGCATAAAAGAATGAAAATTTTAGAGTTCATGTATGCAAAAAAAAAATTTCAAAATTATTTCAAGCGCTAAAAATGAACTCCATGGTTTTGTTATCCATGTTCTGGAAATTCCACTAGTACAACCCCTAATAATAATGCTTGGTGGAATTTTATAAGAAAGAGACTTGTAACTGATCCTAACTTGCTTTAAGTGTGGTGGATAAGCATGCCAGAAACATGTTCAAGATACAAGTGGACCTAATGATCCAAAAATTTCAAGGTGTAGAAAAAATAAAATTCTCAAGTGGTTGGATATTTACCAGGGCCAAACAACCCACTTTTTGTCTATCCTTAAAAAATCAAAGATACTTTTTGGAACTGTCTCACTCAGCATTTGTGCATTGCCATTTTGGATATTCAAATTTGTTTTCAGATCCAAACTTCAGTTTTCACTCTCCTTTTTTTCTCGTTCACAAAAAAGATAAAAGGCATAACAAAATGAAAATTTTTGAGTTCATGTATATAAAAAAAAAAAATTCAAAATTATTTCAGGCACTAAAAATGAACTCCAAGGTTTTGTTTTCCATGTTTATGAAATTCCACTAGTACAACCCCTAATAATAAAGCTTGGTGGAATTTTATAGGAAAGGGACTAGTAACTGATCCTAACATGCTTTACTTGTGGTGGATATGCATGCCAGAAACAAGTTGAGGATGCAAGTGGACCTCATGATCCAAAAATTTCAATGAGTAGAAAAAATCAAATTCTCAAGTGGTTGCATATTTACCAGGGCCAAACAACCCACTTTTTGCCTTTCCTTAAAAAATCACAAATACTTTTTGGAACTATCTCTCTCAGCATTTGTGCATTTCCATTTTGGAAGTTCAAATTTGTTTTCTGATCCAAACTTGAGTTTTCACTCCCCCATTTTTCTCGTAAACAAAAAGCATAAATGGCATAACAAAATGAAAATTTTATGGTTCATGTATTAAAAAAAATTTCAAAATTACTTCAGGCGCTAAAAATCAATTCCAAGGTTTTGTTATCCATGTTTTGGAAATTCCACTAGTACAGCCCCTAATAATAAAGATTCGTGAAATTTTATAGGAAAGGGACTTGTAAATGATCCTAACATGCTTTAAGTGTGGTGGATAAGCATGCCAAAAACATGTTGAGATGCAAGTGGACCTAATGATCCAAAAATTTCAAGGAGTCGAAAAAATCAAATTCTCAAGTGGTTGGATATTTACCAGGGCCAAACAATCCACTTTTTGCCTATCCTTAAAAAATCACAGATACTTTTTGGAACTATCTCTCTCAGCATTTGTGCATTTCCATTTTGGATGTCCAAATTTGTTTTCAGATGCAAACCTGAGGTTTCACTCTCCCATTTTTCTCGAAAACAAAAAAGGTATAAGGCATAACAAAATGAAAATTTTAGAGTTGATGAATGCAAAAAAAAAATTGCAAAATTATTTTAGGCACTAAAAATGAACTCCAGGGTTTTGTTATCCATGTTCTGGAAATTCTACTAGTACAGCCCCTAATAATAAAGCTTGGTGGAATTTTATAGGAAAGGGACTCGTGACTGATCCTAACATGCTTTAAGTGTGGTGGATAAGCATGCCAGAAACATGTTGAGGATGCAAGTGGACCTAATGATCCAAAAATTTCAAGGAGTAGAAAAAATAAAATTCTCAAGTGCTTGGATTTTTACCAAGGCCAAACAACCCACTTTTTGCCTAACCTTAAAAAATCACAGATACTTTTTGGAACTATCTCTCTCAGCATTTGTGCATTTCCATTTTGGATGTTCAAATTTGTTCTCAGATACAAACTTGAGTTTTCTCTCTCCCATTTTTCTCGTAAACAAAAAAGATATAAGGAATAACAAAATGAAAATTTTAGAGTTCATGTATGCAAAAAAAAAAAATTTCAAAATTATTTCAGGCACTTAAAATAAACTCCATAGTTTTGTTATCCATGTTTTTGAAATTCCACTATTACAGCCCCTAATAATAAGCTTGGTGAAATTTTATAGGAATGCGACTTGTAACTGATCGTAACATGCTTTAAGTGTCGTGGATATGCGTGCCAGAAACATGTTGAGGATGCAAGTGGATCTAATGATCCAAAAATTTCAAGGTGTAGAAGAAATCAAATTCTCAAGTGGCTAGATATTTACCAGGGCCAAACAACCCACTTTTTGCTTAACCTTAAAAAATCGCAGATACTTTTTGGAACTATCTCTCTCAGCATTTGTGCATTTCCATTTTGGATGTTCAAATTTGTTTTCAGATCCAAACTTGAGTTTTCACTTTCCCATTTTTCTTGTAAACAAAAAAGATATAAGGCATAACAAAATGATAATTTTAGAGTTCACGTTTGGAAAAATAAATTTCAAAATTATTTCAGGCACTAAAAATGAACTCCAAGGTTCTGTTATCCATGTTCTGCAAATTCCACTAGAACAACCCTTAATAATAAGCTTGGTGGAATTTTATAGGAAAGGGACTTGTAACTGATCCTAGCATACTTTATGTGTGGTGGATATGCATCCTAGAAACATGTTGAGGATGCAAGTGGACCTAATGATCCAAAAATTTCAAGGAGTAGAAAAAATCAAATTCTCAAGTGGGTTGATATTTACCAGGGCCAAACTACCCACTTTTCGCCTATCGTTAAAAAATCACAGAAACTTTTTGGAACTATCTATCTCAGCATTTGTGCATTTCCATTTTGATGTTCAAATTTGTTTTCAGATCAAAACTTGATTTTTCAATCTCCCATTTTTCTCGTAAACCAAAAAGATATAAGGCATAACAAAATGAAAATTTAAGAGTTCACGTATGCAAAAAAAAAAAAAATTCAAAATTATTTCAGGCACTAAAAATGAACTCCAAGGTTTTGTTATCCATGTTCTGGAAATTCCACTAGTACAACCCCTAATAATAAGCTTGGTGGAATTTTATAGGAAAGGGACTTGTAACTGATCCTAACATGCTTTAAGTGTGGTGGATATACATACGAGAAATATGTTGAGGATGCAAGTGGACCTAATGGTCCAAAAATTTCAAGCAGTAGAAAAAATCAAATTCTCAAGTGGTTGGATATTTACCAGAGCCAAACAACACACTTTTTACCTATCCTTAAAAAATCACAGATACTTTTTGGAACTATCTCTTTTCAGCATTTGTGCATTTCCATTTTGGATGTTCAAATTTGTTTTCAGACCCAAACTTGACTTTTCACTCTCCCATTTTTCTCGTAAACAATAAAGATATAAGGAATAACAAAATGAAAATTTTAGAGTTCATGTATGCAAAAAAAAAAATTCAAAATTATTTCATGCACTAAAAATGAACCCCAAGGTTTTGTTTTCCGTGTTCTGGAAATTCCACTAGTACAACCCCTAATAATAAGCTTAGTGGAATTTTTTAGGAAAGGGACTTGTAACTGATCGTAACATGCTTTAAGTGTCATGGATATGCGTGCCAGAAACATATTGAGGATGCAAGTGGATCCAATGATCCAAAAATTTCAAGGTGTAGAAGAAATCAAATTCTCAAGTGGCCAGATATTTACCAGGGCCAAACAACCCACTTTTTGCTTAACCTGAAAAAATCGCAGATACTTTTTGGAACTATCTCTCTCAGCATTTGTGCATTTCCATTTTGGATGTTCAAATTTGTTTTCAGATCCAAACTTGAGTTTTCACTTTCCCATTTTTCTCGTAAACAAAAAAGATATAAGGCATAACAAAATGAAAATTTTAGAGTTCACGTTTGGAAAAATAAATTTCAAAATTATTTCAGGCACTAAAAATGAACTCCAAGGTTCTGTTATCCATGTTCTGCAAATTCCACTAGAACAACCCTTAATAATAAGCTTGGTGGAATTTTATAGGAAAGGGACTTGTAACTGATCCTAGCATACTTTAAGTGTGGTGGATATGCATCCCAGAAACATGTTGAGGATGCAAGTGGACCTAATGATCCAAAAATTTCAAGGAGTAGAAAAAATCAAATTCTCAAGTAGGTTGATATTTACCAGGGCCAAACTACCCACTTTTCGCCTATCGTTAAAAAATCACAGAAACTTTTTGGAACTATCTCTCTCAGCATTTGTGCATTTCCATTTTGACGTTCAAATTTGTTTTCAGATCAAAACTTGATTTTTCAATCTCCCATTTTTCTCGTAAACCAAAAAGATATAAGGCATAACAAAATGAAAATTTAAGAGTTCACGTATGCAAAAAAAAAAAAATCAAAATTATTTCAGGCACTAAAAATAAACTCCAAGGTTTTGTTATCCATGTTCTGGAAATTCCACTAGTACAACCCCTAATAATAAGCTTGGTGGAATTTTATAGGAATGGGACTTGTAACTGATCCTAACATGCTTTAAGTGTGGTGGATATGCATTGCAGAAACATGTTGAGGATGCAAGTTGACCTAATGATCCAAAAATTTCAAGGAGTAGAAAAAATCAAATTCTCAAGTCGTTGGATATTTACCAAGGCCAAACAACCCAATTTTGGCCTATCCTTAAAAAATCACAGATTCTTTTTGGAACTATCTCTCTCAGCATTTGTGCATTTCTATTTTGGATGATCAAATTTATTTTCAGATCCAAATTGGAGTTTTCACTCTCCCATTTTTCTCGTAAACAATAAAGATATAAGGAATAACAAAATGAAAATTTTAGAGTTCATGTATGCAAAAAGAAAATTTCAAAATTATTTCAGGTACTAAAAATGAACTCCTAGGTTTTGTTATCCATGTTCTAAAAAGTCCACTAGTACAGCCCCTAATAATAAGCTTGGTGGAATTTCATAGGAAAGGGACTTGTTACTGATCCTAACATGCTTTAAGTGTGGTGCATTTTCATGCCAGAAACATGTTGAGGATGCAACTAGACCTATTGATCCAAAAATTTCAAGGAGTAGAAAAAATAAAATTCTCAAGTGGTTGATATTTACCAGGGCCAAACAACCCACATTTTGCCTATCCTTAAAAAATCACAGTTACTTTTTGGAACTATCTCTCTCAGCATTTGTTCATTGCCATTTTGGATGTTCAAATTTGTTTTTTCAGATCCAAACTTGAGTTTTCACTCTCCCATTTTTCTCGTAAACAAAAAAGATACAAGGCATAACAAAATGAACATTTTAGAGTTCATGTATGCAAAAAAAAAATTTCAAAGTTATTTCAGGTTCTAAAAATGAACTCCAAGGTTTTGTTATCCATGTCCTAGAAATTCCACTAGTACAACCCCTAATAATAAGCTTGGTGGAATTTTATAGGAAAGGGACTTGTAACTAATCCTAACATGCTTTCAGTGTGGTGGATATGCATGCCAGAAACAAGTCGAGGATGCAAGTGGACCTAATGATCCCAAAATCTCAAGGAGTAGAAAAAATAAATTCTCAAGTGGTAGGATATTTACTAGGGCCAAACAACCCACTTTTTGCTTATCCTTAGAAATCACTGATACTTTTTGGAACCATCACTCTCAACATTTGTGCATTTCCATTTTGGATGTTCAAATTTGTTTTCAGATCCAAACTTGAGTTTTCACTCTCCCATTTTTCTCGTAAACAAAAAAGATATAAGGAATAACAAAATGAAAATTTTAGATCTCATGTATGCAAAAAAAAAATTTCAAAATTATTTCAGGCTCTAAAAATGAACTCCAAGGTTTTTTTTATCCATGTTCTAGAAATTCCACTAGTACAACCACTAATAATAAAGCTTGGTGGAATTTTATAAGAAAGGGATCTGTAACTGATCCTAACATGCTTTAAGTGTGGTGGATATGCATGCCAGAAACAAGTTGATGATGCAAGTGGACCTAATTATCCAAAAATTTCAAGGAGTAGAAAAAATCAAATTCTCAAGTGGTTGGATATTTACCAGGGCCAAACAACCCAGTTTTTGCCTATCTTTAAAAATCACAGATACTTTTTGGAACTATCTCTCTCAACATTTGTGCATTTCCATTTTAGATGTTCAACTTTGTTTTCAGATCCAAACTTGAGTTTTCACTCTCCCATTTTTCTCGTAAACAAAAAAGATATAAGGAATAACAAAATTGAAATTTTAGAACTCATGTATGCAAAAAAAAAATTTCAAAATTATTTCAGGCCCTAAAAATAAGCTCCAAGGTTTTGCTATCCATGTTCTTGAAATTCTACTAGTACAACCCCTAATAATAAGGCTTGGTGGAATTTTATAGGAAAGGGACTTGTAACTGATCCTAACATGCTTTCAGTGTGGTGGATATGCATGCCAGAAACAAGTTGAGGATGCAAATGGACCTAATGATCCAAAAATTTCAAGGAGTAGAAAAAATCAAATTCTCAAGTGGTTGGATATTTACCAGGGCCAAACAACCCACTTTTTGCCTATCCATAAAAAATGACAAATACTTTTTGGAACTATCTCTCTCAGCATTTGTGCATTTCCATTTTAGATGTTCAAATTTGTTTTTAGATCCAAACTTGAGTTTTCACTCTCCCATTTTTCTCATAAACAAAAAAGATATAAGGCATAACAAAATGAAAATTTTAGAGTTCATGTATGCAAAAAAAAAAATTAAAAATTATTTCAGGCACTAAAAATGAACTCCAAGGTTTTGTTATCCATGTTCTGGAAATTTCACTAGTACAGCCCCTAATAATAAGCTTGGTGGAATTTTATAGGAAAGGGACTTGTAACTGATCCTAAGATGCTTTAAGTGTGGTGGATATGCATGCCAGAAACATGTCGAGGATGCAAGTGGACCTAATGATCCAAAAATTTCAAGGAGTAGAAAAAATAAAATTCTCATGTGGTTGGATATTTACCAGGGCCAAACAACCCACTTTTTGCCTTTCCTTAAAAATCACAGATACTTTGTGGAACTATCTCTCTCAGCATTTGTGCATTTCCATTTTGGATGTTCAAATTTGTTTTTAGATCCAAACTTGAGTTTTCACTCTCCCATTTTTCTCGTAAACAAAAAAGATATAAGGAATAACAAAATGAAAATTTTCGAGCTCATGTATGCAAAAACAAAATTTCAAAATTATTTCAGGCACTAAAAATGAAGTCCATGGTTTCGTTATCCATGTTGTGGAAATTCCACTAGTACAGCCCCTAATAATAAGCTTGGTGGAATATTATAGGAAAGGGACTTGTAACTAATCCTAACATGCTTTAAGTGTGGTGGATATGCATGGCGAAAACATGTTGAGGATGCAAGTGGACCTAATGATCCAAAAATTTCAAGGTGTAGAAGAAATCAAATTCTCAAGTGGTTGGATATTTACTAGGGCCAAACAAACCACTTTTTACCTATCCTTAAAAAATCGCAGATACTTTTTGGAACTTTCTCTCTTAGCATTTTTGCATTTCCATTTTGGTTGTTCAAATTTGTTTTCAGATCCAAACTTGAGTTTTCACTCTCCCATTTTTCTCGTAAACAAAGAAAATATAAGGCATAAGAAAATGAAAATTTTAGAGCTTATGTTTGCAAAAAAAAAATTTCAAAATTATTTCAGGCACTAAAAAGGAACTCAAGGTTTTGTCATCCATGTTCTAAAAATTCCACTAGTACAGCCCCTAATAATAAGCTTGGTGGAATTTTATAGGAAAGGGACTTGTAACTTATCCTAACATGCTTTAAGTGTGGTGGATATGGATGCAAGAAACATGTTGAGGATGCAAGTGGACCTAATAATCCAAAATTTTCAAGGTGTAGAAGAAATCAAATTCTCAAGTAGTTGGATATTTACCCGGCCCAAACAACCCACTTTTTGCCTATCCTTATAAAATCGCAGATACTTTTTGGAACCATCTATCACAACATTTGTGCATTTCCATTTTGGATGTTCAAATTTGTTTTCAGATCCAAACTTGAGTTTTCACTCTGCCATTTTTCTCGTAAACAAAAAAGCTATGAGGCATAACAAAATGAAAATTTTAGAGTTCATGTATGCAAAAATGAAATTTCAAAATTATTTCACGCACAAAAAATGAACCCCAAGGTTATGTTATCCATGTTCAGGAAATTCTACTAGTACGGCCCCTAATAATAAGCTTGGTGGAATTTTATATGAAAGGGACTTGTAACTGATCCTAACAAGCTTTAAGTGTGGTGGATATGCATGCCAGAAACATGTTGAAGATGCAACTGGACCTAATGATCAAATTCTCAAGAGGTTGGATATTTACCACGTCCATACAACCCACTTTTTGCCTATACTTAAAAAATCATAGATACTGTTCGGAACTATCTCTCTCAGCATTTGTACACTTCCATTTTGGATGTTCAAATTTGTTTTCAGATCCAAACTTGATTTTTCAATCTCCCATTTTTCTCGTAAACAAAAAAGATATAAGGCATAACAAAATGAAAATTTTAGAGTTCACGTATGCAAAAAAAAAAAAAACTTCAAAATTATTTCAGGCACTAAAAATGAACTCCAAGCTTTTGTTATCCATGTTCTAGAAATTCCACTAGTACAGCCCCTAATAATTAGCTTGGTGGAATTTTATAGCAAAGGGACTTGTAACAGATCCAAACATGCTTTAAGTGTGGTGCATATGCATACAAGAAACATGTTGAGGATGCAAGTGGACCTAATGATCCAAAAATTTCGAGTAGAAAAAATCAAATTCTCAAGTGGTTGGATATTTACCAGGGCCAAACAACCCAATTTTTGCCTATCCTTAAAAAATCACAGATACTTTTTCAACTATCTCTCTCAGCATTTGTGCATTTCCATTTTGGATGTTCAAATTTGTTTTCAGATCAAAACTTGAGTTTTCACTCTCCCATTTTTCTCGTAAACAAAAACGTTATAAGGCATAGCAAAATGTAAATTTTAGAGTTCATGTATGCAAAAAAAAAAAAAATTCAAAACTATTTCAGGCACTAAAAATGAACTCCAAGGTTTTGTTATCCAAGTTCTGGAAAATCCACTAGTACAACCCCTATTAATAAGCTTGGTGAAATTTTATAGGAACAGGACTTGTAACTGATCCTCACATGCTTTAAGTGTGGTGGATATGCATGCCAGAAACATGTTGAGGATGCAAGTGGACCTAATGATCCAAAAATTTCAAGGAGTAGAAAAAATCAAATTCTCAAGTGGTTGGATATTTACCAGGGTCAAACAACCCACTTTTTCCTATCCTTAAAAAATCACAGATACTTTTTGGAACTATCTTTCTCAGCATTTGCGCATTACCATTTTGGGTGTTCAAATTTGTTTTCAGATCCAAACTTGAGTTTTCACTCTCCCATTTTTCTCGTAAACAAAAAAAGATATAAGGCATAACGAAGTGAAAATTTCAGAGTTCATGTTTACAAAAAAAATATTCAAAATTATTTCAGGCACTAAAAATGAACTCCAAGGTTTTGTTATCCATGTTCTGAAAATTCCACTAGTACAACCCCTATTAATGAGCTTGGAGGAATTTTATAGGAAAAGGACTTGTAACAGATCCTCACATGTTTTAAGTGTGGTGGATATGCATGCCAGAAACATGTTGAGGATGCAAGTGGAACTAATGATCCAAAAATTTTAAGGAGTAGAAAAAATCAAATTCTCAAGTGGTTGGATATTTACGAGGGCCAAACAACGCACTTTTTGCCTATCCTTAAAAAATCACAGATACTTTTTGGAACTATCTCTCTCAGCATTGGTGCATTTCCATTTTGGATGTTCAAATTTGTTTTCAAATCCAAACTTGAGTTTTCACTCTCCCATTTTTCTCGTAAACAAAAAAGATATAAGGCCTAAGAAAATGAAAATTTTACAGTTCATGTATGCAAAAAAAAAAATTTCAAAATTATTTTAGGCACTAAAAATGAACTCCAAGGTTTTGTTATCCATGTTTTGGAAATTCCACTAGTACAGCCCCTAATAATAAGCTTGGTGGAATTTTATAGGAAAGGGACTTGTAATTGATCCTAACATGCTTTAAGTGTGGTGGATATGCATGCCTGAAACATGTTGAGAATGCAAGTGGACCTATTGATCCAAAAATTTCAAGGACTAGAAAAAATCAAATTCCCAAGTGGCTGGATATCTACCAGGGCCAAACAACCCACTTTTTGCCTATCCTTAAAAAATCACAGATACTTTTTGGAACTATCTCTCTCAGCATTTGTGCATTTCCATTTTGGATGTTCAAATTTGTTTTAAGATCCAAACTTGAGTTTTCACTCTCCCAGTTTTATCGTAAACAAAAAAGATATAAGGCATAACAAAATGAAAATTTTATAGTTCATGTATGCAAACAAAAAAATTTCAAAATTATTTCAGGTTCTAAAAATGAACTCCAATGTTTTGTTATCCAAGTTTTGCAAAATTCCACAAGTACAGCCCCTAATAATAAGCTTGGTGGAATTTTATAGGAAAGGGACTTGTAACTGATCCTCATATGCTTTAAGTGTGGTGGATATGCATTCAAGAAACATGTTGAGGACGCAATTGGACCTAATGATCCAAAAATTTCAATGAGTAGAAAAAATCAGATTCTCAAGTTGTTAGATATTTACCAAGGTTAAACAAACCACTTTTTGCCTATCCTTAAAAATCACAGATACTTTTTGGAACTATCTCTCTCAGCATTTGTGCATTTCCATTTTGGACGTTCAAATTTGTTTTCAGATCCAAACTTGAGTTTTCAGTCTCCCAATTTTCTTGAAAACAAAAAAGATATAAGGCATAACAAAATGAAAATTTTAGAGTTCATGTATGCAAAAAAAAACTTTCAAAATTATTTCAGGCACTAAAAATGAACTCCAAGGTTTTGTTATCCACGTTCTGGAAATTCCACTAGTATAGCCCCTAATAATAAAGCTTGGTCGAATTTTATAGGAAAGGGACTTGGAACTGATCTTAACATGCTTTAAGTGTGGTGGATATGCATGCTAGAAACATTTTGAGGATGCAAGTGACCTAAGGATCCAAAAATTTCAAGGAGTAGAAAAAATAAAATTCTCAAGTGGTTGGATATTTACGAGGGCCAAACAACCCACTTTTTGCCTATCCTTAAAAAATCACAGATACTTTTTGGAACTATCTCTCTCAACATTTGTGCATTTCCATTTTGGATGTTCAAATTTGTTTTCAGATCCAAACTTGAGTTTTCACTCTCCCATTTTTCTCGTAAACCAAAAAGATATAAGGCATAACAAAATGTAAATTTCATAGTTCATGTATGCAAAAAAAAAATTTTTCAAAACTATTTCAGGCACTAAAAATGAACTCCAAGGTTTTGTTATCCATGTTCTGGAAATTCCACTAGTACAGCCCCTAATAATAAGCTTGGTGGAATTTTATAGGAAAGGGACCTCTAACTGATCCTAACATGCTTTAAGAGTGGAGTATATGCATGCCAGAAACATTTTGAAGATGCAAGTGCACCAAATGGTCCAAAAAATTCAAGGAGTAGAAAAAAAAATTGTCAAGTGTTTGGATATTTACGAGGCCAAACAATCCTCTTTTTACCTATCCTTAAAAAATCATAGATACTTTTTGGAACTATATCTCTCAGCATTTGTGCATTTCCATTTTGGATGTTCAAATTTGTTTTCAGATCCAAACTTGAGTTTTCACTCTCCCATTTTTCCTGTAAACAAAAAAGATATGAGGCATAACAAAATGAAAATTTTAGAGTTCATGTATGCAACAAAAAAATTTCAAAATTATTTCAGGCACTAAAAATGAACCCCAAGGTTTTGTTAGCCATGTTTTGGAAATTCCACTAGTACAACCCCGAACAATAAGCTTGGTGGAATTTTATAGGAAAGGGACCATTAACTGATCCTAACATGCTTTAAGTGTGGTGGATTTGCATGCCAGAAACATGTTGAGGATGCAAGTGGACCTAATCATCAAAAAATTTCATGAAGTAGAAAAAATCAAATTCTCAAGATGTTGGATATTTACTCGGGCCAAGCAACCCACTTTTCGCCAATCCTTAAAAAATCACAGATACTTTTTGGAACTATCTCTCTCAGCATTTGTGCATTTCTATTTTGGATGTTCAAATTTGTTTTCAGATGCAAACTCGAGGCTTCACTCTCCGATTTTTCTCGTAAAAAAAAAAACATATAACGCATAACAAAATGAAAATTTTAGAGTTCATGTATGCAAAAAAAAAATTCAAAATTATTTGACGCACTAAAAATGAACCCCAAGGTTTTGTTATCCATGTTCTAGAAATTCCACTAGTACAGCCCACAATAATAAGCTTGGTGAATTTTTTTAAGAAACGGACTTGTAACTGATCCTAACATGCTTTAAGTGTGGTGGATATGCATGCCAGAAACATGTTGAGGATGCAAGTGGACCAATTGATCCAAAAATTTTAAGGAGTAGAAAAAATCAATTTCTCAAGTGGTTGGATATTTACCAGGGCCATACAACCCACTTTTTGCCTATCCTTAAAAAATCACAGATACTTTTTGGAACTATCTCTCTCAGGATTTGTGCATTACCATTTTGGGTGTTCAAATTTTTTTCAGATCCAAACTTGAGTTTTCACTCTCCCATTTTTTCTCGAAAACAAAAAAGATATAAGGCATAACAAAGTGAAAATTTTAGAGTTCATGTTTACAAAAAACGAATATCAAAATTATTTTAGGCACTAAAAATAAAATCCAAGGTTTTGTTATCCTTGTTCTGGAAATTCCATTAGTACAGCCCCTATTAATAAGCTTGGTGGAATTTTATAGGAAAAGGACTTGTAACTGATCCTCACTTGCTTTAAGTGTGGTGGATATGCATGCCAGAAACATGTTGAGGATGCAAGTGGACCTAATGATCCAAAAATTTCAAGGAGTAGAAAAAATCAAATTCTCAAGTGGTTGGATATTTACCAGGGTCAAACAACCCACTTTTTCCTAACCTTAAAAAATCACAGATACTTTTTGGAACTATCTTTCTCAGCATTTGCGCATTACTATTTTGGGTGTTCAAATTTGTTTTCAGATCCAAACTTGAGTTTTCACTCTCCCATTTTTTTCGTAAAGAAAAAAAGATATAAGGCATAACAAAGTGAAAATTTTAGAGTTCATGTTTACAAAAAAAAAATTCAAAATTATTTCAGGCACTAAAAATGAACTCCAAGGTTTTGTTACCCATGTTCTAAAAATTCCACTAGTACAACCCCTATTAATAAGCTTGGAGGAATTTTATAGGAAAGGGACTTGTAACAGATCCTCACATGCTTTTAGTGAGGTGGATATGCATGCCAGAAAAATGTTGAGGATGCAACTGGACCTAATGATCCAAAAATTTCGAGTAGAAAAAATCAAATTCTCAAGTGGTTGGATATTTACCAGGGCCAAACAACGCACTTTTTGCCTATCCTTAAAAAATCACAGATACTTTTTGGAACTATCTCTCTCAGCATTTGTGCATTTCCATTTTGGATGTTCAAATTTGTTTTAAGATCCAAACTTGAGTTCTCACTCTCCCAGTATTCTCGTAAACAAAATAGATATAAGGCAAAACAAAATGAAAATTTTATAGTTCGTGTATGCAAACAAAAAAATATCTAAATTATTTCAGGTTCTAAAAATGAACTCCGATGTTTTGTTATCCAAGTTTTGCAAAATTCCACTAGTACAGCCCCTAATAATTAGCTTGGTGGAATTTTATAGGAAAGGGACTTGTAACTGATCCTCATATGCTTTAAGTGTTGTGGATATGCATTCAAGAAACATGTTGAGGACGCAATAGGACCTAATGATCCAAAAATTTCAAGGAGTAGAAAAAATCAAAATCTCAAGTTGTTAGATATTTACCAGGGCTAAACAACCCACATTTTGCTTATCCTTAAAAATTACAGATACTTTTTGGAACTATCTCTCTCAGCATTTGTGCGTTTCCATTTTGGACGTTCAAATTTGTTTTCAGATCCAAACTTGAGTTTTCAGTCTCCCAATTTTCTTGAAAACAAAAAAGATATAAGGCATAACAAAATGAAAATTTTAGAGTTCATGTATGCAAAAAAAACTTTCAAAATTATTTCAGGCACTAAAAATGAACTCCAAGGTTTTATTATCCACGTTCTGGAAATTACACTAGTATAGCCCCTAATAATAAAGCTTGGTCGAATTTTATAGGAAAGGGACTTGGAACTGATCCTAACATGCTTTAAATGTGGTGGATATGCATGCTAGAAACATTTTGAGGATGCAAGTGGACCTAATGATCCAAAAATTTCAAGGAGTAGAAAAAATAAAATTCTCAAGTGGTTGGATATTTACGAGGGCCAAACAACCCACTTTTTGCCTATCCTTAAAAAATCACAGATACTTTTTGGAACTATCTCTCTCAACATTTGTGCATTTCCATTTGGGATGTTCAAATTGGTTTTCAGATCCAAACTTGAGTTTTCACTCTCCCATTTTACTCGTAAACAAAAAAGATATAAGGCTTAACAAAATGTAAATTTTAGAGGTCATGTATGCAAAAAAAAAAATTTCAAAACTATTTAAGGCACTAAAAATGAACTCCAAGGTTTTGTTATCCATGTTTTGGAAATTCCACTAGTACAACCCCTAATAATAAGCTTGGTGGAATTTTATAGGAAAGGGACTTGTAATTGATCCTAACATGCTTTAAGAGTGGTGGATATGCATGCCTGAAACATGTTCAGAATGCAAGTGAACCTATTGATCCAAAAATTTCAAGGAGCAGAAAAAATCTAATTCCCAGGTGGCTGGATATTTACCAGGGCCAAACAACCCACTTTTTGCCTATCCTTAAAAAATCACAGATACTTTTTGGAACTATCTCTCTCAGCATTTGTGCATTTCCATTTTGGATGTTCAAATTTGTTTTAAGATCCAAACTTGAGTTTTCACTCTCCCAGTTTTCTCGTAAACAAAAAAGATATAAGGCATAACAAAATGAAAATTTTATAGTTCATGTATGCAAACAAAAAAATTTCAAAATTATTTCAGGTTCTAAAAATGAACTCCAATGTTTTGTTATCCAAGTTTTGCAAAATTCCACTAGTACATCCCCTAATAATAAGCTTGGTGGAATTTTATAGGAAAGGGACTTGTAACTGATCCTCATATGCTTTAAGTGTGGTGGATATCCATTCAAGAAACATGTTGAGGACGCAATAGGACCTAATGATCCAAAAAGTTCAAGGAGTAGAAAAAATCAAATTCTCAAGTTGTTAGATATTTACCAGGGCTAAACAACCCACATTTTGCCTATCCTTAAAAATCACAGATACTTTTTGGAACTATCTCTCTCAGCATTTGTGCATTTCCATTTTGGACGTTCAAATTTGTTTTCAGATCCAAACTTGAGTTTTCACTCTCCCAATTTTCTTGAAAATAAAAAAGATATTAGGCATAACAAAATGAAAATTTTAGAGTTCATGTATGCAAAAAAAAACTTTCAAAATTATTTCAGGCACTAAAAATGAACTCCAAGGTTTTATTATCCACGTTCTGGAAATTCCACTAGTATAGCCCCTAATAATAAAGCTTGGTCGAATTTTATAGGAAAGGGACTTGGAACTGATCCTAACATGCTTTAAGTGTGGTGGATATGCATGCTAGAAACATTTTGAGGATGCAAGTGGACCTAATGATCCAAAAATTTCAAGGAGTAGAAAAAATAAAATTCTCAAGTGGTTGGATATTTACGAGGGCCAAACAACCCATTTTTTGCCTATCCTTAAAAAATCACAGATACTTTTTGGAACTATCTCTCTCAACATTTGTGCATTTCCATTTTGGATGTTCAAATTTGTTTTCAGATCCAAACTTGAGTTTTCACTCTCCCATTTTTCTAGGAAACAAAAAAGATATAAGGCATAACAAAATGTAAATTTCAGAGTTCATGTATGCAAAAAAAAATTTTCAAAACTATTTCAGGCACTAAAAATGAACTCCAAGGTTTTGTTATCCATAATCTAAAAATTCCACTAGTACTGCCCCTAATAATAAGCTTGTTGGAATTTTATAGGAAAGGGACTTCTAACTGATCATAACATGCTTTAAGTGAGGAGGATATGCATGCCAAAAACATTTTGAGGATGCAAGTCACCTAATGGTCCAAAAATTTCAAGGAGTAGAAAAAATAAAATTGTCAAGTGGTTGGATATTTACGAAGGCCAAAAAATCCTCTTTTTACATATCCTTAAAAAATCATAGATACATTTTGGAACTATATTGCTCAGCATTTGTGCATTTCCATTTTGGATGTTCAAATTTGTTTTCAGATCCAAACTTGAGTTTTCACTCTCCCATTTTTCATGTAAACAAAAAAGATATAAGGCATAACAAAATGAAAATTTTAGAGTTCATGTATGCAAAAAAAAAATTTCAAAATTATTTCAGGCACTAAAAATGAACCCCAAGGTTTTGTTAGCCATGTTCTGGAAATTCCACTAGTACAACCCCGAACAAAAAGCTTGGTGGAATTTTATAGGAAAGGGACTTGTAACTGATCCTAACATGCTTTAAGTGTGGTGGATTTGCATGCCAGAAACATGTTGAGGATGCAAGTGGACCTAATGATCCAAAAATTTCATGAAGTAGAAAAAATCAAATTCTCAAGTTGTTGGATATTTACTCGGGCCAAGCAACCCACTTTTGGCCAATCCTTAAAAAATGACAGATACTTTTTGGAACTATCTCTCTCAGCATTTGTGCATTTCTATTTTGGATGTTCAAATTTGTTTTCAGATCCAAACTTGAGGTTTCACTCTCCGATTTTTCTCGTAAAAAAAGAAAACATATAACGCATAACAAAATGAAAATTTTAGAGTTGATGTATGCAAAAAAAAAAAATTCAAATTATTTCACGCACTAAAAATGAACCCCAAGGTTTTATTATCCATGTTCTGGAAATTCCACTAGTACAGCCCCTAATAATAAGCTTGGTGGAATTTTTTAAGAAAGGGACTTGTAACTGATCCTAACATGCTTTAAGTGTGGTGGATATCCATGCCAGAAATATGTTGAGGATGCAAGTGGACCTATTGATCCAAAAATTTTAAGGAGTAGAAAAAATCAAATTCTCAAGTGGTTGGATATTTACGAGGGCCAAACAACCCACTTTTTGCATATCCTTAAAAAATCACAGATACTTTTTAGAACTATCTCTCTCAGCATTTGTGCATTATCATTTTGGGTGTTCAAATTTGGTTTCACATCCAAACTTGAGTTTTCACTCTCCCATTTTTCTCGAAAAAAAAAAGATATAAGGCATAACAAAGTGAAAATTTTATAGTTCAAGTATGTAAACAAAAAAATTTCAAAATTATTTCAGGTTCTAAAACTGAACTCCAATGTTTTGTTATCCATGTTTTGCAAAATTCCACTAGTACAGCCCCTAATAATAAGCTTGGTAGAATTTTATAGGAAAGGGACTTCTAACTGATCCTCATATGCTTTAAGTGTGGTGGATATGCATTCAAGAAACATGTTGAGGACGCAATTGGACCTAATGATCCAAAAATTTCAAGGAGTAGAAAAAATCAAATTCTCAAGTTGTTAGATATTTACCAGGGCTAAACAACCCACTTTTTGCCTATCCTTAAAAATCACAGATAGTTTTTGGAACTATCTCTCTCAGCATTTGTGCATTTCCATTTTGGACGTTCAAATTTGTTTTCAGATCCAAACTTGAGTTTTCAGTCTCCCAATTTTCTTGAAAACAAAAAAGATATAAGGCATAACAAAATGAAAATTTTAGAGTTCATGTATGCAAAAAGAAACTTTCAAAATTATTTCAGGCACTAAAAATGAACTCCAAGGTTTTGTTATCCACGTTCTGGAAATTCCACTCGTATAGCCCCTAATAATAAAGCTTGGTCGAATTTTATAGGAAAGGGACTTGGAACTGATCCTAACATGCTTTAAGTGTGGTGGATATGCATGCTAGAAACATTTTGAGGATGCAAGTGGACCTACTGATCCAAAAATTTCAAGGAGTAGAAAAAATTTAATTCTCAAGTGGTTGGATATTTACGAGGGCCAAACAACCCACTTTTTGCCTATCCTTAAAAAATCATAGATACTTTTTGGAACTATCTCTCTCAGCATTTGTGCATTTCCATTTTGGATGTTCAAATTTGTTTTCAGATCCAAACTTTAGTTTTTACTCTCCCATTTTTCTCGTAAACAAAAAAGATATAAGGCATAGAAAAATGTAAATTTCAGAGTTCATGTATGCAAAAAAAAAATTTCAAAACTATTTCAGGCACTATAAATGAACTCCAAGGTTTTGTTATCCATGTTCTAAAAATTCCACTAGTACTGCCCCTAATAATAAGCTTGTTGGAATTTTATAGGAAAGGGACTTCTAACTGATCCTAACATGCTTTAAGTGTGGTGGATATGCATGCCAAAAACATTTTGAGGATGCAAGTGCACCTAATGGTCCAAAAATTTCAAGGAGTAGAAAAAATAAAATTGTCAAGTGGTTGGATATTTACGAAGGCCAAACAATCCTCTTTTTACCTATCCTTAAAAAAATATAGATACTTTTTGGAACTGTATTGCTCAGCATTTGTGCATTTCCATTTTGGATGTTCAAATTTGTTTTCAGAACCAAACTTGAGTTTTCACTCTCCCATTTTTCCTGTAAACAAAAAAGATATAAGGCATAACAAAATAAAAATTTTAGAGTTCATGTATGCAAAAAAAAATTTTCAAAATTATTTCAGGCACTAAAAATGAACCCCAAGGTTTTGTTAGCCATGTTCTAGAAATTCCACTAGTACAAGCCCGAACAATAAGCTTGGTGGAATTTTATAGGAAAGGGATTTGTAACTGATCCTAACATGCTTTAAGCGTGGTGGATTTGCATGCCAGAAACATGTTGAGGATGCAAGTGGACCTAATGATCCAAAAATTTCATGAAGTAGAAAAAATCAAATTCTCAAGTGGTTGGATATTTACTCGGGCCAAGCAACCCACTTTTCGCCAATCCTTAAAAAATCACAGATACTTTTTGGAACTATCTCTCTCAGCATTTGTGCATTTCTATTTTGGATGTTCAAAATTGTTTTTAGATCCAAACATGAGGTTTCACTCTTCGATTTTTCTCGTAAAAAAAGAAAACATATAACGCATAACAAAATGAAAATTTTAGAGTTCATGTATGCAAAAAAAAAAATTCAAATTATTTCACGCACTAAAAATGAACCCCAAGGTTTTGTTATCCATGTTCTGGAAATTCCACAAGTACAGCCCCTAATAATAAGCTTGTTGGAATTTTTTAAGAAAGGGACTTGTAACTGATCCTAACATGCTTTAAGTGTGGTGGATATGCATGCCAGAAACATGTTGAGGATGCAAGTGGACCTATTGATCCAAAAATTTTAAGGAGTAGAAAAAATCAAATTCTCTAGTGGTTGGATATTTACCGGGGCCATACAACCCACTTTTTGCCTATCCTTAAAAAATCACAGATACTTTTTGGAACTATCTCTCTCAGCATTTGTCCATTATCGTTTTGGGTGTTCAAATTTGTTTTCAGATCCAAACTTGAGTTTTCACTCTCCCATTTTTCTCGGAAAAAAAAAGATATAAGGCATTACAAACTGAAAATTTTATAGTTCAAGTATGCAAACAAAAAAATTTCAAATTTATTTCAGGTTCTAAAAATGAACTCCAATGTTTTGTTATCCAAGTTTTGCAAAATTCCACTAGTGCAGCCCCTAATAATAAGCTTGGTAGAATTTTATAGGAAAGGGACTTGTAATTGATCCTCATATGCTTTAAGTGTGGTGGATATGCATTCAAGAAACATGTTGAGGACGCAATTGGACCTAATGATCCAAAAATTTCAAGGAGTAGAAAAAATCAAATTCTCAAGTTGTTAGATATTTACCAGGGCTAAACAACCCACTTTTTGCCTATCCTTAAAAATCACAGATACTTTTTGGAACTATCTCTCTCAGCATTTGTGCATTTCCATTTTGGACGTTCAAATTTGTTTTCAGATCCAAACTTGAGTTTTTAGTCTCCCAATTTTCTTGAAAACAAAAAAGATATAAGGCATAACAAAATGAAAATTTTAGAGTTCATGTATGCAAAAAAAAACTTTCAAAATTATTTCAGGCACTAAAAATGAACTCCAAGGTTTTGTTATCCACGTTCTGGAAATTCCACTAGTATAACCCCTAATAATAAAGCTTGGTCGAATTTTATAGGAAAGGGACTTGGAACTGATCCTAACATGCTTTAAGTGTGGTGGATATGCATGCTTGAAACATTTTGAGGATGCAAGTGGACCTACTGATCCAAAAATTTCAAGGAGTAGAAAAAATAAAATTCTCAAGTGGTTGGATATTTACGAGGACCAAACAACCCACTTTTTGCCTATCCTTAAAAAATCACAGATACTTTTTGGAACTATCTCTCTCAGCATTTGTGCATTTCCATTTTGGATGTTCAAATTTTTTTTAAGATCCAAACTTGAGTTTTCACTCTCCCAGTTTTCTCGTAAACAAAAAAGATATAAGGCATAACAAAATGAAAATTTTATAGTTCATGTATGCAAACAAAAAAATTTCAAAATTATTTCAGGTTCTAAAAATGAACTCCAATGTTTTGTTATCCAAGTTTTGTAAAATTCGACTAGTACATCCCCTAATAATAAGCTTGGTGGAATTTTATAGGAAAGGGACTTGTAACTGATCCTCATATGCTTTAAGTGTGGTGGATATCCATTCAAGAAACATGTTGAGGACGCAATAGGACCTAATGATCCAAAAAGTTCAAGGAGTAGAAAAAATCAAATTCTCAAGTTGTTAGAATTTACCAGGGCTAAACAACCCACATTTTGCCTATCCTTAAAAATCACAGATACTTTTTGGAACTATCTCTCTCAGCATTTGTGCATTTCCATTTTGGACGTTCAAATTTGTTTTCAGATCCAAACTTGAGTTTTCACTCTCCCAATTTTCTTGAAAACAAAAAAGATATTAGGCATAACAAAATGAAAATTTTAGAGTTCATGTATGCAACAAAAAACTTTCAAAATTATTTCAGGCACTAAAAATGAACTCCAAGGTTTTATTATCCACGTTCTGGAAATTCCACTAGTATAGCCCCTAATAATAAAGCTTGGTCGAATTTTATAGGAAAGGGACTTGGAACTGATCCTAACATGCTTTAAGTGTGGTGGATATACATGCTAGAAACATTTTGAGGATGCAAGTGGACCAAATGATCCAAAAATTTCAAGGAGTAGAAAAAATAAAATTCTCAGGTGGTTGGATATTTACGAGGGCCAAACAACCCATTTTTTGCCTATCCTTAAAAAATCACATATACTTTTTGGAACTATCTCTCTCAAAATTTGTGCATTTCCATTTTGGATGTTCAAATTTGTTTTCAGATCCAAACTTGAGTTTTCACTCTCCCATTTTTCTCGTAAACAAAAAAGATATAAGGCATAACAAAATGTAAATTTCAGAGTTCATGTATGCAAAAAAAAAAATTTCAAAACTATTTCAGGCACTAAAAATGAACTCCAAGGTTTTGTTATCCATAATCTAAAAATTCCACTAGTACTGCCCCTAATAATAAGCTTGTTGGAATTTTATAGGAAAGGGACTTCTAACTGATCATAACATGCTTTAAGTGAGGAGGATATGCATGCCAAAAATATTTTGAGGATGCAAGTGCACCTAATGGTCCAAAAATTTCAAGGAGTAGAAAAAATAAAATTGTCAAGTGGTTGGATATTTACGAAGGCCAAAAAATCCTCTTTTTACATATCCTTGAAAAATCATAGATACATTTTGGAACTATATTGCTCAGCATTTGTACATTTCCATTTTGGATGTTCAAATTTGTTTTCAGATCCAAACTTGAGTTTTCACTCTCCCATTTTTCATGTAAACAAAAAAGATATAAGGCATAACAAAATGAAAATTTTAGAGTTCAAGTATGCAAAAAAAAAATTTCAAAATTATTTCAGGCACTAAAAATGAACCCCAAGATTTTGTTAGCCATGTTCTGGAAATTCCACTAGTACAACCCCGAACAAAAAGCTTGGTGGAATTTTATAGGAAAGGGACTTGTAACTGATCCTAACATGCTTTAAGTGTGGTGGATTTGCATGCCAGAAACATGTTGAGGATGCAAGTGGACCTAATGATCCAAAAATTTCATGAAGTAGAAAAAATCAAATTCTCAAGTTGTTGGATATTTACTCGGGCCAAGCAACCCA
Source organism: Aristolochia californica (assembly GCF_029961685.1). Taxonomy (NCBI): domain Eukaryota; kingdom Viridiplantae; phylum Streptophyta; class Magnoliopsida; order Piperales; family Aristolochiaceae; genus Aristolochia; species Aristolochia californica. The sequence continues at coordinate 11,980,576 of NW_027181771.1, forward strand.
CTTTTGGCCAATCCTTAAAAAATGACAGATACTTTTTGGAACTATCTCTCTCAGCATTTGTGCATTTCTATTTTGGATGTTCAAATTTGTTTTCAGATCCAAACTTGAGGTTTCACTCTCCGATTTTTCTCGTAAAAAAAGAAAACATATAACGCATAACAAAATGAAAATTTTAGAGTTGATGTATGCAAAAAAAAAAAAAATTCAAAATTATTTGACGCACTAAAAATGAACCCCAAGGTTTTGTTATCCATGTTCTGGAAATTCCACTAGTACAGCCCCTAAAAATAAGCTTGGTGGAATTTTTGAAGAAAGGGACCTGTAACTGATCCTAACATGCTTTAAGTGTGGTGGATATGCATGCCAGAAACATGTTGAGGATGCAAGTGGACCAATTGATCCAAAAATTTTAAGGAGTAGAAACAATCAAATTCTCAAGTGGTTGGATATTTACGAGGGCCATACAACCCACTTTTTGCCTATCCTTAAAAAATCACAGATACTTTTTGGAACTATCTCTCTCAGCATTTGTGCATTACCATTTTGGGTGTTCAAATTTGTTTTCAGATCCAAACTTGAGTTTTCACTCTCCCATCTTTCTCAAAAACAAAAAAGATATAAGGCATAACAAAGTGAAAATTTTAGAGTTCATGTTTACGAAAAACGAATTTCAAAATTATTCTAGGCACTAAAAATAAACTCCAAGGTTTTGTTATCCTTTTTCTGGAAATTCCATTAGTACAGCCCCTATTAATAAGCTTGGTGGAATTTTATAGGAAAATGACTTGTAACTGATCCTCACATGCTTTAAGTGTGGTGGAAATGCATGCCAGAAACATGATGAGGATGCAAGTGGACCTAATGATCCAAAAATTTCAAAGAGTAGAAAAAACCAAATTCTCAAGTGGTTGGATATTTACCAGGGCTAAACAACCCACTTTTTGCCTATCCTTAAAAATCACAGATACTTTTTGGAACTATCTCTCTCAGCATTTGTGCATTTCCATTTTGGACATTCAAATTTGTTTTCAGATCCAAACTTGAGTTTTCACTCTCCCATTTTTCTCGTAAACAAAAAAGATATAAGGCATAAGAAAATGAAAATTTTACAGTTCATGTATGCAAAAAAAAAAAAATTTCAAAATTATTTCAGGCACTAAAAATGAACTCCAAGGTTTTGGTATCCATGTTTTGGAAATTCCACTAGTACAACCCCTAATAATAAGCTTGGTGGAATTTTATAGGCAAGGGACTTGTAATTGATCCTAACATGCTTTAAGTGTGGTGGATATGCATGCCTGAAACATGTTGAGAATGCAAGTGGACCTATTGATCCAAAAATTTCAAGGAGCACAAAAAATCAAATTGCCAGGTGGCTGGATATTTACCAGGGCCAAACAACCCACTTTTTGCCTATCCTTAAAAAATCACAGATACTTTTTGGAACTATCTCTCTCAGCATTTGTGCATTTCCATTTTGGATGTTCAAATTTGTTTTAAGATCCAAACTTGAGTTTTCACTCTCCCAGTTTTCTCGTAAACAAAAAAGATATAAGGCATAACAAAATGAAAATTTTAAAGTTCATGTATGCAAACAAAAAAATTTCAAAATTATTTCAGGTTCTAAAAATGAACTCCAATGTTTTGTTATCCAAGTTTTGCAAAATTCCACTAGTACATCCCCTAATAATAAGCTTGGTGGAATTTTATAGGAAAGGGACTTGTAACTGATCCTCATATGCTTTAAGTGTGGTGGATATCCATTCAAGAAACATGTTGAGGACGCAATAGGACCTAATGATCCAAAAATTTCAAGGAGTAGAAAAAATCAAATTCTCAAGTTGTTAGATATTTACCAGGGCTAAACAACCCACATTTTGCCTATCCTTAAAAATCACAGATACTTTTTGGAACTATCTCTCTCAGCATTTGTGCATTTCCATTTTGGACGTTCAAATTTGTTTTCAGATCCAAACTTGAGTTTTCAGTCTCCCAATTTTCTTGAAAACAAAAAGATATAAGGCAAAACAAAATAAAATTTTAGAGTTCATGTATGCAAAAAAAAACTTTCAAAATTATTTCAGGCACTAAAAATGAACTCCAAGGTTTTATTATCCACGTTCTGGAAATTCCACTAGTATGGCCCCTAATAATAAAGCTTGGTCGAATTTTATAGGAAAGGGACTTGGAACTGATCCTAGCATGCTTTATGTGTGGTGGATATGCATGCTAGAAAGATTTTGAGGATGCAAGTGGACCTAATGATCCAAAAATTTCAAGGAGTAGAAAAAATAAAATTCTCAAGTGGTTGGATATTTACGAGGGCCAAACAACCCACTTTTTGCCTATCCTTAAAAAATCACAGATACTTTTTGGAACTATCTGTCTCAACATTTGTGCATTTCCATTTTCGATGTTCAAATTTGTTTTCAGATCCAAACTTGAGTTTTCACTCTCCCATTTTTCTCGTAAACAAAAAAGATATAAGGCATAACAAAATGTAAATTTCAGAGTTCATGTATGCAAAAAAAGATTTTCAAAACTATTTCAGGCACTAAAAATGAACTCCAAGGTTTTGTTATCCATGTTCTAAAAATTCCACTAGTACTGCCCCTAATAATAAGCTTGTTGGAATTTTATAGGAAAGGGACTTCTAACTGATCCTAACATGCTTTAAGTGTGGAGGATATGCATGCCAAAAACATTTTGAGGATGCAAGTGCACCTAATGGTCCAAAAATTTCAAGGAGTAGAAAAAATAAAATTGTCACGTGGTTGGATATTTACGAAGGCCAAACAATCCTCTTTTTACCTATCCTTAAAAAATCATAGATACTTTTTGGAACTATATTGCTCAGCATTTGTGCATTTCCATTTTGGATGTTCAAATTTGTTTTCAGATCCAAACTTGAGTTTTCACTCTCCCATTTTTCCTGTAAACAAAAAAGATATAAGGCATAACAAAATGAAAATTTTAGAGTTCATGTATGCAAAAAAAAAATTTCAAAATTATTTTAGGCACTAAAAATGAACCCCAAGGTTTTGTTTGCCATGTTCTGGAAATTCCACTAGTACAACCCTGAACAATAAGCTTGGTGGAATTTTATAGGAAAGGGATTTGTAACTGATCCTAACATGCTTTAAGTGTGGTGGATTTGCATGCCAGAAACATGTTGAGGATGCAAGTGGACCTAATGATCCAAAAATTTCATGAAGTAGAAAAAATCAAATTATCAAGTCGTTGGATATTTACTCGGGCCAAGCAACCCACTTTTTGCCAATCCTTAAAAAATCACAGATACTTTTTGGAACTATCTCTCTCAGCATTTGTGCATTTCTATTTTGGATGTTCAAATTTGTTTTCAGATGCAAACTTGAGGCTTCACTCTCCGATTTTTCTCGTAAAAAAAAACATATAACGCATAACAAAATGAAAATTTTAGAGTTCATGTATACAAAAAAAAAATTCAAAATTATTTGACGCACTGAAAATGAACCCCAAGGTTTTGTTATCCATGTTCTGGAAATTCCACTAGTACAGCCCCTAATAATAAGCTTGGTGGAATTTTTTAAGAAAGGGACTTGTAACTGATCCTAACATGCTTTAAGTGTGGTGGATATGCATGCCAGAAATATGTTGAGGATGCAAGTGGACCAATTGATCCAAAAATTTTAACGAGCAGAAAAAATCAAATTCTCAAGTGGTTGGATATTTACCAGGGCCATACAACCCTCTTTTTGCCTATCCTTAAAAAATCACAGATACGTTTTTGGAACTATCTCTCTCAGCATTTGTGCATTACCATTTTGGGTGTTCAAATTTGTTTTCAGATCCAAACTTGAGTTTTCACTCTCCCATTTTTCTCGTAAACAAAAAAGATATAAGGCATAAGAAAATGAAAATTTTACAGTTCATGTATGCAAAAAAAAAAAAAATTTCAAAATTATTTCAGGCACTAAAAATGAACTCCAAGGTTTTGTTATCCATGTTTTGGAAATTTCACTAGTACAACCCCTAATAATAAGCTTGGTGGAATTTTATAGGAAAGGGACTTGTAATTGATCCTAACATGCTTTAAGTGTGGTGGATATGCATGCCTGAAACATGTTGAGAATGCAAGTGGACCAATTGATCCAAAAATTTCAAGGAGCAGAAAAAATCAAATTCCCAGATGGCTGGATATTTACCAGGGCCAAACGACCCACTTTTTGCCTATCCTTAAAAAATCACAGATACTTTTTGGAACTATCTCTCTCAGCATTTGTGCATTTCCATTTTGGATGTTCAAATTTGTTTTAAGATCCAAACTTGAGTTTTCACTCTCCCAGTTTTCTCGTAAACAAAAAAGATATAAGGCATAACAAAATGAAAATTTTATAGTTCATGTATGCAAACAAAAAAATTTCAAAATTATTTCAGGTTCTAAAAATGAACTCCAATGTTTTGTTATCCAAGTTTTGCAAAATTCCACTAGTACATCCCCTAATAATAAGCTTGGTGGAATTTTATAGGAAAGGGACTTGTAACTGATCCTCATATGCTTTAAGTGTGTTGGATATCCATTCAAGAAACATGTTGAGGACGCAATAGGACCTAATGATCCAAAAATTTCATGGAGTAGAAAAAATCAAATTCTCAAGTTGTTAGATATTTACCAGGGCTAAACAACCCACATTTTGCCTATCCTTAAAAATCACAGATATTTTTGGAACTATCTCTCTCAGCATTTGTCCATTTCCATTTTGGACGTTCAAATTTGTTTTCAGATCCAAACTTGAGTTTTCAGTCTCCCAATTTTCTTGAAAACAAAAAAGATATAAGGCATAACAAAATGAAAATTTTAGAGTTCATGTATGCAAAAAAAAACTTTCAAAATTATTTCAGGCACTAAAAATGAACTCCAAGGTTTTATTATCCACGTTCTGGAAATTCCACTAGTATAGCCCCTAATAATAAAGCTTGGTCGAATTTTATAGGAAATGGACTTGGAACTGATCCTAAAATGCTTTAAGTGTGGTGGATATGCATGCTAGAAACATTTTGAGGATGCAAGTGGACCTAATGATCCAAAAATTTCAAGGAGTAGAAAAAATAAAATTCTCAAGTGGTTGGATATTTACGAGGGCCAAACAACCCACTTTTTGCCTATCCTTAAAAAATCACAGATACTTTTTGGAACTATCTCTCTCAACATTTGTGCATTTCCATTATGGATGTTCAAATTTGTTTTCAGATCCAAACTTGAGTTTTCACTCTCCCATTTTTCTCGTAAACAAAAAAGATATAAGGCATAACAAAATGTAAATTTCAGAGTTCATGTATGTAAAAAAAAAATTTCAAAACTATTTCAGGCACTAAAAATGAACTCCAAGGTTTTGTTATCCATGTTCTAAAAATTCCACTAGTACTGCCCCTAATAATATGCTTGTTGGAATTTTATAGGAGAGGGACTTGTAACTGATCCTAACATGTTTTAAGTGTGGAGGATATGCATGCCAAAAACATGAGTAGAATGCAAGTGCACCTAATGGTCCAAAACTTTCAAGGAGTAGAAAAAATAAAATTGTCAAGTGGTTGGATATTTACGAAGGCCAAACAATCCTCTTTTTACCTATCCTTAAAAAATCATAGATACTTTTTGGAACCATATTGCTCAGCATTTGTGCATTTCCATTTTGGATGTTCAAATTTGTTTTCAGATCCAAACTTGAGTTTTCACTCTCCCATTTTTCTCGTTAACAAAAAAGATATAAGGCATATCAAAATGAAAATTTTAGAGTTCATGTAAGCAATAAAAAAATTTCAAAATTATTTCAGGCGCTAAAAATGAACTCCAAGGTTTTGTTTTCCATGTTCTAGAAATTCCACTAGTACAGCCCCTAGTAATAAGCTTGGTGGAATTTTATAGGAAAGAGACTTGTAACTGATCCTAACATGCTTTAAGTGTGGTGGATATTCGTGCCAGAAACATGTTAAGGATGCAAGTGGACCCAATGATCCAAAATTTTCATGGTGTAGGAAAAATAAAATTCTCAAGTGGTTAGATATATACTAGGGCCAAACAACCCACTTTTTGCCTATCCATAAAAAATCACAGATACTTTTTGGAACTATCTCTCTCAACATTTTTGCATTACCATTTTGGATGTTCAAATTTGTTTTCAGTTCCCCACTTGAGTTTTTACTCACCCAGTTTTCTCGTAAACAAAAAAGATATAAGGCATAACAAAATGAAACTTTTACAGTTCATGTATGCAAAAAAAAAAATTTCAAAATTATTTCAGGCACTAAAAATGAACTCCAAGGTTTTGTTATCCAAGTTTTGGAAATTCCACTAGTACAACCCCTAATAATAAGCTTGGTGGAATTTTATAGGAAAGGGACTTGTAACTGATCCTAACATGCTTTAAGTGTAGTGGATATGCATGCCAGAAACATGTTGAGGATGCAATTGGACCTAATGATCCAAAAATTTCAAGGAGTAGAAAAAATCATATTCTCAAGTTGTGGGATATTTACCAGGGCCAAACAACCCACTTTTTGCCTATCCTTAAAAATCACAGTTACTTTTTGGAACTATCTCTCTCAGCATTTGTGCATTTCCATTTTGGATGTTCAAATTTGTTTTCAGATCCAAACTTGAGTTTTCAATCTCCCATTTTTCTCGTAAAAAAAAAAAGATATAAGGCATAACAAAATGTAAATTTTAGAGTTCATGTATGCAAAAAAAAAATTTCAAAATTATTTCAGGGACTAAAAATGAACACCAAGGTTTTGATATCCACGTTCTTGAAATTCCACTAGTATAGCCCCTAATAATAAAGCTTGGTGGAATTTTATAGGAAAGGGACTTTGAACTGATCCTAACATTCTTTAAGTGTGGTGGATATGCATGCTAGAAACATGTTGCGGACGCAAGTGGACCTAATGATCCAAAAATTTCAAGGAGTAGAAAAGATCAAATTCTCAAGTTGTTGGATATTTACCCGGGCCAAACAACCCACTTTTTGCCAATCCTTAAAAAATCGCAGATACTTTTTGGAAATATCTCTCTCAGCATTTGTGCATTTCCATTTTGGATGTTCAAATTTGTTTTCAGATGCAAACTTGTGTTTTCACTCTGCCATTTTTCTCGTAAAAAAAAAAGATATAAGGAATAACATAATGAAAATTTTAGAGTTTATGTATGCAAAAAAAAAAATTTCAAAATTATTTCAGGCACTAAAAAAGAACCCCAAGGTTTTGTTATCCATGTTCTGGAAATTCCACTAGTACAGCCCCTAACAAGAAGCTTGGTGGAATTTTATAGGAAAGGGACTTGTAACTGATCCTAACATGCTTTAAGTGCGGTGGATATGCATGCCAAAAAATTGTTGAAGATGCAAGGGACCTATTGATCCAAAAATTTCAAGGAGTAGAAAAAATCAAATTCTCAAGTGGTTGGATATTTACCAGGGCCAAACAACCCACTTTCTACCTATCCTTAAAAAATCACTGATACTTTTTGGAACTATCTCCCTCAGTATTTGTGCATTTCCATTTTGGATGTTCAAATTTGTTATCAGATCCAAAGTTGAGTTTTCACTCTCCCAGTTTTCTCGTAAACAAAAAGGATATAAGGCACCACAAAATGAAAATTTTACAGTTCATGTATGGAAAAAAAAATTTCAAAATTATATCTGGCACTAAAAATGAACTCCAAGATTTTGTTATCCAAGTTTTGGAAATTCCACTAGTACAGCCCCTAATGATAAGCTTGGTGGAATTTTATAGGAAAGAGACCAGTAACTGATCCTCACATGCTTTAAGTGTGGTGGATAATGCATGCCAGAAACTTGTTGAGGACGCAATTGGACCTAATGATCCAAAAATTTCAAGGAGTTAAAAAAATCAAATTCTGAAGTGTTTGGATATTTACCAGGGCCAAACAACCCACTTTTTGCCTATCGGTAAAAATCACAGATACTTTTTGGAACTATCTCTCTCAGCATTTGTGCATTTCCATTTTGGATGTTCAAATTTGTTTTCAGATCCAAACTTGAGTTTTCACTCTCCCAATTTTCTCGTAAATAAAAAAGAAAGAAGGCATAACAAAATGAAAATTTTTGAGTTCATGTATGCAAAAAAAAATATTTCAAAATTATTTCAGGCACTAAAAATGAACTCCATGGATTTGTTATCCACGTTCTGGAAATTCCACTAGTATAGCCCCTAATAATAAAGCTTGGTGGAATTTTATAGGAAAGGGACTTGGAATTGATCCTAACATTCTTTAAGTATGGTGGATATGCATGCCAGAAACATGTTGAGGACGGAAGTGGACCTAATGAACCAAAAATTTCAAGGAGTAGAAAAAATCAAATTCTGAAGTGGTTGGATATTTACCAGGGCCAAACAACCCACTTTTTGCCAATTCTTAAAAATCACAGATACTTTTCGGAACTATCTCTCTCAGTATTTGTGCATTTCTATTTTTGATGTTCAAATTTGTTTTCAGATCCAAACTTCAGTTTTCAATCTCCCATTTTTCTCGTAAAAAAAAAAGATATAAGGCAAAACAAAATGTAAATTATAGAGTTCATGTATGCAAAAAAAATTTTCAAAACTATTTCAGGCACTAAAAATGAACTCCAAGTTTTTGTTATCCTTGTTCTGGAAATTCCACTTGTACAGCCCGTAATAATAAGCTTGGTGGAATTTTATAGGAAAGGGACGTCTAACTAATCCTAACATGCTTTAAGTGTGGTGGATATGCATGCCAAAAACATTTTAAGGATGCAAGTGGACCTAATGATCCAAAAATATCAAGGAGTAGAAAAAATAAAATTCTCAACTTGTTGGATATTTACGAGGGCCAAACAACCGACTTTTTGCCTATCCTTAAAAAATCACAGATACTTTTTGGAACTATCTCTCTCAGCATTTGTGCATTTCCATTTTGGATGTTCAAATTTGTTTTCAGATCCAAACTTGAGTTTTCACTCTACCATTTTTCTCGTAAACAAAAATGATATAAGGCACAACAAAATGAAAATTTTAGAGTTCATGTATGCAAAAAAAAAAATTTCAAAATTAATTCAGGGACTAAAAATGGACTCCAAGGTTTTATTATCCATGTTCTGGAAATTCCGCTAGTACAACCCTTATAATAAGCTTGGTGGAATTTTATAGGAAAGGGACATGTAACTGATCCTAACATGCTTTAAGTGTGGTGGATTTGCATGCCAGAAACATGTTGAGGATGCAAGTGGGACTAATGATCCAAAAATTTAAAGAAGTAGAATAAATCTAATTCTGAATTTGTTGGATATTTACTCGGGCCAAACAACCCACTTTTCGCCAATCCTTAAAAAATCACAGATACTTTTTGGAACTATCTCTCTCAGAATTTGTGAATTTCTATTTTGGATGTTCAAATTTGTTTTCACATGCAAACTTGAGTTTTCACTCTGCCATTTTTTTCGTAAAAAAAAAAAGATATAAGGCATAACAAAATGAAAATTTTAGAGTTCATGTATGCAAAAAAAAAAATTTCAAAATTATTTCAGGCACTAAAAATGAACCCCAAGGTTTTGTTATCCATGTTCTGGAAATTCCACTAGTACAGCCCCTAATAATAAGCTTGGTGGAATTTTATAGGAAAGGGACTTGTAACTGATCCTAACATGCTTTAAATGTGGTGGATATGCATGCCAGAAACATGTTGAGGATGCAAGTGGACCTATTGATCAAAAAATTTTAAGGAGTAGAAAACATCAAATTCTCAAGTGGTTGGATATTTACCAGGGCCAAACAACCCACTTTTTGCCTATCCTTAAAAAATCACATATACTTTTTGGAACTATCTCTCTCAGCATTTGTGCATTACCATTTTGGGTGTTCAAATTTGTTTTCAGATCCAAACTTGAGTTTTCACTCTCCTATTTTTCTTGTAAACAAAAAAGATATAAGGCATATCAATATGAAAATTTTAGAGTTCAAGTATGCAAAAAAAAAATTTCAAAATTATTTCAGGCACTAAAAATTAACTCCAAGGTTTTGTTGTCCTTGTTCTTGAAATTCCACTAGTACAGCCCCTAATAATAAGCGTGGTGGAAATTTATAGGAAAGGGACTTGTAACTGATCCTCACATGCTATACGTATGGTGGATATGCATTCCATAAACATGTTGAGAATGCAAGTGGACCTAATGATAAGAAAATTTGAAGCAGTAGAAAAAATCTAATTCTCAAGTGGTTGGATAATTTACCAGGGCCAAACAAACCGCTTTTAGCCTATCCTTAAAAATCACAGATACGTTTTGGAACTATCACTTTCAGCATTTGTGCATTTCCATTTTGGATGCTCAAATTTGTTTTCAGATCCAAATTTGAGTTTTCACTCCACCATTTTTCACGTAAACAAAAAAGATTTAAGGCATAACAAAATGAAAATTTTAGAGTAGAAGTATGAAAAAAAAAAAATTTCAAAATTATTTCAGGCACTCAAAATGAATTGCAAGGTTTTGTTATTCATGTTCTAGAAATTCCACTAGTACATCCCCTAATAATAAGCCTGGTGGAATTTTATAGGAAAGGTACTTGTAACTGATCCTAACATGCTTTAAGTATGGTGGATATGCATGCCAGAAACATGTTGAGGATGCAAGCGGACCTAATGATCCAAAAATTTCAAGGAGTAGAAAAAATCAAATTCTCAAGTGATTGGATATTTACCAGACCCAAACAACCCACTTTTTGCCTATCGTTAAAAATCACAGTTACTTTTTGGAACTATCTCTCTCAGCATTTGTGCATTTCCATTTTGGATGTTCAAATTTGTTTTCGGATCCAAACTTGAGTTTTCACTCTCCCATTTTCTCGTAAACAAAATAAATATAAGGCATAACAAAATGAAAATTTTAGAGTTCACGTATACAAGAAAAAAAAATTTAAAAGTATTTCGGGCACTATAAATGAACTCCAAGGTTTTATTATCCATGTTCCAGAAATTCCTATAGTACAACCCCTAATAATAAGCTTGGCACAATTTTTTAGGAAAGGGCCTTGTAACTGATCCTAACATGCTTTAAGTGTGGTGGATATGCATGCCAGATACATGTTGAGGATGCAAGTGGACCTAATGATCTAAAATATCAAGGAGTAGAAAAAATCAAATTTTTAAGTGGTTGGATATTTACAAGGGCCAAACAACCTACTTTTTGCCTATCCTTAAAAATCACAGATACTTTTTGGAACTATCTCTCTCAGGATTTGTGCATTACCATTTTGGCTGTTCAAATTTTTTTTCAGATCCTAACTTGAGTTTTCACTCTCCCATTTATCTCGTAAACAAAATAGATATTAGGCATAACAAAATGAAAATTTCAGAGCTCATGCATGCAAAAAAAAAAAAATTTAAATAGTATTTTAGGCACTAAAAATGAACTCCAAGGTTTTGTTATCCATGTTCTGGAAATTCCACTAGTACAACCCCTAATTATAAGCTTGGTGGAATTTTGTAGGAAAGGGAATTGTAACTGTTCCTAACATGCTTTAAGTGTGGTGGATATGCATGCCAGAAACATGTTGAGGATGAATGTGGACCTAATGATCAGAAAATTTCAAGGAGTAGAAAAAATCAAATTCTCAAGTGGTTGAATATTTACCAGGGCAAAAAAACCCACTTTTTTCCTATGCTTAAATATCACAGATACTTTTTGGAACTATCTCTCTCAGCTTTTGTGCATTTCCATTTTGGATGTTCAAATATGTTTTCATATCCAAACTTGAGTTTTCACTCTCCCATTTTTCTCATAAACAAAATAGATATAAGGCATAACAAAAGGAAAATTTTAGAGTTCAAGTATGCAAATAAAAAAATTTCAGAATTATTTCTGGCAATAAAAATGAACTCCAAGGTTTTGTTATCCATGCTCTGGAAATTCCTCTAGTACAGCCCCTAGTAATAAGCTTGGTGAAATTTTATAGGAAAGGGACTTGTAACTGATCCTAACATGCTTTAAGTGTGGTGGATATGCATGCCAGAAACATGTTAAGGATGCAAGTGGACCTAATGATAAGAAAATTTGAAGGTGTAGAAAAATTAAAATTCTCAAGTGGTTGGATATTTACCTGGGCCAAACAACCCGCTTTTTGCCTATCCTTAAAATCACAGATACTTTTTGGAACTATCTCTTTCAGCATTTGTGCATTTCCATTTTGGATGTTCAACTTTGTTTTATGATCCAAATTTGAGTTTTCACTCCACCATTTTTCTCGTAAACAAAAAAGATTTAAGGCATAACAAAATGAAAATTTTAGAGAACAAATATGCATAAAAAAATTTCAAAATTATTTCAGGTACTAAAAATGAACTGCAAGGTTTTGTTATCCATGTTCTAGAAATTCTAGTAGTACATCCCCTAATAATAAGCCAGGTGGAAATTTATAGGAAAGGGATTTGTAACTGATCCTAACATGCTTTAAGTATGGTTGATATGCATGCCAGAAACACGTTGAGGATGGAAGTGGACCTGATGATCCAAAAATTTCAAGGAGTAGAAAAAATCAAATTCACAAGTAGTTGGATATTTACCAAAGCCAAACAACCCACTTTTTACCTATCCTTAAAAATCATAGATACTTTTTGGAACTATCTCTTTCAGCATTTGTGCATTTCCATTTTGGATGTTCAAATTTGTTTTCAGATCCAAACTTGATTTTTCACTCTCCCATTTTTCTCGTAAACAAAAAAGATATATGGCATAAAAAAATGAAAATTTTTGAGTTCAAGTATGCAAAAAAAAAATTTGAAAATTATTTTAGGCACTAAAAATGAACTCCAAGGTTTTGTTATCCATGTTCTTGAAATTCCACTAGTACAACCCTTAATAATAAGCTTGGCGGAATTTTATTGGAAAGGGACTTGTAACTGATCCTAACATGCTTTAAGTGTGGTGGATATGCAAGCCAGAAACATGTTGAGGATGCAAGTGGACCTAATGACCTAAAAATTTCAAGCAGTAGGAAAAATCAAACTCTGAAGTGGTTGGATATTTACTTGGGCCAAACAACCCACTTTTTGCCTATCCTTAAACATCACAGATACTTTTTGGAACTATCTCTCTCATCATTTGTGCATTTCCATTTTGGATGTTAAAATTTGTTTTTAGATCCAAACTTAAGTTTTCACTCTCCCATGTCTCTCGTAAATCAAAAAGATAAAAGACATAACAAAATGAAAATTTTAGAGTTGATGTATGCAAAAAAAAAAAAATTCAAAATAATTTTAGGCACTAAAAATGAAGTCCAAGGTTTTGTTTTCCATGTTCTGGAAATTCCACTAGTACAACCCCTAATAATAAGCCTAGTGGAATTTTATAGCAAAGGGACTTGTAACTTATCCTAACATGCTTTAAGTGTGGTCGATATGCATGCCGGAAACATGTGGAGGATGCAAGTGGACCTAATGATACAAAAATTTCTAGGAGTAGGAAAAATCAAATTCTCAAGTGGTTGGATATTTACTAAGGCCAAACAACCCACTTTTTGCCTATCCTTAAAAATCACAGATACTTTTTGGAACTTTGTCTCCAGCATTTGTGCATTTCCATTTTGGATGTTCTAAATTGTTATCAGATCCAAACTTGAGTTTTCACTCTCCTATTTTCTCGTAAACAAAATAGATATAAGGCATAACAAAATAAAAATTTTAGAGTTCATATATGCGAAAAAAAAAAATTTAAAAGTATTTCAGGCACTATAATTGAACTCCAAGGTTTTATTATCCATGTTCTGGAAATTCCAATAGTATAGCCCCTAATAATAAGCTTGCCGGAATTTTATAGGAAATGGACTTGTAACTGATCCTAACATGGTTTAAGTGTGGTGGATATGCATGCCAGAGACATGTTGAGGATGCAAGTGGTCCTAATGATCTAAAAATTTCAAGGACTAGAAAAAATCAAATTCTCAAGTGGTTGGATATTTACTAGGGCCAAACAACCCAGTTTTTGCCTATTTGTAAAAATCACAGATACTTTTTGAAACTTTCTCTCTCAGCATTTGTGCATTACCATTTTGGATGTTCAATTTTGTTTTCAGATCCAAACTTGAGTTTTCACTCTCCCATTTTTCTCGTAAACAAAATAGATATTAGGCATAACAAAATGAAAATTTTGGAGTTCATGTATGCAAAAAAAAAAATTTCAAAATTATTTCAGGCACTAAAAATGAACTCGAAGGTTTTGTTATCCAAGTTCTGAAAATTCCACTAGTACAGCCCCTAATAATAAGCTTGGTGGAATTTTATAGGAAAGGGACTTGTAACTGATCCTAACATGCTTTAAGTGTGGCGGATCTACATGCCAGAAACATGTTGAGGATGCAAGTGGACCTAATGATCCAAAAATTTCAAGGAGTAGAAAAAATCAAATTCTCAAGTGGTTGGATATTTACCAGGGCCAAACAACCCACTTTTTGCCTATCCTTAAAAATAACAGATACTTTTTGGAACTATCTCTCTCAGCATTTGTACATTACCAATTTGGATGTTCAAATTTGCTTTCACATCCAAACTTGAGTTTTCTCTCTCCCATTTTTGTTGCAAACAAAAAAGATATAAGGCATAACAAAATGAAAATTTAAGAGTTCATGTATGAAAAAAAAAATTCAAATAGTATTTTAGGCACTAAAAAAGAACTCCAAGGTTTTGTTATCCATGTTCTTGAAATTCCACTAGTACAGCCCCTAATAATAAGCCTGGTGGAATTTTATAGGAAAGAGACTTGTAATTGATCCTAACATGCTTTAAGTGTGGTGAATATGCATGGCAGAAACATGTTGAGGATGCAAGTGGACCTAATGATCCAAAAATTTCATGGAGATGAAAAAATCAAATTCTCAGGTGGTTGGATATTTACCTGGGTCAAACAACCCGCTTTTTGCCCATCCTTAAAAATCACAGATACTTTTTGGAACTATCTCTCTCAGCATTTGTGCATTTCCATTTTGGATGTTCAAATATGTTTTCTTATCCAAACTTGAGTTTTCACTCTCCCATTTTTCTCATAAACAAAATAGATAGAAGGCACAACAAAATGAAAATTTTAGAGTTCAAGTATGCAAATAAAAAATTTTCTGAATTATTTCTGGCAATAAAAATGAACTCCAAGGTTTTGTTGTCCATGTTCTGGAAATTCCACTAGTACAGCCCCTCATAATAAGCTTGGTGAAATTTTATAGGAAAGGGACTTGTAATTGATCCTAACATGCTTTAAGTGTGGTGGATATGCATGGCCGAAACATGTTGAGGATGCAAGTGGACCTAATGATCCAAAAATTTCAAGGAGTAGAAAAAATCAAATTCTGAAGTGGTTGGATATTTACCAGGGCCAAACAACCCGCTTTTTGCCTATCTTTAAAAGTCACAGATACTTTTTGGAACTCTCTCTCTCAGCATTTGTGCATTTCCATTTTGGATGTTCAAATTTGTTTTCAGATCCAAACTTGAGTTTTCACTCTCCCATTTTTCTCCTAAATAAAAAAGATGTAAGGCATAATAAATGAAAATTTTAGAATTCATGTATGCAGAAAAAAAATTAAAATTATTTCAGGCACTAAAAATTAACTCCAAGTTTTTGTTATCCTTGTTCTTGAAATTCCACCAGTACAACCCCTAATAATAAGCCTTGTGAAATTTTATAGGAAAGGGACTTGTAACTGATCCTAACATGCTTTACGTATGGTGGATAAGCATGCCATAAACATGTAGAGGATGCAAGTGGACCTAATGATAAGAAAATTTGAAGGAGTAGAAAAAATAAAATTCTCAAGTGGTTGGATATTTACCAGGGCCAAACAACCCGCTTTTTGCCTATCCTTAAAAATCACAGATACTTTTTGGAACTATCTCTTTCAGCATTTGTGCATTTCCATTTTGGAAATTCAAATTTGTTTTAAGATCCAAATTTTAGATTTCACTCCACCATTTTTCTCGTAAACAAAAAAGATTTAAGGCATAACAAAATGAAAATTTTACCGTAGATGTATGCAAAAAAACAAATTTCAAAATTATTTCAGGCACTAAAAATTAACTCCAAGGTTTTGTTATTCTAGAAATTTTACTAGTACATCCCCTAATAATAAGCCTGGTGGAATTTTATAGGAAAGGGACTTGTAACTGATCCTAACATGCTTTAAGTATGGTGGATATGCATGCCAGAAACATGTTGAGGATGCAAGTGGACCTAATGATCCAAAAATTTCAAGGAGTAGAAAAAATCAAATTTTCAAGTGGTTGGATATTAACCAGAGCCAAACAACCCACTTTTTGCCAATCCTTAAAAATCACAGAAACTTTTTGGAATTATGTCTCTCAGCATTTGTGCATTTCTTTTTTGGATGTTCAAATTTGTTTTTAGATCCCAACTTGAGTTTTCACACTCCAATTTTCTCTTAAACAAAATAGATATAAGGCATAACAAAATGAAAATTTTAGAGTTCATGTATGCAAAAAAAAAAAAAAAAATTAAAAGTATTTCAGGCAAAATAAATGAACTACAAGGTTTTATTATCCATGTTCCGGAAATTCCAATAGTACAGCCCCTAATAATAAGCTTGGTGGAATTTTTTAGGAAAGGGACTTGTTACTGATCCTAACATGCTTTAAGTGTGGTGGATAAGCATGCTAGAGAAATGTTGAGGATGCGAGTGGACCTAATGATCTAAAAATTTAAAGGAGTAGAAAAAATCAAATTCTCAAGTGGTTGGATATTTACTAGGGCCAGACAACCCACTTTTTACCTATCCTTAAAAATCACAGATACTTTTTGGAACTATCGCTCTCAGCATTTGTGCATTACCATTTTGGATGTTCAAATTTGTTTTCAGATCCAAACTAAGGTTTCACTCTCCCATTTTTCGCGTAAACAAAATCGATATTTGGCATAACAAAATAAAAATTTAAGAGTTCAAGTATGCAAAAAAAAAAAATTCAAAATTATATCAGGCACTAAAAATGAACTCAAAGGTTTTGTTATCCATGTTCTGGAAATTCCACTAGTACAACCCCTAATAATAAGCTTGGTGGAATTTTGTAGGAAAGGGAATTGTAACAGTTCCTAACATGCTTTAAGTGTGGTGGATATGCATGCCAGAAACATGTTGAGGATGCATGTGGACCTAATGATCAGAAAATTTCAAGGAGTAGAAAAAATCAAATTCTCAAGTGGTTGGATATTTACCAGGGCCAAGCAACCCACTTTTTGCCTATCCTTAAAAATCACAGATACTTTTTGGAACTATCTCTCTCAGCATTTGTGCATTACCATTTTGGAAGTTCAAATTTGTTTTCAGTTCCAAACTTGAGTTTTCACTCTTCCATTTTTTTCGTAAGCAAAAAAGATATAAGGCATAACAAAATGAAAATTTTAGAGTTCATGTATGCAAAAAAAAAATTCAAAATTATTTTAGGCTCTAAAAATGAACTCTAAGGTTTTGTTATCCATGTTCTTGAAATTCCACTAGTACAGCCCCTAATAATAAACTTGGTGGAATTTTATAGGAAAGGGACTTGTAACCCATCCTAACATGCTTTAAGTATGGTGGATATGCATCCCAGAAACAAGTTGAAGTTGCATGTGGACCAAATGATCTAAAAATTTCAAGGAGTAGAAAAAATCAAACTCTCAAGTGATTGGATATTTACTTGGGCCAAACAACCCACTTTTTGCCTATGCTTTAAAATCACAGATTCTTTTTGGAACTATCTCCCTAAACATTTGTGCATTTCCATTTTGGATGTTCAAATTTGCTTTCAGATCCAAACTTGAGTTTTCACTCTCCCATGTCTCTCGTAAATAAAAAAGATATAAGACATAACAAAATGAAAATTTTAGAGTTCATGTATGCAAAAAAAAAAAATTTCAAAATTATTTCTGGCACTAAAAATGAACTCCAAGGTTTTGTTATCCATGTTCTGGAAATTCCACTAGTACAGCTCCTAATAATAAGCCAGGTGGAATTTTATAGAAAAGTGACTTGTAACTGATCCTAACATGCTTTAAGTATGGTGGATATGCATGCCAGAAACATGTTGAGGATGCAAGTGAACCTAATGATCAGAAAATTTCAAGGAGTAGACCATATCAAATTCTCAAGTGGTTGGATATTTACCAGGGCCAAGCAACCCACTTTTTGCCTATCCTTAAAAATCACAGATACATTTTGGAACAATCTCTCTCCGCATTTGTGTGTATCCATTTTTGATGTTCAAATTTTTTTTCAGATCCAAACTTGAGTTTTCACTCTCCCATTTTTCTCGTAAACAAAAAAGATATAAGGTATAACAAAATGAAAATTTTAGAGTTCATGTATGCAAAAAAAAAATTTTAAATTATTTTTGGCAATAAAATGAACTCCAAGGTTTTGTTATCCAAGTTCTGGAAATTCCACTAGTACAGCCCCTAATAATAAGCTTGGTGGAATTTTTTAGGAAAGGGACTTGTAACTGATCCTAACATGCTTTAAGTGTGGTGGATATGCTAGCCAGAAACATGTTGTGGCTGCAAGTGGACCTAATGATCAGAAAATTTCAAGGAGTAGACCAAATCAAATTCTCAAGTGGTTGGATATTTACCAGGGCCAAGCAACCCACTTTTTGCCAATCCTTAAAAATCACAGATACATTTTGGAACAATCTCTCTCAGCATTTGTGTGTATCCATTTTGGATGTTCAAATTTGTTTTCAGATCCAAACTTGAGTTTTCACTCTCCCATTTTTCTCGTAAACAAAAAAGATATAAGGCATAACAAAATGAAAATTTTAGAGTTCATGTATGCAAAATAAAAATAAAAATTATTTTTGCAATAAAATGAACTCCAAGGTTTTGTTATCCAAGTTCTGGAAATTCCACGAGTACAGCCCCTAATAATAAGCTTGGTGGAATTTTTTAGGAAAAGGACTTGTAACTGATCCTAACATGCTTTAAGTGTGGTGGATATGCTAGCCAGAAACATGTTGAGGATCCAAGTGGACCTAATGATCCAAAAATTTCAAGGAGTAGAAAAAAACAAATTCACAAGTGGTTGGATATTTACCAGGGCCAAACAACACACTTTTTGCCTATCCATAAAAATCACAGATACCTTTTGGAACTCTCTCTCTCAGCATTTGTGCATTTCTATTTTGGATGTTCAAAATTGTTTTCAGATCCAAACTTGAGTTTTCACTCTCCCATTTTTCTCCTAAATAAAAAAGATATAAGGCATAACGAAATTAAAATTTTGGAGTTCATGTAAGCAGAAAAAAAATTTCAAACTTATTTCAGGCACTAAAAATTAACTCCAAGGTTTTGTTATCCTTGTTCTTCAAATTCCACTAGTACAGCCCCTAATAATAAGCCTAGTGGAATTTTATAGCAAAGGGACTTGTAACTGATCTGAACATGCTTTATGAATGGTGGATATGCATTCCATAAACATATTGAGGATGCAAGTGGACCTAATGATAAGAAAATTTGAAGGAGTAGAAAAAATCAAATTCTCAAGTGGTTGGATATTTACCAGGGCCAAACAACCCGCTTTTTGCCTAGCCTTAAAAATCACAGATACTTTTTGGAGCTATCCCTTTCAGCATTTGTGCATTTCCATTTTGGATGTTCAAATTTGTTTTCAGATCCAAATTTGAGTTTTCTCTCCATCATTTTGCTCGTAAACAAAAAATATTTGAGGCATAACAAAATGAAAATTTAAGAGTACAAGTATGCAAAAAAAAAATTTCAAAATTATTTTCGGCGCCAAAAATGAACTCCAAGGTTTTGTTATACATCTTCTAGAAATTCCACTAGTACATCCCCAAATAATAAGCTTGGTGGAATTTTATAGGAAAGGGACTCGTAACTGATCCTAACATGCTTTAAGTATGTGGATATGCATGCCAGAAACATGTTGAGGATAGAAGAAGACCTAAAGATCCAAAAATTTCTAGGTGTAGAAAAAATCAAATTCTCAAGTGGTTGGATATTTACCGGAGCCAAACAACCCACTTTTTGCCTATCCTTAAAAATCACAGATACTTTTTGGAACTATCTCTCTCAGTATTTGTGCATTTCCATTTTGGATGTTCAAATTTGTTTTCAGATCCAAACTTGAGTTTTCACTCTCCCATTTTCTCGTACACAAAATAGATATAAGGCATAACAAAACGAAAATTTTAGAGTTCATGTATGCAAGAAAAAAAAATTTAAAAGTATTTCAGGCACTATAAATGAACTCCAAGGTTTTATTATCCATGTTCCGGAAATTCCAATAGTACAGCCCCTAATAATAAGCTTGGTGGAATTTTATAGGAAAGGAACTTGTAACTGATCTTAACATGCTTTAAGTGTGGTGGATATGCATGCCAGAGACATGTTGAGGATGCAAGTGGACCTAATGATCTAAAAATATCAAGGAGTAGAAAAAATCAAATTCTCAAGTGGTTGGATATAAACTAGGGCCAAACAACCCACTTTTTGCCTATCCTGAAAAATCATAGATACTTTTTGATTCTATCTCTCTCACTATTTGTGCATTACCATTTCAGATGTTCAAATTTGTTTTCAGATCAAAACTTGGGTTTTCACTCTCCAGTTTTTCTCATAAAATAAATAGATATAAGGCATAACAAAATGAAAATTTTAGAGTACATGTATGCAAAAAAATAAATTTCAAAATTATTTTAGGCACTGAAAATGAACTCCAAGATTTTGTAATCCATGTTCTGGAAATTCCACTAGTACAACCCCTAATAATAAGCTTGGTGGAATTTTATAGGAAAGGGACTTTTAACTGATCCTAACAAGCTTTAAGTGTGGTGGATATGCATGCCAGAAACATGTTGAGGATGCAAGTGGTCCTAAAGATCCAAAAATTTCAAGGAGTAGAAAAAATCAAATTCTCAAGTGGTTGGATATTTACCAGGGCCAAACAACCCCCTTTTTGCCTATCCTTAAAAATCACAGATACTTTTTGGAACTATCTCTTTATGCATTTGTGTATTTCCATTTTTGATGTTCAAATTTGTTTTAAGATCCAAATTTGAGTTTTCACTCCACTATTTTTCTTGTAAACAAAAAGTATTTAAGGCATAACAAAATGAAAATTTTAGAGTGCAAGTATGCAAAAAAAAAATTTCAAAATTATTTCAGGCACTAAAAATGAACTCCAAGGTTTTGTTATCCATGTTCTAGAAATTCCACTAGTACATCCCCTAATAATAAGCCTGGTGGAATTTTATAGGAAAGGGACTTGTTACTGATCCTAACATGCTTTAAGTATGGTGGATATGCATGCAAGAAACATGTTGAGGATGAGAGTGGACCTAATGATCCAAAAATTTCAAGGAGTAGAAAAAATAAAATTCTCAAGTGATTGGATATTTACCAGAGCCAAACAACCCACTTTTTTCCTATCCTTAAAATTCACAGATACTTTTTGGAACTATCCCTCTCAGCATTTGTGCATTTCCATTTTGGATGTTCAAATTTTTTTTCACATCCAAACATGAGCTTTCACTCTTCCATTTTTCTCATAAACAAAAATGAGATAAGGCATAACAAAATGAAACTTTTCGAGTTCAAGTATGCAAAAAAAAATATTCAAAATTATTTCAGGCACTAAAAATGAACTCCAAGGTTTTGTTATCCATGTTCTGGAAATTCCACTAGTACAGCCCCTAATAATAAGCGTGGTGGAATTTTATAGGAAAGGGACTTGTAACTGATCCTAACATGCTTTAAGTGTCGTGGATATGCATTCCAGAAACATGTTGAAGATGCAAGTGGTCATAATGATCAGAAATTTTCAAGGAGCAGAAAAAATCTAATTCTCAAGTGGTTGGAAATTTACCGGGGCCAAACAAACCACTTTTTGCCTATCCTTCAAAATCACAGATAATTTTTGGAACTATCTCTCTCAGCATTTCTGCATTTCCATCTTGGGTGTTCAAAATTGTTTTAAGATCCAAACTTGAGTTTTCACTCTCCCATTTTTCTCGTAAACAAAAAAGATATAAGGCATAACAAAATGAAAATTTTAGAGTTCATGTATGCAAAAAAAAAATTTCAAAATTATTTCAGGCACTTAAAATGAACTCCAAGGTTTTGTTATCCATGTTCTAGAAATTCCACTAGCACAACCCCTAATAATAAGCTTGGTGGAATTTTATAGGAAAGGGACTTGGAACTGATCCTAACATGCTTTAAGTGTGGTGGATATGCATGCCAAAAACATGTTGAGGATGCAAGTGGACGTAATGACCCAAAAATTTCAAGGACTAGAAAAAATCAAATTCTCAAGTCGTTGGATATTTACCTGGGCCAAACAACCCGCTTTTTGCCTATCCTTAAAAATCACTGATACTTTTTGAAACTATCTCTCTCAGCATTTGTGCATTTCCATTTTGGATGTTCAAATTTCTTTTCAGGTCCAAACTTGAGTTTTCACTCTCCCAATTTTCTCGTAAACAAAAAAGATATAAGGCATAACAAAATGAAAATTTTAGAGTTCATGTATGCAAAAAAAAATTTCAAAATTATTTTAGGCACTAAAAATGAACTCCAAGGTTTTGTTATCCATGTTCTAGAAATTCCACTTGTACAACCCCTAATAATAAGCCTGGTGGAATTTTATAAGAAAGGGACTTGTGACTGATCCTAACATGCTTTAAGAGTGGTGGATATGCATGCCAGAAACATGTTGAGGATGCAAGTAGACCTAATGATCCAAAAACTTCAAGGAGTAGAAAAAATCAAATTCTCAAGTGGTTGGATATTTACCTGGGCCAAACACCCCACTTTTTGCCTATCCTTAAAAATCACAGATAGTTTTTGGAACTATCTCTCTCCGCATTTGTTCATTTCCATTTTGGATGTTCAAATTTATTTTCAGGTCCAAACTTGAGTTTTCACTCTCCCATTTCTCTCGTAAATAAAAAATATATAAGGCATAACAAAACGAAAATTTTAGAGTTCAAGTATGCAAATAAAAAAATTCGAGAATTATTTCTTTCAATAAAAATGAACTCCAGGGTTTTGTTATCCATGTTCTGGAAATTCCACTAGTACAGCACCAAATAATAATCTTGGTGGAATTTTATAGGAAAGGGACTTGGAACTGATCCTAACATGCTTTAAGTGTTGTGGATATGCATGCCAGAAACATGTTGAGGATGCAAGAGGACCTAATGATCCAAAAATTTCAAGGAGTAGAAAAAATCAAATTCTCAAGTGGTTGGATATTTACCTGGGCCAAACAACCCGCTTTTTTCCTATCCTTAAAAATCACTGATACTTTTTGAAACTATCTCTTTCAGCATTTGTACATTTCCATTTTGGATGTTCAAATTTGTTTTAAGATCCAAATTTGAGTTTTCACTCCACCATATTTCTCGTAAACAAAAAAGATTTAAGGCATAACAAAATGAAAATTTTAGAGTACAAGTATGCAAAAAAAAAATTTCAAAATTATTTAAGGCACTAAAAATGAACTCCAAGGTTTTGTTATCCATGTTCTAGAAATTCCACTAGTACATCCCCTAATAATAAGCCTGGTGGAATTTTATAGGAAAGCGACTTGTAACTAATCCAAACATGCTTTAAGTATGGTGGATATGCATGCCAGAAACATGTTGAGGATGCAAGTGGACCTAATGATCCAAAAATTTCTAGGTGTAGAAAAAATCAAATTCTCAAGTGGTTGGATATTTACCAGAGCCAAACCACCCACTTTTTGCCTATCCTTAAAAATCACAGATACTTTTTGGAACTATCTCTCTCAGCATTTGTGCATTTCCATTTTGGATGTTCAAATTTGTTTTCAGATCCAAACTTGAGTTTTCACTCTCCCATTTTCTCGTAAAAAAAAATATAAGGCATATTAAAATGAAAATTTTAGACTTCATGTATGCAAATAAAAAATTTCAAAATTATTTCAGGCACTAAAAATGAACTCCAAGGTTTTGTTATTTATGTTTTGGAAATTCCACTAGTATAGCCCCTAATAGTAAGCCTGGTGGAATTTTATAGGAAAGGGACTTGTGACTGATCCTAACATGCTTTAAGGGTGGTGGATATGCATGCAAGAAAAATGTTGAGGATGCTAGTGGACCCAATGATCCAAAAATTTCATGGAGTAGAAAAAATCAAATTCTTAAGTGGTTGGATTTTTACCAGGGCCAAAAACCCACTTTTTGCCTATCCTAAATAATCACAGATACTTTTTGGAACTATCTCTCTCAGCATTTGTGCATTACCATTTTGGATGTTCAAATTTCTTTTTAGGTCCGAACTTGAGTTTTCACTCTCCCAATTTTCTCGTAAACAAAATAGATATAAGGCATAACAAAATGAAAATTTTAGAGTCCAAGTATGAAAAAAAAAATCCAAAATTATTTTGGGCACTAAAAATGTATTCCAAGATTTTGTTATCCACGTTCTGGAAATTCCACTAGTACAGCCCCTAATAATAAGCCTGGTGGAATTTTATAGGAAAGCGACTTGTAACTGATCAAAACATGCTTTAAGTATGGTGGATATGCATGCCAGAAACATGTTGAGGATGCAAGTGGACCTAATGATCCAAAAATTTCAGGGAGTAGAAAAAATCAAATTCTCAAGTGGTTGGATATTTACCTGGGCCAAACAACCCGCTTTTTGCCTATCCTTAAAAATCACTGATACTTTTTGAAACTATCTCTTTCAGTATTTGTGCATTTCCATTTTGAATGCTCAAATTTGTTTTATGATCCAAATTTGAGTTTTCACTCCACCATTTTTTCTCGTAAACAAAAAAGATATAAGGCATAACAAAATGAAAATTTTAGAGTACAAGTATGCAAAAAAAAAAAATTCAAAATTATTTCTGGCACTAAAAATGAACTCCGAGGTTTTGTTATCCATGTTCTAGAAATTCCACTAGTACATCCCCTAATAATAAGCCTGGTGGAATTTTATAGGAAAGTGACTTGTAACTGATCCAAACTTGCTTTAAGTATGGTGGATATGCATGCTAGAAACACGTTGAGGATGCAAGTGGACCTAATGATCCAAAAATTTCAAGGAGTAGAAAAAATCAAATTCTCAAGTGGTTGGATATTTACCAGAGCCAAACAACCCACTTTTTGCCTATCCTTAAAGATCACATATACTTTTTGGAACTCTCTCTCTCAGCATTTGTGCATTTCCATTTTGGATGTTCAAATTTGTTTTCAGATCCAAACTTGAGTTTTCACTCTCCCATTTTCTCGTAAAAAAAAACATAAGGGATATGAAAATGAAAATTTAAGAGTTCATGTATGCAAAAAAAAATTTCAAAATTATTTCTGGCACTAAAAATAAACTCCAAGGTTTTGTTATCCATGTTCTGGAAATTCTACTAGTACAGCCCCTAATAATAAGCCTGGTGGATTTTTATAGGAAAGGGACTTGTAACTGATCCTAACATGCTTTAAGTGTGGTGGATATGCATGCCAGAAAAATGTTGAGGATGCTAGTGGACCTAATGATCCAAAAATTTCAAGGAGTAGAAAAAATCAAATTCTCAAGTGGTTGGATATTTACCAGGGCCAAAAAAGCCACTTTTTGCCTATCCTTAAACATCTTAGACACTTTTTGGAACTCTCAGCATTTGTGCATTTCCATTTTGGATGTTCAAATTTCTTTTCAGGTCCAAACTTGAGTTTTCACTCTGCCAATTTTCTCGTAAACAAAATAGATATAAGGCATAACAAAATGAAAAATTTAAAGTCCAAGTATGCAAAAAAAAAAAAAATCAAAAATATTTCGGGCACTAAAAATGAACTCTAAGATTTTGTTATCCATATTCTGGAAATTCCACTTATAGCCCCTAATAATAAGCTTGGTGGAATTTTATAGGAAAGGGACTTGTAACTGATCCTAACATGCTTTAAGTGTGGTGGATATGCATGCCAGAAACATGTTGAGGATGGAAGTGGACCTAATGATCCAAAAATTTCAAGGAGTAGAAAAAATCAAATTCTCAAGTGGTTGGATATTTACCAGGGCCAAACAACGCACTTTTTTCCTATCCTTAAAAATCGAAGATACTTTTTAGAACTATCTCTCTCAACATTTGTGCATTTCCATTTTGGATGTTCAAATTTTTTTTCAGATCCAAACTTGAGTTTTCACTCTCCCATTTTTCTCGTAAACAAAAAAGATATAAGGCATAACAAAATGAAAATATAGAGTTCATGTATGCAAAAAAAAAATTTCATAATTATTTCAGGCACTAAAAATGAACTCCTAGGTTTTGTTATCCATGTTCTGGAAATTCCACTAGTACAGCCCCTGATAATAAGCTTGGTGGAATTTCATAGCAAAGGGACTTGGAACTGATCCAAACATGCTTTAAGTGTGGTGGATATGCACGGTTGAAACATGTTGAGGATGCAAGTGGACCTAATGACCCAAAAATTTCAAGGAGTAGAAAAAATCAAATTCTCAAGTGGTTGGATATTTACCAGAGCCAAACAACCCACTTTTTGCCTAGCCATAAAAATCACAGATACTTTTTGGAACTATCTCTCTCAGCATTTGTGCATTTCCATTTTGGATGTTCAAATTTCTTTTCAGGTCCAAATTTGAGTTTTCACTCTCCCAATTTTCTCGTAAACAAAATTGATATAAGGCATAACAAAATGAAAATTTAAGAGTCCAAGTATACGAAAAAATAAAATTCAAAATTATTTCGGGCACTAAAATGAACTCCAAGATTTTGTTGTCTACGTTCTGGAAATTCCACTAGTACAGCCCCTAAAAATAAGCTTGGTGGAATTTTATAGGAAAGGGACTTGTAACTGATCATAACATGCTTTAAGTATGGTGGATATGCATGCCAGAAACATTTTGAGGATGCAAGTGGACCTAATGATCCAAAAGTTTCGAGTAGAAAAAAGAAAATTCTCCAGTGGTTGGATATTTACTAGGGCCAAACGACCCACTTTTTGCCTATCCTTAAAAATCATAGATACTTTTTGGAACTATCTCCCTCAGCATTTGTGCATTTCCAATTTGGGTGCTCAAATTTGTTTTCAGATCCAAACTTGAGTTTTGACTCTCCCATTTTTCTTGTAACCAAAATAGATATACGGCATAACAAAATGAAAATTTTAGAGTTCATGTATGCAAAAAAAAAATTCAAAATTATTTCAGGCACTAAAAAGGAACTCCAAGGTTTTGTTATCCATGTTCTGGAAATTCCACTAGTACAGCCCCTAATAATAAGCTTGGTGCAATTTTATAGGAAAGGGACTTGTAACTGATCCTAACATGCTTTAAGTGTGGTGGATATGCATGCGAGAGAAATGTTGAGGATGCAAGTTGACCTAATGATCTAAAAATATCAAGGAGTAGAAAAAATAAAATTCTCCAGTGGTTGGATATTTACCAGGGCCAAACGACCCACTTTTTGCCTATTCTTAAAAATCACAGATACTTTTTGGAACTATCTCTCTCCGCATTTGTGCATTTCCATTTTTGATGTTCAAATTTGTTTTTGGATCCAAACTTGAGTTTTCACTCTCGTATTTTTCTCATAAAAAAATATAAGGCAAATCAAAATGAAAATTTTAGAGTTCATGTATGCAAAAAAAAAATTTCAAAATTATTTCAGGCACTAAAAATGAAATCCAAGATTTTGTTATCCATGTTCTGGAAATTCCACAAGTACAGCCCCTAATAATAAGCCTGGTGGAATTTTATAGGAAAGGGACTTGTAACTGATCCTAACATGCTTTAACTGTGGTGGATATGCATACCAAAAAAATGTTGAGGATGCTAGTGGACCTAATGATCCAAAAATTTCAATGAGTAGAAAAAATCAAATTCTCAAGAGGTTGGATATTTACCAGGGCCAAAAAACCCACTTTTTGCCTATCCTTAAAAATCACAGATACTTTTTGGAACTATCTCTCTCAGCATTTGTGCATTTCCATTTTGGTTATTCAAATTTCTTTTCAGGTCCAAACTTGAGTTTTCACTCTCCCAATTTTCTCGTAAACAAAATAGATAGAAGGCATAACAAAATGAAAATTTTAGAGACCAAGTATGTAAAAAAAAATTTCAAAATTATTTCGGGCACTAAAAATGAACTCCATGTTTTTGTTATCCATGTTCTGGAAATTCCACTAGTACAGCCCCTAATAATAAGCTTGGTAGAATTTTATAGGAAAGGGACTTGTAACTGATCCTAACATGCTTGAAGTCTGGTGGATATGCATGCCAAAAACATGTTGATGATGCAAGTGGACCTAACGATCCAAAAATTTTGAGTAGAAAAAATCAAATTCTCAGGATGTTGGATATTTACCAGGGCCAAACAACCCACTTTTTGCCTATGCTTGAAAATCACAAATACTTTTTGGAAATCTCTCTCTAAGTATTTGTGCATTTCCATTTTGGATGTTCAAAATTTTTTTCAGATCCAAACATGAGTTTTCACTCTCCCATTTTTCTCATTAACAAAAAAGATATAAGGCATAACTAAATCAAAATTTTATTGTTCATGTATGCAAAAAAAAAATTTCAAAATTATTTCAGGCACTATAAATGAACTCCAAGATTTTGTTATCCATGTTCTGGAAATTCCACCAGTACAGCCCCTAATAATAAGCCTGGTGGAATTTTATACAAAAGGGACTTGTAACTTATCCTAACCTGCTTTAAGTGTGGTGGATATGCATGCTAGAAAAATGTTGAGGATGCAAGTGGACCTACTGATCCAAAAATTTCAAGGAGTAGAAAAAATCAAATTCTCAAGTGGTTGGATATTTACTAGGGCCAAACAACCCACTTTTTGCCAATCCTTACAAATCATAGATAATTTTTTGAACTATCTCTCTCAGCATTTGTGCATTTCCATTTTGGATGTTCAAATTTGTTTTTAGATCCAAATTTGAGTTTTCACTCTCCCATTTTTCTCATAAATAAAAAAGATATAAGGCATAAAAAAACGAAAATTTTAGAGTTCATGTATGCAAAAAAAAATTTCAAAATTATTTTAGGCACTAAAAATGAACTCCAAGGTTTTGTTATGCATGTTCTGGAAATTCCACAAGTACAACCCCTAATAATAAGCCTGGTGGAATTTTATAGGAAAGGGACTTGTAACTTATCCTAACATCCTTTAAGTGTGGTGGATATGCATGCCAGGAAAATGTTGAGCATGCATGTGGACCTAATGATCCAAAAATTTCAAGGAGGAGAAAAAATAATTCTCAAGTGGTTAGATATTTACCGGGGCCAAACAACCCACTTTTTGCCTATCCTGAAAAATTATAGATAATTTTTGGAACTATCTCTCTCAGCATTTGTGCATTTCCATTTTGGATTTTCAAATTTCTTTTCAGATCCAAACTTGAGTTTTCAGTCTCCCATTTTTCTCGTAAATAAAAAATATATAAGGCATAAAAAAATGAAAATTTTAGAGTTCATGTATGCAAAAAAAAAATTCAAAATTATTTCTAGCACTAAAAATGAACTCCAAGGTTTTGTTATCCATGTTCTGGAAATTCCACTAGTACCGCACCTAATAATAAGCCTGGTGGAATTTTGTAGGAAAGGGACTTGTAACTGATCCTAACATGCTTTAAGTGTGGTGGATATGCATGCCAAAAAAATGTTGAGGATGCAAGTGGACCTAATTATCCAAAATTTCAATGAGTAGAAAAATCAAATTATCAAGTTGTTTGATATTTACCGAGGCCAAACAACCCACTTTTTGGCTATCTTTAAAAATCACAGATAATTTTTGGAACTATATCACTCAGCATTTGTGCAATTCCATTTTGGATGTTCAAATTTGTTTTTAGATCCAAACTTGAGTTTTCACTGTCCCATTTTTCTCGTAAACAAAAAAGATATAAGGCATCACAAAATGAAAATTTTAGAGTTCATGTATGCAAAAAAAAAAAATCAAAATTATTTTAGGCATTAAAAATGAACTCCAAGGTTTTGTAATCCATGTTCTGGAAATTCCACTAGTACAAACCCTAATAATAAGCCTGGTGGAATTTTATAGGAACGGGACTTGTAACTGATCCTAACATGCTTTAAGTGTGGTGGATATGCTTGCCAGAAACATGTTGAGGATGCAAGAGGACCTAATGATCCAAAAAATTCAAGGAGTAGAAAAAATCAAATTCTCAAGCGTTTGGATATTTACCAAGGGCTAAAAAACACAGTTTTTGGCTATCCTTAAAAATCACAGATACTTTTTGGATCTATCTCTCTCAGTATTTGTGCAGTTCCATTTTGGAAGTTCAAATTTGTTTTTAGGTCCAAACTTGAGTTTTCACTCTCCCCTTTTTCTTGTAAACAAAATAGATATAAGGCATTACAAAATGAAAATTTTAGAGTTCAAGAATGCAAAAAAAAAATTTCGAAATTATTTCGGGCACTAAAAAATGACTCCAAGTTTTTGTTATCCATGTTCTGGAAATTCCACTAGTACAGCCCCTAATAATAAGTTTGGCGGAATTTTATAGGAACGTACTTGTAAATGATCCTAACATGCATTAAGTGTGGTTGATATGCATGCCAGAAAAATGTTGAGAATGCAAGTGAACCTAATGATCCAAAAATTTCAAGGAGTAGAAGAAATCAAATTCTCAAGTGGTTGGATATTTACCAGGGTCAAACAACCCACTTTTTGCCTATGCCTTAAAATCACAGATACTTTTTGGAACTCTCTCTCTCAGCATTTGTGCATTTCCATTTTCGTTGTTCAAAATTGTTTTCAGATCCAACCTTGAGTTTTCACTCTCTCATTTTTCTTGTTAACAAAAAAGATATAAGGCTTAACAAAATGAAAATTTTAGAGTTCATGTATGCAAAAAAAAAAAATTCAAAATTATTTCTGGCACTAAAAATGAACTCCAAGGTTTTGTTATCCATGTTCTGGAAATTCCACTAGTACAGCCCCTAATAATAAGCCTGGTGGAATTTTATAGGAATGGGACTTGTAACAGATCCTAACATGCTTTAAGTGTGGTGCATATGCATGCTAGAAAAATGTTGAGGATGCAAGTGGACCTAATGATCCAAAAATTTCAAGGAGTTGAAAAATCAAATTCTCAAGTGGTTGGATATTTACCCGGGCAAAACAACCAACTTTTTGCCAATCCTTAAAAATCACATATAATTTTTGGAACTATCTCTCTCAGCATTTGTGCATTTCCATTTTTGATGTTCAAATTTTTTTTCAGGTCCAAACTTGAGTTTTCACTCTCCCAATTTTCTCATAAACAAAAAAGATATAAGGGATAACAAAATGAAAATTTTAGAGACCAAGTACGCAAAAAAAAAAAATTTCAAAATTATTTCGGGCACTAAAAATGAACTCCAAGATTTTGTTATCCATGTTCTGGAAATTCCACTAGTACAACCCCTAATAATAAGCTTATAGGAATTTTATAGGAAACGGACTTGTAACTGATCCTAACATGCTTGAAGTGTGGTTGATATGCATACCAGAAATATATTGATGATTCTAGTAGACCTAATGATCCGAAAATTTCGAGTAGAAAAAATCAAATTCTCCGGTGGTTGGATATTTACGAGGGCCAAACAACCCACTTTTTGCCTATGCTTAAAAATCACAGATACTTTTTGGAACTCTCTCTCTAAGCATTTGTACATTTCCATTTTGGATGTTCAAAATTTTTTTTAGATCCAAACTTGTGTTTTCACTCTCCCATTTTTCTTGTTAACAAAAAAGATATAAGGCATAACAAAATGAAAATTTTATTGTTCATGTATGCAAAAAAAAAAATTTCAAAATTATTTCAGGCACTAAAAATCAACTCCAAGGTTTTGTTAGCCATGTTTTGGAAATTCCACTAGTACAACCCCTAATAATAAGCCTGGTGGAATTTTATAGGAAAGGGTCTTGTAACTGATCCGAACATGCTTTAAGTGTGGTGCATATGCATGCCAGAAAAATGTTGAGAATGCAAGTGGACCTAATGATCCAAAAATTTCAAGGAGTTGAAAAAATCAAATTCTCAAGTGGTTGGATATTTACCCGGGCCAAACAACCCACTTTTTGCCTATCCTTAAAAATCACATATAATTTTTGGAACTATCTCTCTCAGTATTTGTTCATTTCCATTTTGGATGTTCAAATTTGTTTTCAGATCCAAACTTGAGTATTCAGTCTCCCATTTTTCTCGTCAACAAAAAAGATAGAAGGCATAACAAAATGAAAATTTTAGAGTTCAAGAATGCAAAAAAAAATTTCAAAATTATTTTAGGCACTATAAATGAACTCCAAGGTTTTGTTATCCATGTTCTCGAAATTCCACTTGTACAACCCCTAATAATAAGCCTGGTGGAATTTTATAAGAAAGGGACTTGTGACTGATCCTAACATGCTTTAAGTGTGGTGGATATGCATGCCAGAAACATGTTGAGGATGCAAGTGGACCTAATGATCCAAAAACTTCAAGGAGGAAAAAATCAGATTCTCAAGTGGTTGGATATTTACCTGGGCCAAACACCCCACTTTTTGCCTATCCTTAAAAATCACAGATAGTTTTTCGAACTATCTCTCTCATCATTTGTGCATTTCCATTTTGGATGTTCAAATTTATTTTCAGGTCCAAACTTGAGTTTTCACTCTCCTATTTCTCTCGTAAATAAAAAATATATGAGGCATAACAAAATGAAAATTTTAGAGTTCAAGTATGCAAATAAAAAAATTTGAGGATTATTTCTTTCAATAAAAATGAACTCCAAGGTTTTGTTATCCATGTTCTGGAAATTCCACTAGTACAACACCAAATAATAAGCTTGGTGGAATTTTATAGGAAAGGGACTTGGAACTGATCCTAACATGCTTTTAAGTGTGGTGATATGCATACCAGAAACATGTTGAGGATGCAAGAGGACCTAATGACCCAAAAATTTCAAGGAGTAGAAAAAATCTAATTCTCAAGTGGTTGGATATTTACCTGGTCCAAACAACACGCTTTTTGCCTATCCTTAAAAATCACTGATACTTTTTGAAACTATCTCTTTTAGCATTTGTGCATTTCCATTTTGGATTTTAAAATTTGTTTTAAGATCCAAATTTGAGTTTTCACTTCACCATATTTCTCGTAAACAAAAAATATTTAAGGCATAACAAAATGAAAATTTTATAGTACAAGTATGCAAAAAAAAATTTCAAAATTATTTCAGGCACTAAAAATGAACTCCAAGGTTTTGTTATCCATGTTCTAGTAATTCCACTAGTACATCCCCTAACAATAAGCCTGGTGGAATTTTATAGGAAAGCGACTTGTAACTGATCAAAACATGCTTTAAGTATGGTGGATATGCATGCCAGAAACATGTTGAGGATGCAAGTGGACCTAATGATCCAAAAATTTCATGGAGTAGAAAATATCAAATTCATAAGTGGTTGGATATTTACCAGGGCCAAAAACCCACTTTTTGCCTATCTTAAATAATCACAGATACTTTTTGGAACTATCTCTCTCAGCATTTGTGCATTTCCATTTTGGATGTTCAAATTTCTTTTTAGTTCCAAACTTGAGTTTTCACTCTCCCAATTTTCTCGTAAACAAAATAGATATAAGGCATAACAAAATGAAAATTTAAGAGTCCAAGTATGCAAAAAAAAAAATCCAAAATTATTTCGGGCACTAAAAATGTACTCCAAGATTTTGTTATCCATGTTCTGGAAATTCCACTAGTACAGCCCCTAATAATAAGCTTGGTGGAATTTTATACGAAAGGGACTTGTAACTGATCCTAACTTGCATTAAGTGTGGTGGATATGCATGCCAGAAACATGTTGTGGATGCAAGTGGACCTAATGACCCAAAAATTTCAGGGAGTAGAAAAAATCAAATTCTCAAGTGGTTGGATATTTACCTGGGCCAAACAACCCGCTTTTTGCCTATCCTTAAAAATCACTGATTCTTTTTGAAACTATCTCTTTCTGTATTTGTGCATTTCCATTTTGAATGCTCAAATTTGTTTTATGATCCAAATTTGAGTTTTCACTCCACCATTTTTTCTCGTATACAACAAAGATATAAGGCATAACAAAATGAAAATTTTAGTGTACAAGTATGCAAAAAAACAAATTCAAAATTATTTCAGGCACTAAAAAGGAACTCAGAGGTTTTGTTATCCATGTTCAAGAAATTCCACTAGTACATCCCCTAATAATAAGCCTGGTGGAATTTTATAGGAAAGCAACTTGTAATTGATCAAAACATGCTTTAAGTATGGTGGATATGCATGCCAGAGACACGTTGAGGATGCAAGTGGACCTAATGATCCAAAAATTTCAAAGAGTAGAAAAAATCAAATTCTCAAGTGGTTGGATATTTACCAGAGCCAAACAACCCACTTTTTGCCTATCCTTAAAAATCATAGATACTTTTTGGAACTATCTCTCTCAGCATTTGTGCATTTCCATTTTGGATGTTCAAATTTTTTTTCAGATCCAAACTTGAGTTTTCACTCTCCCATTTTTTCGTAAAAAATAATATAAGGGATATCAAAATAAAAATTTAAGAGTTCATGTATGCAAAAAAAAAATTTCAAAATTATTTCAGGCACTAAAAATAAGCTCCAACGTTTTGTTATCCATGTTCTGGAAATTCCACTAGTACAACCCCTAATAATAAGCCTCGTGGAATTTTATAGGAAAGGGACTTGTAACTTATCCTAACATGCTTTAAGTGTGGTGGATATGCATGCCAGAAAAATGTTGAGGATGCTAGTGGACCTAATGATCCAAAAATTTCAAGGAGTAGAAAAAATCAAATTCTCAAGTGGTTGGATATTTACCAGGGCCAAAAAACCCACTTTTTTCCTATCCTTAAAGATCACAGATACTTTTTGGAACTATCTCTCTCAGCATTTGTGCATTTCCATTTTGGATGTTCAAATTTCTTTTCTGGTCCAAACATGAGTTTTCACTCTGCCAATTTTCTCGTAAACAAAATAGATATCAGGCATAACAAAATGAAAATTTTAAAGTCCAAGTATGCAAAAAAAAAAAATTCAAAATTATTTCAGGCACTAAAAATGAACTCCTAGGTTTTGTTATCCATGTTCTGGAAATTAAATTAGTACAGCCCCTAATAAAAAGCTTGGTGGAATTTTATAGGAAAGGGACTTGTAACTGATCCTAACATTCTTTAAGTGTGGTGGATATGCATGCCAGAAACATGTTGAGGATGCAAGTCGACCTAATGATCCAAAAATTTCAAGGAGTAGAAAAAATCAAATTCTCAAGTGGTTGGATATTTACCTGGGTCAAACAACCCGCTTTTTGCCTATCCTTAAAAATCACTGATACTTTTTGAAACTATCTCTTTCAGCATTTGTACATTTCCATTTTGGATGTTCAAATTAGTTTTAAGATCCAAATTTGATTTTTCACTCCACCATTTTTCTCGTAAACAAAAAAGATTTAAGGCATCACAAAATGATAATTTTAGAGTACAAGATTGCAAAAAAAAAAGTTTCAAAATTATTTCAGGCACTAAAAATGAACTCCAAGGTTTTGTTTTCCATGTTCTAGAAATTCCACAAGTACATCCCCTAATAATAAGCCTTGTGGAATTTTATAGGAAAGAGACTTGTAACTGATCCAAACATGCTTTAAGTATGGTGGATATGCATGCCAGAAACATGTTGAGGATGCAAGTGGACCTAATGATCCAAAAATTTCAAGGAGTAGAAAAAAACAAATTCTCAAGTGGTTGGATATTTACCAGAGCCAAACAACCCACTTTTTGCCTATCCTTAAAAATCACAGATACTTTTTAGAACTATCTCTCTCAGCATTTGTGCATTTCCATTTTGGATGTTCAAATTTCTTTTCAGGTCCAAATTTGAGTTTTCACTCTCCCAATTTTCTCGTAAACAAAATTGATATAAGGCATAACAAAATGAAAATTTAAGAGTCCAAGTATGCAAAAAATTAAAATTCAAAATTATTTCGGACACTAAAAATGAACTCCAAGATTTTGTTATCCATGTTCTGGAAATTCCACTAGTACTGCCCCTAATAATAAGCTTGGTGGAATTTTATAGGAAAGGGACTTGTAACTGATCCTAACATGCTTTAAGTGTGGTGGATATGCATGCCAGAAACATGTTGAGGATGCAAGTGGACCTAATGATCCAAAACGTTCAAGGAGTAGAAAAAATCAAATTCTCAAGTGGTTGGATATTAACCTGGGCCAAACAACCCACTTTTTACCTATCCTTAAAAATCATAGATACTTTTTGGAACTATCTCTCTCAGCATTTGTGCATTTACATTTTGGATGTTCAAATTTTTTTTCAGAACCAAACTTGAGTTTTCACTCTCCCTTTTTTCTCGTAAACAAAAAAGATATAAGGCATAAAAAAATGAAAATTTTATATTTCTTGTATGCAAAAAAAAAATTTCAAAATTATTTCTGGCACTAAAAATGAATTCCAAGGTTTTGTTATCCATGTTCTAGAATCTCCACTAGTACAGCCCCTAATAATAAGCTTGGTGGAATTTTATAGGGAAGGGACTTGGAACTGATCATAACATGCTTTAAGTATGGTGAATATACATGCCAGAAACATGTTGAGGATCCAAGTGGACCTAATGATCCAAAAATTTCAAGGAGTAGAAAAAATCAAATTCTCAAGTGGTTGGATTTTTACCAGAGCCAAACAACTCACTTTTGGCCTATCCTTAAAAATCACAGATACTTTTTGGAACTATCTCTCTCAGCATTTGTGCATTTCCATTTTGGATGTTCAAATTTGTTTTCAGATCCAAACTTGAGTTTTCACTCTCCCATTTTCTCGTAAAAAAATATAAGGCATTTCAAAATGAAAATTTTAGAGTTCATGTATACAAATAAAAAATTTCAAAATTATTTCAGGCACTAAAAATGAACTCCAAGGTTTTGTTATCCATGTTCTGGAAATTCCGATAGTACAGCCCCTAATAATAAGCCTGGTGGAATTTTATAGTAAAGGGACTTGTAACGGATCCTAACATGCTTTAAGTGTGGTGGATATGCATTCAAGAAAAAATGTTGAGGATGCTAGTGGACCTAATGATCCAAAAATTTCAAGGAGTTGAAAAAATCAAATTCTCAAGTGGTTGGATATTTACCAGGGCCAACCCACTTTTTCCCTATCCTTAAAAATCACAGATACTTTTTGGAACTATCTCTCTCAGCATTTGTGCATTTCCATTTTGGATGTTCAAATTTCTTTTCAGGTCCAAACTTGATTTTTCACTCTCCCAATTTTCTCGTAAACAAAATAGATATAAGGCACAACAAAATGAAACTTTTAGAGTCCAAGTATGCAAAAAAAAATTCAAAATTATTTCGGGCACTAAAAATGAACTACAAGATTTTGTTATCCATGTTCTAGAAATTCCACTTGTACAGCCCCTAATAATAAGCTTGGTGGAATTATAAAGGAAAGGGACTTGTAACTGATCCTAACATGCTTTAAGAGTGGTGGATATGCATGCTAGAAACATGTTGACGATGCAAGTGGACCTAATGATCCAAAAATTTCAAGGAGTAGAAAAATTCAAATGATCAAGTGGTTGGATATTTACGAGGGCCAAACAACCCACTTTTTGCCTATCCTTAAAAATCATAGATACTTTTTGCAACTATCTCTCTCAGCATTTGTGCATTTCCATTTTGGATGTTCAAATTTTGTTTTAGAACCAAACTTGAGTTTTCACTCTCCCATTTTTCTCGTAAACAAAAAAGATATAACGCATAAAAAAATGAAAATTTAAGAGTTCATGTATGCAAAAAAAAATTTCAAAATTATTTCAGGCACTAAAAATGAATTCCAAGGTTTTGTTATCCATGTTCTAGAATCTCCACTAGTACAGCCCCTAATAGTAAGCTTAGTGGAATTTTATAGGGAAGGGACTCGGAACTGATCGTAACATGCTTTAAGTATGGTAGATATACATGCCAGAAACATGTTGAGGATGCAAGTGGACCGAATGATCCAAAATTTTCAAGGAGTAGAAAAAATCAAATTCTCAAGTGGTTGGATATTTACCAGAGCCAAACAACCCACTTTTTGCCTATCCTTAAAAATCACAGATACTTTTTGGAACTATCTCTCTCAGCATTTGTGCATTTCCATTTTGGATGTTCAAATTTGTTTTCAGATCCAAACTTGAGTTTTTACTCTCCCATTTTCTCGTAAAAAAAAAAATATAAAGCATATCAAAATGCAAATTTTAGTGTTCATGTATGCAAATAAAAAATTTTAAAATGATTTCAGGCACTAAAAATGAACTCCAAGGTTTTGTTATCCATGTTCTGGAAATTCCACTAGTACAGCCCCTAAGAATAAGCCTGGTGGAATTTTATAGGAAAGGGACTTGTAACGGATCCTAACATGCTTTAAGTGTGGAGGATATGCATGCTAGAAAAATGTTGAGGATGCTAGTGGACCCAATGATCCAAAAATTTCAAGGAGTAGAAAAAATCAAATTCTCAAAGGGTTGGATATTTACCAGGGCCAAAAAACCCACTTTTTGCCGATCCTTAAAAATCACAGATACTTTTTGGAACTATCTCTCTTAGCATTTGTGCATTTCCATTTTGGATGTTCAAATTTAGTTTCAGGTCCAAACTTGAGTTTTCACTCTCCCAATTTTCTTGTAAAGAAAATAGATATAAGGCATAACAAAATGAAAATTTTAGAGTCCAAGTAAGCAAAAAAAAAATTCAAAATTATTTCGGGCACTAAAAATGAACTCCAAGATTTTTTTATCCATGTTCTGGAAATTCCACTTGTACAGCCCCTAATAATAAGCTTGGTGGAATTATAAAGGAAAGGGATTTGTAACTGATCCTAACATGCTTTAAGTGTGGTGGATATGCATGCTAGAAACATGTTGACGATGCAAGTGGACCTAATGATCCAAAAATTTCAAGGAGTAGAAAAAATCAAATTCTCAAGTGGTTGGATATTTACCAGGGCAAAACGACCGACTTTTTGCCTATCCTTAAAAATCATAGATACTTTTTGGAACTATCTCTCTCAGCATTTGTGCATTTCCATTTTGGATGTTCAAATTTGTTTTCAGATCCAAACTTAAGTTTTCACTCTCCCATTTTTCTCGTAAACAAAAAAGATATATGGCATAACAAAATGAAAATTTTAGAGTTCATGTATGCAAAAAAAAATTTCAAAATTATTTCAGGCATTAAAAATGAACTCCAAGGTTTTGTTATCCATGTTCTAGAAATTCCACGAGTACAACCCCTAATAATAAGCTTGATGGAATTTTATAGGGAAGGGACTTGGAACTGATCGTAACATGCTTTAAGTGTGGTGGATATGCATGCCAGAAACATGTTGACGATGCAAGTGGACCTAATGACCCAAAAATTTTGAATGAGTAGAAAAAATCAAATTCTCCAGTGGTTGGATATTTACCTGGGCCAATCAACCTGCTTTTTGCCTATCCTTAAAAATCACTGATACTTTTTGAAACTATCTCTTTCAACATTTGTGCATTTCCATTTTGAATGTTAAAATTCGTTTTAAGATCCAAATTTGAGTTTTCACTCCACCATTTTTCTCATAAACAAAAAAAATTTAAGGCATAACAAAAAGAAAATTTAAGAGTACAAGTATGCAAAAAAAAAAATTCAAAATTATTTCAGGCACTAAAAATGAACTCCATGGTTTTGTTTTCCATGTTCTAGAAATTCCACTAGTACATCCCCTAATAATAAGCTTGGTGGAATTTTATAGGAAAACAACTTGTAACTGATCCAAACTTGCTTTAAGTATGGTAGATATGCATGCCTGAAACATGTTGAAGATGGAAGTGGACCTAATGATCCAAAAATTTAAAGGAGTAGAAAAAATCAAAATCTCAAGTGGTTGGATATTTACCAGAGCCAACAACCCACTTTTTGCCTATCCTTAAAAATCACATATACTTTTTGGAACTATCTCTCTCAGCATTTGTGCATTTCCATTTTGGATGTTCAAATTTGTTTTCAGATCCAAACTTGAGTTTTCACTCTCCCACTTTCTTAAAAAAAAAATATAAGGCATATCAAAATTAAAATTTTAGAGTTCGTGTAAGTAAAAAAAGATTTCAAAATTATTTCCGGCATTAAAAATGAACTCCAAGGTTTTGTTATCCATGTTCTGGAAATTCCACTAGTACAGCCCCTAATAATAAGCCTGGTGGAATTTTATAGGAAATGGACTTGTAACTGATCCTAACATGCTTTAAGTGTGGTGGATATGCATGCCAGAAAAATGTTGAGGATGCTTGTGGACCTAATGATCCAAAAATTTCAAGGAGTAGAAAATATCAAATTCTCAGGTGGTTGGATATTAACCAGGGCGAAAAAACCCACTTTTTGCCTAACCTTAAAAATCACAGATACTTTTTGGAACTATCTCTCTCAGCATTTGTGCATTTCCATTTTGGATGTTCAAATTTCTTTTCAGGTCCAAACTTGTGTTTTCACTCTCCCAATTTTCTCGTAAACAAAATAGATATAAGGCATAACAAAATGAAAATTTTAGAGTCCAAGTATGCAAAAAAAAAAATTCAAAATTAATTCAGGCACTAAAAATGAACTCCAAGATTTTGTTATCCATGTTCTTGAAATTCCACTAGTACAGCCCCTAATAATAAGCTTGGTGGAATTTTATAGGAAAGGGACTTGTAACTGATCCGAACGTGCTTTAAGTGTGGTGGATATGCATGCCAGAAACATGCTGAGGATGGAAGTGGACCTAATGATCCAAAATTTTCAAGGAGTAGAAAGAATCAAATTCTCAAATGGTTGGATATTTACCAGAGCCAACAACCCACTTTTTGCCTATCCTTAAAAATCACATATACTTTTTGGAACTATCTCTCTCAGCATTTGTGCATTTCCATTTTGGATGTTCAAATTTGTTTTCAGATCCAAACTTGAGTTTTCACTCTCCCACTTTCTCGTAAACAAAAAAGATATAAGGCATAACAAAATGAGAATTTTAGAGTTCATGTATGCAAAAAAAAAATTTTAAAATTATTTCAGGCACTAAAAATGAACTCTAAGGTTTTGTTATCC
This sequence comes from Aristolochia californica, assembly GCF_029961685.1. Classification (NCBI taxonomy): domain Eukaryota; kingdom Viridiplantae; phylum Streptophyta; class Magnoliopsida; order Piperales; family Aristolochiaceae; genus Aristolochia; species Aristolochia californica. The sequence continues at coordinate 12,021,710 of NW_027181771.1, forward strand.
ATGTTCTAGAAATTCCACTAGTACAGCCCCTAATAATAAGCTTGGTGGAATTTCATTGGAAAGGGACTTGGAACTGATCCTAACATGCCTTAAGTGTGGTCGATATGCATGCCAGAAACATGTTGAGGATGCAAGTGGACCTAATGATCCAAAAATTTCAAGGAGTAGAAAAAATCAAATTCTCAGGTGGTTGGATATTTACCAGGGCGAAAAAACCCACTTTTTGCCTAACCTTAAAAATCACAGATACTTTTTGGAACTATCTCTTTCAGCATTTGCGCATTTCCATTTTGGATGTTCAAATTTGTTTTCAGATCCAAATTTGAGTTTTCACTCCACCATTTTTCTCGTAAACAAAAAATATTTTAGGCATAACAAAATGAAAATTTTAGAGAACAAGATTGCAAAAAAAAAATTTAAAAATTATTTAAGGCACTAAAAATGAACTCCAAGGTTTTGTTATCCATGTTCTAGAAATTCCACTAGTACATCCCCTAATAATAAGCCTGGTGGAATTTTATAGGAAAGCGACTTGTAACTGATCCTAACATGCTTTAACTGTGGTGGATATGCATGGAAGAAACATGTTGAGAATGCAAGTGGACCTAATGATCCAAAAATTTCAAGGAGTCGAAAAAATCAAATTCTCAAGTGGTTGGATATTTACCAGAGCCAAACAACCCACTTTATGCCTATCCTTAAAAATCACAGATACTTTTTGGAACTATCTCTCTCAGCATTTGTGCATTTCCATTTTGGATGTTCAAATTTGTTTTCAGATCAAAACTTAAGTTTTCACTCTCCCATTTTCTCGTAAAAAAAAAACTAAGGCATATCAAAATGAAAATTTTAGAGTTCATGTATGCAAAAAAAAAAAATTCAAAATTTTTTCAAGCACTAAAAATGAACTCCATGGTTTTGTTATCCATGTTCTAGAAATTCCACTAGTACAGCCCTAATAATAAACCTGGTGGAATTTTATAGGAAAGGAACTTGTAACTGATCCTAACATGCTTTAAGTGTGGTGGATATGCATGCCAGAAAAATGTTTAGGATGCTAGTGGACCTAATGATCCAAAAATTTCAACGAGTAGAAAAAATCAAATTCTCAAGTGGTTGGATATTTACCAGGGTGAAAAAACCAACTTTTTGCCTATCCTTAGAAATCACAGATACTTTTTGGAACTATCTCTCTCAGCATTTGTGCATTTCCAATTTGGATGTTCAAATTTCTTTTCAGGTCCAAACTTGAGTTTTCACTCTCCCAATTTTCTCATAAAAAAATAGTATAAGGCATAACAAAATGAAAATTTTAGAGTCCAAGTATGAAAAAAAAAAAATTCAAAATTATTTCGGGCACTAAAAATGAACTCCAAGATTTTGTTGTCCATGTTCTGGAAATTCCACTAGTACAACCCCTAAAAATAAGCTTGGTGGAATTTTATAGGAAAGGGACTTGTAACTGATCCTAACATGCTTTAAGTGGTGGATATGCATGCTAGAAACATGTTGAGAATGCAAGTGGACCTAATGATCCAAAAATTTCAAGGAGTAGAAAAAATCAAATTCTCAAGTGGTTGGATATTTACCAGGGCCAAACGACCCACTTTTTGCCTATCCTTAAAAATCATAGATACTTTTCGGAACAATCTCTCTCAGCATTTGTGCATTTCCATTTTGAATGTTCAAATTTTTTTTCAGATCCAAACTTGAGTTTTCACTCTCCCATTTTTCTCGTAAACAAAATAGATGTAAGGCATAACAAAATGAAAATTTTAGAGTTCAAGTATGCAAAAAAAAAAAAAAATTCAAAATTATTTCAGGCACTAAAAATGAACTCCAAGGTTTGTTATCCGTGTTCTGGAAATTCCACTAGTACTGCCCCTACTAATAAGCTTGGTGGAATTTTATAGGAAAGGGACCTGTAACTGATCCTAACATGCTTTAAGTGTGGTGGATATGCATGCCAGAAACATGTTGAGGAATCAAGTGGACCTAATGATCCAAAAATTTCAAGGAGTAGAAAAAATCAAATTCACAAGTGGTTGGATATTTTAAAGGGCCAAACAACCCACTTTTTGCCTTTCCCTAAAAATCATAGATACTTTTTGGAACTATCTCTCTCCGCTTTTGTGCATTTCCATTTTTGATGTTCAAATTTGCTTTCGGATCCAAACTTGAGTTTTCACCCTCCCATTTTTCTCATAAAAAAAAAATACAAGGCATATCAATATGAAAATTTTAGAGTTCATTATGCAAAAAAAAAAATTTCAAAATTATTTCAGGCACTAAAAATGAAATCCAAGGTTTTGTTATCCATGTTCTTGAAATTCCACTAGTACTGCCACTAATAATAAGCCTGGTGGAATTTTATAGGAAAGGGACTTGTCACTGATCCTAACATGCTTTAAGTGTGGTGGATGTGCATGCCAGAAAAAAGTTGAGGATGCTAGTGGACCTAATGATCCAAAAATTTCAAGGAGTAGAAAAAATCAAATTCTCAAGTGGTTGGATATTTACCAGGGCCAAAAAACCGACTTTTTGCCTATCCTTAAAAATCACAGATACTTTTTGGAACTATCTCTCTCAGCATTTGTGCATTTCCATTTTGGACGTTCAAATTTGTTTTCAGATCCAAACTTGAGTTTTCACTCTCCCATTTTCTCATAAAAAAAAAATATAAGGCATATCAAAATGAAAATTTTTGAGTTAATGTATGCAAAAAATAAATTTCAAAATTATTTCAGGCACTAAAAATGAACTCCAAGGTTTTGTTATCCATGTTCTGGAAATTCCACTAGTACAGCCCCTAATAATAAGCCTGGTGGAATTTTATAGGAAAGGGACTTGTAACTGATCCTAACATGCTTTAAGTGTGGTGGATATGCATGCCAGAAAAATGTGGAGGATGCTAGTGGACCTAATGATCCAAAATTTCAAGGAGTAGAAAAAATCATATTCTCATGTTGTTTGATATTTACCGACGCCAAACAACCCACTTTTTGCCTATCCTTAAAAATCACAGATAATTTTTGGAACTATATCTCTCAGCATTTGTGCATTTGCATTTTGGATGTTCAAATTTGTATTCAGATCGAAACTTGTGTTTTCACTCTCCCATTTTTCTCGTAAACAAAAAAGATATAAGGCATAGCAAAATGAAAATTTTAGAGTTCATGTATGCAAAAAAAAATTCAATATTATTTTAGGCACTAAAAATGAACTCCAAGGTTTTGTTATCCATGTTCTGGAAATTCCACTAGTACAACCCCTAATAATAAGCCTGGTGGAATTTTATAGCAAAGGGACTTGTAACTGATCCACACATGCTTTAAGTGTGGTGGATATGCAAGCCAGAAACATGTTGAGGATGCAAGTGGACCTAATGATCCAAAAACTTCAAGGAGTAGAAAAAATCAAATTCTCAAGTGGTTGGATATTTACCTGGGGCAAACAACCCACTTTTTGCCTATCCTTAAAAATCACAGATAGTTTTTGGAACTATCTCTCTCAGCATTTGTGCATTTCCATTTTGGATGTTCAAATTTATTTTCAGGTCCAAACTTGAGTTTTCACTCTCCCATTTTTCTCGTAAAAAAAAAGATATAAGGCATTTCAAGATGAATTTTAGAGTCCATGTATGCAAAAAAAAAATTGCAAAATTATTTCAGGCTCTAAAAATGAACTCCAAGGTTTTGTTACCCATGATCTGGAAATTCCACAAGTACAACACCTTATAATAAGCTTGGTGGAATTTTATAGGAAAGAGACTTGTAACTGATCCTAACATGCTTTAAGTGTGGTGGATATGCATGCCAGAAACATGTTGAGGATGCAAGTGGACCTAATGATCTAAAAATTTCGAGTAGAAACAATCAAATTCTCAAGTGGTTGGATATTTACCTGGGTCAAACAACCCACTTTTTACCTATCCTTAAAAATCACGGATACTTTTTGGAACTATATCTCTCAACATTTGTCCATTTCCATTTTGGATGTTCAAATTTGTTTTTAGATCCAAACTCGAGTTTTCACTCTCCCATTTTTCTCGTAAACAAAATAGATATAAGGCATAACAAAATGAAAATTTTAGACTTCATGTATGCACAAAAAAATTTCAAAATTATTTTAGGCACTAAAAATGAACGCCAAGGTTTTGTTATCCATGTTCTTGAAATTCCACTAGTACAACCCCTAATAATAATTCTCAAGTGGTTGGATATTTACCTGGGGCAAACAACCCACTTTTTGCCTATCCTTAAAAATCACAGATAGTTTTTGGAACTATCTCTCTCAGCATTTGTGCATTTCCATTTTGGATGTTCAAATTTATTTTCAGGTCCAAACTTGAGTTTTCACTCTCCCATTTTTCTCGTAAAAAAAAAGATATAAGGCATTTCAAGATGAATTTTAGAGTCCATGTATGCAAAAAAAAAATTGCAAAATTATTTCAGGCTCTAAAAATGAACTCCAAGGTTTTGTTACCCATGATCTGGAAATTCCACAAGTACAACACCTTATAATAAGCTTGGTGGAATTTTATAGGAAAGAGACTTGTAACTGATCCTAACATGCTTTAAGTGTGGTGGATATGCATGCCAGAAACATGTTGAGGATGCAAGTGGACCTAATGATCTAAAAATTTCGAGTAGAAACAATCAAATTCTCAAGTGGTTGGATATTTACCTGGGTCAAACAACCCACTTTTTACCTATCCTTAAAAATCACGGATACTTTTTGGAACTATATCTCTCAACATTTGTCCATTTCCATTTTGGATGTTCAAATTTGTTTTTAGATCCAAACTCGAGTTTTCACTCTCCCATTTTTCTCGTAAACAAAATAGATATAAGGCATAACAAAATGAAAATTTTAGACTTCATGTATGCACAAAAAAATTTCAAAATTATTTTAGGCACTAAAAATGAACGCCAAGGTTTTGTTATCCATGTTCTTGAAATTCCACTAGTACAACCCCTAATAATAAGCCTGGTGGAATTTATAGGAAATGGACCTGTAACTGATCCTATCATGCTTTATGTGTGGTGGATATGCATGCCAGAAACATGTTGAGGATGCAAGTGGACCTAATGATGCAAAAATTTCAAGGAGTAGAAAAAATCAAATTCTCAAGTGGTTGGATATTTACCAGAGCCAAACAACTCACTTTTTGCCTATCCTTAAAAATCACAGATACTTTTTGGAACTATCTCTCTCAGCATTTGTGCATTTCCAATTTGGATGTTCAAATTTTGCTTTCAGATCCAAACTTGAGTTTTCACTCTCCCATTTTCTCATAAAAAAAAAAATTAGGCAGATCAAAATGAAAACTTTAGAGTTCAAGTATGCCAAAAAAAAATTTCAAAATTATTTCAGGCACTAAAAATGTACTCCAAGGTTTTGTTTTCCATATTCTGGAAATTCCACTAGTATAGCCCCTAATAATAAGCCTGGTGAAATTTTATTGGAAAGGGACTTGTAACTGATCCTAACATGCTTTAAGTGTGGTGGCATGCTTTAAGTGTGGTGGATATGCATGCCAGAAAAATGTTGAGGATGCTAGTGGACCTAATGATCCAAAATTTCAAGGAGTAGAAAAAATCAAATTCTCAAGTTGTTTGATATTTACCGACGCCAAACAACCCACTTTTTGCCTATCCTTAAAAATCACAAATAATTTTTGGAACTATCTCTTTCAGTATTTGTGCATTTCCATTTTGGATGTTCAAATTTGTTTTAAGATGCAAATTTGAGTTTTCACTCCACCATTTTTCTCGTAAACATAAAAATTCAAGGCATAACAAAATGAATATTTTAGAGTACAAGTATGCAAAAAAAAAAATTTCAAAATTATTTCAAGCACTAAAAATGAACTCCAAGGTTTTGTTATCCATGTTCTAGAAATTCCACTAGTACATCCCCTAATAATAAGCCTGGTGGAATTTTATGGGAAAGCGACTTGTAACTGATCCAAACATGATTTAAGTATGGTGGATATGCATGCCAAAAACATGTTGAGGATGCAAGTGGACCTAATGATCCAAAAATTTCAAGGAGTAGAAAAAATCAAATTCTCAAGTGGTTGGATATTTACCAGAGCCAAACAACCCACTTTTTGCCTATCCTTAAAAATCACAGATACTTTTTGGAACTATCTCTCTCAGCATTTGTGCATTTCCATTTTGGATGTTCAAATTTGCTTTCAGATCCAAACTTGAGTTTTCACTCTCCCAATTCTATCGTAAATAAAAAATATATAAGGCATATAAAAATGAAAATTTTAGAGTTCATGTATGCAAAAAAAAAAAACATTGAAATTTTTTTCAGGCACTAAAAATTAACTCCAAGGTTTTGTTATCCATGTTCTGGAAATTCCACATGATTTAAGTGTGGTGGATATGCATGACAGAAACATGTTGAGCATGCAAGTGGACCTAATGATCCAAAAATTTCAAGGTGTAGAAAAAATCAAATTCTCAAGTAGTTTGATATTTACAAAGGACAAACAACCCACTTTTTGCCTATCCTTAAAAATCACAGATACTTTTTCGAACTATCTCTCTCAGCATTTGTGCATTTCCATTTTGGATGTTCAAATTTGTTTTCAGATCCAAACTTGAGTTTTCAGTCTCCCATTTTTCTCGTAAATAAAATAGATATAAGGAAGAAGAAAATGAAAATTTTAGAGTTCATCTATGCAAAAAATAATTTCAAAATTATTTTAGGCACTAAAAATGAACTCCAAGGTTTTGTTATCCATGTTATGGAAATTCCACTAGTACAGCCTCAAATAATAAGCTTGGTGGAATTTTATAGGAAAGGGACTTAGAACTGATCCTAACATGCTTTAAGTGTGGTGGATATGCATGCCAAAAACATGTTGAGGATGCAAGAGGACCTAATGATCCAAAGATTTCGAGTAGAAAAAATCAAATTCTCAAGTTGTTGGATATTTACCTCGGCCAAACAACCCGCTTTTTGCCTATCCTTAAAAATCACTGATACTTTTTGAAACTATCTCTTTCAGCATTTGTGCATTTCCATTTTGGATGTTCAAATTTGTTTTAAGATCCAAATTTGAGTTTTCACTCCACCATTTTTCTCGTAAACAAAAAAATTTAAGGCATAACAACATGAAAATTTTAGAGAACAAGTATGCAAAAAAAAAATTTCAAAATTATTTCAGGCACTAAAAATGAACTCCAAGGTTTTGTTATCCATGTTCTAGAAATTCCACTAGTACATCCCCTAATAATAAGCCTGGTGAAATTTTATAGGAAAACGACTTGTAACTGATCCAAACATGTTTTAAGTATGGTAGATAAGCATGCCAGAAACATGTTGAGGATGCAAGTGGACCTAATGATCCTAAAATTTGAAGGAGTAGAAAAAATCAAATTCTCAAGTGGTTGGATATTTACCAGGGCCAAATACCCCACTTTTTGCCTATCCTTAAAAATCATAGATACTTTTTGGAACTCTCTCTCTCAGCATTTGTGCATTTCCATTTTGGATGTTCAAAATTGGTTTTAGATCCAAACTAGAGTTTTTCACTCTCCCATTCCTCTCAAAAATAAAAAATATATGAGGCATAACAAAATGAAAATATTTGAGTTCATGTGTGCAAAAAAAAAATTTCAAAATTATTTCAGGCACTAAAAATTAACTCCAAGGTTTTGTTATCCATGTTCTTGAAATTCCACAAGTACAGCACCTTATAATAAGCTTGGTGGAATTTTATAGGAAAGGGACTTGTAACTGATCCTAACATGCCTTAAGTGTGGTGGATATACATGCCAGAAACATGTTGAGGATGCAAGTGGACCTAATGATCCAAAAATTTCGAGTAGAAATAATCAAATTCTCAAGTGGCTGGATATTTACCTGGGCCAAACAACCCACTTTTTGCCTAACCTTAAAAATCACAGATACTTTTTGGAACTATCTCTCTCAACATTTGTCCATTTCCATTTTGGATGTTCAAATTTGTTTTCTGATCCAAAATCGAGTTTTCACTCTCCCATTTTTCTCGTAAACAAAATAGATATAAGGCATAACAAAATGAAATTTTAGACTTCATGTATGCAAAAAAAAAATTTCAAAATTATTTTAGGCACTAAAAATGAACTCCAAGGTTTTGTTATCCATGTTCTGGAAATTCCACTAGTACAACCCCTAATAATAAGCCTGGTGGAATTTTATAGGAAAACGACTTGTAACTGATCCAAACATGCTTCAAGTATGGTGGATATGCATGCCAGAAACATGATGAGGATGCTAGTAGACCTAATGATCCAAAAATTTCAAGGAGTAAAAAAAATCAAATTCTCAAGTGGTTGGATATTTACCTGGGCCAAACAACCCGCTTTTTGCCTATCCTTAAAAATCACTGATACTTTTTGAAACTATCTCTTTCAGCATTTGTGCATTTCCATTTTGGATGTTCAAATTTGTTTTAAGATCCAAATTTGAGTTTTCACTCCACCATTTTTCTCATAAACAAAAAAATTTAAGGCATAACAAAATGAAAATTTTAGAGTACAAGTATGCAAAAAAAAATTTCAAAATTATTTCAGGCGCTAAAAATGAACTCCAAGGTTTTGTTATCCATGTTCTAGAAATTCCACTAGTACATGCCCTAATAATAAGCCTGGTGGAATTTTATAGGAAAGCGACTTGTAACTGATCCTAACATGCTTTAAGTGTGGTGGATATGCATGCCAGAAAGATGTTGAGGATGCTAGTGGACCTAATGATCCAAAAATTTCGAGGAGTAGAAAAAATGAAATTCTCAAGTGGTTGGATATTTACCAGGGCCAAAAAACCCACTTTTTGCCCATCCTTAAAAATCACAGATACTTTTTGGTACTATATCTCTCAGCATTTGTGCATTTCCATTTTGGATGTTCAAATTTGCTTTCTGATCCAAGCTTGAGTTTTCACACTCCCATTTTCTCGTAAAAAAAAAAATATGGCGTATCAAAATGAAAACTTTAGAGTTCATGTATGCAAAAAAAAATTTCAAAATTATTTAAGGCACTAAAAATAAACTCCAAGGCTTTGTTATCCTTGTTCTGGAAATTCCACTAGTATAGCCCCTAATAATAAGCCTGGTGGAATTTTATAGGAAAGGGACTTGTAACTGATCCTAACTTGCTTTAAGTGTGGTGGATATGCATGCCAGAAAAATGTTGAGGATGCTAGTGGACCTAATGATCCAAAAATTTCAAGGAGTAGAAAAAATCAAATTCTCAAGTGGTTGGATATTTACCAGGGCCAAAAAACCCACTTTTTCCCTATCCTTAAAAATCACAGATACTTTTTGGAACTATCTCTCTCAGAATTTGTGCATTTCCATTTTGGATGTTCAAATTTGTTTTCAGATCCAAACTTGAGTTTTCACTCTCCCATTTTCTCGTAAAAAAAAAAAAAATATAACGCATTTCAAAATGAAAATTTTAGAGTTCATGTATGCAAAAAATAAATTTCAAAATTATTTCAGGCACTAAAAATGAACTCCAAGGTTTTGTTATCTATGTTCTGGAAATTCCACTAGTACAACACCTAATAATAAGCCTGGTGGAGTTTTATAGGAAAGGGACTTGTAACTGATCCTAACATGCTTTAAGTGTGGTGGATATGCATGCCAGAAAAATGTTGAGGATGGTAGTGGACCTAATGATCCAAAATTTCAAGGAGTAGAAAAAATCAAATTCTCAAGTTGTTTGATATTTACCGAAGCCAAACAACCCACATTTTGCCTATCCCTAAAAATCACTGATAATTTCTGAAACTATATCTCTCAGCATTTGTACATTTCCATTTTGGATGTTCTAATTTGTTTTCAGATCGAAACTTGAGTTTTCACTCTCCCATTTTTCTCGTAAACAAAAAAGATATAAGGCATAACAAAATGAAAATTTTAGAGTTCATGTATGCAAAAAAAAAAAAATTCAATATTATTTTAGGCACTAAAAATGAACTCCAAGGTTTTGTTATCCATGTTCTGGAAATTCCACTAGTACAACCCCTAATAATAAGCCTGGTGGAATTTTATAGGAAAGGGACGTGTAACTGATCCTAACATGCTTTAAGTGTGGTGGATATGCATGCCAGAAACATGTTGATGATGCAAGTGGACCTAATGATCCAAAAACTTCAAGGAGTAGAAAAAATCAAATTCTCAAGTGGTTGGATATTTACCTGGGCCAAACAACCCACTTTTTGCTTATCCTTAAAAATCAAAGATAGTTTTTGGAACTATCTCTCTCAGCATTTGTGCATTTTCATTGTGGATGTTCAAATTTATTTTCAGGTCCAAACTTGAGTTTTCACTCTCCCATTTTTCTAGTAAAAGAAAAAGATATAAGGCATATCAAAATGAAAATTTTAGAGTTCATGTAAGCAAAAAAACAATTTCAAAATTATTTCAGGCACCAAAAATGAACTCCAAGGTTTTGTTATCCTTGTTCTGGAAATTCCACTAGTACAACCCCTAATAATAAGCCTGGTGGAATTTTATAGGAAAGGGACTTGTAAGTGATCCTAACATGCTTTAAGTGTGGTGGATATGCATGCCAGAAACATGTCTAGGATGCAAGTGGACCTAATGATCCAAAAATTTCAAGGAGTAGAAAAAATAAAATTCTCAAGTGGTTGGATATTTACCAGGGTCAAACAATCCACTTTTTGCCTATGCCGGAAAATCAAAGATACTTTTTGGAACTCACTCTCTCAGCATTTGTGCATTTCCATTTTCGATGTTCAAAATTGTTTTCAGATCCAAACTTGAGTTTTCACTCTCTTATTTTTCTCGTTAACAAAAAAGATATAAGGCATAACAAAATGAAAATTTTAGAGTTCATGTATGCAAAAAACAAATTTCAAAATTATTTCAGGCACTAAAAATGAACTCCAAGTTTTTGTTATCCATGTTCTGGAAATTCAACTTGTACGGCCCCTAATAATAATCCTGGTGGAATTTTATAGGAAAGGGACTTGTAACTAATCCTAACATTCTTTAAGTGTGGTGTATATGCAGGCCAGAAAAATGTTCAGGATGCAAGTGGACCTAATGATCCAAAAATTTCAAGGAGTTGAAAAAATCAAATCCTCAAGTAGTTGCATATTTACCCGGGCCAAACAACTCACTTTTTGCCTATCCTTAAAAATCACAGATAATTTTTGGAACTATCTCTCTCATCATTTGTGCATTTCCATTTTGGATGTTCAAATTTGTATTCAAATCCAAACTTGAGTATTCACTCACCCATTTTTCTCGTAAACAAAAAAGATAGAAGGCATAACAAAATGAAAATTTTAGACTTCATGTATGCAAAAAAAAAAAATTCAAAATTATTTTAGGCACTAAAAATGAACTCCAAGGTTTTGTTATCCATGTTCTGGAAATTCCACTAGTACAACCCCTAATAATAAGCGTGGTGGAATTTTATGGGAAAGGGACTTGTAACTGATCCTATCATTCTTTATGTGTGGTGGATATGCATGCCAGAAACATGTTGAGGATGCAAGTGGACCTAATGATCCAAAAATTTCAAGGAGTAGAAAAAATCAAATTCTCAAGTGGTTGGATATTTACCAGGGCCAAACAACCCACTTTTTGCCTATCTTTAAAAATAACATATACTTTTTGGAACTCTCTCTCACTCTGCATTTGTGCATTTCCATTTTGGATGTTCAAAATTGTTTTCAGATCCAAACTTGAGTTTTCACTCTCCCAATTCTATCATAAATAGAAAATATATAAGGCATATAAAAATGAAAATTTTAGAGTTCATGTATGCAAAAAAAACAAATTTCAAATTATTTCAGGCACTAAAAATTTACTCCAAGGTTTTGTTATCCATGTTCTGGAAATTCCACAAGTACAACCCCTTATAATAAGCATGGTGGAATTTTATAGGAAAGGGGCTTGTAACTGATCCTAACATGATTTAAGTGTGGTGGATATGCATGACAGAAACATGTTGAGCATGCAAGTGGACCTAATGATCCAAACATTTCAAGGTGTAGAAAAAATCAAATTCTCAAGTGGTTGGATATTTACCAAGGCCAAACAACCGACTTTTTGCCTATCCTTAAAAATCGCAGATACTTTTTCGAACTATCTCTCTCAGCATTTGTGCATTTCCATTTTGGATGTTCAAATTTGTTTTTAGATCCAAACTTGAGTTTTCCGTCTCCCATTTTTCTTGTAAATAAAATAGATATAAGGAAGAACATAATGAAAATTTTAGAGTTCATCTATGCAAAAATTAATTTCAAAATTATTTTAGGCACTAAAAATGAACTCCAAGGTTTTGTTATCCATGTTATGGAAATTCCACTAGTACAGCCCCAAATAATAAGCTTGGTGGAATTTTATAGGAAAGGGACTTGGACCTGATCCTAACATGCTTTAAGTGTGGTGGATATGCATGCCAGAAACAATGTTGAGGATGCAAGAGGACCTAATGATCCAAAAATTTCAAAGATTAGGAAAAATCAAATTCTCAAGTGGTTGGATATTTACCTGGGCCAAACGACCCGCTTTTTGCCTATCTTTAAAAATCACAGATACTTTTGGAACTATCTCTTTCAGCATTTGTGCATTTCCATTTTGGATGTTCAAATTTTTTTTAAGATCCAAATTTGAGTTTTCACTCCACCATTTTTCTCGTAAACAAAAAAATTTAAGGCATAACAAAATGAAAATTTTAGAGTACAAGTATGCAAAAAAAATTTCAAAATTATTTCAGGAACTGAAAATGAAATCCAAGGTTTTGTTATCCATGTTCTAGAAATTCCACTTGTACATGCCCTAATAATAAGCCTGGTGGAATTTTATAGGAAAGCGACTTGTAACTGATCCAAACATGCTTCAAGTATGGTGGATATGCATGCCAGAAACATGTTGAGGATGCAAGTGGACCTAATGATCCAAAAATTTGAAGGAGTAGAAAAAATCAAATTCTCAAGTGGTTGGATATTTACTAGAGGCAAACAACCCACTTTTTGCCTATCCTTAAAAATCACAGATACTTTTTGGAACTATCTCTCTCAGAATTTGTGCATTTCCATTTTGGATGTTCAAATTTGCTTTTAGATCCAAACTTGAGTTTTCACTCTCCCATTTTCTCATAAAAAAAAGAAATAAGGCATATCAAAATGAAAACTTTAGAGTTCATGTATGCAAAAAAAATTTTCAAAATTATTTCAGGCACTAAAAGTGAACTCCAAGGTTTTGTTATCCATGTTCTGGAAATTCCACTAGTACAGCCCCTAATAATAAGCTTCGTGGAATTTTATTGGAAAGGGACTTGTAACTGATCCTAACATGCTTTAAGTGTGGTGGATATGCATGCCAGAAAAATGTTGAGGATGCTAGTGGACCTAATGATCCAAAAATTTCAAGGAGTAGAAAAAATCAAATTCTCAAGTGGTTGGATATTTACCAGGGCCAAAAAACTCACTTTTTGCCTATCCTAAAAAATAACATATACTTTTTGGAACTATCTCTCTCAGCATTTGTGCATTTCCATTTTGGATGTTCAAAATTGTTTTCAGATCCCAACTAGAGTTTTCACTCTCCCATTTCTCTCGTAAATAAAAAATATATAAGGCATAAGAAAATGAAAATTTTAGAGTTCATGTGTGCAAAAAAAAAATTTCAAAATTATTTCAGGCACTAAAAATTAACTTCAAGGTTTTGTTATCCATGTTCTTGAAATTCCACATGTACAGCCCCTTATAATAAGCTTGGTGGAATTTTATAGGAAAGGGACTTGTAACTGATCCTAACATGCTTTACGTGTGGTGGATATGCATGCTAGAAACATGTTGAGGATGCAAGTGGACCTATGATCCAAAAATTTCGTGCAGAAATAATCAAATTCTCAAGTGGTTGGATATTTACCTAGGCCAAACAACCAACTTTTTGCCTATCTTTAAAAATCACAGATACTTTTTGGAACTATCTCTCTCAACATTTGTCCATTTCCATTTTAGATGTTCAAATTTGTTTTCAAATCCAAACTTGAGTTTTAACTCTCCCATTTTTCTCGTAAACAAAATAGATATAAGGCATAACAAAATGAAAATTTTAGAGTTCATGTATGCAAAAACTAAATCTCAAAATTATTTTAGGAAGTAAAAATGAACTCCAAGGTTTTGTTATCGATGTTTTGGAAATTCCACTAGTACAACCCCTAATAATAAGCCTGGTGGAATTCTATAGGAAAGGGACTTGTAACTGATCCTAACTTGCTTTAAGTGTGGTGGACATGCAAGCCAGAAACATGTTGAGGATGCTAGTGGACCTAATGATCCAAAAATTTCAAGCAGTAGAAAAAATCAAATTCTCAAGTGGTTGGATATTTACCAGGGCCAAAAAAACCACTTTTTCCCTATCCTTAAAAATCACAGATACTTTTTCGAACTATCTCTCTCAACATTTGTGCATTTCCATTTTGGATGTTCAAATTTGTTTTCAGATCCAAACTGGAGTTTTTACTCTCGCATTTTCTCGTAAAAATAAAATATAATGCATTTCAAAATGAAAATTTTAGAGTTCATGTATGCAAAAAATAAATTTCAAAATTATTTCAGGCACTAAAAATGAACTCCAAGGTTTTGTAATCTATGTTCTGGAAATTCCACTAGTACAACACCTAATAATAAGCCTGGTGGAATTTTATAGGAAAGGGACTTGTAATTGTTCCTAACATGCTTTAAGTGTGGTGGATATGCATGCCAGAAAAATGTTGAGGATGGTAGTGGACCTAATGATCCAAAATTTCAAGGAGTAGAAAAAATCAAATTCTCAAGTTTTTTGATATTTACCGAGGCCAAACAACCCACTTTTTGCCTATCCTTAAAAATCACAGATAATTTCTGAAACTATATCTCTCAGCATTTGTGCATGTCCATTTTGGATGTTCAAATTTGTTTTCAGATCGAAACTTGAGTTTTCACTCTCCCATTTTTCTCGTAAACAAAAAAGATATAAGGCATAACAAAATGAAAATTTTAGAGTTCATGCATGCAAAAAAAAAAATCAATATTATTTTACGCACTAAAAATGAACTCCAAGGTTTTGTTATCCACGTTCTGGAAATTCCACTAGTACAATCCCTAATAATAGGCCTGGTGGAATTTTATAGGAAAGGGACTTGTAACTGATCCTAACATGCTTTAAGTGTGGTGGATATGCATGCCAGAAACATGTTGAGGATGCAAGTGGACCTAATGATCCAAAAACTTCAAGGAGTAGAAAAAATAAAATTCTCAAGTGGTTGGTTATTTACTTGGGCGAAACAACCCACTTTTTGCTTATCCTTAAAAATCACAGATAGTTTTTGGAACTATCACTCTCAGCATTTGTGCATTTCCATTGTGGATGTTCAAATTTATTTTCAGGTCCAAACTTGAGTTTTCACTCTCCCATTTTTCTCGTAAAAAAAAAAGATATAAGGCATATCAAAATGAAAATTTTAGAGTTCATGTATGCAAAAAAAGAATTTCAAAATTATTTCAGGCTCCAAAAATGAACTCCAAGGTTTTGTTATCCTTGTTCTGGAAATTCCACTGTTACAACCCCTAATAATAAGCCTGGTGGAATTTTATAGGAAAGGGACTTGTAAGTGATCGAAACATGCTTTAAGTGTGGTGGATATGCATGCCAGAAACATGTTGAGGATGCAAGTGGACCTAATGATCCAAAAATTTCAAGGAGTAGAAAAAATCAAATTCTCAAGTGGTTGGATATTTACCAGGGTCAAACAACCCACTTTTTGCCTATGCCTTAAAATCACAGATACTTTTTGGAACTCTCTCTCTCAGCATTTGTGCATTTCCATTTTCGATGTTCAAAATTGTTTTCAGATCCAAACTTGAGTTTTCACTCTCTTATTTTTCTCGTTAACAAAAAAGATATAAGGTATAACAAAATGAAAATTTTAGAGTTCATGTATGCAAAAAACAAATTTCAAAATTATTTCAGGCACTAAAAATGAACTCCAAGTTTTTGTTATCCATGTTCTGGAAATTCCACTTGTACAGCCCCTAATAATAATCCTGGTGGAATTTTATAGGAAAGGGACTTGGAACTAATCCTAACATTCTTTAAATGTGGTGCATATGCATGCCAGAAAAATGTTGAGGATGCAAGTGGACCTAATCATCCAAAAATTTCAAGGAGTTGAAAAAATCAAATTCTCAAGTGGTTGGATATTTACCCGGGCCAAACAACTCACTTTTTGCCTATCCTAAAAAATCACAGATAATTTTTGGAACTATCTCTCACATCATTTGTGCATTTCCATTTTGGATGTTCAAATTTGTTTTCAAATCCAAACTTGAGTATTCACTCTCCCATTTTTCTCGTAAAGAAAAAAGATAGAAGGCATAACAAAATGAAAATTTTAGAGTTCAAGAATGCAAAAGAAAAAATTTTAAAATTATTTTAGGCACTAAAAATGAACTCCAAGGTTTTGTTATCTATGTTCTGGAAATTACACTAGTACAGCCCCTAATAATAAGCCTGGTGGAATTTTATAAGAAACGGACTTGTAACTGATCCAAACATGCTTTAAGTGTGATGGATATGCAAGCCAGAAACATGTTGAGGATGCAAGTGGACTTAATGATCCAAAATTTTCAAGGAGTACAAAAAATCAAATTCTCAAGTGGTTGGATATTTACCAGGGCCAAATACCCCACTTTTTGCCTATCCTTAAAAATCACAGATACTTTTTGGAACTCTCTCTCTCAGCATTTGTGCATTTCCATTTTGGATGTTCAAAATTGTTTTCAGATCCCAACTAGAGTTTTCACTCTCCCATTTCTCTCGTAAATAAAAAATATATAAGGCATAAGAAAATGAAAATTTTAGAGTTCATGTGTGCAAAAAAAAAATTTCAAAATTATTTCAGGCACTAAAAATTAACTTCAAGGTTTTGTTATCCATGTTCTTGAAATTCCACAAGTACAGCCCCTTATAATAAGCTTGGTGGAATTTTATAGGAAAGGGACTTGTAACTGATCCTAACATGCTTTACGTGTGGTGGATATGCATACCAGAAACATGTTGAGGATGCAAGTGGACCTAATCATCCAAAAATTTCGTGTAGAAATAATCAAATTCTCAAGAGGTTGGATATTTACCTGGGCCAAACAACCAACTTTTTGCCTATCCTTAAAAATCACAGATACTTTTTGGAACTATCTCTCTGAACATTTGTCCATTTCCATTTTAGATGTTCAAATTTGTTTTCAAATCCAAACTTGAGTTTTCACTCTCCCATTTTTCTCGTAAACAAAATAGATATAAGGCATAACAAAATGAAAATTTTAGACTTCATGTATGCAAAAAAAAAATTTCAAAATTATTTTAGGCACTAAAAATGAACTCCAAGGTTTTGTTATCCATGTTCTGGAAATTCCACTAGTACAACCCCTAATAATAAGCGTGGTGGAATTTTATAGGAAAGGAACTTGTAACTGATCCTATCATTCTTTATGTGTGGTGGATATGCATGCCAGAAACATGTTGAGGATGCAAGCGGACCTAATGATCCAAAAATTTCAAGGAGTAGAAAAAATCAAATTCTCAAGTGGTTGGATATTTACCAGGGCCAAACAGCCCACTTTTTGCCTATCTTTAAAAATAACATATACTTTTTGGAACTCTCTCTCTCTGCATTTGTGCATTTCCATTTTGGATGTACAAAATTGTTTTCAGATACAAACTTGAGCTTTCACTCTCCCAATTCTATCATAAATAAAAAATATACAAGGCATATAAAAATGAAAATTTTAGAGTTCATGTATGCAAAAAAAACAAATTTCAAATTATTTCAGGCACTAAAAATTAACTCTAAGGTTTTGTTATCCATGTTCTGGAAATTCCACAAGTACAACCCCTTATAATAAGCATGGTGGAATTTTATAGGAAAGGGACTTGTAACTGATCCTAACATGATTTAACTGTGGTGGATATGCATGACAGAAACATGTTGAGTATGCAAGTGGACCTAATGATCCAAAAATTTCAAGGTGTAGAAAAAATCAAATTCTCAAGTGGTTGGATATTTACCAAGGCCAAACAACCCAGTTTTTGCCTATCCTTAAAAATCATAGATACTTTTTCGAACTATCTCTCTCAGCATTTGTGCATTTCCATTTTGGATGTTCAAATTTGTTTTCAGATCCAAACTTGAGTTTTCACTCTCCCATTTTTCTCGTAAACAAAATAGATATAAGGCATAACAAAATGAAATTTTAGACTTCATGTATGCAAAAAAAAAATTTCAAAATTATTTTAGGCACTAAAAATGAACTCCAAGGTTTTGTTATCCATGTTCTGGAAATTCCACTAGTACAACCCCTAATAATAAGCCTGGTGGAATTTTATAGGAAAACGACTTGTAACTGATCCAAACATGCTTCAAGTATGGTGGATATGCATGCCAGAAACATGATGAGGATGCTAGTAGACCTAATGATCCAAAAATTTCAAGGAGTAAAAAAAATCAAATTCTCAAGTGGTTGGATATTTACCTGGGCCAAACAACCCGCTTTTTGCCTATCCTTAAAAATCACTGATACTTTTTGAAACTATCTCTTTCAGCATTTGTGCATTTCCATTTTGGATGTTCAAATTTGTTTTAAGATCCAAATTTGAGTTTTCACTCCACCATTTTTCTCATAAACAAAAAAATTTAAGGCATAACAAAATGAAAATTTTAGAGTACAAGTATGCAAAAAAAAATTTCAAAATTATTTCAGGCGCTAAAAATGAACTCCAAGGTTTTGTTATCCATGTTCTAGAAATTCCACTAGTACATGCCCTAATAATAAGCCTGGTGGAATTTTATAGGAAAGCGACTTGTAACTGATCCTAACATGCTTTAAGTGTGGTGGATATGCATGCCAGAAAGATGTTGAGGATGCTAGTGGACCTAATGATCCAAAAATTTCGAGGAGTAGAAAAAATGAAATTCTCAAGTGGTTGGATATTTACCAGGGCCAAAAAACCCACTTTTTGCCCATCCTTAAAAATCACAGATACTTTTTGGTACTATATCTCTCAGCATTTGTGCATTTCCATTTTGGATGTTCAAATTTGCTTTCTGATCCAAGCTTGAGTTTTCACACTCCCATTTTCTCGTAAAAAAAAAAATATGGCGTATCAAAATGAAAACTTTAGAGTTCATGTATGCAAAAAAAAATTTCAAAATTATTTAAGGCACTAAAAATAAACTCCAAGGCTTTGTTATCCTTGTTCTGGAAATTCCACTAGTATAGCCCCTAATAATAAGCCTGGTGGAATTTTATAGGAAAGGGACTTGTAACTGATCCTAACTTGCTTTAAGTGTGGTGGATATGCATGCCAGAAAAATGTTGAGGATGCTAGTGGACCTAATGATCCAAAAATTTCAAGGAGTAGAAAAAATCAAATTCTCAAGTGGTTGGATATTTACCAGGGCCAAAAAACCCACTTTTTCCCTATCCTTAAAAATCACAGATACTTTTTGGAACTATCTCTCTCAGAATTTGTGCATTTCCATTTTGGATGTTCAAATTTGTTTTCAGATCCAAACTTGAGTTTTCACTCTCCCATTTTCTCGTAAAAAAAAAAAAAATATAACGCATTTCAAAATGAAAATTTTAGAGTTCATGTATGCAAAAAATAAATTTCAAAATTATTTCAGGCACTAAAAATGAACTCCAAGGTTTTGTTATCTATGTTCTGGAAATTCCACTAGTACAACACCTAATAATAAGCCTGGTGGAGTTTTATAGGAAAGGGACTTGTAACTGATCCTAACATGCTTTAAGTGTGGTGGATATGCATGCCAGAAAAATGTTGAGGATGGTAGTGGACCTAATGATCCAAAATTTCAAGGAGTAGAAAAAATCAAATTCTCAAGTTGTTTGATATTTACCGAAGCCAAACAACCCACATTTTGCCTATCCCTAAAAATCACTGATAATTTCTGAAACTATATCTCTCAGCATTTGTACATTTCCATTTTGGATGTTCTAATTTGTTTTCAGATCGAAACTTGAGTTTTCACTCTCCCATTTTTCTCGTAAACAAAAAAGATATAAGGCATAACAAAATGAAAATTTTAGAGTTCATGTATGCAAAAAAAAAAAAATTCAATATTATTTTAGGCACTAAAAATGAACTCCAAGGTTTTGTTATCCATGTTCTGGAAATTCCACTAGTACAACCCCTAATAATAAGCCTGGTGGAATTTTATAGGAAAGGGACGTGTAACTGATCCTAACATGCTTTAAGTGTGGTGGATATGCATGCCAGAAACATGTTGATGATGCAAGTGGACCTAATGATCCAAAAACTTCAAGGAGTAGAAAAAATCAAATTCTCAAGTGGTTGGATATTTACCTGGGCCAAACAACCCACTTTTTGCTTATCCTTAAAAATCAAAGATAGTTTTTGGAACTATCTCTCTCAGCATTTGTGCATTTTCATTGTGGATGTTCAAATTTATTTTCAGGTCCAAACTTGAGTTTTCACTCTCCCATTTTTCTAGTAAAAGAAAAAGATATAAGGCATATCAAAATGAAAATTTTAGAGTTCATGTAAGCAAAAAAACAATTTCAAAATTATTTCAGGCACCAAAAATGAACTCCAAGGTTTTGTTATCCTTGTTCTGGAAATTCCACTAGTACAACCCCTAATAATAAGCCTGGTGGAATTTTATAGGAAAGGGACTTGTAAGTGATCCTAACATGCTTTAAGTGTGGTGGATATGCATGCCAGAAACATGTCTAGGATGCAAGTGGACCTAATGATCCAAAAATTTCAAGGAGTAGAAAAAATAAAATTCTCAAGTGGTTGGATATTTACCAGGGTCAAACAATCCACTTTTTGCCTATGCCGGAAAATCAAAGATACTTTTTGGAACTCACTCTCTCAGCATTTGTGCATTTCCATTTTCGATGTTCAAAATTGTTTTCAGATCCAAACTTGAGTTTTCACTCTCTTATTTTTCTCGTTAACAAAAAAGATATAAGGCATAACAAAATGAAAATTTTAGAGTTCATGTATGCAAAAAACAAATTTCAAAATTATTTCAGGCACTAAAAATGAACTCCAAGTTTTTGTTATCCATGTTCTGGAAATTCAACTTGTAC
The DNA here is from genome assembly GCF_029961685.1 of Aristolochia californica. Classification (NCBI taxonomy): domain Eukaryota; kingdom Viridiplantae; phylum Streptophyta; class Magnoliopsida; order Piperales; family Aristolochiaceae; genus Aristolochia; species Aristolochia californica. Next base: position 12,042,875 of record NW_027181771.1, read on the forward strand.
GGCCCCTAATAATAATCCTGGTGGAATTTTATAGGAAAGGGACTTGTAACTAATCCTAACATTCTTTAAGTGTGGTGTATATGCAGGCCAGAAAAATGTTCAGGATGCAAGTGGACCTAATGATCCAAAAATTTCAAGGAGTTGAAAAAATCAAATCCTCAAGTAGTTGCATATTTACCCGGGCCAAACAACTCACTTTTTGCCTATCCTTAAAAATCACAGATAATTTTTGGAACTATCTCTCTCATCATTTGTGCATTTCCATTTTGGATGTTCAAATTTGTATTCAAATCCAAACTTGAGTATTCACTCACCCATTTTTCTCGTAAACAAAAAAGATAGAAGGCATAACAAAATGAAAATTTTAGACTTCATGTATGCAAAAAAAAAAAATTCAAAATTATTTTAGGCACTAAAAATGAACTCCAAGGTTTTGTTATCCATGTTCTGGAAATTCCACTAGTACAACCCCTAATAATAAGCGTGGTGGAATTTTATGGGAAAGGGACTTGTAACTGATCCTATCATTCTTTATGTGTGGTGGATATGCATGCCAGAAACATGTTGAGGATGCAAGTGGACCTAATGATCCAAAAATTTCAAGGAGTAGAAAAAATCAAATTCTCAAGTGGTTGGATATTTACCAGGGCCAAACAACCCACTTTTTGCCTATCTTTAAAAATAACATATACTTTTTGGAACTCTCTCTCACTCTGCATTTGTGCATTTCCATTTTGGATGTTCAAAATTGTTTTCAGATCCAAACTTGAGTTTTCACTCTCCCAATTCTATCATAAATAGAAAATATATAAGGCATATAAAAATGAAAATTTTAGAGTTCATGTATGCAAAAAAAACAAATTTCAAATTATTTCAGGCACTAAAAATTTACTCCAAGGTTTTGTTATCCATGTTCTGGAAATTCCACAAGTACAACCCCTTATAATAAGCATGGTGGAATTTTATAGGAAAGGGGCTTGTAACTGATCCTAACATGATTTAAGTGTGGTGGATATGCATGACAGAAACATGTTGAGCATGCAAGTGGACCTAATGATCCAAACATTTCAAGGTGTAGAAAAAATCAAATTCTCAAGTGGTTGGATATTTACCAAGGCCAAACAACCGACTTTTTGCCTATCCTTAAAAATCGCAGATACTTTTTCGAACTATCTCTCTCAGCATTTGTGCATTTCCATTTTGGATGTTCAAATTTGTTTTTAGATCCAAACTTGAGTTTTCCGTCTCCCATTTTTCTTGTAAATAAAATAGATATAAGGAAGAACATAATGAAAATTTTAGAGTTCATCTATGCAAAAATTAATTTCAAAATTATTTTAGGCACTAAAAATGAACTCCAAGGTTTTGTTATCCATGTTATGGAAATTCCACTAGTACAGCCCCAAATAATAAGCTTGGTGGAATTTTATAGGAAAGGGACTTGGACCTGATCCTAACATGCTTTAAGTGTGGTGGATATGCATGCCAGAAACAATGTTGAGGATGCAAGAGGACCTAATGATCCAAAAATTTCAAAGATTAGGAAAAATCAAATTCTCAAGTGGTTGGATATTTACCTGGGCCAAACGACCCGCTTTTTGCCTATCTTTAAAAATCACAGATACTTTTGGAACTATCTCTTTCAGCATTTGTGCATTTCCATTTTGGATGTTCAAATTTTTTTTAAGATCCAAATTTGAGTTTTCACTCCACCATTTTTCTCGTAAACAAAAAAATTTAAGGCATAACAAAATGAAAATTTTAGAGTACAAGTATGCAAAAAAAATTTCAAAATTATTTCAGGAACTGAAAATGAAATCCAAGGTTTTGTTATCCATGTTCTAGAAATTCCACTTGTACATGCCCTAATAATAAGCCTGGTGGAATTTTATAGGAAAGCGACTTGTAACTGATCCAAACATGCTTCAAGTATGGTGGATATGCATGCCAGAAACATGTTGAGGATGCAAGTGGACCTAATGATCCAAAAATTTGAAGGAGTAGAAAAAATCAAATTCTCAAGTGGTTGGATATTTACTAGAGGCAAACAACCCACTTTTTGCCTATCCTTAAAAATCACAGATACTTTTTGGAACTATCTCTCTCAGAATTTGTGCATTTCCATTTTGGATGTTCAAATTTGCTTTTAGATCCAAACTTGAGTTTTCACTCTCCCATTTTCTCATAAAAAAAAGAAATAAGGCATATCAAAATGAAAACTTTAGAGTTCATGTATGCAAAAAAAATTTTCAAAATTATTTCAGGCACTAAAAGTGAACTCCAAGGTTTTGTTATCCATGTTCTGGAAATTCCACTAGTACAGCCCCTAATAATAAGCTTCGTGGAATTTTATTGGAAAGGGACTTGTAACTGATCCTAACATGCTTTAAGTGTGGTGGATATGCATGCCAGAAAAATGTTGAGGATGCTAGTGGACCTAATGATCCAAAAATTTCAAGGAGTAGAAAAAATCAAATTCTCAAGTGGTTGGATATTTACCAGGGCCAAAAAACTCACTTTTTGCCTATCCTAAAAAATAACATATACTTTTTGGAACTATCTCTCTCAGCATTTGTGCATTTCCATTTTGGATGTTCAAAATTGTTTTCAGATCCCAACTAGAGTTTTCACTCTCCCATTTCTCTCGTAAATAAAAAATATATAAGGCATAAGAAAATGAAAATTTTAGAGTTCATGTGTGCAAAAAAAAAATTTCAAAATTATTTCAGGCACTAAAAATTAACTTCAAGGTTTTGTTATCCATGTTCTTGAAATTCCACATGTACAGCCCCTTATAATAAGCTTGGTGGAATTTTATAGGAAAGGGACTTGTAACTGATCCTAACATGCTTTACGTGTGGTGGATATGCATGCTAGAAACATGTTGAGGATGCAAGTGGACCTATGATCCAAAAATTTCGTGCAGAAATAATCAAATTCTCAAGTGGTTGGATATTTACCTAGGCCAAACAACCAACTTTTTGCCTATCTTTAAAAATCACAGATACTTTTTGGAACTATCTCTCTCAACATTTGTCCATTTCCATTTTAGATGTTCAAATTTGTTTTCAAATCCAAACTTGAGTTTTAACTCTCCCATTTTTCTCGTAAACAAAATAGATATAAGGCATAACAAAATGAAAATTTTAGAGTTCATGTATGCAAAAACTAAATCTCAAAATTATTTTAGGAAGTAAAAATGAACTCCAAGGTTTTGTTATCGATGTTTTGGAAATTCCACTAGTACAACCCCTAATAATAAGCCTGGTGGAATTCTATAGGAAAGGGACTTGTAACTGATCCTAACTTGCTTTAAGTGTGGTGGACATGCAAGCCAGAAACATGTTGAGGATGCTAGTGGACCTAATGATCCAAAAATTTCAAGCAGTAGAAAAAATCAAATTCTCAAGTGGTTGGATATTTACCAGGGCCAAAAAAACCACTTTTTCCCTATCCTTAAAAATCACAGATACTTTTTCGAACTATCTCTCTCAACATTTGTGCATTTCCATTTTGGATGTTCAAATTTGTTTTCAGATCCAAACTGGAGTTTTTACTCTCGCATTTTCTCGTAAAAATAAAATATAATGCATTTCAAAATGAAAATTTTAGAGTTCATGTATGCAAAAAATAAATTTCAAAATTATTTCAGGCACTAAAAATGAACTCCAAGGTTTTGTAATCTATGTTCTGGAAATTCCACTAGTACAACACCTAATAATAAGCCTGGTGGAATTTTATAGGAAAGGGACTTGTAATTGTTCCTAACATGCTTTAAGTGTGGTGGATATGCATGCCAGAAAAATGTTGAGGATGGTAGTGGACCTAATGATCCAAAATTTCAAGGAGTAGAAAAAATCAAATTCTCAAGTTTTTTGATATTTACCGAGGCCAAACAACCCACTTTTTGCCTATCCTTAAAAATCACAGATAATTTCTGAAACTATATCTCTCAGCATTTGTGCATGTCCATTTTGGATGTTCAAATTTGTTTTCAGATCGAAACTTGAGTTTTCACTCTCCCATTTTTCTCGTAAACAAAAAAGATATAAGGCATAACAAAATGAAAATTTTAGAGTTCATGCATGCAAAAAAAAAAATCAATATTATTTTACGCACTAAAAATGAACTCCAAGGTTTTGTTATCCACGTTCTGGAAATTCCACTAGTACAATCCCTAATAATAGGCCTGGTGGAATTTTATAGGAAAGGGACTTGTAACTGATCCTAACATGCTTTAAGTGTGGTGGATATGCATGCCAGAAACATGTTGAGGATGCAAGTGGACCTAATGATCCAAAAACTTCAAGGAGTAGAAAAAATAAAATTCTCAAGTGGTTGGTTATTTACTTGGGCGAAACAACCCACTTTTTGCTTATCCTTAAAAATCACAGATAGTTTTTGGAACTATCACTCTCAGCATTTGTGCATTTCCATTGTGGATGTTCAAATTTATTTTCAGGTCCAAACTTGAGTTTTCACTCTCCCATTTTTCTCGTAAAAAAAAAAGATATAAGGCATATCAAAATGAAAATTTTAGAGTTCATGTATGCAAAAAAAGAATTTCAAAATTATTTCAGGCTCCAAAAATGAACTCCAAGGTTTTGTTATCCTTGTTCTGGAAATTCCACTGTTACAACCCCTAATAATAAGCCTGGTGGAATTTTATAGGAAAGGGACTTGTAAGTGATCGAAACATGCTTTAAGTGTGGTGGATATGCATGCCAGAAACATGTTGAGGATGCAAGTGGACCTAATGATCCAAAAATTTCAAGGAGTAGAAAAAATCAAATTCTCAAGTGGTTGGATATTTACCAGGGTCAAACAACCCACTTTTTGCCTATGCCTTAAAATCACAGATACTTTTTGGAACTCTCTCTCTCAGCATTTGTGCATTTCCATTTTCGATGTTCAAAATTGTTTTCAGATCCAAACTTGAGTTTTCACTCTCTTATTTTTCTCGTTAACAAAAAAGATATAAGGTATAACAAAATGAAAATTTTAGAGTTCATGTATGCAAAAAACAAATTTCAAAATTATTTCAGGCACTAAAAATGAACTCCAAGTTTTTGTTATCCATGTTCTGGAAATTCCACTTGTACAGCCCCTAATAATAATCCTGGTGGAATTTTATAGGAAAGGGACTTGGAACTAATCCTAACATTCTTTAAATGTGGTGCATATGCATGCCAGAAAAATGTTGAGGATGCAAGTGGACCTAATCATCCAAAAATTTCAAGGAGTTGAAAAAATCAAATTCTCAAGTGGTTGGATATTTACCCGGGCCAAACAACTCACTTTTTGCCTATCCTAAAAAATCACAGATAATTTTTGGAACTATCTCTCACATCATTTGTGCATTTCCATTTTGGATGTTCAAATTTGTTTTCAAATCCAAACTTGAGTATTCACTCTCCCATTTTTCTCGTAAAGAAAAAAGATAGAAGGCATAACAAAATGAAAATTTTAGAGTTCAAGAATGCAAAAGAAAAAATTTTAAAATTATTTTAGGCACTAAAAATGAACTCCAAGGTTTTGTTATCTATGTTCTGGAAATTACACTAGTACAGCCCCTAATAATAAGCCTGGTGGAATTTTATAAGAAACGGACTTGTAACTGATCCAAACATGCTTTAAGTGTGATGGATATGCAAGCCAGAAACATGTTGAGGATGCAAGTGGACTTAATGATCCAAAATTTTCAAGGAGTACAAAAAATCAAATTCTCAAGTGGTTGGATATTTACCAGGGCCAAATACCCCACTTTTTGCCTATCCTTAAAAATCACAGATACTTTTTGGAACTCTCTCTCTCAGCATTTGTGCATTTCCATTTTGGATGTTCAAAATTGTTTTCAGATCCCAACTAGAGTTTTCACTCTCCCATTTCTCTCGTAAATAAAAAATATATAAGGCATAAGAAAATGAAAATTTTAGAGTTCATGTGTGCAAAAAAAAAATTTCAAAATTATTTCAGGCACTAAAAATTAACTTCAAGGTTTTGTTATCCATGTTCTTGAAATTCCACAAGTACAGCCCCTTATAATAAGCTTGGTGGAATTTTATAGGAAAGGGACTTGTAACTGATCCTAACATGCTTTACGTGTGGTGGATATGCATACCAGAAACATGTTGAGGATGCAAGTGGACCTAATCATCCAAAAATTTCGTGTAGAAATAATCAAATTCTCAAGAGGTTGGATATTTACCTGGGCCAAACAACCAACTTTTTGCCTATCCTTAAAAATCACAGATACTTTTTGGAACTATCTCTCTGAACATTTGTCCATTTCCATTTTAGATGTTCAAATTTGTTTTCAAATCCAAACTTGAGTTTTCACTCTCCCATTTTTCTCGTAAACAAAATAGATATAAGGCATAACAAAATGAAAATTTTAGACTTCATGTATGCAAAAAAAAAATTTCAAAATTATTTTAGGCACTAAAAATGAACTCCAAGGTTTTGTTATCCATGTTCTGGAAATTCCACTAGTACAACCCCTAATAATAAGCGTGGTGGAATTTTATAGGAAAGGAACTTGTAACTGATCCTATCATTCTTTATGTGTGGTGGATATGCATGCCAGAAACATGTTGAGGATGCAAGCGGACCTAATGATCCAAAAATTTCAAGGAGTAGAAAAAATCAAATTCTCAAGTGGTTGGATATTTACCAGGGCCAAACAGCCCACTTTTTGCCTATCTTTAAAAATAACATATACTTTTTGGAACTCTCTCTCTCTGCATTTGTGCATTTCCATTTTGGATGTACAAAATTGTTTTCAGATACAAACTTGAGCTTTCACTCTCCCAATTCTATCATAAATAAAAAATATACAAGGCATATAAAAATGAAAATTTTAGAGTTCATGTATGCAAAAAAAACAAATTTCAAATTATTTCAGGCACTAAAAATTAACTCTAAGGTTTTGTTATCCATGTTCTGGAAATTCCACAAGTACAACCCCTTATAATAAGCATGGTGGAATTTTATAGGAAAGGGACTTGTAACTGATCCTAACATGATTTAACTGTGGTGGATATGCATGACAGAAACATGTTGAGTATGCAAGTGGACCTAATGATCCAAAAATTTCAAGGTGTAGAAAAAATCAAATTCTCAAGTGGTTGGATATTTACCAAGGCCAAACAACCCAGTTTTTGCCTATCCTTAAAAATCATAGATACTTTTTCGAACTATCTCTCTCAGCATTTGTGCATTTCCATTTTGGATGTTCAAATTTGTTTTCAGATCCAAACTTGAGTTTTCACTCTCCCATTTTTCTCGTAAACAAAATAGATATAAGGCATAACAAAATGAAATTTTAGACTTCATGTATGCAAAAAAAAAATTTCAAAATTATTTTAGGCACTAAAAATGAACTCCAAGGTTTTGTTATCCATGTTCTGGAAATTCCACTAGTACAACCCCTAATAATAAGCCTGGTGGAATTTTATAGGAAAACGACTTGTAACTGATCCAAACATGCTTCAAGTATGGTGGATATGCATGCCAGAAACATGATGAGGATGCTAGTAGACCTAATGATCCAAAAATTTCAAGGAGTAAAAAAAATCAAATTCTCAAGTGGTTGGATATTTACCTGGGCCAAACAACCCGCTTTTTGCCTATCCTTAAAAATCACTGATACTTTTTGAAACTATCTCTTTCAGCATTTGTGCATTTCCATTTTGGATGTTCAAATTTGTTTTAAGATCCAAATTTGAGTTTTCACTCCACCATTTTTCTCATAAACAAAAAAATTTAAGGCATAACAAAATGAAAATTTTAGAGTACAAGTATGCAAAAAAAAATTTCAAAATTATTTCAGGCGCTAAAAATGAACTCCAAGGTTTTGTTATCCATGTTCTAGAAATTCCACTAGTACATGCCCTAATAATAAGCCTGGTGGAATTTTATAGGAAAGCGACTTGTAACTGATCCTAACATGCTTTAAGTGTGGTGGATATGCATGCCAGAAAGATGTTGAGGATGCTAGTGGACCTAATGATCCAAAAATTTCGAGGAGTAGAAAAAATGAAATTCTCAAGTGGTTGGATATTTACCAGGGCCAAAAAACCCACTTTTTGCCCATCCTTAAAAATCACAGATACTTTTTGGTACTATATCTCTCAGCATTTGTGCATTTCCATTTTGGATGTTCAAATTTGCTTTCTGATCCAAGCTTGAGTTTTCACACTCCCATTTTCTCGTAAAAAAAAAAATATGGCGTATCAAAATGAAAACTTTAGAGTTCATGTATGCAAAAAAAAATTTCAAAATTATTTAAGGCACTAAAAATAAACTCCAAGGCTTTGTTATCCTTGTTCTGGAAATTCCACTAGTATAGCCCCTAATAATAAGCCTGGTGGAATTTTATAGGAAAGGGACTTGTAACTGATCCTAACTTGCTTTAAGTGTGGTGGATATGCATGCCAGAAAAATGTTGAGGATGCTAGTGGACCTAATGATCCAAAAATTTCAAGGAGTAGAAAAAATCAAATTCTCAAGTGGTTGGATATTTACCAGGGCCAAAAAACCCACTTTTTCCCTATCCTTAAAAATCACAGATACTTTTTGGAACTATCTCTCTCAGAATTTGTGCATTTCCATTTTGGATGTTCAAATTTGTTTTCAGATCCAAACTTGAGTTTTCACTCTCCCATTTTCTCGTAAAAAAAAAAAAAATATAACGCATTTCAAAATGAAAATTTTAGAGTTCATGTATGCAAAAAATAAATTTCAAAATTATTTCAGGCACTAAAAATGAACTCCAAGGTTTTGTTATCTATGTTCTGGAAATTCCACTAGTACAACACCTAATAATAAGCCTGGTGGAGTTTTATAGGAAAGGGACTTGTAACTGATCCTAACATGCTTTAAGTGTGGTGGATATGCATGCCAGAAAAATGTTGAGGATGGTAGTGGACCTAATGATCCAAAATTTCAAGGAGTAGAAAAAATCAAATTCTCAAGTTGTTTGATATTTACCGAAGCCAAACAACCCACATTTTGCCTATCCCTAAAAATCACTGATAATTTCTGAAACTATATCTCTCAGCATTTGTACATTTCCATTTTGGATGTTCTAATTTGTTTTCAGATCGAAACTTGAGTTTTCACTCTCCCATTTTTCTCGTAAACAAAAAAGATATAAGGCATAACAAAATGAAAATTTTAGAGTTCATGTATGCAAAAAAAAAAAAATTCAATATTATTTTAGGCACTAAAAATGAACTCCAAGGTTTTGTTATCCATGTTCTGGAAATTCCACTAGTACAACCCCTAATAATAAGCCTGGTGGAATTTTATAGGAAAGGGACGTGTAACTGATCCTAACATGCTTTAAGTGTGGTGGATATGCATGCCAGAAACATGTTGATGATGCAAGTGGACCTAATGATCCAAAAACTTCAAGGAGTAGAAAAAATCAAATTCTCAAGTGGTTGGATATTTACCTGGGCCAAACAACCCACTTTTTGCTTATCCTTAAAAATCAAAGATAGTTTTTGGAACTATCTCTCTCAGCATTTGTGCATTTTCATTGTGGATGTTCAAATTTATTTTCAGGTCCAAACTTGAGTTTTCACTCTCCCATTTTTCTAGTAAAAGAAAAAGATATAAGGCATATCAAAATGAAAATTTTAGAGTTCATGTAAGCAAAAAAACAATTTCAAAATTATTTCAGGCACCAAAAATGAACTCCAAGGTTTTGTTATCCTTGTTCTGGAAATTCCACTAGTACAACCCCTAATAATAAGCCTGGTGGAATTTTATAGGAAAGGGACTTGTAAGTGATCCTAACATGCTTTAAGTGTGGTGGATATGCATGCCAGAAACATGTCTAGGATGCAAGTGGACCTAATGATCCAAAAATTTCAAGGAGTAGAAAAAATAAAATTCTCAAGTGGTTGGATATTTACCAGGGTCAAACAATCCACTTTTTGCCTATGCCGGAAAATCAAAGATACTTTTTGGAACTCACTCTCTCAGCATTTGTGCATTTCCATTTTCGATGTTCAAAATTGTTTTCAGATCCAAACTTGAGTTTTCACTCTCTTATTTTTCTCGTTAACAAAAAAGATATAAGGCATAACAAAATGAAAATTTTAGAGTTCATGTATGCAAAAAACAAATTTCAAAATTATTTCAGGCACTAAAAATGAACTCCAAGTTTTTGTTATCCATGTTCTGGAAATTCAACTTGTACGGCCCCTAATAATAATCCTGGTGGAATTTTATAGGAAAGGGACTTGTAACTAATCCTAACATTCTTTAAGTGTGGTGTATATGCAGGCCAGAAAAATGTTCAGGATGCAAGTGGACCTAATGATCCAAAAATTTCAAGGAGTTGAAAAAATCAAATCCTCAAGTAGTTGCATATTTACCCGGGCCAAACAACTCACTTTTTGCCTATCCTTAAAAATCACAGATAATTTTTGGAACTATCTCTCTCATCATTTGTGCATTTCCATTTTGGATGTTCAAATTTGTATTCAAATCCAAACTTGAGTATTCACTCACCCATTTTTCTCGTAAACAAAAAAGATAGAAGGCATAACAAAATGAAAATTTTAGACTTCATGTATGCAAAAAAAAAAAATTCAAAATTATTTTAGGCACTAAAAATGAACTCCAAGGTTTTGTTATCCATGTTCTGGAAATTCCACTAGTACAACCCCTAATAATAAGCGTGGTGGAATTTTATGGGAAAGGGACTTGTAACTGATCCTATCATTCTTTATGTGTGGTGGATATGCATGCCAGAAACATGTTGAGGATGCAAGTGGACCTAATGATCCAAAAATTTCAAGGAGTAGAAAAAATCAAATTCTCAAGTGGTTGGATATTTACCAGGGCCAAACAACCCACTTTTTGCCTATCTTTAAAAATAACATATACTTTTTGGAACTCTCTCTCACTCTGCATTTGTGCATTTCCATTTTGGATGTTCAAAATTGTTTTCAGATCCAAACTTGAGTTTTCACTCTCCCAATTCTATCATAAATAGAAAATATATAAGGCATATAAAAATGAAAATTTTAGAGTTCATGTATGCAAAAAAAACAAATTTCAAATTATTTCAGGCACTAAAAATTTACTCCAAGGTTTTGTTATCCATGTTCTGGAAATTCCACAAGTACAACCCCTTATAATAAGCATGGTGGAATTTTATAGGAAAGGGGCTTGTAACTGATCCTAACATGATTTAAGTGTGGTGGATATGCATGACAGAAACATGTTGAGCATGCAAGTGGACCTAATGATCCAAACATTTCAAGGTGTAGAAAAAATCAAATTCTCAAGTGGTTGGATATTTACCAAGGCCAAACAACCGACTTTTTGCCTATCCTTAAAAATCGCAGATACTTTTTCGAACTATCTCTCTCAGCATTTGTGCATTTCCATTTTGGATGTTCAAATTTGTTTTTAGATCCAAACTTGAGTTTTCCGTCTCCCATTTTTCTTGTAAATAAAATAGATATAAGGAAGAACATAATGAAAATTTTAGAGTTCATCTATGCAAAAATTAATTTCAAAATTATTTTAGGCACTAAAAATGAACTCCAAGGTTTTGTTATCCATGTTATGGAAATTCCACTAGTACAGCCCCAAATAATAAGCTTGGTGGAATTTTATAGGAAAGGGACTTGGACCTGATCCTAACATGCTTTAAGTGTGGTGGATATGCATGCCAGAAACAATGTTGAGGATGCAAGAGGACCTAATGATCCAAAAATTTCAAAGATTAGGAAAAATCAAATTCTCAAGTGGTTGGATATTTACCTGGGCCAAACGACCCGCTTTTTGCCTATCTTTAAAAATCACAGATACTTTTGGAACTATCTCTTTCAGCATTTGTGCATTTCCATTTTGGATGTTCAAATTTTTTTTAAGATCCAAATTTGAGTTTTCACTCCACCATTTTTCTCGTAAACAAAAAAATTTAAGGCATAACAAAATGAAAATTTTAGAGTACAAGTATGCAAAAAAAATTTCAAAATTATTTCAGGAACTGAAAATGAAATCCAAGGTTTTGTTATCCATGTTCTAGAAATTCCACTTGTACATGCCCTAATAATAAGCCTGGTGGAATTTTATAGGAAAGCGACTTGTAACTGATCCAAACATGCTTCAAGTATGGTGGATATGCATGCCAGAAACATGTTGAGGATGCAAGTGGACCTAATGATCCAAAAATTTGAAGGAGTAGAAAAAATCAAATTCTCAAGTGGTTGGATATTTACTAGAGGCAAACAACCCACTTTTTGCCTATCCTTAAAAATCACAGATACTTTTTGGAACTATCTCTCTCAGAATTTGTGCATTTCCATTTTGGATGTTCAAATTTGCTTTTAGATCCAAACTTGAGTTTTCACTCTCCCATTTTCTCATAAAAAAAAGAAATAAGGCATATCAAAATGAAAACTTTAGAGTTCATGTATGCAAAAAAAATTTTCAAAATTATTTCAGGCACTAAAAGTGAACTCCAAGGTTTTGTTATCCATGTTCTGGAAATTCCACTAGTACAGCCCCTAATAATAAGCTTCGTGGAATTTTATTGGAAAGGGACTTGTAACTGATCCTAACATGCTTTAAGTGTGGTGGATATGCATGCCAGAAAAATGTTGAGGATGCTAGTGGACCTAATGATCCAAAAATTTCAAGGAGTAGAAAAAATCAAATTCTCAAGTGGTTGGATATTTACCAGGGCCAAAAAACTCACTTTTTGCCTATCCTAAAAAATAACATATACTTTTTGGAACTATCTCTCTCAGCATTTGTGCATTTCCATTTTGGATGTTCAAAATTGTTTTCAGATCCCAACTAGAGTTTTCACTCTCCCATTTCTCTCGTAAATAAAAAATATATAAGGCATAAGAAAATGAAAATTTTAGAGTTCATGTGTGCAAAAAAAAAATTTCAAAATTATTTCAGGCACTAAAAATTAACTTCAAGGTTTTGTTATCCATGTTCTTGAAATTCCACATGTACAGCCCCTTATAATAAGCTTGGTGGAATTTTATAGGAAAGGGACTTGTAACTGATCCTAACATGCTTTACGTGTGGTGGATATGCATGCTAGAAACATGTTGAGGATGCAAGTGGACCTATGATCCAAAAATTTCGTGCAGAAATAATCAAATTCTCAAGTGGTTGGATATTTACCTAGGCCAAACAACCAACTTTTTGCCTATCTTTAAAAATCACAGATACTTTTTGGAACTATCTCTCTCAACATTTGTCCATTTCCATTTTAGATGTTCAAATTTGTTTTCAAATCCAAACTTGAGTTTTAACTCTCCCATTTTTCTCGTAAACAAAATAGATATAAGGCATAACAAAATGAAAATTTTAGAGTTCATGTATGCAAAAACTAAATCTCAAAATTATTTTAGGAAGTAAAAATGAACTCCAAGGTTTTGTTATCGATGTTTTGGAAATTCCACTAGTACAACCCCTAATAATAAGCCTGGTGGAATTCTATAGGAAAGGGACTTGTAACTGATCCTAACTTGCTTTAAGTGTGGTGGACATGCAAGCCAGAAACATGTTGAGGATGCTAGTGGACCTAATGATCCAAAAATTTCAAGCAGTAGAAAAAATCAAATTCTCAAGTGGTTGGATATTTACCAGGGCCAAAAAAACCACTTTTTCCCTATCCTTAAAAATCACAGATACTTTTTCGAACTATCTCTCTCAACATTTGTGCATTTCCATTTTGGATGTTCAAATTTGTTTTCAGATCCAAACTGGAGTTTTTACTCTCGCATTTTCTCGTAAAAATAAAATATAATGCATTTCAAAATGAAAATTTTAGAGTTCATGTATGCAAAAAATAAATTTCAAAATTATTTCAGGCACTAAAAATGAACTCCAAGGTTTTGTAATCTATGTTCTGGAAATTCCACTAGTACAACACCTAATAATAAGCCTGGTGGAATTTTATAGGAAAGGGACTTGTAATTGTTCCTAACATGCTTTAAGTGTGGTGGATATGCATGCCAGAAAAATGTTGAGGATGGTAGTGGACCTAATGATCCAAAATTTCAAGGAGTAGAAAAAATCAAATTCTCAAGTTTTTTGATATTTACCGAGGCCAAACAACCCACTTTTTGCCTATCCTTAAAAATCACAGATAATTTCTGAAACTATATCTCTCAGCATTTGTGCATGTCCATTTTGGATGTTCAAATTTGTTTTCAGATCGAAACTTGAGTTTTCACTCTCCCATTTTTCTCGTAAACAAAAAAGATATAAGGCATAACAAAATGAAAATTTTAGAGTTCATGCATGCAAAAAAAAAAATCAATATTATTTTACGCACTAAAAATGAACTCCAAGGTTTTGTTATCCACGTTCTGGAAATTCCACTAGTACAATCCCTAATAATAGGCCTGGTGGAATTTTATAGGAAAGGGACTTGTAACTGATCCTAACATGCTTTAAGTGTGGTGGATATGCATGCCAGAAACATGTTGAGGATGCAAGTGGACCTAATGATCCAAAAACTTCAAGGAGTAGAAAAAATAAAATTCTCAAGTGGTTGGTTATTTACTTGGGCGAAACAACCCACTTTTTGCTTATCCTTAAAAATCACAGATAGTTTTTGGAACTATCACTCTCAGCATTTGTGCATTTCCATTGTGGATGTTCAAATTTATTTTCAGGTCCAAACTTGAGTTTTCACTCTCCCATTTTTCTCGTAAAAAAAAAAGATATAAGGCATATCAAAATGAAAATTTTAGAGTTCATGTATGCAAAAAAAGAATTTCAAAATTATTTCAGGCTCCAAAAATGAACTCCAAGGTTTTGTTATCCTTGTTCTGGAAATTCCACTGTTACAACCCCTAATAATAAGCCTGGTGGAATTTTATAGGAAAGGGACTTGTAAGTGATCGAAACATGCTTTAAGTGTGGTGGATATGCATGCCAGAAACATGTTGAGGATGCAAGTGGACCTAATGATCCAAAAATTTCAAGGAGTAGAAAAAATCAAATTCTCAAGTGGTTGGATATTTACCAGGGTCAAACAACCCACTTTTTGCCTATGCCTTAAAATCACAGATACTTTTTGGAACTCTCTCTCTCAGCATTTGTGCATTTCCATTTTCGATGTTCAAAATTGTTTTCAGATCCAAACTTGAGTTTTCACTCTCTTATTTTTCTCGTTAACAAAAAAGATATAAGGTATAACAAAATGAAAATTTTAGAGTTCATGTATGCAAAAAACAAATTTCAAAATTATTTCAGGCACTAAAAATGAACTCCAAGTTTTTGTTATCCATGTTCTGGAAATTCCACTTGTACAGCCCCTAATAATAATCCTGGTGGAATTTTATAGGAAAGGGACTTGGAACTAATCCTAACATTCTTTAAATGTGGTGCATATGCATGCCAGAAAAATGTTGAGGATGCAAGTGGACCTAATCATCCAAAAATTTCAAGGAGTTGAAAAAATCAAATTCTCAAGTGGTTGGATATTTACCCGGGCCAAACAACTCACTTTTTGCCTATCCTAAAAAATCACAGATAATTTTTGGAACTATCTCTCACATCATTTGTGCATTTCCATTTTGGATGTTCAAATTTGTTTTCAAATCCAAACTTGAGTATTCACTCTCCCATTTTTCTCGTAAAGAAAAAAGATAGAAGGCATAACAAAATGAAAATTTTAGAGTTCAAGAATGCAAAAGAAAAAATTTTAAAATTATTTTAGGCACTAAAAATGAACTCCAAGGTTTTGTTATCTATGTTCTGGAAATTACACTAGTACAGCCCCTAATAATAAGCCTGGTGGAATTTTATAAGAAACGGACTTGTAACTGATCCAAACATGCTTTAAGTGTGATGGATATGCAAGCCAGAAACATGTTGAGGATGCAAGTGGACTTAATGATCCAAAATTTTCAAGGAGTACAAAAAATCAAATTCTCAAGTGGTTGGATATTTACCAGGGCCAAATACCCCACTTTTTGCCTATCCTTAAAAATCACAGATACTTTTTGGAACTCTCTCTCTCAGCATTTGTGCATTTCCATTTTGGATGTTCAAAATTGTTTTCAGATCCCAACTAGAGTTTTCACTCTCCCATTTCTCTCGTAAATAAAAAATATATAAGGCATAAGAAAATGAAAATTTTAGAGTTCATGTGTGCAAAAAAAAAATTTCAAAATTATTTCAGGCACTAAAAATTAACTTCAAGGTTTTGTTATCCATGTTCTTGAAATTCCACAAGTACAGCCCCTTATAATAAGCTTGGTGGAATTTTATAGGAAAGGGACTTGTAACTGATCCTAACATGCTTTACGTGTGGTGGATATGCATACCAGAAACATGTTGAGGATGCAAGTGGACCTAATCATCCAAAAATTTCGTGTAGAAATAATCAAATTCTCAAGAGGTTGGATATTTACCTGGGCCAAACAACCAACTTTTTGCCTATCCTTAAAAATCACAGATACTTTTTGGAACTATCTCTCTGAACATTTGTCCATTTCCATTTTAGATGTTCAAATTTGTTTTCAAATCCAAACTTGAGTTTTCACTCTCCCATTTTTCTCGTAAACAAAATAGATATAAGGCATAACAAAATGAAAATTTTAGACTTCATGTATGCAAAAAAAAAATTTCAAAATTATTTTAGGCACTAAAAATGAACTCCAAGGTTTTGTTATCCATGTTCTGGAAATTCCACTAGTACAACCCCTAATAATAAGCGTGGTGGAATTTTATAGGAAAGGAACTTGTAACTGATCCTATCATTCTTTATGTGTGGTGGATATGCATGCCAGAAACATGTTGAGGATGCAAGCGGACCTAATGATCCAAAAATTTCAAGGAGTAGAAAAAATCAAATTCTCAAGTGGTTGGATATTTACCAGGGCCAAACAGCCCACTTTTTGCCTATCTTTAAAAATAACATATACTTTTTGGAACTCTCTCTCTCTGCATTTGTGCATTTCCATTTTGGATGTACAAAATTGTTTTCAGATACAAACTTGAGCTTTCACTCTCCCAATTCTATCATAAATAAAAAATATACAAGGCATATAAAAATGAAAATTTTAGAGTTCATGTATGCAAAAAAAACAAATTTCAAATTATTTCAGGCACTAAAAATTAACTCTAAGGTTTTGTTATCCATGTTCTGGAAATTCCACAAGTACAACCCCTTATAATAAGCATGGTGGAATTTTATAGGAAAGGGACTTGTAACTGATCCTAACATGATTTAACTGTGGTGGATATGCATGACAGAAA
This sequence comes from Aristolochia californica, assembly GCF_029961685.1. NCBI lineage: Eukaryota > Viridiplantae > Streptophyta > Magnoliopsida > Piperales > Aristolochiaceae > Aristolochia > Aristolochia californica. Next base: position 12,060,140 of record NW_027181771.1, read on the forward strand.
CATGTTGAGTATGCAAGTGGACCTAATGATCCAAAAATTTCAAGGTGTAGAAAAAATCAAATTCTCAAGTGGTTGGATATTTACCAAGGCCAAACAACCCAGTTTTTGCCTATCCTTAAAAATCATAGATACTTTTTCGAACTATCTCTCTCAGCATTTGTGCATTTCCATTTTGGATGTTCAAATTTGTTTTCAGATCCAAACTTGAGTTTTCAGTCTCCCATTTTTCTCATAAATAAAATAGATATAAGGAAGAACATAATGAAAATTTTAGAGTTCATCTATGCAAAAAATAATTTCAAAATTATTTTAGGCACTAAAAATGAACTCCAAGGTTTTGTTATCCATGTTCTGGAAATTCCACTAGTACAGCCCCAAATAATAAGCTTGGTGGAATTTTATAGGAAAGGGACTTGGAACTGATCCTAACATTCTTTAAGTGTGGTGGATATGCATGCCAGAAATAATGTTGAGGATGCAAGAGGACCTAATGATCCAAAAATTTCAAGGATTAGGAAAAATCAAATTCTCAAGTGGTTGGATATTTACCTGGGCCAAACAACCCGCTTTTTGCCTATCCTTAAAAATCACAGATACTTTCGGAACTATCTCTTTCAGCATTTGTGCATTTCCATTTTGGATGTTCAAATTTGTTTTAAGATCCAAATTTGAGTTTTCACTCCACCATTTTTCTTGTAAACAAAAAATTTTAAGGCATAACAAAATGAAAATTTTAGAGTACAAGTATGCAAAAAAAAATTTCAAAATTATTTCGGGCACTAAAAATGAACTCCAAGGTTTTGTTATCCATGTTCTAGAAATTCCACTAGTACATCCCCTAATAATAAGCCTGGTGGAAGTTTATAGGAAAGCGACTTGTAACTGATCCAAACATGCTTTAAGTATGGTGGATATGTATGCCAGAAACATGTTGAGGATGCAAGTGGACCTAATGATCGAAAAATTTCAAGGAGTAGAAAAAATCAAATTCTCAAGTGGTTGGATATTTACCAGAGCCAAACAACCCACTTTTTACCTATCCTTAAAAATCACAGATACTTTTTGGAACTATCTCTCTCAGCATTTGTGCATTTCCATTTTGGATGTTCAAATTTGCTTTTAGATCCAAACTTGTGTTTTCACTCTCCCATTTTCTCGTAAAAAAAAGAAATAAGGCATATCAAAATGAAAACTTTAGAGTTCATGTATGCAAAAAAAAATTTCAAAATTATTTCAGGCACTAAAAATGAACTCCAAGGTTTTGTTATCCATGTTCTGGAAATTCCACTAGTACAACCCCTAATAATAAGCCCGGTGGAATTTTATAGGAAAGGGACTTGTAACTGATCCTAACATGCTTTAAGTGTGGTGGATATGCATGCCAGAAAAATGTTGAGGATGCTAGTGGACCTAATGATCCAAAAATTTCAAGGAGTAGAAAAAATGAAATTCTCAAGTGGTTGGATATTTACCCGGGCCAAAAAACCCACTTTTTGCCTATCCTTAAAAATCATAGATGCTTTTTGGAACTATCTCTCTCAGCATTTGTGCATTTCCGTTTTGGATGTTCAAATTTCTTTTCAGGTCCAAACTTGAGTTTTCACACTCCCAATTTTCTCGTAAACAAAATAGATATAAGGCATAACAAAATGAAAATTTTTGAGTCCAAGTATGCAAAAAAAAAATTTTAAAATTATTTCGGGCACTAAAAATGAACTCCAAGATTTTGTTATCCATGTTCTGGAAATTCTACTAGTACAGCCCCTAATAATAAGCTTGGTGGAATTTTATAGGAAAGGGACTTGTAACTGATCCTAACATGCTTTAAGTGTGGTGGATATGCTTCCTGACATCACTGGATGGCTTTAAAACCTAGTGTACTTTGCAACACCTTGCATAGCACCTAGAAGAAAGGATCCTGCACCACCTGCTTTTAGGATCTCTTCAAAAGCATCATCCTCCACCGATGATGAAGTTTACGCAGAATATAATACCTTCGGTAGCCAACCGATTTATTATGTTCAAGAAGAAAAACTTCCTCTAGTAAACAACAATAGCAACACGACAGTGAACCAGAAGCCTGGGAATCTGATGAAGTTGCAGAAGAAAATACCATGAAAATAGACTACTCTGCTAAAGACAAAAAGGCAGATGATCTTGGTAAAAGGTTTCGAATACTTCGTGGTAGCGACCATTTTGAAGCAAAAACTTCAAGGGTACGAGATACCCACATGGAAGATAGCTTTCAAGATAACTTCTGAAACCGTACTGCGGTTCATCCGCAAGAACGAGAAAGTTTCTCCCACTCCAAAATATCCCTGGGAGGACAAAGGTATTCGACAAAATACACAAATGTCGATCCTTCAAATGCTACCAAGGGACACCAGACCATAGATAGCATAAACCCTTTTGGATTTTACCTCAACTTGGATTGCCCCAAGGATGGAGAAAAAGTCCTTAAAGATTGGGAAAGAAGCATGAGCAATGCTGCAAATATGCATGAATCTTGGAACCAAGAATCAGCATTTAATTTCTTTACCCATGCTTTACAGGGTAATGTAGCTCTTTGGTGGGACAACCTTCCCGAAGACCAAAAACGAACTAATACCTCAATATCGATAGCCAATATCTTGAAAGGATTAGTGGCTAAGATATCAAAGGAATTTCTAGGAATACATCCAACCCTAGAAGCCTACAATGAGAGTACTAAACAAAGAAAACGTTTAGAAACTCTTCAGAAATTAAACAAGTTACAAATCTGTAACATTTGTTTTTATGAGAAGTATTACTGCGAGTTTGCAAGTTACTTCGATAAACTGAAAAAAGAAGATCAAAAACCTTATCTGTCTATCTTTTATGCAAAATTGCCAGAACCATTTGCACATGTAGCAGAAAAAGACTACATTACAAAATATTGGCAAAACAATCCAGAACTTGGTACTTTAACCATGGATATTTTCCTAAACATTGATATTTTAGGAAGAAGACATAGATTTGTACAAGACATGTTAGCAAATCTTTGTGAAGCCCAAAAACTACAAAAGAAAAGTAGTAAGGCAAATAAACAAACATTATGTTGTTCAAACCAGAACAAAAATGTAGGCGCTTAAGGTTGCGAAACCACCTCCCATAAGCAACGAAAATATCCTAAGAAATTTCAACAGAAAAAATTTAGGTTACAAAAAAGTTCTACAACAAGGTATACTCCTAAAAAGAGATACTTTCGGAAAAGAACAAATTCTGGCCCCACCACATCCAGTAAAGGGTCCAATGCATACTGCCCAAAGGGGAAAATCCCAAGCAAATGCAAATGCTGGATATGCCAGAAAGAAGGACATTTCGCCAGAGATTGTCCAAATGATAAACAACAACGGCGGTACAGTACATACATGTTACTAGCCGAAGAAAATGGATTGGAAATCATCCATTACGATGACATCCAGTCAGAAGATGAAGTATATGAACTTCATCTCGAAACTGAGTCTTCCTCCTCGGAAAACTCAGAAAATATGAGTGACTCTTCAGGCACAACTTTTGCCTAATATTCGGTTATGCTTTTGCCTTCCCGTTACACAAATGGCAGAAAGCATGGTGATTTGATTTATCTCCCACTATTGTCATAAAATACTTTCTCTACTCCTGCATCATGCATTATAGAGAATTTTATAATTAACCTGATACTCTAACCACTCGAGAATTTTCTTGTGTTACAGACAGGTAAAATGGATCCCCTCAGCAGCACCCTGACGGACCAAGCAGCAGCAATTGCCACACTCACGGTATTGCTCTCAATCCTACAGTCACTATTCGACAGTCTTTTAGTTCTTTCAGAACGAGGAGACATACATGAGAATTGTGCCCGTTACGGGTTAAGTGGAGAAGTCTTACAACTCAAGGTTAAAGAATTAACCGAAGAGTTAAAAGAACTCACTCAACGGCATGTAATGCCAAGCTCCTCCGGGACTTCTACCGGATCTTCATCGCGAGAAAAGGAAGCCACAACGTCAGCTAATCAGCAGACGGATGACTTTAGTGTTTTGATAAACACAGGTCAACCCGGGATTTCTACCGGTCATGCCAGGCATGAGAAGGAAATCACAACCCAATCTTCTCTGAAGATAGGGGAATCAGGGATTTCTACCTGCCAGTCAAGAGCTGGAAAGGAAACCTTAAGGATTTCATTGAAATCGGAATCAGGGACTTCTACCTGTCAGTCTAGAACTGAAAAGGAAGTCTTAACGGATCCATCCCTGATGGAAATGGACTTGTCTAAGAATGAGAAATCATTCAAGACAAAATTGGTTACCCCGTCTGAGTTTACAAGGTTGAAAAGCCTAAATAAACTAGATAAAACTAGTTTTAATGAGTTTGAGTTTTTAAAGAAATTTAAACCTTTAAAACTTTCGGACATTATGTCTGCGGAACCCTCGCTACGCCCTCAAAAGGTGGACATCATTCGTTCAAAGATCGAATCCGATCATACTGTTCAATTCCAGAGATGGAATGAACAAATTGGACAAGGGATGAACACTCCCTTCTTCACCACTGAGCCCAGCAACAGTTGGAATCAAGTGAAGCTGAGTCATGAAATAGACTCAAAATATGCATCCATGCTTTATGCATATGGATTCATAAAACAAATGGTATTGCCCTCCACCGACTTATCAGTATTGGAGAAAATGCCAAAAGAAATTATGGAGGCTTGCAAAAGTTTCATCTCCATAACAAAGAGTAAAGGAATTCGCTTTCATTTCGTTTCCTGTATTGCTGAAATTGTTACTGACACAAAGATGTTTCCGAGCATTTCTGTCGTGACTATTGAAAGCATCAAAGGAGGTGACGCCAATATGGAATATGATCCCAGACATGTTCCAAAAGCCAAGCCTTGCCCAGAAGCAGTCTGGCCAACCAGACGTATCCACGGGCTCAAGAAGCTGATACAGCTCATACAACAGCTGATTCAGAAAAAGAGAAGCTTCGTCTACGAGACCTCCGTCCCACTGACGATTATCTCAAAAAGCTATAAAGAGACTCTGGCAACCGTCCAGACCAGTCTCGAAGCTACGCTGAAGAAACTTCTTGGAGGAAATATCCCCTTCAGCAAAACATCAAAGGAAAGCTTCTACCAGATGGCCCAGAAGACTTTTCCAAAGGAGCACACCTGTAAATTGTGCACAGAAAGGCAACTGTCCGAATGAGCAGTCAGCAGCCACGTCAACCGACTAGTCAGCAGACTAGGCCCACGACGAAAACAAAGTCAGCAAAGGCGGCTCAAAAGTCCGCAATGACGGCTACAAAAGTCATCAATGACGGCTACACCAAGTCAACAAAGATGGCGAAAAAAGATTCCTGCACGTCATCATCATGATGTCACAAGAAGAAACGACATTTTTACCCCTGCTTTTGGCGCCAAAAGGTAATAATGCAAGGGAAAAAAAGACATGCCAGAAAGACAAATGTTACCCTTTGTCTTTAAACACACACCTTTCAATCAAGGGTAAAGGTGGAAGAGCTGAAAAATCTTCAGCTATAAATACGATGCTCCTCTAGAGGTTGAGAACATCGACACTTGGAGCAACTCAACAATAGACGAGCATTAGTTCCGAAGAAGAAGGCGATTTCCGGTGATCTTTCTCTGACAAGTTCCTCAAGCACGGTATGTGCTTAACAGCCGTAATGGCTGAGTAGAAAAGAGGGAACCGACCGGTGCCACGGTCGATAACTTCGGGAGTTATGTAGATAAGTAGTTTTTCTTATCTTTTAAGGGTATGTATTTTATGTTTTGTTTTAGACAATGTTTTTTATATTTCCGCATGTTTGTAATATTGTGATTCGTACAGTAGTTGTTTTTACTGTTCATGTTCCGCATTTATAAATATGATCTCCACAGTAGTTGTTATCACTATTCATGTTCCGCATCTATGTATTGATCTCCATAGTGTTTGTTTTTACTGTTCCAAAGTTACTGTTCATTTTTACTATTCACAGTTACTATTCATGTTTACTGTTCACTCATAAAAAAGAAATAGTATCGAAATAGTGCCAAATAGGACAGAAGCTAGAGACTTGGAATTATTCGGCTACACTCCGAGGTAGAAAATGAAACGGAGCTGTGCTCTACCCTGCTGAAGCAGCCATGGAGCCACAACGGTTAATAGGAACGACTCGGGGCCCTTTGAAGACTGTGAGGACCGCATCGATGGAATTGCCCACGTGGTGGTAAGCCGGCAGGAATAGGGTCAAACCCCAAAGAAGTTCTAGGTAGCAGCAAAAGTCATGTTGGGCCTACTAGATAGCTTTGAAATAGACACAAACGAGTACATAACGGTGACATGTGGTAGGAAGCAAGAAAGTAGCCTAATGGTAAACTGATAGGACAGACGAAGTGTGACTATAAGAATAGTATTATGTGAGTCATTATTGTTTTCCTCTGCCCGTAGATGTCATCCACTGCCTGTACTCATGAGACTGGCAGGTAGCAGTCCCTAGGATTCTTGTTCCGCTGCCCTGTTTCCCTAGGTGGTCTTCCGCTGTGTGTACAAGTCTATTAGAGACTGTGTGTCGATATCATAGCAATAGTGCTTTGGTATCAGTATTCCGCTGTCAGAGTCTGCTAGAGACTCACTGTATGTCGTCTAAAATGAGAGTCTGCTAGAGACTCACTGTATGTCGTCTAAAATGGTATCAGAGCCGAGTATTATACTTGGTTTTGTATGTGTCAAAGAAGTCAAAGGTTATCTTTGATTCTTTCTGTTTAGGTATACATACTCCCAAACAATTACGACCCATACTGGTCACATCCCAAGTAACATTTGTAAGGAACAAATGTACTAATGTACCAAAAACCCCAACTGGTAGATCATAAGGAACTCAAGTACTAATGAAAATTTTAGAGTTCATGTATGCAAAAAATAAATTTCAAAATTATTTTAGGCAGTAAAAATGAACTCCTAGGTTTTGTTATCCATGTTCTGGAAATTCCACTAGTACAACCCCTAATAATAAGCCTGGTGCAATTTTATAGCAAAGGGACTTGTAACTGATCCTAACTTGCTTTAAGTGTGGTGGATATGCATGCCAGAAAAATTTTGAGGATGCTAGTGGACCTAATGATCCAAAAATTTCAAGGAGTAGAAAAATTCAAATTCTCAAGTGGTTGGATATTTACCAGGGCCAAAAAACCCACTTTTTGCCTCTCCTTAAAAATCACAGATACTTTTTGGAACTATCTCTCTCAGTATTTGTGCATTTCCATTTTGGATGTTCAAATTTCTTTTTAGGTCCAAACTTGAGTTTTCACTCTCCCAATTTTCTCGTAAACAAAATAGATATAAGGCATAACAAAATGAAAATTTTAGAGTCCAAGTATGTAAAAAAAAAAAATTCAAAATTATTTCGGGCACTAAAAATGAACTCCAAGATTTTGTTGTCCATGTTCTGGAAATTCCACTAGTACAGCCCCTAAAAATAAGCTTGGTGGAATTTTATAGGAAAGGGACTTGTAACAGATCCTAACATGCTTTAAGTGTGGTGGATATGCATGCCAGAAACATGTTGAGGATGCAAGTGGACCTAATGATCCAAAAATTTCAAGGAGTAGAAAAAATCAAATTCTCAAATGGTTGGATATTTACCAGGGCCAAACGACCCACTTTTTGCCTATCCTTAAAAATCATAGATACTTTTTGGAACTTTCTCTCTCAGCATTTGTGCATTTCCATTTTGGATGTTCAAATTTGTTTTCAGATCCAAACTTGAGTTTTCACTCTCCCATTTTTCTCATAAACAAAACATAAATAAGGCATAACAAAATGAAAATTTTAGAGTTCATGTATGCAAAAAAAAAAATTCAAAATTATTTCAGGCACTAAAAATGAACTCCAAGGTTTTGTTATCCATATTCTAGAAATTCCACTAGTACAGCCCCTAATAATAAGCTTAGTGGAATTTTAAAGGAAAGGGACTTGTAACTGATCCTAACATGCTTTAAGTGTGGTGGATATGCATGCCAGAAACATCTTGAGGAATCAAGTGGACCTATTGAACCAAAAATTTCGAGTAGAAAAAATCAAATTCACAAGTGGTTGGATATTTACAAGGGCCAAACAACCCACTTTTTGCCTATCCTTAAAAATCACAGATACTTTTTGGAACTATCTCTCTCCGCATTTGTGCATTCCCATTTTTTATGTTCAAATTTATTTTTGGATCCAAACTTGAGTTTTCACTCTCCCATTTTTCTCATAAAAAAAAATATAACGCATATCAAAATGAAAATTTTAGAGTTCATGCATGCAAAAAAAAAATTCAAAATTATTTCGGGCACTAAAAAGGAAATCCAAGGTTTTGTTATCCATGTTCTGGAAATTCCACTAGTATAGCCCCTAATAATAAGCCTGGTGGAATTTTATAGGAAAGGGACTTGTAACTGATCCTAACATGCTTTAAGTGTGGTGTATATGCATGCCAGAAAAATGTTGAGGATGCAAGTGGACCTAATGTTCCAAAAATTTCAAGGAGTAGAAAAAATCAAATTCTCAAGTGGTTGGATACTTACCAGGGCCAAACAACCCACTTTTTGCCTCTCCTTAAAAATCATAGATACTTTTTGGAACTATCTCTCTCAGCATTTGTGCATTTCCATTTTGGATGTTCAAATTTGTTTTCGGATCCAAACTTGAGTTTTCACTCTCCCAATTTTCTCGTAAACAAAATATATATAGGGCAAAACAAAATGAAAATTTTAGAGACCAAGTATGCAAAAAAAAAAATTCAAAATTATTTTAGGCACTAAAAATGAACTCCAAGGTTTTGTTATCCATGTTCTGGAAATTCCACTAGTACAACCCCTAATAATAAGCTTGGCGGAATTTTATAGGAAAGGAACTTGTAACTGATCCTAACATGCTTGAAGTGTGGTGGATATGCATGCTAGAAACATGTTGATGATGCAAGTGGACCTAATGATCCAAAAATTTCGAGAAGAAAAAATCAAATTCTCAGGTGGTTGGATATTTACCCGGGCCAAACAACCCACTTTTTGCCTATCCTTAAAAATCACAGATACTTTTTGGAACTATCTCTCTCAACATTTGTGCATTTCCATTTTGGATGTTCAAATTTGTTTTCAGATCCTAACTTGAGTATTCTCTCTCCCAATTTTCTCGTAAACAAAAAAGATAGAAGGCATAACAAAATAAAAATTTTAGACTTCATGTATGCAAAAAAAATATTTCAAAATTATTTTAGGCACTAAAAATGAACTCCAAGGTTTTGTTATCCAAATTCTGGAAATTCCACTAGTACAACCCTAATAATAAGCCTGGTGGAATTTTATAAGAAATGGACTTGTAACTGATCCAAACATGCTTTAAGTGTGGTGGATATGCAAGCCAGAAACATGTTGAGGATGCAAGTGGACCTAATGTTCCAAAAATTTCAAGGAGTAGAAAAAATCAAATGCTCAAGTGGTTGGATATTTACCAGGGCCAAATACCCCACTTTTTGCCTATCCTTAAAAATCACAGATACTTTTTGGAACTCTCTCTCTCAGCATTTGTGCATTTCCATTTTGGATGTTCAAAATTGTTTTCAGATCCTAACTAGAGTTTTCACTCTCCCATTTCTCTCCTAAATAAAAAATATATAAGGCATAAGAAAATGAAAATTTTAGAGTTCATGTATGCAAAAAAAAAAATTCAAAATCATTTCAGGCACAAAAAATTAACTACAAGGTTTTGTTATCCATGTTCTTGAAATTCCACTAGTATAGCCCCTAATAATAAGCCTGGTGGAATTTTATAGGAAAGGGACTTGTAACTGATCCTAACATTGTATAAGTGTGGTGGATATGCATGCCAGAAACATGTTGAGGATGCAAGTGGACCTAATGATCCAAAAATTTCAAGTAGAAAAAATCAAATTCCCAAGTGGTTGGATATTTACCTGGGCCAAACAACCCACTTTTTGCCTATCCTTAAAAATCACAGATACTTTTTGGAACTATCTCTCTCAACATTTGTGCATTTCCATTTTGGATGTTCAAATTTGTTTTCAGATCCAAACTTGAGTTCTCGCTCTCCCATTATTCTCGTAAACAAAATAGATATAAGGCATAACAAAATGAAAATTTTAGACTTCATGTATGCAAAAAAAAAAAATTCAAAATTATTTTAGGCACTAAAAATGAACTCCAAGGTTTTGTTATCCATGTTCTGGAAATTCCACTAGTGCAACCCCTAATAATAAGCCTGGTGGAATTTTATAGGATAGGGACTTGTAACAGATCCTATCATGCTTTATGTGTGGTGGATATGCATGCAAGAAACATGTTGAGGATTCAAGTTGACCTAATGATCCAAAAATTTCTAGGAGTAGAAAAAATCAAATTCACAAGTGGTTGGGTATTTACGAGGGCCAAACAACCCACTTTTTGCCTATCTTTAAAAATAACATATACTTTTTGGAACTCTCTCTCTCTGCTTTTGTGCATTTCCATTTTGGATGTCCAAAATTGTTTTTAGATCCAAATTTGAGTTTTCACTATCCCAATTCTCTCGTAAATAAAAAATATATATAGCATATCAAAATGAAAATTTTAGAGTTCATGTATGCAAAAAAAAAAATTGAAAATTATTTCAGGCACTAAAAATTAACTCCAAGGTTTTGTTATCCATGTTCTGGAAATTCCACAAGTACAGCCCCTTATAAGCATGGTGGTATTTTATAGGAAAGGGACTTGTAACTGATCCTAACATGATTTAAGTGTGGTGGATATGCATGCCAGAAATATGTTGAGCATGCAAGTGGACCTAATGATCCAAAAATTTCAAGGTGTAGAAAAAATCAAATTCTCAAGTGGTTGGATATTTAACATGTTGAAGATGGAAACGACCTAATGATCCAAAAATTTCAAGGAGAAGAAAAAAATTAAATTCTCAAGTTAACACGTGGTTGGATATTTACCTGAGCCAAACAACCCACTTTTTACCTACCCTTCAAAATCACAAGTACTTTTTGGAATTATCTCTCTTACCAATTGTGCATTTTCATTATGGATGTTCGATTTGTTTCTCAAATTTAAAATTCTTCCACTTTTCTCGTAAACAAAATGAAAATTTTAGAGTTCATGTATACAAAAAAATTTGAAAACTATACTAAATGTAAGTGAAGAAAATTATTTCACGCACTAAAAATGAACTCCAAAGTTTTGTTATCCATGTTTGGGAAATTCCACTAGTACAACCCCTAATAGCTTGGTGGAAATTTATAAGAAAGAGATTTCTAATTGATCCTAACTTGTTATAAATGTGGTGGATATGCATGCCAAAAACATGTTGAAGATGCAAATGACCTAATAATCCAAAAATTTGGAGTAGAAAAAAATTAAATTCTCAATTTAACGCATGGTTGGATATTTACCAGAGCCAAACAACCCACTTTTTCCCTATCCTTCAAAATCAAAACTACTTTTTGGAATTATCTCTCTCAGCATTTGTGCATTTCCATTTTGGATGTTTGATTTTTTTTTAAAATCCAACCTTGTCCCACTTTTCTAGTAAAAAAAAAACAATCACAAGAAAATTAAAATTTTAGAGGTCATGAATACAAAAAAATTTGATAACTATAATAAATGTAAGTGAAGAAAATTATTTCACGCACTAAAATGAACTCCAAAGTTTTGGTATCCATGTTTTGGAAATTCCTCTAGTACAACCCCTTATAACTTGGTGGAATTTTATAAGAAAGAGATTTCAAATTGATCCTAAAATATTTTAAATGTGGTGGATATGCAAGCTAGAAACATTTTGAAGATATAAATGACCTAATGATCCAAAAATTTCAAGGAGTAGAAAAAAATGAAATTCTCAAGTTAACGTGTGGTCGGATATTTACCAAAGCCAAACAACCCACTTTTTGCCTATCCATCAAAATCACAGAGACTTTTTGGAATTATTTCTCTCAGCATTTGTGCATTTCCATTTTGGAAGTTCAATTTTTTAACAAATCCATACTTGTCCCACTTTTCTCGTATACAAAACGAACACAAAAAAAATAAAATTTTAGAGTTCATGTATGCAAAAAAATTTGAAAACTATAATAAATGTAAGTGAAGAAAATTATTTCATTCACTAAAAATGAACTCCAAAGTTTTGTTATCCAAGATTGGGAAATTCCACTAGTACAACCCCTAATAGCGTGGTGGAATTTTATTAGAAAGAGATTTCTAATTGATCCTAACATGTTTTAAATGTGGTGGATATGCATGCTAGAAACATGTTTAAGATGGAAACGACCTAATGATCCAAAAATTTCAAGGAGTAGAAAAAAATTAAATTCTCAAGTTAACGCATGGTTGGATAATTATCAGAGCCAAACAACCCACTTTTTGCCTACCCTTCAAAATCATAGATACTTTTTGGAATTATCTCTCTCAGCAATTGTGCATTTTCATTTTGGATGTTCGATTTTTTTTCAAATTCACACTTCTCCCACTTTTTCTCGTAAACAAAACGACCACAGCAAAATGAAAATTTTAGAAGTCATGTATGCAAAAAAAATTGAAAACTGTAAATAATGTAAGTGAAGAAAATTATTTCACGCACTAAAAATGAACTCCAAAGTTTTGTTATCCATGTTTGGAAAATTCCACTTGTCCAACCCCTAATAGCTTGGTGGAATTTTATAAGTAAGAGATTTCAAATTTATCCTAAGATGTTTTAAATGTGGTGGATATGCATGTCAGATCCATGTTAAAGATACAAATGACCTAATGATCCAAAAATTTCAAGTAGTAGAAAAAAATTAAATTCTCAAGTCAACGTGTAGTTGGATATTTTTGAGAGCCAAACAATCCACTTTTAGCCTATCCTTCAAAATCACAGTCACTTTTTGGAATTATCTCTCTCAGCATATGTGCATTTCCATTTTTGATGTTCGATTTTTTTTCAAATCCAAACTTGTCTGACTTTTCTTGTCAACAAAATGATCACAACAAAATGAAAATTTTGGAGGTGATGTACGGAAAAAAATTTGAAAACTATAATAAATGTGAATGAAGAAAATGATTTCATGCCGTAAAAGTGAACTCCAAAGTTTTGTTATCCATGTTTGAGAAATTCCACTAGTACAACCCCTAATAGCTTGGTGGAATTTTATAAGAAATAGATTTCGAATTGATCCTAACATGTTTTAAATGTGGGGGATATGAATGCTAGAAACATGTTGAAGATGCAAATGACTTAATGATCCAAAAATTTCAAGGAGTAGAAAAAAATTAAATTCTCAAGTTAAAGCATGTTGGGATATTTACCAAAGCCAAACAATCCAAATCTTGCTGCTCCTTCAAAATCGCAAATACTTTTTAAAATTATCTCTCTCAGCATTTGTGATTTCCCATTTTGGATGTTCGATTTTTTTTCAAATCCAAACTTGTCCCAATTTTTTCGTAAACAAAACGATCACAACAAAATGAAAATTATAGAGTTCTTGTATGCAAAAAAGTTTGAAAACTATAATAAATGTTAGAGAAGAAAATTATTTCATGTAGAAAAAATCAACTCGAAAGTTATGTTATGCATGTTTGGGAAACTCCACTAGTACAACCCCTAATAGCTTGGTGGAATTTTATAAGAAAGAGATTTCTTATTCATTCTAACATGTTTTAAATCTGGAGGATATGCATGTCAGAAACATGTTGATGATGCAAATGACCTAATCATCCAAAAATTTTAGGGAGTAGAAAAAAATTAAATCCTCTACTTAATGGGTGGTTGGATATTTACCAGAGAAAAACAACCCACTTTTCGCAATTCCTTCGAAATCACAGATACTTTTTGGAATTATCTCTCTCAGTATTTGTTCATATCCTTTTTGGTTGTTTGATTTTTTTTCAAATCCAAACTTGTCCCAATTTTCTCATAAACAAAATGTTCACAACAAATGAAAATTTTTGAGTTCATGCATGCAAAAAAATTTGAAACCATTAATAAATATAAGTGAAAAAAATTATTTCATTCACTAAAAATGAACTCCAAAGTTTTGTTATCCATGTTTGGGAAATTCCATTAGTACAACCCCTAATAGCTTTGTGGAATTTTAGAAGAAAGAGATTTCTAATTGATCCTAACAAGTTTTAGATGTGGGGGATATGCATGCCAGAAACATGTTGAAGATGCATATGACCTAGTGATCCAAAAATTTCATGGAGTAGAAAAAAATTAAATTCTCAAGTTAACGTGTGGTTGGATATTTACCAGAGCCAAACAACCCACTTTTTGCCTTTCCTTCAAAATCACAAATACTATTTGGAATTATCTCTCTAAGCCTTTGTACATTATCATTTTGGATGTTCAATTTTTTTTCAAACCAAAACTTGTCCCATTTTTCTCGTAAACAAAACGATCACAACAAAATGAAAATTTTAGAGTTCATGTATGCAAAAAAAAATGAAAACTATAATAAATGTAAGTGAAGCAAATTATTTCATTCACTAAAAATGAACTCGAAAGTTTTGTTATCCATGTTATGGAAATTCCACTAGTACAACCCCTAATAGCTTAGTGAAATTTTATAAGAAAAAGATTTCTAATTGACCCTAACATGTTATAAATGTGGTGGATATGCATGCCAGAAACATGTTGAAGTTGCAAATGACCTAATGATCTAAAAATTTCAAGGAGTAGAAAAAAATTAAATTCTCAAGTTAACGCGTGGTTGGATATTTACCAGAGCCAAATAACCACTTTTTGGCTATCCTTCAATATCAAATATACTTTTTGGAATTGTCACTCTCAGCATTTGTCCATTTCTATTTTGGATGTTCGATTTTTTTTCAAATCCAAACTTGTCCCACTTTTCTCGTAAACAAAACGATCACAACAAAATTAAAATTTTGCAATTCATTTATGCAAAAAAATTTGAAAACTATAATAAATGTAAGTGAAGAAAATTATTTCATGCACTAAAAATGAACTCCAAAGTTTTGTTATCCATGTTTGGGAAATTCTGCTAGTACAACCCCTAATAGCTTGGTGGAATTTAATAAGAAAGAGAATTCTAATTCAGCCTAACATGTTTTAAATGTGGCGGATATGCATGGCAGAAACTTGTTGAAGTTGCAAATGACCTAAGAATTGAAAATTTTTAAGGAGTAGAAAAAAATTAAATTCTCAACTTAACGCGTGGTTGGATATTTACCAGAGCCGAACAACCTACTTTTTTCTTATCCTTCCAAATCACAGATACTTTTTGGAATTATCTTTGTCAGCATTTTTACATTTCCATTTTGGATGTTCAATTTTTTTTCAAGTCCAAACTTTTCCCTCTTTTCTCGTAATCAAAATGATCACAACAAAATGAAACTTTTATAATTCATGTATGCAAAAAAATTTGAAAAGTATAATAAATTTAAGTGAAGCAAATTATTTCATTCAGTAAAAATGAACTCCAAAGTTTTGTTATCCATGTTTGGGAAATTCCACTAGTACAAACCCTAATAGCATGGTGGAATTTTATAAGAAAAAGATTTCTAATTGATCCTAACATGTTATAAATCTGGTGGATATGCATGCCAGAGACATGTTAAAGATGCAAATGACCTAATGATCCAAAAATTTGAAGGAGAAGAAAAAAATTAAATTCTCATGTTAACGCGTGGTTGGATATTTACCAGAGCCAAACAACCCACTTTTTCCCTATCCTTCAAAATCATAGATACTTTTTGGAATTATCTCTCTCTGCATTTGTACATTTGCATTTTTGATATTTGATTTTTTTTAAAATCCAAACTTGTCCCACTTTTCTCATAAGAACAACAATCACAACAAAATGAAAATTTTAGAGTTCATGAATGGAAAAAAATTTGATTACTATAATAAATGTAAGTTAAGAAAATTATTTCACGCACTAAAAATGAACTCTAAAGTTTTCGTCTCCATGGTTGGGAAATTCCACAAGTACAACCCCAAATAACTTAGTGCAATTTTATAAGAAAGAGATATCAAATTGATCCTAAAATGTTTTAAATGTGGTAGATATGCATGCTAGAAACATGTTGAAGATGCAAATGACCTAATGATCCAAAAATTTCAAGGAGTTGAAAACAATTAAATTCTCAAGTTAACGTGTGGTCAGATATTTACCAAAGCCAAACAACCCACTTTTTGCCTAGCCATCAAAATCATAGAGACTTTTCGGTATTATCTCTCTGCATTTGTACATTTCCATTTTGGAAGTTTAATTTTTTTCCAAATCCAAAATTGTCCCCCTTTTCTTGTATACAAAATGATCACAACAAAATGAAAATTTTAGAGTTCATGTCTGCAAAAAAAATTGAAAACGTTAATAAATGTATGTGAAGAAAATTATTTCATTCACTAAAAATGAACTCCAAAGTTTTGTTATCCTTGTTTGGGAAATTCAACTAGTACAATCCCTAAGAGCATGGTGGAATTTTATAAGAAAGAGATTTCTAATTGATCCTAACATGTTTTAAATGTGGTGGTTATGCATGCCAGAAACATGGTGAAGATGCAAAGGACCTAATGATCTAATAATTTTATGGAGTAAAAAAAAATTAAATTCTCAAGTTAACGTGTGGTTGGATATTTACCCGAGCCAAACAACCAACTTTTTGCTTATCCTTCAAAATCACATATACTTTTTGAAATTATCTCTCTTAGCATTTGTGCATTCCCACTTTGGATGTTCAATGTTTTTTCAAATCCAAAAATGTCGCACTTTTCTCGTAAACAAATCGATCACAACAAAATAAAAATTTTAGAGTTCGTGTATGCAAAAAAATTAAAAACAATAATAGATGTAAGTGAAGAAAATTATTTCATGCACTAAAAATGAACTCCAAAGTTTTGTTATCCATGTTTGGGAGATTCGACTAGTCCAACCCCTAACAGCTTGGTGGAATTTTATAAGAAAGAGATTTCTAATTGATCCTAACATGTTTTAAATTTGGTGGATATGCATGCCAGAAATATGTTGAAGATGCAAATGACTTAATGATACAAAAATTTCGAGTAGAAAAAAATTAAATTCAGAAGTTAACGTGAGGTTGGATAATTACAAGAGCCAAAACACCTACTTTTTTCCTATCCTTCAAATTGACAGATAATTTTTGGAATTATCTCTCTAAGCATTTATGCATTTCCATTTTGGATGTTATATATTTTTAAAATCCAAACTTGTCCCACTTTTCTCGTAAACAAAATAATCACAACAAAATGAAAATTTTAGAGTTCATGTATGCAAAAAAAATTTAAAACTATACTATATGTAAGTGAAGAAAATTATTTCACTCACTAAAAAGGAACTCCAAAGTTTTGTTATCCATGTTTGGGAAATTCCACTAGTACAACCCTAATAGCATGTTGGAATTTTATAAGAAAGGGATTTCTAATTGACCCTAACATGTTTTAATTGTAGTGGATATGCATGCCAGAAACACGTAAAGATGGAAATGACCTAATGATCCAAAAATTTCAAGGAGTAAAAAATAATTAAATTCTAAAGTGAACGTGTGGTTGGATATTTACCAGAGCCAAACAACACACTTTTTGCCTATCCTTCAAAATCATAGATACTTTTTGGAATTATCACTCTCAGAATTTGTGCATTTCCATTTGGATGTTCAATTTTTTTTCTAATCCAAACTTGTTCCTCTTTTATCGTAAACAAAACGATCACAACAAAAAGAAAATTTTAGAGTTCATGTATGCAAAAAAATTTGAAAACTATTATAAATGTAAGTGAAGCAAATTATTTCATTCAGTAAAAATGAACTTCAAAGTTTTGTTATCCATGTTATGGAAATTCCACTAGTACAACCCACTTTTTGCCTAACCTTCAAAATCACAGATACTTTTTGGAATTATCTCTCTCAGCATTTGTGCATTTCCATTTTGCATGTTTAATTTTTTTTCAAATCCAAACCCTTCCGACTTTTCTTGTCAACAAAAGGATCACAGAAAAATGAAAATTTTAGAGTTCATGTATGAAAAAAAAATTGAAAACTATAATAAATGAAAGTAAAGAAAATTATTTCACGCACTCAAAATGAACTCCAAAGTTTTGTTATCCATTTTTAGGAAATTCTACTAGTACAACCCCTTATAGCTTGGTGGAATTTTATAAGAAAGAGATTTCTAATTGATCCTAACATGTTTTAAATGTGGTGGTTATGCATGCGAGAAACATGGTGAAGATGCAAAGGACCTAATGATCTAATAATTTTGTGGAGTAAAAAAAAATTAAATTCTCAAGTTAACGTGTGGTTGGATATTTACCTGAGCCAAACAACCAACTTTTTCGTTATCCCTCATAATCACATAAACTTTTTGGAATTATCTTTCTCAGCATTTGTGCATTCCCACTTTGAATGTTCAATTTTTTTTTCAAATCAAAAAATGTCGCACTTTTCTCATAAACGAAACGATCACAACAAAATGAAAATTTTAGAGTTCGTGTATACAAAAAAAATTGAAAACTATAAGAAATGTAAGTGAAGAAAATTATTTCATGCACTAAAAATGAACTCCAAAGTTGTTTTATCCTTGTTTGGGAAATTCGACTAGTCCAACCCCTAATAGCTTGGTGGAATTTTATAAGAAAGAGATTTCTAATATATCCTAACATATTTTAAATTTGGTGGATATGCATGCCAGAAATATGTTGAAGATGCAAATAACCTAATGATCCAAAAATTTCGAGTAGAAAAAAATTAAATTCTCAAGTTAACGCGTGGTTGGATATTTTTCAGAGCCAAACAACCCACTTTTTGCCTATCTTTCAAAGTCAAAGATACTTTTTGGAATTATCTCTCTCAGCATTTGGTCCTTTCCATTTTGGATGTTTGATTTTTTTTTAAAATCCAAACTAGTCCCACTTTTCTCGTAAACAAAGCAATCACAAGAAAATGAAAATTTTAGAGTTCCTGAATGCAAAAAAATTTGATAACTATAACAAATGTAAGTGAAGAAAATTATTTATTTCACTAAAAATGAACTCCAAAGTTTTTTTATCCATGCTTGGGAAATTCCACTAGTACAACCCCTAATAGCTTGGTGGAATTTTATAAGAAAGAGATTTCTAATTGATCGTAACATGTTTTAAATGTGGTGGATATGCATGACAGAAACATGTTGAAGATGCAAATGACCTAATGATCCAAAAAGAAAATTATTTTTGACGCACTAAAAATGAACTCCAAAGTTTTGTTATCCATGTTTGAGCAATTCGACTAGTACAACCCCTAATAGCTTGGTGGAATTTTATAAGAACGAGATTTGTAATTGATCCTAACATGTTTTAAATTTGGTGGATATGCATGCCAGAAATATATTGAACATGCAAATGACCTAATGATCCAAAAATTTCAAGGAGTGGAAAAAAATTAAATTCTCAAGTTAACGTGAGGTTGGATATTTATCAAACCCAAAACACCCACTTTTTACCTATCCTTCAAAATGATAGATACTTTTTGGAAGTATCTCTCTCAGCATTTGTGCATTTCCATTTTGGATGTTCAATTTTTTTCAAAACCAAACTTGTCCCACTTTTCTCGTAAACAAAACGATCACAACAAAATGAAAATTTTAGAGTTCATGTATGCAAAAAAAATTAAAAAACTACACTATATGTAAGTGAAGAAAATTATTTCACGCACTTAAAAGGAACTCCAAAGTTTTGTTTTCCATGTTTGGGAAATTCCACTAGCAACACCCTAATAGCATGGTGGAATTTTATAAGAAAGAGATTTCTAATTGACCCTAACATGATTTAATTGTAGTGGATATGCATGCCAGAAACATGTTAAAGATGCAAATGACCTAATGAGCCAAAAATTTCGAGTAAAAAAAAATAAAAATTTACAAGTTAACGTGTGGTTGGATATTTACGAGAGCTAAACAACCCAATTTTAACCAATCCTTCAAAATCACAGATAATTTTTGGAATTATCTCTCTCCACATTTGGGCATTTCCATTTTGGATGTTCGATTTTTTTCAAATCCAAACTTGTCCGACTTTTCTCGTAAACAAAACGATGACAAAAAAATGAAAATTTTAGAGTTCAAGTATGCAAAAAAATTTGAAAACTAAAATAAATGCAAGTGAAGAAAATTATTTCACACACTAAAAATGAACTCCAAAGTTTTGTTATCCATTTTTGGGAAATTCCAGTAGTATAACCCCTAATAGCTTGATGGAAGTTTATAAGAAAGAGATTTCTAATTGATCCTAACGTGTTTTAAAAGTGGGGGATATGCATGCCAGAAACATGTTGAAGATGCAAATGACCTAGTGATCCAAAAATTTCATGGAGTAAAAAAAAATTAAATTCAAAAGTTAACGCGTGGTTGGATATTTACCAGAGCCAAACAACCCACTTTTTGCCTATCCTTCAAAATCACAGATACTTTTCTGAATTATCTCTCTCCGTATTTTCACATTTCCATTTTGGATGTTCGATTTTTTTTCAAATCCAAACTTGTCCCACTTTTCTCGTTAACATAACGTTCACTACAAAATTAAAATTTTAGAGATCATGTATGCAAAAAAATTAGAAAACTGTAATAAATGTAAGTGTAGCAAAATATTTCATGTACTAAAAATGAACACCAAAGTTTTGCTATCCATATGTGGCAAATTCCACTAGTACAACCCCTAATGGCTTGGTGGAATTTTATAAGAAAGAGATTTCTAATTGATCCTAACATGTTTTAAATGTGGTGGATATGCATGCTTGAAACATGTTGAAGATGGAAATGACCTAATGATCCAAAAATTTCAAGGAGTAGAAAAAAATTAAATTCTCAAGTTAACTCATGGTTGGATATTTACAAGAACCAAAGTACCCACTTTTTGCCTACCCTTCAAAATCACGGATACTTTTTGGAATTATCTCTCTCAACAATTGTGCATTTTCATTTTGGATGTTCAATTTTTTTTCAAATTCAAACTTCTTCCACTTTTCTCGTAAACAAAACAACCACAACAAATTGAAAATTTTAGAGTTCATGTATGCAAAAAAATTTGAAAACTATAATAAATGTAAGTGAAGAAAATTATTTCACGCACTAAAAATGAACTCCAAAGTTTTTTTATCCATGTTCGGGAAATTCAACTTGTACAACCCCTAATAGCTTGGTGGAATTTTATAAGAAAGTGATTTCTAATTGATCCTAACTTGTTTTGAATGTGGTGGATATGCATGCCAGTTCCATGTTGAAGATGCAAATGACCTAATGATCCAAAAATTTCGAGTAGAAATAAATTAAATTCTCAAGTTAACGCGTGGTTGGATATTATCCAGAGCCAAACAACCCACTTTTTGCCTATCCTTCAAAATCACAGAAACTTTTTGGAATTATCTCTCTCAGCATATGTGCATTTCCATTTTGGATGTTCGATTTTTTTTTCAAATCCAAACTTGTCCCACTTTTCTCTTTAACAAAACGATCACAACAAAATGAAAATTTTGGAGGTGATGTATGGAAAAAAATTTGAAAATTATAATAAATGTGAATGAAGAAAATTATGTCACGCCCAAAAAATGAACTCCAAAGTTTTGTTATCGATGTTTGGGAAATTCCACTAGTGCAATCCCTAATAGCTTGGCAGAATTTTATAAGAAAGAGATTTCTAATTGATCCTAACTTGTTTTAAATGTGGGGATACGAATGCCAGAAACATGTTGAAGATGCAAATGAATTAATGATGCAAAAATTTCGTGTAGAAAAAAATTAAATTCTCAAGTTAACGCATGGTGGGATATTTATCAGAGCCAAACAATCCACAACTTGCGTCTCCTTCAAAATCACAGATACTTTTTGAAATTATCTCTCTCAGCATTTGTGCATTTTCATTTTGAATGTACGATTTTTTTTTAAAATCCAAACTTGTCCCACTTTTCTCGTAAACAAAACAATCACAACAAAGTGAAAAATTAAGAGTTCATGTATGCAAAAAAAATTGATAACTATAACAAATGTAAGTGAAAAAAATTATTTCAAGTACTAAAAAGGAACTCTAATATTTTGGTATCTATGTTTGGGAAATTCCACTAGTACAACCACTAATAGCTTGGTGGAATTTTATAAGAAAGATATTTCAAATTGATCCTATCGTGTTTTAAATGTGGTGGATATGCTTGCCAGAAACATGTTGAAGATGCAAATGACCTAATGATCCAAAAATTTCAAGGAGTAGAAAAAAATTATATTCTCATGTTAACGTGTGGTCGGATATTTACCTGAGCCAAACAACCCACTTTTTGCCTATCTATCAAAATCACAGAGATTTTTGGGTATTATCTCTCTGCATTTGTGCATTTCCATTTTGGAAGTTCAATTTTCTTTCAAATCCAAAATTGTCCCCCTTTTCTTGTATACAAAATGATCACAAAAAAATGAAAATTTTAGAGTTCATGTATGCAAAAAAAATTGAAAACTATAATAAATGTAAGTGAAGAAAATTATTTCATTTACTAAAAATGAACTCCAAAGTTTTGTTATCCATGTTTGTGAAATTCAACCAGTACAACCCCTAATAGCATGGTGGAATTTTATAAGAAAGAGATTTCTAATTGATCCTAACATGTTTTAAATGTGGTGGTTATGCATGCCAGAAACAAGGTAGAAGTTGCAAAGGACCTAATGATCTAATAATTTTATGGAGTAAAAAAAATTAAATTCTCAAGTTAACGTGTGGTTGGATATTTGTCCGAGCCAAACAACCAACTTTTTGCTTATCCTTCATAATCACATATACTTTTTGCAATTATCTCTCTTAGC
Organism: Aristolochia californica; assembly: GCF_029961685.1. Classification (NCBI taxonomy): domain Eukaryota; kingdom Viridiplantae; phylum Streptophyta; class Magnoliopsida; order Piperales; family Aristolochiaceae; genus Aristolochia; species Aristolochia californica. The sequence goes on from NW_027181771.1 coordinate 12,082,945, forward strand.
ATTTGTACATTCCCACTTTGGATGTTCAATTTTTTTTCAAATCCAAAAATGTCACACTTTTCTCGAAAACAAAATGATCACAACAAAATGAAAATTTTAGAGTTCGTGTATGCAAAAAAAATTGAAAAAAATAATAAATGTAAGTGAAGAAAATTATTTCATGCACTAAAAATGAACTCCAAAGTTTTGTTATCCATGTTTGTGAAATTCGATTAGTCCAACCCCTAATAGCTTGGTGGAATGTTATAAGAAAAGAGATTTCTAATTGATCCTAACATGTTTTAAATTTGGTGGATATGCATTCCGGAAAAATGTTGAAGATGCAAATGACCTAATGATCAAAAAAATTCGAGTAGAAAAAAATTAAATTCAGAAGTTAACATGAGGTTTTATAATTATCAGAGCCAAACCACCCACTTTTTGCCTATCCTTCAAAATGGTAGATACTTTTTTGACTAATATGTCTCATCATTTGTGCATTTCCATTTTGGATGTTATATTTTTTTCAAATCCAAACTTGTCCCACTTTTTTCATAAACAAAATGAAAATTTTAGAGTTCATTCATGCAAAAAAAAATTTAAAACTATACTATATGTAAGTAAAGAAAATTATTTCACGCACTAAAAAGGAACTCAAAAGTTTTGTTATCCATGTTTGGGAAATTCCACCAGTACAACCCTAATAGCATGGTGGAATTTTATAAGAAAGAGATTTCTAATTGACCCTAACATGTTTTAATTGTAGTGGATATGCATGCCAGAAATATGTTAAAAATGCAAATGGCCTAATGTTCCAAAAATTTCAAGGAGTAAAAATTAATTAAATTCACAAGTTAACGTGTGGTTGGATATTTACCAGAGCCAAACAACACACTTTTTGCCTATCCTTCAAAATCATAGATACTTTTTGAAATTATCACTCTCAGAATTTGTGCATTTCCATATGGATGTTCAATTTTTTTTCTAATCCAAACTTGTTCCTCTTTTCTCGTAAACAAAATGATCACAACAAAATGAAAATTTTAGAGTTCATGTATGCAAAACAATTTGAAAACTATAATAGATGTAAGTGAAGCAAATTATTTCATTCACTAAAAATGAACTCCAAAGTTTTGTTATCCATGTTATGGAAATTCCACTAGTACAACCCACTTTTTGCCTACCCTTCAAAATCACAGATACTTTTTGGAATTATCTCTCGAAGCATTTGTGCATTTCCATTTTGCATGTTCAATTTTTTTTCAAATCCAAACTTGTCCCACTTTTCTCGTCAACAAAAGGATCACAGAAAAATGAAAATTATAGAGTTTATGTATGAACTTTTTTTTGAAAACTATAATAAATGAAAGTGAAGAAAATTATTTCACGCACTCAAAATGAACTACAAAGTTTTGTTATCCATTTTAGGGAAATTCCATTGGTAACACCCCTAATATCTTGGTGGAATTATATAAGAAAGAGATTTCTAATTGATCCTAACATGTTTTAAATGTGGTTGATATGCATGCCAAAAACATGTTGAAGATGCAAATGACCTAATCATCCAAAAATTTCAAGGAGTAGAAAAAAATTAAATTCTCAAGTTAACGCGTGGTTGGGTATTTACCAGAGCCAGACAACCCAATTTTTGCCAATCCTTCAAAATCACAGATAATTTTTGGAATTATCTCCCTCAACATTTGTGCATTTCTATTTTGGATATTCGATTTTTTTCAAATCCAAACTTGTCCCACTTTTCTCGTAAAAAAAAATGATGACAACAAAATGAAAATTTTAGAGTTCAAGTATATCAAAAAATTTGAAAACTATAATAAATTCATGTGAAGAAAATTATTTCACGCACTAAAAATGAACTCCAAAGTTTTGTTATCCATGTTTGGGAAATTCCACTAGTACAACCCCTAATAGCTTATTGGAATTTTATACGAAAGAGATTTCTAATCGATCTTCACATGTTTTAAATTTGGTGGATATGAATATCAGAAACATGTTGAAGATGCAATTTACCTAATGATCCAAAAATTTCATGGAGTAGAAAAAAAATTAAATTCTCAAGTGAACGTGTTGTTGGATATTTTACCAGAGCCAAACAACCCACTTTTTGCCTATCCATCAAAATCACACATACTTTTTGGAATTATCTCTCTCAGCAATTGTGCATTTCCATTTTGAATGTTCAATTTTTTTTCAAATCGAAACTTGTCACAATTTTCTCGTATACAAAAAGATAACAACAAAATGAAAATTTGAGAGTTCATGTATGCAAAAAAAATTGAAAACTATAATAAATGTAAGTGAAGAAAATTAATTCCTTCACTTGAAATGAACTCCAAAGTTTTGTTATCCATGTGTGGGAAATTCCACTAATACATCCCCTAATAGCTTGGTGGAATTTTATAAGAAAGAGATTTGTAATTGATCCTAACATGTTTTAAATGTGGTGGATATGCATGCCAGAAACATGTTGAAGATGCAAATGACCTAATGATCCAAAAATTTCATGGAGTAGAAAAAAAATTAAATTCTCAAGTTAACGTGTCGTTGGATATTTACCAGAGCCAAACAACACACTTTTTTCCTATCCTTCAAAATCATAGATACTTTTTGGAATTATCACTTGTGCATTTCTATTTGGATGTTCAATTTTTTTTCTAATCCAAACTTGTTCCTCTTTTCTCTTAAACAAAATGATCACAACAAAATGAAAATTTTAGAGTTCATGTATGCAAAAACATTTGAAAACTATAATAAATGTAAGTGAAGCAAATTATTTCGTTCACTAAAAATGAACTCCAAAGTTTTGTTATCCATGTTATAGAAATTGCACTAGTACAACTCCTAATAGCTTGGTGGAATTTTATAAGAAAAAGATTTCTAATTGATCATAACATGTTATAAATGTGGTGGATATGAATGCGAGAAACATGTTGAAAATGCAAATGACCTAATGATCCAAAAATTTCAAGGAGTGGAAAAAAATTAAATTCTCAAGTTAACACGTGGTTGGATATTTACCAGAGCCAAACAACCCACTTTTTCCCTATCCTTCAAAATCAAAGATACTACTTGGAATTATCTTTCTCAGCATTTGTGCATTTCCATTTTGGGTGTTTTTTTTTCTTTAAATCCAAACTTGTCCCACTTTTCTCATAAACAAAACAATCACAACAAAATGACAATTTTAGAGTTCATGAATGCAAAAAAAATTGATAACTATAATAAATGTAAGTGAAGAAAATTATTTCACGCACTAAAAATGAACTCTAAAGTTTTGGTATCCATGTTTGGGAAATTCCACTAGTACAACGTCTAATAGCTTGGTAGAATTTTATAAGAAAGAGATTTCAAATTGATCCTATCATGTTTTAAATGTGGTGGATATGCTTGCCAAAAACATGTTGAAGATGCAAATGACCTAATGATCCAAAAATTTCAAGGAGTAGAAAAAAATTATATTCTCATGTTAATGTGTGGTCGGATATTTACATGAGCCAAACAACCCACTTTTTGCCTATCCACCAAATCACAGAAACTTTTAGGAATTACCTCTCTCAGCATTTGTGCATTTCCATTTTGGAAGTTCAATTTTTTTTTCAAATCCAAAATTGTCCCACTTTTCTTGTATACAAAAGATCACAACAAAATGAAAATTTTAGAGTTTAGGTATGTAAAAAAATTTGAAAACTATAATAAATGTAATTGAAGAAAATTATTTCATTAACTAAAAATGAACTCCAAGGTTTTGTTATCCATGTTTAGGAAATTCCACTTGTACAACCCCTAATAGCTTGGTGGAATTTTATAAGAAAGAGATTTCTAATTGATCCTAACATGTTTTAAATGTGGTGGTTATGCATGCCAGAAACATGTTGAAGATGCAAAGGACCTAATGATCTAATAAATTTATAGAGTAAAAAAAAATTAAATCTCAAGTTAACGTGTGGTTGGATATTTACCCGAGCCAAACAACCACTTTTTGCTTATCCATCTTAATCACATATACTTTTTGGAATTATCTCTCTCAGCATTTGTGCATTCCCACTTTGGTTGTTCAATTTTTTTTCAAATCCAAAAATGTCGCACTTTTCTTGTAAACAAAACGATCACAACAAAATGAAAATTTTAGAGTTCGTGTATGCAAAAAAAATTGAAAACTATAATTAATGTAAGTGAAGAAAATTTTTTCATGCTTTAAAAATGAACTCCAAAGTTTTGTGATCCATGTTTGGGAAATTCGACTAGTCCAACCCCTAATAACTTGGTGGAATTTTATAAGAAAGAGATTTCTAATTGATCCTAACATGTTTTAAATTTGGCGGATTTGCATGCCAGAAATATTTTGAAGATGCAAATGACCTAATGATCTAAAAATTTCGAGTAGAAAAAAATTAAATTCTGAAGTTAACGTGAGGTTGGATAATTATCAGAGCCAAACCACCCACTTTTACCTATGCTTCAAAATGACAGATACTTTTTGGAATTATCTCTCTTAGCATTTGTGAATTTCCATTTTGGATGTTCAATTTTTTTAAAATCCAAACTTGTCCCACTTTTCTCGTAAACAAAACGATCACAACAAAATGAAAATTTTAGAATTCATGTATGCAAAAAAAAATTAAAACTATACTACATATAAGTGAAGAAAATTATTTCACGCACTAAAAATGAACTCCAAAGTTTTGTTATCCATGTTTAGGAAATTCCACTAGTACAACCCTAATAGCATGGTGGAATTTTATAAGAAAGAGATTTCTAAATGACCCTAACATGTTTTAATTGTAGTGGATATGCATGCCAGAAACATGTTAAAGATGCAAATGACCTAATGATCCAAAAATTTCAAGGAGTAAAAAAAAAAATTCACAAGTTAACGTGTGTTTGGATATTTACGACATCCAAGCAACCCACTTTTTGCCTATCCTTCAAAATCACAGATACTTTTTTGAATTATCTCTCTCAGCATTTGTGCATTTCCATTTTGCAAGTTCTATTTTTTTTCAAATCCAAACTTGTCCCACTTTTCTCGTCAACAAAAGGAACACAGAAAAATGAAAATTTTAGAGTTCATGTATGCAAAAAAATTTGAAAAAAATAATAAACATAAGTAAAGAAAATTATTTCACGCCCTAAAAATGAAATCCAAAGTTTTGTTATCCATGTTAGGGAAATTCAACTAGTACAACCCCTAATAGCTTGGTGGGATTTTATAAGAAAGAGATTTCTAATTGATCCTAACATGTTTTAAATGTGGTGGATATGCATGCAAAAAACATGTTGAAGATACAAATAACCTAATCATCCAAAAATTTCAAGGAGTTGAAAAAAATTAAATTCTCAAGTTAATGCGTGGTTGGATATTTACCGGAGACAAACAACCCAATTTTTACCAATCCTTCAAAATCACATATAATTTTTGGAATTATCTCTCTCTACATTTGTGCATTTCCATTTGGGATGTTTGATTTTTTTCAAATCCAAACTTGTCCCACGTTTCTCGTAAACAAAACGATGACAACAAAATGAAAATTTTAGAGTTCATGTGTGCAAAAAAATTTGAAAACTATAATAAATTCATATGTAGAAATTTTTTTCACGCACTAAAAATGAACTCCAAAGTTTTGTTATCCATGTTTGGGAAATTCCACTAGTAACACCCCTAATAGTGTGGTGGAATTTTATAAGAAAGAGATTTCTAATTGATCCTAACATGTTTTAAATTTGGTGGATATGAATACCAGAAACATGTTGAAGATGCAAATGACGTAATGATCCAAAAATTTCACGGAGTAGAGAAAAAATAAAATTCTCATGTTAATGTGTGGTTGGATATTTACCATAGCCAAACAACCCACTTTTTGCCTATCCATCAAAATCACAGATATTTTTTGGAATTATCTCTCCCAGCAATTGTGCATTTCCATTTTGGATGTTCAATTTTTTTTCAAATCCAAACTTGTCCCACTTTTCTCATATACAAAACGATCACAACAAAATGAAAATTTGAGAGTTCATGTATGCAAAAAAAATTGAAAACTACAATAAATAAGTGAAGAAAATTATTTCCTTCACTTGACATGAACTCCAAAGTTTTGTTATCCACGTGTGGGAAACTCCACTAATACAACCCCTAATAGCTTGGTGGAATTTTATAAGAAAGAGATTTGTAATTGATCCTGACATGTTTTAAATGTGGTGGATATGCATGCCATAAACATGTTGAAGATGCAAATTACCTAATGATCCAAAAATTTCATGGAGTAGAAAAAAAATTAAATTCTCAAGTTAACGTGTGGTTGGATAATTACCAGAGCCAAATAACCGACTTTTTGCCTATCCTTCAAAATCATAAATACTTTTTGGAATTATCACTCTTATAATTTGTGCATTTCCATTTGGATGTTCAATTTTTTTTCTAATCCAAACTTGTCCCTCTTTTCTCGTAAAAAAAACGATCACAACAAAATGAAAATTTTAGAGTTCATGTATGCCAAAAAATTTGAAAACTATAATAAATGTAAGTGAAGGAAATTATTTCATTCACTAAAAATGAACTCCAAAGTTTTGTTATCCATGTTATGGAAATTCCACTAGTCCAACCCCTAATAACTTGGTGGAATTTTATAAGAAAGAGTTTCTAATTGATCCTAACATGTTTTAAATTTGGCGGATATGCATGCCAGAAATAGTGTGAAGATGCAAATGACCTAATAATCCAAAATTTTTGAGTAGAAAAAAATTAAATTTTGAAGTTAACGTGAGGTTGGTCAGAGCCGAACCACCCACTTTTTGTCTATCCTTCAAAATGACAGATACTTTTTGGAATTATCTCTCTGAGCATTTGTGCATTTCCATTTTGGATGTTCAATTTTTTTCAAATCCAAACTTGTCCCACTTTTCTCGTAAACAAAACGATCACAACAAAATGAAAATTTTAGACTTCATGTATGCAAAAAAAAAAATTAAAACTATACTATATGTAAGTGAAGAAAATTATTTCACGCACTAAAAATGAACTCCAAAGTTTAGTTATGCCTGTTTGAGAAATTCTACTAGTACAACCCTAATAGCATGGTGGAAGTTTATAATAAAGAGATTTCTAATTGTCCCTAACATGTTTTAATTGTAGTGGATATGCATGCCAGAAACATGTTAAAGATGCAAATGACCTAATGATCCAAAAATTTTGAGGAGTAAAAAAAAATTAAATTCACAAGTTAACGTGTGGTTGGATATTTATGCGAGCCAAACAACCCAATTTTAACCAATCCTTCAAAATCACAGATAATTTTTGGAATTATCTCTCTCCACATTTGTGCATTTCCATTTTGGATGTTCGATTTTTTTCAAATCCAAACTTGTCCGACTTTTCTCGTAAACAAAACGATGAAAAAAAAATGAAAATTTTAGAGTTCAAGTATGCAAAAAAATTTGAAAAATATAATAAATTCATGTGAAGAAAATTATTTCATGCACTAAAAATGAACTCCAAAGGTTTGTTATCCATATTTTGGAAATTCCAATAGTACAACCCCTAATAGCTAGGTGGAATTTGATAAGAAAGAGAATTCTAATTCAGCCTAACAAGTTTTAAATGTGGCGGATATGCATGGCAGAAACATGTTGAAGTTGCAAAGGACCTAATGATTGAAAATTTTTATGGAGTTGAAAAAAATTAAATTCTCAAGTTAACGCGTGGTTGGATTTTTACCAGAGCCGTACAACCCACTTTTTGCCTATCCTTCAAAATCACAGATACTTTTTGGAATTATCTTTCTCAGCATTTTTACATTTCCATTTTGGATGTTCGATTTTTTTTCAAATCCAAACTTTTCCCACTTTTCTCGTAATCAAAACAATCACCACAAAATGAAAATTTTATAGTTCATGTATGCAAAAAAATTTGAAAACTATAATAAATGTAAGTGAAGAAAATTATTTCATTCACTAAAAATGAACTCCCAAGTTTTGTTATCCATGTTTGGGAAATTCCACTAGTACAATCCCTAATAGCTTGGTGGAATTTTATAAGAAAAAGATTTCTAATTGATCCGAACATGTTGTAAATGTGGTGGATATGCATTTCAGAAACATGTTGAAGATGCAAATGATCTAATGATCAAAAATTTTCAAGGACTAGAAAAAAATTAAATTCTCAAGTTAACGCGTGGTTGGATATTTACCAGAGCCAAACAACCCACTTTTTCCCTATCCTTCAAAATCAAAGATACTTTTTGGAATTATCTCTCTCAGCATTTGTGCAATTCCATTTTGGATGTACGATTTTTTTTTTAAATCCAAACTTTTCCCAATTTTCTCGTAAACAAAACAATCACGCCAAAATGAAAATTTTAGAGTTCATGAATGCAAAAAAATTGATAACTATAATAAATGTAAGTGAAGAAAATTATTTCATGCTCTAAAAATGAACTCTAAAGTTTAGGTATTCATGTTTGGGAAATTCCACTAGTACAACCCCTAATAGCTTGTTGGAATTTTATTAGAAAGAAATTTCAAATTGTTCCTATCTTGTTGTCAATGTGGTGGATATGCATGCCAGAAACATGTTGAAGATGCAAATGACCTAAGGATCCAACAATTTCAAGGAGTAGAAAAAAATTATATTCTCAAGTTAACGTGTGGTAGGATATTTTCCAGAGCCAAGCAACCTACTTTTTGCCTATCCATCAAAATCACAGAGACTTTTTGGAATTATCTCTCTCAGCATTTGTGCATATCCATTTTGGAAGTTCAATTTTTTTTCAAATCCAAAATTGTCCCAATTTTCAAGTATACAAAACGATCGCAACAAAATGAAAATTTTAGAGCACATGTATGCAAAAAAATTTGAAAACTATAATAAATGTAAGTGAAGAAAATTATTTCATTCACTAAAAATGAACTCCAAAGTTTTGTTATCCATGTTTGGGAAATTCCACTAGTACAACCTCTAATAGCTTGGTGGAATATTATCAGAAAGCGATTTCTAATTGATCCTAACAAATTTTAAATGTGGCGGTTATGCAGGCCAGAAACATGTTGAAGATGCAAAGGACCTAATGATCTAATAATTTTATGGACTAAAAAAAATTAAATTCTCAAGTTAACGTTCGGTAGGATATTTACCCGAGCCAAACAACCAAATTTTTGCTTATCCTTCATAATCACATATACGTTTTAGAATTATCTCTCTCAGCATTTGGGCATTCCCACTTTGAATGTTCAATTTTTTTGAAAATAGAAACATGTCGCACTTTTCTCGTAAACAAAATGATCACAACAAAATAAAAATTTTAGAGTTCGTGTATGCAAAAAAAATTGAAATCTATAATAAATGTAAGTTAAGAAAATTATTTCACGCACTAAAAATGAACTCCAAAGTTTTGTTATCCATGTTTGGGAAATTCCACAAGTAGAACCCTAATAGCATGGTTGAATTTGATAAGAAAGAGATTTTTAATTGACACTAACATGTTTTAATTGTAGTAGATATGCATGCCAGAAACATGTTGATGATGCAAATGACCTAATGATCCAGAAATTTCAAGGAGTAGAAAAAAATTAAATTCTCAAGTTAACGTGTGGGTGGATATTTACCGGAGCCAAACCACCCACTTTTTGCCTATCCTTCAAAATTACAAATACTTTTTGGAAATTATCTCTCTCACCATTTGTGCATTTCCATCTTGAATGTTCAATTTTTTTTGGTATCCAAACTTGTCCAACTTTTCTTGTAAAAAAAATGATCACAACAAAATTAAAATTTTAGAGTTCGAGTATGCAAAAAAATTTGAAAACTAAAATATATGCAAGTGATGAAAATTATTTCATGCACTCAAAATGAACTCCAAAAGTTTTGTTATCTATGTTTGGGAAATTCCACTAGTACAACCCCAAATAGCTTGGGGGAATTTTATAAGAAAGAGATTTCTAATTGATCCTAATATTTTTAAATGTGGTGGATATGCATGCCAAAAACATGGTGAAAATGCGAAAGACCTAATGATCAAAAAATTTCAAGGAGTTAAAAAAAATTAAATTCTCAAGTTAACGTGTGGTTGGATATACTAGAGCCAAACAAACCACTTTTGGCCTATCCTTCAAAATCACAGATACTTTGTGGAATTATCAATCTCAGCATTTGTGCATTTCCATTTTGGATGTTCAATTTTTTTTCAAATCCAAGCTTGTCCCACTTTTCTCATAAACAAAACGATCACAACAAAATGAAAATTTTAGAGTTCGTGTATGCAAAAAAATTTGAAAACTATAATAAATGTAAGTGAAGAAAATTATTTCACGCACCAAAAATGAACTCCAATGTTTTGTTATCCACATTTGGGAAATTCCACTAGTACTACTTCTAATAGCTTGGTGGAATTTTATAAAAAAGAGATCTCTAAAAGATCCTAACATGTTTTAAATGTGGTGGATATGCATGCGAGAAACATGTTGAAGATGCAAATGACCTAATGATGCAAAAATTTCAAGGAGTAGAAAAAAATTAAATTCTCAAGTTAACACGTGGTTGGATAATTACCAGAGCCAAACAACCCACATTTTTCCTATCCAACAAAATCACAGAGACTTTTTGGAATTATCTCTCTTAGCATTTGTGCATTTCCATTTTGGAAGTTCAATTTTTTTTCAAATCCAAACTTGTCCCACTTTTCTCGTATACAAAACAATCACAACAAAATAAAAATTTAAGAGTTCTTTTATCGAAAAAATTTGAAAACTATAATAAAAATTGGTGAAGAAAATTATTTCATTCACTAAAAATGAACTCCAAAGTTTTGTTATCCATGTTTGGGAAATTCGACTAGTACAATCCGTAATGGCTTGGTGGAATTTTATAAGAAAGAGATTTCTAATTGATCCAAACATGTTTTAAATTTGGTGGATATGCATGCCAAAAATATGTTGAAGATGCAAATGACCTAATGATCCAAAAATATCAAGGAGTAGAAAAAAATTAAATTCTCAAGTTAATGTGAGGTTGGATAATTATCAGCGCCAAACCACCCACTTTTCTCGTATCCTTCAAAATGACGGATACATTTTGGAATTATCTCTCTCAGCATTTGTGCATTTCCATCTTGGATGTTCAATTTTTTTCAAATCCAAAGTTGTCCCACTTTTCTTGTAAACAAAACGATCACAAGAAAATGAAAATTTTAGAGTTCATGTATGCAAAAAAAATTTAAAAGTACACTATATGTAAGTGGAAAAACTTATTTCACGGACTAAAAATGAACTCCAAAGTTTTGTTATCCATGTTTGGAAAATTCCACTAGTACAACCCTAATAGCGTGGTGGAATTTTATAAGAAAGAGATTTCTAACTGTCCCTAACATTTTTTATTGTGGTGGATATGCATGCCAGAAACATGTTGAAGATGCAAATGACCTAAGGATCCAACAATTTCAAGGAGTAGAAAAAAATTATATTCTCAAGTTAACGTGTGGTAGGATATTTTCCAGAGCCAAGCAACCCACTGTTTGCCTATCCATCAAAATCACAGAGACTTTTTGGAATTATCTCTCTCAGCATTTGTGCATATCCATTTTGGAAGTTCAATTTTTTTTCAAATCCAAAATTGTCCCAATTTTCATGTATACAAAACGATCGCAACAAAATGAAAATTTTAGAGCACATGTATGCAAAAAAATTTGAAAACTATAATAAATGTAAGTGAAGAAAATTATTTCATTCACTAAAAATGAACTCCAAAGTTTTGGTATCCATGTTTGGGAAATTCCACTAGTACAACCTCTAATAGCTTGGTGGAATATTATCAGAAAGCGATTTCTAATTGTTCCTAACAAATTTTAAATGTGGTGGTTATGCAGGCCAGAAACATGTTGAAGATGCAAAGGACCTAATGATCTAATAATATTATGGACTAAAAAAAATTAAATTCTCAAGTTAACGTGTGGTAGGATATTTACCCGAGCCAAACAACCAAATTTTTGCTTATCCTTCATAATCACATATACATTTTAGAATTATCTCTCTCAGCATTTGTGCATTCCCACTTTGAATGTTCAATTTTTTTGAAAATAGAAACATGTCGCACTTTTCTCATAAATAAAATGATCACAACAAAATAAAAATTTTAGAGTTCGTGTATGCAAAAAAAATTGAAATCTATAATAAATGTAAGTTAAGAAAATTATTTCACGCACTAAAAATGAACTCCAAAGTTTTGTTATCCATGTTTGGAAAATTCCACAAGTAGAACCCTAATAGCATGGTTGAATTTGATAAGAAAGAGATTTCTAATTGACACTAACATGTTTTAATTGTAGTAGATATGCATGCCAGAAACATGTTGATGATGCAAATGACCTAATGATCCAGAAATTTCAAGGAGTAGAAAAAAATTAAATTCTCAAGTTAACGTGTGGGTGGATATTTACCGGAGCCAAACCACCCAGTTTTTGCCTATCCTTCAAAATTACAAATACTTTTTGGAATTATCTCTCTCACCATTTGTGCATTTCCATCTTGAATGTTCAATTTTTTTTGGTATCCAAACTTGTCCAACTTTTCTTGTAAACAAAATGATCACAACAAAATTAAAATTTTAGAGTTCGAGTATGCAAAAAAATTTGAAAACTAAAATATATGCAAGTGATGAAAATTATTTCATGCACTCAAAATGAACTCCAAAAGTTTTGTTATCTTTGTTTGGGAAATTCCACTAGTACAACCCCAAATAGCTTGGGGGGAATTTTATAAGAAAGAGATTTCTAATTGATCCTAATATTTTTAAATGTGGTGGATATGCATGCCAAAAACATGGTGAAAATGCAAATGACCTAATGATCAAAAAATTTCAAGGAGTTAAAAAAAATTAAATTCTCAAGTTAACGTGTGGTTGGATATACTAGAGCCAAACAAACCACTTTTTGCCTATCCTTCAAAATCACAGATACTTTGTGGAATTATCAATCTCAGCATTTGTGCATTTCCATTTTGGATGTTCAATTTTTTTTCAAATCCAAGCTTGTCCCACTTTTCTCATAAACAAAACGATCACAACAAAATGAAAATTTTAGAGTTCGTGTATGCAAAAAAATTTGAAAACTATAATAAATGTAAGTGAAGAAAATTATTTCACGCACCAAAAATGAACTCCAACGTTTTGTTATCCACATTTGGGAAATTCCACTAGTACTACTCCTAATAGCTTGGTGGAATTTTATAAAAAAGAGATCTCTAAAAGATCCTAACATGTTTTAAATGTGGTGGATATGCATGCGAGAAACATGTTGAAGATGCAAATGACCTAATGATGCAAAAATTTCAAGGAGTAGAAAAAAATTAAATTCTCAAGTTAACACGTGGTTGGATAATTACCAGAGCCAAACAACCCACATTTTTCCTATCCAACAAAATCACAGAGACTTTTTGGAATTATCTCTCTTAGCATTTGTGCATTTCCATTTTGGAAGTTCAATTTTTTTTCATATCCAAACTTGTCCCACTTTTCTCATATAAAAAACAATCACAACAAAATGAAAATTTAAGAGTTCTTTTATCGAAAAAAATTTGAAATCTATAATAAATGTTGGTGAAGAAAATTATTTCATTCACTAAAAATGAACTCCAAAGTTTTGTTATCCTTGTTTGGGAAATTCGACTAGTACAATCCGTAATGGCTTGGTGGAATTTTATAAGAAAGAGATTTCTAATTGATCCTAACATGTTTTAAATTTGGTGGATATGCATGCCAGAAATATGTTGAAGATGCAAATGACCTAATGATCCAAAAATATCAAGGAGTAGAAAAAAATTAAATTCTCAAGTTAATGTGAGGTTGGATAATTATCAGCGCCAAACCACCCACTTTTCTCGTATCCTTCAAAATGACGGATACTTTTTGGAATTATCTCTCTCAGCATTTGTGCATTTCCATCTTGGATGTTCAATTTTTTTCAAATCCAAAGTTGTCCCACTTTTCTTGTAAACAAAACGATCACAAGAAAATGGAAATTTTAGAGTTCATGTATGCAAAAAAAATTTAAAAGTATACTATATGTAAGTGGAAAAAATTATTTCACGGACTAAAAATGAACTCCAAAGTTTTGTTATCCATGTTTGGGAAATTCCACTAGTACAACCCTAATAGCATGGTGGAATTTTATAAGAAAGAGATTTCTAACTGACCCTAACATTTTTTATTGTGGTGGATATGCATGCCAGAAACATGTTAAAGATGCAAATGACTTAATGATCCAAAAATTCCAAGGAGTACAAAAAAATCAAATTCTCAAGTTAACGTGTTTACCAGAGCCAAACCACCCACTTATTTATTTTCCTTCAAATTTACAGATACGTTTTGGAATTATCTCTCTCACCATTTGTGCATTTCCATTTTGGATGTTCAATTTTTTTTCGAATCCAAAATTTCTCCAGTTTTCTCGTAAACAAAACTATCACAAAAAAATTAAAATTTTAGAGTTCATGTATGCAAAAAAATTTGAAAACTATAATAAATGTAAGTGAAAAAAATTATTTCCTTCACTAGAAATGAACTCCAAAGTTTTGTTATCCATGTGTGGGAAATTCCACAAGTACAACCCCTAATAGTTTGGTGGACTTTTATAAGAAAGAGATTTGTAATTGATCCTAACATGTTTTAAATGAGGTGGATATGCATGCTAGAAACATGTTGAAGATGCAAATGACCTAATGATCAAAAAATTTCAGGGAGTAGAAAAAAATTAAATTCTCAAGGTAACGTATGGTTGGATAATTACCAGAGCCAAAGAACACACTTTTTGCCTATTATTCAAAATCATAGATACTTTTTGGAATTATCACACTCAGCATTTGTGCATTTCCATTTGGATGTTCAATTTTTTTTCTATTCCAAACTTGTCCCTCTTTTCTCGTAAATAAAACAATCACAATAAAATGAAAATTTTAGAGTTCATGTATGCAAAAAAATTTGAAAACTATAATAAATGTAAGTGAAGAAAATTATTTCTCGCACTAAAAATGAACTCCAAAGTTTTGTTATCCATGTTTGGTAAATTCCACTAGTACAACCCCTAATAGCTTGGTGAAATTTTATAAGAAAGAGTTTTCTAATTGATCCTAACATGTTTTAAATGTGGTGGATATGCATGCCAAAAACATGTTGTAGATGCAAATGACCTAATCATCCAAAAATTTCAAGGAGTAGAAAAAAATTAAATTCTCAAGTTAACGTGTGGTTGGATATTTACCATAGCCAAACAACCGACATTTTGCCTATCCATCAAAATCATAGATACTTTTTGGAATTATCACACTCAGCATTTGTGCATTTCCATTTTGGATGTTGAATTTTTTTTCAAATCCAAACTTGTCCGACTTTTCTCGTAAACAAAACGATAACAACTAAATGAAAATTTTAGAGTTCATGTATGCAAAAATATTTGAAAACTATAATAAATGTAAGTTAAGAAAATTGTTTCACACACTAAAAATGAACTCCAAAGTTTTGTCATCCATGTTAGGGAAATTCCACTAGTACAACCACTAATAGCTTGGAGGAATTTTATAAGAAAGAGATTTCTAATTCATCCTAACATGTTTTAAATGTGGTGGATATGCATGCCAGAAACATGTTGAAGATGCAAATGACCTAATGATCCAAAAATATCATGGAGTAGGAAAAAAATTAAATTCTCAATTTAACGTGTGGTTGGATATTTACCAGAGCCAAACAACCCACTTTTTTCCTTTCCTTCAAAATCATAGACACTTTTAGGCATTATCACTCTCAGCATTTGTGCATTTCCATTTTGTATGTTCAATTCTTTTTCAAATCCAAATTTGTCCGACTTTTCTCGTAAACAAAACAATCACAACAAAATGAAAATTTTGGAGTTCATGTATGCCAAAAAATTTGAAAACTGTATTAAATGTATGTGAAGAAAATTGATTCACGCACAAAAAATGAACTCCAAAGTTTTGTTATCCATGTTTTGGAAATTCCCCTAGTACAACCCCTAATAGCTTGGTGGAATTTTATAAGAAAGATATTTCTAATTGATCCTAACATATTTTAAATGTGGTGGATATGGATGCCAGAAACATGTTGAAGATGTGAATGACGTAATGATCCAAAATTTTCAAGGAGTAGAAAAAAATTAAAATCTCAAGTTAATGTGTGGTGGATTTTTACCAGAGCCAAACCACCCACTTTTTTCCTTTCCTTCAAAATTACAGATACTTTTTGGAATTATCTATCTCAGCATTTCTGCATTTCCATTTTGGATGTCCAATTTTTTTTCGAATCCAAACTTGTCCCACTTTTCTTGTAAACAAAACTATCACAACAAAATAAAAATTATAGAGTTCGTGTATGCAAAAAAAATTGAAAGCTATAATAAATGTAAGTGAAGAAACTAAAAATGAACGCCAAAGTTTTGTTATCTATGTTTGGGAAATTCCACCGGTACAACCCCTAATAGCTTGGTGGAATTTTTATAAGAAAGAGATTTCTAATTGATCCCTTAATGTTTTAAATGTGGTGGATATGCATGCCAGAAACAAGCTAAAGATGCAAATGACCTAATGATCAAAAAATTTCAGCGCATTGAAAAAAATTACATTCTCAAGTTAACTTGAGGTTGGATAATTGTCAGAGCCAAACAACCCACTTTTTGCCTATCCTTCAAAATCATAGATACTTTTTAGGCTTATCTCTCTCAGCATTTGTGCATTTCCATTTTGGATGTTCAATTTATTTCAAATCCAAACTTGTCCCACTTTTCTCGTAAACAAAACGATCACAACAAAATGAAAATTTTAGAGTTCATGTATGCAAAAAAAATTAAAGATTATAATAAACGTAATTGAAGAAAATTATTTCACACACGAATAATGAACTCCAAAGTTTTGTAATCCATGTTTGGGAAATTCCAGTAGTACAATCCTTAATAGCTTGGAGGAATTTTATAAGAAAGAGATTTCTAATTGATTCTAATATGTTTTAAATGTGGTGGATATGCAGGCTAGAAACATGTTGAAGTTGCAAATGACCTAATGATCCAAAAATTTCTAGGAGTAGAAAAAAATTAAATTCTCAAGTTAACGCGAGGGTGGATATTTACCAAAGCCAAACAACCCACTTTTTGCCTATACTTCAAAATCAAAGATACTTTTTCCAATTATCTCTCTCAGCAATTGTGCATTTCCATTTATGATGTTCGATTTTTTTTAAAATCCAAACTTGTTCCACTTTTCTCCTAAACAAAACAATCAGAACAAAATGAAAATTTTTGAGTACAAGAATGCCAAAAAATTTGATAACTATAATAAATGTAAGTGAAAAATTATTTTAGGCACTAAAAATGAACTCTAAAGTTTTGTTATCCATGTTTGGGAAATTCCACTAGTACAACCACCAATAGCTTGGTGGAATTTTAAAAGAAAGAGATTTCAAATTGATCTAAACATGTTTTAAATGTGGTGGATATACATGCCAGAAACATGTTGAAGATGCAAATGACTTAATGATCCAAAAATTTCAAGGAGGAGAAAGAAAATTAAATTCTCAAGTTAACGTGTGGTCGTTTATTTACCAGTGCAAAACAACCCACTTTTGGCCTTTCCATCAAATTCATAGAGACTTTTTGTAATTATCTCTCTCAATATTTAAGCATTTCCATTTTGGATGTTCAATTTTTTTCAATTCCAAACTAGTCCCACTTTTTTCGTAAACAAAACAATCAAAACAAAATGAAAATTTTAGAGTTCATATATGCAAAAAATTTTAAAAACTTTAATAAATGTATGTGAAGAATCTAAAAATGAACTCTAAAGTTTTGTTATCCATGTTTGGGAAATTCCTCTAGTACAACCTCTAATAGCTTGGTGGAATTTTATAAGAAAGAGATTTTTAATTGATCCTAACATGTTTTAAATGTGGTGGATATACATGCCAGAAACATGTTGAAGATGCAAATTACCTAATGATCCAAAAAATTCAACGAGTAGAAAAAAATTAAATTCTCAAATTAACGCGTGGTTGGATATTTACTAGCGCCAAACAACCCATTTTTTGCCCATCCTTCAAAATCACAGATACTTTTTTTGAAGTATCTCCCTCAGCATTTGTCCATTTCCATTTTGGATGTTCAATTTTATTTCAAATCCAAACTTGTCCCACTTTTCTCGCAAACAAACGATCGCAACAAAATGAAAAATTTAGAGTTCATGTATGTAAAAAAATTTGAAAACTATAATAAATGTAAGTGAAGAAAATTATTTCACGCTCTAAAAATGAACTCCAAATTTTTGTTATCCATGTTTGGGAAATTCCACTAGTACAACCCCAAATAGCTTGGTGGAATTTTGTAAGAAAAAGATTTCTGATTGAAATTAACTTGTTTTTAATGTGGTGGATATGCATGACTGAAACATGTTGAAAATACAAATGACCTAATGATCCAAAATTTTCAAAGAGTAGAAAAAAATTAAATTCTCAAGTTAACGCGTGGTTGGATATTTACTAGAGCCAAACAACCCACTTTTTGCCTATCCTTCAAAATGACAGATACTTTTAGGAATTTTCTCTCTCAGAATTTGTGCATTTCCATTTTGGATGTTCAATTTTTTTTCAAATCCAAACTTGTCCCACTTTTTTGGTAAACAAAATGATCACAAAAAATTCAAAATTTTAGTGTTCAAGTGGGCAAAAAAATTTGAAAACTATATTAAATGTTAGTGAAGAAAATTATTTCACACACTAAAAATGAACTCCAAAGTTTTGTTATCCACGTTTGGGAAATTCCAATAGTGTTGCCCTAATGGCTTGGTGGAATTTTATAAGAAAAAGATTTCTAATTGATCGTAGCATGTTTTAAATGTGGTGGATATGCATGTCAGAAACATGTTGAAGATGCAATTGACCTAATGATCCAAAATTTCAAGGAGTAGAAAAAATTAAATTCTCAAGTTAACGCGTGGTTGGATATTTACCAGAGCCAAACAACGCACTTTTTGCCTATCCTTCAAAATTAGAGATAATCTTTTGAATTATCTCTCTCTGCATTTGTGCATTTCCATTTTGGATGTTCAATTTTTTTTCAAATCCAAACTTGTCCCACTTTTCTTGTAAACAAAACGATCAAAACAAAATGAAAATTTTAAAGTTCATGTATGCAAAAAACATTGAAAAAAATAATAAATGTAAGTGAAGAAACTAAAAATGAAATCCAAACTTTTGTTATCCATGTTTGGGAAATTCCTCTAGTACAACCCCTAATAGCTTGGTGGAATTTTATAAGAAAGAGATTTCTAATTGATCCTAACATGTTTTATATGTGGTGGATAAGCATGCCAGAAACATGTTGAAGATGCAAATCACCTAATTCTCCAAAAATTTCAAGGAGTTGAAAAAAATTAAATTCTCAAGTTAACGCGTGGTTGAATATTTTACCATAGCCAAACAACCCACTTTTTGCCTATCCTTCAAAATCACAGATATTTTTTGGAATTATCTCTGTCAGCATTTGTGCATTTCCAATTTGGATGTTCAATTTTTTTTCAAATCCAAACTTGTCCCACTTTTCTCGTATACAAAACGATCACAGTAAAATGAAAATTTTAGCTTTCAAGTATGCAAAAAAAATTGAAAACTATAATAAACGTAAGTGAAGAAAATTATTTCACACTCTAAAAATGAACTCCAAAGTTTTGTTATTAATGTTTGGTAAATTCCACTAGTGTTGCCCTAATAGCTTGGTGGAATTTTATAAGAAAGAGATTTCAAATTGATCCTAGCATGTTTTAAATGTGGTGGATATTCATGTCAGAAACAAGTTGAAGATGCGATTGTCCTAATGATCCAAAAATTTCAAGGAGTAAAAAAAAAAATTAAATTGTGGTTGGATATTTACCAGAGCAAAACAACCCACTTTTTGCCTATCCTTCAAAATCACAGATACTTTTTGGAATTATCTCTCTTAGTATTAGCGCATTTCCCTTTTGGATGTTCAATTTTTTTTCAAATCCAAATTTGACCCACTTTTATCGTAAATAAAACGATCACAAAAAAAAGAAAATTTTAGAGTTCATGTATGGAAAAAAATTTGAAAACTATAATAAATGTAAGTTAAGAAACAAAAAATGAACTGCAAAGATTTGTTATCCATGTTAGGGAAATTCAACTAGTACAACCCCTTATAGCTTGGTAGAATTTTATAAGAAAGAGATTTCTAATTGATCCTAACATGTTTTAAATGTGGTGGATATGCATGCTAGAAACATGTTAAAGATGCATATGACCTAATGATCCAAAATTTCAAGGATTAAAAAAAAATTAAATACACAAGTTAACGCGTGGTTGGATATTTACCAGAGCCAAACAACCCACTTTTTGCTTATCCTTCAAAATCACAGATACTTTTTAGAATTATCTCTCTCACCATTTGTGCATTTCCATTTTGGATATTCAATTTTTTTTCAAATCCAAACATATCCCACCTTTCTCGTAAACAAAACGATCACAATAAAAGGAAAAATTTAGAGTTCATGTATGCAAAAAAATTTGAAAACTATAATAAATGTAAGTGAATAAAATTATTTCATGCACTAAAAATGAACTCCAAAGTTTTGTTATCCATGTTTGGGAAATTCCACTAGTACAACCCCTAATTGCTTGGTGGAATTTTATAAGAAAGAGATTTCTAAATGATCCTAACATATTTTTAATGTGGAGGATAGGCATGTCAGAAACATGTTGAAGATGCAAATGACCTAAAGATCCAAAAATTTCAAGGAGTAGGAAAAAGTTAAATTCTCAAGTTAACGCGAGGTTGGATATTTACTAGAGCCAAACAACACAGTTTTTGCCTATCCTTCAAAATCGCAGATACTTTTTGGAATTATCTCTCTCAAAGCATTTGTGAATTTCCTTTTTGGATGTAAGTGAAGAAAATTATTTCACACACTTAAAATTAACTCTAAAGTTTTGGTATCAATGTTTGGGAAATTCCACTCGTCCCTAATAGCTTGGTGGAATTTTATAAGAAAGGTATTTCTAATTGATCCTAACATGTTTTAAATGTGGTGGATATGCATGCCAGAAACATGTTGAAGATGCAAATGACCAAATGATCCAAAATTTTCAAGGAGAATAAAAAAAAAAAATTCTCAAGTTATCGCTTCGCAGAATATTTACCAGAGACAAACAACCAACTTTTTGCCTATCCTTCAAAATAAAAGACACTTTTTGGAATAATCTCTCTAAGAATTTGTGCATTTCAATTTGGGATGTTCAATTTTTTTTCAAATCCAAACTTGTCCCACTTTTTTTGTAACCAAAACGATCACAACAAAATGAAAATTTTAGAGTTCATGTATGCCAAGAAAATTTGAAAACTATAATAAATGTAAGTGAAGAAACTAAAAATGAATTCCAAAGATTTGTTACCGATGTTTGGGAAATTCCACTAGTACAACCCCTAATAGCTTGGTGGAAGTTTATAAGAAGGAGATTTCTAATTGATCCTAACCTGTTTTAAATGTGGTGGATATGCTTGCCAAAAACATGTTGAAGATGCAAATCACCTAATGATCCAAAAATTTCATAGAGTAGAAAAACAATCAAATTCTCAAGTTAACGTGTGGTTGAATATTTACCAGAGCCAAACAACCCACTTTTTTCCTATCCTTCAAAATCATAGATAGTTTTTGGAATTATCATTCTCAGCATTTGTGCATTTCCATTTTGGATCAAATTTTTTTTCAAATCCAAACTTGTCCCACTTTTCTCGTAAACAAAACGATCACAACAAAATGAAAATTTTAGGGTTCATGTATGGAAAAAAATTAGAAAACTATAATAAATGTAAGTAAACAAAATTATTTCATGCACTAAAAAAAGAACTCCAAAGTTTTGATATCCAAGTTTGGGAAATTCCACTAGTACAACCCCTAATTGCTTGGTGAAATTTTATAAGAAAGAGATTTCTAAATTGTCCTAACATATTTTTAATGTGGGGGATATGCATGCCAGAAACATGTTGAAGATGCAAATGACCTAACGATCCAAAAATTTCAAAGAGTAGAAAAAAATTAAATTCTCAAGTTAACGCATGGTTGGTTATTTGCCAGAGCCAAACAACCCAGTTTTTGCCTATCCTTCAAAATCACTGATACTTTTTGGAATTATCTCTCCCAAAGCATTTGTGAATTCCCTTTTTGGATGTTCAATTTTTTTTCAAGTCCAAACTCGTCCCACTTTTCTCGTAAAATAAACGATCACAACAAAATGAAAATTTAAGAGTTCATGTATGCAAAAAAATTGAAAACCATAATAAATGTAAGTGAAGAAAATTATTTCATGCACTAAAAATTAACTCCAAAGTTTTGTTATCCATGTTTGGGAAATTCCACTAGTACAACCCCAAATAGCTTGGTGGAATTTTATAAGAAAGGGATTTCTAATTGATCCTAACATGTTTTAAATGTGGTGGATATGCATGCCAGAAACATGTTGAAGATGCAAATGACCAAATGATACAAAAATTTCAAGGAGAAGAAAAAAATAAAATTCTCAACTTAACGCGTGGCAGGATATTTGCCAGAGCCAAACAACCAACTTTTTGCCTATCCTTCAAAATCAAATATACTTTTTTGAATTATCTCTCTAAGCATTTGTGCTTTTCCATTTTGGATGTTTAATTTTTTTTCTTGTAAACAAAACGATGACAACAAAATGAAAATTTTGGAGTTCATGTATGCAAAAAAAATTGAAACTATAATAAATGAAAGTGAATAAACTAAAAATGAACTCCAAAGATTCCTTATCCATGGTTGGGAAACTCCACAAGTACAACCCCTAATAACTTGGTGGAATTTTATAAGAAAGAGATTTCTAATTGATCCTAACATGTTTTAAGTTTTGTGGATCTGAATGCCAGAAACATGTTGAAGATGCAAATGGCCTAATGAACCAAAAAATTCATGGAGTAGAAAAAAAATTAAATTCTCAACTTAACGTGAGGTGGGATATTTACTAGAGCCAAACGATACATTTTTAACCTATCCTTCAAAATCATAGGTACTTTTTGGAATTATCACTCTCAACATTGGTGCATTTCCATTTTGGATGTTCAATTTTTTTCAAATCCAAACTTGTCCCACTTTTCTCGTAAACAAAACGATCACAACAAAATGAAAATTTTAGAGTTCATGTATGCAAAAAAATTTGAAAACTATAATAAATGTAAGTGAAGAAAATTATTTAACGCACTAAAAATGAACTCCAAAGTTTTGTTATTCATGTTTGGGAAATTCCACTAGTACAACCTCGAATATTTAGAGGATTTTTAAAAGAAAGAGATTTCTAATTCATCCGAACATGTTTGAAATGTGGTGGATATGCATGCCAGAAACATGTTGAAGATGCAAATGACCTAATGATCCAAAAATTTCATGAAGTAGAAAAAAAATTAAATTCTCAAGTTAACGTGTGGTTGGATATTTACCAGAGCCAAACAATAGACTTTTTACCTATCATTCAAAATCATAGATACTTTTTGGAATTAACACTCAACATTTGTCCATTTCGATTTTGGATGTTCAATTTTGTTCAAATCCAAACTTGTTCCACTTTTCTCATAAACAAAACGATCACAACAAAATGAAAATATTAGAGTTGATGTATGCAAAAAAAATTGAAAACTGTATTAAATGTAAGTGAAGAAAATTATTTCACGCAGTAAAAATGAATTCAAAAGTTTTGTTCTCCATGTCTGGGAAATTCCACAAGTACAACCCCTAATAGCTTGGTGGAATTTTACAAGAAAGAGATTTATAATTGATCCTAACATGTTTTAAATGTGGTGGATATGCATGCCAGAAATATGTTGAAGAGGCAAATGACCTAATGATCCAAAAATTTCGAGTAGAAAAAATTAAATTCTCAAGTGAACGTGTGGGTGGATATTTACCAGAGCCATACCACCCAATTTTTGCCTTTCCTTCAAAATTTTAGATACTTTTTGGAAGTATCTCTCTCAGCATTTGTGCATTTCCATTATGAATGTTAATTTCTTTTCGAATCCGAACATGTCCCACTTTTCTCTAAACAAAACCATCACCACAAATTTAAAATTTTAGAGTTCGTGTATGCAAAAAAATTTGAAAACTATAATAATTGTAATTGATGAAAATTATTTCACGCACTCAAAATGAACTCCAAAGTTTTGTTCTCTATGTTTGGAAAATTCCACTTGTACAACCCGAAATAGCTTGGTGGAATTTTATAAGAAAGAGATTTCTAATTGATCCCAACATGTTTTAAATGTGGTGGATATGCATGCGAGATACATGGTGAAAATGCAAATGACCTAATGATCCAAAAATTTCAAGAAGTTGATAAAAATTAAATTCTCAAGTTAATGTGTGATTGGATATACCCGGCCCAAACAACCAACTTTTTGCCTATCCTTCAAAATCATAGATACTTTTTGGAATTATCAATCTCAGCATTTGTACATTTCCATTTTGGATGTTCAAGTTTTTTTCAAATCCAAGCTTGTCCCACTTTTCTCGTAAACAAAACGATCACAACAAAATGAAAATTTTAGAGTTCGTGTATGCAAAAAAATTTGAAATCTATTATAATTGTAAGTGAAGAAAATTATTTCACGCACTAAAAATGAACTCCAAAGTTTTGTTATCCAAGTTTGGGATATTCCACTAGTACAACCTAAGTAGCAAGGTGGAATTTTATAAGAAAGGGATTTCTATTTCTAATTGATGCCAACATCTTTTAATTGTAGTGGATATGCATACCAGAAACATGTTGAAGATGCAAATGACCTAATGATCCTAAAATATCAAGGAGTAAAAAAAAATTAAATTCACAAGTGAACGTGTGGTTGGATATTGACGAGAGCCAAGCAACCCACTTTTTGCCTATCCTTCAAAACCACAGATACTTTTTGAAATTATCTCTCTCAGCATTTGTGCATTTCCATTTTGGATGTTCAATTTTTTTTAAAATCGAAACTTGTCTCACTTTTCTCGTAAACAAAAAAATGAAAATTTAAGAGTTCATGTATGCAAAAAAATTTGAAAACTATAATAAATGTAAGAGAAAAAAATTATTTCACGCACTAAAAATGAAGTCCAAAGTTTTGTTATCCATGTTAGGGAAATTCGACTAGTAACCACCCTAATATCTTGGTGGAATTTTATAAGAAAGAGATTTGTAATTGATCCTTACATGTTTTAAATGTGGTGGATATGCATGCCAAAAAAAGTTGAAAAAGCAAGTGACCTAATCATCGAAAAATTTCAAGGAGTAGAACAAAATTAAATTCTCATGTTAACGCGTGATTGGTTATTTACTAGAGCCAAACAACCCAATTTTTGCCAATCCTTCAAAATTAGAGATAATTTTTGGAATTATCTCTCTCAGCATTTGTGCATCTCCATTTTGGATGTTCAATTTTTTTCAAATCCAAACTTGTCCCACTTTTCTTTCAAACAAAATGATCATAACAAAATGAAAATTTTAAAGTTCATGTATGCAAAAAAATTTGAAAATTATAATAAATGTAAGTGAATAAACTAAAAATGAAATCCAAACTTTTGATATCCATGTTTGGGAAATTCCTCTAGTACAACCCCTAATAGCTTGGTGGAATTTTATAAGAAAGAGATTTCTAATTGATCCTAACATGTTTTATATGTGGTGGATATGCATGCTAGAAACATGTTGAAGAAGCAAATCACCTAATTGTCCAAAAATTTCAAGGAGTTGAAAATAAATAAATTCTCAAGTTAACGCGTGGTTGGATATTTTACCAGAGCCAAGCAACCCACTTTTTGCCTATCCTTCAAAATCACAGATATTTTTTGGAATTATCTCTCTCAGCATTTGTGCATTTCCATTTTGGATGTTCAATTTTTTTTCAAATCGAAACTTGTCCCACTTTTCTCGGATACAAAACGATCACAGCAAAATAAAAATTTTAGAGTTCATGTATGCAAAAAAATTTGCAAAATATAATAAATGTAAGTGAAGAAAATTATTTCACGCACTAAAAATGAACTCCAAAGTTTTATTATTAATGTTTGGGAAATTCCACTAGTGATGCCCTAATAGCTTGGTGGAATTTTATAAGAAAGAGATTTCTTATTGATCCTAACATGTTTTAAATGTGGTAGATATGCATGTCAGAAACATGTTGAAGATGCAAATGACCTAATGATCCAAAAATTTCGAGTAGAAAAAAAATTAGATTCACAAGTTAACGTGTGGTTGGATATTTACTAGAGCAAAAAATACCACTTTTTGCCTATCCTTCAAAATCACAGATACTTTTTGGAATTATCTCTCTCAGCATTAGCGCATTTTCCTTTTGGATGTTCAATTTTTTTTCAAATCCAAACTTGTCCCACTTTTATCGTAAATAAAACGATCACAAAAAATGAAAATTTAAGAGTTCTTGTATGGAAAAAAAATTGAAAACTATAATAAATGTAAGTTAGGAAACTAAAAATCAACTGCAAAGATTTGTTATCCTTGTTAGGGAAATTCAACTAGTACAACCCCTAATAGCTTGGTGGAATTTTATAAGAAAGAGATTTCTAATTGATCCTAACATGTTTTAAATGTGGTGGATATGCATGCTAGAAACATGTTGAAGATGCAAATGACATAATGATCCAAAAATTTCAAGGATTAGAAAAAAATTAAATTCTCAAGTTAATGCGTGGTTGGATATTTACCAGAGCCAAACAACCCACTTTTTGCCAATCCTTCAAAATCACAGATACATCTTAGAATGATCTCTCTCACCATTTGTGCATTTCCATTTTGGGTGTTCAATTATTTTTAAATCCAAACATGTCCCACTTTTCTCGTAAACAAAACGATCACAACAAAATGAAAAATTTAGATCTCTTGTATGCAAAAAATTTTGAAAACTATAACAAATGTAAATGAAGAAATTTATTTCACGCACTAAAAATGAACTCCAAAGTTTTGTTATCCATGTTTGGGAAATTCCACTAGTACAACCCCTAATTGCATGGTGGAATTTTATAAGAAAGAGATTTCTAAATGATCCTAACATATTTTTAATGGGGAGGATAAGCATGCCAAAACCATGTTGAAGAGGCAAATGACCTAACGATCCAAAAATTTCAAGGAGTAGAAAAAAATTAAATTCTCAAGTTAACGCGTGGTTGGGTATTTACCAAAGCCAAACAACACAGTTTTTGCCTATCCTTCAAAATCATAGATACTTTTTGGAATTATCTCTCTCAAAGCATTTGTGAATTTCCTTTTTGGATCTTCAATTTTTTTTCAAATCCAAACTTCTCCCACTTTTCTCGTAAAATAAACGATCACAACAAAATGAAAATTTTAGAGTTCATGTATGCAAAAAAAATTGAAAACTATAATAAATGTAAGTGAAAAAAATTATTTCACGCACTAAAAAGTAACTCTAACGTTTTGGTATCCATGTTTGGGAAATTCCACTAGTACAACCCCTAATAGCTTGGTGGAATTTTTTAAGAAAGGTATTTCTAATTGATCCTAAAATGTTTTAAATGTGGTGGATATGCCTGCCAGAAACATGTTGAAGATGCAAATGACCAAATGATCCAAAAATTTGAAGGAGAAGAAAAGAATAAAATTCTCAAGTTAACACGTGGCAGGATATTTACCAGAGCCAAACAACCAACTTTTTGCCTATCCTTCAAAATGAAAGATACTTTTTGGAATAATCTCTCTAAGAATTTGTGCATTTCGATTTGGGATGTTCATTTTTTTTTCAAATCCAAACTTGTCCCACTTTTCTCGTTATCACAAAAAAATGAAAATTTATTGTTCATGTATGCAAAAAAAATTGAAAACTATAATAAATGTAAGTGAAGAAACTAAAAATGAACTCCAAAAATTTGTTGTGCATGTTTGGGAAATTCCACTAGTACAACCCCTAATAGCTTGGTGGAATTTATAACAAAGAGATTTCTAATTGATCCTAACCTGTTTTAAATGTGGTGGATATGCATGCCAGAAACTTGTTGAATATGCAAATGACCTACTGATCCAAAAAATTCAAGGTGTAGAAAAAAATTAAATTCTCAAGTTAATGCGAGGTTGGATATTTACCAGAGCCAAACAACCCACTTTTTGCCTATCCTTCAAAATCACAGATACGTTTTTGAATTATCTCTCTCAGCATTTGTGCATTTCCATTTTGGATGTTCAATTTTTTTTCAAATCCAAACTTGTCCCACTTTTCTCGTAAACAAAAAGTTCATAACAAAATGAAAATTTTAGAGTTCATGTATGTAAAAAAATTTGAAAACTATAATAAATTTAAGTGAAGAATATTTTTCTCACACTGAAAATGAACTGCAGAGTTTTGTTATTCATGTTTGGAAAATTTGACAAGTACAACCCCTAAATGTTGTTCGAATTTTATAAGAAAGAGATTTCTAATTGATCCCAACAAGTTTTAAATGTGGTTGATATCCATGCCTGAAACATGTTGAAAATGCAAATGACCTAATGATCCAAAAATTTGAAGGAGTAGAAAAAAATAAAATTCTCAAGTTAACGCGTGGTTCAATATTTACCAGAGCCACACAACCCCCTTTTTCCCTATCCTTCAAAATCACAGATTTTTGTTGGAATTATCTTTCTCAGAATTTGTGCATTTCCATTTTAGATGTTCAATTTTTTTTCAAATCCAAACTTGTACCACTTTTCTCGTAAAATAAACGTTCAGAACTAAATGAAAATTTTTTAGTCCATGTATGCAAAAAAATTTGAAAACTATAATAAATGTAAATGAAGAAATTTACTTCACACACTAAAAATAAACTCCAAAGTTTTGTTATCCATGTTTGGGAAATTCCACTAGTACAACCCCTAATTGCTTGGTGGAATTTTATAAGAAAGGGATTTCTAATTGATCCTAACATGTATAAATGTGTTGGATATGCATGCCAGAAACATGTTGAAGATGCAAATGACTTAATCATAAAAAAAATTGCAAGGAGAAGAAAAAAATTAAATTCTCAAGTTAACGCGTGGTTGGATATTTACCAGAGCCAAACAACTCACTTTTATTCTATCCTTCAAAATCAAAGATAATTTTTGGAATTATCTCTCTAAGAATTTGTCCATTTCCACTTTGGATGTTCAATTTTTTTTCAAATCCATACTTGTCCACTTTTGTCGAAAACAAAACGATCACAACAAAATGAAAATTTTAGAGTTCATGTATGCAAAAAAATTTGAAAACTATAATAAATGTAAGTGAAGAAACCAAAAATGAACTCCAAAATTTTGTTATCCATGTTTGGGAAATTCCTTTAGTACAACCCCTAACAGCCTAGTGGAATTTAATAAGAAAGGGATTTTTAATTGATCCTAACTTGTTTTAAATCTGGTGGACACGCATGCCAGAAACATGTTGAAGATGCAAATGACCTAATGATCCAAAAATTTCATCGAGTAGAAAAAAAATTAAATTCTCAAGTTAATGTATGGTTGGATATTTTACCAGAGCCAAAGAACCCACTTTTTGCCAATCCTTCAAAATCACAGATATTTTTTGGAATTATCTCTCTCAGCATTAGTGCATTTCTATTTTGAATGTTCAATTTTTTTTCAAATCCAAACTTGTCCCACTTTTCTCGTATATAAAACGATCACAGTAAAATGAAAATTTTAGAGTTCACGTATGCAAAAAAATTTGAAAACAATAATAAACATAAGTAAAGAAAATTATTTCATGCACTAAAAATGAACTCCAAAGTTTTGTTTTCCATGTTACCCCTAATAGCTTGGTGGAATTTTATCAGAAAGAGATTTCTAATTGATCCTAACATGTTTTTAATGTGGAGGATATGCATGCCAGAAACATGTTGAAGATGCAAATGACCTAACGATCCAAAATTTTGAAGGAGTAAAAAAAAATTAAATTCTCAAGTAAATGCGTGGTTGGATATTTACCAGAGCCAAACAACCCAGTTTTTGCCTATCCTTCAAAATCATTTATACTTTTTGTAATTATCTCTCCCAAAGCATTTGTGAATTCCCTTTTTGAATGTTCAATTTTTTTTCAAATCCAAACTTGTCCCACTTTTCTCGGAAAATAAACGATCACAACAAAATGAAAATTTTAGAGTTCTTATGTGCAAAAAAATTAGAAAACTATAATAAATGTAAGTGAAGAAAATTCTTTCACGCACTAAAAATTAACTCCAAAGTTTTTTTATCCATGTTTGAGAAATTCCACTAGTACAACCCCTAATTTCTAGGTGGAATTTTATAAGAAAAAGATTTCTAATTGATCCTAACATGTTTTAAATATGGTGGATATGCATGCCAGAAACATGTTGAAGATGCAAATGACCAAATGATCCAAAAATTTCAAGGAGAAGAAAAAAATAAAATTCTCAAGTTAACGCATGGCAGGATATTTACATGAGCCAAAGAACCAACTTTTTTCCCTTCCTTCAACATCAAGATACCTTTTTGAATTATCTCTCTAAGTATTTGTGCATTTCCATTTTGGATGTTTAATTTTTTTTCATATCCAAACTTGTCCCATTTTTCTCATAAACAAAACGATCACAACAAAATGAAAATTTTGGAGTTCCTAGATGCAAAAAAAATTGAAACTATAATAAATGTAAGTGAGGAAACTAAAAATGAACTCCAAAGATTTGTTATCCATATTTGGGAATCACCACTAGTACAACCTTTAATAGCTTGGTGGAATTTTATAAGAAAGAGATTTGTAATTGATCCTAACATGTTTTAAATTTTGTGGATATGAATGCTAGAAACAATCTGAATATGCAAATGACCTAATGATCCAAAAATTTCATGGAGTAGAAAAAAAATTAACTTCTCAAGTTAACGTGTGGTGGGATATTTACCAGAGCCAAGCAATACACTTTTGCCTATACTTCAAAATCGTAGGTACTTTTTTGAATTATCACTCTCAGCATTGGTGCATTTACATTTTGGATGTTCAATTTTTTTTCAAATCCAAACTTGTCCCACTTTTCTCGTAAACAAAACGATCACAACAAAATGAAAATTTTAGAGTTCATCTATGCAAAAAAATTTGAATACTATATTAAATGTAAGAGAAGAAAATTATTTAACGCACTAAAAATGAACTCCAAAGTTTTGTTATCCATGTTTGGGAAATTCCACTAGTACAACCTCTAATAGTTGGAGGAATTTTATGAGAAAGAGATTTATAATACATCCTAACATGTTTTAAATGTGGTGGATATGCATGCCAGAAACATGTTGAAGATGCAAATGACCTAATGATCCAAAAATTTCAAGGAGTAGAAAGAAATTAAATACTCAAGTTAATGCATGGTTGGAAATTTACCAGAGCCAAACAACCCACTTTTTTCCAATCTTTCAAAATCACAGATACTTTTTGGAATTATCTTTCTAAGCATTTGTGCATTTCCATTTTGGCTACTCATTTTTTTTTCAAATCCGAACTTGTCCCACTTTTCTTGTAAACAAAACGATCATAACAAAATGAAAAATTTTAGAGTTCATGTATGCAAAAAAAATTGAAAACCATAATAAATGTAAGTGAAGAAACTAAAAATGAAATCCAAACTTTTGTTATCCATGTTTTGGAAATTCCTCTAGTATAACCCCTAATAGCTTGGCAGAATTTTATAAGAAAGAGATTTCTAATTGATCCAAACATGTTTTCAATGTGGTGGATATGCATGCCAGAAACATGTTGAAGAAGCAAATGACCTAATGATCCAAAAATTTCAAGGAGTTGAAACAAATTAAATTCTCAAGTAAACGTGTGGTTGGATATTTTACCAGAGCCAAACAACCCACTTTTTGCCTATCCTTCAAAATCACAGATATTTTTTTGGAATTATCTCTCTCAACATTTGTGCATTTCCATTTTGAATGTCCATTTTTTTTTCAAATCCAAACTTGTCCCAGTTTTCTCATATACAAAACGATCACAGTAAAATGAAAATTTTAGAGTCCATGTATGCAAAAAAAATTGAAAACTATAATAAACGTAAGAGAAGAAAATTATTTCACGCACTAAAAATGAACTCCTAAGTTTTGTTATTAATGTTTGGGAAAATCCACTAGTGTTGCCCTAATAGCTTGATGGAATTTTATAAGAAAGAGATTTATAATTGATCCTAACATGTTTTAAATGTGGTGGATATGCATGTCAGAAGCATGCTGAAGATGCAAATGACCCAGTGTTTGAAATATTTTAGGAGTTGAAAAAAATTAAATTCTCAAGTTAACGTGTGGTTGGATATTTACAAGAGCCAAACAACCCACTTTGTACCTATCCTTCAAAATCACAGATACTTTTTAGAATTATCTCTCTCAGCATTAGCACATTTCCCTTTTGAATGTTCAATTTTTTTCAAATCCAAACTTGTCCGACTTTTATCATAAATAAAACGATCACAAAAAAATGAAAATTTAAGAGTTCATGTTTGGAAAAAATTTTGAAAACTATAATAAAAGTAAGTTAAGAAACTAAAAATGAACTGAAAGATTTTTTGTTCATGTTAGGGAAATTCAACTAGTACAACCCCTAATAGCTTGGTGGAATTTTATAAGCAAGAGATTTCTAATTGATCCTAACATGTTGAAGATGCAAATGACCTAATGATCCAAAAATTTCAAGGATTTGAAAAAAATTAAATTGTGAAGTTAACGCGTGGTTGGATATTACCAGAGCCAAAAACCCACTTTTTGCCTACCCTTCAAAATCACAAATACTTTTTAGAATTATCTCTCACCATTTGTCCATTTCCAATTTGGGATGTTCAATTTTTTTTCAAATCCAAACTTGTCCCACTTTTCTCGTAAACAAAACAATCACAACAAAATGAAAATTTTAGAGTTCATGTATGCAGAAAAAAATTGAAAACTATAATAAATGTAAGTGAAGAAACTAAAATGAACTCAAAAGATTTGTTATCCATGTTTGGGAAATTTCACTAGTACAACCCCTAATAGCTTGGTGGAATTTTATAAGAAAGAGATTTCTAATTGATCCTAACCTATTTTAAATGTGGTGGATATGCATGCCAAAAACATGTTGAAGATGCAAATTACCTACAGATCCAAAAAATTGGAGTTGAAAAAAATTAAATTCTCAAGTTAACGCGTGGTTGGATATTTACCAAA
The DNA here is from genome assembly GCF_029961685.1 of Aristolochia californica. Classification (NCBI taxonomy): domain Eukaryota; kingdom Viridiplantae; phylum Streptophyta; class Magnoliopsida; order Piperales; family Aristolochiaceae; genus Aristolochia; species Aristolochia californica. The sequence goes on from NW_027181771.1 coordinate 12,116,156, forward strand.
GCCAAACAACCCACTTTTTGCCTACCCTTCAAAATCATAGATACTTTTTTTGAATTATCTCTCTCAGCATTTGTGCATTTCCATTTTGGATGTTCAATTTTTTTTTCAAATCCAAACTTGTCCCCCTTTTCTCGTAAACAAAACGATCACAACAAAATTAAAATTTTAGAGTTCATGTATGTAAAAAAACTTGAAAACTATAATGAATGTAAGTGAAGGAAATTATTTCACGCACTAAAAATGAACCGAAAAATTTTGTTATCCATGTTTGGAAAATTTCACTAGTACAACCCCTAATAGGTTGTTCGGATTTTATAAGAAAGGGATTTCTAATTGATACTAACATGTTCGAAATGTGGTGGATATCCATGCCTGAAACATGTTGAAGATGCAAATGACCTCATGATCCAAAAATTTCGAGTAGAAAAAAATTAAATTCTCAAGTCAACACATGGTTCGATATTTACCAGAGCCACACAACCCACTTTTTTTCTATCCTTCAAAATGACAGACACTTTTTGGAATTGTCTTTCTCAGCATTTGTGCATTTCCTTTTTAGATGTTCAATTTTTTTTCAAATCCAAACTTGTCCCACTTTTCTCTTAAAATAAACGTTCACAAGAAATTGAAAATTTTTGTGTCCATGTATGCAAAAAAATTTGAAAACAATAATAAATGTAAGTGAAGAAAATTACTTCACACACTAATAATAAACTACAAAGTTTTGTTATCCATGTTTGGGATATTCCACTAGTACAACCCCTAATAGCTTGGTGGAATTTTATAAGAAAGAGATTTCTAATTGATCCTAACATATTTTAAATGTGGTGGATATGCATGCAAGAAACATGTTGAAGATGAAAATGACCTAATGATCCAAAAAATTGCAAGGAGAAGAAAAAAATTAAATTTTCAAGTTAACGCGTGGCAGGATGAGCCAAACAACCCACTTTTATTCTATCCTTCAAAATCATAGATACTTTTTGGAATTATCTCTCTAAACATTTTTCCATTTCCATTTTGGATGTTCAATATTTTTTCAAATCCAAACTTGTCCCACTTTTTTCAAAAACAAAACGATCACAACAAAATTAAAATTTTAGAGTTCATGTATGCAAAATAATTTCAAAACTATAATAAATGTAAGTGAAGAAACTAAAAATGAACTCCAAACTTTTGTTATCCATTTTTGGGAAATTCCTCTAGTACAACCCCTAATAGCCTAGTGGAATTTAATAAGAAAGAGATTTCTAATTGATCCTAACATGTTTAAAATGTGGTGGATATGCATGCCAGAAACATGTTGAAGATGCAAATGATCTAATGATCCAAAAATTTCATGGAGTAGAAAAAAAATTAAATTCTCAAGTTAATGTGTGGTTGGATATTTTACCCGAACCAAACAACCCACTTTTCCCACTTTTCAAATCCAAACTTGTCCCACTTTTCTCGTAAACAAAACGATCACAACAAAATGTAAAATTTTGAGTTTTTGTATGTAAAAAAATTTGAAAACTATAATAAATGTAAGTGAAGAAAATTATTTCACGAACTAAAAATGAACTCCAAAGTTTTGTTATCCATGTTTAGGAAATTCCACTTGTACAACCCCTAATAGGTTGTTCGAATTTTATAAGAAAGAGATTTCTAATTGATCCTAACATTTTTTAAATGTGGTTGGCATCAATGCCTGGAACATGTTGAAGATTCAAATGACCTAATGATCCAAAAATTTCAAGGAGTAGAAAAAATTAAATTCTCAAGTTAACACGTGGTTCGATATTTACCAGAGCCACAAAACCCACTTTTTTCCAATCCTTCAAAATGACAAATAGTTTTTGGAATTATCTTTCTCAGCATTTGTGCATTTCCATTTTAGATGTTTAATTTTTTTTCAAAATCCAACCTTGTCCCACTTTTCTCGTAAAATAAACACTCACAACCAAATGAAAATTTTTGAGTCCTTGTATGCAAAAAAAATTGAAAACAATAATAAATGTAAGTGAAGAAAATTACTTCACACACTAAAAATAAACTTCAAAGTTTTGTTATCCATGTTTGGGATATTCCACTAGTACAACCCCTAATAGCTTGGTGGAATTTTGTAAGAAAGAGATTTCTAATTGATCCTTACATGTTTTAAAAGTGGTCGATATGCATGCTGGAAACAAGTTGAAGGTGCAAATGCCCTCATGATCCAAAAAATTGCAAGGAGAAGAAAAAAATTAAATTCTCAAGTTAACGCGTGGCTGGATATTTACCAGAGCCAAACAACCCAATTTTATTCTATCCTTCAATATCACGGATACTTTTTGGAATTATCTCTCTACGCATTTGTCCATTTCCATTTTGGAAATTCAATTTTTTTTCAAATCCAAACTTTTCCCACTTTTCACAAAAAAAAAAAACGATCACCACAAAATGAAAATTTTAGAGTTCATGTATGCAAAAAAATTTGAAAACTATAATAAATGTAAGTGATGAAACTAAAAATGAACTCCAAACTTTTGTTATCCATGTTTGGGAAATTCCTCTAGTACAACCCCTAATAGCCTAGTGGAATTTAATAAGAAAGCGATTTCTAATTGATCCTAACATGTTTTAAATGTGGTGGAGATGCATGCCAGAAACATGTTGAAGATGCAAATGACCTAATGATCCAAAAATTTCAAGGAGTTGAAAATATTAAATTCTCAAGTTAACGTGTGGTTGGATATTTTACTAGAGCCAAACAACACACTTTTTGCCTATCCTTCAAAATCATAGGTACTTTTTGGAATTATTACTCTCAGCATTGGTGCATTTCCTTTTTGGATGTACAATTTTTTTTTCAAATCCAAACCTGTCCCCCTTTTTTCGTAAACAAAACGATCACAACAAAATGAAAATTTTAGAGTTCATGTATGCAAAAAAATTTGAAAAATATAATAAATGTAAGTGAAGAAAATTATTTTTCACGCACTAAAAATGAACTCCAAAGTTTTTTTATCCATGTTTGAGAAATTCCACTAGTACAACCTCTAATAGTTGGAGGAATTTTATAAGAAAGACATTTCTTATTCATCCTAACATGTTTTAAATGTGGTGGATATGCATGCCAGAAACATGTTGAAGATGCAAATGACCTAATGATCCAAAAATTTCATGGAGTAGAAAAGAAATTAAATTCTCAAGTTAACGTGTGGTTGCATATTTATCGGAGCCAAACAACCGACTTTTTACCTATCCTTCAAAATCATAGAAACTTTTTAGAGTTAACACTTTCAGCATTTGTCCATTTCGATTTTGGATATTCAATTTTTTTCAAATCCAAACTTGTCCCACTTTTCTCGTAAACAAAACAATCACAACAAAATGAAAATTTTAGAGTTCATGTACGCAAAAAAATTTGAAAACTATATTAGATGTAAGTGAAGAAAATTATTTCACGCAGAAAAAATGAACTCCAAAGGTTTGTTCTCCATATTTTGAAAATTCCACTAGTACAACCCCTAATAGCTTGGTGGAATTTTATAAGAAAAAGATTTATAACTGATCCTAACATGTTTTAAATGTGGTGGATATGCTTGCCAGAAACATGTTGAAGATGCAAATGACCTAATGATCCAAAAATTTTGAGTAGAAAAAAATTAAATTCTCAAGTGAACGTGTGGGTGGATATTTACCAAAGCCAAACCACCCAATTTTTGCCTTTCTTTCAAAATTACAGATACTTTTTGGAATTATCTCTCTCAGCATTTGTGCATTTCCATTTTGAATGTTCAATTTTTTTTCGAATCCAAACTTGTCCCATTTTTCTAGTCAACAAAACGATCACAACAAAATTAAAATTTTAGAGTTCGAGTATGCAAAAAAATTTGAAAACTATAATAAATGTAAGTGATGAAAATTATTTCACGCACTAAAAATGAACTCCATTGTTTTGTTATCCATGTTTGGCAAATTCCACTAGTACAACCTAATTAGCATGGTGGAATTTTATAAGAAAAAGATATCAAATTGACCCTAAGATCTTTTAATAGTAGTGGATATGCATACCAGAAACATGTTGAAGATGCAAATGACCTAATGATCCAAAAATTTCAAGGAGTAAAAAAAAATTAAATTCACAAGTTAACGTGTGGTTGGATATTTACGAGAGCCAAGCAACCCATTTTTTGCCTATCCTTCAAAATCACATACACTTTTTGGAATTATCTCTCTCAGCATTTGTGCATTTCCATTTTGGATGTTCATTTTTTTTTCAAATCCAAACTTGTCCCACTTTTCTCGTAAACCAAACGATCACAAAAAAATGAAAATTTTAGAGTTCATGTATGGAAAAAAATTTGAAAACTATAATAAATGTAAGAGAAGAAAATTATTTCACGCACAAAAAATGAACTCCAAAGTTTTGTTATCCATGTTTGGGAAATTCCACTAGTAACCACCCTAATATCTCAGTGGAATTTTATAAGAAAGAGATTTCTAATTGATCCTAACATGGTTTCGATGTGGTGGATATGCATGCCAAAAACAAGTTGAAGATGCAAGTGACCTAATCATCCAAAAATTTCAAGGAGTCGAAAAAAATTAAATTCTCAAGTTAACGCGTGATTGGTTATTTACCAGAGCCAAACAACCCAATTTTTGCCAATCCTTCAAAATCAGAGATAATTTTTGGAATTATCTCTCTCAGCATTTGTGCATTTCCATTTTGGATGTTCAATTTTTTCAAATCCAAACTTGTCCGACTTTTCTCGAAAACAAACGATCACAACTAAATGAAAATTTTAGAGTTTATGTATGAAAAAAAATTGAAAACTATAATAAATACATGTGAAGAAAATTATTTCATGCACTAAAAATGAGCTCCAAAGTTTTTTTAACCATGTTTGGGAAATTCCACTAGTACAACCCCTAATAGCTTGGTGGAATTTTATAAGAAAGAGATTTCTAATTGATCCTAACATGTTTTAAATTTGGTGGATATGAATGCCAGAAACATGTGGAAGATGCAAATGACCTAATGATCCAAAAATTTCATGGAGTAGAAAAAATATTAAATTCTCAAGTTAACGTGTGGTTGGATATTTACCAGAGCAAAACAACCCACTTTTTGCATATCCTTCAAAAACATAGATACTTTTTGGAATTATCACTCTCATCATTAGTGCATTTCCATTTTGAATGTTCAATTTTTTTTCAAATTCAAATGTGTCCCACCTTTCTCGTAAACAAAACGATCACAACAAATTAAAAATTTTATAGTTCCTGCATGCAAAACAATTTGAAAACTATAATAAATGTAAGTGAAGAAAATTATTTCACACATTAAAAATGAACTCCAAAGTTTTGTTATCCATGTTTGGGAAATTCCACTAGTACAACCTCTAATAGCTTGGTGGAATTTTATAAGAAAGAGATTTCAAATTGATTCTGACATGTTTTAAATGTGTTGGATTTCGATGCCTGAAACATGTTGAAGATGGAAATGACCTAATGATCCAACAATTTCATGGAGTAGAAAAAAATTAAATTCTCAAGTTAACGTGTGGTTGGATATTTACCAGAGCAAAACAATAGACTTTTTACCTATCCTTCAAAATCATAGATACTTTTTGGAATTATGACTCTCAGCATTTGTGCATTTCCATATTGGATGTTCAATTTTTTTTCAAATCCAAAGTTGTCCCACTTTTCTCGTAAACAAAACGATCACAACAAAATGAAAATTTTAGAGTTCATGTATGCAAAAAAATTTGAAAACTATATTAGATGTAAGTGAAGAAAATTATTTCACGCAGTAAAAAGGAACTCCAAAGGTTTGTTCTCCATATTTGGAAAATTCCACTAGTACAACCCCTAATAGCTTGGTGGAATTTTATAAGAAAGAGATTTATAATTGATCCTAACATGTTTTAAATGTGGTGGATATGCATGCCAGAAACATGTTGAAGATGCAAATGACCTAATGATCCAAAAATTTCAAGGAGTAGAAAAAAATAAAATTCCCAAGTGAACGTGTGGGTGGATCAAATCAACCACTTTTTCCATTTCCTTCAAAATTACAAATACTTTTTGCAATTATCTCTCTTAGCATTTGTGCATTTCCATTTTGGATGTTCAATTTTTTTTTGAATCCAAACTTGTCCCTCTATTCTCATAAACATAACGATCACAACAAAATTGAAATTTTAGAGTTCGTGTATGCAAAAAAATTTGAAAACTATAATAAATGTAAGTTCAAAAAATTATTTCACGCACACAAAAAGAACTCCGAAGTTTTGTTATCTATCTTTGGGAAATTCCACTAGTACAACCCCAAATATCTTGGTGGAATTTCATAAGAAAGAGATTTCTAATTGATCCTAACTTGTTTTAAAAGTGATGGATATGCATGCTAGAAACATGGTGAAAATGCAAATGACCTAATGATCCAAAAATTTCAAAGAGTTGAAAAAAATTAAATTCTCAAGTTAACGTGTGGTTGGATATACCAGAGCAAAACAACCCACTTTTTGCCTATCCTTCAAAATCACAGATACTTTTTGGAATTATCTGTCTCAGCATTTCTGCCTTTCCATATTGGATGTTCAATTTTTTTTCTAATCCAAGCTTGTCCCACTTTTCCTATAAACAAAACGATCACAGCAAAATGAAAATTTTAGAGTTCGTGTATGCAAAAAAATTAGAAAACAATAATAAATTTAAGTGAAGAAAATTATTTCATGCAGTAAAAATGAACTCCAAAGTTTTTTTATCCATGTTTGGAAAATTCCACTAGCACAACCCCTAATAGCTGGGTGGAATTTTATAAGAAAGAGATTTCTAATAGATCCTAACATGTTTTAAATGTAGTGGATATGTATCCTAGAAACATGTTGAAGATGCAAATGACCTAATGATGCAAAAATTTCAAGAGTAGAAAAAAGTTAATTTCTCAAGTTAACGCGTGGTTGGATATTTACTAGAGCCAAACAACCCACTTTTTGCCTATCCATCAAAATCACAGAGACTTTTTGGAATTATCTCTCTCAGCATTTGTGCATTTCCAATTTGGAAATTCAATTTTTTTTCAAATCCAAACTTGTCCCACTTTTCTCATATACAAAACGATCACAAGAAAAAGAAAATTTTAGTGTTCATCTATGCAAAAAAATTTGAAAACTACAATAAATGTAAGTGAAGAAAATTATTTCATTCACTAAAAATTGAACTCCAATGTTTTGTTATCCATGTTATGGAAATTCCACTTGTACAACCCCTAATAGCTTGGTGGAATTTTATAAGAAAGAGATTTCTAATTGATCCTAACATGTTTTAAATGTGGTGGATATGCATGCCTGAAACATGTTGAAGATGCAATGACCTAATAATCTAATATTTTTTGGAGTAAAAGAAAATTAAATTCTCAAGTTACGTGTGGTTGGATATTTAGCCGAGCCAAACACCCCACTTTTTTCTTATCCTTCATAATGACATATACTTTTTTGGAATTATCTCTCAGCATTTGTGCATTCCCATTTTGGATGTTCAAATTTTTTTCAAATCCAAAAATATCGCACTTTTCTCATAAACAAAACGATCACAACAAAATGAAAATTTTAAAGTTCGTGAATGCGAAAAGAATTGAAAACTATAATAATTGTCAGTGAAGAAAATTATTTCATGCACTGAAAATGAACTCCAAAGTTTTGTTATCCATGTTTGGGAAATTCGACAAGTACAATTCCTAATAGATTGGTGGAATTTTATCAGAAAGAGATTTCTAATTGATCCTAACATGTTTTAAATTTGGTGGTTATGCATGCCAGAAATATGTTGAAGATGCAACTGACCTAATGATCCAAAAATTTCAAGGAGAAGAAAAAAATTAAATTCTCAAGTTAACGTGACGTTGGATAATTATCAGAGCCAAGTACTTTTTCCCTATCCATCAAAATGACAGATACTTTTTGGAATTATCTCTCTCAGTATTTGTGCATTTCCATTTTGGATGTTCAATTTTTTTTCAAATCTAAACTTCTCGTACTTTTCTCATAAACAAAACGATCACAACAAAATAAAAATTTAAGAGTTCATGTACGAAATTGGTTTTTAAAACTACACTTTATGTAAGTGAAGAAAATTATTTCACACACTAAAAAGGAACTCCAAAGTTTTGTTATCCATGTTTGGGAAATTCCACTAGTACAACCCTAATAGCATGGTGGAATTTTATAAGAAAGAGATTTCAAATTGACCCTAACATGTTTTAATTGTAGTGGATATGCATGCCAGAAACATGTTGAAGATGCAAATGACCTAATGATCCAAAAATTTCAAGGAGCAGAAAAAAATTAAAATCTCAAGTTAACGTGTGAGTGGATATTTACAAGAACCAAACCACCCACTTTTTGCCTTTCATTCAAAATTACAGATACTTTTTGGAATTATCTCTCTCAGCATTTGTGCATTTCCATTTTGGAAGTTCAATTTTTTTTCAAATCCAAACTTATCCCACTTTTCTCGTAAACAAAACTATTACAAAAAAATTAAATTTTAGAGTTCGTGTATGAAATTTTTTTTGAAAAATATCATAAATGTATGTGATGAAAATTATTTCGCGCACTCAAAATGAACTCCAAAGTTTTGTTATCCATGTTTGGGAAATTCAACTAGTACAACCCCAAATAGTTTGGTGGAATTTTAAAAGAAAGAGATTTCTAATTGTTCCTAACATGTTTTAAATGTGGTGGATATGCATGCCAGAAACATGTTGAAGATGCAAATGACTTAATGATCCAAAAACTTCAAGGACTAGAAAAAAAATTAAATTCACAAGTTAATGTGTGGTTGGATATTTACGAGAGCCAAGCAACCCACTTTTTTCCTTTCCAGTTAAATGATAGATACTTTTTTGAATTATCTCTCTTAGCAATTGTGCATTTCCATTTTGGATGTTAATTTTTTTTCATATCCAAACATGTCCCACTTTTCTCGTAAACAAAACGATCACAAAAAAATCTAAATTTAAAAGTTCATATATGCAAAAAAATTTGAAAACTATAATAAATGTATGAGAAGAAAATTATTTTACGCACTAAAAATGAACTCCAAAGTTTTGTTATCCATGTTTGGGAAATTCCATTACTAACACTCCTAATAGCTTGGTGGAATTTTATAAGAAAGAGATTTCTAATTGATCCTAACATGTTTTAAATGTGGTGGATATGCATGCCAAAAACGTGTTGAGGATGCAAATGACCTAATCATCTAAAGATTTCAAGCAGTAGAAAAAAATTAAATTCTCAAGTTAACGCGTGGTTGGATATTTACTAGAGCCAAACAACCCAATTTTTGCCAATCCTTCAAAATCACAGATAATTTTTGGAATTATCTCTCTCAACATTTGTGCATTTCCATTTTGGATGTTCGATTCTTTCCAAATCCAAACTTGTCCTAGTTTTCTCGTAAACAAAATGATCACAACAAAATGAAAACTTTAGAATTCATGTATGCGAAAAAATTAAAAACTATAATAAATGCATGTGAAGTAAATTATTTCACGCACTAAAAATGAACTCCAAAGTTTTGTTATCCATATTTGGGAAATTCCACTAGTACAACCCCTAATAGCTTGGTGGAATTTTATAAGAAAGAGACTTCTAATTGATCTTAACATGTTTTAAATTTGGTGGATATGAATGCCAGAAACATGTTGAAGATGCAAATGACCTAATGATCCAAAAATTTCATGGAGTAGAAAAGAAATTAAATTCTCAAGTTAACGTGTGGTTGGATATTTACCGGAGCCAAACATCCCACTTGTTTCCTATCCATCAAAATCATAGATGCTTTTTGGAATTATCCCTCTCAGCAATTGTGCATTTCCATTTTGCATGTTCAATTTTTTTTCAAATCCAAACATGTCCCACTTTCCTCGTATACAAAACGATCACAAAAAAATGAAAATTTTAGAGTTCATGTATGCAAAAAAATTTGAAAAAAATAATAAATGTAAGTGAAGAAAATTATTTCACGCACTAAAAATGAACTCCGAAGTTTTGTTATCCATGTTTGGTAAATTCCACTTGTACAACCCCTAATAGATTGGTGAAATTTATAAGAAATAGATTTCTAATTTATCCAAACATGTTTTAATTGTGTTGGATATGCAAGCAAGAAACATGTTGAAGATGCAAATGACCTAATGATCCCAAAATTTCATGGAGTAAAAAAAAAATTAAATTCTCAAGTTAATGTGTGGTTGGATATTTACCAGAGCCAAACAACCCACTTTTTGCCTATCCTTCAAAATCATAGATACTTTTTGGAATTATCACTCTCAGCATTTGTGCATTTCCATTTGGATGTTCAATTTTTTTTCAAATCCAAACTTATCCCATTTTTCTCGTAAACAAAATGATCACAAAAAAAAGAAAATTTTTGAGTTTTTGTATGCAAAAAAATTTGAAAACTATAATAAATGTAAGTGAAGAAAATTATTTCACGCACTAAAAATGAACTCCAAAGTTTTTCATCCTTGTTTGGGAAATTCCTCTAGTACAACCCCTAAGAGCTTGGTGGAATTTTTCAAGAAAGAGAATTCTAATTGATCCTAACTAGTCTCAAATGTGGTGGACATGCATGCCAGAAGCATGTTGAAGATGCAAATGACCTAATGATCCAAACAAATTTTGGAGTAGAAAAAAAATTAAATTCTCAAGGTAACGTGTGGTTGGATATTTACCGGAGCCAAACAACCCACTTGTTACCTATCCTTCAAAATCATAGATACTTTTTGGAATTATCACTCTCAGCATTTGTGCATTTCCATTTTGGATGTTCAATATTTTTCAAATCCATACTTGTCCCACTTTTCTCGTAAACAAAACGATCACAACAAAATGAAAATTTTAGAGTTCATATAAGGAAAAAAATTTCAAAACTGTATTAAATGTAAGTGAAGAAAATTATTTCACGCACTAAAAATGAACTCCAATGTTTTGTTATCCATGTTTGGGAAATTTCACTACTACAACCCCTAATAGCTTGGTGAAATTATATAAGAAAGATATTTCTAATTGATCCTAACACGGTTTAAATGTGGTGGATATGCATGCCAGAAACTTGTTGAAGACGCAAATGACCTAATGATCCAAAAATTTCAAGGGGTAGAAAAAAATTAAATTCTCAAGTTAGCGTGAGGTTGGATATTTACCAGAGCCAAACAACCCACTTTTTTCCTATCCTTCAAAATCAAAGACACTTTTTGGAATTATCTCTCTCTGCATTTGTGCATTTCCATTTTGGATGTTCAATTTTTTTTAAAATTCAAACTTGTTCCACTTTTCTCGTAAACAAAAAAATAAAAAAATAAAAATTTTAGAGTTTTGAATGCCAAAAAATTTCATAACTATAATAAATTTAAGTGAAGAAAATTATTTCACGCACTAAAAATGAACTCCAAAGTTTTGTTATCCATGTTTGGGAAATTCAACTAGTACAACCCCTAAAAGCATTGTGAAATTTTATAAGAAAGAGATTTCAAATTGATCCTAACATGTTTTAAATGTGGTGGATATGCATGCCAGAAACATGTTGAAGTTGCAAATGACCTAATCATCCAAAAATTTCAGGGAGTAGAAAAAAATTAAATTCTCAAGTTAACGTGTGGTCGGATATTTACTAGTGCCCAAAAACCCACTTTTTGCCTATCCATCAAAATCATAGAGCCTTTTTTTAATTATATCTCTCAGCATTTGTGCATTTCCATTTTGGATGTTCAATTTTCTTTTCAAATCCAAACACTTCCTACTTTTCTCGTAAATAAAAGGATCACAACAAAATGAAAATTTTAGGGTTCATGTATGCATAAAAATTTGAAAACTATAATAAATGTAAGTGAAGAAACTAAAAATGAACTCCAAAGTTTTGTTATCCATGTTTGGGAAATTCCTCTAGTGCAACCCCTAATAGCTTGGTGGAATTTTATAAGAAAGAGATTTCTAATTCATCTTAACCTGTTTTAAATGTGGTGAATATGCATGCCAGAAACATGTTGAAGATGCAAATGACCTAATGATCTAAAAATTTCAAGGAGTAGAAAAAAAATTAAACTCTCAAGTGAACGTGTTGGTGGATGTTTACCAGAGCCAAACCACCCACTTTTTCCCTTAACTTCAAAATTACAGATTCTTTTTGGAATTATCTCTATCAGTATTTGTGCATTTCCATTTTGGATGTAAAATTTTTTTTCGAATCCAAACTTGTCTCACTTTTCTCGTAAACAAAACGATCATAGCAAAATTAAAATTTAAGACTTCGTGTATGCAAAAAAATTGAAAACTATAATAATTGTAAGTGATTAAAATTATTCGACGCACTCAAAATGAACTCCAAAGTTTTGTTATCTATATTTGGGAAATTCCACTAGTACAACCCCAAATATCTTGGTGGAATTTTATAAGAAAGAGATTTCTAATTGATCCTAACAAGTTTTAAATGTGGTTGATATGCAGGCCCGAAAAATGGTCAAAATGCAAATGACCTAATGATCCAAAAATTTCAAGGAGTTGAAAAAAATTAAATTCTCAAGTTAACGTGTGGTTGGATATACCAGAGCCAAACAACCCACTTTTTGCCTATCCTTCAAAATCACAGATACTTTTTGGAATTATCTATCTCAGCATTTCTGCATTTCCATTTTGGATGTTCAATTTTTTTTCTAATCCAAGCTTATCACACTTTTCTCGAAACAAAACGATCACAACAAAATGAAAATTTTTGAGATCGTGTATGCAAAAAAATTAGAAAACTATTATAAATTTAACTGAAGAAAATTATTTCAAGCACTAAAAATGAACTCCAAAGTTTTGTTATGCATGTTTGGGAAATTCCACTAGCACAACCCCTAATAGCTTGGTGGAATTTTATAGGAAAGAGATTTCTAATAGATCCTAACATGTTTTAAATGTGGTGGATATGCATGCCAGAAACATGTTGAGGATGCAAATGACCTAATGATGCAAAAATTTCAAGAGTAGAAAAAAATTAAATTCCCAAGTTAACGCGTGGTTGGATATTTACCAGAGCCAAACAACCCACTTTTTGCCTGTCCATCAAAATCACAAAGACTTTTTGGAATTATCTCTCTCAGCATTTGTGCATTTCCATTTTGGAAGTTCAATTTTTTTTCAAATCCAAACTTGTCCCACTTTTCTCGTATACAAAACGATCACGACAAAATGAAAATTTTAGAGTTCTTGAATGCAAAAAATTTTGATAACTATAATAAATGTAAGTGAAGAAACTAAAAATGAACTCCAAAGTTTTGTTATGCATGTTTGGGAAATTCCACTCGTAGAACCCGTAATAGCTTGGAGAAATTTTATATGAAAGAGATTTCTAACTGATCCTAAGATGTTTTAAATGTGGTGGATATTTATGCCAGAAACATGTTGAAGATGCAAATGACCTAATGATCTAATAATTTTTTGGAGTAAAAAAAATTAAATTCTCAAGTAAACGTGTGGTTGAATATTTACCTGACCCAAACAACCTACATTTTGCTTATCTTTCATAATGACATATACTTTTTGGAATTATCTCACTCAGTATTTGTGCATTCCCATTTTGGATGTTAATTTTTTTTTCAAATCCAAAAATGTCACCCTTTTCTCGTAAACATAACGATCACAAAACAATGAAAATTTTAGAGTTCGTGTATGCAAAAAAGAGAAAACTATAATAATTGTAAGTGAAGAAAATTATTTCATGCATTAAAAATGAACTCCAAAGTTTTTTTTATCCATGTTTGGGAAATTCGACTAGTACAATCCCTAATAGCTTGGTGGAATTTGATAAGAAAGTGATTTCTAATTGATCCTAACTTGACCCACTTTTCTTGTATACAAAACGATCTTAACAAAGTGAAAATTTTAGAGTATATGTATGCAAAAAAAATTGAAAACTATATAATAAATGTAAGTGAAGAAAATTATTGGACGCACTAAAAATGAACTCCAGAGTTTTGTTACACTTGTTTGGGAAATTCCACTAGTACAACCCCTAATAGCATGGTGGAATTTTATAAGAAAGAGATTTCAAATTGATCCTAACATGTTTTTAATGCGGTGGATATGCATGCCAGAAACATGTTGAAGATGCAAATGACCTAATGATCCAAAAATTTCAAGGAGTAGAAAAAAATTAAATTCTCAAGTTAACGTGTGGTCGATATTTACACTCCAACAACCCACTTTTTGCCTATCCATCAAAATCACAAAGCCTTTTCTGAATTATATCTCTCAGCATTTGTGCATTTCCATTTTGGATGTTCAATTTTTTTTTCAAATCCTAATACTTCCTACTTTTCTCGTAATTAAAAGGATCAGAACAAAATGAAAATTTTAGAGTTCATGTATGCAAAAAATTTTGAAAACTATAATAAATGTAAGTGAAGAAACTAAAAATGAACTCCAAACTTTTGTTATCCATGTTTGGGAAATACCACTTGTACAACCCCTAATAGCTTGGTGGAATTTTATAAGAAAGAGATTTCTAACTGATCCTAACATGTTTTAAATGTGGTGGATATGCATGCCAGAAACATGTTGAAGATGCAAATGACCTAATGATGTAATAATTTTTTGGAGTAAAAAAAATTAAATTCTCAAGTTAACATGTGGTTGGATATTTACCCGACCCAAACAACATACTTTTTGCTTATCTTTCTTAATGACATATACTTTTTGGAATTATCTCTCTCAGCATTAGTGCATTCCCATTTTGGATGTTCAAATGTTTTTGAAATCCAAAAATGTTGCCCTTTTCTTGTAAACAAAACGATCACAACAAAATGAAAATTTTAGAGTTCGTGTATGCAAAAAAAAATAGAAAACTATAATAATTGTAAGTGAAGAAAATTATTTCAAGCATTAAAAATGAACTCCAAAGTTTTTTTTATCCATGTTTGGCAAATTCGACTAGTACAATCCCTAATAGCTTTGTGGAATTTTATAAGAAAGAGATTTCTAATTGATCCTGACATGTTTTAAAATTGGTGGCTATGCGTGCCAGAAATATGTTGAAGATGCAAATGACCTAATGATCCAAAAATATCAAGGAGTAGAAAAAAATTAATTTCTCAAGTTAACATGAGGTTGGATAATTATCAGAGCCAATCCACCAACTTTTTGCCTATCCTTCAAAATGACAGATACTTTTTGGAATTATCACTCAGCATTTGTGCATTTCCATTTTGGATGTTTAATTTTTTTCCAATCCAAACTTGTCCCACTTTTCTCGTAAACAAAACGATCACAACAAAATGAAAATTTTAGAGTACAAGTACAAAAAAAAAAATTTTAACTATACTATATGTAAGTGAAGAAAATTATTTCACGCACTAAAAATGAACTCCAAAGTTCTGTTATCCATGTTTGGGGAAATCCACTAGTACAACCCTAATAGCATGGTGGAATTTTATAAGAAAGAGATTTCTAATTGACCCTAACATGTTTTAATTTTAGTGGATATGCATGCCAGAAACATGTTGAAGATGCAAATGACCTACTGATCCAAAAATTTCAAGGAGTAGAAAAAATTAAATTCTCAAGTTAACGTGTGGGTGGATATTTACCAAAGCCAAACCACCCACTTTTTGCCTTTCCAACAAAATTACAGATACTTTTTGGAATTATCTCTCTCAGCCTTTGTGTATTTCCATTTTGGATGTTCAATTTTTTTTTAAATCCAAACATGTCTCACTTTTCTCGTTAATAAAACTATTACAAAAAAATTAAAATTTTAGAGTTCGTGTATGAAAACATTTTTGAAAACTATCACAAATGTATGTGTTGAAAATTTTTTGACGCACTCAAAATGAACTCCAAAGGTTTGTTATCCATGTTTGGGAAATTCCACTAGTACAACCCCAAATAGTTTGGTGGAATTTTATAAGAAAGAGATTTCTAATATATCCTTACATGTTTTACATGTGGTGGATATGCGTGCCAGAAACATGTTGAAGATGCAAATGACCTAATGATCCAAAAATTTCAAGGACTAAAAAAAATTAAATTCGCAAGTTAACGTGTGGTTGGATATTTACGAGAGCCAAGCAACCCACTTTTTTCCTATCCTTCAAAATGACAGATACATTTTGGAATTATCTCTCTCAGCAATTGTGCATTTCCATTTTGGATGTTCAATTTTTTTTCAAATCCAAATATGTCCCACTTTTCTCGTACTCAAAACGATTACAAAATATTGAAAATTTTAGAGTTCTTGTTTGAAAAAAATTTGAAAACTATAATAAATGTAAGAGAAGAAAATTATTTCACGCACCAAAAATGAACTCCAAAGTTTTGTTATCCATGTTTGGGAAATTCCACTAGTAACACCCTTAATAGCTTGGTGGAATTTTATAAGAAAGATTTCAAATTGATCCTAATATGTTTTAAATGAGGTGGATATGCATGCCAAAAGCATGTTGAAGATGCAAATGACCTAATCATCCAAAAATTTCAAGGAGTAGAAAAAAATTAAATTCTCAAGTTAACGTGTGGTTGGATATTTACCAAAGCCGAACACCCCAATTTTTGCCAATCCTTAAAAATCACAGATAATTTTTGGAACTATCTCTCTCAACATTTGTGCATTTCCATTTTGGATATTCGATTCTTTTCAAATCCAAACTTGTCCCAGTTTTTTCGTAAACAAAACGATCACAACAAAATGAAAATTTTAGAGTTCATGTATGCAAAAAATTTTGAAAACTATAATAAATGCATGTGAAGAAAACCATTTCACGCACTAAAAATGAACTCTAAAGTTTTGTTATGCATGTTTGGGAAATTCCACTAGTACAACCCCTAATAGCTTGGTGGAATTTTATAAGAAAGAGATTTCTAATTGACCTTAACAAGTTTTAAATTTGGTGGATATGAATGCCAGAAACATGTTGAAGATGTAAATGACCTAATCATCCAAAAATTTCAATGAGTAGAAAAAAATTAAATTCTCCAGTTAACGTGTGGTTGGATCCCGAGCCAAACATCCCACTTTTTGCCAATCCATCAAAATCACATATACTTTTAGGAATTATCTCTCTCTGCAATTGTGCATTTCTATTTAGGATGTTTAATTTTTTTTCAAATCCAAACTTGTCCCAGTTTTCTCGTATACAAAACGATCACAACAAAATGAAAATTTTAGACTTCGTCTATGAAAAAAAGATTTAAAACTATACTATATGTAAGTGAAGAAAATTATTTCACGCTCTAAAAATGAACTCCAAAGTTTGGTTATCCATGTTTGGTAAATTCCACTAGTACAACCCCTAATAGCTTTGTGATATTTTATAAGAAAGAGATTTCTAATTCACCCTAACATGTTTTAATTGTAGTGGATATGCATGCAAGAAACATGTTGAAGAAGCAAATGAGCTAATGATCCAAAAATTTCAAGGAGTTGAAAAGAATTAAATTCTCAAGTTAACGTGTGGGTGGATATTTACCAGAGCCAAACCACCCACTTTTTGCCTTTCCTTCAAAATTATAGGTACTTTTTGGAATTATCACTCCCAGCATTTGTGCATTTCCATTTTGGATGTTAAATTTTTTTTTTGAATCCATACTTGTCTCACTTTTCTCGTAAACAAAACTATCACAACAAAATTAAAATTTTAGAGTTAGTGTATGCAAAAAAAATTGAAAACTATAATAAATTTTTTTTCAGGCACTCAAAATGAACTCCAAAGTTTTGTTATCCATGTTTGGGAAATTCCACTAGTACAACCCTAATAGCTTGGTGGAATTTTATAAGAAAGAGATTTCTAATTGATCCTAACTTGTTTTAAATGTAGTGGATATGTATGCCAGAAACATGTTGAAGATGCAAATGATGTAATGATCCAAAAATTTCAAGGAGGAGAAAAAATTAAATTCTCAAGTTATAGTGTTGGTGGATAATTTACCAGAGCCAAACCACCCACTTTTTGCCTTTCCTTCAAAATTATTGTTACTTTTTGGAATTATCACTCCCAGCATTTGTGCATTTCCATTTTGGATGTTCAATTTTTTTTCGAATCCAAACTTGTCCCACTTTTCACGTAAACAAAACTATCACAACAAAATTAAAATTTTAGAGTTCGTGTACGCAAAAAAAATTTGAAAACTATAATAAATGTACGTGATGAAATTTTTTTCACGCACTCAAAATGAACTCCAAAGTTTTGTTATCCATGTTTGGGAAATTCCACTAGTATAACCCCAAAAAGATTGGTGGAATTTTACAAGAAAGTGATTCCTTATTGATCCTGACATGTTTTAAAAGTGGTGGATATGCATGCCAGAAACATGGTGAAAATGTAAATGACCTAATGATCCAAAAATTTCAAGGAGTTGAAAAAAATTAAATTCTCAACTTAACGTGCGGTTGGATATTTTTACCAGAGCCGAACACCCCAATTTTTGCCAATCCTTCAAAATCACAGATAATTTTTGGAATTATCTCTCTCAACATTTGTGCATTTCCTTTTTGGATATTCGATTCTTTTCAAATCCAAACTTGTCCCAGTTTTTTCGTAAACAAAACGATCACAACAAAATGAAAATTTTAGAGTTCATGTATGCAAAAAAAATTGAAAACTATAATAAATTCATGTGAAGAAAACTATTTCACGCACTAAAAATGAACTCTAAAGTTTTGTTATCCATGTTTGGGAAATTCCACTAGTACAACCCCTAATAGCTTAGTGGAATTTTATAAGAAAGAGATTTCTAATTGACTTTAACAAGTCTTAAATTTGGTGGATATGAATGCCAGAAACATGTTGAAGATGTAAGTGACCTAATCATCCAAAAATTTCAACGAGTAGAAAAAAATTAAATTCTCAAGTTAACGTGTGGTTAGATATTTACCTGAGCCAAACATCCCACTTTTTTCCAATCCATCAAAATCACAGATACTTTTAGGAATTATCTCTCTCAGCAATTGTGCATTTCCATTTAGGATGTTCAATTTTTTTTCAAATCCAAACTTGTCCCACTTTTCTCGTATACAAAACGTTCACAACAAAATGAAAATTTTAGACTTCGTGTATGAAAAAAAAATTTAAAACTATACTATATGTAAGTGAAGAAAATTATTTCACGCTCTAAAAATGAACTCCAAAGTTTTGTTATCCATGTTTGGTAAATTCCACTAGTACAACCCCTAATAGCTTGGTGAAATTTTATAAGAAAGAGATTTCTAGTTCACCCTAACATGTTTTAATTGTAGTGGATATGCATGCAAGAAACATGTTGAAGAAGCAAATGAGCTAATGATCCAAAAATTTCAAGGAGTTGAAAAGAATGAAATTCTCAAGTTGACGTGTGGGTGGATATTTACCAGAGCCAAACCACCCACTTTTTGCCTTTCCTTCAAAATTATAGTTACTTTTTGGAATTATCACTCCCAGCATTTGTGCATTTCCATTTTGGATGTTCAATTTTTTTTTGAATCCATACTTGTCTCACTTTTCTCGTAAAAAAAACTATCACAACAAAATTAAAATTTTAGAGTTCGTGTATGCAAAAAAAATTGAAAACTATAATAATTTTTTTTTCAAGCACTCAAAATGAACTCCAAAGTTTTGTTATCCATGTTTGGGAAATTCCACTAGTACAACCCCTAATAGCTTGGTGGAATTTTATAAGAAAGAGATTTCTAATTGATCCTAACTTGTTTTAAATGTAGTGGATATGTATGCCAGAAACATGTTGAAGATGCAAATGATGTAATGATCGAAAAATTTCAAGGAGGAGAAAAAAATTAAATTCTCAAGTTATAGTGTTGGTGGATATTTACCAGAGCCAAACCACCCACTTTTTGCCTTTCCTTCAAAATTATAGTTAATTTTTGGAATTATCACTCCTTGCATTTGTTCATTTCCATTTTGGATGTTCAATTTTTTTTCGAATCCAAACTTGTCCCACTTTTCTCGTAAACAAAACTATCACAACAAAATTAAAATTTTAGAGTTCGTGTAAGCAAAAAAATTTGAAAAATATAATAAATGTACGTGATGAAATTTTTTTCACGCACTCAAAATGAACTCCAAAGTTTTGTTATCCATGTTTGGGAAATTCCACTAGTATAACCCCAAAAAGTTTGGTGGAATTTTACAAGAAAGAGATTTCTAATTGATCCTAACATGTTTTAAAAGTGGTGGATATGCATGCCAGAAACATGGTGAAAATGTAAATGACCTAATGATCCAAAAATTTCAACGACTAGAAAAAAATTAAATTCTTAAGTTAACGTGTGGTTGGATATTTACCAGAGCCGAACACCCCAATTTTTGCCAATCCTTCAAAATCACAGATAATTTTTGGAATTATCTCTCTCAACATTTGTGCATTTCCATTTTGGATGTTCGATTTTTTTTCAAAACCAAAGTTGTCCCACTTTTCTCGAATACAAAACGATCACAACAAAAAGAAAATTTTAGAGTTCATGTATGCAAAAAAATT
Organism: Aristolochia californica; assembly: GCF_029961685.1. Classification (NCBI taxonomy): domain Eukaryota; kingdom Viridiplantae; phylum Streptophyta; class Magnoliopsida; order Piperales; family Aristolochiaceae; genus Aristolochia; species Aristolochia californica. Next base: position 12,136,642 of record NW_027181771.1, read on the forward strand.
TGAAAACAATAATAAATGTAAGTAAAGAAAATTATTTCATGCACTAAAATTGAACTCCAAAGTTTTGTTATCCTTGTTTGGTAAATTCCACTAGTACAACCCCTAATAGCTTGGTGAAATTTTATAAGAAACAAATTTATAATTTATCCTAACATGTTTTAAATGTGTTTTATATGCAAGCCAGAAACATGTTGAAGCTGCAAATGACCTAATGATCCAAAAATTTCATGGAGTAAAAAAAATTAGATTCTCAAGTTAATGTGTGGTTGGATATTTACCAGTGCAAAACAACCCACTTTTTGCCTATCGTTCAAAATCATAAATACTTTTTGGAATTATCACTCTCAGTATTTGTGCATTTCCGTTTTGGATGTTCAAATCCAAACTTGTCCCACTTTTCTCGTAAACAAAAAGATCCCTAAAAAATGAAAATTTTAGAGTTCATGTATGCAAAAACAATTGAAAACTATAATAAGTGTAAGTGAAGAAAATTATTTCACGCACTAAAAATGAACTCCAATGTTTTGTCATCCTTGTTTGGGAAATTCCTCTTCCTCTTGTACAACCCCTAATAGCTTGGTGGAATTTTATAAAAAAGAGAATTCTAATTGATCTTAACATGTTTTAAATGTGGTGGATATGCATGCCAGAAACATGTTGAAGATGCAAATGACCTAATGATCCAAAAATTTGATGGAGTAAAAAAAAATTAAATTCTCTAGTTAACGTGTGGTTGGATATTTACCAGAGCCAAACAACACACTTTTTACCTATCCTTCAAAATCATAGATACTTTTTGGAATTATCACTCTCAGCATTTGTGCATTTCCATTTTGGATGTTAAATTTTTTTTCAAATCCAAACTTGTCCCTCTTTTCTCATAAACAAAAGGATCACACCAAAATGAAAATTTTAGAGTTCATGAATGCAAAACAATTTGAAAATTATTTCACACACTAAAATTGAACTCCTTAGTTTTGTAATCCATGTTTGGGAAATTCCAGTAGTACAACCCCTAGCAGCTTGGCGGAATTTAATAAGAAAGAGATTTCTAATTGATCCTAACATGTTTTAAATGTGGTGGATATGCATGCTAGAAACATTTTGAAGTTGCAAATGACCTAATGATCCAAAAATTTCAAGGAGTAGGAAAAACTTAAATTCTCAAGTTAACCGGAGGTTGGATATTTACCAGAGCCAAACAACCCACTTTTTTCCTATCCTTCAAAATTAAAGACACTTTTTGGAATTATCTCTCTTAGCATTTGTGCATTTCCATTTTGGATGTTCGATTTTTTTTAAAATCCAAACTTTTCCCACTTTTCTCATAAACAAAACAATCAGAACAAAATAAAAATTTTAGAGTTCATGAATGCAAAAAAAATTGAAAACTATAGTAAATGCAAGTGAAGAAAATTATTTCACGCACTAAAAATGAACTCCAACGGTTTGTTATCCATGTTTGGGAAATTCCACTAGTACAACCCCTAATAGCTGGGTGGAATTTTATAAGAAGGAGATTTCAAATTGATCCTAACATGCTTTAAATGTGGTGGATATGCATGCCTGAAACATGTTCAAGATGCAAATGACCTAATGATCCAAAAATTTCAAAGAGTAGAAAAAAATTATCTTCTCAAGTTAACGTGTGGTAGGATATTTACCAGTGCCCAACAACCCATTTTTTGCCAATCCATCAAAATCACCGAGCCCTTTTGGAATCATCTCTCACAACATTTGTGCATTTCCATTTTGGATGTTAAATTTATTTTCAAATCCAAATTTTTCCCCCTTTTCTCGTAAACAAAAGGATCACAACAAAATGAAAATTTTAAAGTTCATGTATGCAAAAAAATTTGAAATTGTAAGACAAGTAAGTAAAAAAATTATTTCACACTAAAATTGAATGCTTAAGTTTTGTAATCCATGTTTGGGAATTTCCACTAGTATAACCCCTAATAGCTTGGTGGAATTTAATAAGAAAGAGATTTCTAATTGATCCTAACATGTTTTAAATGCGGTGGATATGCATGCTAGAAACATGTTGAAGTTGCAAATGACCTAATGATCCCAAAATTTCAAGGAGTAGAAAAAAATTAAATTCTCAAGTTAACGCGAGGTTGGATATTTACCAGAGCCAGACAACCAACTTTTTTCCAATCCTTCAAAATCAAAGACACTTTTTTTAATTATCTCTCTCAGCATTTGTGCATTTCCATTTTGGATGTTCGATTTTTTTTAAAATCCAAACTTGTCCCACTTTTCTCGTTAACAAAACAATCAGAACAAAATGAAAAATTAAGAGTTCATGAATGCAAAAAAATTTGATAAATATAATAAACGTAAGTGAAGAAAATTATTTCACGCACTAAAAATTAACTCCAAAGTTTTGTTATCCATGCTTGGAAAATTTCACTAGTACAACCCCTAATAGCTTGGTGGAATTTTATAAGAAAGAGATTTCAAATTGATCCTCACATGTTTTAAATGTGGTGGATATGCATGCCAGAAACATGTTGAAGATGCAAATGACTTAATGATCCAAAAATTTCAAGGAGTAGAAAAAAATTAAATTCTCAAGTTAACGTGTGGTCGGATATTGACTAATGCCCAACAACCCACGTTTTGCCTATCCAGAAAAATCACAAAGCCTTTTTGGAATTATCTCTCTCAGCATTTGTGCATTTCAATTTTGGAAGTTCAATTTTTTTTCAAATCCAAACTTGTCCCTCTTTTCTCGTAAACACAAGGATCACAACAAAATGAAAATTTTAGACTTTATGTACGCAAAAAAATTTGAAAACTACAACAAATGTAAGTGAAGAAACTAAAAATGACCTCCAAAGTTTTGTTATCCATGTTTGGGAAATTCCTCTTGTACAACCCCTAATAGCTTGGTGGAATTTTATAAGAAAGAGATTTTTAATTGAGCCTAACATGTTTTAAATGTGGTGGATATGCATGCTAGAAACATATTGAAGATGCAAATGACCTAATGATCCAAAAATTTCTGGGAGTTGAAAAAAATTAAATTCTCAAGTTAACGTGTGATTGGATATACCAGGCCCAAACAACCCACTTTTTGCCTATCCTTCAAAATCACAGATACTTTTTGGAATTATCTCTCTCAGCATTTGTGCATTTCCATTTTGGATGTTCAATTTTTTTTCAAATCCAAACTTGTCCCTCTTTTCTCGTAAACAAAACGATCACAACAAAATGAAAATTTTAGAGTTCATATATGCAAAAAAAATTGAAAAATATATTAAATGTAAGTGAAGAAAATTATTTCACGCACTAAAAATGAACTCCGAAGTTATGTTATCCATGTTTGGGAAATTCCATTAGCACCACCCCTAATAGCTTGGTGGAATTTATAAGAAAGAGATTTCTAATATATCCTAACATGTTTTTAATGTGGTGGATATTCTTGCCAGAAACATGTTTAAGATACAAATGACCTAATGACTCAAAAAATTTGGAGTAGAAAAAAATTAAATTCTCAAGTTAACACGTGGTTGGATATTTACCTGAGCCAAACAACCCACTTTTTGCCTATCCTTCAAAATCACAGATACTTTTTGGTATTATCTCTCTCAGAATTTGTGCATTTCCATTTTGGATGTTCAATTTTTATTCAAATCCAAACTTGTCTCACTTTTCTCGTACATAAAACGTTCACAACAAATTGAAAATTTTAGACTTCAAGTATACAAAAAAATTTGAAAACTATAGTAAATGTAAGTGAAGAAAATTATTTCACGCACTAAAAATGAACTCCAAAGTTTTGTTATTCATGTTTGGGATATTCCACTAGTACACCCCTTATAGCTTGGTGGAATTTTATAAGAAAGAGATTTCTAGTTGATCCTAACATGTTTTAAATATGGTGGATATGCATGCCAGAAACTTGTTGAAGATGCAAATGACCTAATGATCCAAAAATTTCAACGAGTAGAAAAAAATAAAATTCTCAAGTTAACGTGTGGTTGGATATTTACCAGAGCCAAACAACCCACTTTTTGCCGATCCTTCAAAATCACAGATAGTTTTTGGAATTATCTCTCTCAGCCCTTGTACATTTCCATTTTGGATGTTCAATTTTTTTTTCAAAGCCAAACAAGTTCCACTTTTCTCATAAACAAAACGATTGAAACAAAAAGAAATTTTAGAGTTCATGTATGAAAAAAAATTTGAAAACTATAATAAATGTAAGTGTAGAAACTAAACTTGAATTCCAAAGTGTTGTTATCCATGTTTGGGAAATTCCACTAGTACAACCCCTAATAGCTTGGTGGAATTTTATAGGAAAGAAATTTCTAATTGATCCAACATGTTTTAAATGTGGTGGATATGCATGCAGAAACATGTTGAAGATGCAAATGACCTAACGATCCAAAAATTTCAAGGAGTTGGAAAAAATTATATTCTCAAGTTAAAGTTTGGTTCGATATTAACCAGAGCCAAACAACCCACTTTTTTCTTATCCTTCAAAATCATTGATACTTTTTGGAATTATGTCTCTCACCGTTTGTGCATTTCCATTTTGGATGTACTATTTTTTTTTCAAATCCATACTTGTCCCGCTTTTCTCGTAAACAAAACGATCACAAAAAAATTAAAATTTTAGAATTCATGTATGCAAGATAAAATGAAAACTATAATAAATGTAAGTGAAGAAAATTATTTCACATATACTTTTTGGAATTATCTCTCTCAAAGCATTTGTGCATTTCAATTTTGGATGTTCATTTTTTTTTCAAATCCAAACTTGTCCCACTTTTCTCGTAAAAAAAAAGATCACAACAAAATGAAAATTTTGGAGTTCATGTATGCAAAAAAATTTTGAAAACTATAATAAACGTAAGTGAAGAAAATAAAAATGAACTCCAAAAATTTGTTATCCATGTTTGGGAAATTCCACTAGTACAACCCCTAATAGCTTGGTGGAATTTTATAAGATAGAGATTTCTAATTGATCCTAACCTGTTTTAAATGTGATGGATATGCATGCCAGAAACATGTTGAATATGCAAATGACCTACTGATCCAAAAAATTCGAGTAGAAAAAAATTAAATTCTCAAGTTAACGCGTGGTTGGATATTTACCAGAGCCAAACAACCCACTTTCTGCCTATCCTTCAAAATCATAGATACTTTTTTGAATTACCTCTCTCAGCATTTGTCCATTTCCATTTTGGATGTCCAATTTTTTTTCAAATCCAAACATGTCCCACTTTTCTCGTAAACAAAACGATCACAACAAAATGAAAGTTTTAGAGTTCATGTATGTAAAAAAATTTGAAAACTATAATAAATTTAAGTGAAGAATATTATTTCACTCACTAAAAATGAACTCCAAAGTTTTGTTATCCATGTTTGGAAAATTTCACTAGTACAACCCCTAATAGGTTGTTTGAATTTTATAAGAAAGAGATTTCTAATTGATCCTAACATGTTTTAAATGTGGTGGAATCCATGGCTGAAACATGTTGAAGATGCAAATGACCTAATGATCCAAAAATTTCAAGGAGTAGAAAAAAATAAAATTCTCAAGTTAACGCGTGGTTCGATATTTACCAGAGCCACACAACCCACTTTTTTCCTATCCTTCAAAATCACAGATACTTTTTGGAATTATATTTCTTAGACTTTGTGCATTTCCATTTTAGATGTTTAATTTTTTTTCAAATCCAAACTTGTCCCACATTTCTCGTAAAATAAACGTTCACAACGAAATGAAAATTTTTGAGTCCATGTATGCAAAAAAAATTGAAAACTATAATAAATGTTAGTGAAGAAAATTACTTCATGGACTAAAAATAAACTCCAAAGTTTTGTAATCCATGTTTGGCAAATTCCACTTGTACAACCCCAAATAGCTTGGTGGAATTTTATAAGAAAGGGATTCCTAATTGATCCTAACATGTTTTTAATGTGGTAGATATGCATGCCAGAAATATGTTGAAGATGCAACTGACCTAATGATCCAAAAAATTGCAAGGAGAAGAAAAAAATTAAATTCTCAAGTTAACCCGTGGCTGCATAATCACCAGAGCCAAACAACCCACTTTTATTGTATCCTTCTAAATCACAGATACTTTTTGGAATTAACTCTCTAAGCATTTGTCCATTTCCAGTTTGGATGTTCAATTTTTTTTCAAATCCAAACTTGTTTCACTTTTCTCAAAAACAAAACGATCACAAGAAAATGAAAATTTTAGAGTTCATATATGCAAAAAAATTTGAAAACTATAATAAATGTAAGTAAAGAAACTAAAAATGAACTCCAAACATTTGTTATCCAGGTTTGGGAAATTCCTCTTGTACAACCCCTAATAGTCTAGTGGAATTTAATAAGAAAGAGATTTCTAATTGATCCTAACATGTTTTAAACGTGGTGGATATGCATGCCAGAAAGATGTTGAAGATGCAAATGACCTAATGATCCAAAAATTTCAAGGAGTTGAAAAAAATTAAATTCTCAAGTTAACGTGTCGTTGGATATTTTAGTAGAGCCAAACAACCCAGTTTTTGCCTATCCTTCAAAATCACAGATTTTTTTTTGGAATTATCTCTCTCAGCATTTGTGCATTTCAATTTTGAATGTTCAATTTTTTTTCAAATCCAAACTTGTCCCACTTTTCTCGTATATAAAACGATCTCAGCAAAATGAAAATTTTAGAGTTCATGTATGCAAAAATATTTGAAAACTATAATAAACGTAAGTGAAGAAAATTATTTCACGCACTAAAAATGAACTCCAAAGCTTTGTTATTCATGTTCGTGAAATTCAACTAGTACAACCCCAAATAGATTGGTGGAATTTTATAAGAAAGACATTTCTAATTGATCCTAACATGTTTTTAATGTGGAGGATATGCATGCTAGAAACATGTTGAAGATGCAAATGACCTAACGATCCAAAATTTTCGAGTAGGAAAAAAATAAATTCTCAAGTAAACGCGTGGTTGGATATTTACTAGAGCCAAACAACCCAGTTTTTGCCTATCCTTCAAAACCACTGATACTTTTTGTAATTATGTCTCCCAAAGCTTTTGTGAATTCCCTTTTTGGATGTTCAATTTTTTTTCAAATCCAAACTTGTCCCACTTTTCTCGTAAAATAAACGAACACAACAAAATGAAAATTTTAGAGTTCATGTATGCAAAAAACTTTAAAAACTATAATAAATGTAAGTGAAGAAACTAAAAATGAACTCCAAAGATTTGTTATCCATGTTTGGAAAATTCCACTAGTACAACCCCTAATAGCTTGGTGGAATTTTATAAGAAAGAGATTTCTAATTGATCCTAACATGTTTTAAATGTGGTGGATATGCATGCCAGAAACATGTTGAAGATGCAAATGACCTACTGATTCAAAAAATTCAAGGAGAAGAAAAAAATTAAATTCTCAAGTTAACGTGTGGCCGGATATTTACCAGAGCCAAACAACCCACTTTTTACCTATCATTAAGAATCACAGATACTTTATATAATTATCTCTCTCAGCATTTGTGCATTTCCATTTTGGATGTTCAATTTTTTTTCAAATCCAAAATTGTCTCACTTTTCTCGTCAACAAAACGATCACATAAAAATGAAAATTTTAAAGTTCATGTATGTAAAAAAAAATGAAAAGTATAATAAATGTAAGTGAAGAAAATTATTTCATGCACTAAAAATGAACTCCAAAGTTATGTTATCCTTGTTTTGAAAATTTCACTAGTACAACCCCTAATAGGTTGTTCGAATTTTATAAGAAAGAGATTTCTAATTGGTCCTAACATGTTTTAAATGTGTTGGATATCCATGCCTGATACATGTTGAAGATGCAAATGACCTAATGATCCGAAAATTTCAAAGAGTAGAAAAAAATTAAATTCTCAAATTAACACGTGGTTCGATATTTACTAGAGCCACACAACCCACTTTTTTCTTATCCTTCAAAATGACAGATACTTTTTGGAATTATCTTTCTCAGAATTTGTGCATTTCCATTTTAGAAACTCAATTTTTTTTCAAATCCAAAGTTGTCCCACTTTTCTCATAAAATAAACGTCAGAACAAAATAAAAATTTTTTAGTCCATGTATGCAAAAAAATTTGAAAACAATAATAAATGTCAGTGAAGAAAATTACTTCACACACTAAAAATAAATTCCAAAGTTTTGTTATCCATGTTTGGGATATTCCACGAGTACAACCCCTAATAGGTTGGTGGAATTTTATAAGAAAGGAATTTCTAATTGATTCTAACATGTTTTAAATGTGGTGGATATGCATGCCAGAAACATGTTGAAGATGCAAATGACCTAATGATCCAAAAAATTGCTAGGAGGAGAAAAAAATTAAATTCTCAAGTTAACGCGTGGCTGGATAAATTACCAGAGCCAAACAACCCACTTTTATTCTATCCTTCAAAATCACAATTACTTTTTGGAATTATCTCTCTAAGCATTTGTCCATTTCCATTTTGGATGTTCAATTGTTTTTCAAATCCAAACTTGTCCCACTTTTCTCAAAAACAAAACGATCACAACAAAATGAAACTTTTAGAGTTCATGTTGCAAAAAAAAATTGAAAACTATAATAAATGTAAGTGAAGAAACTAAAAATGAACTCCAAACTTTTGTTATCCATGTTTGGGAAATTCCTCTAGTACAACCCCTAATAGCCTAGTGGAATTTAATAAGAAAGAGATTTCTAATTGATCCTTATATGTTTTAAATGTGGTGGATATGTATGCCAGAAACTTGTTGAAGATGTAAATGACCTAATGATCCTAAAATTTCAAGGAGTTGAAAAATCTTAAATTCTCAAGTTAACATGTGGTTGGATCTTTTATAGGAGCCAAACAACCTAATTTTTGCCTATCCTTCAAAATCACAGATATTTTTTGGAATTATCTGTCTCAGCATTTGTGCATTTCCATTCTGAATGTTCAATTTTTTTCAAATCCAAACTAGTCCCACTTTTCTCGTATATAAAATGATCACAGCTAAATGAAAATTTTAGAGTTCATGTATGCCAAAAAATTTGAAAAATATAATAAAAGTAAGTAAATAAAATTATTTCACGCACTAAAAATGAACTCCAAAGTTTTGTTATCCAATGTAGAGATATTCCACTAGTACAACCCCTAATAGCTTGGTGGAATTTTATAAGAAAAATATTTCTAATTGTTCCTAACATGTTTTTAATGTGGAGGATATGCATGCCAGAAACATGTTGAAGATGCAAATGACATAACGATCCAAAAATTTCAAGGAGTAGAAAAAAATTAAATTCTCAAGTTAACGCGTGGTTGGATATTTACCAGAGCCAAACAACCCAATTTTAGCCTATCCTTCAAAATCACTGATACTTTTTGGAATTATCTCTCCCAAAGCATTTGTGAATTCCCTTTTTGGATGTTCAATTTTTTTTCAAATCCAAACTTGAACCACTTTTCTCGTAAAATAAACAATCACAACAAAATGAAAATTGTAGAGTTCATGTATGCAAAATAATTTGAAAACTATAATAAATGTAAGTGAAAAAACTTAAAATGAACTCCAAAGATTTGTTATCCATGTTTGGAAAACTCCACTAGTACAACCCCTAATAGCTTGGTGGAATTTTATAAGAACGAGATTTCTAATTGATCCGAACATGTTTTAATTTTGTGGATATGAATGCAAGAAACATGTTGAAGATACAAATGACCTAATGATCCAAAAATTTCATGGAGTAGAAAAAAAATTAAATTCTCAAGTTAACGTGTGGTGGGAGATTTACTAGAGCCAAACAATAGACTTTTTGCCTATCCTTCAAAATCGTAGGTACTTTTTCGAATTATCACCCTCAGCATTGGTGCATTTCCATTTTGGATGTTCAATTTTTTTTCAAATCCGAACTTTGTCCCCCTTTTCTGGTAAAAAAAACGATCACAACAAAATGAAAATTTTAGAGTTCATTTATGCAAAACAAATTGAAAACTATAATAAATGTAAGTGAAGAAAATTATTTAGCGCACTAAAAATGAACTCCAAAGTTTTGTTATCCATGTTTGGGAAATTCCACTAGTACAACCTCTAATAGTTGGAGGAAATTTATAAGAAAGAAATTTCTAATTAATCCTAACATGTTTTAAATGTGGTGGATATGCATGCCAGAAATAAGTTGAAGATGCAAATGACCTAATGATCCAAAAATTTCATGGAGTAGAAAAAGAATTAAATTCTCAAGTTAACATGTGGTTGGATATTTACCAGAGCCACACAATAGACTTTTTACCTATCCTTCAAAATCATAGATACTTTTTGGAATTAACACTCTCAGCATTTGTCCATTTCCATTTTGGATGTTCAATTTTGTTCAAATCCAAACCCTTCCCACTTTTCTCGTAAACAAAATAATCACAACAAAATGAAAATTTTAGAGTTCATGTAGGCAAAAAAATTTGAAAACTATATTAAATGAAAGTGAAGAAAATTATTTCACACAGTAAAAATGAACTCCGAAGTTTTGTTCTCCTTGTTTGGGAAATTCCACTAGTACAACCACTAATAGCTTGGTGGAATTTTATAAGAAAGAGATATATAATTGATCCTAACATGTTTTAAATGTGGTGGATATGCATGCCAGAAACATGTTGAAGATGCAAATGACCTAGAGATCCAAAAATTTCAACGAGTAGAAAAAATATTAAATTCTCAAGTTAACATGTGGTTGGATATTTACCAGAGCAAAACAACCCACTTTTTGCCTATCCTTCAAAATCATAGATACTTTTTGGAATTATCATTCTCAGCATTTGTTCATTTCCATTTTGGATGTTCAATTTTTTTTCAAGTCCAAATTTGTCCCACTTTTCTCGTATATAAAGCGATCACAGCAAAATGAATATTTTAGAGTTCATGTATGCCAAAAAATTTGAAAAATATAATAAAAGTAAGTAAAAAAAATTATTTCACGCACTAAAAATGAACTCCAAAGTTTTGTTATCCAATGTAGAGAAATTCCACTAGTACAACCCCTAATAGCTTGGTGGAATTTTATAAGAAAAATATTTCTAATTGATCCTAACATGTTTTTAATGTGGAGGATATGCATGCCAGAAACATGTTGAAGATGCAAATGACATAACGATCCAAAAATTTCAAGGAGTAGAAAAAAATTAAATTCTCAAGTTAACGCGTGGTTGGATATTTACCAGAGCCAAACAACCCAACTTTAGCCTATTCTTCAAAATCACTGATACTTTTTGGAATTATCTCTCCCAAAGCATTTGTGAATTCCCTTTTTGGATGTTCAATTTTTTTTCAAATCCAAACTTGAACCACTTTTCTCGTAAAATAAACAATCACAACAAAATGAAAATTGTAGAGTTCATGTATGCAAAAGAATTTGAAAACTATAATAAATGTAAGTGAAAAAACTAAAAATGAACTCCAAAGATTTGTTATCCATGTTTGGAAAACTCCACTAGTACAACCCCTAATAGCTTGGTGGAATTTTATAAGAAAGAGATTTCTAATTGATCCGAACATGTTTTAATTTTGTGGATATGAATGCAAGAAACATGTTGAAGATACAAATGACCTAATGATCCAAAAATTTCATGGAGTAGAAAAAAAATTAAATTCTCAAGTTAACGTGTGGTGGGATATTTACCAGAGCCAAACAATAGACTTTTTGCCTATCCTTCAAAATCGTAGGTACTTTTTTGAATTATCACCCTAAGCATTGGTGCATTTCCATTTTGGATGTTCAATTTTTTTTCAAATCCGAACTTGTCCCCCTTTTCTAGTAAAAAAAACGATCACAACAAAATGAAAATTTTAGAGTTCATTTATGCAAAAAAAAATTGAAAACTATAATAAATGTAAGTGAAGAAAATTATTTAACGCACTAAAAATGAACTCCAAAGTTTTTGTTATCCATGTTTGGGAAATTCGACTAGTACAACCTCTAATAGTTGGAGGAATTTTATGAGAAAGAGATTTCTAATTAATCCTAACTTGTTTTAAATGTGGTGGATATGCATGCCAGAAACAAGTTGAAGATGCAAATGACCTAATGATCCAAAAATTTCATGGAGTAGAAAAAGAATTAAATTCTCAAGTTAACGTGTGGTTGGATATTTACCAGAGCCACACAACAGACTTTTTACCTATCCTTAAAAATCATAGATACTTTTTGGAATTAACACTCTCAGCATTTGTCCATTTCCATTTTGGATGTTCAATTTTGTTCAAATCCAAACCCTTCCCACTTTTCTCGTAAACAAAATAATCACAACAAAATGAAAATTTTAGAGTTCATGTAGGCAAAAAAATTTGAAAACTATATTAAATGAAAGTGAAGAAAATTATTTCACACAGTAAAAATGAACTCCGAAGTTTTGTGCTCCTTGTTTGGGAAATTCCACTAGTACAACCACTAATAGCTTGGTGGAATTTTATAAGAAAGAGATTTATAATTGATCCTAACATGTTTTAAATGTGGTGGATATGCATGCCAGAAACATGTTGAAGATGCAAATGACCTAGAGATCCAAAAATTTCAACAAGTAGAAAAAATATTAAATTCTCAAGTTAACGTGTGGTTGGATATTTACCAGAACAAAACAACCCACTTTTTGCCTATCCTTCAAAATCATAGATACTTTTTGGAATTATCACTCTCAGCATTTGTTCATTTCCTTTTTGGATGTTCAATTTTTTTTCAAGTCCAAATTTGTCCCACTTTTCTCGTATATAAAACGATCACAGCAAAATGAATATTTTAGAGATCATGTAGGCAAAAGAAATTGAAAACTTTAATAAACATAAGTGAAGAAAATGATTTCACGCACTAAAAATGAACTCCAAAGATTTGTTATCCATATTAGAGAAATTCAACTAGTACAACCCCTAATAGCTTGGTGGAATTTTATAAGAAAAAGATTTCTAATTGATCATAACATGTTTTTAATGTGGAGGATATGCATGCCAGAAACATGTTGAAGATGCAAATGACCTAACGATCCAAAAATTTCGAGTAGAAAAATTAAATTCTCAAGTTACCGAGTGGTTGGATATTTACCAGAGCCAAACAACCCAGGTTTTGCCTATCCTTCAAAATCACTGATACTTTTTGGAATTATCTCTCCCAAAGCATTTGTGAATTCCCTTTTTGGATGTTCAATTTTTTTTTTAAAATCCAAACTTGTCCCACTTTTCTCGTAAAATAAACAATCACAACAAAATAAAATTTTAGAGTTCATGTATGCAAAAAAATTTGAAAACTATAATAAATGTAAGTGAAGAAAATTATTTCACGCACTAAAAATTAACTCCAAAGTTTCATTATCCATGTTTGGGAAATTCCACTAGTCCAACCCCTAATAGCTTGGTGGAATTTTATTAGAAAGGGATTTCTAATTGATCCTAACATGTTTTAAATGTGGTGGATATTCATGCCAGAAACATGTTGAAGATGCAAATGACCAAATGATCTAAAAATTTCAGGGAGAAGAAAAAACAAATTCTTAAGTTAACGCGTGGCAGGATATTTACCAGAGCCAAACAACCAACGTTTTGCCTATCCTTCAAAATTGAAGATACTTTTTTGAATTATCTCTCCAAGCATTTGTGCATTTCCATTTTGGATGTTTAATTTTTTTTCAAATCCAAACTTGTCCCACTTTTCTCGTAAACAAAACTATCACAACAAAATGAAAATTTTAGAGTTCATGTAGGCCAAAAAAATTGAAAACTATATTAAATGTAAGTGAAGAAAATTATTTCATGCAATAAAAATGAACTCCAAAGTTTTGTTCTCCATGTTTGGGAAATTCCACTAGTACAACCACTAATAGCTTGGTGGAATTTTATGAGAAAGAGGTTTATAATTGATCCTAACATGTTTTAAATGTGGTGGATATGCATGCCATAAACATGTTGAAGATGCAAATGACCTAATGATCCAAAAATTTCGAGTAGAAAAAAATTAAATTCCCAAGTGAACGTGTGGGTGGATATTTACCAGAGCCAAACCACCCAAATTTTGCCTTTCCTTCAAAATTACAGATACTTTTTGGAATTATCTCTGTCAGCATTTGTGCATATCCATTTTGAATGTTCAATTTTTTTTCAAATCCAAACTTGTCCCACTTTTCTCATAAACAAAACGATCACAACAAAATTTAAATTTTAGAGTTCGTGTATGCAAAAAAATTTGAAAACTATAATAAATGTAAGTGAAGAAAATTATTTCACCCACTCAAAATGAACTCCAAAGTTTTGTTCTCTATGTTTGGAAAATTCCACTTGTACAACCCCAAATAGCTTGGTGGAATTTTATGGGAAAGAGATTTCTAATTGATTTTATTATGTTTTAAATGTGGTGGATATGCCTGCCAAAAACAAATTGAAGATGCAAGTGACCTATTCATCCAAAAATTTCGAGTACAAAAAAATTAACTTCTCAAGTTAACACGTGATTGGTTATTTACCTACGCCAAACTACCCAATTTTTGGAATTATCTCTCTCAGCTTTTGTGCATTTGCCTTTTGGATGTTCAATTTTTTTCAAATCCAAACTTGTCCCAATTTTCTCGAAAACAAAACGATCACAACGAAATGAAAATTTTAGAGTTCATGTATGCAAAAAAATTTGAAAACTATAATAAATGCATATGATGAAAATTGTTTCATGCACTAAAAATGAACTCCAATGTTTTGTTGTCCATGTTTGGGAAATTCCACTAGTACAACCCCTAATTGCTTGGTGGAATTTTATAAGAAAGAGATTTCTAATTGATCCTCACATGTTTTAAATTTTGTGGATATGATTGCCAGAAACATATTGAAGATGCAAATGACCTAATGATCCAAAAATTTCACGGAGTAGAAAAAAAATTAAATTCTCAAGTTAACGTGTGGTTGGATATTTACCAGAGTCATACAACCCATTTTTTGCCTATCCATCGAAATCACAAATACTTTTTGGAATTATCTCCCTCAGCAATTGTGCATTTCCATTTTGGATGTTCAATTTTTTTTCAAATCCAAACTTTTCCCACTTTTCTCGTATACAAAACGATCACATCAAAATGAAAATTTTAGAGTTCATGTATGCAAAAAAATTTGAAAACTATAATAAATGTAAGTGAAGAAAATTATTTCACGCACTAAAAATTAACTCCAAAGTTTTGTTATCTATGTTTGGTAAATTCCTCTAGTACAACACCTAATATTCTGGTGAAATTTTATAAGAAAGAGATTTCTAATTGATCCTAACATGTTTTAAATGTGGTGGATATCCATGCCTGAAACATGTTGAAGATGCAAATGACCTAATGATCCAAAAATTTCATGAAGTAGAAAAATATTAAATTCTCAAGTTAACATGGGGTTGGATATTTACCAGAGCAAAACAACCAACTTTTTGCCTATCCTTCAAAATCATAGATACTTTTTGGAATTATCACTCTCAGCATTTGTGCATTTCCATTTTTGATGTTCAATTTTTTTTCAAGTCCAAATTTGTCCACTTTTCTCGTAAACAAAACGATCACAACAAAATAAAAATTTTAGAGTTCCTGCATGCAAAACAATTTGAAAACTATAATAAATGTAAGTGAAGAAAATTATTTCACACAGTAAAAATGAACTCCAAAGTTTTGTTATCCATGTTTGGGAAATTCCACTAGTACAAACTCTAATAGCTTGGAGCAATTTTATAAGAAAGAGATTTCTAATTGATCCTAACATGTTTTAAATGTGGTGGATATGGATGCCAGAAACATGTTGAAGATGCAAATGGCCTAATGATCCAACAATTTCATGGAGTAGAAAAAAAATTAAATTTTCAAGTTAACGTGTGGTTGGATATTTACCAGAGCCAAACATCCGACTTTTTACCTATCCTTCAAAATCAAAGACACTTTTTGGAATTATCACTCTGAGCATTTGTGCATTTCCATTTTGGATGTTTAATTTTTTTTCAAATCCAAAGTTGTCCCACTTTTCTCGTAAACAAAACGATCACAACAAAATGAAAATTTTAGAGTTCATGTATGCAAAAAAATTTCAAGACTGTATTAAATGTAAGTGAAGAAAATTATTTCATGCACTAAAAATGAACTCCAATGTTTTGTTATCCATGTTTGGGAAATTCCACTACTACAACTAGTAATAGCTTGGTGGAATTTTAAAAGAAAGATATTTCTAATTGATCCTAACCTGTTTTAAATGTGGTGGATATGCATGCCAGAAACATGTTGAAGATGCAAATGAACTAATGATCCAAAAATTTCGAGTAGAAAAAAAATTAAATTCTCAAGTGACCGTGTGGGTGGATATTTACCAGAGCCAAATCACCCACTTTTTCCCTTTCCTTCAAAATTACAGATACTTTTTAGAAGTATCTTTCTCAGCATTTGTGCATTTCCATTTTGGATGTTCAATTTTTTTTCGAATCCAAACTAGTCCCCTTTTCTCGTAAACAAAATGATCACAACAAAATTAAAATTTTAGAGTTTGTGTATGGAAAAAATTTTGTAAACTATAATAAATTTAAGTGATGAAAATTATTTCACGCACTGAAAATGAACTCCAAAGTTTTGTTATCTATCTTTGGGAAATTCCACTAGTACAACCCCAAATATCTTGGTGGAATTTCATAAGAAAGAGATTTCTAATTGATTCTAACTTGTTTTAAATGTGGTGGATATGCATGTGAGAAACATGGTGAAAATGCAAATGACCTATATATCCAAAAATTTCAAGGAGTAGAAAAAAATTAAATTCTCATATGAACGTGTTGGTGGATATTTATCAGAGCCAAACCACCCACTATTTGCCTATCCTTCAAAATGACAGATACTTTTTGGAATTATCTCTCTCAGCATTTGTGCATTTCCATTTTGGATGTTCAATTTTTTTTCAAATCTAAACTTGTCCCACTTTTCTCGTAAACGAAACGATCACAACAAAATCAAAATTTTAGAGTTCATGTACGAAAAAAAATTTAAAACTACACTTTATGTAAGTGAAGAAATTTTTTTTCACGCAGTAAAAGGGAACTCCAAAGTTTTGTTATCCATGTTTGGGAAAGTCCACTAGTACAACCCTAATAGCATGGTGGAATTTTATAAGAAAGAGATTTCAAATTGACCATAAAGTGTTTTAATTGTAGTGGATATGCATGCCAAAAACATGTTGAAGACGCAAATGACCTAATGATCCAAAAATTTCAAGGAGTAGAAAAAATTAAAATCTCAAGTTAACGTGTGGGTGGATATTTACCAGAGCCAAACCACCCACTTTTTGCCTTTCATTCAAAATTATAGATACTTTTTGGAACTATCTCTCTCAGCATTTATGCATTTCCATTTTGGATGTTAAATTTTTTTTTGAATCCAAACTTGTTCCACTTTTCTCGTAAACAAAACTATTACAAAAAAATTAAAATTTTAGAGTTCGTGTATGAATTTTTTTTTGAAAACTATCATAAATGTATGCGATGAAAATAATTTCACGCACTCAAAATGAACTCCAAAGTTTTGTTCTGCATGTTTGGGAAATTCCACTAGTGCAACCGCAAATAGTTTGGTGGAATTTCAAAAGAAAGAGATTTCTAATTGATCCTAACATGTTTTAAATATGGTGGATATGCATGCCCGAAACATGTTGAAGATGCAAATGACCTAATGATCCAAAGATTTCAAGGACTAATAAAAAATTAAATTCGCAAGTTAACGTGTGGTTGGATATTTACGAGAGCCAAGCAACCCACTTTTTTCCCATCTTTCAAAATGACAGATACTTTTTAGAATTATCTCTCTCAGCAATTGTGCATTTCCATTTTGGATATTAATTTTTTTTTCAAATCCAAACTTGTCCCTCTTTTCTCGTAAACAAAACGATCACAAAAAAATGAAAATTTTAGAGTTCATGTATGCAAAAAAAATTTAAAACTACAATAAATGTAAGAGAAGAAAATTATTTCACGCACTAAAAATGGACTCCAAAGTTTTGTTAGCCATGTTTGGGAAATTCCACTACTATCACCCCTAATAGCTTGGTGGAATTTTATAAGAAGGAGATTTCTAACTGATCCAAACATGTTTTAAATGTGGTGGATATGCATGGCAAAAAAATGTTGAGGATGCAAATGACCTAATCATCTAAATATTTCAAGCAGTAGAAAAAATTTAAATTCTCAAGTTAACACGTGGTTGGATATTTACCAGAGCCAAACAATCCAATTTTTGCCAGTCCTTCAAAATCACAGATAATTTTTGGAATTATCCCTCTCAACATTTGTGCATTTCCATTTTCGATGTTCGATTCCTTTCAAATCCAAACTTTTCCCAGTTTTCTTGTAAACAAAATGATCACAACGAAATGAAAACTTTAGAGTTCATTTATGCAAAAAAATTTGAAAACTAGAATAAATGCATGTGAAGTAAATTATTTCACACAGTAAAAATGAACTCCAAAGTATTGTTATCCATGTTTGGGAAATTCCACAAGTACAACCCCTAATAGCTTGGTGGAATTTTATAAGAAAGAGATTTCTAATTGATCCTAACATGTTTTAAATTTGGTAGATATGAATGCCAGAAACATGTTGAAGATGCAAATGACCTAATGATCCAAAAATTTCATGGAGTAGAAAAAAAATTATATTCTCAAGTTAACGGGTGGTTGGATATTTACCGGAGCCAAACATCCCTCTTTTTGCCTATCCATCAAAATCAAAGATACTTTTTGGAATTATCTCTCTCAGCAATTGTGCATTTCCATTTTGCATGTTCTTTTTTTTTTTCAAATCCAAACTTGTCCCACTTTTATCGTATACAAAACGATCACAAAAAAATGAAAATTTTAGAGTTTATGTTTGCAAAAATTTTGAAAAAAATAATAAATGTAAGTGAAGAAAATTATTTCACACACTAAAAATGAACTATGAAGTTTTTTTATCCATGTTTGGTAAATTCCACTAGTACAATCCCTAATAGATTGGTAAAATTTAACAAAAAAGAGATTTCTAATTTATCCTAACATGTTTTAAATGTGTTGGATATGCAAGCCAAAAACATGTTGAAGATGCAAATGACCAAATGATCCAAAAAATTTCATGGAGTAGAAAAAAAGTTAAATTCTCAAGTTCATGTGTGGTTGGATATTTACCACAGCCAAAGAACCCACTTTCTCGTAAACAAAACGATCACTACAAAAATGAAAATTTTAGAGTTCATGTATGCAAAAAAAGTTGAAAACTATAATAAATGTAAGAGAAGAAAATTATTTCACGCACTAAAAATGAACTCCAAAGTTTTTTCATCCTTTTTTGGGAAATTCCTCTAGTACAACCCCTAAGAGCTTGGTGGAATTTTATAAGAAAGAGAATTCTAATTGATCCTAAGTAGTCTTAAATGTGGAGGATATGCATGCCAGAAACATGTTGAAAATGCAAAAGACATAATGATCCAAACAATTTTATGAAGTATAAAAAAAATTAAATTTTCAAGTTAACGTGTGGTTGGATATTTACCGGAGCCAAACAACCCACTTTTTACCTATCCTTTAAAATCATAGATACTGTTTGGAATTATCACTCTCAGCATTTGTGCATTTCCATTTTGGATGTTCCATTTTTTTTCAAATCCAAACTTGTCCCACTTTTCTCATAAACAAAACGAGCACAACAAAATGAAAATTTTAGAGTTCATGTATGCAAAAAAATTTCAAAACTGTATTAAATGTAAGTGAAGAAAATTACTTCACGCACTAAAAATGAACTCCAATGTTTTGTTATCCATGTATGGGAAATTCCACTACTACAACCCCTAATAGCTTGGTGGAATTTTATAAGAAAGAGATTTCGAATTGATACTAACATATTTTAAATGTGGTGGATAAGCATGCTAGAAACATGTTGAAGTTGCAAATGACCTAATGATCCAAAAATTTCAAGGAGTAGAAAAAAATTAAATTCTCAAGTTAACGCGAGGTTGGATATTTACCAGAGCCAAACAGCCCACTTTTTCCCTATCCTTCAAAATCAAAGACACTTTTTGGAGTTATCTCTCTCAGCATTTGTGCATTTCCATTTTGGATGTTTGACTTTTTGTAAAATCCAAACTTATCCCACTTTTCTCATAAACAAAATAATCAGAACAAAATTAAAATTTTTGAGTTTTGAATGCAAAAAAATTTGATAACTATAATAAATGTAAGTGAAGAAAATTATTTCACGCACTAAAAATGAACTCCAAAGTTTTGTTATCCTTGTTTGGGAAATTCAACTTGTACAACCCCTACTAGCATGGTGGAATTTTATAAGAAATATATTTCAAATTGATCCTAACATCTTTTAAATGTGGTGGATATGCATGTCGGAACCATGTTGAAGATTCAAATGACCTAATCATCCAAAATTTTCAAGGAGTAGAAAAAAATTAAAATCTCAGGTTAACGTGTGGTCGGATATTTACCAGTGCCCAACATCCCACTTTTTGCTTGTCCATAAAAATCACAGAGCCTTCTTTTAATTATATCTCTCAACATTTGTGCATTTCCATTTTGGATGTTCAATTCTTTTTCAAATCCAAACTTTTCTCATAAATAAAAGGATCACAACAAAATGAAAATTTTAGAGTTCATGTATGCAGAAAAATTTGAAAACTATAATAAATGTAAGTGAAGAAACAAAAAATGAACTCCAAAGTTTTGTTATCCATGTTTGGGAAATTCCTCTAGTACAACCCCTAATAGCTTGGTGGAATTTTATAAGAAAGAGATTTCTAATTGATCCAAACCTGTTCTAAATGTGGTGGATATGCATGCCAGAAACTTGTTGAAGATGCAAATGACCTAATAATCCAAAAATTTCAAGGAGTAGAAAAAAATTAAATTCTCAAATGAACGTGTTGGTGGATATTTACCAGAGCCAAACCACCCACTTTTTCCCTTTCCTTCAAAATTACAGATACTTTTTGGAGTTATCTCTTTTAGCATTTGTGCTTTTCCATTTTGGATGTAATTTTTTTTTCTAATCCAAACTTGTCCCTCTTTTCTCGTAAACAAAACGATCACAACAAAATTAAAATTTTAGAGTTCGTGTATGCAAAAAAATTGAAAACTATAATAAATGTAAGTGATGAAAATTATTTCACGCTCTCAAAATGAACTCCAAAGTTTTGTGATCTATATTTGGGAAATTCCCCTAGTACAACCCCAAATATCTTGGAGTAATTTTATAAGAAAGAGATTTCTAATTGATCCTAACAAGTTTTAAATGTGGGGGATATGCATGCCTGAAACATGGTGAAAATGCAAATGACCTAATGATCCAAAAATTTCAAGGAGTTGTAAAAAATTAAATTCTCAAGTTAAATACCAGAGCCAAACAACCCACTTTTTGCCTATCCTTGAAAATCACAGATACTTTTTGGAATTATCTATCTCAGCATTTCTGCATTTCCATTTTGGATGTTCAATTTTTTTTCTAATCCAAGCTTGCCACACTTTTTCTCGTAAACAAAACGATCACAACAAAATGAAAATTTTAGACTTCGTGTATGCAAAAAAATTTGAAAACAATAATAATTTAAGAGAAGAAAATTATTTCACGCACTAAAAATGAACTCCAATGTTTTGTTATCCATGTTTGGGAAATTCAACTAGTACCACCCATAATAGCTTGGTGGAATTTAATAAGAAACCGATTTCTAATAGATCCTAACATGTTTTAAATGTGGTGGATATGCATACCAGAAACATGTTGAAGATGCATATGACCTAATGATGCAAAAATTTCATGACTATAAAAAAATTAAATTCTCAAGTTAACGCGTGGTTGGATATTTACCAGAGCCAAACAACCCACTTTTTGCCTATCCCTCAAAATCACAGAGACTTTTTTGAAGTATCTCTCTCCGCATTTGTCAATTTTCATTTTGGAAGTTCAAATTTTTTCAAATCCAAACATGTCCCACTTTTCTCGTACACAGAACAATCACAACAAAATGAAAATTTTAGAGTTCTTCAATGCAAAAAAATTTGATAACTACAATAATTGTAAGTGAAGAAAATTATTTCACGCACTAAAAATGAACTCAAAATTTTTGTTATCCATGTTTGGGAAATTCCACTAGTACAACCCCTAATAGCCTGGTGGAATTTTAGAAGAAAGAGATTTCAAATTGATCCTAACATGTTTTAAATGTGGTGGATATGCATGCCAGAAACATGTTGAAGATGCAAATGACCTATTGATCCAAAAATTTCAAAGTGTAGAAAAAAATTAAATTCTCAAGTTAACGTGTGGTCGGTATTTACCAGTGGCCAACAACCCACTTTTTTCCTATCCATCAAAATCACATAGCCTTTTTTGAATTATATCTCTCAGCATTTGTGTATTTCCATATTGGATGTTCAATTTTTTTTCAAATCCAAACATTTCCCAATTTTCTCGTAAATAAAAGGATCACAACAAAATGAAAATTTTAGAGTTCATGTATGCAAAAAAAATTGAAAACTATAATAAATGTAACTGAAGAAACTAAAAATGAACTCCAATGTTTTGTTATCCATGTTTGGGAAATTCCACTACTACAACAGCTTGGAGGAATTTTATAAGAAAGAGATTTCTAACTGATCCTAACATGTTTTATATGTGGTGGATATGCATGCCAGAAACATGTTGAAGATGCAAATGACCTAATTATCTAATAATTTTTTGGACTAAAAAAAAAATTAAATTCTCAAGTTAACGTGTGGTTGGATATTTACCCGACCCAAACAACCCACTTTTTACTTATTTTTCATAATGACATATACTTTTTGGAATTATCTCTCTCCGCATTTGTGCATTCCCATTTTGGATGTTCAATTTTTTTCAAATAAAAAAATGTCGCCCCTTTCTCGTAAACAAAATGATCACAACAAAATGAAAATTTTAGAGTTCGTGTATGCAAAAAAATTGAAAACTATAATAATTGTAAGTGAAGAAAATTATTTCATGCACTTAAATTAACTCCAAAGTTTTGTTATCCATGTTTCGGAAATTCGACTAGTACAATCCCTAATAACTTGGTGGAATTTTATAAGAAAGATGTTTTAAATTTGGTGGATATGCATTCCAAAAATATGTTGAAGATGCAACTGACCTAATGAATCAAAAATTTCAAGGAGTAGCAAAAAATTAATTTCTGAAGTTAACGTGAGGTTGGATAATTATTAGAGCCAATCCACCTACTTTTTGCCTATCCTTCAAAATGACAGATACTTTTTGGAATTATCTCTCAGCATTTGTACATTTCCATTTTGGATGTTCAATTTTTTTTCATATCCAAACATGTCCCACTTTTCTCGTAAACAAAACAATCACAACAAAATAAAAATTTTAGAGTTCATGTACGAAAAAAAAATTTAAACTATACTATATATAAGTGAAGAAAATTATTTCACGCACTAAAAATGAACTCCAAAGTTTTGTTATCCATGTTTGGGAAATTCCACTAGTACAACCCTAACAACATGGTGGAATTTTATAAGAAACAGGTTTCTAATTGACCCTAACATGTTTTAATTGTAGTGGATATGCATGCCGGAAACATGTTGAAGATGCAAATGACCTAATGATCCAAAAATTTCATGGAGTAGAAAAAAATTAAATTCTCAAGTTAACGTGTGGGCGGATAATTACCAAAGCCAAACCACCCACTTTTTGCCTTTCCTACAAAATTATAGATACTTTTTGGAAATATCTCTCTCAGCATTTGTTCATTTCCATTTTGGATGTTCAATTTTTTTCGAATCCAAACAAGTCTCACTTTCCTTGTAAACAAAACAATTACAAAAAAATTGAAATTTATGAGTTCGTGTATGAAAATTTTATGAAAACTATCATAAATGTATGTGATGAAAATTATTTCACACACTCAAAATGAACTCCAAAGTTTTGTTATCCATGTTTGGGAAATTCCACTAGTTCAACCCCAAATAGTTTGGTGGGATTTTATAAGAAAGAGATTTCTAAAATACCCTAAATGTTTTATATGTGGTGGATATGTATCCCAGAAACATGTTGAAGATGCAAATGACCTAATGATCCAAAAATTTCAAGGACTAAAAAAAAATTAAATTCGCAAGTTAACGTGTGGTTGGATATTTACGAGAGCCAAGCAACCCACCTTTTTCCTATCCTTCAAAATGATAGATACATTTTGGAATTATCTCTCTCAACAATTGTGCATTTCCATTTTGGATGTTCAATTTTTTTTCAAATCCAAACTTGTCCTAATTTTCTCGTACACAAAATGATCTCAATAAAATGAAAATTTTATAGTTCATGTTTGCAAAAAAAAATTAAAAACTATAATAAATCTAAGAGAAGAAAATTATTTCATGCACTAAAAATGAACTCCAAAGTTTTGTTATCCATGTTTGGAAAATTCCACTAGTAACACCCTTAATAGCTTGGTGGAATTTTATAAGAAAGAGATTTCGAATTGATACTAACATGTTTTAAATGTGGTGGATATGCATGCCAAAAACATGTTGAAGATGCAAATGACCTAATCATCCAAAAATTTCAAGGAGTAGAAAAAAATTAAATTCTCAAGTTAACGCGTGGTTGGATATTTACCTGAGCCAAACAACCCAATTATTGCCAATCCTTCAAAATCACAGATAATTTTTGGAATTATCTCTCTCAACATTTGTACATTTCCATTTTGGATATTCGATTCTTTTCAAATTCAAACTTGTCCAAGTTTTCTCGTAAACAAAACAATCACAACAAAATGAAAATTAAAGAGTTCATGTATGCAAAAAATTTTAAAACTACAACAAATGCATGTGAAGAAAATTATTTCACCCACTAAAAATGAACTCCAAAGTTTTGTTTTCCATGTTTGGGAAATTCCACTAGTACAACCCCTAATAGCTTGGTCAAATTTTATAAGAAAGAGATTTCAAATTGGCCTTAACATGTTTTAAATTTGGAGGATATGAATGCCAGAAACATGTTGAAGATGCAAATGACCTAATGATCCAAAAATTTCATGGAGTAGAAAAAAAATTAAATTCTCAAGTTAACGTGTGGTTGGATATTTACAGGAGCCAAACATCCCACTTTTTGCCTGTCCATCAAAATCACAGATACTTTTTGGAATTATCTCTCTCAGCAATTGTGCACTTCCATTTTGGATGTTCAATTTTTTTTCAAATCCAAACTTGTCCACTTTTCTCGTATAAAAAACGATCAGAACAAAATGAAAATTTAAGAGTTCATGTTTGCAAAAAAATTTGAAAACAATAATAAATGTAAGTGAAGAAAATTATTTCACGCACTAAAAATGAACTCCAAAGTTTTGTTATCATGTTTGGTAAATTCCACTAGTACAACCCCTAATAGCTTGGTGAAATTTTAAAAGAAAGAGATTTCTTATTGACCCTAATATGTTTTAATTGTAGTGGATATGCATGCCAGAAACATGTTGAAGATGCAAATGACCTAATGAACCAAAAATTTCAAGGAGTAGAAAAAAATTAAATTCTCAAGTTAACCTGTGGGTGGATATTTACTTGAGCCAAACCACCCACTTTTTGCCTTTCCTTCAAAATTACAGATACTTTTTGGAATTATCTCTCTCAGCATTTGTGCTTTTCCATTCTGGACGTTCAATTTTTTTTTGAATCCATACTTGTCTCACTTTTCTCGTAAACAAAACTATTACAACAAATTTAAAATTTTAGAGTTCGTGTATGAAAAAAATTAAAACAGAAAATTATTTCACGCTCTAAAAATGAACTCCAATGTTTTGTTATCTATGTTTGGGAAATTCCACTAGTACAACCGCTAATAGCTTGGTGGAATTTTATAAGAAAGAGATTTCTAATTGATCCAAACCTGTTCTAAATGTGGTGGATATGCATCCCAGAAACATGTTGAACATGCAAATGACCTAATGAACCAAAAATTTCAAAGAGTAGAAAAAAATTAAACTCTCAAGTTAACGTGTGGGTGGATATTTATCAGAGCCAAACCACCCACTTTTTGCCTTTCCTTCAAAATTATAGTTACTTTTTGGAATTATCACTCTTAGAATTTATGCATTTCCATTTTGGATGTTCAATTTTTTTTCGGATCCAAACTTGTCCCACTTTTCTTGTAAACAAAAATATCACAAAAAAATTAAAATTTTAGAGTTTGTGTATGCAAAAAAAATTGAAAACTATAATAAATATAAGTGATGAAATTTTTTTCACGCACTCAAAATGAACTCCAAAGTTTTGTTATCCAAGTTTGGGAAATTCCACCAGTACAACCCCAAATAGTTTGGTGGAATTTTAAAAGAAAGTGATTTCAAATTGATCCTAACATGTTTTAAATGTGGTGGGTTTGCATGCTAGAAACATGTTGAATATGCAAATGACCTAATGATCCAAAAGTTTCATGGAGTAGAAAAAAATAAAATTCTCAAGTTAACGTGTGGTCGGTTATTTACCAGTGCCCAACAACCCAGTTTTTGCCTATCCATCAAAATCACAGAAACTTTTTGGAATTATCTCTCTCAGCATTTGTGCATTTCCATTTTGGCAGTTCAATTTTTTTTCAAATCCAAACTTGTCCCTCTTTTCTCGTAAACAAAAGGATCACTAAAAAATGAAAATTTTAGAGTTCATGTATGCAAAAAAATTTGAAAACTATAATAAATGTAAGTGAAGAAACTAAAAATGACCTCCAAAGTTTTGTTATGCATGTTTGCAAAATTCCTCTAGTACAACCCCTAATAGCTTAGTTGAATTTTATAAGAAAAAGATTTTTAATTGATCCTAACATGTTTTAAATGTGGTCGATAAGCATGCCAGAAATATGTTGAAGTTGCAAATGACCTAATGATCCAAAAAATTCAAGGAGTAGAAAAAAATTGGATTCTCAAGTTAACGCGTGGTTGGATATTTACCAAACCCAAACAACCCACTTTTTGCCTATCCTTCAAAATCACAGATACTTTTCTGAATTATCTCTCTCTGCATTTGTGCATTTCCATTTTGGATGTTCAATGTTTTTTCAAATCCAAACTTGTCCCTCTTTTCTCGTAAAGAAAACGATCACAACAAATTGAAAATTTTAGTGTTCAAGTAGGCAAAAAAATTTGAAAACTATAATAAATGTAAGTGAAGAAAATTATTTCACGCACTAAAAATGAACTCCAAAGTTTTGATATCCATGTTTGGGAAATTCCACTAGTACAACCCCTAAAAGCTTGGTCGAATTTTATAAGATATAGATTTCTAATTGATCCTAACATGTTTTAAATGTGGTGGATATTCATGCCAGAAACAAGTTGAAGATACAAATGCCCTAATGATCCAAAAATTTCAAGGAGTAGAAAGAAATTAAATTATCAAGTTAACACGTGGTTGGATATTTACCCGAGCCAAACAACGCACTTTTTGCCTATCCTTCAAAATCACAGATACTTTTTGGAATTATCTCTCTCAGCATTTGTGCATTTCCATTTTGGATGTTCAATTTTTGTTGAAATCCAAAATTGTCCCACTTTTCTCGTAAATAAAACGATCACAACAAATTGAAAATTTTAGACTTCAAGTATGCAAAAAAATTTGAAAACTATAATAAATGTAAGTGAAGAAAATTATTTAACGCACTAAAAATGAAGTCCAAAGTTTTGTTATTCATGTTTGGGATATTCCACTAGTACAACCCCTAATAGCTTGGTGGAATTTTAAAAGAAAGAGATTTCTAATTGATTCGAACATGTTTTAAATATGGTGGATATGCATGCCAGAAACATGTTGAAGATGCAAATGACCTATTGATCCAAAAATTTCGAGTAGAAAAAAATAAAATTCTCAAGTTAACGCATGGTTGGATATTTACCAGAGCCAAACAACCCACTTTTTGCCTATCCTTCAAAATCACAGATACTTTTTGGAATTATCTCTCTCAGCACTTGTACATTTCCATTTTGGATGTTCAATTTTTTTTCAAATCCAAACATGTTCCAATTTTCTCATAAACAAAACGATTGAAACAAAATGAAATTTTAGAGTTCATGTATGCAATAAAATTTGGAAACTATAATAAATGTAATTGTAGAAACTAAACATGAATTCCAAAGTGTTGTTATCCAGTTTTGGGAAATTCCACTAGTGCAATCCCTAATAGCTTGGTCGAATTTTATAGGAAAGAGATTTCTAACTGATCCCAACATGTTTTAAATGTGGTGGATATGCATGGCAGAAACTTGTTGAAGATGCAAATGACCTAACGATCCAAAAGTTTCAAGGAGTTGGAAAAAATTATAATCTCAAGTTAACGTTTGGTTCGATATTAACTAGAGCCAAACAACCCACTTTTTTCCAATCCTTCAAAATCACAGATACTTTTTGGAATTTATCTCTCACCGTTTGTGCATTTCCATTTTGGATGTTCTATTTTTTTTTTCAAATCCAAACTTGTCCCACTTTTCTCATAAACAAAACGATCACAACAAAATGAAAATTTTAGAGGTCAGGTATGCAAAAAAAAATGAAAACTATAAAAAATGTTAGTGAAGAAAATTATTGCATGCACTAAAAATGAACTTCAAAGTTTTGTTATCCATGTTTGGGAAATTCCACTAGTACAACCCCTAATAGCTTGGAGGAATTTTATAAGAAAGAGATTTCTAATAGATCCTAACATGTTTTAAATGTGGTGGATATATGCATGCTAGAAACATATTGAAGATGCAAATGACCTAATGATGCAAAACTTTCAAGAGTTGAAAAAAATTAAATTCTCAAGTTAATTTGTAGTTCGATATTTACCAGAGCCGAACAACCCACTTTTTGCCTATCCATCAAAATCACAGAGACTTTTTGGAATTATCTGTCTTAGCATTTGTGCATTTCCATTTTGGATGTTAAATTTGTACAAATCCGAACTTGTCCCACTTTTCTTGTATACAAAAGGATCACAACAAAATGAAAATTTTAGAGTTCATGTATGCAAAAAAATTTGAAAACTACAATAAATGTAAGTGAAGAAAATTATTTTATGCACTAAAAATGAAATCTAAAGTTTTGTTATCCATGTTTGGGAAATTCCACTAGTACAACCCCTAATAGCTTGGTGGAATTTTATAAGAAAGAGATCTCTAACTGATCCTAACATGTTTTAAATGTGGTGGATATGCCTGCTAGAAATATGTTGAAGATGCAAATGACCTAATGATCCAATAATTTTTTGGAGTAAAAATAAAATAAATTCTCAAGTTAACGTGTGGTTGGATATTTACCCGACCCAAACAACCCACTTTTTGCTTATCTTTCATAATGACATATACTTTTTGGAATTATCTCTCAGCTTTTGTGCATTCCCATTTTGGATGTTCAATTTTTTTTCAAATCCAAAAATGTCGCCCTTTTCACTTAAACGAAATGATCACAAAAAAATGAAAATTTTAGAGTTCGTGTATGCAAAAAAAATTGACAACTATAATAATTGTATGTGAAGAAAATTATTTCATGCACTAAAAATGAACTCCAAAGTTTAATTATCCATGTTTGGGAAATGAGACTAGTACAATCCCTAATAGCTTGGTGGAATTTTATAAGAAAGAGATTTCTATTTGACCCTAACATGTTTTAAATTTGGTCGATATGCATGCCAGAAATATGTTGAAGATGCAAATGACCTAATGATCCAAAAATTTCAAGTAGTAGAAAAAAATTAATTTCTCTAGTTGTCGTGAGGTTGGATATTTACGAGAGCCAAGCAACCCACTTTTTTCCTATCCTTCAAAATGAAAGATACATTTTGGAATTATCTCTCTCAGTAATTGTGCATTTCCTTTTTTGGATGTTCAATTTTTTTTTCAAATCCAAACTTGTCCCACTTTTCTCGTAAACAAAATGATCACAAAAAAATGAAAATTTTAAGAGTTGATGTTTGCAAAAAAATTTGAAAACTATAATAAATGTAAGAGAAGAAAATTATTTCACGCACTAAAAAGGAACTCCAAAGTTTTGTAATCCATGTTTTGGAAATTCCACTAGTACAACCCTAATAGCATGGTGGAATTTTACAAGAAAGAGATTTCAAATTGACCCTAACATGTTTTAATTGTAGTGGATATGCATGCCAGAAACATGTTGAAGATGCAAATGACCTAATGATCCAAAAATTTCAAGGGGTGGATATTTACCAGAGCCAAACCACCCACTTTTTGCCTTTCCTACAAAATTACAGATACTTTTTGGAATTATCTCTCTCAGCATTTGTGCATTTCCATTTTGGATGTTCAATTTTTTTTTGAATTCAAACATGTCTCACTTTTCTCGTAAACAAAACTATTACAACAAAATTAAAATTTTATAATTTGTGTATGACAAAAAGTTTGAAAACTATCATAATTGTATGTGATGAAAATTATTTCACGCACTCAAAATGAACTCCAAAGTTTTGTTATCCATGTTTGGGAAATTCCACTAGTACAACCCCAAATAGTTTGGTGGAATTTTATAAGAAAGAGATTTCTAATATATCCTAACATGTTTTAAATGTGGTGGATATCCATGCCAGAAACATGTTGAAGATGCAAATAACCTAATGATCCAAAAATTTCAAGGACTAAAAAATCACAGATACATTTTGGAATTATCTCTCTCAGAAATTTACGAGACCAAAGCAAACCTTTTTTTTCCTATCCTTCAAAATGACAGATACATTTTGGAATTATCTCTCTCAGAAATTGTGCATTTCCATTTTGGATGTTTAATTTTTTTTCAAATCCAAACTTGTCCCACTTTTCTTGTAAACAAAACAATCACAAAAAAATGACAATTTTAGAGTTCATGTTTGCAAAAAAATTTGAAAACCATAATAAATGTAAGAGAAGAAAATTATTTCACGCAGTAAAAATGAACTCCAAAGTTTTGTTATCCATGTTTGGGAAATTCCAATAGTAACACCCTTAATAGGTTGGTGGAATTTTATAAGAAAGAGATTTCTAATTGATCCTAACATGTTTTAAATGTGGTGGATATGCATGGCGAAAACATGTTGAAGATGGAAATGACCTAATCATCAGAAAATTTCAAGGAGTAGAAAAAAGTTAAATTCTCAAGTTAACGCATGGTTGGATATTTACCAGAGCCAAACAACCCAATTTTTGCCAATCCTTCAAAATCATAGATAATTTTTGGAATTATTTCTCTCAACATTTGTGCATTTCCATTTTGGATATTCGATTCTTTTCAAATCCAAACTTGTCCCAGTTTTCTCGTAAACAAAACGATCACAACAAAATGAAAATTTTAGAGTTCATGTATGCAAAATAATTTGAAAACTATAATAAACGGATGTGAAGAAAATTATTTCACGCACTAAAAATGAACTCTAAAGTTTTGTTATCCATGTTTGGGAAATTCCGCTACTACAACCCCTAATAGCTTGGTGGAATTTTATAAGAAAGAGATTTCTAATGGACCTTAACATGTTTTAAATTTGGTGGATATGAATGCCAGAAACATGTTGAAGATGCAAATGACCTAATGATCCAAAAATTTCATGGCGTAGAAAAAAAATTAAATTCTCAAGTTAACGTGTGGTTGGATATTTATCGGAGCCAAACATCCCACTTTTTGCCTATCCATCAAAATCACACATACTTTTTGGAATTATCTCTCTCAGCAATTGTGCATTTCCATTTTGGATGTTCAATTTTTTTTCAAACCCAAACTTGTCCCACTTTTCTCTTATACAAAACGATCAGAACAAAATGAAAATTTGAGAGTTTATGTTTGTAAAAAAGTTTGAAAACAATAATAAATGTAAGTGATGAAAATTATTTCACGCACTAAAAATGAACTCCAAAGTTTTGTTATCCATGTTTGGTAAACTCCACTAGTACAACCCTAATAGCTTGGTGAAATTTTATAAGAAAGAGATTTCTAATTGACCCTAACATGTTTTAATTGTAGTGGATATGCAAGCCAGAAATATGTTGAAGATGCAAATGACCTAATGAACCAAATATTTCGAGTAGAAAAAAATTAAATTCTCAAGTTAACCTGTGGGTGGATATTACCTGAGCCAAACCACCCACTTTTTGCCTTTCCTTCAAAATTACAGATAGTTTTTGGAATTATCTCTCTCAGCATTTGTGCTTTTCCATTCTGGATGTTCAATTTTTTTTCGAATCCATATTTGTCTCACTTTTCTCGTAAACAAAACTATTACAACAAAATTAAAATTTTAGAGTTCGTGTATGAAAAAAAATTAAAACTATACTATATGTAAGTGAAGAAAATTATTTCACGCTCTAAAAATGAACTCCAATGTTTTGTTATCTATGCTTGGGAAATTCCACTAGTACAACCGCTAATAGCTTGGTGGAATTTTATAAGAAATAGATTTCTAATTGATCCAAACCTGTTTTAATTGTGGTGGATATGCATGCCAGGAAATCTTGAAGATGCAAATGACCTAATGATCCAAAAAATTCAAAGAGTAGAAAAAAATTAAACTCTCAAGTTAACGTGTGGGTGGATATTTATCAGAGCCAAACCACCCACTTTTTGCCTTTCCTTCAAAATTATAGTTACTTTTTGGAATTATCACTCACAGCATTTATGCATTTTCATTTTGGATGTTCAATTTTTTTTCAGATCCAAACTTGTCCCACTTTTCTCGTAAACAATACTATCACAACAAAATTAAAATTTTAGAGTTCGTGTATGCAAAAAAATTTGAAAACTATAATAAATATAAGTGATGAAATTTTTTTCACGCACTCAAAATGAACTCCAAAGTTTTGTTATCCATGTTTGGGAAATTCCACTAGTACAACCCCAAATAGTTTGGTGGAATTTTACAAGAAAGTGATTTCAAATTGATCTAAACTTGTTTTAAAAGTGGTGGATATGCATGCCAGAAACATGGTGAAATTGCAAATGACCTAATGATCCAAAAATTTCAAGGACTAAAAATAAATTAAATTCACAAGTTAACTTGTGTTTGGATATTTACGAGACCCAAGCAACCCACATTTTTCCTATCCTTCAAAATGACAGATACATTTTGGAATTATCTCTCTCAGCAATTTGCATTTCCATTTTGGATGTTCAATTTTTTTTCAAATCCAAACTTGTCCCACTTTTCTTGTAATCAAAACGATCACAAAAAAATGAAAATTTTAGAGTTGATGTTTGCAAAAAAATTTGAAACCTATATTAAATGTAACAGAAGAAAATTATTTCACGCAGTAAAAATGAACTCCAAAGTTTTGTTATCCATGTTTGGGAAATTCCAATAGTAACACCCTTAATAGCTTGGTGGAATTTTATAAGAAAGAGATTTCTATTTGATCATAACATGTTTTAAATGTGGTGGATATGCATGCCAAAAACATGTTGTAGATGCAAATGACCTAATCATCCAAAAATTTCAAGGAGTAGAAAAAAATTAAATTCTCAAGTTAACGCGTGGTTGGATATTACCAGAGTCAAACAACCCAATTTTTGCCAATCCTTCAAAATCACAGATAATTTTTGGAATTATCTCTCTCAACATTTGTGCATTTCCATTTTGGATATTCAATTCTTTTCAATCCAAACTTGTCCCAGTTTTCTCGTAAACAAAACGATCCAACAAAATGAAAATTTGAGAGTTCATGTATGCAAAATAATTTGAAAACTATAATAAACGCATGTGAAGAAAATTATTTCACGCACTAAAAATGAACTCTAAAGTTTTGTTATCCATGTTTGGGAAATTCCACTAGTACAACCCCTAATAGCTTGGTGGAATTTTATAAGAAAGAGAATTCTAATTGATCCTAACATGTTTTAAATGTGGTGGATATGAATGCCAGAAACATGTTGAAGATGCAAATGACCTAATGATCCAAAAATTTCAAGGAGTAGAAAAGAATTAGATTCTCAAGTTAACGTGTGGGTGGATACTTTCTAGAACCAAACCACCCACTTTTTTCCAATCCTTCAAAATTACAGATACTTTTTGAAATTATCTCTCTCAGCAATTGTGCATTTCCATTTTGGATGTTCAATTTTTTTTCGAATCCAAACTTGTCTCACTTTTCTCGTAAACAAAACTATTACAAAAAAATTAAAATTTTAGAGTTCGTGTATGAAAAAAATTTAAAACTATACTATATGTAAGTGAGGAAAATTATTTCACGCACTAAAAATGAACTCAGAAGTTTTGTTATCCATGTTTGGGACGTTCCACTAGTACAACCCCTAATAGCTTGGTGGAATTTTATAAGAAAGAGATTTCTAATAGACCCTAACATGTTTTAAATGTGATGGATATGCAAGCCAGAAACATGTTGAAGACGCAAATGACCTAATGATCCAAAAATTTCAAGGAGTAGAAAAAAATTAAATTCTCAAGTTAACGTGTGGGTGGATAATTACCAGAACCAAACCACCCACTTTTTGACTTTCCTTCAAAATTATAGATACTTTTTGGAATTATCACTCTCAACATTTGTGCATTTCGATTTTGGATGTTCAATTTTTTTTCGAATCCAAACCACTCCACCTTTCTCGTAAACAAAACTATAACAATAAAATTAAAATTTTAGAGTTCGTGTATGCAAAAAAATTTGAAAACTATAATAAATGTAAGTGATGAAATTTTTTTCACGCACTCAAAATGAACTCCAAAGTTTTTGTATCCATGTTTGGGAATTCCACTAGTACAATCCCAAATAGCTTGGTGGAATTTTATAAGAAAGAGATTTCTAATTGATCCTAACATGTTTTAAATGTGGTGGATATGCCTGCAAGAAACGTGTTGAAGTTGCAATTGACCTAATGATCCAAAAATTTCAAGGAGTAGAAAAAAGTTAAATTCTGAAGTTAACGCGAGGTTGGATATTTACCAGAGCCAAACAACCCACTTTTCTCCTATCCTTCAAAATCAAGGACACTTTTTGGAATTAACTCTCTCCGCATTTGTGAAATTCCAATTATGAGGTTCAATTTTTTTTAAATCCAAACTTTTCCCACTTTTCTCATGAACAAAACAATCAGAACAAAATGAAAATTTTAGAGTTCATGAATGCAAAAAAATTTGATAACAATAATAAATGTAAGTGAAGAAAATTATTTCACGCACTAAAAATGAACTCTAATGGTTTGTTATCCATGTTTGGGAAATTCCACTAGACAACCCCTAATACCTTAGTGGAATTTTATAAGAAAGAGATTTCAAATTAATCCTAACATGTTTTAAATGTGGTGGATATGCATGCCAGAAACATGTAAAAGATGCAAATGAGCTAATGATCCAAAAATTTGAAGGAGTAGAAAAAAATAAATTCTCAAGTTAACGTGTGGTCGAATATTTACCAGTGCCCAACAACCCACTTTTTGCCAATCCATCAAAATCACCGAGCCTTTTTGCAATTATCTCTCTTAGCAATTGCGCATTGCCATTTTGGATGTTCAATTTTTTTTCAAATCCAAACTTGTCCTACTTTTCTCGTAAACAAAAGGATCACAACAAAATGAAAATTTTAGAGTTCAAGTATGCAAAAAAATTTGAAAATTGTAAGAAATGTTAGTGAGGAAAATTATTTCAAACACTAAAATTGAACTCCTATGTTTTGTAATCCATGTTTGGGAAATTCCTGCAGTACAACCCCTAATAGCTTGGTAGAATTTGATCAGAAAGAGATTTTTAATTGAACCTAAAATGTTTTAAATGTGGTGAATATGCATGATAGAAACATGTTGAAGTTGCAAATGACCTAACGATCCAAAATTTTCAAGGAGTCGAAAAAAATTAAATTCTCAAGTTAACACGAGGTTGCATATTTACCGGAGCCAAACAACCCATTTTTTTCCTGTCCTTCAAAATCAAAGACACTTTTTGGAATTATCTCTCTCAACATTTATGCATTTCCTTTTTGGTTCTTCGATTTTTTTTAAAATCCAAACTTGTCCCACTTTTCTCGTAAACAACACAATCAGAACAAAATGAAAATTTTAGAGTTCATGAATGCCAAAAAATTTGATAACTATAATAAATGTAAGTGCAGAAAATTATTTCACACACTAAAAATGAACTCCAAAGTTTTGTTATCCATGTTTGGGAAATTCCACTATTATAACCCCAAATAGCTTGGTGGAATTTAATAAGAAAGAGATTTCAAATTGATCCTCACATGTTTTAAATGTGGTGAATATGCATGCCAGAAATATGTTGAAGATGCAAATGGCCTAATGATAAAAAATTTCAAGGAGTAGAAAAAAATTAAATTCTCAAGTTGACGTCTGGTTGGATATTTACCAGTGCCCAACTACCCACTTTTGCCTATCCATCAAAATCACGGAGCCTTTTTGGAATTATCTCTCTTGGCATTTGTAAATTTCCATTTTTGAAGTTCAATTTTTGTTCAAATCCAAACATGTCCCACTTTTCTCGTTAGCAAAAGGATCACAACAAAATGAAAATTTTAGAGTTCATGTATGCAAAAAAATTATAAAACTATAACAAATGTTAGTGAAGAAACTAAAAATGAACTCCAAAGTTTTGTTATCCATGTTTGGGAAATTCCTCTACTACAACACCTAATATCTTGATGGAATTTTATAAGAAAGAGATTTCTAATTGATCCTAACATGTTTTAAATGTGGTGGATATGCATGCCTGAAACATGTTGAAGATGCAAATGACCTAATGATCCAAAAAATTCAAGGAGTAGAAAAAAATTAAATTCTCAAGTTAAAGCGTGGTTCGATATTTTCTAGAGCCAAACAACCCACTTTTTGCCTGTCCTTCAAAATCACAGATACTTTTCTGAAATATCTCTCTCAGCATTTGTGCATTTCCATTTTGGATGTTTAATTTTTTTTCAAATCCAAACTTGTTCCTCTTTTCTCGAAAACAAAACGATCTCAACAAAATGAAAATTTTAGAGTTCATCTATGCAAAAAAATTTAAAAACTATAATAAATGTAAGTGAAGAAAATTATTTCATGAATTAAAATGAACTCCAAAGTTTTGTTATCCATGTTTGAGAAATTCCATTAGTGCAACTTCAAATGCTTGGTGTAATTTTATAAGAAAGAGATTTCTAATTGATCCTAACATGTTTTAAATATGGTGGATATGCATGCCAGAAACATGTTGAAGATGCAAATGACCTAATGAGCCAAAAATTTCAAGGAGTAGAAAAAAATAAAATTCTCAAGTTAATGCGTGGATGGATATTTACTAGAGCCATACAACTCACTTTTTGCCCCTCCTTCAAAATCACAGGTACTTTTTGGAATTATCTGTCTTAGCATTTGTGCATTACCATCTTGGATGTTCAATTTTTTTCGAAACCAAACTTGTCCCACTTTTCTCGTAAACAAAACGATTACAACAAAATGAAAATTTTAGAGTTCATGTATGCAAAAAAAATTGAAAACTATAATAAATGTAAGTATAGAAAATTATTTCACGCACTAAAATTGAACTCCAAAGTTTAGTTATCCATGTTTGGGAAATTCGACTAGTACAACCCCTAATATCTTGGAGGACTTTAATATGATATAGATTTCTAATTGATCTTAACATGTTTTAAATGTGGTGGATATGCATGCCGAAAACATGTTGAAGAAGCAAATTACCTAATGATCCAAAAATTTCAAAGAGTAGAAAAAAATTTAACTCTAAAGTTAACTCGTAGTTGGATATTTACCAAAGCCAAACAACCCACTTTTTGCCTACCCTTCAAAATCACATATACTTTTTGGAATTATTTCTCTCAGCACTTGTACATTTCCATTTTGGATGTTCAATTTTTTTTCAAATCCAAACATGTTCCACTTTTCTCATAAACAAGACGATTGAAACAAAATGAAATTTTAGAGTTCATGTATGCAATAAAATTTGAAAACTTTAATAAATGTAAGTGAAGAAAATTATTTCACGCACTAAAAATGAACTCCATTGTTTTGTTATCCATGTTTGGGAAATTCCACTAGTACAAACCCTAATAGCTTGGTGGAATTTTATACGAAAGAGATTTCTAATTGATCCTAACATGTTTTAAATGTGGTAGATATGCATGCCAGAAACATGTTGAAGATGCAAATGACCTAATGATCGAAAAAATTGCAAGGAGAAGAAAAAAATTAAATTCTCAAGTTAACACGTGGCTGGATATTAACCAGAGCAAAACAACCCACTTCTTGCCAATCCTTCAAAATCACAGATACTTTTTGGAATTATCTCTCTAAGCATTTGTGCATTTCCATTTTGGATGTTCAATTTTTTTTCAAATCCAAACTTGTCCCACTTTTCTGAAAAACAATACGATCAGAACAAAATGAAAATTTTAGAGTTTATGTATGCAAAACAATTTGAAAACTATAATAAATGTAAGTGAAGAAACTAAAAATGAACTCCAAAGTTTTGTTATCCATGTTTGGGAAATTCCTCTCATACAACCCCTAATAGCTTGGTGGAATTTATAAGAAAGATTTCTAATTGATCCTAACATGTTTTAAATGGGGTGGATATGCATGTCAGAAACATGTTGAAGATGTTAATGACCTAATGATCAAAAAATTTCAAGGAGTTCAAAATATTAAAATCTCTAGTTAACGTGTGGTTAGATATTTTACCAGAGCCAAACAACCCATTTTTACCTATCCTTTTAAACTCACAGATATTTTTTGGAATTATCTCTCTCAGCATTTGTGCATTTCCATTTTGGATGTTCAATTTTTTTTTAAATCCAAACTTGTCCCACTTTTCTCGTAAACAAAACTATCACAACAAAATGAAAATTTAAGAGTTTATTTATGCAACAAAATTTGAAAAGTATAATAAATGTAAGTGAAGAAAATTATTTCACACACTAAAAATGAACTCCAAAGTTTTGTTATCCATGTTTGGGAAATTCCACTAGTACAACCCCTAATAGCTTGGTGGAATTTTATAAGGTATAGATTTCTAATTGAACCTAATATGTGTTAAATGTGGTGGATATGCATGCCAGAAAAATGTTGAAGATGCTAATGACCTAACGATCCAGAAATTTCATGGAGTAGAAAGAAATTAAATTCTCAAGTCAACGCCTGGTTGGATATTTACCAGAGCCAAACAACCCACTTTTTGCCTATCCTTCAAAATCACAGATACTTTTTGGAATTATCTCTCTCAACATTTGTACATTTCCATTTTGGGGGTTC
This sequence comes from Aristolochia californica, assembly GCF_029961685.1. Lineage (NCBI taxonomy): Eukaryota > Viridiplantae > Streptophyta > Magnoliopsida > Piperales > Aristolochiaceae > Aristolochia > Aristolochia californica. The sequence continues at coordinate 12,175,864 of NW_027181771.1, forward strand.
AATTTTTTTTCAAATCCAAACATGTGCCACTTTTCTCGTAAAAGAAATGATCACAAGAAATTGAAAATTTTAGACTTCAAGTATGCAAAAAGATTTGAAAACTATAATAAATGTAAGGGAAGAAAATTATTTCATGCACTAAAAATGAACTGCAAAGTTTTGATATCCTTGTTAGGGAAATTCCACTAGGACAACCTCTAATAGTTTTGTGGAATTTTATAAGAAAGAGATTTCTAATTGATCCTAACATGTCTTAAATATGGTGGACATGCATGCCAGAAACATGTTGAAGATGCAAATGACCTAATGATCCAAAAATTTCAAGAAATAGAAAAAAATAAATTCTCAAGTTACCGTGTGGTTGGATATTTACCAGAGCCAAACAACCCACTTTTTTCCTATCCTTCAAAATCACAAATACTTTTTGGAATTATCTCTCTCAGTACTTGTACATTTCCATTTTGAATGTTCAATTGTTTTTCAAATCCAAACTTGTTCCACTTTTCTCATAAACAAAACGATTACAACAAAATGAAAATTTTAGAGTTCATGTCTGCATAAAAAACTGAAAACTATAATAAATGTAAGTGAAGAAACTAAACATGAATTCCAAAGTGTTGTTATCCATGTTTGGGAAATTCCACTAGTAAAACCCCTAATAGCTTGGTTGAATTTTATAAGAAAGAGATTTCTAATTGCTCCCAACATGTTTTAAATGTGATGGATATGCATGCCAAAAACAAGTTGAAGATACAAATGACCTAATGATCCAAAAATTTCAAGGAGTTGAAAAAAATTATACTCTCAAGTTAACGTGTGGTTCGATATTAACCAAAGCCAAACAACCCACTTTTTGCCTATCCTTCAAAATCACAGATACTTTATGGAATTATCTCTCTCAGCAATTGTGCATTTCCATTTTGGATGTTTTATTTTTTTTCAAATCCAAACTTGTCCCACTTTTCTCATTAACAAAACAATCACAAAAAAAAGAAAATTTTAGAGTTCATGTACGCAAAAAAAATTGAAAACTATAATAAATGTAACTGAAGAAAATTATTTCATGCACTCAAAATGAACTTAAAAATTTTGTTATCCAAGTTTGGGAAATTGCACTAGTATTGCCCTAATAGCTTAGTGGAATTTTATAAGAAAGAGATTTCTAATTGATCCTAACATGTTTTAAATGTGGTGGATATGCATATCAGAAACATGTCAAAGATGGAAATGACCTAATGATCCAAAAATTTCAAGGAGTAGAAAAAAAATTAAATTCTCAAGTTTACGTGTGGTTGGATATTTACCACAGCCAAACAACCCAATTTTTCCCTATCCTTCAAAATCAAAGATACTTTTTGGAACTATCTCCCTCAGCATTTGTGCATTTCCATTTTGGATGATTAATTTTTTTTCAAATCGAAACTCTTCCCACTTTTATTGTAAACAAAACGATCACAACAAAATGAAAATTTTAGAGTTCTTGTATGAAAAAAAATTTGAAAACTATAATAAATGTTAGAGAATAATCTAAAAATGAACTCCAAAGATTTGTTGTCCATGTTTGGGAAATTCCACTAGTACAACCCCTAATAGCTTGGTGGAATTTTATAAGAAAGAGATTTCTAGTTGATCCTAACATGTTTTAAATGCACTGGATATGCATGCCAGAAACATGTTGAAGATGCAAATGACCTAATGATCCAAAAATTTCAAGGAGTAGAAAAAAATAAAATTCTCAAGTTAACGCTGGTTGGATATTTATCAGAGCAAAACAACCCACTTTTTGCCTATCCTTCAAAATCACTGATACTTTTTGGAATTCTCTCTCTCAGCATTTGTGCATTTCCATTTTGGATCTTATATTTTTTTTCAAAAACAAACTTGTCCCACTTTTCTCGTAAACAAAACGATCTCAACAAAATGAAAATATTAGAGTTTCTGTTTGCAAAAAAATTTGAAAACTATAATAAATGTAAGTGAAGAAAATCATTTCACGGACTAATTGATCCTAACATGTTTTTAACGTCGTGGGTATGCATGCAAAAAACATGTTGAAAATGCAAATGTCCTAATGATCCAAAAATTTCTACGAGTAGAAAAAAATTAAATTCTCAAGTTAATACGTGGTTGGATATTTACCGGAGCCAAACAACCCACTTTTTGCCTATCCTTCAGAATAATAGATTATTTTTGGAATTATCTCTCTCAGCATTTGTACATTACCATTTTGGAAAATATATTTTTTTCGAATCCAAACTTGTCCCACTTTTCTCGTAGACAAAACGATCACAACAAATTGAAAATTTTAGAGTTCATGTATGCAAAAAAATTTGAAAACTATAATAAATGTAAGTAAAGAAAATTATTTCACGCACTAAAAATGAACTCTAAAGTTTTGTTATCCATGTTTGGGAAATTTCAGTTTACAGCCCCTAATAGCTTGGTGGAATTTTAAATTATATAGATTTCTAATTGATCTTAACATGTTTTAAATGTGGTGGATATGCATGCCAAAAATATGTTGAAGATGCAAATGACCTAATGATCCAAAAATTTCAAAGAGTACAAAAAAATTTATCTCTCAAGTTAACGCGTGGTTGGATATTTACCAAAGCCAAATACCCACTTTTTGCCTACCCTTCAAAATCACAGATACTTTTTGGAATTATCTCTCTCAGCATTTGTGCATTTCCATTTTGGATGTTCAATTTTTTTTCAAATCCTTTTTTGTCCCACTTTTCTCATAAAATAAACGATCACAACAAAATAAAAATTTTGAGTTCATGTATGCAAAAAAAATTGAAAACTATAATAAATGTAAGTGAAGAAAATTTTTTCAACTACTAAAAATGAACTCCAAACTTTTGTTATCCATGTTTGGGAAATTCCACTAGTACAACCCCTAATAGGTTGGTCGAATTATATAAGAAAGAGATTTCTAATTGATCCTAACATGTTTTAAATCTGGTGGATATGCATGCCGGAAACATGTTGAAGATGCAAATGACTTAATGATCCAAAAAATTGCAAGGAGAAGAAAAAAATTAAATTCTCAAGTTAACGCGTGGCTGGATATTTATCAGAGCTAAACAACCCACTTTTGCCTATCCTTCAAAATCAAAAATACTTTTTTGAATTATCTCTCTCAGCATTTGTGCATTTTTCCATCTTGGATGTTCAATTTTTTTTCTAATCCAAACTTGTCCCACTTTTCTCAAAAACAAATCAATCACAACAAAATGAAAATTTTAGAGTTCATGTATACAAAAAAATTTGAAAACTATAATAAATGTAAATGAAGAAACTAAAAATGAATTCCAAAGTGTTCTTGTCCATGTTTGGGAAATTCCAGTAGTACAACCCCTAATAGCTTGTTGGAATTTTATAAGAAAGATATTTCTAATTGATCCCAACATATTTTAAATGTGGTGGATATGCATCCCAGATACATGTTGAAGATACAAATGACCTAATGATCCAAAAATTTCAAGCAGTAGAAAAAAATTATATTCTCAAGTTAACATGTGTATCGATATTAACCACAGCCAAACAACTCACTTTTTGCCTATCCTTCAAAATCACAGATACTTTTTGCAATTATCGCTCTCACCCACTTTTCTCCTTAACAAAACGATCACAACAAAATGAAAATTTTAGAGTTGATGTATGCAAAAAAAATTTGAAAACTATAATAAATGTAACTGAAGAAAATTATTTTAAGCACTAAAAATGAGCTTCAAAGTTTTGTTATCCAAGTTTGGGAAATTCCACTAGTGTTGCCCCAATAGCTTTGTGGAATTTTATATGAAAGAGATTTCTAATTGATCCTAACCTGTTTTAAATGTGGTGGATATGCATGTCAGAAACATGTCGAAGATGGAAATGACCTAATGATCCAAAAATTTCAAGGAGTAGAAAGAAAATTAAATTCTCAAGTTTACGTGTGGTTGGGTATTTACCACAGCCCAACAACCCACTTTTTCCCTATCCTTCAAAATGACAAATACTTTTTAGAATTATCGCTCTCAGCAATTGTGCATTTCCATTTTGGATGATTAAATTTTTTTCAAATCCAAACTTATCCCACTTTTATCGTAAAAAAACTATCACAACAAAATGAAAATTTTAGAGTTCATGTATGGAAAATAATTTGAAAACTATAATAAATGTTAGAGAAGAAACTAAATATGAACTCCAAAGATTTGTTATCCATGTTTGGGAAATTCCACTAGAACAACCACTAATAGCTTGGTGAAATTTTATAAGAAAGAGATTTCTAATTGATCCTAACAAGTTTTAAATGTGGTGGATATGCATGCCAGAAACATGTTGAAGATGCAAATGACGTAATGATAAAAAATTTCGAGTAGAAAAAAATAAAATTCTCAAGTTTACGTGTGGTTGGATATTTACCAGAGCAAAACAACCCACTTTTTGCCTACCCTTCAAAATTATAGATACTTTTTGGAATTATCTCTCTCAGCATTTGTGCATTTCCATTTTGGATGTTCAATTTTTTTTCAAATCCTAATTTGTCCCACTTTTCTCGTAAAATAAACGATCACAACAAAATAAAATTTTTCCTATCATGTATGCAAAAAAATTTGTAAACTATAATAAATGTAAGTGAAGAAAATTATTTCATGTACTAAAAAAGAACTCCAAACTTTTGTTATCCATATTTGGGAAATTCCACTAATACAACCCCTAATAGGTTGGACGAATTTTATCAGAAAGAGATTTCTAATTGATCCTAACATGTTTTAAATGTGGTGGATATCCATGCCTGAAACATGTTGAAGATCCAACTGACCTAATGATCCAAAATTTTCAAAGAGTAGAAAAAAATTAATCTCTCAAGTTAACAGGTGGTTGGATATGTACCAGAGCCAAACAACCCACTTTTTGCCTACCATTCAAAATCAAAGATACTTTTTTGAATTATCTCTCTCAGCGTTTGTGCATTTCCATTTTGGATGTTCAATTTTTTTTCAAATCCTTATTTGTCCCACTTGTCTTGTAAAATAAACGATCAGAACAAAATAAAATTTTTGAGTTCATGTATGCAAAAAAATTTGAAAACTTTAATAAATGTAAGTGAAGAAAATTATTTCAAGTACTAAAAATGAACACCAAACTTTTGTTATCCATGTGTGGGAAATTCAACTAGTACAACCCCGAATAGGTTGGTCGAATTTTATAAGAAAGAGATTTCTAATTGATCCTAACATGTTTTAAATGTGGTGGATATCCATGCCTAAAACATGTTGAAGATGCAAATGACCTAATGATCCAAAAATTTCAAGGAGTAGAAAAAAATTAAATTCTCAAGTTAACGCGTGCTTGGATATTTACCAAGGCCACACAATTTTCCTTTCCTTCTAAATCACAGATACTTTTTGGAATTATTTCTCTCAGAATTTGTGCATTTCCATTTTGGATGTTCAATTTTTTTTCGAATCCAAACATGTCCCATTTTTCTCGTAAACAAAACGATCACAAATAATCAAAATTTTAGAGTTCATGTATGCAAATAAAATTGAAAACTGTAATAAATGTAAGTGAACAAAATTATTTCACGCACTAACAATGAACTCCAAAGTTTTGTTATCCATGTTTGGGAAATTCCACTAGTACAACCCCTAATTCCTTGGTGGAATTTTTAAAGAAAGAGATTTCTAATTGATCCTAACATGGTTTTAATGTGGAGGATATGCAAGCCAGAAACATGTTCAAGAAGCAAATGACCTAATGATCCAAAAATTTCAAGGAGTTGAAAAAAATTAAATTCTCAAGTTAACGCGTGGTTGGAATTTTACCAGAGCCAAACAACCCACTTTTTGCCGATCCATCAAAATCACATATACTTTTTGGAATTATTTCTCTCAAAGCATTTGTGAATTTCCTTTTTGGATGTTCAATTTTTTTTCAAATCCAAACTTGTCCTACTTTTCTCTTAAAATAAACGATCACAACAAAATGAAAATTTTAGAGTTCATGTATGCAAAAAAATTTGAAAACTATAATAAATGTAAGTGAAGAAAAGTATTTCACGCACTAAAAATTAACTCCAAAGTTTTGTTATCCATGTTTGGGAAATTCCACTAGTACAACCCCTAATAGTTTGGTGGAATTTTATAAGAAATTGATTTCTAATTGATCTTAACATGTTTTAAATGTGGTGGATATGCATGCCATAAACATGTTCAAGATGCAAATGATCTAATGATCCAAAAATTTCAAGGAGAAGAAAAAAATTAAATTCTCAAGTTAACGCGTGGTTGGATATTTGCCAGAGCCAAACAACAAACTTTTTGCCTATCCTTCAAAATCACATATACTTTTTTGAATTCTCTCTCTCAGCATTTGTGCATTTCCATTTTGGATGTTCAATTTTTTTTCAAATCAAAACACCTCGCACTTTTCTCATAAACAAAACGATCAAAAGAACATGAAAATTTTAGAGTTCAAGGATGCAAAAAAATTTGAAAACTTTAATACATGTAAGAGAAGAAAAATATTTCACACACTAAAAATGAACTCCAATGTTTTGTTATCCATGTTTGGGAAATTTCACTTGTACAAACCCTAATAGCTTGGTGGAATTTATCAGAAAGAGATTTCTAATTGATCCTAACATGTTTTAAATGTGGTGGATATGCATGCCAGAAACATGTTGAAAATGCAAATGGCCTAATGATCCAAAAATTTCAAGGAGTAGAAAAAAATTAAATTTTAAGGCTAATGATTGGTTGGATATTTACCAGAGCCAAACAACCCACTTTTTGCCTACCCTTCTAAATCACAGATAGTTTCTGGAATTATCTCTCACAGCAATTGTGCATTTTCATTTTGGATGTTCGATTTTTTTTCAAATCCAAACTTCTCCCACTTTTCTCGAAAACAAAACGATCACAAATAAATTAAAATTTAAGAGTTCTTGTATGCAAAAAAGTTTGAAAACAATAATAAATGTAAGTTAAGAAAATTATTTCACGCACTAAAATTAAACTCCAAAGTTTTGTTATCCATGTTTGGCAAATTCCACAAGTACAACCCCTGATAGTTTGGTGGAATTATATATGATATAGATTTCTAATTGATCTTAACATGTTTTAAATGTGGTCAATATGCATGTCATCAACATGTTCAAAATGTAAATGACCTAATGATCAAAAAATTTCAAAGAGTAAAAAAAAATTTAACTCTCAAGTTAACACGTGGTTGGGTATTTACCAGAGTCAAACAACCCACTTTTTGCCTATCCTTCAAAATCACAGATACTTTTTGGATTTATCTGTTTCAGCATTTGTGCATTTCCTTTTTGGATGTTCAATATTTTTTCAAATCCAAATTTTTCCCAATTATCTCGTAAAATAAACGATCACAACAAAATGAAAATTTAAGAGTTCATACATGCAAAAAAATTTTAAAAATTTAATAAATGTAAGTGAACAAAATTATTTCACGCACTAAAAATGAACTCCAAAGTTTTGTTATCCTTGTTTGGGAAATTCCACTAGTACAACCCCTAATAGCTTGGTGGAATTTTATGAGAAAGAGATTTCTAATTGATCCTAACATGTTTTAAATGTGGTGGATATGCATGCCAGAAACATGTTGAAGATGCAAATGACCTAATGGTCCAAAAATTTCTAGGAAAAGAAAAAAATAAACTTTTTCAAGTTAACGCATCGCTAGATATACCAGAGCCAAACAACCCACTTTTTTCCTATCCTTCAAAATCACAGATACTTTTTGGAATTATCTCTCTCAGGATTTGTGCATTTCCATTTTTGATGTTCAATTTTTTTTCAAATCCAAATTTGTCCCACTTTTCTTGTAAACAAAACGATCGCAACAAAATGAAAGTTTTAGAGTTCTTGTATGGAAAAAAATTTGAAAAGTATAATAAATGTAAGTGAAAAAATTATTTCACGCACTAAAAATGAACTCCAAAGTTTTGTTATCCAGGTTTGGGAAATTCCACCAGTACAACCCCTATTAGCTTGGTGGAATTTTATAAGAAAGAGATTTCTAATTGATCCTAACTTGTTTTAAATGTGGTGGATATGCATGCCAGAAACATGTTGATGATACAAATGACCTAATGATCGAAAAATTTCATGGAGTAGAAAAAAATTAAATTCTCAAGTTAACACGTGGTTGGATATTTAATAGAGCCAAACAACCAACTTTTTGCCTATCCTTCAAAATCCGAGATACTTTTTGGAATAATCTCTCTCAGCATTTGTGCATTTGCATTTTGGATTTTAAAATTTTTTTCAAATCCAAACTTGTCCCACTTTTCTCGTAAACAAAACCATCACAACAAAATGAAAATTTTAGAGTTCATGTATGCAAAAAAGTTTGAAAACTATAATAAATGTAAGTGAAGAAAATTATTTTTACACATTAAAAATGAATTCCAAAGTTTTGTTATCCACGTTTGGGAAATTCCACTATTACAACCCCTAATAGCTTGGTGGAATTTTATAAGAAAAAGATTCTAATTGATCCTAACATGTTTTAAATGTGGTGGATATGCATGCCAGAAACATGTTGAAGATGCAAATGACCTAATGATCCAAAAATTTCAAGGAGTAGAAAAAATTTAAATTCTCAAGTTAACGCGTGGTTAGATATTTATCAAAGCCAAATAACCCACTTTTTGCCTATTGATGCGGAATTTAATTACATCGACTTTTATACCTCGCATGCGTACGAATCGTTCATGAAATCTAGTGGGAAGCAAGGGTCATATCCAAAGGGAGGACTGAATTTTGTGTATTCTTCAGTCAACTAGCCGAACCAATTATGATAAATAATCTGATCTAAACACTAATTATATCCAAAATGAAAATAGGAAACGTGAACTCCGGATTTTACCGTGATTCACGCCTCTCTCAAGCGCCACGTAACCACGAATCCGGATTCTCAATCCTTGCATATAGCTCCTCTCAGGCGCTTAGAGTTAATTTCCTATTGTGATGATGCTAAAATTATCTACTTTGGATTTTACCATGATTCGTGCCTCTCTTGAGCGCCATGTAACCACAAATCCGATTTCTCAATCCTTGCAGCTAGCCCCTCTCGGGCGCAGAGAGTGAAATACAGAAATCAGATTAAAATATCAAAATCCAACCTAAATCACAATCCTACCCTAACTAGCTAATTTAATCAAATATCCGGAAAACAAATATTCGAAAAACATTATTTCTCAAATCAAATTTAATAAACATTCAAAACCTAAGTTCAAACTATAGGAAAATTAAATTACAAAATGATGGATTACTCCCCTTCTCCTTCCTCTCGCTCAGGCAGCACAGGATCGTTCTCACGGGTGCTGCAATTTCCAGAAATTGATGGCTTCGGGTTGCAAGAGTGAGTGGCCGGAGGTAGAGACGGCGCTGGTGAAGAAGGATAGAAACCCACGGATGGAGGTGATGAATGGCGTTCGACGGAATGGAGCCGAAGTCTTCTGACCGGCTCTCTCGAGTATCGGTCGGAGTCGGAATAGCTCCGAAAATGGTCAAAAATGGGTAATCAACGCTGGAGGAGGGTCGGAGTGCAGAATCAGCGCCGGAGGAGCCCTCTTGGGTCACCTCTCGGCCTGGCGAGCAGAAAATGGCAGCGTTGAACTCACCATGACAGAGACTCTCTCAAGCTCTCCGCGGGTCTGTTCTCGGTTGCAGGATGGGGGTGGACGACGGTGACGAACGGCGTTCGGAGGGAGCCTCTCGGGTCTTCCCTCCAAATGGTCGGCGGGCTCCCCTATTTTTTCCCCTCAAGCGCCTCCCCTTCTCTCAATGATTTTTCCCTAAAAATCTCTCCCCCTTTCACTACTGGCATTTTGGTAAATATCTCCTTCTCCACCAAAATTCTCCTGAAATTCCATAATTGAATCCATAAAAATAATTTTAGGAAGAAATAAACCCTAAAAGTATTGAAATATAATTCAGGAGAGAAAAATATGCGTTATAAACAATGATTAATGCCAAATTCAATAAATGCACGTTTCATTTGAAAATCAATAAATAACCACCTATAACACAATTATAAGGGCTATTCTATTATAATAAACCTAGTTCTCATGTTAGAATCTGGCATCTATCACCTATCCTTCCAAATCACAGATACTTTTTGGAATTATCTCTCTCAGCATTTGTACATTTCCATTTTGGATGTTCAATTTTTTTTCAAATCAAAGCTTGTCCCACTTTTCTCGTAAACAAAAGGATCACAAAAAAATGAAAATTTTAGAGTTCATGTATGCAAAAAAATTTGAAAACTATAATAAATGTAAGTGAAGAAAATTCTTTCACGCACTAAAAATGAACTCCAAAGTTTTGTTATCCATATTTGGAAATTCCACTAGTACAACCCCTAATAGCTTGGTGGAATTCTATAAGAAAGACATTTCTAATTGATCCTAACATGTTTTAAATGTGGTGGATATGCATGCCAGAAACATGTTGAAAATGCAAATGGCCTAATGATCCAAAAATTTCAAGGAGTAGAAAAAAAATTAAATTTTAAGGTTAACGTGTGGTTGGATTTTTACCAACGCCAAAAAATCGACTTTTTGCCCATCCATCAAAATCACAGATACTTTTTGGAATTATCTATCTCAGCATTTTTGCATTTCCATTTTGGATGTTCATTTTTTTTTCAAATCAAAACTTGTCCCACTTTTCTCGTAAAGAAAACGATCAAAAAAAAATAAGACTTGTAGAGTTCATGTATGCAAAACAATTTGAAAATTATATTATAAATGTAAGTCAAGAAAATTATTTCACGTACTAAAAAAGAACTCCAAAGATTTGTTATCCATGTTTGGGATATTCCACTAGTACAACCCCTAATAGCTTGGTGGAATTTTTTAAGAAAGAGAATTCTAATTGATCCAAACAAGTTTTAAATGTGGTGGATATGCATGTCAGAAACAAGTTGAATATGCAAATGACTTAACGATCCAAAAATTTCGACTAAAAAAAAATTAAATTCTCAAGTTAACGAGTGGTTGGATATTTACCAGAGCCAAATAACCCACTTTTTGCTTATCCTTCAAAATCACAGATACTTTAATGAATTATCTCTCTCAGCGTTTGTGCATTTCCACTTTGGATGTTCAATTTTTTTTCAAATCCAAACTTGTTTCACTTTTCTCGTAAACAAAACGATCACAACAAAATGAAAATTTTAGAGTTCATTTATGAAAAAATTTTTGAAAACTATAATAAATGTAAGTGTGGAAAATTATTTCACACACTAAAATTGAACTTAAAAGTTTTGTTATCCATGTTTGGGAAATTCCACTAGTACAACCCCTAATAGCTTGGTGGAATTTTATAAGAAAGAGATTTCTAATTCATCCTAACATGTTTTAAATGTGATGGATTTGCATGCCAGAAACATGTTGAAGATGCAAATGACCTAATGATCCAAAAATTTCAAGGAGTAGAGAAAAATTAAATTCTCAAGTTAACGCGTGGTTGGATATTTACCAGAGCCAAACAACACACTTTTTGCCTATCCTTCAAAATCACAGATACTTTTTTGAATTTTCTCTCTCAGTATTTGTGCATTTCCATTTTGGATGTTCAATTTTTTTCCAAATCCAAACTTTTCCCATTTTTCTTGTAAACAAAACGATAACAACAAAAAGAATATTTTAGAGTTCATGTATGCAACAAAATTTGAAAACTATAATAAATGTAAGTGAAGAAAATTATTTCACGCATTAAAAATGAACTCCAAAGTTTTATTGTCCTTGTTTGGGAATTCGACTAGTAGAACACCTAATAGTTTTGTGGAATTTTATAAGAAAGTGATTTCTAATTGAACCTAACATGTTTTAAATGTGGTGGATATGCATGCCGAAAACATATTGTAGATGCAAATGTCCTAATGATCCAAAAATTTTGAGGAGTAGAAAAAAATTAAATTCTCAAGTTAACATGTGGTTGGATATTTACCAGAGCCAAACAACCCATTTTTTGCCTACCCTTCAAAATCACAGATACTTTTTTGAATTATCTCTCTCAGCATTTGTGCATTTCCATTTTGGATGTTGAATTTTTTTTCAAATCCAAACTTGTCCCACATTTCTCGTAAACAAAACGATCACAAAAAAATAAAAATTTTAGAGTTCATGTATGCAAAAAAATTTGAAAACTATATAATAAATTGTAATGAAAGAATTATTTCACGCACTAAAAATGAGCTCCAAAGTTTTGTTATCCATGTTTGGGAAATTCCACTAGTACAATCCCTAATAACTTGGTGGAAATTTATAAGAAAAAGATTTCTAGTTGCTCTTAACATGTTTTAAATTTGGTGGATATGCATGCCAGAAACATGTTGAAGATGCAAATGACCTAATCATCCAAAAATTTCAAGGAGTAGAAAAAATTTATATTCTCAAGTTAACGTATGGTTGGATATTTACGAGAGCCAAATAACTCACATTTTGCCTATCCTTCAAAATCACAAATACTTTTTGGAATTATCTCTCTCAGCATTTGTGCATTTCAAATTTGGATATTCAATTTTTTTTCAAATCCAAACTTGTCCAACTTTTCTCGTAAACAAAAGGATCACAACAAAATGAAAATTTTAGAGTTCGTGTATGCAAAAAAATTTGAAAAGTATATAAATGTAAGTGATGAAAATTATTTCACGCACTAAAAATGAACTCCAAAGTTTTATTATCCATGTTTGGGAAATTTCACTAGTACAACCCCTAATAGCTTGGAGGAATTTTATAAGAAAGAGATTTCTAATTGATCCTAACATGTTTTAAATGTGGTGGATATGCATGCCAGAAACATGTTGAAGATGCAAATGCCTTAATGATCATAAAATTTCAAGGAGAAAAAAAAATTAAATTCTCAAGTTAACGTGTGGTTGGATATTCACCAGAGCCAAACAACTTCCTATCCTTCAAAATCACATAAACTTTTTGGAATTATCTATTTCGGCATTTGGGCATTTCCATTTTGGATGTTGAATTTTTTTTCAAATCCAAACTTTTCCCACTTTTCTCGTAAAGAAAACGATCACAACAAAATGAAATTTTAGAGTTCATGTATGCAAAAAAATTGAAAAATAAATAATAAATGTAACTGAAGAAAATTATTTCATGCACTAAAAATTAACTCCAAAGTTTTGTTATCAATGTTTGGGAAATTCCACTAGTACAACCCCTAATAGTTTGGTGGAATTTGATAAGAAAGCGATTTCTAATTGATCCTAACATGTTTTAAATGTGGTGGATATGCATGCCAGAAACATGTTGAAGATGCAAATGACCAAATGATCCAAAAATTTCAAGGAGAAGAAAAAAATAAAATTCTCAATTTAACGCGTGGCAGGATATTTACCGGAGCCAAACAACCAACTTTTTGCCTATCCTTCAAAATCAAAGATACTTTTTGGAATTATCTCTCTAAGCATTTGAGCATTTCCATTTTGGATGTTGAATTTTTTACAAATCCAAACTTGTCCAACTTTTCTCCTAAACAAAAATATCACAACAAAATGAAAATTTTAGAGTTCATGTAATCACAAATATTTGAAAACTATACTAAATGTAAGTGAAGAAACTAAAAATGAAATCCAAAGATTTGTTATCCATGTTTGGGAAATTTCACTAGTACAACCCCTAATAGCTTGGTGTAATTTTATAAGAAAGAGATTTCTAATTGATCCTAACATGTTTTAAATGTGGTGGAAAGGCATGGCAGAAACATGTTGAAGATGCAAATGACCTTATGATCCAAAAATTTCAAGGAGTAGAAAGAAATTAAATTCACAAGTTAACACGTGGTTGGATACTTACCAGAGCCAAACAAACCACTTTTTGCCTATCCTTCAAAATCCAAGATACTTTTCTGAATTATCTCTCACGGCATTTGTGCATTTCCATTTTGGATGTTCATTTTTATTTTCAAATCCAAACTTGTTGCACTTTTCTCATAAACAAAACGATCAAAAGAAATGAAAATTTTAGAGTTCAAGCATGCAAAAAAATATGAAAACTATAATAAATGTAAGAGAAGAAAATTATTTCACACACTAACAATGAACTCCAAAGTTTTGTTATCCATTTTTTGGAAATTCCACTAATACAACCCCTAATAGCTTGGTGGAATTTATAAGAAAGAGATTTCTAATTGATCCTAACATGCTTTTAATGTGGTGGATATGCATGCCAGAAACATGTTGATGATACAAATGACCTAAAGATCGAAAAATTTCATGGAGTAGAAAAAAATTAAATTTTCAAGGTAGCGCATGGTTGGATATTTACCAGAGCCAAACAACCCACTTTTTCCCTTTCATTCAAAATCACAGAAACTTTTTGGAATTACCTCTCTCAACATTTGTGCATTTCCATTTTGGATGTTCAATTTTTATTCAAATCCAAACGTGTCCCACTCTTCTCGTAAATAAAACGATCACAAAAAAATTAAAATTTTTGAGTTCATGTATGCAAAAATATTTGAAAACAATAATAAATGTAAGTGAAAAAAATTATTTCACGCACTAAAAATGAACTCAAAAGTTTTGTTATCCATGTTTGGGAAAATCCACTAGTACATCCCCAATAACTTGGTGGAATTTTATAAGAAAGAGATTTCTAATTGATTGTAACAAGATTTAAATGTGGTGGATATGCATGCCAGAAACATGTTGAAGATGCAAATGACCTAATGATACAAAAATTTCGAGTAGAAAAAAATTAAATTCTCAAGTTAACGCGTGGTTGGATATTTACCAGAGCCAAACAACCCACTTTTTGACTACCCTTCTAAATCATAGATAGTTTTTGGAATTATCTTTGTCAACAATTGTGCATTTTCATTTTGGATGTTCGATTTTTTTCAAATCCAAACTTCTCCCACTTTTCTCGTAAACCCAACGATCACAAAAAAATGTAAATTTTAGACTTCTTGTATGCAAAAATATTTGAAAACAATAAAAAATGTAAGTTAAGAAAATTATTTCACGCACTAAAAATGAACTCCAAAGTTTTGTTATCCATGTTTGGGAAATTCCACTATAGCTTGGTGGAATTTTATATGATATAGATTTCTAATTGATCTTAACATGTTTTAAATGTGGTGGACATGCATGCCATAAACTTGTTCAAGATGCAAATGACCTAATGATCCAAAAATTTCAAGGAGTAGAAAAAAATTAAATTCTCAAGTTAACACGTGGTTGGATATTTGCCAGAGCCAAACAACCAGCTTTTTGCCTATCCTTCAAAATCACAGATACTTTTTTGAATTATCTCTCTCAGCATTTGTGCATTTCCATTTTGGATGTTCAATTTTTTTTCAAATCCAAACTTGTCACACTTTTCTCATAAACAAAACGATCAAAAGAAAATGAAAATATTAGAGTTCAAGTATGCAAAAAAATTTGAAAACTTTAATAAATGTAAGAGAAGAAAATTATTTCACACACTAACAATGAACTCCAAAGTTTTGTTATCTATGTTTGGGAAATTCCACTAATACAACCCCTAATAGCTTGGTGGAATTTATAAAATAGAGATTTCTAATTGATCCTAACATGTTTTTAATGTGGTGGATATGCATGTCAGAAACATGTTGAAGATGAAAATTACCTAATGATCCAAAAATTTCAAGGAGTAAAAAAATATTAAATTCTCAAGTTAGCGCGTGTTGGACATTTACAGGGCCAAACGACCCACTTTTTGCCTATCTTTCAAAATCACAGATACTTTTTGGAATTATCTCTCACAGCATTTGTGCATTTCCATTTTGGATGTTCAATTTTTTTTCAAATCCAAACTTGTCCCACTTTTCTCTTAAACAAAACGATCACAACAAAATTAAAATTTTGGAGTTCATGTATGCAAAAAAATTTGAAAACTATATAATTAAAGTAAGTGAAGAAAATTATTTCCCGCTCTAAAAATGAAATCCAAAGTTTTGTTATCCATGTTTGGGAAATTCCACTAGTACAATCCCTAATAGGTTAGAGGAATTTTATAAGAAAGAGATTTCTAATTGATCCTAAAATGTTTTAAATGTGGTGGATATGCAAGCCAAATACATGTATAAGATGCAAATGACCTAATGATCCAAAAATTTCAAAGAGTAGAAAAAAATTAAATTCTCAAGTGTTAGTGGTTGGATACCAGAACCAAACAGCCCACTTTTTCCCTATCCTTCAAAATCCCAAATACTTTTCGGAATTATCTCTCTCAGAATTTGTGCATTTTCATTTTGGATGTTTAATTTTTTTTCAAATCCAAACTTGTCCAACTTTTCTTGTAAACAAAACAATCAAAACAAAATGACAATTTTAGAGTTCATGTATGCAAAAAAATTAGATAACTATATAATAAATGTAAGTGAAGAAATTTATTTCATGCATTAAAAATGAACTCCAAAGTTTAGTTATCCTTGTTTGGGAAATTCCACTAGCTTGGTGGAATATTATAAGAAAGAGATTTCTAATAGAGCCTAACATGTTTTAAATGTGGTGGATATGCATGCCAGAAACATGTTGAAGATGCAAATGACCTAATGATCAAAAAATTTCAATGAGTAGATAAAAATTAAATTCTCAAGTTAACGTGTGGTTGGAAATTTACCAGAGCCAAAGAACTCACTTTTTGCCTATCCTTCAAAATCACAGATATTTTTTGGAATTATCACTCTCAGCATTTGTGCATTTCCATTTTGGACGTTCATTTCCTTTCAATTCCAAACTTGTCCACTTTTCTCTTAAAAAAAATATCACAACAAAATAAAAATTTTAGAGTTCATGAATGCAGAAAAATTTGAAAACTAAAATAAATGTAAGTGAAGAAAATTAATTCTCGCACTAATAATGGACTCCTAAGTTTTGTTATCCAAGTTTGGGAAATTCCACTAGTACAACCCCTATTAGCTTGGTGAAATTTTATAAGAAAGAGATTTCTAATTGATCCTAACATATTTTAAATGTGGTGGATATGCCTGCAAGAAATTTGTTGAAGATGCAAATGACCTAATGATCCAAAAATTTCAAGGAGTAGAAAAAAATTAAATTCTCAAGTTAACGTGTGGTTGGAAACTTACTAGAGTCAAACAGCCCAATTTTTTCCTATCCTACAAAATCACAGATACTTTTTTGAATTATCACTCTCAGCATTTGTGCATTGCCATTTTGGATGTTCAATTTTTTTTCAAATCCAAATTCTTCCCTCTTTTCTCGTAAACAAAATGATCACAACAAAATGAAAATTTTAGATTTCATGTATGCAAAAGAATTTGAAAACTATAATAAATGTAAGTGAAGAAAATTATTTCACGCACTAGAAATGAACTCCAAGGTTTTGTTATCCATGTTTGGGAAATTCCACTAGTAGAACCCCTAATAGCTTGGGGGAATTTATAAGAAAGAGATTTCTAATTGATCCTAACATGTTTTAAATGTGGTGGATATTCATGCCAGACAAATGTTGAAGATGCAAATAACCTAATGATCCAAAAATTTCAAGGAGTAGAAACAAATTAAATTCTCAAGTTAACGTGTGGTTGGATATTTACAAGAGCCAAACAACCCACTTTTTGTCAATGCTTTAAAATTCTTCTCGCTCAGCATTTGTGCATTCCCATTTTGGATGTTCAATTTTTTTTCAAATCCAAACTTGTCCCACTTTTCTTGTAAACAAAACGATCACAACAAAATTATAATTTTAGAGTTCATGTATGCAAAAAAAAAATCAAAAACTATATAATAAATGTAAGTGAAGAAAAATATTTCACGTACTCAAAATGAACTCCAAAGTTTATTTATCCATGTTTGGGGAATTCCATTAGTACAATCCCTCTTAGCTTGGTGGAGTTTTATAAGAAAGAGATTTCTAATTGATCCTAACATGTTTTAAATGTGGTTGATATGCATATCAGAAACAAGTGGAAAATGCAAATGACCTAATGATCCAAAAATTTCAAGGAGTAGAAAAAAATTAAATTCTGAAGTTAACGTATGGTGGGATATTTAGCAGAGACAAACAACCCACTTTTTTCCTATGCTTCAAAATCACAGAAACTTTTTGGAAATATCTCTCTCAGCATTTGTGTATTTCAATTTTGGATGTTCAATTTTTTTTAAAATATAAACTTCTCCCACTTTTCTCGTAAACAAAACGATCACATGAAAATGAAAGTTTAAGAGTTCAAGTATGCAAAAAAATTTGAAAACTATAATAAATGTAAGTGAAGAAAATTATTTCACGCACTAAAAATGAACTCCAAAGTTTTATTGTCCATGTTTTGGAAAATCCACTAGTTCAACCCCCAATAGTTCTATGGAATTTTTTAAGAAAGAGATTTCTAATTGATCCTAACATGTTTTAAATGTGGTGGATATGCATGCCAAAAACATGTTGAAGATGCAAATGACCTAATCATCCAAAAATTTCAAGGAGTAGAAAAAAATTAAATTCTCACCTAAATGTGTGGTTGGATATTTACCAGAGCCAAACAACCCAATTTTGTCCAATCCTTCAAAATCACAAATGCTTTTTTGAATTATCTCTCACAGCATTTGTACATTTCCATTTTGGATGTTCAATTTTTTTTCAAATTCAAATTCTTCCCACTTTTCTTGTAAACAAAACGATCACAACAAAATGAAAATTTTAGATTTCATGTATGGAAAAAAAATTGAAAACAATAATTAATGTTAGTGAAGAAAATTATTCACGCACTAAAAATGAACTCCAAGGTTTAGTTATCCATGCTTCGGAAATTCAACTAGTACAACCCCTAATAGCTTGGGAAATTTTATAAGAAAGAGATTTCTAATTGATCCTAACATGTTTTAAATGTGGTGGATATGCATGCCAGAAACATGTTGAAGATGCAAATGACCTAATGATCCAAAAATTTCAAGGAGTAGAAAAAAATTAAATTCTCAAGTTAGCGCGTGGTTGTATTTTTACCAGAGCCAAACAACCCACTTTTTCCCTTTCCTTCAAAATCACAGATACTTTTTGGAATTATCTCCCTCAAAATTTGTGCATTTCTATTTTGGATGTTCAATTTTTTTTCAAATCCAAACTTGTCCCACTTTTCTCGTAATCAAAACGATCACAACAAAATGAAAATTTTAGAGTTCATGTATGCAAAAAAAATTGAAAACTATAATAAAATTAAGTGAAGAAAATTATTTCACGCACTAAAAATGAACTCCAAAGTTTTGTTATCCATGTTTGGGAAATTTCCACTAGTACAACCCCTAATAGCTTGGTGGAATTTTATAAGAAAGAGATTTCTAATTCATCCTAACATATTTTAAATGTGGTGGATATGCATGGGAGAGACATGTTGAAGATGCAAATGACCTAATGATCCAAAAATTTCAAGGAGTAGAAAAAAAAATTCTCAAGTTTACGCGTGGTTGGATATTTACAAGAGCAAAACAACCCACTTTTTGCCTACCCTTCAAAATCACATATACCTTTTGGAATTATCTCTCTCAGCATTTGTGCATTTCCATTTTGGATGTTCAAATTTTTTCAAATCCTAATTTGTCCCACTTTTCTCGTAAATAAACGATCACAACAAAATAAAATTTTTGAGTTCATGTATGCAAAAAAATTTGAAAACGATAATAAATGTAAGTGAAGAAAATTATTTCATGTACTAAAAATGAACTCCAAGCATTTGTTATCCATATTTGGGAAATTTCACTAATGCAACCCCTAATAGGGTTGACAAATTTTATCAGAAAGAGATTTCTAATTGATCCTAACATGTTTTAAATGTGGTGGATATCCATGCCTGAAACATGTTGAAGATGCAACTGACCTAATGATCCAAAAATTTCAAAGAGTAGAAAAAAATTTAACTCTCAAGTTAACGCGTGGTTGGATATTTAGCAGAGCCAAACAACCCACTTTTTGCCTACCCTTCAAAATCAAAGAAACTTTTTTGAATTATCTCTCTCAGCATT
Source organism: Aristolochia californica (assembly GCF_029961685.1). Classification (NCBI taxonomy): domain Eukaryota; kingdom Viridiplantae; phylum Streptophyta; class Magnoliopsida; order Piperales; family Aristolochiaceae; genus Aristolochia; species Aristolochia californica. Next base: position 12,195,853 of record NW_027181771.1, read on the forward strand.
TGTGCATTTCCATTTTGGACGTTCAATTTTTTTTAAATCCTTATTTGTCCCACTTTTCTCGTAAAATAAACGATCAGAACAAAATAAAATTTTTGAGTTCATGTATGCAAAAAAATTTCAAAACTATAATAAAAGTAAGCGAAGAATATTATTTCACGTACTAAAAATGAACACCAAACTTTTGTTATCCATGTGTGGGATATTCCACTAGTACAACCCCTAATAGGTTGGTTGAATTTTATAAGAAAGAGATTTCTAATTGATCCTAACATGTTTTAAATGTGGTGGATATCCATGCCTGAAACATGTTCAAGACGCAAATGACCTAATGATCCAAAAATTTCGAGTAGAAAAAAATTAAATTCTCAACTTAACGCGTGCTTGGATATTTACCAAAGCCACACAACCCACTTTTTTCCTTTCCTTCTAAATCACAGATACTTTTTGGAATTATTTCTCTCAGAATTTGTGCATTTCCATTTTGGATGTTCAATTTTTTTTCAAATCCAAACATGTCCCATTTTTTCGTAAACAAGACGATCACAAATAATCAAAATTTTAGAGTTCATGTATGCAAATAAAATTGAAAACTGTAATAAATGTAAGTGAACAAAATTATTTCACGCACTAACAATGAACTCCAACGTTTTGTTATCCATGTTTGGGAAATTCCACTAGTACAACCCCTAATTGCTAGGTGGAATTTTATAAGAAAGAGATTTCTAATTGATCCTAACATGTTTTTAATGTGGAGGATATGCAAGCCAGAAAAATGTTCAAGAAGCAAATGTCCTAATGATCCAAAAATTTCAAGGAGTAGAAAAAAATTAAATTCTCAAGTTAACACGTGATTGGAATTTTACCAGAGCCAAACAACCCACTTTTTGCCTATCCTTCAAAACCACAGATACTTTTTTGAATTATCACTCTCAAAGCATTTGTGAATTTCCTTTTTGGATGTTCAATTTTTTTTCAAATCCAAACTTGTTCTACTTTTCTCGTAAAATAAAAGATCACAAAAAAATGAAAATTTTTGATTTCATGTATGCAAAAAAAATTGAAAACTATAATAAATGTAAGTGAAGAAAATTATTTCACGCACTAAAAATTAACTCCAAAGTTTTGTTATCCATGTTTGGGAAATTCCACTAGTACAACCCCGAATAGTTTGGTGAAATTTTATAATAAAGTGATTTCTAATTGATCCTAACATGTTTTAAATGAGGTGGATATGGATGCCAGAAACATGTTGAAGATGCAAATGACCAAATGATCCAAAAATTACAAGGAGAAGAAAAAAATAAAATTCTCAAGTTAACGCGTGGCAGGATATTTACCAGAGCCAAACAACCAAATTTTTGCCTATCCTTAAAAATCAAAGATACTTTTTGGAATTATCTCTCTAAGCATTTGAGCATTTCCATTTTGGTTTTTGAATTTTTTACAAATCCAAACTTGTCCCACTTTTCTCCTAAACAAAAAGATCACAACAAAATGAAAATTTTAGAGTTCATGTATGCAAAAATACTTGAAAACTATACTAAATGTTAGTGAAGAGACTAAAAATGAAATCCAAAGTTTTGTTTTCCATGTTTGGGAAATTTCACTAGTACAACCCCTGATAGCTTGGTGGAATTTTATAAGAAAGAGATTTCTAATTGGTCCTAACATGTTTTAAATGTGGTGGAAAGGCATGCCAGAAATATCTTGAAGATGCAAATGACCTAATGATCCAAAAATTTCAAGGAGTAGAAAGATATTAAATTCACAAGTTAACACGTGGTTAGATACTTACCAGAGCCAAACAACCCACTTTTTGCCTATCCTTCAAAATCCGAGATACTTTTTTGAATTATCTCTCACAGCATTTGTGCATTTCCATTTTGGATGTTCATTTTTTTTTCAAATCCAAACTTGTCGTATTTTTCTCATAAACAAAACGATCAAAAGAAAATGAAAATTTTAGTGTTCATGAATGCAAAAAAATAGGAAAACTATAATAAATGTAAGAGAAGAAAATTATTTGACACACTAACAATGAACTCCAAAGTTTTGTTATCCATTTTTTGGAAATTCCACTAATACAACCCCAAATAGCTTGGTGGAATTTATAAGAACGAGATTTCTAATTGATCCTAACATGTTTTTAATGTGGTGGATATGCATGCCAGAAACATGTTGATGATGAAAATGACCTAATGATCCAAAAATTTCAAGGAGTATAAAAAAATTAAATTCTCAAGTTAGCGCGTGGTTGGATTTTTACCAGAGCCAAACAACCCACTTTTTCCCTTTCCTTCAAAATCACAGACACTTTTTGGAATTATCTCTCTCAACATTTGTGCATTTCCATTTTGGATGTTCAATTTTTTTTCAAATCCAAACTTGTCCCACTTTTCTTGTAAATAAAACGATCACAAAAAAATTAAAATTTTAGAGTTCATATATGCAAAAATATTTGAAAACAATAATAAATGTAAGTGAAGAAAATTATTTCACGCACTAAAAATGAACTCAAAAGTTTTGTTATCCCTGTTTGGGAAATTCCACTAGTACATCCCTAATAGCTTGGTAGAATTTTATAAGAAAGAGATTTCTAATTCATTGTAACAAGATTTAAATGTGGTGGATATGCATGCCAGAAACATGTTGAAGATGCAAATGACCTAATGATCCAAAAATTTCAAGGAATAGAAAAAAATTAAATTCTCAAGTTAATGCGTGGTTGGATATTTACTAGAGCCAAACAACCCACTTTTTGCCTACCATTCTAAATCACAGATAGTTTTTGGTATTATCTCTCTCAACAATTGTGCATTTTTATTTTGGATGTTCGATTTTTTTTCAAATCCAAACTTCTCCTACTTTTCTCGTAAACCAAACGATCACAAAAAATGAAAATTTTAGAGTTCTTGTATGCAAAAAAATTTGAAAACAATAATAAATGTAAGTTAAGAAAATTATTTCATGCACTAAAAATGAACTCCGAAGAAAATTTTTAGTGGGAAATTCCACTAGTACAACCCCTAATAGCTTGGTGGAATTTTATATGATATAGATTTCTAATTGATCTTAACATGTTTTAAATGTGGTGGATATGCATGCCATAAACATGTTCAAGACGCAAATGACCTAATGATCCAAAAATTTCAAGGAGTAGAAAAAAATGAAATTCTCAAGTTAAAGCGTGGTTGGATAATTGCCAGAGCCAAACAACCAACTTTTTGCCTATCCTTCAAAATCACAGATACTTTTTTGAATTATCTCTCTCAGCATTTGTGCATTTCCATTTTGCATGTTCAATTTTTTTTCAAATCCAAACTTGTCACACTATTCTCATAAACAAAACAATCAAAAGAAAATGAAAATATTAGAGTTCAAGTATGCAAAAAAATTTGAAAACTTTAATAAATGTAAGAGAAGAAAATTATTTCACACACTAACAATGAACTCCAAAGTTTTGTTATCCTTGTTTGGGAAATTCCGCTAATACAACCCCTAATAGCTTGGTGGAATTTATAAAAAAGAGATTTCTAATTGATCCTAACATGTTTTTAATGTGGTGGATATGCATACCAGAGACATGTTGAATATGAAAATGACCTAATGATCCAAAATTTTCAAGGAGTAGAAAAATATTAAATTCTCAAGTTAGCGCGTGGTTGGGTTTTTGCAGGGCCAAACGACCCACTTTTTGCCTTTCCTTCAAAATCACAGATACTTTTTTGAATTATCTCTCTCAGCATTTGTGCATTTCCATTTTGGATGTTCTATTTTTTTTCAAATCCAAACTTGTCCCACTTTTCTTGTAAACAAAATGATCACAACAAAATAAAAATTTTAGAGTTCATTTATGCAAAAAAATTTGAAAACAATAATAAATGTAAGTGAAGAAAATTCTTTCATGTACTAAAAATGAACTCCAATGTTTTGTTATCCATGTTTGGGAAATTTCACTAGTACAACCCTAATAGCTTGGTGGAATTTTATAAGAAAGAGATTTCTAATTCATTGTAACAAGATTTAAATGTGGTGGATATGCATGCCAGAAACATCTTGAAGATGAAAATGACCTAATCATCCAAAAATATTAACAAGTAGAAAAAAATTAAATTCTGAATTTAACGTATGGTTGGATATTTACCAGAACCAAACAACCCACTTTTTGCCTACCCTTCTAAATCACAGATAGTTATGGAATTATTTCTCTCAGCAATTGTCCATTTTCATTTTTGATGTTCGATTTTTTTTCAAATCCAAACTTCTCCCACTTTTCTCGTAAACAAAACGATCACAAAAAAGTGAAAATTTTAAAGTTCTTGTATGCAAAAAAATTTGAAAAAAATAATGAATGTAAGTTAAAAAAATTATTTCTCGCACTAAAAATGAACTCCAAAGTTTTGTTATCCATGTTTGGGAAATTCCACTAGTACAACCCCCTAAACATTTTATATGATATTGATTTGTAATTGATCTTAACTTCTTTTAAATGTGGTGGATATGCATGCCATAAATATGTTCAAGATGCAAATGACCTAATGATCCAAAAATTTCAAAGAGTAGAAAAAAATTAAATTCTCAAGTTAACGCGTGGTTGGATATTTGCTAGAGCCAAACAACCAACTTTTTGCCTATCCTTCAAAATCACATATACATTTTTGAATTATCTCTCTCAGCATTTGTGCATTTCCATTTTGGATGTTCAATTTTTTTTCAAATCCAAACTTGTCCCACTTTTCTCGTAAACAGAACGATCTAAAAAAATGAATATTTTAGAGTTCATGTAAGCAAAGAAATTTGAAAACTATAATAAATGTAAGTGAAGAAAATTATTTCACGCACTAAAAATGGACTCCAAAGTTTTGTAATCCATGTTTGGGAAATTCCACTAGTACAACCCCTAATAGCTTGGTGGCATTTTATCAGAAAGAGATTTCTAATTGATCCTAACATGTTTTAAATGTGGTGGATATGCATGCAAGAAACATGTTGAAGATGCAAATGACCTAATGATCCAAAAATTTCAAGGAGTAGAAAAAATATAAATTCTCAAGTTAACGTGTGGTTGGATATTTACCAGAGCCAAACAACCCACTTTTTGCCTCTCCTTCAATATCACAGATACTTTTTTAAATTATCTCTCTCAGCATTTGTGCATTTCCATTTTGGATGTTCAATATTTTTTCAAATCCAAACTTGTCCCACTTTTCTCATAAATAAAACGATCACAACAAAATAAAAATTATAGAGTTCATGTATGCAACAAATTTGAAAACAATAATAAATGTAAGTTAAAAAAATTATTACACGCACAGAAAATGAACTCCAATGTTTTATTAACCATGTTTGGGAAATTCCACTAGTACAACCCCTAATAGCTTGGTGGAATTTTATGAGAAAGGGATTTCTAATTGATCCTAACATGTTTTAAATGTGGTGGATATGCATGGCAGAAACATGTTGAAGATGCAAATGACCTAATGATCCAAAAATTTCTAGGAAAAGAAAAAAAATAACTTTTCAAGTTAACGCGTCGCTGGATATTTACCAGAGCCAAACAATCCACTTTTTGCCTATCCTTCAAAATCACAGATACTTTTTGGAATTATCTCTCTCAGCATTTGTGCATTTCCATTTTGTGGTTCAATTTTTTTTCAAATTCAAACTTGTCCCACTTTTCTCGTAAACAAAACGATCTCAACCAAATGAATATTTTAGAGTTCATGTATGCAAATAAATTTGAAAACTATAATAAATGTAAGTGAAGAAAATTATTTCACGCACTAAAAATGGAGTCCAAAGTTTTGTAATCCATGTTTGGGAAATTCCACTAGTACAACCCCTATTAGCTTGGTGGAATTTTGTAAGAAAGAAATTTCTAATTGATCCTAACATGTTTTAAATGTGGTGGATATGCATGCCAGAAACATATTGAAGATGCAAATGACCTAATGATCAAAAAAATTCGAGTAGAAAGAAATTAAATTCTCAAGTTAACACATGGTTGGATATTTACCAGTACCAAACAACCCACTTTTTGCCTATCTATCAAATTCACAGATACTTTTTGGAATTATCTCTCACAGCATTTTTGCAATTCAATTTTGGATGTTCAATTTTTTTTCAAATCCAAACTTGTCCCACTTTTCTCGTAAACAAAACGATCACAACAAAATTAAAATTTTGGAGTTCATGTATGCAAAAAAATTTGAAAACTATATAATTAATGTAAGTGAAGAAAACTTTTTCACGCTCTAAAAATGAAATCCAAAGTTTTGTTATCCATGTTTGGGAAATTCCACTAGTACAACCCCTAATAACTTTGTGGAATTTTATAAGAAAGAGATTTCTAATTGATCCTAAAAAGTTTTAAATGTGGTGGATATCCAAGCCAAATACATGTTGAAGATGCAAATGACCTAATGATCCAAAAATTTCAAGGAGTAGAAAAAAAATTAAATTCTCAAGTGTTTGGTGGTTGGATACCAGAGCCAAACAACCCACTTTTTCCCTATCCTTCAAAATCACAAATACTTTTCACAATTATCTCTCTCAGCATTTGTGCATATCCATTTTGGATGTTCAATTTTTTTTTAAATCCAAACTTGTCCAATTTTTCTCGTAAACAAAACAATCACAACAAATTGAAAATTTTAGAGTTCATGTATGCAAAAAAATTAGATAACTATATAATAAATGTATGTGAAGAACTTTATTTCACGCACTAAAAATGACCTCCAAAGTTTAGTTATCCTTGTTTGGGAAATTCCACTAGCTTGGTGGAAATTATTAAGAAAGAGATTTCTAATAGCGCCTAACATGTTTTAAATGTGGTGGATATGCATGCCAGAAACATGTTGAAGATGCAAATGACCTAATGATCAAAAAATTTCAAAGAGTAGAAAAAAATTAAATTCTCAAGTTAACGTGTGGTTGGAAATTTACCAGAGCCAAAGAACTCACTTTTTGCCTATCCTTCAAAATCACAGATACTTTTTGGAATTATCTCTCTCAGCATTTGTGCATTTCCATTTTGGACGTTCATTTCTTTTCAAATCCAAACTTGTCCCACTTTTCTTGTAAAAAAAAATATCGCAACAAAAGGAAAATTTTAGAGTTCATGAATGCAAAAAAAATTGAAAACTATAATAAATGTATGTCAAGAAAAGTAATTCACACACTAAAAATTAACTCCTAAGTTTTGTTATCCAAGTTTGGGAAATTCCACTAGTACAACCCCTATTTGCTTGGTGAAATTTTATAAGAAAGAGATTTCTAATTGATCCTAACATATTTTAAATGTGGTGGATATGCCTGCCAGAACCATGTTGAAGATGCAAATGACCTAATGATCCAAAAATTTCAAGGAGTAGAAAAAAATTAAATTATCAAGTTAACGTGTGGTTGGATATTTACCAGAGCCAAAGAACCCAATTTTTTCCTATCCTTCAAAATCACAGATGGTTTTTTGAATTATCACTCTCAGCATTTGTGCATTGCCATTTTTGATGTTCAATTTTTTTTCAAATCAAAATTCTTCCCACTTTTCTCGTAAACAAAACATTCACAACAAAATGAAAATTTTAGATTTCATGTATGCAAAAATTTTTGAAAACAATAATAAATGTAAGTGAAGAAAATTATTTCACGCACTAGAAATTAACTCCAAGGTTTTGTTATCCGTGTTTGGGAAATTCCAGTTGTAGAACCCCTAATAGCTTGGGGGAATTTATAAGAAAGAGATTTCTAATTGATCCTAACATGTTTTAAATGTATTGGATATGCATGCCAGAAAAATATTGAAGATGCATATGATCTAATGATCCAAAAATTTCAAGGAGTAGAAAAAAATTAAATTCTCAAGTTAACGTGTGGTTGGATATTTACCAGAGCCAAACAACCCACTTTTTGTCAATGCTTCAATATCACAGATACTTTTTGGAATTATCTCTCTCAGCATTTGTGCATTTCCATTTTGGATGTTCTTTTTTTTTTCAAATCCAAATTTGTCCCACTTTTCTCGTAAACAAAACGATCACAAAAAAATGAAAATTTTAGAGTTCATGTGTGCGAAAAAAATTGAAAAACTATATAATAAATCTAAGTGAAGAAAAATATTTCACGTACTAAAAATGAACTCCAAACTTTATTTATCCATGTTTGGGAAATTCCATTAGTACAACCCCCTCTTAGCTTGGTGGAAGTTTATAAGAAAGAGATATCTAATTGATCCTAACATGTTTTAAATGTGGTTGATATGCATATCAGAAACGTGTTGAAAATGCAAATGACCTAATGATCCAAAAATTTCAAGGAGTAGAAAAAAATTAAATTCTCAAGTTAACGCGTGGTTGGATATTTGCCAGAGCCAAACAACCCACTTTTTGCCTACCCTTCTAAGTCATAGATAGTTTGTGGAATTATCTCTCTCAGCAATTGTGCATTTTCATTTTGGATGTTCGATTTTTTTTCAAATCGAAACTTCTACCACTTTTCTAGTAAACAAAACGATCACCAAAAAATGAAAATTAAAGAGTTCAAAAAAATTTGAAAACAATAATAAATGTAACTTAAGAAAATAATTTCTCACACTAAAAATAAACTCCAAAGTTTTGTTATCCATGTTTGTGAAATTTTACAAGTACAACCCCTGATAGCTTGGTGGAATTTTATATGATATAGATTTCTAAATGATCTTAACATGATTTAAATGTGGTGGATATGCATGTCATAAACATGTTCAAAATGCAAATGACTAAATGATCGAAAAATTTCAAAGAGTAGAAAAAAAATTAACTCTCAAGTTAACACGTGGTTGGATATTTACCAAAGTCAAACAACCCACTTTTTGCCTATCCTTCAAAATCACAGATACTTTTTGGATTTATCTCTTCCAGCATTTGTGCATTTCCATTTTGGATGTTCAATATTTTTTCAAATCCAAATTTGTCCCACTTTTCTCGTAAAATAAATGATGACAACAAAATGAAAATTTAAGAGTTCATGTATGTGAAAAAATTTGAAAAATATAATAAATGTAAGTGAAGAAAATTATTTCACGCACAAAAAATGAACTCCAAAGTTTTGTAATCCTTGTTTGGGAAATTCCACTAGTACAACCCCTAATAGCTTGGTGGAATTTTATAAGAAAGAGATTTCTAATTAATGCTAACATGTTTTAAATGTGGTGGATATGCATGGCAAAAACATGTTGAAAATCCAAATGAACTAATGATCCAAAATTTTCAAGGAGTAGAAAAAAATTAAATTCTCAAGTTAACGTGTGGTTGGATATTTACCAGAGCGAAACAACCCACTTTTAGCCTTTCCTTCAAAATCATAGATAGTTTTTGGAATTCTCACTCTCAGCATTTGTACATTCTCATTTTGGATGTTCAATTTTTTTCAAATCCAAACTTGTCCCACTTTTCTTGTAAACAAAACGATCACAACAAAATTAAAATTTTAGAGTTCATGTATGCAAAAAAAATTGAAAACTATAATAAAAGTAAGTAAAGAAAATTATTTCACGCACTTATAATGAACTTCAAAGTTTTGGTATCCATGTTTGGGAAATTCCACTAGTACAACCCCTAATAGCTTTGTGGAATTTTATAAGAAAGAGATTTCTAATTCATCCTAACATGTTTTAAATGTGGTGGATATGCATGCCAGAGACATGTTGAAGATGCAAATGACCAAAAGATCCAAAAATTTCAAGGAGTAGAAAAAAATTAAATTCTCAAGTTAACGTGTGGTTGGATATTTACCAGAGCCAAACAACCCATTTTTGCCTATCCTTCAAAATCATAGATACTTTTTTCAATTATCTCTCTTAGCATTTGTGCATTACCATTTTGTATGTTCACTTTGTTTTCAATTCCAAACTTCTCCTACTTTTCTCATAAAATAAACGATCACAACAAAATGAAAAGTTTAGAGTTCATGTATGCAAAAAAATTATTAAACTATATAATAAATGTAAGTGAAGAAAAATATTTTACACACTAAAAATGAACTCCAAAGTTTATTTATCCATGTTTGGGAAATTCCACTAGTACAACCCCTAATAGCTTGGTGGAATTTGATAAGAAAGAGATTTCTAATTCATCCTTACATGTTTTAAATGTGGTGGATATGCATGGCAGAGACATATTGAAGATGAAAATGACCTACACATCCTAAAATTTCAAGGAGTAGAAAAAAATTAAATTCTCAAGTTAACGTCTGGGTGGATATTTACCAGAGCCAAACAACCCACTTTTTGCCTATCCTTCAAAATCATAGATACTTTTGGAATTATCTCTCTTAGCATTTGTGCATTTCCATTGTGTATGTTCAATTTGTTTTCAATTCCTAACTTGTCCTACTTTTCTCGTAAACAAAATGATCACAACAAAATGAAAATTTTAGAGTTCATCATGTAAGCAAAAAAAATTGAAAACTATAATAAATGTAAGTGAAGAATATTATTCTACGCACTAAAAATGAACTCCAAAGTTTTGTTATCCATGTTTGGGAAATTCCACTAGTACTACCCCTAATAGCCTGGTGGAATTTTTTAAGAAAGAGATATCTAATTCATCCTAACATGTTTTAAATGTGGTGGATATGCATGCCAAAAACATGTTGAAGATGAAAATGCCCTAATGATCCAAAAATTTCAAGGAGTAGAAAAAAATTAAATTCTCAAGTTAACGTGTGGTTGGATATTTACCTGAGCCAAACAACCCAATTTTTGCCTATCCTTCAAAATTACAGATAATTTTTGGAATTATCTCTCACCATTTGTGAATTTCCATTTTGAATGTCAATTTTTTTTTAAATCCAAACTTGTCCCACTTGTCTCGTAAATATAACGATCACAACAATATGAAAATTTTAGAGTTCATGTATTCAAAAAAATTTGAAAACTATAGTAAATTTTAATTAAGAAAATTATTTCACGCACTAAAAATGAACTCCAAAGTTTTTTCATCCGTGTTTGGGAAATTCCACTAGTACAACCTCTAATAACTTGCTGAAATTTTATAAGAAAGAGATTTCTAGTTAATCCTAACATGTTTTAAAAGTGGTGAATATGCATGCCAGAAACATGTTGAAGATGCAAATGACCTAATGATCTAAAAATTTCATGGAGTAGAAAAAAAAAAAATTCTCAAGTTAACGCGTGGTTGGATATTTACCAGAGCCAAACAACCCACTTTTTTCCTATACTTGAAAATCACAGATACTTTTTGGAATTATCTTTCTCAGCATTTTGGCATTTCCATTTTGGATGTTCAATTATTTTTCAAATCAAAACTTGTCCCATTTTTCTCGTAGACAAAACGATCACAACAAAATGAAAATTTTAGAGTTCATGTATGCAAAAAAAATTGTAAAACTATATAATAAATGTAAGTGAAGAAAATTATTTCATGCTCTAAAAATGAACTCCAAAGGTTATATATATCCATGTTTGGGAAATTCCACTAGTACTACCCCTAATAGCTTGGTAGAATTTTATAAGAAAGAGGTTTCTAATTGATCCTAATATGTTTTAAATGTGGTGGATATGCATGCCAGAAACATGTCGAAGATTCAAATGATCTAATGATCCAAAAATTTCAAGCAGTAGAAAAAAATTAAATTCTCAAGTTAACGTGTGGTTGGATATCTACCAGAGCCAAACAACCCACTTTTTGCCTATTCTTCAAAATCACAGATTCATTTTGGAATTATCTCTCTCAGCATTTGTGCATTCCCAATTTGGATATTAATTTTTTTTTTCAAATCCAAACTTGTCCCACTTTTCCCGTAAACAAAACGATCACAACAAAATTAAAATTTTAGAGTTCATGTATGCAAAAAAAAATGAAAACTATATGTTCAATTTTTTTTCAAATCCAAACTTGTCCCACTTTTCTCGATAACAAAACAATCACAACAAAATAAAAATTTTAGAGTACATTTATGCAAAACAATTTGAAAACTAAAATAAATGTAAGTTAGGAAAATCATTTCATTCACTAAAAATGAACTCCTAAATTTTGTTATCCAAGTTTGGGAAATTCCACTAGTACAACCCCTAATAGCTTGGTGAAATTTTATCAGAAAGAGATTTCTATTGATCCTAACATGTTTCAAATGTGGTGGATATGCATGCCAAAAACATGTTGAAGATGCAAATGACCTAATGATCAAAAAATTTCAAGGAGTAGAAAACAATTAAATTCTCAAGTTAACGTGTGGTTGGATATTTACCAGAGCAAAAAAACCCACTTTTGCCTATCCTTCAAAATCACAGATACTTTTGGGAATGATCTCTCTCAGTATTTGTGAATTTCCATTTGGATGTTCAATTTTTTTCAAATCCAAACTTGTACCACTTTTCTTGTAAAAAAAATGATCACTACAAAATGAAATTTTAAAGGTCATGTGTGCAAAAAAAATTGAAAACTATAATAAATGTAAGCGAAGAAAATTATTTCACGAACTAAAAATGAACTCCAAAGTTTTGTTATCTATGTTTGGGAAATTCCACTATTACAACCCCTAATAGCTTGGTGGAATTTTATAAGAAAGAGATTTGTAATTGATCCTAACATGTTTTAAATGTGGTGGATATGCATGCCAGAAACATGTTGAAGATGCAAATGACCTAATGATCCAAATATTTCAAGGAGTAGAAAAAAAAATTAAATTCTCAAGTTAACACGTAGTTGGATATTTACCAGAGCCAAACAACCCACTTTTTGCCTATCCTTCAAAATCACAGATACTTTCTGGAATTATATCTCATAGCATTTATGCATTTCAATTTTGGATGTTCAATTATTTTTTGTTGGAAGATGGGCTCAAGCCCACGAGCTCAAGACCATAAGCCCACACGTCAAAGGAGTGGCATATGTGTAAAATATGGTACTTTCCATAAAGATGGCATAGAAGTGTAAATATGTGTTCCCTTTATGTCTTTTGTTTTATAGTGTTGTAGCCCTAAGGGCATTGTAAAACTATAAATAAAGGCATTGAAGCACTCTCCTCTCTTTCCACAAATTTGTCCAACCCTCATTTTTCTTTTTGACGCAACCTTCTTCTCCCTTAATCCAAACTCTCTCCTTCCACGTTCTTCTTCTTCTCTTCTCCTTCTCTCTTCATTTTCTTCTTCTTTCTTGTTGATCTTAAGTTCATTTCATGAGATCCTAAATTCTACATGGTATCAGAGCAAGGAGTTTAGGATATCTCTTCATGGAGTTATTATGAAATCTGTTCAAGAAGTTGTAAAAGGAGTTCAGTCATGAAAAGATAAGTTCATGCTCTTCTTATTTATGTTTTTTTGTTTCCTTTTCTTATTTACATTTTCCTTTTTACATTTTTTCTTTACTTCTTGAATTTTGTGTCACATCAAGTCAAGATAAATCTTTATATGTTGTAAAGATTTATTTCTATGACTAAATTGATGTTATAATCTTGACTCCTTGTAAATCAATTACAAGAGTGATCAAGATCATTTGCTGTTTGCATCTTATTAAGATTGATGGGTGAAATTCAATTACCTTTGTGTAATTTGGATCCATCTCATTTGAGGCAGAATTCCAGCACTTGTTGCTGCACCGTCTCCTACTTAAGGTTGCTCATGGGTTTGCGTTAAGTTGTTGGATGGCAATTATATGTTTGATGAAATTCCAGCAGTTATTTACCCTTTGTAGTTCCATTTTTTTTTAACTTCAACAATTGAATTTTTGTTTAAGTTGAAGTCTCCCATGAGCTAAAGATGAATCTCTTCCAAGTGTCTTGGTTTGCCATTAAATCTTCTCTAAATTTTTGTTTATTGCTCGTTTGTGTTGGAGTTTGGATTAAGGCCTAATCGGTTGCATATACTTTCTTCTCTTTGTTCTTATGAATACAAGAGAAGTTGAGTGATGGCTGGATATTATTATCACTTTCTAAAGGCACAAATTCTTTGATAATTTGGTGCTTGCCCTCATGAAAGAAATTGGTTCTTGTTCTCTTTTGTTGGTGACTGATTTGGTCTATGGGTTCTTCAAATTACATTGAATAATTGTTCTTTGAAGAAGGCTTTTTCCCTTGACCTCCATATTTTACTTGCCTCATGATGGAGATTGGATACAATAGTAATAAGAGTGATATACTCCGTATTACTACAATTCCACTTAGAGGTCTCTCCAATTACATGAGCTGGTCACAATCGATTCGGAGGGTTCTTATTACTCGTGACCTCTTGAGCCACGTTGTTAACCTCCTTCGATTGATGAAGAAGATGTGTCCTAACATAAGTGGGTTAAGGATGATAACATGGTGATAAGTTAGCTCATTAATAGCATGAAAGAGCAGGTGGCCAACAATGTAGTCCACTTGGAAACCGCCAAGAACATATGGGACACTTGTGCCAAACTTTACTCAAGCACTGTTTCATTACAAAAAATATATGATGTCTTACAAAACATGTTGCATACGAAACATGGAGATAATATTCATGAATTTTTGGCAAGGTTTCGAGGTCTTCTTCAAGAATGGAATCTAGCTCAGCCATATTCCACTGATATTGCCATTCAAGAACGACAAAGAGAAGCTTTGGCAGCAGCCATTTGCTTATCGAATATTAAACCATACCTTGAGGTGGCCAAAACTCAGCTTCTAAGTTCTTCTGCTCTTCCATCCTTCGATGATATTAGTGCTACATTACTTCGGATACCGGATCCATCCCCTCCTTCTCCTATTGATGCTCCATCGGTGATGTTCTCTGGCAATCGGGGAACATCTTCCTCATCCCGAGGACGGGGCAGAAATATGAGAGGGGGTCGAACTATGAGAGGGGCACAAAATAGAGATGGTAGAATGGGTTAGAATTCATTCCGTACTGAGCCTCAACTTTGCAATTATTGTGGCCGTCAGAACCACCTTGTGGTATCATGCTGGAAACTTCATGGCAAGCCTGATTGGGCCACAGCTAACCCAGTCTCAGTTAACATTGAGAAAAATGAAGATAAGGCTAAATCATCATCCAGAAATGTGACTCTTACGGCTAAGGACTATGCTGCATTTCAGAAAATGAAGTCCTTCATGGAATCATCTATTCCCTCATCATCTACTGCTGCCACTACTATTGCCATAGGTATGCTTTCTTCCTCTTCTTGCTCTTCCTCTTGGATCATCGACTCCGGGGCCTCCGAACATCTATCAGGTAACAAACACTTGTTGCAGTCCTTATCTCCTTGTTAACCTCATAAATTCGTTACTATTGTTGATGGTACCCAAACCAAGGTCCTTCGCAAAAGTTCCTCCTCTCTTCCTTCATCTATTCCCCTTCAAGATGTTTTGTTTGTTCCTCATTTTCCTTTAAATTTGCTCTCGGTTAGTCAATTGACCAAACAATTAAATTGCTCTATCACCTTCTCACCGTCTTCTTGTGTCTTTCAGGATCTCACTACGAAGCGGGTGATTGGTGGTGGCCATGAAAAGGGGGGTTTGTACTACTTCACTCTTCCACCATTAGCTGCATTATTGTCCACACATCTGAGGCCCAACTTTGGCATAACCGACTTGGTCATCCGTCCACCCCTTCACTTCGTTCTTTGGTTCCATCTTTAAAAGGACTTTCTAATTTCAGTTGTGAGGTTTGTCAATTAAGTAAACATGTCAGGAGTACATATTCTCCTCATCTTACAACTACAAGTACTACTCCATTTGAGCTAATACATTCTAATGTATGGGGCCCTTTATGTGTCTCAAATATTTTCCAAGTTAAATATTTTGTCATTTTTGTTGATGATTTTACTCGAGTGACTTGGTTATATCTATTTAAAGAGCGTTCTAAAATTCTTCCTTTGTTTAAAAATTTTCATGCTATGGTATTGACACAATATGGGAAGAAAATTCAAACCCTTAGATCTGATAATGCAAAGGAATACATGTCTCATGACTTCAAATCATTTTGTGAGAGTAATGGGTTTATTCATCAAACATCATGCGCCTATACTCCTCAACAAAAAGGTGTTGCTGAAAGAAAAAATCGTCATCTTCTTGAAGTTGCTCGCGGCCTCCTCTACTCCATGAAGGTATCCTATTTCTATTGGCCTCATGCTATACTTACAACATGCTTTCTAATTAATAGGTTACCTTCGTCAGTCCTTCATCATAAAACTCCTTACTCTGTGTTATTTAATGGTGAAGATCCTTTTTCTCTTCCTTTGAAAGTGTTTGGATGTACGGGTTTTGTTCATGTTACATTCCCACATAAAAATAAACTTGATCCTCGGTCTATGAGGTGCATTTTTTTGGGGTACTCTCTCACCCAGAAAGGTTATGTCTATTACAATCCTACCCTTCGAAGGGTGTTTATCTCTAGAGATGTGACTTTCTTTGAGGACACCCCTACTACTCCTCCCATGATGCACCTCTAGGATGGACTTGTCCTTCTACTACTTCTTGTCCGCTTGTGTCATTCAATCTTGAAGTGGAACCATCCCTTGATGCACCGGCTGTATCTTCACCTGTGGAGTTTTCAGATCCATCCGAGGTAAGTCCTTCTCCTCCTATGTATGGGCATGAATTTGATACTCGGCCTATTGCTTTAAGAAAAGAACGTCGCTCTTGTACTACTTGGCATCCTATCTCAAATTTTATGTCTCACCATCGCTTGTCTTCTAAGTGTTTTCAGTTTCTTGCATCCCTTTCTTCTACTTCCATTCTGCAGTCGTATCAGGAGGCCCTGAGACATCCAGGATGGAAGGCGGCTATGGATGAAGAAATGAACGCCTTATACGAAAACCAAACCTGGTACTTAACATCACTCCCGAAAGGTAAAAGACCGGTTGGTTGTCGATGGGTTTTTTCGGTGAAACATAATCTGGATGGATCGGTTACTCGTCTTAAAGCTCGACTGGTTGCTAATTGCTATATGCAGTGCAATGGGATAGATTATGAGGGGACCTTCTCTCCTATTGCAAAATTGAATTCAGTACGCATCATCTTATCTATTGCTGCTAACTCCTCATGGCCCGTCTATCATTTGGATGATAAAAATGCTTTTATAAATGGTGATATCAGTGAGGAAATTTATATGGTTCAACCACCTGGTTATGTGGTTGAGGGGGAGTCAGTATGTCGGTTAAAAAAGTCTTTATATGGGCTTAAGCAGTCCCCTCGGGCTTGGTTTGATAAATTTAGTCAAACACTCCTACGGTTTGGTTTTCATCAGTGTTCAGTTGATCATTCCGTACATTATAAAGATACGGTCAAAAGGAAAATATTATTGGCCGTATACGTGGATGATATAATCTTAACCAGTGATGATGCTTTGAGCATACAAGGGGTGAAGCAGATGATATGTCAGGAATTCAAGACTAAAGACCTTGGTATGCTTAAATATTTTTTGGGTATAGAAGTTCTTCAATCCAAACATGGGATAATATTGTCTCAAAGGAAATATGTCTTGGATCTCCTTGAAGAAATAGGAATGAAGGGTTGTAGAACAGTTGACACACCTATGGATACAAATATAAAATTATGTGCCACAAATGAAGAAGATATTGATATTGGCAAATATCAAAGACTTGTTGAAAAACTTATTTATCTCATGGTAACTAGGCCAGACATATCATATGCTGTAAGTGTGGTGAGTCAATTCATGCACAAACCAAAAATTACCCACTGGCAGGCTTTAGAGACAATATTACGTTATCTAAAAGGAGCTCCAGGAAGAGGATTGCTGCATAAAAAACATGGGCACTTCAGCATAGAAGGCTTCTAAGATGCAGATTGGGCTGGATCTCCTGATGATAGAAAATCTACATCAGGATATTGTACTCTGGTTGGGGCAAACTTGGTTACATGGAAAAGTAAGAAGCAAAATGTGGTTGCAAGATCTAGCGCCAAAACAGAATACAGAGCTATGGCCAATACCGTTAGTGAACTTTTACGGGTCAGGACCCTTCTTACCTAGGTTTTTATAAAAAGGGGTCCATGAATCTGCATTGTAATAATCAAGCAGCCATTCATATCACTTCAAATCAAGTTTTTTATGAAAGAACTAAACATATTGAGGTGGTTTGTCATTTTATACGAGAGAAGTTTCAAGCAAGAATAATCTCTCTCAAACATGTGTCATCTCAAGAGCAAGTAGCTGATATTCTCACTAACCCCATTACGTCTAAAATCCTATCTTTTATATGTGGGAAGTTGGGTATTTATGATGTCTTTTCTCTTCCATCTTGAGGGGGAGTGTTGGAAGATGCGCTCAAGCCCACGAGCGCAAGACAAGAAGCCCACACGTCAAAGAAGTGGCATATGTGTAAAATATGGCACTTTCAATAAAGATGGCATAGAAGTGTAAATATGTGTTCCTTCTATGTCTTTAGTTTTATCAAGTTGTAGCCCTAAGGGCATTTTAAAACTATAAATAAAGGCATTGGCTAAGAGGTAGGGCATTGAAGCACAAATTCATCCAGCTCTCATTTTTCTTTTTGACGCAACCCTCTTCTCCCTTAATCCAAACTCTCTCCTTCCACGATCTTCTTCTTCTCTTCTCCTTCTCTCTTCTTTTTCTTCTTCTTTCTTGTTGATCTAAAGTTCATTATGAGAATATAAATTCTCCATTTTTCAAATCCAAACTTGTCCCACTTTTCTCGCAAACAAAACGATCAAAACAAAATGAAAATTTTAAAGTTCATGTATGTAAAAAAATTTGGAAACTATATAATAAATGTAAGTGAAGAAAATTATTTCATGCAATAAAAATGAACTCCAAAGTTTTGTTATCCATGTTTGGGAAATTCGACTAGTACAACCCCTAATAGCTTGTTGGAATTTTAAAAAATAGAGATTTCTAATTGATCCTATCATGTTTTAAATGTGGTGGATATGCATGCCAGAAACATGTTGAAGATGCAAACGACCTAATGATCCAAAAATTTTAAGGAGAAGAAAAATTTTAAATTCTCAAGTTAATGCGTGGTTGGATATTTAACTGTGCAAAACAACCCACTTTTTGCCTATCCTTCGAATTCAAAGGTACTTTTATGAATTATCTCTCTCATCATTTGTGCATTTCCATTTTGGATGTTCAATTTTTTTTCAAATCCAAACTTGTCCCACTTTTCTCGTAAACAAAGCGATCACAACAAAATGAAAATTTTAGAGTTCATTTATGCAAAAAAAATTGAAAACCATAATAAATGTGAGTGAAGAAAATTATTTCATGCTCTAAAGATGAAATCCAAAGTTTTGTTATCCATGTTTGGGAATTCCACTAGTACAACCCCTAAAATCTTGGTGGAATTTTATAAGAAGGAGATTTCTCATTGATCCTAACATGTTTTAAATGTGGTGGATACGCATGCCAGAAACATATTGCAGATGCAAATGACCTAATGATCCAAAAATTTTGAGTAGAAAGAAATTAAATTGTCAAGTTAACGCGTAGTTGGATATTTACCTGTGCCAAACAACCCAGTTTTTGCATATCCTTCAAAATCACAGATACTTTTTGGAATTATCTCTCACAGCATTTGTGCATTTCCATTTTGGATGTTCAATTTTTTTTCAAAACCAAACTTGTCCCACTTTTCTCGTAAACAACATGATCACAACAAAATGAAAATTTTAGAGTTCATGTATGCAAAAAAATTTGAAACCTATATAATTAATGTAAGTGAAAAAAATTATTTCACGCTCTAAAAATGAAATCCAAAGTTTTGTTATCCATGTTTGGGAAATTCCACTAGTACAACCCCTAATAGCTTAGTGGAATTTTATCAGAAAGAGATTTCTAATTGATCCTCAAATGTTTTAAATGTGGTGGATATGCAAGCCAGTTACGTGTTGAAGATGCAAATGACTTAATGATCCAAAAATTTCAAGGAGTAGAAAAAAAATTAAATTCTCAAGTGTTAGTGGTTGGATACCAGAGCCAAACAACCCACTTTTTGCCTATCCTTCAAAATCACAGATACTTTTCGGAATTATCTCTCTCAGCATTGGTGCATTTCCATTTTCGATGTTCAATTTTTTTTCAAATCCAAACTTGTCCCACTTTTCTCGTAAACAAACCGATCACAACAAAATGAAAATTTTAGAGTTCATGTATGCAAAAAAATTAGAAAACTATATAATAAATGTAAGTGAAGAAAGTTATTTCACGCACTAAAAATGAACTCCAAAGTTTAGTTATCCTTGTTTGGGAAATTCCACTAGTACAAACCCTAATAGCTTGGTGGAATATTATAAGAAAGAGATTTCTAATAGTGCCTAACATGTTTTAAATGTGGTGGATATGCATGCCAGAAACATGTTGAAGATGCAAATGACCTAATGATCAAAAAATTTCAAAGAGTAGAAATAAATTATATTCTCAAGTTAACGTGTGGTTGTAAATTTATTAGAGCCAAAGAACTCACTTTTTGCCTGTCTTTCAAAATCACTGATACTTTTTGGAATTATCTCTCTCAGCATTTGTGCTTTTCCATTTTGGACATTCATTTTTTTTCAAATCCAAACTTGTCCCACTTTTCTCGTTAAAAAAAATTTGAGAACAAAATGAAAATTTAAGAGTTCATGTATCCAAAAAAATTTGAAAAATATAATAAATGTAAGTGAAGAAAATTAATTCACGCACTAAAAATGAACTCATAAGTTTTGTTATCCATGTTAGGGAAATTCCACTAGTACAACCCCTAATAGCTTGGTGAAATTTTATAAGAATGAGATTTCAAATTTATCCTAACATATTTTAAATGTGGTGGATATGCATGCCAGGAACATGTTGAAGATGCAAATGACCTAATGATCCAAAAATTTCAAGGAGTAGAAAAAAAATTAAATTCTCAAGTTAACGTGTGGTTGGATATTTACAAGAGCCAAACAACCCAATTTTTTCCTATCCTTTAGAATCACAGATACTTTTTTGAATTATCTCTCTCACCATTTGTGCATTACCATTTTGGATTTACAATTGTTTTTCAAATCCAAACTAGTCCCACTTTTCTCGTTAGCAAAACCATCACAACAAAATGAAAATTTAAGAGTTCATATATTCAAAAAAAATTAAAAACTGTAATAAATGTATGTGCAGAACATTATTTTACGCACAAAAAATGAACTCCAAAGTTTAGTTATCCATGTTTGGGATATTCCATTAGTACAACCCCTAATAGCTTGGTGGAATTTTATAAGAAAAAAATTTCTAATTGATCCTAACATGTTTTAAATGTGGTGGATATGCAGGTCAGAAACATGTTGCAGATGCAAATGACCTAATGATCAAAAAATTTCAAGGTGTAGAAAAAAATTAAATTCTCAAGTTAACGCGTGGTTGGATATTTACGAGAGCCAAACAACCCACTTTTTGCCTATCCTTCAAAATCAGAGATACTTTTTGGAATTATCTCCATAAGCATTTGTGCATTTCCATTTTGGATATTCAATTTTTTTTAAAATCCAAACTTTTCCCACTTTTCTCGTAAACAAAACAGTCACAAAAAAACTAAAATTTAAGAGTTAATTTGAACACTATAAGAAATTTAAGTGTAAAAAATTATTTCACACACTAAAAATGAACTCCAAAGTTTTGTTATCCTTGTTTGGAAATTTCCACAAGTAGAACCCCTAAGAGCTTGGTGGAATTTCATAAGAAAGAGATTTCATATTGATCTTAACATGTTTTTAATGTGGTGGATATGCATGCCAAAAACATGTTGAAGATGCAAATGACCTAATGATCCAAAAATTTCAAGGACTAGTAAAAAATTAAATACTCAAGTTAACATGTGGGTGGATATTTACCAAAGCTAAACTATCCACTTTTTGCCTATCCTACAAAATCACAGAAACTTTTTGGAATTATCTCTCTCAGCATTTGGGCATTTCGATTTTGGATGTTGAATTTTTTTTCAAACCCAAACTTGTCCCGCTTTTCTCGTAAACAAAACGTTCACAACAAAAGTAAAATTTTAGAATTCATGTAAGAAAAAAAATTAGAAAACTATAATAAATGTTAATGGAGAAAATTACACACTAAAAATGAACTCCAAAGTTTGGTTATCCATGTTTGGGAAGTTCATCTCGTACAACCCTTAATAGATTGGTGGAATTTTATAAGGAA
Source organism: Aristolochia californica (assembly GCF_029961685.1). Classification (NCBI taxonomy): domain Eukaryota; kingdom Viridiplantae; phylum Streptophyta; class Magnoliopsida; order Piperales; family Aristolochiaceae; genus Aristolochia; species Aristolochia californica. Next base: position 12,217,955 of record NW_027181771.1, read on the forward strand.
GACATTTCTAATTGATTCTAACATGTTTTAAATGTGGTGGATATGCATGCCAGAAACATGTTGAAGATGCAAATGACCTAATGATCCAAAAATTACAAGGAGTAGAAAAAAAATTAAATTCTCAAGTTAATGTGTGGTTGGATATTTACTAGAGCCAAACAACCCACTTTTTGCCTATCCTTCAAAATCACAGATACTTTTTTGAATTATCTCTCTCAGCATTTGTGCATTTCCATTATGGACGTTAAATTTATTTTCAAATCCAAACTTTTCCCAGTTTTCTCGTAAACAAAACCATCACAAAAAGTTGAAAATTTTAGAGTTCATGTATGCGAAAAAATTTGAAAAATATAATAAATGTGAGAGAAGAAAATAATTTCACGCACTAAAAATGAACTCCAAAGTTTTGTTATCCATGTTTTGGAAATTCCACTAGTACAACCCCTAATAGCTTGGTGGAATTTTATAAGAAAAGAGATTTCTAATTGATCCTAACATGTTTTAAGTGTGTTGGATATGCATGCCAGAAACATGTTGAAGATGCAAATGACCTAATAATCCAAAAATTTCAAAGAGTAGAAAAAAATTAAATTCTCAAGTTAACGTGTGGTTGGATATTCCAGAGCCAAACAACCCACATTTTGCCTATCCCTCAAAATCACAGATACTTCTCGGAATTATCACACTCTGCATTTGTGCATTTCCATTTTGGACGTTCTATTTTTATTCAAATCCAAACTTGTCCCACTTTTCTCGTAAACAAAACAATCACAACAAAATGAAAATTTTAGAGTTCATGTATGCAAAAAAGTTATTTATCAGAGCCAAACAACCAACTTTTTCCCTTTCCTCCAAAATCACATATACTTTTTGGAATTATTTCTCTCAGCATTTGTGCATTTCCATTTTGGATGTTAGACTTTTTTTCAAATCCAAACTAGTTCCACTTTTCTCGTAAACAAAACGATCACAACAAAATGAAAAGTTTAGAGTTCATGTAAGAAATGTTTTTTGAAAACTAAAATAAATGTTAGTGAAGAAAATTATTTCATGCACTAAAAACGAACTCCAAAGTTTTGTTATCCATGTTTGGGAAATTCCACTCGTACAACCCCTAATAGCATGGTGGAATTTTATAAGAAACAGATTTCTAATTGATCCTAACATGTTTTAAATGTGGTGGATATGCATGCCAGAAACATGTTAAAGATGCAAATGACCTAATGATCCAAAAATTTCTAGGAGTAGAAAAAAATTAAATTCTCGAGTAAACGAGTGGTTGGATATTCCAAAGCCAAACAACCCACTTTTTGCCTATCCTTCAAAATCACAAATACTTTTTGGAATTATCTCTCCTAGCATTTATGCCTTTCCATTTTGGGTGTTCTATTTTTTTTCAAATCAAACCTTGTCCCACTTTTCTTGTAAAAAAAAGATCACAACAAAATGAAAATTTTAGAGTTCAAGTATGCAAAAATATTTGAAAACTATAAAAAATGTAAGTAAAGAAAATTATTTCACGCACTAACAATGAACTCCAAAGTTTTGTTATCCATGTTTGGGAAATTCCACTAGTACAACCCCTAATAGCTTGGTGGAATTTTTTAAGAAAGAGATTTCTAATTGATCCTAACATGCTTTAAATGTGGTGGATATGTATGCCAGAAACATGGTTAAGATGAAAATGACCTAATGATCCAAAAAATTCAAGGAGTAGTAAAAAATTAAATTCCAAAGTTAACGTGTGGTTGGATATTTACCAAAGCTAACACAATCCACTTTTTGTTTATCCTTCAAAATCACATATACTTTTTCGAATTATCTCTCTCAGCATTTGTGCATTTCCATTTTGGATGTTCAATTCTTTTTTCAAATCCAAACTTGTCCCACTTTTCTTATAACAAAACGATCACTACAAAATAAAAATTTTAGAGTTCATGTATGCAAAAACATTTGAAAACTATAATAAATGTAAGTGAAGAAAATTATTTGCCGCACTAAAAATGAACTCCAAAGTTTTGTTATCCCTTTTTGGGAAATTCCACTAGTACAACCCCTAATAGCTTGATGGAATTTTATAAGAAAGAGATTTCTAATTAATCTAAACATGTTTTAAATGTGGTGGATATGCATGCCAGAAACATGTTGGAGATGCAAATGACCTAATGGTCAAAAAATTTCAAGGAGTAGGAAAAAATTAAATTCACAAGTTAACGTGTGGTTGGATATTTAGCAGAGCCAAACAACCCACTTTTCGCCTATCCCTCAAAATCACAGATACTTTTTGGAATTATCTCTCTCAGCATTTGTACATTTCCATTTTGGACGTTCAAATTTTTTTCAAATCCAAACTTGTGCCACTTTTCTCATAAACAAAACGATCACACCAAAATGAAAATTTTAGAGTTCTTGTATGCAAAAAAATTTGAAAACTATAATGATTGTAAATGAGAAAATTATTTCACGCACTAAAAATGAACTTCAAAGTTTTGCTATCCATGTTTGCGAAATTGCACTAGTACAACCCCTAATAGCTTGGTGGAATTTTATAAGAAAGAGATTTCTAATTGATCCTAACATGTTTTAAATGTGGTGGATATGCATGCAACAAACATATTGAAGATGCAAATGACCTAATGATCCAAAAATTTTAAGTACTAGAAAAAATTAAAATCTCAAGTTTACGTGTTGTTGGATATTTACAAGAGCCAAACAACCCACTTTTTCCCTCTCCTTCAAAATCACAGATACTTTTTGGAATTATCTCTCTCAGAATTTGAGCATTTCCATTTTGGATGTTCAACTTTTTTTCAAATCCCAACTTCTCCCACTTTTCTCGTAAACAAAAAGATCACAACAAAATGAAAATTTTAAAGTACATGTATGCAAAAATATTTGAAAACTATATAATAAATGTAAGTGAAGAAAATTATTTCTCGCACTAAAAATGAACTCCAAAGTTTTGTTATCCTTGTTTGGGAAATTCCACTAGTTCAACCCCTAATAGCTTGGTGGAATTTTACAAGAAAAAGAGTCCTAATTGATCCTAAAATTTTTTAAATGTGGTGGATATTCATGCCAGATACTTCTTGAAGATGCATATGACCTAATGATCCAAAAATTTCATGGAGTAGAAAAACAAATATAATTCTCAAGTGTTAGTGGTTGGATACTAGAGCCAAACAATCCACTTTTTTCCAATCTTTCAAAATCACAGATACTTTTCGGAATTATCTCTCTCTACATTTGTGCATTTCCAATTTGGATGTTCAATTTTTTTTCAATTCCAAACTTGTCCCACTTTTCTCGTAAACAAAACGATCAGAACAAAATGAAAATTTTAGAGTTCATGTATGCAAAAAAATTTGAAAACTATATAACAAATGTAAGTGAAGAAAATTCTTTGACGCACTAAAAATGAAATCCAAAGTTTTATTATCCATGTTTGGGAAATTCCACTAGTACAAACCCTAATAGCTTGATGGAATTTTATAAGAAAGAGATTTCTAATTGATCCAAACATGTTTCAAATGTGGTGGATATGCATGACAGAAACATGTAGAAGATGCAAATGACCTACTGATCCAAAAATTTCAAGGAGTAGAAAAAATTAAATTCTCAAGTTAACGTGTGGTTGGATATTTAACAGAGCCAAACAACCCACTTTTAGCCTATCCTTGAAAATCACAGACACTTTTTGGAATTATTAATCTCAGCATTTGTACATTTTCATTTTAGACGTTCAATTTTTTTTCAAACCCAAACTTGTCACACTTTTTTTGTAAACAAAACAATCACACCACAATGAAAATTTTAGAGTCATGTATGCAAAAAAAATTGAAAACTATAATAAATGTAAGTGAGAAAATTATTTCACGCACTAAAAATGAACTCCAAAGTTTTGTTATCCATGTTTGGGAAATTCCACTAGTACAACCCCTAATAGCTTGGTGGAATTTTATAAGAAAGAGATTTCTAATTGATCCTAACATGTTTAAAATGTCGTGGATATCCATGCCAAAAACATGTTGAAGATGCAAATGACCTTATGATCCAAAAATTTCAAGAAGTAGTGAAAAAATAAAATCTCAAGTTAACATGTGGTTGGATATTTACCAAAGCCAAAGAACCCACTTTTTGCCTATCCTTCAAAATCACAGATACTTTTTGGAATTATCTCTCTCAGCATTTGTGCATTTCCATTTTGGATGTTCAATCTTTTCTCAAATCCGAACATGTCCCACTTTTCTCGTAAACAAAACGATCACATCTAAATGAAAATTTTAGAGTTCAATTATGCAAAAAAATTTCAAAACTATAATAAATGAAAGTGAAGAAAATTATTTCACGCATTAAAATGAACTCCAAAGTTTTGTTATCCATGTTTTCGAAATTCCACTAGTACAACCCCTAATAGCTTGGTAGAATTTTATAAGAAGGTGATTTGTAATTGATCCTATCATGTTTTAAATATGGTGGATATGCATGCCAGAAACATGTTGATGATGCAAATGACCTCATGATCCAAAAATTACAAGGAGTAGAAAAAAATTAAATTCTCAAGTTAACGTGTGGTTGGATATTTACTAGAGCCAAACAACCCACTTTTTGCTTATCCTTCAAAATCATAGATTCTTTTGGGAATTATCTCTCTCAGCATTTGTACATTTCCATTTTTGACGTTAAATTTTTTTTTCCAATCCAAACTTGTCCCACTTTTCTCGTAAACAAAACGATCACGACAAAATGAAAATTTTAGAGTTCATATATGCAAAAAAAATTGAAAACTATAAAAAATGTAAGTGAAGAAAATTATTTCACGCACTAAAAATGAACTCCAAAGTTTTGTTATCCCTGTTTAGGAAATTCCACTAGTACAACCCCTAATAGCTTGATGGAATTTTATATGAAAGAGATTTCTAATTGATCCTAACATGTTTTAAATGTGGTGGATATGTGTGCAAGAAACATGTTGAAGATGCAAATGCCCTAATGATCCAAAAATTTTAAGGAGTAGTAGAAAATTAAATTCTCAAGTTAACGTGTGGTTAGATATTTACCAAAGCCAAACAATCCACTTTTTTGTTGTCCTTCAAAATCATAGATACTTTTTGGAATTATCTCTCTCAGCATTTGTGCATTTCCATTTTGGATGTTCAATTTTTTTTTCAAATCCAAACTTGTCCCACACTTCTTGTTAACAAAACGATCACAGCAAAATGAAAACTTTAGAGTTCATGTATGCAAAAAAATTTGAAAAATATAATAAATGTATGTGAAGAAAATTATTTCACGCACTAAAACTGAACTCCAAAGTTTTGTTATCCATGTTTTGGAAATTCCAATAGTACAACCCCTAAGAGCTTGGTGGAATTTCATAAGAAAGAAATTTCAAATTGATCTCAACGTGTTTTTAATGTGGTGGATATGCATGCCAGAAACATGTTGAAGATGCAAATGACCTAATGATCCAAAAATTTCAAGGAGTAGTAAAAAATTAAATTCTCAAGTTAACTTGTGGTTGGATATTGAGCAAAGCCAAACAATCCACTTTTTGGAATTATCTCTTTGAGCACTTGTGCTTTTCCATTTTGGATGTTCAATTTTTTTTCAAATCCAAACTTGTCCCACTTTTCTCTTAAACAAAACGATCACAACAAAATGAAAATTTTAGAGATCATGTATGCCAAAAAAATTGAAAACTATTTAGGTGGGACAAGTTAACATGTGGTTGGATATTTACCAAAGCCAAACAACCTAATTTTTGCCTATTCTTCAAAATCACAGATACTTTTTGGAATTATCTCTCTCAGCATTTGTGCATTTCCATTTTGGATGTTATATTTTTTCTCAAATCCAAACATGTCCCACTTTTCTTCTAAACAAAACGATAACATCTAAATGAAAATTTTAGATTTCATTTATGCAAAAAAATTTCAAAACTATAATAAATGAAAGTGAAGAATATTATTTCACGCATTAAAATGAACTCCAAAGTTTTGTTATCCATGTTTTCGAAATTTCACTAGTACAACCCCTAATAGCTTGGTGGAATTTTATAAGAAAGAGATTTCTAATTGATCCTAACATGTTTTAAATGTGGTGGATATGCATGCCAAAAACATTTTGCAGATGCAAATGACCTATTGATAAAAAAATTACGAGTAGAAAAAAATTAAATTCTCTAGTTAACGTGTGGTTGGATATTTACTAGAGCCAAACAACCCACTTTTTGCCTATCCTTCAAAATCACAGATACTTTTGGGAATTATTTCTCTCAGCATTGGGGCATTTCAGTTTTGGACGTTCAATGGAAGTGATGAAAATTATTTCACACATTTAAAATGAACTCCAAAGTTTTGTTATCCATGTTAGGGAAATTTCACTAGTACAACCCCTATTAGCTTGGTAAAATTTTATGAGAAAGAGATTTCTAATTGATCCTAATATGTTTTAAATATGGTGGATATGCATGTCAGAAACATGGAGAAGATGCAAATGACCTAATTATCCAAAAATTTCAAGGAGTAGAAAAAAATTAAATTCTCAACCTAACGCGTGGTTGGATATTTACGAGAACCAAACAACCCACTTTTTCCCTATCCTTCAAAATCAGCGATACTTTTTGGAATTATCTCTCTCAGCATTTTTGCATTTCCATTTTGAATGTTCAACGTTTTTTCAAATCCAAACTTGTCCCACTTTTCTCGTAAACAAAACGATCACAACAAAATGAAAATTTTAGAGTTCATGTAAGATAAAAAATTTGAAACTATAATAAATATTAGTGGAGAAAATTATTTCACGCACTAAAAATGAACTCCAATTTTTTTTTATCCATGTTTGGGAAATTCCAATCGTACAACCCCTAATAGCTTGGTGGAATTTTATAAGAAAGAGATTTCTAAATGATCCTAACATGTTTTAAATATGGTGGATATGCACGCCAGAAACATGTTGAAGATGAAAATGACCTAATGATCCAAAAATTTCAAGGAGTAGAAAAAAAATAAATGCTCAATTTAATGTGTGGTTGGATATATCAGAGCCAAACAACCCACATTTTGCCTATCCTTCAAAATCACAGATACTTTTTGGAATTATCTCTCTCAGCATTTGTGCATTTCGATTTTGGACATTATTTTTTTTCGAATCCAAACTTGTCAGACTTTTTTCATAAACAAAACGATCACAACTATATGAAAATTTTAGAGTTCAAGTATGCAAAAAAATTCTAAAACTATAAAAAAAGTAAGTGAAGAAAGTTATTTCACGCTCTAAAAATGAACTCCAAATCTTTGTTAACCATGTTTGGGAAATTCCACTAGTACAACCCCTAATAGCATGGTGGAATTTTGTAAGAAAGAGATTTCTAATTGATCCTAACATGTTTTAAATGTGGTGCATATGAATGCCAGAAACATGTTGAAGATGCAAATGACCTAATGATCCAAAAAATTTAAGGAATAGAAAAAAGTTAAATTCTCAAGTTAACACGTGGTTGGATATTTAGCAGTGCCAAGAAACCCACTTTTAGCCTATCCTTCAAAATCACCGATACTTTTTGGAATTATCTCTCTTTCCATTTGTGCATTTCCACTTTAGATGTTTAATTTTTTTTTCAAATCAAAATTTGTCCCACTTTTCTCGCTAACAAAACGATCACAACAAAATGAAAATTTTAAAGTTCATGTATGCAAAAAAACATGAAAACTATATAACAAATGTAAGTGAAGAAAATTATTTCAAGCACTAAAAATGAACCGATAAGTTTTGTTATCCATGTTTGGAAAATTCAATTAGTACAACCCCTAATAGCTTGGTGGAATTTTATAAGAAAGAGATTTCTAATTGATCCTAACATTTTTTAAATGTGGTGGATATGCATGCCAGAAACATGTTGAAGATGCAAATGACCTAATGATCCAAATATTTCAAGCAGAAGAAAGAAATTAAATTCTCAAGTTAACGCTGGGTTGGATATTTATCAGAGCCAAACAACCCACTTTTTGCCCATCTTTCAAAATCACAGATACATTTTAGAATTATCTCTCTCAGCATTTGTGCATTTCAATTTTGGAAGTTCATTTTTTTTTCAAATCCAAACCTCTCCCACTTTTCTCCTAAACAAAACGATTAAAAAAAATAAAAATTTTAGAGTTCATGTTTACAAAAAAAAAAATTTGAAATCTATATAATAAATGTAAGTGAAGAAAAAATTATTTCACGCACTAAAAATGAACTTCAATGTTTTGTTATCCATGTATGGGAAATTCCTGTTGTACAATCCCCAATAGCTTGTTGGAATTTTATATGAACGAGATTTCTAATTGATCCTAACATGTTTTAAATGTGGTGGATATGCATGCCAGAAACATGTTGAAGATGCAAATGACCTAATGATAAAAAAAATTTGAGTAGAAGAAAATTAAATTCTCAAGTTAACATGTGGTTGGATATTTACATGAGCCAAACAACCCACTTTTGGTCTATCCTTCAAAATCACAGACACTTTTTGGAATAATCTCTCTCAGTATTTGTGCATTTCCATTTTGGATGATCAATTTTTTTTTAAAATCCAAACTTGTCCCATTTTTCTCGTAAACAAAACGATCACAACAAAATTAAAATTTTAGAGTTCATGTACGCAAAAAAATTTAAATACTATATAATAAATGTAAGAGAAGAAAATTATTTCACGCACTAAAAATGAACTCCAAAGTTTAGTTATCCTTGTTTGGGAAATTCTACTAGCGCAACCCCGAGTAGCTTGGTTGAATTTTATAAAAAAGAGATTTCTAATTGATCCTATCATGTTTTAAATGTGGTGGATATGCATGCCAGAAACATGTTGAAGATGCAAATGACCTAATGATCCAAAAATTACAAGGAGTAGAAAAAAATTAAATTCTCAAGTTAACGTGTGGTTAGATATTTACTAGAGCCAAACAACCCACTTTTTGCCTATCCTTCAAAATCACAGATACTTTTGGGAATTATCTCTCTCAGCATTTGTGCATTTCCATTTTGAATGTTCAATTTTTTTTCAAATCCAAACTTGTCCCACTTTTCTCGCAAACAAAACGATCACATCAATATGAAAATTTTAGAGTTCATGTATTCAAAAAAATTTGAAAACTATAATAAATTTTAGTTAAGAAAATTATTTCACGCACTAAAAATGAACTCCAATGTTTTTTTATCCATGTTTGGGAAATTCCACTAGTACAATCTCTAATAGCTTGGTGAAATTTTATAAGAAAGAGATTTCTAGTTGATCCTAACATGTTTTAAATGAGGTGAATATGCATGCCAGAAACATGTTGAAGATGCAAATGACCTAATGATCTAAAAATTTCATGGAATAGAAAAAAATTAAATTCTCAAGTTAACGCGTGGTTGGATATTTACCAGAGCCAAAAAACCCACTTTTTTCCTATCCTTGAAAATCACCGAAACTTTTTTGGAATTATCTTTCTCAGCATTTGGGCATTTCCATTTTGGATGTTCAATTTTTTTTAAATCCAAACTTGTCCCACTTTTCTCGTAGACAAAACGATCACAACAAAATGAAAATTTTAGAGTTCATGTATGCAAAAACAATTGTAAAACTGTATAATATATTTAAGTGAAGAAAATTATTTAATGCACTAAAAATGAACTCCAAAGGTTATATATATCAATGTTTTGGAAATTCCACTAGTACTACCCCTAATTTTATAGGAAAGAGATTTCTAATTGATCCTAATATGTTTTAAATGTGGAGGATATGCATACCAGAAACATGTTGAAGATTCAAATAACCTAATGATCCAAAAATTTCAAGGAGTAGAAAAAAATTAAATTCTCAAGTTAACGTGTGGTTGGATATTTACTAGAGCCAAACAACCCACTTTTTTCTGATCCTTCAAAATCACCGATTCATTTTTGAATTATCTCTCTCAACATTTGTGCATTCCGATTTTGGATGTTAATTTTTTTTTCAAATCCAAACTTTTCCCACTTTTCTCGTAAACAAAATGATCACAACAAAATTAAAATTTTAGAGTTCATGTAAGCAAAAAAAATTGAAAACTATATGTTCAATTTTTTTTCAAATCCAAACTTGTCCCACTTTTCACGATAACAAAACGATCACAACAAAATGAAAATTTTAGAGTACATTTATGCAAAAAAATTTGAAAACTAAAATAAATGTAAGTTAGGAAAATCATTTCATGCACTAAAAATGAATTTCAAAGTTTTGTTGTCCATGTTTGGGAAATTCCACTAGTACAGCCCCTAATAGCTTGGTGGAATTTTATCAGAAAGAGATTTCAATTGATCCTAAGATGTTTCAAATGTGGTGGATATGCATTCCAAAAACTTGTTGAAGATGCAAATGACCTAATGATCGAAAAATTTCAAGAAGTAGAAAACAAATGAATTCTCAAGTTAACGTGTGGTTGGATATTTACCTGAGCAAAAAAACCCACTTTTGCCTATCCTTCAAAATCACAGATACTTTTGGGAATGGTCTCTCTATGTATTTATGCATTTCCATTTTGGATGTTCAATTTTTTTTCAAATCCAAACTTGTCCCACTTTTCTCATAAACAAAATGATCACTACAAAATGAAATGTTAAAGGTCATGTGTGCAAAAAAAATTGAAAACTATAATAAATGTAAGTGAAGAAAATTATTTCACGAACTAAAAAGGAACTCCAAAGTTTTGTTATCCATGTTTTGGAAATTCCACTAGTACAACCCCTAATAGCTTGGTGGAATTTTATAAGAAAGAGATTTCTAATTGATCCTAACATGTTTTAAATGTCCTGGATATGCATGCCAGAAACATTTTGAAGATGCAAATCTCCTAATGATCCAAAAATTTCGAGTAAAAAAAAATTAAATTCTCAAGTTAACGCGTGGTTGGATATTTACCAGAGCCAAACAACCCACTTGTTGCCTATCCTTCAAAAACACAGGTACTTTCTGGAATTATCTCTCATAGCATTTGTGCATTTCAATTTTGGATGTTCAATTTTTTTTTTGTTGGAAGATGGGCTCAAGCCCACCATCTCAAGACAAGAAGCCCACATGTCAAAGGAGTGTCATATGTGTAAAATATGATACTTTCCATAAAGATGGCATAGAAGTGTAAATATGTGTTCCTTTTATGTCTTTTGTTTTATAGTGTTGTAGCCCTAAGGGCATTGTAAAACTATAAATAAAGGCATTGGCTAAGAGGTAGGGCATTGAAGCACTCTCCTCTCTTTCCACAAATTCGTCCAGCCCTCATTTTTCTTTTTGACGCAACCTTCTTCTTCCTTAATCCAAACTCTCTCCTTCCACGTTCTTCTTCTTCTCTTCTCCTTCTCTCTTCATTTTCTTCTTCTTTCTTGTTGATCTAAAGTTCATTTCATGAGATCCTAAATTCTACATGGTATCAGAGCAAGGAGTTTAGGATCTCTCTTCATGGAATTATTATGAAATCTGTTCAAGCAGTTGTAAAAGGAGTTCAGTCATGAAGAGATAAGTTCATGCTATTCTTATTTACGTTTTTTTTTGTTTCCTTTTCTTATTTACATACTCCTTTTACATTATTTCTGTACTTCTTGACTTTTGTGTCACATCATGTCAAGATAAATCTTTATATGTTGTAAAGATTTATTTCTATGACTAAATCGATGTTATAATCTTGACTCCTTGTAAATCAATTACAAGAGTGATCAAGATCATTTGCTGTTTGCATCTTATTAAGATTGATGGGTGAAATTCAATTACCTTTGTGTAATTTGGATCCATCTCATTTGAGGCAGAATTCCAGCAAATGTTGCTGCACCGTCTCCTACTTAAGGTTGCTCATGGGTTTGCGTTAAGTTGTTGGATGGCAATTATATGTTTGATGAAATTCCAGTAGTTATTTACCCTTTGTAGTTCCATTTTTTTTTAACTTCAACAATTGAATTTTTGTTTAAGTTGAAGTCTCCCATGAGCTAAAGATGAATCTCTTCCAAGTGTCTTGGTTTGCCATTAAATCTTCTCTAAATTTTTGTTTATTGCTCATTTGTGTTGGAGTTTGGATTAAGGCCTAATCGGTTGCATATACTTTCTTCTCTTTGTTCTTATGAATACAAGAGAAGTTGAGTGATGGCTGGATATTATTATCACTTTCTAAAGGCACAAATTTGTTGATAATTTGGTGCTTGCCCTCGTGAAAGAAATTGGTTCTTGTTCTCTTTTGTTGGTGACTGATTTGGTCTATGGGTTCTTCAAATTACATTGAATAATTGTTCTTTGAAGAAGGTTTTTTCCCTTGACCTCCATATTTTACTTGCCTCATGTTGGAGATTGGATACAATAGTAATAAGAGTGATATACTCCGTATTACTACAATTCCACTTAGAGGTCTCTCCAATTACATGAGCTGGTCACAATCAATTCGGAGGGTTCTTATTACTCGTGACCTCTTGAGCCACGTTGTTAACTTTCCTCCTCCGATTGATAAAGAAGATGTGTCCTACCATAAGTGGGTTAAAGATGATAACATGGTGATAAGTTAGCTCATTAATAGCATGGAAGAGCAGGTGGCCAACAATGTAGTCCACTTGGAAACCGCCAAGAACATATGGGACACTTGTGCCAAACTTTACTCAAGCACTACTTCATTACAAAAAATATATGATGTCTTACAAAACATGTTGCATACGAAACATGGAGATAATATTCATGAATTTTTGGCAAGGTTTCGAGGTCTTCTTCAAGAATGGAAACTAGCTCAGCCATATTTCACTGATATTGCCGTTCAAGAATGACAAAGAGAAGCTTTGGCATCAGCCATTTGCTTATCGAATATTAAACCATACCTTGAGGTGGCCAAAACTCAGCTTCTAAGTTCTTCTACTCTTCCATCCTTCGATGATATTAGTGCTACATTACTTCGGATACCGGATCTATCCCCTCCTTCTCCTATTGATGCTCCATCAGTGATGTTCTCTGGCAATCGGGGAACATCTTCCTCATCCCGAGGACGGGGCAGAAATATGAGAGGGGGTCGAACTATGAGGGGGGGCAGAAAATAGAGATGGTAGAATGGGTCAGAATTCATTCCGTACTGAGCCTCAACTTTGCAATTATTGTGGCCGTCAGAACCACCTTGTGGTATCATGCTGGAAACATCATGGCAAGCCTGATAGGGCCACAGCTAACCAAGTCTCAGTTAATGTTGAGAAAAATGAAGATAAGGCTAAATCATGATCCGGAAATGTGACTCTTACGGTTGAGCACTATGTTGCATTTCAGAAAATGAAGTCCTTCATGGAATCATCTATTCCCTCATCATCTACTGCTGCCACTACTATTGCCTTAGGTATGATTTCTTCCTCTTGTTCCTCTTCCTCTTGGATCATCGACTCCGGGGCCTCCGAACATCTATCAGGTAACAAACACTTGTTGTAGTCCTCATCTCCTTGTTATCCTCATAAATTCGTTACTATTGCTGATGGTACCCAAACCAAGGTCCTTCGCAAAGGTTCCTCCTCTCTTACTTCATCTATTCCCCTTCAAAATGTTTTGCTTGTTCCTCAATTTCCTTTAAATTTGCTCTCGGTTAGTCAATCGACCAAACAATTAAATTGCTCTACACCTTCTCACCGTCTTCTTGTGTCTTTCAGGATCTCACTACGAAGCGGGTGATTGGTGGCTGCCATGAAGAGGGGGGTTTGTACTACTACCTTCTTCCACCGTTAGCTGCATTACCGTCCACACATCTGAGGCCCAACTTTGGCACAACCGACTTGGTCATCCGTCTACCCCTTCACTTCGTTCTTTGGTTCCATCTTTAAAAGGACTTTCTAATTTCATTTGTGAGGTTTGTCAATTAAGTAAACATGTCAGGATTACATATTCTCCTCGTCTTACAACTACAAGTACTACTCCATTTGAGCTAATACATTATGATGTATGGGGCCCTTTATGTGTCTCAAATATTTCCCAAGTTAAATATTTTGTCATTCTGAAATTCTTCCTTTGTTTAAAAATTTGCTATGGTATTGACACAATTTGGGAAGAAAATTCAAACCCTTAGATCTGATAATGCAAAGGAATACATGTCTCATGACTTCAAATCATTTTATGAGAGTAATGGGCTTATTCATCAAACGTCATGTACCTATACTCCTCAACAAAATGGTGTTGCTGAAAGAAAAAATCGTCATCTTCTTGAAGTTGCTCGGGGCCTCCTCTACTCCATGAAGGTACCCTATTTCTATTGGCCTCATGCTATACTTACAACATGCTTTCTAATTAATAGATTACCTTAGTGTGTCCTTCATCATAAAACTCCTTACTCTGTGTTATTTAATGGTGAAGATCCTTTTTCTCTTCCTTTGAAAGTGTTTGGATGTACGTGTTTTGTTCATGTTACATTCCCACTTAAAAATAAACTTGATCCTCGGTCTATGAGGCTCATTTTTTTGGGGTACTCTCGTACCCAGAAAGGTTACGTCTATTACAATCCTACCCTTCGGAGGATGTTTATCTCTAGAGATGTGACTTTCTTTGAGGACACCCCTACTACTCCTCCCATGATGCACCACTAGGATGGACTTGTCCTTCTACTACTTCTTGTCCGCTTGTGTCATTCAATCTTGAAGTGGAACCATCCCCTGATGCACCGGCCGTATCTTCACCTGTGGAGTTTTCAGATCCATCCGAGGTAAGTCCTTCTCCTCCTATGTATGATCATGAATTTGATACTCGGCCTATTTTTTGAAGAAAAGAACGTCGCTCCTGTACTACTTCACATCCTATCTCAAATTTTATGTCTCACCATCGCTTGTCTTCCGAGTGTTTTCAATTTATTGCGTCCCTTTCTTCTACTTCAATTCTGTAGTCATATCAGGAGGCCCTGAGACATCCAGGATGGAAGGTGGTTATGGATGAAGAAATGAATGCCTTATACGAAAACCAAACCTGGTACTTAACATCACTCCCGAAAGGTAAAAGACCTATTGGTGGTCGATGGGATTTTTCAGTGAAACATAATCCGTATGGATCGGTTACTCATCTTAAAGATCGACTAGTTTCTAAGGGCTATACGTAGTGCTATGGGATAGATTATGAGGAGACCTTCTCTCCTGTTGCAAAATTGAATTCGGTACGCATCATCTTATCAACTGCTGCTAACTCCTCATGGCCCGTCTATCAGTTGCATGTTAAAAATACTTTTTTAAATGGTGATATCAGTGAGGAAATTTATATGGTTCAACCACCTGGTTATGTGGTTGAGGGGGAGTCAGTATGCCGATTAAAAAGTCTTTATATGGGCTTAAGAAGTCCCCTCGGGCTTGGTTTCATAAATTTAGTCAAACACTTCTACGGTTTGGTTTTCATCGGTACTCAGTTGATCATTCCGAATATTATAAAGATACGGTCAAAGGGAAAATATTATTGGCCATATACGTGGATGATATTATCTTAACCAGTGATGATGCTTTGAGCATACAAGGGGTGAACCAGATGATATGTCAGGAATTCAAGACTAATTTGGTATGCTTAAATATTTTTTGGGTATAGAAGTTCTTCAATCCAAACATGGGATAATATTGTCTCAAAGGAAATATGTCTTGGATATCCTTGAAGAAACAGGAATGAAGGGTTGTAGACCAGTTGACACACCTATGGATACAAATATAAAATTATGTGCCACAAATGAAGAAGATATTGATATTGGCAAATATCAAAGACTCATTGGAAAACTTATTTATCTCATGGTAACTAGGCTCGACATATCATATGATGTAAGTGTGGTGAGTCAATTCATGCACAAACCACAAATTACCCACTGGCAGGCTTTAGAGACAATATTACGTTATCTAAAAGGAGCTCCAGGAAGAGGATTGCTGCAAAAAAAACATGGGCACTTCAGCATAGAAGGTTTCTGAGATGCAGATTGGGTTGGATCTTCTGATGATAGAAAATCTACATCAGGATATTGTACTCTGGTTGGGGCAACCTTGGTTACATGGAAAAGTAAGAATCAAAATGTGGTTGCAAGATCTAGCGCTGAAACAGAATACAGAGCTATGGCCCATACCGTTAGTGAACTTTTACGGGTCAGGACCCTTCTTACCGAACGAGGTTTTTATAAAAAGGGGGTCCATGAATCTGCATTGTGATAATCAAGCAGCCATTCATATCACTTGAAATCAAGTTTTTCATGAAAGAAGTAAACATATTGAGGTGGATTGTCATTTTATACGAGAGAAGTTTCAAGCAGGAATAATCTCTCTCAAACATGTGTCATCTCAAGAGCAAGTAGCTGATATTCTCACTAAACCCGTTACGTCTAAAATCCTATCTTTTATATGTGGCAAGCTGGGTCTTTTCTCCTCCAGTTTGAGGGGGAGTGTTGGAAGATGGGCTCAAGCCCATGAGTGCAAGACAAGAAGCCCACACATCAAAGAAGTGGCATATGTGTAAAATATGGTACTTTCCATAAAGATGGCATAGAAGTGTAAATATGTGTTCCTTCTATGTTTTTTGTTTTATCAAGTTGTATCCCTAAGGGTCATTGTAAAACTATCAAAAAAGGCATTGGCTAAGAGGTAGGGCATTGAAGCACAAATTCGTCCAGCCCTCATTTTTCTTTTTGACGCAACCCTCTTCTCCCTTAATCCGAACTCCCTCCTTCCACGTTCTTCTTCTTCTCTTCTCCTTCTCTCTTTTTTTTCTTCTTCTTTCTCGTCGATCTAAAGTTCATTTCGTGAAATCCTAAATTCTACATTTTTCAAATCCAAACTTGTCCCACTTTTCTCGCAAACAAAACGATCACAAAAAAATGAAAATTTTAAAGTTCATGTATGTAAAAAAATTTGGAAACTATAAATAAATTTAAGAAAAAAAAATTATTTTACGCAATAAAAATGAACTCCAAAGTTTTGTTATCCATGTTTGGGAAATTCAACTAGTACAACCCCTAATGGCTTGGTGGAATTTTACAAAAAAGAGATTTCTAATTGATCCTATCATGTTTTAAATGTGGTGGATATGCATGCCAGAAACATGTTGAAGATGCAAATGACCTAATGTTCCAAAAATTTCGAGTAGAAAAAAATTAAATTCTCAAGTTAACGTGTGGTTGGATATTTACCAGAGCCAAAAAACCCACTTTTTGCCTATTCTTCAAAATCACAAATACTTTTTTGAAATTATCTTTCTCAGCATTTGTTCATTTCCATTTTGGATGTTCAATTTATTTTCAAATCCAAATTGTTCCCACTTTTCTCGCAAACAAAACGATCACAACAAAATGAAAATTTTAGAGTTTATGTATGCAAAAAAAATTGAAAACTATATAATAAATGTAAGTGCAGAAAATTATTTCATGCACTAAAAATGAACTGCAAAGTTTTGTTATCCATGTTTGGGAAATTCCTCTAGTACAACCCCTAATAGCTTGGAGGAATTTTACAAGAAAGAGATTTTTAATTGAACCTAACATGTTTTAAATGTGGTGGATATGCAAGCTAGAAACATGTTGAAGATGTAAATGATCTTATGATCCAAAAATTTCAAGAAGTAGAAAAAAATAAATTTTCAAGTTAATGAGTGGTTGGATATTTACCAGTGCAAAACAACCCACTATTTTCCTATTCTTCAAAATCACTGATACTTTTATGAATTATCTCTCTCAGCATTTGTGCATTTCCATTTTGGATGTTCAATTTTTTTTCAAATCCAAAATTGTCCCACTTTTCTTGTAAACAAAACGATCACAACAAAATGAAAATTTTAGAGTTCATTTATGCAAAAAAAATTGAAAACCATAATGAATGTAAGTGAAGAAAATTATTTCACGCTCTAAAAATGGAATCCAAAGTTTTGTTATCCATCTTTGGGAAATTCCACTAGTTCAACCCCTAATAGCTTGGTGGAATTTTATAAGAAAGAGAGTTCTAATTGATCCCAACATGTTTTAAATGTGGTGGATATGCATGCCAGAAAATTCTTCCTTTGTTTAAAACTTTTCATGCTATGGTATTGACACAATATGGGAAGAAAATTCAAACCCTTAGATCTGATAATGCAAAGGAATATATGTCTCATGACTTCAAATCATTTTGTGAGAGTAATGGGCTTATTCATCAAACATCATGCGCCTATACTCCTCAACAAAAAGGTGTTGCTAAAAGAAAAAATCGTCATCTTCTTGAAGTTGCTCGCGGCCTCCTCTACTCCATGAAGGTATCCTATTTCTATTGGCCTCATGCTATACTTACAACATGCTTTCTAATTAATAGGTTACCTTCATCAGTCCTTCATCATAAAACTCCTTACTCTGTGTTATTTAATGGTGAAGATCCTTTTTCTCTTCCTTTGAAAGTGTTTGGATGTACGGGTTTTGTTCATGTTACTTTCCCACATAAAAATAAACTTGATCCTCGGTCTATGAGGTGCATTTTTTTGGGGTACTCTCTCACCCAGAAAGGTTATGTCTATTACAATCCTACCCTTCGAAGGATGTTTATCTCTGGAGATGTGACTTTCTTTGAGGACACCCCTACTACTCCTCCCATGATGCACCTCTAGGATGGACTTGTCCTTCTACTACTCCTTGTCCGCTTGTGTCATTCAATCTTGAAGTGGAACCATCCCTTGATGCACCGGCTGTATCTTCACCTGTGGAGTTTTCAGATCCATCTGAGGTAAGTCCTTCTCCTCCTATGTATGGGCATGAATTTGATACTCGGCCTATTGCTTTAAGAAAAGAATGTCACTCCTGTACTACTTGGCATCCTATCTCAAATTTTATGTCTAACCATCGCTTGTCTTCTGAGTGTTTTCAGTTTCTTGCATCCCTTTCTTCTACTTCCATTCTGCAGTCGTATCAGGAGGCCCTGAGACATTCAGGATGGAAGGCGGCTATGGATGAAGAAATGAACGCCTTATACGAAAACCAAACCTGGTACTTAACATCACTCTCGAAAGGTAAAAGACCGGTTGGTTGTCGATGGGTTTTTTCGGTGAAACATAATCTAGATGGATCGGTTGCTCGTCTTAAAGCTCGACTGGTTGCTAATTGCTATATGCAGTGCAATGGGATAGATTATGAGGAGACCTTCTCTCCTATTGCAAAATTGAATTCAGTATGCATCATCTTATCTATTGTTGCTAACTCCTCATGGCCCATCTATCAGTTGGATGATAAAAATGCTTTTTTAAATGGTGATATCAGTGAGGAAATTTATATGGTTCGACCACCTGGTTATGTGGTTGAGGGGGAGTCAGTATGTCGGTTAAAAAAGTCTTTATATGGGCTTAAGCAGTCCCCTCGGGCTTGGTTTCATAAATTTAGTCAAACACTCTTACGGTTTGGTTTTCATCAGTGTTCGGTTGATCATTCCGCACATTATAAAGATACGGTCAAAGGGAAAATATTATTGGCCGTATACGTGGATGATATTATCTTAACCAGTGATGATGCTTTGAGCATACAAGGGGTGAAGCAGATGATATGTCAGGAATTCAAGACTAAAGACCTTGGTATGCTTAAATATTTTTTGGGTATAGAAGTTCTTCAATCCAAACATGGGATAATATTGTCTCAAAGGAAATATGTCTTGGATCTCCTTGAAGAAATAGGAATGAAGGGTTGTAGAACAGTTGACACACCTATGGATACAAATATAAAATTATGTGTCACAAATGAAGAAGATATTGATATTGGCAAATATCAAAGACTTGTTGAAAAACTTATTTATCTCATGGTAACTAGGCCAGACATATCATATGCTGTAAGTGTGGTGAGTCAATTCATG
The DNA here is from genome assembly GCF_029961685.1 of Aristolochia californica. Lineage (NCBI taxonomy): Eukaryota > Viridiplantae > Streptophyta > Magnoliopsida > Piperales > Aristolochiaceae > Aristolochia > Aristolochia californica. The sequence continues at coordinate 12,237,758 of NW_027181771.1, forward strand.
CACAAACCAAAAATTACCCACTGACAGGCTTTAGAGACAATATTACGTTATCTAAAAGGAGCTCCAGGAAGAGGATTGCTGAATAAAAAACATGGGCACTTCAGCATAGAAGGCTTCTAAGATGCAGATTGGGCTGGATCTCCTGATGATAGAAAATCTACATCAGGATATTGTACTCTGGTTGGGGCAAACTTGGTTACATGGAAAAGTAAGAAGAAAAATGTGGTTGCAAGATCTAGCGCCAAAACAGAATACAGAGTTATGGCCCATACCATTAGTGAACTTTTATGGGTCAGGACCCTTCTTACCTAACTAGGTTTTTATAAAAAGGGGTCCATGAATCTGCATTGTAATAATCAAGCAGCCATTCATATCACTTCAAATCAAGTTTTTTATGAAAGAACTAAACATATTGAGGTGGATTGTCATTTTATACGAGAGAAGTTTCAAGCAAGAATAATCTCTCTCAAACATGTGTCATCTCAAGAGCAAGTAGCTGATATTCTCACTAACCCCATTACGTCTAAAATCCTATTTTTTATATGTGGCAAGCTAGGTATTTATGATGTCTTTTCTCCTCCATCTTGAGGGGGAGTGTTGGAAGATGCGCTCAAGCCCACGAGCGCAAGACAAGAAGCCCACACGTCAAAGAAGTGGCATATGTGTAAAATATGGCACTTTCAATAAAGATGGCTTAGAAGTGTAAATATGTGTTCCTTCTATGTCTTTAGTTTTATCAAGTTGTAGCCCTAAGGGCATTTTAAAACTATAAATAAAGGCATTGGCTAAGAGGTAGGGCATTGAAGCACAAATTCGTCCAGCCCTCATTTTTCTTTTTGACGCAACCCTCTTCTCCCTTAATCCAAACTCTCTCCTTCCACGTTCTTCTTCTTCTCTTCTCCTTCTCTCTTCTTTTTCTTCTTCTTTCTTGTTGATCTAAAGTTCATTTCATGAGAATATAAATTCTACATTTTTCAAATCCAAACTTGTCCCACTTTTCTCGCAAACAAAACGATCAAAACAAAATGAAAATTTTAAAGTTCATGTATGTAAAAAAATTTGGCAACTATATAATAAATGTAAGTGAAGAAAATTATTTCACGCAATTAAAATGAACTCCAAAGTTTTGTTATCCATGTTTGGGAAATTCCACTAGTACAACCCCTAATAGCTTGGTGGAATTTTACAAAATAGAGATTTCTAATTGATCCTATCATGTTTTAAATGTGGTGGATATGCATGCGAGAAACATGTTGAAGATGCAAATGACCTAATGATCAAAATATTTCAAGGAGTAGAGATAAATTAAATTCTCAAGTTAACGCGTGGTTGGATATTTACCAGTGCCAAACACCACACGTTTTGCCTATCCTTCAAAATCACAGATACTTTTTGGAATTATCTCTTACAGAATTTGTGCATTTCCATTTTGGATGTCCAATTTTTTTTCAAATCCAAACTTGTCCCACTTTTCTCGTAAACAAAACGATCACAACAAAATGAAAATTTTAGAGTTCATGTATGAAAAAAAAGTTGAAAACTATATAATAAATGTAGGAGAAGAAAATTATTCCATGCTCTAAAAATGAAATCCAAAGTTTAGTTATCCATGTTAGGGAAATTCCAGTTGTACAACCCCTAATAGCTTGGTGGAATTTTATAAGAAACGAAACGATCACAAAAAAATGTAAATTTTACAGTTCATGTAAGAAAAAAAATTTGAAAACTATAATAAATGTCAGAGGAGAAAATTATTTCTCACACTAAAAATGAACTCCAAAGTTTTGTTATCCATATTTGGGAAATTCCACTCGTACAACCCCTAATAGCATGGTGGAATTTCATAAGAAACAGATTTCCATTTGATCCTAACATGTTTTAAATGTGGTGGATATGCATGCCAGAAACATGTTAAAGATGCAAATGACCTAATGATCCAAAAATTACAAGTAGAAAAAAATTAAATTCTCAAGTTAACGTGTGGGTGGAAATTTACCAGAGCCAAACAACTCACTTTTTGCCAATCCTTCCAAATCACTGATACTTTTTGGAATTATCTCTCTCAACGTTGGTGCATTTCCATTATGGATGTTAAATTTTTTTTCAAATCCAAACTTGTCCCACTTTTCTCATATACAAAATGATCACAACAAAATGAAAATCTTAGAGTTCATTAATGCAAAAAAATTTGAAACCTATAATAAATGTAAATGAGGAAAATTATTTTTCTCTCGAAAAATAAACTTCAAAGTTTTGTTATCCATGTTTGGGAAATTCCACTAGTACAACCCCTAATAGCTTGGTGGAATTTTATAAGAAACAAAACGATCACAAAAAAATGTAAATTTTACAGTTCATGTAAGAAAAAAAATTTGAAAACTATAATAAATGTCAGAGGAGAAAACTATTTCTCGCAGCATTTGTGCATTTCTATTTTGGATGTTCAACTTTTTTTCAAATCCAAACTTGTCCCACTTTTCTCGTAAACAAAACGATCACAACAAAATGAAAATTTTAGAGTACTTGTATTCAAAAAATTTGAAAACTATAATAAATGTAAGTGAAGAAAATTATTTCACGCTCTAAAAATGAACTCCAAAGTTTTGTTATCCATGTTTTGGAAATTCCACTAATACAAACCCTAAAACCTAAACCCAAATAGGTTGGTGGAGTTTTCTAAGAAAGAGATTTCTTAATGATCCTAACATGTTTTAAATGTGGTGGATATGCATGCCAAAAACATGTTGAAGATGCAAATGACCTAATGATCCAAAAATTTCGAGTAGAAAAAAATTAAATTCTCAAGTTAACATGTGGTTGGATATTCCTGAGCCAAACACCCACTTTTTGCTTATCCTTCAAAATCACAGATACTTTTTGGAATTATCTCTCTCAGCATTTGTGCATTTCTATTATGGACGTTAAATTTTTTTTCAAATCCAAACTTTTCCCACTTTTCTCGTAAACAAAACGATCACAAAAAGATGAAATTTTTAGAATTCATGTATGCGAAAAAATTTCAAAAATATAATAAATGTAAGTGAAGAAAATTATTCCACGCACTAAAAATGAACTCCAAAGTTTTGTTATCCTTGTTTGGGAAATTCCACTAGTACAACCCCTAATAGCTTGGTGGAATTTTATAAGAAAGAGATTTCTAATTGATCCTAATATGTTTTAAGTGTGGTGGATATGCATGCTAGAAACATGTTGAAGATGCAAATGACCTAATGATCCTAAAATTTTAAGGAGTAGAAAAAAATTAAATTCTCAAGTTAACATGTGGTTGGATATTCCAGAGCAAAACAACCCACATTTTGCCAATCCCTCGAAATCCCACATACTTCTCGGAATTATCATTCTCAGCATTTGTGCATTTCCATTTTGGACGTTCTATTTTTATTCAAATTCAAACTTGTCCCACTTTTCTCATAAAAAAAACAATCACAACAATATGAAAATTTTAGAGTTCATGTATGCAAAAAGGTTATTTATCAGAGCCGAACAACCAACTTTTTCCCTTTCCTTCAAAATCACAGATACTTTTTTGAATTATATCTCTCAGCATTTGTGCATTTCCATTTTGGATGTTACACTTTTTTTCAAATCCAAACTTGTCCCACATTTCTCGTAAACAAAACGATCACAAAAAAATGTAAATTTTACAGTTCATGTAAGAAAAAAAATTTGAAAACTATAATAAATGTCAGAGGAGAAAATTATTTCTCGCACTAAAAATGAACTCCAAAGTTTTGTTATCCATATTTGGGAAATTCCACTCGTACAACCCCTAATAGCATGGTGGAATCTCATAAGAAACAAATTTCTAATTGATCCTAACATGTTTTAAATGTGGTGGATATCCATGCAAGAAACATGTTAAAGATACAAATGACCTAATGATCCAAAATTTTCTAGGAGTAGAAAAAAATAAATTATCAAGTTAATGCGTGGTTGGATATTTACCAGAGCCAAACAACCCACTTTTTGCCTATCCTTCAAAATCACTGAGACTTTTTGGAATTATATCTCTTAGCATTTGTTCATTTCCATTTTGGAAGTTCCATTTTTTTTCTAATCCAAACATGTCCCACTTGTCTCGTAAACAAGACGATCACAACAAAAGGAAAATTTTAGAGTTTATGTATGCAAAAAAATTTGAAAACTATATAATAATTGTTAGTGAAGAAAACTATTTCACACACTAAAAATGAACTCCAAAGTTTTGTTATCCATGTTTGGGAAATTCCACTAGTCCAAACCCTTAACCCTCAACCCTAATAGCTTGGTGGAATTTTATAAGAAAGAGATTTCTAATTGATCCTAACATGTTTTAAATGTAGTGCATATGCATGCCAGAAACATGTTGAAGATACAAATGACCTAATGATCCAAAAATTTCAAGGAGAAGAAAAAATTTAAATTCTCAAGTTAATGCGTGGTTGGATATTTAACTGTGCAAAACAACCCACTTTTTGCCTACCCTTCAAATTCACAGGTACTTTTATGAATTATCTCTCTCATCATTTGTGCATTTCCATTTTGGATGTTTAATTTTTTTTCAAATCCAAACTTGTCCCACTTTTCTCGTAAACAAAACGATCACAACAAAATGAAAATTTTAGAGTTCATTAATGCTAAAAAATTTGAAATCTATAATAAATGTAAATGAAGAAAATTATTTTTCTCACGAAAAATGAACTTCAAAGTTATGTTATCCATGTTTGGGAAATTCCACTAGTACAACCCCTAATAGCTTGGTGGAATTTTATAAGAAAAAAATTTCTAATTGATCCTAACATGTTTTAAATGTGGTGGATATGCATGCCAGAAACATGTTGATGATGCAATTGACCTAATGATCCAAAAATTTCAAGGAGTAGAAAGAAATTAAATTTTCAAGTTAACGTGTGGTTGGATATTAACTAGAGCCAAACAACCACATTTTTCTTATCCTTCAAAATCACATATACTTTTGGAAATTATTTCTCTCAGCATTTGTGCATTTCCATTTTGGATGTTCAACTTTTTTTCAAATCCAAACTTGTCCCACTTTTCTCGTAAACAAAACGATCACAAAAAAATGAAAATTTTGGAGTACTTGTATTCAAAAAATTTGAAAACTATAATAAATGTAAGTGAAGAAAATTATTTCACGCACAAAAAATGAAGTCCAAACTTTTGTTATCCATGTTTGCGAAATTCCACTAGTACAAACCCTAAACCCTAAACCCAAATAGCTTGGTGGAATTTTCTATGAAAGAGAATTTTAATTATCCTAACATGTTTTAAATGTGGTGGATATGCATGCCAAAAACATGTTGAAGATGCAAATGACCTAATGATCCAAAAATTTCAAGGAGTAGAAAAAAAAAATTTCAAGTTAATGTGTGATTGGATATTTATCTCAGCTGAACAACCAACTTTTTCCCTATCCTTCAAAATCACAGATACTTTTTGGAATTTTTTCTCTCAGCATTTGTGCTTTTGCATTTTGGATGTTAGACTGTTTTTTCAAATCCAAACTTGTCCCACTTTTCTCGTAAACAAAACGATCACAACAAAATGAAAATTTTAGAGTTCATATGTGCAAAAAAATTCTAGAACTATAAAAAATGTAAGTGAAGATAATTATTTCAGGCACTAAAAATGAACTCCAAAGTTTTGCTATCCATGTTTGGGAAATTCCACCAGTACAACCCCTAATAGCTTGGTGGAATTTTATAAGAAAGATTTCTAATTGATCCTCACAAGTTTTAAATGTGGTGGATATGCATGCCAGAAACATGTTGAAGATTCAAATGACCTAATGAGCAAAAAATTTCAAAGAGTAGAAAAAAATTAAATTCTCAAATTAACGTATGGTTGGAAATTTACCAGAGCGAAAGAACTCACTTTTTGCCTATCCTTCAAAATCACAGATACTTTTAGGAATTATCTCTCTCAGCATTTGTGCATTTCCATTCTGGACGTTCATTTTTTTTCAAATCCAAACATGTCCCACTTTTCTCGTAAAAAAAAATATCACAACAAAATGAAAATTTAAGAGTTCATGTATGCAAAAAAATTTGAAAATTATAATATATGTAAGTGTGGAAAATTAATTCACGCACTAAAAATGAACTCCTAAGTTTTTTTATCCATGTTTGGGAAATTCCACTAGTAATACCCCTAATAGCTTGTGAAATTTTATAAGAAAGAGATTTCTAATCGATCCTAACATATTTTAAATGTGGTGGATATGCATGCCAGAAACATGTTGATGATGCAATTGACCTAATGATCCTAAAAATTCAAGGAGTAGAAAAAAATTAAATTCTCAACTTAACGTGTGGTTGGATATTTACCAGAGCCAAATAACCCAATTTTTGCCTATCCTTCAGAATCACAGATAGTTTTTGGAATTATCCCTCTCAGCATTTGTGCATTTCCATTTTGGATTTTCAATTGTTTTTCAAATCCAAACTAGTCCCACTTTTCTCGTTAACAAAACCATCACAACAAAATGAAAATTTTAGAGTTCATGTATTAAAAAAAATTGAAAACTGTAATAACTGTATGTGAAGAACATTATTTTACGCACTAAAAATGAACTCCAATGTTTTTTTATCCATGTTTGGGAAATTCCACTAGTACGACCCCTAATAGCTTGGTGGAATTTTATAAGAAAGAGATTTCTAAATGATCCTAACATGTTTTAAATGTCGTGGATATGCATGCCAGAAACATGTTGAAGATGCAAATGACCAAATGATAGAAAAATTTCAAGGAGTCGAAAAAAATTGTATTCTTAAGTTAACGTGTGGTTGGATTTTTACCGGTGCCAAACAACCCACTTTTTGCCTATCCTTCAAAATCACAGATACTTTTTGGAATTATCTCTCTTAGCATTTGAGCATTTCCAATTTGGATGTTCTATTTTTTTTCAAATCCAAGCTTGTGCCACTTTTCTCGTAAAAAAAATGATCACAACAAAATGAAAATTTTAGAGTTCATGTATTTTAAAAAATTGAAAAATATAAAAAATTTAAGCGAAGAAAATTATTTCATGAACTAAAAATGAACTTGGAAGTTTTTTTATCCATGTTTGGGGAATTCCACTAGTACAACCCCTATAGCTTGGTGGAATTTTATAAGAAAAAGATTTCTAATTTATCCAAACATGTTTTAAATGTGGTGGATATGAATGCCAGAAACATGTTGAAGATGCAAATGACCTAATGATCTAAAAATTTTACGGAGTAGAAAAAAATTAAATTCTCAAGTTAACGTGTAGGATATTTACTAGAGCCAAACAACCCACTTTTTGCCTATCCTTCAAAATCACAGATACTTTTGGGAATTATCTCTCTCAGCGTTTGTGCATTTCCATTTTGGATGTTCAATTTTTTTTCAAATCCACACTTGTCCCACTTTTCTAGTAAAGAAAACGATCACAATAAAATAAAATTTTAGAGTTCGTATGCAAAAAAATTTGAAAACTATAATAAATGTAAATGAGGAAAATTATTTTTCTCACTAAAAATGTTTTGTTATCCATGTTTGGGAAATTCCACTAGTACAACCTCTAATAGGTTGGTGGAATTTTATAAGAAAGAGATTTCTAATCGATCCTAACATGTTTTAAATGTGGTAGATATGCATACCAAAAACATGTTGAAAATGCAAATGACCTAATGATCCAAAAATTCAAGGAGTAGAAAGAAATTAAATTCTCAAGTTAACACGTTGTCGCATATTTACCAGAGCCAAACAACCCACATTTTGCCTATCCTTCAAAATCATATATACTTTTTGGAATTATCTCTCTCAGCATTTGTGCTTTTCCCTTTTGGATGTTCAATTTTTTTTTCAAAACCAAAATTGTCCCACTTTTCTCGTAAACATAACGATCACAAAAAAAATGAAAATTTTAGGGTTCATGTATGCAAAAAAATTTGAAAACTATATAATAAATGCAAATGAAGAAAATTATTTCACGCAATAAAAATGAACTCCAAAGTTTTGTTATCCATGTTTGGGAAATTCCACTAGTACAACCCATAATTGATTGGTGGAATTTTATAAGAAAGAGATTTCAAATTTATCTTAACATGTTTTAAATGTGGTGGATATCCATGCCAAAAACATGTTGAAGATGCAAATGACCTAATGATCCAAAAATTTCAAGTAGAAAAAAATTAAATTCTCAAGTTAACACGTGGTTGGATATTTACCAGAGCCAAACAACCCACTTTTTGCCTATCCTTCAAAATCATAGATACTTTTATGAATTATCTCTCATAGCATTTGTGCATTTCTATTTTGGATGTTCAATTTTCTTTCAAATCCAAACTTGTCCAGTTTTTCTGGCAAACAAAACGATCACAACAAAATGAAAAATTTTAAAGTTCGTATATGCAAAAAAATTTGAAAACGATATAATAAATGTAAGTGAAGAAAATTGTTTCACCCACTAAAAATGAACTCCAAAGTTTTGTTTCCATGTTTGGGAAATTCCACTACTACAAACCATAATAGCTTGGTGGAATTTTATAAGAAAGATATTTCTAATTGTTACTAACATGTTGAAGATGCAAATGACCTAATGATCCAAAAATTACAAGTAGAAAAAAATTAAATTCTCAAGTTAACATGTGGGTGGAAATTTACCAGAGCCAAACAACTCACTTTTTGCCAATCCTTCCAAATCACTGATACTTTTAGGAATTATCTCTCTCAACGTTTGTGCATTTCCATTTTGGATGTTAAATTTTTTTTCAAATCCAAACTTGTCCCACTTTGCTCGTATACAAAATGATCACAACAAAATGAAAATCTTAGAGTTCATTAATGCAAAAAAATTTGAAACCTATAATAAATGTAAATGAGGAAAATTATTTCTCTCGAAAAATAAACTTCAAAGTTTTGTTATCCATGTTTGGGAAATTCCACTAGTACAACCGGTGGAATTTTATAAGAAAGAGATTTCTAATTGATCCTAGCATGTTTTAAATGTGGTGGATATGCTTGCCAGAAACATGTTGAAGATGCAAATGACCTAATCATCCAAAAATTTCAAGGAGTAGAAAGAAATTAAATTCTCAAGTTAACGTGTGGTTGGATATTTACTAGAGCCAAACAACCTACTTTTTGCTTATTCTTCAAAATCACAGATACTTTTGGGAAATATCTCTCTCAGCATTTGTGCATTTCTATTTTGGATGTTCAACTTTTTTTCAAATCCAAACTTGTCCCACTTTTCTCATAAACAAAACGATCACAACAAAATGAAAATTTTAGAGTACTTGTATTCAAAAAATTTGAAAACTATAATAAATGTATGTGAAGAAAATTATTTCATGCTCTAAAAATGAACTCCAAAGTTTTGTTATCCATGTTTTGGAAATTCCACTAATACAAACCCTAAAACCTAAACCCTAATAGGTTGGTGGAATTTTCTAAGAAAGAGATTTCTAAATGATCCTAACATGTTTTAAATGTGGTGGATATGCATGCCAAAAACATGTTGAAGATGCAAATGACCTAATGATCCAAAAATTTCGAGTAGAAAAAAATTAAATTCTCAAGTTAACGTGTGGTTGGATATTCCTGAGCCAAACAACCACTTTTTGCTTATCCTTCAAAATCACAGATACTTTTTGGAATTATCTCTCTTAGCATTTGTGCATTTCTATTATGGACGTTAAATTTTTTTTCAAATCCAAACTTTTCCCACTTTTCTCGTAAACAAAACGATCACAAAAAGATGAAATTTTTAGAATTCATGTATGCGAAAAAGTTTGAAAAATATAATAAATGTAAGTGAAGAAAATTATTCCATGCACTAAAAATGAACTCCAAAGTTTTGTTATCCTTGTTTGGGAAATTCCACTAGTACAACCCCTAATAGCTTGGTGGAATTTTATAAGAAAGAGATTTCTAATTGATCCTAACATGTTTTAAGTGTGGTGGATATGCATGCCAGAAACATGTTGAAGATGCAAATGACCTAATGATCCTAAAATTTTAAGGAGTAGAAAAAAATTAAATTCTCAAGTTAACATGTGGTTGGATATTCCAGAGCATAACAACCCACATTTTGCCAATCCCTCGAAATCCCAGATACTTCTCGGAATTATCATTCTCAGCATTTGTGCATTTCCATTTTGGACGTTCTATTTTTATTCAAATCCAAACTTGTCCCACTTTTCTCGTAAACAAAACAATCACAACAATATGAAAATTTTAGAGTTCATGTATGCAAAAAGGTTATTTATCAGAGCCGAACAGCCAACTTTTTCCCTTTCCTTCAAAATCACAGATACTTTTTTGAATTATATCTCTCAGCATTTGTGCATTTCCATTTTGGATGTTACACTTTTTTTCAAATCCAAACTTGTCCCACATTTCTCGTAAACAAAACGATCACAAAAAAATGTAAATTTTACAGTTCATGTAAGAAAAATAATTTGAAAACTATAATAAATGTCAAAGGAGAAAATTATTTCTCACACTAAAAATGAACTCCAAAATTTTGTTATCCATATTTGGGAAATTCCACTCGTACAACCCCTAATAGCATGGTGGAATTTCATATGAAACAGATTTCCATTTGATCCTAACATGTTTTAAATGTGGTGGATATGCATGGCAGAAACATGTTAAAGATGCAAATGACCTAATGATCCAAAAATTTCTAGGAGTAGAAAAAAATTAAATTCTCAAGTTAACTTGTGGTTGGATATTCCAGAGCCAAACAACCCACTTTTTGCCTATCCTTCAAAATCACAAATACTTTTTGGAATTATCTCTCTCGGCATTTGTGCATTTCCATTTTGGGCGTTCTATTTTTTTCAAATCAAAACTTGTCCTACTTTTCTTGTAAAAAAAACGATCACAATAAAATGAAAATTTTACAGTTCATGTATGCAAAAATATTTGAAAACTATAAAAAATGTAAGTAAAGAAAATTATTTCACGCACTAAAAATGAACTCCAAAATCTTGTTATCCATGTTTGGGAAATTCCAATAGTACAACCCCTAATAGCTTGGTCGAATTTTATAAGAAAGAGATTTCTAATTGATCCTAACATGTTTTAAATGTAGTGGATATGCATGCCAGAAACATGGTTAAGATGCAAATGACTTAATGATCCAAAAATTTCAAGGAGTAGTAAAAAATTAAATTCCCAAGTTAACGTATGGTTGGATATTTACCAAAGCTAAACAATCCACTTTTTGTTTATCCTTCAAAATCACATATACTTTTTTGAATTATCTCTCTCAGCATTTGTGCATTTCCATTTTGGATGTTCAATTTTTTTTCAAATCCAAACTTGTCCCACTTTTCTTGTAAACAAAACGATCACTACAAAATGAAAATTTTAGAGTTCATGTATGCAAAAAAATTTGAAAACTATAATAAAAGTAAGTGAAGAAAACTATTTTCTGCACTAAAAATGAGCTCCAAAGTTTTGTTATCCCTTTTTGGGAAATTCCACTAGTCCAACGTCTAATAGCTTGATGGAATTTTATAAGAAAAAGATTTCTAATTAATCCTAACATGTTTTAAATGTGATATGCATGCCAGAAACATGTTGAAGATGCAAATGACCTAATGATCCAAAAATTTCAAGGAGTAGAAAAAAATTAAATTCTCAAGTTAACGTATGGTTGGATATTTAGCAGATCCAAACAACCCACTTTTTACCTATCCCTCAAAATCACAGATACTTTTTGGAATTATCTCTCTCAGCATTTGTACATTTCCATTTTGGACGTTCAATTTTTTTTCAAATCTAAACTTGTCCCACTTTTCTCGTAAACAAAACGATCACACCAAAATGAATATTTTAGAGTTCATCTATGCAAAAAAATTTGAAAAATATAATAAATGTAAGTGAGAAAATTATTTCACGCACTAAAAATGAACTTCAAAGTTTTGCTATTCATCTTTGGGAAATTGCACTAGTACAACCCCTAATATCTTGGTGGAATTTTATAAGGAAGAGAGTTCTAATTGATCATAACATGTTTTAAATGTGGTGGATATGCGCGCGAAAAACATAATGAAGATGCAAATGAACTAATGATCCAAAAATTTTACGAATTAGAAAAAAATTAAATTCTCAAGTTAACATGTTGTTGGATATTTACAAGAGCCAAACAACCGACATTTTCCCTATCCTTCAAAATCATAGATACTTTTTGGAATCATCTCTCTCAGCATTTGTGCATTTCCATTTTGGATGTTCAACTCATTTTAAAATCCCAACTAGTCCCACTTTTCTCGTAAACAAAACGATCACAACAAAATGAAAATTTTAAAGTTCATGTATGCAAAAATATTTGAAGACTATATAATAAATGTAAGTGAAGAAAATTATTTCACGCACTAAAAATGAAATCCAAAGTTTTGTTATCCCTGTTTGGGAAATTCCACTAGTTCAACCCCTAATAGCTTGGTGGAATTTTATAAGAAAGAGATTTCTAATTGATCCTAAAATGTTTAAAATGTGGAGGATATGCATGCCAGATACTTTTTGAAGATGCATATGACCTAATGATCCAAAAATTTCATGGAGAAGAGAAACAAATCTAATTTTCAAGTGTTAGTGGTTGGATACCAAAGCCAAACAACCCAGTTTTTCCCTATCCTTCAAAATCACAGATACTTTTTGGAATTATTTCTCTCAGCTTTTGTGCATTTCCATTTTGGATGTTCGACTTATTTTTCAAATCCAAACTTGTCCCACTTTTCTCGTAAACAAAACGATCACAACAAAATGAAAATTTTAGAGTTTATGTATGCAAAAAAATTTGAAAACTATATAATAAATGTAAGTGAAGAAAATTATTTCACGCACTAAAAATGAAATCCAAAGTTTTATTATCCATGTTTGGGAAATTCCACTAGTACAAACCCTAATAGCTTGGTGGAATTTTATATGAAAGAGATTTCTAATTGATCCTAACATGTTTTAAATGTGGTGGATATGCATGCCAGAAATATGTTAAAGATGCAAAGGACCTAATGATCCAAAAATTTCAAGGAGTAGAAAAAAATTAAAATCTCAATTTAACGTGTGGTTGGATATTTATGAGAGCCAAACAACCCACTTTTTGCCTATCCTTTAAAATCATAGATAATTTTTGGAATTATCTCTCTCAGCATTTATGCATTTCCATTTTGGATGTTCAATTTTTTTTCAAATCCAAATTTGTCCCACTTTTCTCGTAAACAAAACGATCACAACAAAATGAAAATTTTAGAGTTCATGTATGGAAAAAAATTTGAAAACTATATTAAATGTAAGTAAATAAAATTATTTCACACACTAGAAAAGAACACCAAAATTTTGTTATCAATGTTTGGGAAATTCCACTAGTGCAACCCCTAATAGCTTGGTGGAATTTTATAAGAAAGAGATTTCTAATTGATCCTAACATGTTTAAAATGTGCTGGATATGCGTGCCAGAAACATGTTGAAGATGCAAACGACATAATCATCCAAAAATTTCTTGGAGTTGAAAAATATTAAATTCTAAAGTTAATGCGTGGGTGGATATTTACCAGAGCCAAACAACCCACTTTTTGTCCTATCCTTCAAAATCACAGATACTTTTGGGAATTATCTCTCTCAGCATTTGTGCATTTCCATTTTGGATGTTAAATTTTTTTCAAATCCATACTTGTTCAACTTTTCTCGTAAACAAAACTATTAGAAGAAAATGAAAATTTTAGAGTTCATGTATGCAAAAAATTTTGAAAACTAAAATAATTGTAAGTGAAGAAAATTATTTCACGCACTAAAAATGAACTCCAAAGTTTTGTTATCCATGTTTGGGAAATTCCACTAGTACCATGCCTAATAGCTTGGTGGAATTTTATAAGAAAGAGATTTCTAATTGATCCTAACATGTTTCAAATGTGGTGGATATGCATGCCAGAAATATGTTGAAGATGCAAATCACCTAATGATCCAAAAATTTCAAGGAGTAGAAAAAATTAAATTCTCAAGTTAACATGTGGTTGGATATTTAGCAGAGCCAAACAACCCAGTTTTTGCCAGTCCTTGAAAATCACAGATACTTTTTGGAATTATCAATCTCAGCATTTGTGCATTTCCATTTTGGACTTTCAATTTTTTTTCAAATCCAAACTTGTCACACTTTTCTCGTTAACAATACGATCACACCAAAATGAAAATTTTAGAGTCATGTATGGAAAAAAATCTGAAAAATAAAATAAATGTAACTGAGAAAATTATTTCACGCACTAAAAATGAACTCCAAAGTTTTGTTATCCATGTTTGGCAAATTCCACAAGTACAACCCCTAATAGCTTGGTGGAATTTTATCAGAAAGAGATTTCTAATTGATCCTATCATGTTTTAAATGTGTTGGATATGCATGCCAGAAACATGTTGAAGATGCAAATGACCTAATGATCCAAAAATTTCAAGTAGTAGTAAAAAATTAAATTCTCAAGTTAACGTGTGGTTGGATATTTAATAGAGCAAAACAACCCACTTTTTGCCTATCCTTCAAAATCACAGATACTTTTGGGAATTATCTCTCTCAGCATTTGTGCATTTCCATTTTGGACGTTGAATTTTTTTTCAAATCCAAACTTGTCCCACATTTCTCGTAAACAAAATGAACACAACAAAATGAAAATTTTATAGTTCATGTTTGCAAAAAAATATGAAAACTATAAAAAATGTAAGTGAAGAAAATTATTTCACGCACTAAAAATGAACTCTAAAGTTTTGTTATCCCTGTTTTGGAAATTCCACTAGTACAACCCCTAATAGCTTGATGGAATTTTATATGAAAGAGATTTCTAATTGATCATAACGTGTTTTAAATGTGTGGGATATGTATGCCAGAAACATGTTGAATTGCCCTAATGATCCAAAAATTGCAAGGAGTAGTAAAAAATTAAATTCTCAAGTTAACGTGTGGTTAGATATTCACAAAAGCCAAACAATCCACTTTTTTCTTATCCTTCAAAATCACAGATACTTTTTGGAATTATCTCTCTCGGCATTTGTGCATTTCAATTTTCGATGTTCAATTTTTTTTCAAATCCAAACCACACTTCTCGTAAACAAAACGATCACAGCAAAATGAAAACTTTAGAGTTCATGTATGTAAAAAAATTTTAAAAATCTAATAAATGAAAGTGAAGAAAATTATTTCACGCACTAAAACTGAACTCCAAAGTTTGTTATCCATGTTTCTGAAATTCCACTAGTACACCCCCTTAGAGCTTGGTGGAATTTCATTAGAAAGAGATTTAAAATTGATCTTAACATTTTTTTAATGTGGTGGATATGCATGCCAGAAACATGTTGAAGATGCAACTGACCTAATGATCCAAAAATTTCAAAGAGTACTAAAAAATTAAATTCTCAAGTTAACTTGTGGTTGGATATTTACCAAAGCCAAACAATCCACTGTTTGCTTATCCTTCAAAATCACATATACTTTTTGGAATTATCTCTTTCAGCATTTGTGCATTTCCATTTTGGATGTTCAATTTTTTTTCAAATCCAAACTTGTCCCACTTTTCTTGTAAACAAAACGATCACAACAAAATAAAAATTTTAGAGATCTTGTATACCAAAAAATTTGAAAACAATAATAAATATAGGTGAAGAAAATTATTTCACGCACTAAAACTGAACTCCAAAGTTTTGTTATCCATGTTTGGAAAATTCCATTAGTACAACCCCTATTAGAGATCTTTTACAAGAAAGAGATTTCTAATTGATCCTAACATGTTTAAAATGTGGTGGATATCCATGCCAAAAACATGTTGAAGATGCAAATGACCTTATGATCCAAAAATTTCAAGGAGTTGTGAAAAAATAAATTCTAAAGTTAACATGTGGTTGGATATTTACCAAAGCCAAAGAACCCACTTTTTGCCTATCCTTCAAAATCACAGATACTTTTTAGAATTATCTCTCTCAGCATTTGTGCATTTTCATTTGGATATTCAATTTTTTTTCAAATCTAAACATGTCTCACTTTTCTCGTAAACAAAACGATCACATCTAAATGAAAATTTTAGAATTCATTTATGCAAAAAAATTTCAAAACTATAATAAATGAAAGTGAAGAAAATTATTTCACGCATTAAAATGAACTCCAAAGTTTTGTTGTCCATGTTTTCGAGATTCCACTAGTACAACCCCTAATAGCTTGGTGGAATTTTATAATAAAGAGATTTCTAATCGATCCTATCATGTTTTAAATGTGATGGAAATGCATGCTAGAAACACGTTGAAGATGCAAATGACCGAATGATCCAAAAATTACAAGGAGTAGAAAAAACTTAAATTCTCAAGTTAACGTGTGGTTGGATATTTACTAGAGCCAAAGAACCCACTTTTTGCCTATCCTTCAAATTCACAGATACTTTTGGGAATTATCTCTCTCAGCATTTGTGCATTTCCATTTTGGGCGTTCTTTTTTTCTTCAAATCCAAACTTGTTCCACTTTTCTCGTAAACAAAACGATCACGAGAAAATGAAAATTTTAGAGTTCATGTATGCAAAAAAAATTGAAAACTATAAAAAATGTAAGTGAAGAAAATTATTTCTCGCACTAAAAATGAACTCCAAAGTTTTGTTATCCCTATTTGGGAAATTCCACTAGTACAACCCCTAATAGCTTGATGGAATTTTATATGAAAGAGATTTCTAATTGATCCTAACATGTTTTAAATTTTGTGGATATGTATGCCGGAAACATGTTGAAGATGTAAATGCCCTAATGATCCAAAATTTTCAAGGAGTAGTAAAAAATTAAATTCTCAAGTTAACGTGTGGTTAGATATTTACCAAAGCCAAACAGTCCACGTTTTTCTTATCCTTCAAAATCACAGATACTTTTTGGAATTATCTCTCTCAGCATTTGTGCATTTCCATTTTGGATGTTCAATTTTTTTTCAAATCCAAACTTGTCCCACACTTCTCGTTAACAAAAGGATCACAACAAAATGAAAACTTTAGAGTTCATGTATGCAAAAAAATTTGAAAAATGTAATAAATGTATGTAAAGAAAATTATTTCACGCACTAAAACTGAACTCCAAAGTTTTGTTATCCATGTTTTGAAAATTCCACTAGTACAACCCCAAAGAGCTTGGTGGAATTTCATAAGATAGAGATTTCAAATTGATCTTAACATGTTTTTAATGTGGTGGATATGCATGCCAGAAACATGTTGAAGATGCAAATGACCTAATGATCCTAAAATTTCATCGAGTAGTAAAAAATTAAATTCTCAAGTTAATTTGTGGTTGGATATTTACCAAAGCCAAACAATTCACTTTTTGCTTATCCTTCAAAATCACATATACTTTTTGGAATTATCTCTTTCAGCACTTGTGCATTTCCATTTTGGATGTTCAATTTTTTTTCAAATCCAAACTTGTCCCACTTTTCTTGTAAACAAAACGATCACAATAAAATGAAAATTTTAGAGATCATGTATGCCAAAAAATTTGAAAACTATAATAAATATAGGTGAAGAAAATTATTTCACTCACTAAAACTGAACTCCAAAGTTTTGTTATCCATGTTTGGGAAATTCCACTAGTACAACCCCTAATAGCTTGGTGGAATTTTATAAGAAAGAGATTTCTAATTGATCCTAACATGTTTAAAATGTGGTGGATATCCATGCCAAAAACATGTTGAAGATGCAAATGACCTTATAATCCAAAAATTTCAAGGAGTAGTGAAAAAATAAATTCTCAAGTTAACATGTGGTTGGATATTTACCAAAGCCAAACAACCTACTTTTTGCCTATCCTTCAAAATCACAGATACTTTTTGGAATTATCTCTCTCTGTATTTGTGCATTTCCAATTTGGATGTTATATTTTTTTTCAAATCCAAACATGTCCCACTTTTCTTGTAAACAAAACGATCACATCTAAATGAAAATTTTAGAGTTATTTAATGCAAAAAAATTTCAAACCTATTATAAATGAAAGTGAACAAAATTATTTCACGCATTAAAATGAACTCCAAAGTTTTGTTATCCATGTTTTTGAAATTCCACTAGTACAACCCCTAATAGCTTGGTGGAATTTTATAAGAAAGAGATTTCTAATTGATCCTAACATGTTTTAAGTGTGGTGGATATGCATGCCAGAAACATGTTGCAGATGCAAATGACCTATTGATAAAAAAATTACGAGTAGAAAAAAATTAAATTCTCTAGTCAACGTGTGGTTGGATATTTACTAGAGCCAAACTACCCACTTTTTGCATATTCTTCAAAATCGCACATACTTTTGGGAATTATCTCTCTCAGTATTTGTGCATTTCAGTTTTGGACGTTCAATGCAAGTGATGAAAATTATTTCAAGCACTCAAAATGAACTCCAAAGTTTTGTTATCCATGTTTGGGAAATTCCACTAGTACAACCCCTATTGGCTTGGTATAATTTTATGAGAAAGAGATTTCTAATTGATGCTAACATGTTTTAAATATGGTGGATATGCAAGCCAGAAACATGTAGAAGATGCAAATGACCTAATTATCCAAAAATTTCAAGGGGTATAAAAAAATTAAATTCTCAAGCTAACGCGTGGTTAGATATTTACGAGAGCCATACAACCCACTTTTTACATTTCCATTTTGGATGATCCACTTTTTTTTAAATCCAAACTTGTCCGACTTTTTTCGTGAACAAAACCATCACAACTAAATGAAAATTTTAGAGTTCATGTATGCAAAAAAATTCTAAAACTTTAAAAAATATAAGTGAAGAAAATTATTTCACGCACTAAAAATGAACTCCAAAGTTTTGTTAACCATGTTTGGGAAATTCCACTAGTACAACCCCTAATAGCATGGTGGAATTTTACAAGAAAGAGATTTCTAATTGATCCTAACATGTTTTAAATGTGGTGCATATGCATGCCAGAAACATGTTGAAGATGCAAATGACCTAATGATCCAAAAAATTCAAGGAGTAGAAAAAAATTAAATTCTCAAGTTAACACAGGGTTGGATATTTATTAGTGCCAAAAAACCAACTTTTAGCCTATCCTTCAAAATCACAGATACTTTTTGGAATTATCTCTCTTTCCATTTGTGCATTTCCACTTTGGATGTTTAATTTTTTTTTCAAATTCAAACTTGTCCCACTTTTCTCGCTAACAAAACGATCAAAAGAAAATGAAAATTTTAAAGTTCATGTATGTAAAAAAACATGAAAACTATATAATAAATGTAAGTGAAGAAAATTATTTCATGCACTAAAAATGAACTCATAAGTTTTGTTATCCATGTTTGGGAAATTCCATTAGTACAACCCCAAATAGCTTGGTGGAATTTTATAAGAAAGAGATTTCTAATTGATCCTAATATGTTTTAAATGTGGTGGATATGCATGCCAGAAACTTGTTGAAGATGCAAATGACCTAATGATCCAAAAATTTCAAGGAGTAGAAAGAAATTAAATTCTCAAGCTAACGCGTGGTTGGATATTTATGAGAGCCAAACAACCAACTTTTTCCCTATCCTTCAAAATCAGAGATACTTTTTGGAATTATCTCTCTCAGCATTTTTGCATTTCCATTTTGGATGTTCACTTTTTTTTCAAATCCAAACTTGTCCCACTTTTCTCGTGAACAAAACGATCACAACAAAATGAAAATTTTAGAGTTCTTGTAAGAAAAAAAATTTGAAAACTATAATAAATGTAAGTGAAGAAAATTATTTCTTGCACTAAAAATAAACTCCAAAGTTTTGTTATCCATGTTTGGGAAATTCCACTAGTACAACCTCTAATAACTTGGTGGAATTTTATAAGAAAGAGATTTCTAGTTGATCCTAACATGTTTTAAATGTGGTGGATATGCATGCCAGAAACATGTTGAAGATGCAAATGACCTAATGATAAAAAAATTTCAAGGAGTAAAAAAATTAAATTCTCAAGTTAGTGCGTAGTTGGATATTTACCTGAGGCTAACAACCCACTTTTTGCCTATCCTTCAAAATCACATATAATTTTGGGAATTATTTCTCTCAGCATTTGTGCATTTCCATTTTGGATGTTCAATTTGTTTCAAATCCAAACTTGTCCCACTTTTCTCGTAAACAAAACGATCAGTACAAAATGAAAATAGAGTTCATGTATTAAAAAAAATTTGAAAATTATAATAAATGTAAGTGAAGAAAATTATTTCACGCACTACAAATGAACTCCAAAGTTTTGTTATCCATGTTTTGGAAATTCAACCAGTACAACCCCTAATAGCTTGGAGGAATTTTATAAGAAAGAGATTTCTAATTGATCCTACCATGTTTTAAATGTGGTGGATAAGTATGCTAGAAAAAGGATGAAGATGCAAATGACCAAATGATCCAAAAATTTCGAGGAGTAGAAAAAAATTAAATTCACAATTTAACATGTGGTTGATTATTTACCAGAGCCAAACAACCCACTTTTTGCCTTTCCTTCAAAATCGAAGATACTTTTTGGAATTATCTCTCTCAGCATTTGTGCATTTCCATTTTGGAAATTCAATTTTTTTAAAAATCCAAACTTGTCCCACTTTTCTCGTAAACAAAATGATCACAACAAAATCAAAATTATAGTGTTCATGTAAGCAAAACAAATTGAAAACTATAATAAATGTAAGTGGAGAAAATTATTGCATGCACTAAAAATGAACTCCAAAGTTTTGTTATCCATGTTTGGGAAATTCCACTAGTACAACCCCTAATAACTTGGTGGAATTTTATAAGAAAGAGGTTTCTAATTGATCCTAACATGTTTTAAATGTGATGGATATGTATGCAAGAAACATGTTGAAGATGCAAATGACCTAATGATCCAAAAATTTCAAGTAGTAGTAAAAAATTAAATTCTCAATTTAACGTGTGGTTGGATATTTACCATAGCCAAACAACCCACTTTTTTCTATCCTTCAAAATCAGAGATAATTTTTGGAATTATCTCTCTCAGTATTTGTGCATTTCAATTTTGGATTTTTAATTTTTTTCCAAATCCAAACTTGTCCCACTTTTCTCATAATCAAAACGATCACAACAAAAGGAAAATTTTAGAGTTCGTGTATGGAAAAAAATTTGAAAACTATAATAAATGTAAGTGAAAAAAATTATTACACGCACTAATAATGAACAACAAAGTTTTTCTATCAATGTTTTGCAAATTCCACTAGTACAATGTCTAACAGCTTGGATGAATTTTATAAGAAAGAGATGTCTAATTAATCCAAACACGTTAAAATGTGGTGGATATGCACGCTAGAGACATGTTGAAGATGGAAATGACCTAATGATCAAAAAATTTCAAGTAGTAAAAAATTAAATGCTCAAGTTAACGTGTGGTTGGATATTTACCAAAGTCAAACAATCCAATTTTTCCCTATCCTTCAAAATCAGGGATACTTTTTGGAATTATCTCTCTCAGCATTTGTGCATTTCCATTTTGGATCAATTTTTTTTCAAATCCAAACTTTTCCCACTTTTCTCGTTATCAAAACGATCACAACAAAATGAAAATTTTAGAGTTCATGTATGCAAAAAAATTTCAAAACAATAATAAATGAAAGTCAAGAAAATTATTTCACGCAATAAAAATGAACTCCAAAGTATTGTTATCCAAGTTTGGGAAATTCCACTAGTACAACCTCTAATAGCTTGATGGAATTTAATAAGAAAGATATTTCTAATTGATCCTAACATATTTTAAATGTGGTGGATATGCATGCCAGAAACATGTTGAAGATGCAAATGACCTAATGATCCAAAAATTTCAAGGAGTAGAAAAAAAATTAAATTCTCAAGTTAATGCGTGGTTGGATATTTACCAGAGCCAGACAACCTACTTTTTGCCTATTCTTCAACATCACAGATACTTTTTGAACTTATCGCTCTCATCATTTGTGCATTTCCATTTTGGATGTTCAACTTTTTTTCAAATCCAAATTTGTCCCACTTTTCTCGTAAACAAAACGATCACAACAAAATGAAAAATTTAGAGTTCACGTAAGCAAAAAAATTAGAAAACTATAATAAATGTAAGTGGAGAAAATTATTTCACGCACTAAAAATGAACTCCAAAGTTTTGTTATCCATGTTTGGGAAATTCCACTAGTACAACCCCTAATAACTTGGTGGAATTTTATAAGAAAGAGATTTCTAATTGATCCTAACATGTTTTAAATGTTGTGGATATGCATGCCAGAAACATGTTTAAGAAGCAAATGACCTAGTGATCCAAAAATTTCAAGGAGTAGAAAGAAATTATATTCTCAAGTTAACGCTTGGTTAAATATTTATCAGAACCAAACAACCCACTTTTTGCCTATCTTTCAAAAGCCCAGATACTTTTTTGAATTATCTCTCTTAGCACTTGTGTATTTCCATTTTGGATGTTTCTTTTTTTTTTCAAATCCAAACTTGTCCCACTTTTCTCGTACATAAAATGATTAAAAAAATTAAAATTTTAGAGTTCATGTCAGCAAAAAATAATTGAAAACTATACATACAATGTAAGTGAAGAAAATTATTTCACACACTAAAAATGAACTCCAATGTTTTGTTATCCATGTTTGGGAAATTCCACTAGTACAACCCCTAATAGCTTGTTGGAATTTTATAAGAATGAGATTTCTAATTATTCCTAACATGTTTTAAATGAGGTGGATATGCATGCCAGAAACATATTGAAGATGTAAATGACCTAATGATCAAAAAATTTTAAAGAGTAGAAGAAAATTAAATTCTCAAGTTAACACGTGGTTGGATATTTACCAATGCCAAACAACCTACTTTTGGCCTATCCTTCAAAATCACAGATACTTTTTGGAATAATCTCTCTCAGCATTTGTGCATTTCCATTTTGGATGATTAATTTTTTTTACAAATCCAAAATTGTCCCATTATTATCATAAACAAAATGATCACAACAAAATGAAAATTTTAGAGTTCATGTATGGAAAAAAATTTGAAAACTATATAATAAATGTAAGTGAAGAAAATTATTTCATGCACTAAAAATGAAATCCAAAGTTTTATTATCCATGTTTGGGAAATTCCACTAGTACAAACCCTAATAGCTTGGTGGAATTTTATAAGAAAGAGATTTCTAATTGATCCTAACATATTTTAAATGTGGTGGATATGCATGCCAGAAACATGTTGAAGATGCAAATGACCTAATGATCCAAAAATTTCAAGGAGTAGAAAAAATTAAACTCTCAATTTAACGTGTGGTTGGATATTTACTAAACCCAAACAACCCACTTTTTTCCTATCCTTCAAAATCACAGACACTTTTTGGAATTATCTCTCTCAGTAATTGTGCATTTCCCTTTTGGATGTTCAATTTTTTTTCAAATCCAAACTTGTCCCACTTTTCTCATAAACAAAACGATCACAACATAATGAAAATTTAAGAGTTGATGTCTGCGAAAAAAATTTAAAACTTTAATAAATGAAAGTGAAGAAAATTATTTCACGTACTAAAAATGAACTCCAAGGTTTTTGTTATACATGTTTGGGAAATTCCACTAGTACAACCTCTAATAGCTTGGTGGAATTTTATAAGAAAGAGATTTCTAATTGATCCTAACATGTTTTAAATGTGGTGGATATGCATGCCACAAATATGTTGAAGATGCAAAGGACCTAATGATCCTAAAATTTCAAGGAGTAGAAAAAATTTGAATTCTCAAGTTAACGTGTGGTTGGATAGTTACCAGAGCCAAACAACCCACTTTTTGCCTATCCTTCAAAATCACAGATACTTTTTGGAATTATCTCTCTCAGCATTTGTCCATTTCCATTTTGAACGTTCAATTTTTTTTCAAATCCAAACTCCTCCCACTTTTCTCGTAAACAAAACAATCACAACAAAATGAAAATTTTAGAGTTCATATATGCAAAAAAATTTGAAAACTATAATAAATGTGAGAGAAGAAAATTATTTCACGCACTAAAAATGAACTCCAAAGTTTTGTTATCCATGTTTGGAAAATTCCACTAGTACTACCCCTAATAGTTTGGTGGAATTTTATTAGAAAGAGATTTCTAGTTGATCCTAACATTTTTTAAATGTGTTGGATATGCATGCCAGAAACATGTTGAAGATACAAATGACCTAATGATCCAAAAATTTGAAGTAGTAGAAAAAAATTAAATTCTCAATTTAACGCTTGGTTGGATATTTATCTGAACCAAACAACCCACTTTTTGCCTATCTTTCAAAATTATAGATACTTTTTGGAATTATCTCACTCAGCATTTGTGCAATTCCATTTTGGATGTCCAATTTTTTTTCACAACCAAACTTGTGCCATTTTTCTCGTAAACAAAACGGTCAAAACAAAATGAAAATTTTAGAGTTCATGTATGAAAAAAATTTGAAAACTATATAAAAATTGTAAGTGCAGGAAATTATTTCACGCACTAAAAATGAATTCCAAAGTTTTGTTATCCATGATTGGGAAATTCCACTAGTACAACCCCTAATAGCTTGGTGGAATTTTATAAGAAAGAGATTTCTAATTGATCCTAACATGTTTTAAATGTGGTGGATGGATGGATATTTACCTGATCCAAACAACCCACTTTTTCCCTATCCTTCAAAATCACAGATACTTTTTGGAATTATCTCTCTTAGCATTTGTGAATTTCCATTTTGGATGTTCAATTTTTTTTCAAATCCAAACATGTCCCACTTTTCTCCTAAACAAAATGATCACATAAAAAGTAAAATTTTAGAGTTCATGTTTGCAAAAAAATTTGAAAACTACAATAAATGTAAGTGAAGAAAATTATTTCAGGCACTAAAAATGAAGTCCAAAGTTTAGTAATCCATGTTTGGGAAATTCCTCTAGTACAACCCCTAATAGCTTGGTGGAATTTTATAAGAAAGTGATTTCTAATTGATCCTAACATGTTTTAAATGTCGTGTATATGCATGCCAGAAACTTGTTGAAGACGCAAATCACCTAATGATCCAAAAATTTCAAGGAGTAGAAATAAATTAAATTCTCAAGTTAAAGCATGGTTGGATATTTATCAGAACCAAATTACGCACTTTTTGCCTATCTTTCAAAATTACAGATACTTTTTAAGAATTATCTCTCTTAGCATTTGTGCATTCCATTTTGGATGTTTAATTTTTTTTCAAATCAAACTTGTCCCACTTTTCTAGTGACCAAAACGATCAAAACAAAATAAAAATTTTAGAGTTCATGTATGCAAAAAAAAATTAAACTATATAATAAATGTAAGTGATGAAAATTATTTCACGCACTAAAACTGAACTCCAAAGTTTTGTTAACCATGTTATGGAAATTCCACTAGTACAACCGCTAATAGCTTTGTGGAATTTTATAAGAAAGAGATTTCTAATTGATCCTAACTTGTTTTAAATGTGGCGGATATGCATGCCGGAAATATGTTGAAGATGCAAATGAACTAATGATCCAAAAATTTCATGGAGTAGAAAGCAATTAAATTCTCAAGTTAACGTGTCTTTTGATATTTTGCAGTGCCAAACAACCCACTTTTTACCAATCCTTCGAAATCACATATACTTTATGGAATTATCTCCCTCAGCATTTGTACATTTCATTTTTGGACGTTCAATTTTTTTTCAAATCCAAACTTGTACCACATTTCTTGTTAACAAAACGATCACACCAAAATGAAAAATTTAGAGTTCATGTATGCAAAAAAATTTGAAAACTATAATAAATGTAAGTGGGGAAAATTATTTCACGCACTAAAAATGAACACCAAAGTTTTGTTATCCATGTTTGGGAAATTCCACTAGTACAACCCCAAATAACTTGGTGGAATTTTATAAGAAAGAGATTTCTAATTGATCCTAACATGTTTTAAATGTCGTGGACATGCATGCCAGAAACATGTTGAAGATGAAAATGACATAGTGATCCAAAAATTTCATGGAGTAGAAAAAAACTAAAATTCTCAAGTTAACGTGTGGCTGGATATTTACCTGAGCCAAACAACCCACTTTTTGTGTATCCTACAAAATCAAAGATACTTTTTGGAATTATCTCTCTCAGCATTTGTGCAATTCCATTTTGGATGTTCAATTTTTTTTTAAAATCCAAACTTGTCCCACTTTTCTCATAAACTAAACTATCACAACAATATTAAAATTTTAGAGTTCATGTATGCAAAAAAATTTGATAACTATAATAAATGTAACTGAAGAAAATTATTTCATGCACTAAAAATGATATCCAAATTTTTGTTATCCATGTTTGGGAAATTCCACTAGTACAACCTCTAATAGCTTGGAGGAATTTTATAAGAAAGAGATTTCTAATTGATCCTACCATGTTTTAAATGTGGTGGATAAGTATTCTTGAAATAGGATGAACATGCAAATGACCAAATGATCCAAAAATTTCGAGGAGAAGAAAAAAATTAAATTCTCAATTTAACGTGTGGTTCGAAATTTACCAGAGCCAAACAACCCACTTTTTGTCTATCCTTCAAAATCATAGATACTTTTTGGAATTATCTCTCTCAGCATTTGGAATTATTTCTCTCAACATTTGTGCATTTCCATTTTGGATGTTCAATTTTTTTTCAAATCCAAATTTGTCCCTCTTTTCTCGTAAACAAAACGATCACTACATAAAAACAAAATTTTAGAGTTCATGTAAGCATAAAAATTTGAAAACTATAATAAATGTAAGTGGAGAAATTATTTCACGCACTAAAAATGAACTCCAAAGTTTTTTTATCCATGTTTGGGAAATTCCCCTAGTACAACCTCTAATAACTTAGAGGAATTTTATAAGAAAGAGATTTCTAATTGATCCTAACACATTTCAAATGTGGTGGATATGCATGCCATAAACATGTTGAAGATGCAAATGACCTCAAGATCCAAAAATTTCTAGGAGTAGTAAAAAATTAAATTCTCAATTTAACGTGTGGTTGGATATTAACCAGAGCCAAACAACCCACTTTTTGCCTATCCTTCAAAATCAGAGATAATTTTTGGAATTATCTCTCTCAACATTTGTGCATTTCAATTTGGGATGTTCAATTTTTTTTCCAATCCAAACTTGTCCCACTTTTCTCGTAATCAAAACAATCACAACAAAATGAAAAATTTATAGTTCATGTAAAGAAAAAAAATTGAAAACTATAGTAAATGTAAGTGAAGAAAATTATTTCACGCACTAAAAATGAACACCAAAATTTTGTTATCAATGTTTGGCAAATTCCACTAGTACATCGCCTAATAGCTTGGTGGAATTTTATAACAAAGAGATTTCTATTGATCCTAACATGTTTAAAATGTGGTGGATATGCATGCCAGAGACATGTTGAAGATGCAAATGACCTAATGATCCAAAAATTTCAAGTAGTAAAAAATTAAATGCTCAAATTAACGTTTGGTTGGATATTTACCAAAACCAAACAACCTACTTTTTGCCTATCCTTCAAAATCATAGATACTTTTAGGAATTATATCTGTCAGCATTTGTGCATTTCCATTTTGGATGTTCAATTTTATTTCAAATCCGAACTTGTCCCACTTTTCTCGTAAACAAAACGACCACAAATAAATGAAAATTTTAGAGTTCATGTATGCAAAAAAATATCAAAACTATAATAAATGAATGTGAAGAAAATTATTTCACGCACTAAAAATGAACTCAAAATTTTTTGTATCCATGTTTGGGAAATTCCGCTGGTACAACCTCAAATAGCTTGGTGGAATTTAATAAGAAAGAGATTTCTCGTTGATCCTAACATATTTTAAATGTGGTGGATATGCATGCCAGAAACATGTTGAGGATGCAAATCACCTAATGATCAAAAAATTTCAAGGAGTAGAAAAAAATTAAATTCGCAAGTTAACGTATGGTTGGATATCTACTAGAGCCAAACAACCCACTTTTTGCCTATCCTTCAAAATCGCAAAAACTTTTTGGAATTATCTCACTCAGCATTTGTGCATTTCCATTTTGGACGTTTCTTTTTTTTTTTAAATCCAAACTCTTCCCACTTTTCTCGTATACAAAACAATCACAACAAAATGAAAATTTTAGAGTTCATGTATGCAAAAAAAATTTAAAACTCTAATAAATGTGTGTGAAGAAAATTATTTCACGCACTAAAAATGAACTCCAAAGTTTTGTTAACCATGTTTGGGAAATTCCACTAGTACAACCACTAATAGCTTGGTGGAATTTTATAAGAAAGAGATTTCATATTGATCCTAACTTGTTTTAAATGTGGTGGATATGCATGCCAGAAACATGTTGAAGATGCAAATGATCTAATGATCCAAAAATTTCAAGGAGTAGAAAAAAATTAAATTCTCAAGTTATCATGTTGTTGGATATTTAGAAGTGCCAAACAACCCACTTTTGGCCTATCCTTCAAAATCATAGATACTTTATGGAATTATCTCTCTCAGCATTTGTAGATTTCAATTTTCGACGTTCAATTTTTTTTCAAATCCAAACTTGACCCACTTTTCTCGTTAACACCAAAATGAAAATTTAAGAGTTCATGTATGCAAAAAAATTTGAAAACTATAATAAATGTAAGTGAGAAAATTATTTCACACACTAAAAATGAACTCCAAAGTTTTTTTATCCATGTTTTGGAAATTCCACTAGTACAACCCCTAATAGCTTGGTGGAATTTTATAAGAAAGTGATTTCTAATTGATCCAAACATGTTTTTAATGTGGTGGATATGCATGCCAAAAACATGTTGAAGATACAAATACCTAATGATCCAAAAATTTCAAGGAGTAGAAAAAAATTAAATTCTCAAGCTAATGCGTAGTTGGACATTTACGAGAGCCAAACAACCCAATTTTTCCCTATCCTTCAAAATCAGAGATACTTTTTGGAATTATCTCTCTCAGCATTTGTGCATTTCCATTTTGGATGTTCAACTTTTTTTCAAATCCAAACTTGTCCCACTTTCCCCGTAAACAAAACGATCACAACAAAATTAAAATTTTAGAGTTCATGTAAGCAAAATAATTTGAAAACCATAAAAAATGTTAGTGGAGAAAATTATTTCATGCACTAAAAGTGAACACAAAAGTTTTGTTATCCATGTTTGGGAAATTCTACTAGTACAACCCCTAATAGCTTGGTGGAATTTTATAAGAAAGTGATTTCTAATTGATCCTAACATGTTTTTAATGTGGTGGATATGCATGCCAGAAACATGTTGAAGATGCAAATGACCTAATGATCCAAAAATTTCGAAGAATAGAAAAAAATTAAATTCTCAAGCTAACGCGTGGTTGGATATTTACAAGAGCCAAAAAAACCCACTTTTTCCCTATCCTTCAAAATCAGAGATACTTTTTGGAATGATCTCTCTTAGCATTTGTGCATTTCCATTTTGGATGTTCAACTTTTTTTTCAAATCCAAACTTGTCCCACTTTTCCCGTAAACAAAACGATCACAACAAAATGAAAATTTTAGAGTTCTTGTAAGCAAAATAATTTGAAAACTATAATAAATGTTAGTGGAGAAAATTATTTCACACACTAAAAATGAACTCCAAAGTTTTTTTATTCATGTTTAGGAAATTCCACTCAAACAACCCGTAATAGCTTGGTGGAATTTTATAAGAAAGAGATTTCTCATTGATCCTTTCATGTTTTAAATGTGGTGGATATGCCTGCCAGAAAAATGTTGAAGATGCAAATGACCTAATGATCCAAAAATTTCAAGGAGTAGAAAAAAAAGTTCTCAAGTTAACGTGTGGTTAGATATTCCAGGGCCAAATAACCCACTTTTTGCCTATCCTTCGAAATCACAGATACTTTTTGGAATTATCTTTCTCGGCATTTTTGCATTTGTATTTTGGACCTTCTATTTTTTTTTTCAAATCCAAACTTGTCACACTTTTCTCGTAAGCAAAACGATCACAACAAAATGAAAATTTTAGACTTCATGTATGCAAAAAAATTCTAAAACTATAAAAATTGTACGTGAAGAAAATTATTTCACGCACTAAAAATGAACTCCAAATTTATTTTATCCATGTTTGGGAAATTCCACTAGTACAACCCCTAATAGCTTGGTGGAATTTTATAAGAAAGAGATTTCTAATTAATCCTAACATGATGTAAATGTGGTGGATGTGCATGCCAGAAACATGTTGATGATGCAAATGACCTAATGATCCAAAAATTTTAAGGCGTAGTAAAGAATTAAATTCTCAAGCTAACGCGTGGTTGGATATTTACCATAGCCAAACAACTCAGTTTTTGCCTATGCTTCAAAATCCCAGATACTTTTTGGAATTATCTCTCTATCAGCATTTGTGCATTTCCATTTTGGATGTTTTATTTTTTTTCAAAACCAAACTTGCCACACTTTTCTCGTTAAAAAAAAAAGATTACAACAAAATGGTAATTTTAGAGGTCATATATGCAAAAAAATATGAAAACTATAATACATGTTAGTGAAGAAAATTATTTCACGCACTAAATTTGAACTCCAAACTTTTGTTATCCATGTTTGGGAAATTCCACTAGTAAAACCCCTAATAGCCTGGTGGAATTTTATAAGAAGGAGATTTCTAATTAATCATAATATGTTTTCAATGTGTTGGATATGCATGCAAGAAACATGTTGAAGATGCAAATGACCTAAGGATCCAAAAATTTCTAGGAGTAGAAAAAAATTAAATTCTCTAGTTAACGTGAGGTTGGATATTTACCTGAGCCAAACAACCCACTTTTTGGAATTATCTCTCTCAGTATTTGTGCATTTCCATTTTGGATGTTCAATTTTTTTTCAAATCCAAACTTGTCCCACTTTTCTAGTAAAAAAAACGATCACAACAAAATGAAAAATTTAGAGTTCATATATGGAAAAAAATTGGAAAACTATAATAAATGCAAGTGAAAAAAATTACTTCACGCACTAAAAATGAACTCCAAAGATTTGTTATCGACATTTGGGAAATTCCACTAGTACAACCCCTAATAACTTGGTGGAATTTTCAAAGAAAGATATTTCTTATTGATCCTAACATCTTTTAAATGTGGTGGATATGCATGCCAGAAACATGTTGAAGATACAAATGACCTAATGGTCCAAAAATTTCATTGTAGAAAAAAAATTAAATTCTCAAGTTAACGTGTGGTTAGATATTTACCAGAGCCAAACAACCCACTTTTTGCATATCCTTCAAAATCACTGATACTTTTTCGAATTATCTCTCTATCAGCATTTTTGCATTTCCATTTTGGATGTTCAAATTTTTTTCAAATCCTGACTTGTCCCACTTTTCTCGTAAACAAAACGATCACAACAAAATGTTAATTTTAGAGTTCATGTATGCAAAAAAATTTGAAAACTAAAATACATGTAAGTGAAAAAATTATTTCACGCACTAAAAATGAACTCCAATGTTTTGTTATCCATGTTTGGGAAATTCCACTAGTACAACTCCGAATTGCTTGGTGGAATTTTATAAGAAGGAGATTTCTAAATGATCATAACACCTTTTAAATGTGGTAGATATGTATGCCAGAAACATGTTGAAGATGGAAATGACCTAAAGATCCAAAAATTTCAAGGAGTAGAACAAATTTAAATTCTCAGGTTATGTGTGGTTCAATATTTACCTGAGCCAAACAACCCACTCTTTGCCTATCCTTCAAAATCACAGATACTTTTTGGAATTATCTCTCTAAGCATTTGTTCATTACCATTTTGGATGTTCAATTTTTTTTCAAATCTGAAGTTGTCCCACTTTTCTCGTAAACAAAACGATCACAACAAAATGAAAATTTTAGAGTTCATGTGTGCAAAAAAAATTCAAAACGATAATACATGGAAGTGAATAAAAAAATTACATGTAAGTGAATAAAATTATTTCACGCACTAAAAATGAACTCCGAAATTTTGTTGGCCATGTTTGGGAAATTCCCCTAATAGCTTGGTGGAATTTTATAAGAAAGAGATTTCTAATTGATCCTGACATGTTTTAAATGTGGTAGATATGCATGCTAGAAACTTGTTGAAGATGCAAATGACCTAATGATCCAAATATTTCATGGAGTAGAAAAAAATTAAATTCTAAGGTTAAGGTGTTGTTGGATATTTACTAGAGCCAAACAACCCACTTTTTACTTATCCTTCAAAATGACAGATACTTTTTGGGATTATATCTATTAGCCTTTGTGCATTTCCATTTTGGATGTTCAATTTTTTTTCAAATCCAAACTTGTCCAACTTTTCTTGTAAACAAAACGATCACAACAAAATGAAAATTTTAAAGTTCATGTATGCAAAAAAAATTTGAAAACTGTAATAAATGCAAGTGAAAAAAAGTATTTTATGCACAAAAAATGAACCCCAAAGTTTTGTTATCCATGTTTGGGAAATTCCATTAGTACACCCCTAATAGCTTGAAGCAATTTTAAAAGAAAGATAATTCTAATTGATCCTAACATGTTTTAAATGAGGTGGATATGCATGCCAGAAACATGTTGAAGATGCAAATGACCTAATAATCCAAAAATTTCAAGGAGTAGAAAAAAATTAAATTCTCAAGTTAATGTGTGGCCAGAGCCACACAACCCACTTTTGTCCTATCTTCCAAAATCACAGATACTTTTTTGAATTATGTCTCTCAGCATTTGTGCATTTCCATTATGGATGTTCATTTTTTTTTCAAATCCAAACTTGTCCCACTTTTCTCGTAAAAAAAATGATCATAAACAAATTTAAAATTTTAGAGTTCATGTATTCAAAAAAATTTGAAAACTATAATAAATGTAAGAGAAGAAATTTATTTCACGCAATAAAAATGAACTCCGAAGTTTTGTTATCCATGTTTGGGAAATTCCACGAGTACAACCCCTAATAGCTTGGTGGAATTTTATAAGAAGTAGATTTCTAATTGATCATAACATGCTTTAAATGTGGTAGATATGCATGCCAGAAATATGTTGAAGATGCAAATGACCTAATCATCCAAAAATTTCAGAGTAGAAAAAAATTAAATTCTCTAGTTAATGTGTGGTTGGATATTTACCAGAGCCAAACAACCCACTATTTGCATATCCTTCAAAATCATAGATACTTTTTTGAATTATCTCTCAATCAGAATTTGTGCATTTCCATTTTGGATGTTCAAATTTTTTTCAAATCCAAACTTGTCCCACCTCTCTAGTGAACAAAACGATCACAACAAAATGATAATTTTTGAGTTCATGTATGCAAAAAAAATTGAAAACTATAATATATGTAAGTGAAGAAAATTATTTCACGCACTAAAAATGAGCTCCAAAGTTTTGTTATCCATGATTGGGAAATTCCATCAGTACAACCCCTAAAAGCTTGGTGGAATTTTAGAAGAAAGATATTTCTAATTGATCCTAACATGTTTTAAATGTGCTGGATATGCATGCCAGAAACATGTTGAAGATGTAAATGGCCTAATGATCCAAAAATTTCAGAGTAGAAAAAAATTAAATTCTCAAGTTAACGTGTGGTTGAAAATTTACCAGAGCCAAACAACCCACTTTTTCCCTATCCTTCAAAATCACATATTCTTTTTGGAATTATCTCTCTCAGCATTTTTGCATTTCCATTTTGGATGTTCATTTTTTTTTTCAAATCCAAACTTCTCCCACTTTTCTCGTAAACAAAACGATCACAACAAAATGAATATTTTAGAGTTTATGTATGCAAAAAAATTTTGAAAACTACAGTAAATGCAAGTGAAAAAAATTATTTCATGCACAAAAAAAGAACTCCAAAGTTTTTTTTTCCATGTTTGGGAAATTCCACTAGTACAACCCCTAATAGCCTGTTGGAATTAAAAAAGAAAGATATTTCTAATTGATCCTAACATGTTTTAAATGCGGTGGATATGCATGCCAGAAACATGTTCAAGATGCAAATGACCTAATGATCCAAAAATTTCAAGGAGTAGAAAAAAAAAAAATCTCAAGTTAAAGTGTGGTTGGATATGAGAGCCAAACGACCCACATTTTCCCTATCCTTCAAAATCACATATACTTTTGGGAATTATCTCTCTCAGAATTTGTGCATTTCCATTTTGGATGTTCAATTTTTTTTCAAATCCAAACTTGTTCCACTTTTCTCGTAAACTAAACGATCACAACAAAATGAAAATTTTAGAGTTCATGTATGCAAAAAAAAATTGAAAACTATAATAAATGCAAGTGAAAAAAATTATTTCACGCTCTAAAAATGAAATCCAAAGTTCTGTTATCCATGTTTGGGAAATTCCTCTAGTACAACCCCTAATAGCTTGGTGTAATTTTTTAAGAAGGAGATTTCTAATTGATCATAACATGTTTTAAATGTGGCAGATATGCATGCCAGAAATATGTTGAAGGTGCAACTGACCTAATGAACCAAAAATTTCAGAGTAGAAAAAATTTAAATTCTCTAGTTAACTTGTGGTTGGATATTTACCAGAGCCAAACAACCCACTATTTGCATATCCTTCAAAATCATATATACTTTTTTGAATTATCTCTCTATCAGCATTTGTGCATTTCCATTTTTGATGTTCAAATTTTTTTCTAATCCAAACTTGTCCCACTTTTCTCATAATCAAAACGATCACAACAAAATGATAATTTTAGAGTTCATGTATGCAAAAAAATTTGAAAAATATAATACATGTAAGTGAAGAAAATTATTTCACGCACTAAAAATGAACTCCAAAGTATTGTTATCCATGTTTGGGAAATTCCACTAGTAAAACCCCTAATAGCTTGGTGGAATTTTATAAGAAGGTGATTTCTAATTGATCATAACATGTTTTAAATGTGGTGGATATGCATGCCAGAAACATGTTGAAGATGCAAATGACCTAATGATCCAAAAGTTTGAAGGAGTAGAAAAAAATTAAATTCTCAAGTTAACGTGTGGTTGGATATTTACCAGAGCCAAACAACCGCTTTCTGCCTATCCTTCAAAATCGCAGATACTTTTTGGAATTATCTCTCTCAGCATTTGTGCATTTCAATTTTGGATGTTCAATTTTTTTTCAAATCCAAACTTTTCCCACTTTTCTCGTAAACAAAACGATCACAACAAAATGAAAATTTTAGAGTTCTTGAATGA
Organism: Aristolochia californica; assembly: GCF_029961685.1. NCBI lineage: Eukaryota > Viridiplantae > Streptophyta > Magnoliopsida > Piperales > Aristolochiaceae > Aristolochia > Aristolochia californica. Next base: position 12,272,900 of record NW_027181771.1, read on the forward strand.
AAAAAATTTTGAATACTATAATAAATGTAAGTGATGAAAATTATTTCACCCACTAAAAATGAACTCCAAAGTTTTGTTATCCAAGGTTGGGAAATTCCACTAGTACAACCCCTAATAGCTTGGTGGAATTTTACAAGAAAGAGATTTCTAATTGATCATAGCATGTTTTAAATGTAGTGGATATGCATTCAAGAAACATGTTGAAGAAGCAAATGACATAATGATCCAAAAATTTCAAGGAGTAGAAAAAAATTAATTCTCAAGTTAAGGCGAGGTTGGATATTTACCTGAGCCAAACAACCCACCTTTTGCCTATCCTTCAAAATCACAGATACTTTTTGGAATTATATCTCTCATCATTTGTGCATTTCCATTTTGGATGTTCTTTTTTTTTTCAAATCCAAACTTGTTCCACTTTTCTCGTAAAAAATACGATCACAATAAAATGAAAATTTAAGAGTTCTTGTATGCAAAAAAAATTGAAAACTATAATAAATGTAATTGATGAAAATTATTTCACGCACTAAAAATGAATTCAAAAGTTTTGTTATCCATGTTCTAAAAATTCCAGTAGTACAACCCCTAATAGCTTGGAGGAATTTTTAAAAAAAGAGATGTCGAATTGATTCTAATATGTTTTAAATGTGGTGGATATGCTTGCCAGAAACATGTTGAAGTTGTAAATGTCCTAATGATCCAAAAATTTCCAAGAGTAGAAAAAAATTAAATTCTCAAGTTAAAGTGTTGTTGGATATTTACCAGATTAAACCAACCCACTTTTTGCCTATCCTTCAAAATCAAAGATGGTTTTTGGAACTATCTCTCTTAGCATTTGTGCATTTGCATTTTGGATGTTCAATTTTTTTTCAAATCCAAACTTGTCCCACTTTTCTCGTAAACAAAACGATTACAACAAAATGATAATTTTAGAGGTCATGTATGCTAAAAAACTTTAAAACTATAATACATGGAAGTGAAGAAAATTATTTCACGCACTTAAAATGAGCTCCAAAGTTTTGTTATCCATGTTTGGGAAATTCCACTAGTACAACCCCTAGCGTGGAGGAATTTTAAAAGAAAGATATTTCTAATTGATCCTAACTTTTTTTAAATGCGGTAGATATGCATGCCAGAAACATGTTGAATATGCAAATGACCTAATGATCCAAAAATTTCAAAGTACAAAAAAATTAAATTCTCAAGTTAATGTGTGGTTGGATGTTTACTAGAGCCAAACAACCCAGTTTTTGTATATCCTTCAAAATCACAGATACTTTTTTGAAATATCTCTCTACAGTATTTGTGCATTTCTATTTTCGATGTTCAAATTGTTTTCAAATCCAAACTTGTCCCACTTTTCTCGTAAACAAAAAAATCAGAACAAAATGATAATTTTAGAGGTCATGTATGCTAAAAAATATGAAAACTACAATACATGTAAGTGAAGAAAATTATTTCACACATTTAACATGAACTCCAAAGTTTTGTTATCCATGTTTGGGAAATTCCACTAGTACAACCCCTAATAGCTTGGTGGAATTTTATAAGAAGGAGATTGCTAATTAATCATAACATGTTTTAAATGAAGTGGATATGCAAGCCAGAAACATGTTGAAGATGCAAATGACCTAATGATCCAAAAATTTCAAGGAGTAGAAAAAAAATAAATTCTCAAGTTAATGTGTTCTTGGATATTTACCGGAGCCAAACAACCCACTTTTTGCCTATCCTTCAAAATCACAGATACATTTTGAAATTATCTTTCTCATCATTTGCGCGTTTCCATTTTGGATGTTCATTTTTTTTTCAAATCCAAAGGTGTCCCAGTTTTCTCGTAAACAAAACGATCATAACAAAATGAAAATTTTACAATTCATGTATGCAAAAAAAATTGGAAAACTATATAAAACGCAAGTAAAAAAAATTATTTCATGCACTAAAAATGAACTCCAAAGTTTTGTTATCCATGTTTTGGAAATTTCACTAGTACAACCCCTAATAGCTTGGTGGAATTTTAAAAGAAAGATATTTCTAATTGATCCTAACATGTTTTAAATGTTGTGGATATGCATGCCAGAAACATGTTGAAGATGCAAATGACCAAATGATCCAAAATTTTAATAGTAGAAAAAAAAATTCTCAAGCTAACGTGTGGTTCGATATTTACCAGACCCAAACAACCCACTTTTTGCCTATCCTTCAAAATGACAGATACATTTTGGAATTATCTCTCTCAGCATTTGTGCATTTTCATTTTGGACGTACAATTTTTTTTTAAAATCCAAACTTGTCCCACGTTTCTCGTTAACAAAACGATCACAACAAACTGAAAATTTTAGAGTTCATGAATGCAAAAAAATTAAAAGCTATATAATAAATGTAAGTGAATAAAATTATTTTACGCTCTAAAAATGAACTCAAAAGTTTTGTTATCCTTGGGTGGGTAATTCCACTAGACAACCCCTAATAGCTTGGCAGAATTTTATCAGAAAGAGATTTCTAATTGTTCCAAACATGTTTTAAATGTGGTGGATATGCATGCCAGAAACATGTTGAAGATGCAAATGACCTAATGATCCAAAAATTTTAAAGAGTAGAAAAAAAATTAAATTCACAAGTTAACGTGTGGTTGGAAATTTACTAGTGCGAAACAACCCACTTTTTGCCTATCCTTCAAAATCACAGATACTTTTCATAGTTATCTAACTCAGCATTTGTGCATTTCCATTTTGGATGTAAATTTTGTTTTCAAATACAAACTTGTCGCACTTTTCTCATACACAAAACGAGCACAACAAAATGAAAATTTAAGAGTTATTGTATGGAAAAAAATTGAAAACTATAATAAATATCAGTGAAGAAAATTATTTCATGCACTAAAAATGAACTCCAAAGTTTTGTTATCCATGTTTGGGAAATTCCACTAGTACAAACCCTAATAGTTTTGTGGAATTTTATAAGAAGGAGATTTCTAATTGATCATAACATGTTTTAAATGAGGTGGATATGCAAGCCAGAAACATGTTGAAGATGCAAATGACCTAATGATCCAAAAATTTCAAGGAGTAGAAAAAAATTAAATTGTCAAGTTAACGTGTTGCTAGATATTTACCGGTGCCAAACAACCCACTTTTTGCCAATCCTTCAAAATCACAGATACATTTTACAATTATCTCTCTCAGCATTTGTGCATTTCCATTGTGGATGTTCAATTTTTTTTCAAATCCAAAGGTGTCCCAGTTTTCTCGTAAAAAAAACGATCACAACAAAATGAAAATTTTACATATCATGTATGCAAAAAACATTGGAAAACTAAAAAAATGCAAGTGAAAAAAATTATTTCACGCACTAAAAATGAACTCCAAAGTTTTGTTATCCATGTTTGGGAAATTCCACTAGTAGAACCCCTAATAACTTGGTAGAATTTTAAAAGAAAGATATTTCTAATTGATCCTAACATGTTTTAAATGTGATGGATATGCATGCCAAAAACATGTTGAAGATGCAAATGACCTAATGATCTAAAATTTTCATAGTAGAAAAAACAATTCTCAAGCTAACGTGTGGTTCGATATTTACCAGACCCAAACAACCCACTTTTTGCCTATCCTTCAAAATGACAGATACATTTTGGAATTATCTCTCTCAGCGTGCATTTTCATTTTGGATGTTCAAATTTTTTCAATTCCAAACTTGTCCCACTTTTCTCTTTAACAAAACGATCACAACAAAATGAAAATTTTAGAGTTCATGTATGCAAAAAAATATAAAAACTATATAATAAATGTAAGTTAAGAAAATTATTTCACGCACTAAAAATGAACTCCAAAATTTTGTTATCCATGTTTGGGAAATTCCACTAGTACTAACCCTAATAGCTTGGTGGAATTTGATAAGAAAAATATTTCTAATGTCCTAACATGTTTTAAAAGTAGTGGATATGCGTGCCAGAAGCATGTTGAAGATGGAAAAGATCTAATGATCCAAAAATTTTGAGTAGAAAAAAATTAAATTCACAAGTTAACGTGTGGTTGGATAAATATTTACCTGAGCCAAACAACCCACTCTTTGCCTATCCTTCAAAATCATAGATACTTATTGGAATTATCACTCTCAGAATTTGTGCATTTCCATTTTGGATGTTCAATTTTTTTCAAATCCAAAGTTGTCCCACTTTTCTCGTAAACAAAACGATCACAACATAATGAAAATTTTAGAGTTCATGTATACAAAAAAATTGAAACTATAATAAATGTAAGAGAAGAAAATTATTTCAGCCACAAAAATGAACTCCAAAATTTTGTTATCCATATTTGGGAAATTCCACTTCAACAACCCCAAATAGCTTGGTGGAATTTTATAAGAAAGAGATTTCTAATTGATGATAACATGTTTTAAATGTGGTGGATATGCATGCCAGAAACATGTTGAAGATGCAAATGACCTAATGATCCAAAAATTTCAAGGAGAAGAAAAAAATTAAATTCTCAAGTTAACGTGTGGCTGGATATTTACCACAGCCAAACAACCCACTTTTTGCCTAACCTTCAAAATCATAGATACTTTTTGGAATTATCTCACTCAGCATTTGTGCATTTCCATTCTGGTCGTTCAATTTTTTTTCAAATCCAAAGTTGTCCCACTTTTCTCGTAAACAAAACGATCCCAACAAAATAAAAATTTCAGAGTTCATGCATACAAAAAAAATTGAAAACTATAATAAATGAAAGAGAAGAAAATTATTTCACGCACAAAAATGAACTCCAAAGTTTTGTTATCCAAATTTGGAAAATTCCACTAGTCCAACCCCAAATAGCTTGGTAGAATTTTATAAGAAAGAAATTTCTAATTGATCCTAACATGTTTTAAATGTCATGGATATGCATGCCAGAAACATGTTGAAAATGCAAATGACCTAATGATCCAAAAATTTCAAGGAGTAAAAAAAAAAAAAATACTCAAGTTAACGTGTTGTTGGATATTTACCAGAGCCAAACAACCAACTTTTTGGCTATCCTTCAAAATCACAGATAATTTTTGGAATTATCTCTCACAGCATTTTTGCATTTCAATTTTGGATGTTCGATTTTTTTTCAAATCCATACTTGTTCCACTTTTCTCGTAAACAAAACAATTACAACAAAATGAAAATTTTAGAGTTCACGTATGCGAAAAAATTTGAAAAAAATAATACATGTAAGTGACGAAAACTCTTTCACGCACTAAAAATGAACTCCAAAGTTTTGTTATCCAGGTTTGGAAAATTCCACTAGTACAACCTCGAATAACTTGGTGGAATTTTTTAAGAAAGAGATTTCTAATTAATCCTAACATGTTTTAAAGGTGGTGGATATGCATGCCAGAAACATGTTGAAGATGCAAATGACCTAATGATCCAAAATTTTCGAGTAAAAAAAAATTTAGTTCTCAAGTTAACGTGTGGTTGGATATTCACTAGACCCAAACAACTCACTTTTTGCCTATCCTTCAAAATGACAGATACATTTTGGAATTATCTCTCTCAGCATTTGTGCATTTCCATTTTGGATGTTCAATTTTTTTTCAAATACAAACTTGTCCCACTTTTCTCGTCAACAAAACAATTACAACAAAATCAAAATTTTAGAGTTCATGTGTGCAAAATTTTTTGAAAACTAAAATAAATGTAGGAGAATAAAAATATTTCACGCACTAAAAATGAATACCAAAGTTTTGTTATCCATGTTTGGGAAATTCCACTAGTACAACCACGAATAGCTTGGTAGAATTTTATAAGAAAAAGATTTCTAATTAATCCTAACATGTTTTAAATGTGGTGGATATGCTTGCCAAAAACATGTTGAAGATGCAAATGACCTAATGATCCAAAAATTTCAAAGAGTAGAACAAAAATAAATTCTCAAGTTAAGGTGTGGTTGGATATTCACAAGATCCAAACAACTCACTTTTTGCCTATCCTTTAAAATGACAGATACATTTTGGAATTATCTCTCTCAGCATTTGTGCATTTCCATTTTGGATGTTCAATTTTTTTTCAAATCCAGACATTTCTCAATTTTCTAGTTAACAAAATGCTCACAACAAAATGAAAATTTTAGAGTTCATGCAAAAAAATTTGAAATCTATAATAAATGTAAGTGAAAATAATTATTTCACCCACAAAAAATGAATTTCAAAGTTTTGTTATCCATGTTTGGGAAATTCCACTACTACAACCCCAAATAGCTTTGTGAAATTTTATAAGAAAGAGATTTCCAACTGATCCTAACATGTTTTAAATGTGGGGGATATGCATGCCAGAAACTTGTTGAAGATGCAAATGACCTAATATTTACCACTGCAAAAAACCCACTTTTTTCCCATTCTTTAAAATCACAGATAATTTTTGGAATTATCTCTCTCAGCATTTGGGCATTTCCATTTTGGATGTTCAATTTTTTTTTTGAATCCAAACTTGTCCCACTTTTCTTGTATTCAAAATGATCACAGCAAAATGAAAATTTTAGAGTTCATGTATGCAAAAAAAATTTGAAAACTATAATAAATGTAAGAGAAGAAAATTATTTCACCCACTAAAAAATGAACTCCAAATATTTGTTATGCATGTTTGGGAAATTCCACTAGTACAAACCCTAATTGCATGGTGGAATTTTATAAGAAAGAGATTAGTTATTGATCCTAACATGTTTTAAATGTGGTGGATATGCATGCTAGAAAGATGTTGAAGATGCAAATGACCTAATGATCCAAAACTTTCAAGGAGTAGAAAAAAATTAAATTCTCAAGTTAACGTGTGGTTGAGTATTTACCAGAGACAAACAACTCACTTTTTGCCTATTCTTCAAAATCACAGATACTTTTTTGAGTTATCTCTCTCAGCATTTGTGCATTTCTGTTTTGGATGTGCAATTTTTTTACAACTCCAAACTTGTCCCACTTTTCTTGTAAACAATACGATCAGAACAAAATGAAAATTTTAGAGTTCATGTATGCAAAAAAAATTTAAAACAAAAATAAATGAAAGTGAAGAAAATATGCTCTAAAAATAACTCAAAAGTTTTGTTATCGATGTTTGGGAACTTCCACTAGTACAACCCCTAATTGCTTGTGGAATTTTATAAGAAAGAGATTTCTAATATCCTAACATGTTTCAAATGTGGTGAATAAGCATGCAAGAAACATGTTGAAGATGCAAATGACCTAATGATCCAAAAATTTCAAGCAATAGAAAAAAATTAAATTCTCAAGCGAACGTGTTGTTGGATATTTACCAAAGCCCAACAACCCACTTTTTGCCTATCCTTCAAAATCACATATACTTTTTGGAATTATCTCTCTCAGCATTTGTGCATTTGCATTTTGGATGTTCAATATTTTTTCAAATCCATACTTGTCCAACTTTTCTCGTAAACAAAACGATCAAATCAAAATGAAAATTTTAGAGTTCAAGTATGCAAAAAAATTTGAAACCTATAATAAATGTAAGAAAAGAAAATTATTTCATGCTCTAAAAATGAACTCCCCAGTTTTGTTATCCATGTTTGGGAAATTCCTCTAGTACAATGCCTAATAGCTTGGTGGAATTTTATAAGAAAGAGATTTCTAATTGATCCTAGCATGTTTTAAATGTGGTGAATATGTATGCCAGAAACATGTTGAAGATGCAAATGACCCAATAATCCAAAAAATTCATGGAGGAGGAAAAAATTAAATTCTTTAGTTAACGTGTGGTTGGATATTTACCAGAGCCACACAACCCACTTTTTGCTTATCCTTCAAAATCACCGATACTTTTTGGAATTATCCCTCTCAGCATTTGTGCATTTCCATTTTGGATGTTCAAGTTTTTTCCAAATCCAAACATGTCCCACTTTTCTCGTAAACAAAACAGTCACAACAATATGAAAATTTTAGATATGATAAAGGTAAGTGAAGAAAATTATTTCACCCACTAAAAATGAACACCAAAGTTTTGTTATCTATGTTTGGGAAATTCCACTAGTACAACCCTTAATAACTTGGTGCAATTTTATAAGAAAGAGAATTCTAATTCATCCTACCATGTGGTTGGTATGCATGCAAGAAACATTTTGAAGATAAAAATGACCTAATCATCCAAAAATTTCGAGTAAAAAAAAATTGAATTCTCAAGTTATCGTCTGGTTGGATATTTACCAGAGCCAAACAACCATTTTTTCCCTATCCTTCAAAATAACAGATACTTTTTGAGATTATCTCTCTCAGCATTTGCGCATTTCCATTTTGGATGTTCAATTTTTTTTAAATCCAAAATTGCCCCACTTTTCTCGAAAACAAAACAATCACAACAAATTGAAAATTTGAGAGTTCAAGTAACCAAAAAACTTTGAAAACTATAATAAATGTTAGTGAAGAAAATTATTTCATGCACTAAAAATCAACTCCAAAGTTTGGTTATCCATGTTTTGGAAATTCCGCTAGTACAACCCCTAATAGCCTGGTGGAATTTTATAGGAAAGTGATTTCTAATTGATCCTAGCATGTTTTAAATGTGGTGGATATGTATGTACGAAACAAGTTGAAGATGCAATGACCTAATGATCCAAAAATTTCAAGGAGTAAAAAAAAATTAAATCCTCAAGTTTTCTTCTGGATGGATATTTACCAGAGCCAAAGAACCCTCATTTTGCCTATCCTTCAACATCACATATACTTTTTGAAATTTTCTCTCTCAGCATTTGTGCATTTCATTTTGGATGTTCAATTTTTTTTCAAATCCAAACTTGTACCATATATCTCGTCAACAAAACGATCACAACAAAATGAAAATTTTAGAGTTCATGTAACCAAAAAAAATTGAAAACTATAGTAAATGTAAGTGAAGAAAATTATTTCACGCACTAAAAATGAACTCCAAAGTTTTGTTATCCATGTTTGGGAAATTCCTCTTGTAAAACCCCTAATAGCTCTGTGGAATTTTATAAAAAAGAAAATTCTAATTGATCCTTACATGTTTTAAATGTGGTGGGTTTGCATGCCAGAAACATGTTGAAGATGCAAATGTCCTAAAGATCAAAAAATTTCAAGGTGTAAAAAAAATTAAATTCTCATTGGTTGGATATTTACCAGAACCAAAAACCCCACTTTAACCTATCCTTCAAAATCATAAATACTTTTGGAAATTATCACTCTCAGCATTTTTGCATTTCCATTTTGGATGTTCAATTTTTTTCCAAATCCAAACTTGTCCCACTTTGCTCGTAAACAAACGATCACAACAAATTGAATATTTAAGAGTTTCAATAAGAAAATTTTGAAAACTATAATAAATGTAAGTGAAGAAAACTATTTTACTCATTGAAAATGAACTGCAATGTTTTGTTATCCATGTTTGGGAAATTCCACTAGTACAACCCCTAATAGCTTTGTGGAATTTTATATGAATGAGATTTCTAATTGATCCTAACATGTTTTAAATGTGGTAGATATGCATGCCAGAAACATGTTGAAGATGCAAAAGACCTAATGATCTAAAAATTTCAAGAAGTAGAAAAAATGAAATTCTCAAGTTAACGTGTGGTTGGATATTTACCAGATCCAAACAACCCACTTTTTGCCTATCCTTCAAAATCAGAGATACTTTTTGGAATTATCTCTCTCAGCATTTGTGCATTTCCAATTTGGATGTTCAATTTTTTTTCAAATCCAAAGTTGTCCCACTTTTCTCATAAACAAAACGATCACAACAAAATGAAAATTTTATATTAATAAATGTAAGTGAAGAAATTTATTTCACACACTAAAAATGAACTCCAAAGTTTTGTTATCCCTGTTTGGGAAATTCCACTAGTAGAACCCTTAATAGCTTGGGGGAATTTGATAAGAAAGAAAATTCTAATTGATCCTAACATGTTTTAAATGTGGTGGATATGCCTGCCAGAAACATGCTGAAGATGCAAATGACCAAATGATCCAAAAATTTCAAGGACTAAAAAAAATTAAATTCTCAAGTTATCATGTGGTTGGATATTTACCAGAACCAAACAACCCACTTTTTGCCTATTCTACAGAATCACAGATACTTTTTGAAGTTATGTCTCTCAGCATTTGTGCATTTCTATTTTGGATGTTCAATTTTTTTTCAAATCCAAACTTGTCCCTCTTTTCTAGTAAATAAAACGATCACAACAAATTGAAAATTTTAGGGTTGATGTAACCAAAAAAATTTGAAAACTATAATAAATGAAGTTAAGAAAACTATTTCACGCACTAAAAATGAACTCCAAAGTTTTTTTATCGATGTTTGGGAAATTCCACTAGTACAACCCCTAATAGCTTGGTGGAATTTTATAAGAAAGAGATTTCTAATTGATCCTAACATGTTTTAAATGTGGTGGGTATGCACGCCAGAAACATATTGATGATGCAAATTACCTAATGATCCAAAAATTTCAAGGAGTAGAAAAAAATTAAATTCTCAAGTTAATGTGTGGTTCGATATTTAATAGAGCCGAACAACCCACTTTTTGCCTATTCTTCAAAATTACATATAATTTTTTGAATTATATCTCTCAGCATTTGTTTATTTCCATTTTGGATGTCCATTTTTTTTTCAAATCCAAACTTGTCCCACTTTTCTCGTAAACAAAACGATCACAACAAAATGAAAATTTTAGAGTTCATGTATGCAAAAAAATTTCAAAACTATAATAAATGTAAGTGAAGTAAAATTTTTCACTCTCTAAAAATAAACCCCAAAGTTTTGTTATCAATGTTTGGGAAATTCCACTAGTACAACCCCAAATAGCTCTATGGAATTTTATAAGAAAGAGATTTCTAATCTCCTAACATGTTGTAAATGTGGTGGATATGCATGCCAGAAACATATTGAAGATGCATATGACCTAATGATCCAAAAATTTGAAGGAGTAGAAAAAAATAAAATTCTCCAGTTAACATGTTGTTGGATATTTACCTAAGCCAAACAACCCAGCTTTTGCCTATCCTTCAAAATCACAGATACTTTTTGGAATTTTATCTCTCAATATTTGTGCATTTACATTTTGGATCTTCAATTTTTTTCACATCCAAACTTGTCCCACTTTCCTCGTAAACAAAACGATCACAAAAAAATGAAAATTTTAGAGTTCATGTATGCAAAAAAAAATTGAAAACTATAATAAATGTAAGTGTAGAAAATTATTTCACGCACTAAAAATGAACTCCAAGGTTATGTTCTCCATGTTTGGGAAATTCTCCTAGTACAACCCCTAATAGCTTCGTGCTATTTTATATGAAAAAGATTTTTGATTGATCCTTGCATGTTTTAAGTGTGGTAGATATGCATGCCAGAAACATGTTGATGATGCAAATGACCTAATGATCCAAAAATTTCAAGGAGTAGAAAAAAATTAAATTCTCAAGTTAACGTGTGCTTCAATATTTACCAGAGCCAAACAACCCACTTTTTGCCTATCCATCAAAATCAGATATACTTTTTGGAATTATCTCTCTCAGCATTTGTGCATTTCCATTTTGGATATTCAATTTTTTGTAAAATCCATACTTGTCCCACTTTTCTCGTAAACAAAACTATCACAACAAAATGAAAATTTTAGAGTTCATGTATGCCAAAAAATTTAAAAACTTTAATTAATGTAAGTGAAAAAATTTATTTCACGCACTAAACATGAACTCCTTAGTTTTGTTATCCATGTTTAGGAAATTCCACTAGTACAACCCCTAATAGTTTGGGGGAATTTTATAAGCAAGAGATTTCTAATTAATGCTAACTTGTTTTAAATGTTGTAGATATGGATGCCAAAAACATGTTGAAGATGCAAATGACCTAATGATCCAAAAATTTCAAGGAGTAGAAAAAAGATAAATTCTCAAGTTAACGTGTGGTTGGATATTTACAAGAGCGAAACAACCCACTTTTGTCCTATCCTTCAAAATCGCATGTACTTTTTGGAATTATCTCTCTCAGCATTTGTGTATTTCCATTTTGGATGTTCAATTTTTTTTCTAATCCATACTTGTCCCACTTTTCTCATAAACAAAACTATCAAAACAAAATGAAAATTTTAGAGTTCATGTATGCCAAAAAATTTTAAAACTATAATAAATGTAAGTGAAAAAAATTATTTCAAGCACTAAAAATGAACTCCAAAGTTTTGTTATGCATGTTTGGGAAATTCCACTAGTACAACCCCAAATAGCCTGGTGGAATTTTATATGAAAGAGGTTTCTAATTGATCCTAACATGTTGTAAATGTGGTGGATATGCATGCCAGAAACATGTCGAAGATGCAAATGACCTAATGATCCTTAAATTTCAAGGAGTAGAAAAAAATTAAATTCTCAAGTTAACGTGTGGTTGGATATTTACTAGAGCCAAACAACCCACTTTTTTCCTATCTTTCAGAATCAGAGATACTTTCTTCAATTATCTCTCTCAGCACTTGTGCATTTCCACTTTGGATGTTCAATATTTTTTCATATCCAAACTAGTCCCACTTTTCTCATAAACAAAACGATCACAACAAAATCAAAATTTTAGATATGATAAATGTAAGTGACGAAAATTATTTCATGCACTAAAAATGAACTCCAATGTTTTTTTATCCATTTTTCTGAAATTCGACTTGTACAACCCCTAATAGCTTGGTGGATTTTTATAAGAAAGAGATTTCTAATTGATCCTAACATGTTTTAAATGTGGTGGATATGCATGCCCAAAACATGTTGAAGATGCAAATGACCTAACGATCCAAAAATTTCACATAGTACAAAAAAATTAAATTCTCAAGTAAACGTGTTGTTGGACATTTAGGAGAGCCAAACAACCAACTTTTTGCCTATCCTTCAAAAACACAGATACTTTTTGGAATTATCTCTCTCAGCATTTGTGCATTTCCATTTTGGATGTTCAATTTCTTTTAAATCCAACTTGACCCAGTTTTTTCATAAACAAACCGATCACAACAAAATGAAAATTTTAGATATGAGAAAATGTAAGTGAAGAAAATTATTTGACGTACTAAAAATGAACTAAGTAGTTTATTTATCCATGTTTTGGAAATTCCACTAGTACAACCCCTAATAGCTTCGTGAAATTTTATAAGAAAGAGAATTCTAATTGATCCTAACATGTTTTAAATGTGGTGGATATGCATGCCAGAAACATGTTGAAGATGCAAATGACCTAATGATCCAAAAATTTCATGGAGTAGAAAATAACTTAAATTCTCAAGTTAACGTGTGGTTGGATATTTACCGAAGCCAGACAACCCAATTTTTTCCTATCCTTCAAAATCACAGATACTTTTTGGAATTATATTTCTCAACATTTGTGCATTTCCATTTTGGATGTTCAATTTTTTTTCAAATCCAAACCTCTCCAACTTTTTTCGTAAACAAAACGATCACAACAAAGTGAAAATTTTAGTTATGATAAATGTAAGTGAAGAAAATTATTTCATACACTAAAAATGAAGTCCAAAGCTTTTTTTATCCTTGTTTGGGAAATTCCACTAGTACAACCCCTAATAGCTTGGTGGAATATTTTAAGAAAGAGATTTGTAATTGATCCTAACATGTTTTAAATGTGGTGGATATGCATGCCAGAAACATGTTGATAATGCAAATGACCTAATGATCCAAAAATTTCAAGGAGTAAAAAAAATTAAATCCTCAAGTTGTCGTGTGGTTGGATATTTACCTGAGCCAAAGAACCCACCTTTTACCTATCGTTCAACATCACAGATACTTTTTGAAATTTTCTCTCTCAGCATTTGTGCATTTCCATTTTGGATGTTCAATTTTTTTTCAAATCCAAATTTGTCCCACATATCTCGTAAACAAAACGATCACAACAAAATGAAAATTTTAGAGTTCATGTAACCAAAACAATTTGAAAACTATAATAAATGTAAGTAAAGAAAATTATTTCACGCACTAAAAATGAACTCCAAAGTTTTGTTAACCATGTTTGGAAAATTCCACTAGTACAACCCCTAATAGCTTCATGGAATTTTATATGAAAGAGATTCCTAATTGATCCTAACATGATTTAAATGTCTTGGATATGTATGCCAGAAACATCTTGAAGATGCAAATGACCAAATGATCTAAAAATTTCAAGAAGCAGAAAAAATTAAATTCTCAAGTTAAAGTGTGGTTGGATATTTACTAGAGCCAAACAACCCACCTTTTGCCTATCCTTCAAAATCAGAGATACTTTTTGGAATTATCTCTCTCAACATTTGTGCATTTCTATTTTGGTTCTTCAATTTTTTTCCAAATCCAAACTTGTCCCACTTTTCTCGTGAACAAAACGATCAATACAATATGAAAATTTTAGATATGATAAATGTAAGTGAAGAAATTTATTTCGCGCACTAAAAATGAACTCCAAAGTTTTGTTATCCATGTTTGGGAAATTCCACTAGCAGAACCCTTAATAGCCTGGTGGAATTTTATAAGAAAGAAAATTCTAATTGATCCTGATATTTTTCAAATGTGGGGGGTATGCCTGCCAGAAACTTGTTGAAGATGCAATTGACCTAATGATCAAAAAATTTCATGGACTAAAATAATTAAAATCTAAAGTTATCGTGTGGTTGGATATTTAGTAGAGCCAAACAACCCACGTTTTGCCTATCCTTCAAAATCACAGATAGTTTTTGAAATTATCACTCTCAGCATTTGTGCATTTCCATTTTGGATGTTCAATTTTTTTCAAATCCAAACTTGTCCCTCTTTTCTCGCAAACAAAACGATCACAACAAATTGAAAATTTTAGAGTTCATGTAACCAAAAAAACTTGAAAACTATAATAAATTTAAGTGAAGAAAATTATTTCACGCACTAAAAATGAACTCCAAAGTTTTGTTCTCCATGTTTGGGAAATTCCACTAGTGCAACCCCTCATAGCTTGGTGGAATTTTATAAGAAAGAGATTTCAAATTGATCCTAACATGTTTTAAATGTGGTGGGTATGCATGCCAGAAACATGTTGATGATGCAAATGACCTAATGATCCAAAAATTTCAAAGAGTAGAAAAAAATTAAATTCTCAAGTTAACGTGTGCTTCGATATTTACCAGAGCCGAACAACCCACTTTTTGCCTTTCCTTCAAAATCACATATACATTTTGGAATTATCTCTCTCAGCATTTCTGCATTTCCATTTTGGATGTCCAATTTTTTTTCAAATCCAAACTTGTCCCACTTTTCTCGTGAACAAAATGATCACAACAAAATGAAAATTTTGGAGTTCATGTATGCAAAAAAATTTGAAAACTATAATAAATGTAAGTGAAGTAAAATATTTCACTCTCTAAAAATAAACCCCAAAGTTTTGTTATCGATGTTTGGGAAATTCCACTAGTACAACCCCTAATGGCTCTATGGAATTTTATAAGAAAGAGATTTCTAATATCCTAACATGTTGTCAATGTGGTGGATATGCATGCCAGAAACATGTTGAAGATGCAAATGACCTAATGATCCAAAAATTTGGAGAAGAAAAAAATTTAATTCTCAAGTTAACGTGTTGTTGGATATTTACCAGAGCCAAACAACGTACTTTTTGCCTATCCTTCAAAATCACAGATACTTTTTGGAATTTTATCCTCAACATTTTATCATTTACATTATGGATGTTTAATTTTTTTTCAAATCCAAACTTGTCCCACTTTCCTCGTAAACAAAACGATCACAAAAAAATGAAAATTTTGGAGTTCATGTATGCAAAAAAAATTGAAAACTATAATAAAAGTAAGCGAAAAAAATTATTTCACCCACTAAAAATGAGCTCCATGGTTTTGTTATCCATGTTTGGGAAATTCCCCTAGTACAACCCCTAATAGCTTCGTGGTATTTTACATGAAAAAGATTTCTGATTGATCCTAGCATGTTTTAAATGTGGTGGATATGCAAGCCAAAAACATGTTGATGATGCAAATGACCTAATAATCCAAAAATTTCAACGCGTAGAAGAAAATTAAATTCTCAAGTTAACTTGTGGTTCGATATTTACCAGAGCCAAACAACCCACTTTTTGCCTATCCATCAAAATCCGAGATACTTTTTGGAATTATCTCTATCACAATTTGTGCATTTCAATTTTGGATGTTCAATTGTTTTTTCAAATCCAAACTTGTCCCACTTTTCTTGTAAACAAAACGATCACAACAAAATGAAAATTTTAGATATAATAAATGTATGTGAAGAAAATTTTTTGATGCACTAAAAATGAACTCCAAAGTTTTGTTATTCATGTTTGGGAAATTCCACTAGTACAACCCCTAATAGCTTGGTGTAATTTTATTAGAAAGAGAATTCTAATTGATCCTAACATGTTTTGAATGTGGTGGGTATGCAAGCCAGAAACATGTTGAAGATGCAAATGACCTAACGATCGAAAAATTTCAAGGATTGTAAAAAGTTAAATTCTCATGTTAACATGAGGTTGGATATTTACAAGAGCCAAACAACCCACTTTTTGCCTATCCTTCAAAATCACAGATACTTTTTGAAGTTATCTCTCTCAGCATTTGAGCACTTCCATTCTGGATGTTCAATTTTTTTTCAAATCCAAACTTGCCCCACTTTTCTCGTAAACAAGACGGTCACAACAAAATGAAAATTTTAGAGTTCATGTATGCAAAAAAAACTTGAAAACTATAATAAACGTAAGTGAAGAAAATTATTTCACGCATTAAAAATGAACTCCTAAGTTTTTTTATCCATGTTTGGGAAATTCCACTAGTACAACCCCTAATAGCTTGGTGGAATTTTATAAGCAAGAGATTTCTGATTAATCCTAACTTGTTTTAAATGTGGTGGATATTCATACCAAAAAAATGTTGAAGATGCAAATGACCTCATGATCCAAAAATTTCAAAGGAGTAAAAAAAAAATTAAATTCTCAAGTTAACGTGTGGCTAGATATTTACCAGAGCCAAACAACCCACTTTTTGCCTATCCTTCAAAATCACATATACTTTTTGGAATTATCTCTCTCAGCATTTGTGCATTTCCATTTTGGATGTTCAATTTTTTTTCAAATCCAGACTTGTCCCACTTTTCTCTTAAAAAAAACTATCACAACAAAATGAAAATTTTAGAGTTCATGTACGCCAAAAAATTTTAAAACTATAATAAATGTAAGTGAAAAAAATTATTTCATGCAATAAAAATGAACTCTAAAGTTTTGTTACCCATGTTTGGGAAATTCCACTAGTACAACCCCTAATAGCTTGGTGGAATTTTATAAGGAAGAGATTTCTAATTAATCCTAACTTGTTTTAAATGTGGTGGATATGCATGCCAGAAACATGTTGAAGATGTAAATGACCTAATGATCCAAAAATTTCAAGGTGTAGAAAAAAATTAAATTCTCAAGTTAACGTGTGGTGTGACATTTACCAGAGCCAAACAACCCACTTTTTGCCTATCCTTCAAAATCAAAGATACTTTTTGGAATTATCTCTCTTAGCATTTGTGCATTTCCATTTTGGATGTTCAATTTCTTTTCCAATCCATACTTGTCTCACTTTTCTCGTAAACAAAACTATCACAACAAAATGAAAATTTTAGAGTTCATGTATGCCAAAAAATTTAAAACTATAAAAAATGTAAGTGAAAAAAATTATTTCACACACTAAAAATGAGCTCCATAGTTTTTTTGCCTATGTTTTGGAAATTCCACTAGTACAACCCCTAATAGCTTTGTGGAATTTTATATGAAAGAGATTTCTAACTGATCCTAACATGTTTTAAATGTGGTGGATATGGATGCCAGAAACATGTTGAAGATGTAAATGACTTAATGATGCATAAATTTCAAGGAGTAGAAAAATATTAAATTCTCAAGTTAATGTGTGGTTGGGTATTTACTAGAGCCAACAACCCACTTTTTGCCTATCCTTAAGAATCAAAGATACTTTCTTTAATTATCTCTCTCAGCATTTGTGCATTTCCATTTTGGATGTTCAATATTTTTTCAAATCCAAACTAGTCCCACTTTTCTCGTAAACAAAACGATCACAACAAAATGAAAATTTTAGATATGATAAATGTAAGTGAATAAAATTATTTTACGCACTAAAAATGAACTCCAAAGTTTTTTTTATCCATGTTTTGGAACTTCCACTTGTGAAACTAATAGATTGGTGGATTTTTATAAGAAAGTGATTTCTAATTGATCCTAACATGTTTTAAATGGGGTGGATATGCATGCCAAAAACATGTTGAAGAGGCAAATGACCTCATGATCCAAAAATTTCAAGGAGTAGAAAAAAATTAAATTCTCAAGTAAACGTGTTGTTGGATATTTACTAGTGCCAAACAACCAACTTTTTGCCTATCCTTAAAAAACACAGATACTTTTTTGAATTATCTCTCTCAGAATTTGTACATTTCCATTTTGGATGTTCAATTTTTTTTTTAATCCAAACTTGACGCACTTTTCTAGTAAACAAAACGATCACAATAAAATGAAAATTTTAGAAATGAGAAAATGTAAGTGAAGAAAATTATTTGACGCTCTAAAAATGAACTCCAAAGTTTAGTTATCCATGTTTCAAAAATTTCACTAGTACAACCCCTAATAGCTTCATGAAATTTTATAAGAAAGAGAATTCTAATTGATCCTAACATGTTTTAAATGTGGTGGATATGCAAGCCAAAAACATGTTGAACATGCAAATGACGTAATGATCCAAAAATTTCATGGAGTAGAAACAAACTTAAATTCTCAAGTTAACATGTGGTTGGATATTTACCGGAGCCAGACAACCCAATTTTTGCCTATCCTTCAAAATCACAGATACTTTTTGGAATTATATCTCTCAACATTTGTACATTTCCATTTTGGATGTTCAATTTTTTTTCAAATCCAAACTTGTCCCACTTTTCTCGTGAACAAAATGAAAATTTTGGAGTTCATGTATGCAAAAAAAATTGAAAACTATAATAAATGTAAGTGAAGTAAAATATTTCACTCTCTAAAAATAAACCCCAAAGTTTTGTTATCGATGTTTGGGAAATTCCACTAGTACAACCCCTAATGGCTCTGTGGAATTTTATAAGAAAGAGATTTCAAATATCCTAACATGTTGTCAATGTGGTGGATATGCATGCCAAAAACATGTTGAAGATGCAAATGACCTAATGATCCAAAAATTTGAAGGAGTAGAAAAAAATTTAATTCTCATGTTAACGTGTTGTTGGATATTTACCAGAGCCAAACAACGCACTTTTTGCCTATCCTTCAACATCACATATACTTTTTGGAATTTTATCTCTCAAATTTTTTGCATTTACATTATGCATGTTCAATTTTTTTTCAAATCCAAACTTGTCCCACTTTCCTCGTAAACAAAACGATCACAAAAAAATGAAAATTTTGGAGTTCATGTATGCAAAAAAATTAGAAAACTATAATAAAAGTAAGTGAAACAAATTATTTCACACACTAAAAATGAGCTATATGGTTTTGTTATCCATGTCTGGGAAATTCCCCTAGTACAACCCCTAATAACTTCGTGGTATTTTTCATGAAAAAGATTTCTGATTGATCCTAGCATGTTTTAAATGTGGTGGATATGCATGCCAAAAACATGTTGATGATGCAAATGACCTATAATCCAAAAATTTCAAGGCGTAGAAGAAAATTAAATTCTCAAGTTAACGTGTTGTTCGATATTTACCAGAGCCAAACAACCCACTTTTTGCCTATCCATCAAAATCCGAGATACTTTTTGGAATTATCTCTATCAGAATTTGTACATTTCCATTTTGGATGTTCAATTTTTTTTCAAATCCAAACTTGTCCCACTTTTCTTGTAAACAAAACTATCACAACAAAATGAAAATTTTAGATATAATAAATGTATGTGAAGAAAATTTTTTGACGCACTAAAAATGAACTCCAAAGTTTTGTTATCCATGTTTGGGAAATTCCACTAGTACAACCCCTAATAGCTTGGTGTAATTTTATTAGAAAGAGAATTCTAATTGATCCTAACATGTTTTGAATGTGGTGGGTATGCAAGCCAGAAACATGTTGAAGATGCAAATGACCTAACGATCGAAAAATTTCAAGGATTGTAAAAAGTTAAATTCTCATGTTAACATGAGGTTGGATATTTACAAGAGACAAACAAGCCACTTTTTGCCTATCCTTCAAAATCACAGATACTTTTTAAAATTATCTCTCTCAGCATTTGAGCACTTCCATTTTGGATGTTCAATTTTTTTCAAATCCAAACTTGTCCCACTTTTCTCGTAAACAAAACGATCACAAAAAAATAAAAATTTTAGAGTTCATGTATGCAAAAAAAACTTGAAAACTTTAATAAACGTAAGTGAAGAAAATTATTTCACGCACTAAAAATTAACTCCTAAGTTTTGTTATCCATGTTTGGGAAATTCCACTAGTACAACCCCTAATAGCTTGATGGAATTTTATAAGCAAGAGATTTCTAATTAATCCTAACTTGTTTTAAATGTGGTGGATATTCATGCCAAAAAAATGTTGAAGATGCAAACGACCTCATGATCCAAAAATTTCAAAGGAGTAGAAAAAAATTAAATTCTCAAGTTAACGTGTGGCTGGATATTTACCAGAGCCAAACAACCCACTTTTTGCCTATCCTTCAAAATCACATATACTTTTTGGAATTATCTCTCTCAGCATTTGTGCATTTCCATTTTGGAAGTTCAATTTTTTTTCAAATCCATACTTGTCCCACTTTTATCGTAAAAAAAACTATCACAACAAAATGAAAATTTTAGAGTTCATGTATGCCAAAAAATTTTAAAACTATAATAAATGTAAGTGAAAAAAATTTATTTCATGCACTAAAAATGAACTCCATAGTTTTGTTATCCATGTTTGTGAAATTCCACTAGTACAACCCCTAATAGCTTGGTGGAATTTTATAAGCAAGAGATTTCTAATTAATCGTAACTTGTTTTAAATGTGGTGGATATGCATGCCAAAAACATGTTGAAGATGCAAATGACCTAATGATCCAAAAATTTCAAGGTGTAGAAAAAAATTAAATTTTCAAGTTAACGTGTGGTTGGGCATTTACCAGAGCCAAACAACCCACTTTTTGCCTATCCTTCAAAATCAAAGATACTTTTTGGAATTATCTCTCTTAGCATTTGTGCATTTCCATTTTGGATGTTCAATTTTTTTTCAAATCCATACTTGTCTCACTTTTCTCGTAAACAAAACTATCACAACAAAATGAAAATTTTAGAGTTCATGTATGCCAAAAAATTTTAAAACTATAATAAATGTAAGTGAAAAAAATTATTTCACGCACTAAAAATGAGCTCCATAGTTTTTTTATCCTTGTTTTGGAAATTCCACTGGTACAACCCCTAATAGCTTGGTGGAATTTTATATGAAAGAGATTTCTAACTGATCCTAACATGTTTTAAATGTGGTGGATATGCACGCCAGAAACATGTTGAAGATGTAAATGACCTAATGCTGCATAAATTTCAAGGAGTAGAAAAATATTAAATTCTCAAGTTAAAGTGTGGTTGGATATTTACTAGAGCCAAACAACCCACTTTTTGCCTATCCTTAAGAATCAGAGATACTTTCTTTATTTATCTCTCTCAGCATTTGTGCATTTCCATTTTGGATGTTCAATAATTTTTCAAATCCAAACTAGTCCCACTTTTCTCGTAAAAAAACGATCACAACAAAATGAAAATTTTAGTAATGATAAATGTAAGTGAAGAAAATTATTTTACGCATTAAAAATGAACTCCAAAGTTTTTTCTATCCATGTTTTGGAAATTCCACTTGTACAACTAATAGATTGGTGGATTTTTATAAGAAAGAGATTTCTAATTGATCCTAACATGTTTTAAATGTGGTGGATATGCATGCCAAAAACATCTTGAAGATGCAAATGACCTCATGATCCAAAAATTTTAAGGAGTAAAAAAAAATTAAATTCTCAAGTAAACGTGTTGTTGGATATTTACTAGTGCCAAACAACCAACTTTTTGCCTATCCTTCAAAAACACAGACACTTTTTGGAATTATCTCTCTCAGCATTTGTGCATTTCCATTTTGGATGTTCAATTTTTTTTTAAATTCAAACTTGATGCACTTTTCTCGTAAACAAAACGATCACAATAAAATGAAATTTTAGAAATGAGAAAATGTAAGTGAAGAAAATTATTTGACGATCTAAAAATGAACTCCAAAGTTTAGTTATCCATGTTTCAAAAATTCCACTAGTACAACCCCTAATAGCTTCGTGAAATTTTATAAGAAAGAGAATTCTAATTGATCCTAGCATGTTTTAAATGTGGTGGATATGCAAGCCAGAAACATGTTGAAGATGCAAATGACCTAATGATCCAAAAATTTCATGGAGTAGAAACAAACTTAAATTCTCATGTTAATGTGTGGTTGGATATTTACCGGAGCCAGACAACCCAATTTTTGCCTATCCTTCAAAATCACAGATACTTTTTGGAATTATATCTCTCAACATTTGTGCATTTCCATTTTGGATGTTCAATTTTTTTTCAAATCCAAACCTTTCCAACTTTTCTCATAAACAAAACGATCACAACAAAGTGAAAATTTTAGTTAAGATAAATGTAAGTAAAGAAAAAAATTTCACGCACTAAAACTGAAGTCCATAGTTTTTTTTATCTTTGTTTTGGAAATTCCACTTGTACAACCCCTAATAGCTTGGTGAAATTTTTTAAGAAAGAGATTTTTAATTGATCCTAACATGTTTTAAATGTGGTGGATATGCATGCCAGAAACATGTTGATGATGCAAATGACCTAATGATCCAAAAATTTCAAGGAGTACAAAAAATTCAATTCTCAATTTAAAGTGTGGTTGGATATTTACAGGAGCCAAACAATCCACTTTTTACCAATACTTCAAAATCACAGATACTTTTTGGAATTATCTCCCTCAGCATTTGTGCATTTCCATTTGGGAAGTTCAATTTTTTTCCAAATCCAAACCTGTCAAACTTTTCTCGTAAACAAAACGATCACAACAAAAAGAAAATTTTAGGTATGATAAAAGTAAGTAATGAAAATTATTTCACGCACTAAAAATGAACTCCAAAGTTTTGTTATCCATGTTTGGAAAATTCCACTAGTACAACCCCTAATAGCTTGAGGGATTTTTACAAGAAAAGAGAATTCTAATTGTTCCAAACATCTTTCAAGTGTGGTGGGTATGCAACGCAGAAACATGTTGAAGATGCAATTGATCTAATGATCCAAAAATTTTGAGTAAAAAAATATTAAATTCTCAAGTTAACGTGTGGTTGGATATTTACAAGAAGCAAACAACCCACTTTTTGCCTATCCTTCAAAATCAAAGACACTTTTTGGAATTATCTCTCTCAGCATTTGTGCATTTCCATTTTGGATGTTCATTTATTTTTCATATCCAAAGTTGTCCCACGTTTCTCGTCAACAAAATGAAAATTTAAGAGTTCAACTAACCAAAAAAATTTGAAAACTATAATAAATGTAAGTGAAGAAAATTATTTCACACGCTAAAAATGAACACCAAAGTTTTGTTATCCATGTTTGGGAAATTCCACTAGTACAACCCCTAATAGCTTGGTGGAATTTTATAAGAAAGATATTTCTAATTGATCCTAACATGTTTTAAATGTGGTGGATATGCATGCCAAA
Organism: Aristolochia californica; assembly: GCF_029961685.1. Classification (NCBI taxonomy): domain Eukaryota; kingdom Viridiplantae; phylum Streptophyta; class Magnoliopsida; order Piperales; family Aristolochiaceae; genus Aristolochia; species Aristolochia californica. The sequence goes on from NW_027181771.1 coordinate 12,296,597, forward strand.
AACATGTTGACGATGCAAATGACCCAATGATAAAAAAATTACAAGGAGCAGAAAAAAATTAAATTCCCAAGTTAACGTGTGGTTGGATATTTACCAGAGCCAAACAACCCACTTTTTGCCTTTCCTTCAAAATCACAAAGACTTTTTGGAATTATCTCTCTCAGCATTTGTGCATTTCCATTTTGAATGTTCAATTCTTTTTAAAAATCCAAACATGTCCCACTCTTCTCGTAAACAAAACGATCACAACAAAATGAAAATTTTAGAGTTCATGTATGCAAAAAAATTGAAAACTAGAATAAATGTAAGTGAAGAAAATTATTTCATGTACTAAAAATGAACTCCAATGTTTTGTTATCCTTGTTTAAGAAATTCCAGTATTACAGCCACTAATAGCTTGGTGGAATTTTATAAGAAAGAGATTTCTAATTGATCCTAACATGTTTTAAATGTGCTGAATATGCATGCCAGAAACATGTTGAAGATGCAAATGACCTAATGATCAAAAAATTTCAATGTATAGAAAAAAATTAAATTCTCAAGTTAACGTGTGGTTGGATATTATCCAGAGCCAAACAACCCACCTTTTGCCTATCCTTCAAAATCACATATACTTTTTGGAATTATCTCTTTCAACATTTGTGGTTTTCAATTTTGGATGTTCATTTATTTTTCAAATCCAAAGTTGTCCCACTTTTCTCGTCAACAAAATGATCACAACAAAATGAAAATTTAAGAATTCGTGTAACCAAAAAAATTTGAAAACTATAATAAATTTAAGTGAAAAAAATTATTTCACACACTAAAAATGAACACCAAAGTTTTGTTATCCATGTTTGGGAAATTCCACTAGTACAACCCCTAATAGCTTGGTGGAATTTTATAAGAAAGATATTTCTAATTGATCCTAACATGTTTTAAATGTGGTGGATATGCATGCCAAAAACAAGTTGAAGATGCAAATGACCCAATGGTAAAAAAATTACGAGCAGAAAAAAATTAAATTCCCAAGTTAACGTGTGGTTGGATATTTACCAGAGTCAAACAACCCACTTTTTGCCTTTCCTTCAAAATCACAGAGACTATTTGGAATTATCTCTCTCAGCATTTGTGCATTTCCATTTTGGATGTTCAATTTTTTTTTTAAATCCAAACATGTCCCACTCTTCTCGTAAACAAAACGATCACAACACAATGAAACTTTAGAGTTCATGTATGAAAAAAAATTGAAAACTATAATAAATGTAAGTGAAGAAAATTATTTCATGTACTAAAAATGAACTCCAATGTTTTGTTATCCTTGTTTGGGGAATTCCATTATTACAGCCACTAATAGCTTGGTGGAATTTTATAAGAAAGAGATTTCTAATTGATCCTAAGATGTTTTAAATGTGGTGGATATGCATGCCAGTAACATGTTGAAGATGCAAATGACCTAATGATCCAAAAATTTCAATGTGAGAAAAAAATTAAATACTCAAGTTAACGTGTGGTTGGATATTAACCAGAGCCAAACAACCCACCTTTTGCCTATCCTTCAAAATCACATATACTTTTTGGAATTATCTCTCTCAACATTTGTGCATTTCCATTTTGGATGTTCATTGTTTTTCAAATCCAAACTTGTCCCACTTTTCTCGTAAACAAAACGATCTCAGCAAAATGAAAATTTTAGATATGATAAATGTAAGTGAAGAAAATAATTTCACGCACTAAAAATGAACTCCAAAGTTTTGTTATCCATCTTTCGTAAATTCCACTAGTACAAAACCCCTAATAGCTTGGTGGATTTTTATAAGAAAGAGAATTCTAATTGATCCTAACATGTTTTAAATGTGGTGAGTATGCATGCCAGAAACATGTTGAAGATGCAAGTGACCTAATGATCGAAAAATTTCAAGGTGTAAAAAAAATTAAATTCTCAAGTTAACGTGTGGTTGGATATTTACCAGAGCCAAACAACCTAGTTTTTGCTTTTCCTTCAAAATCACATATACTTTTTGGAATTATATCTCTCACATTTTTGCATTTCCATTTTGGATATTTATTTTTTTTTCAAATCCAAGCCTGTCCCACTTTTCTCGTAATCAAAACGATCACAACAAAATGAAAATTTTAGATATGGTAAATGTAACTGAAGAAAATTATTTCCTATACAAAAAATGAACTCCAAAGTTTTCTTTATCCATGTTTGGGAAATTCCACTTGTACAACCCCTAATAACTGTGGAATTTTATAAGAAAGAGATTTCTAATTGATCCTAACATGTTTTAAATGTGGTGGATATGCATGCAAGAAACATGTTGATGATGCAAATGACCTAATCATCCAAAAATTTTGAGGAGAACAAAAAATTAAATTCTGAAGTTAACGTGAGGGAGAATATTTACCAGAGCCAAACAACCCACTTTTTACCTATCGTTCAAAATCATAGATACCTTTTTGAATTATCTCTCTCAGCATTTGTGCATTTCTATTTTGGATGTTCAATTTTTTTTCAAATCCAAACTTGTCCCACTCTAGTAAACAAAACAATAACAACAAAAAGAAAATTTTAGAATGATAAATGTAAGTGAAGAAAATTATCTCACACACTGAAAATGAACTCCAAAGTTTTGTTATCCATGTTTGGGAAATTCCACTAGTACTACCCCTAATGGCTTCGTGGATTTTTATAAGAAAACAATTTTGAATTAATCCTAACATGTTTTAAATGTGGCGGTTATGCCTGCCAGAAACATGTTGAAGATGCAAATGACCTAATGATCTAAAAATTTCAATAAGTAGAAAAAAATTAAATTGTCAAGTTAACGTGTGGTTGTATATTTACCAGAGGCAAACAACCCACTTTTTGCCTATCCTTCAAAATCACAGATACTTTTTTGAATTATCTCTCTCAGCGTTTGTCCATTTCCATTTCTGATGTTCAATTTTTTTTCAAATCCAAACACTTTCCACTTTTCTCCTAAACAAAACGATCGCAACAAAGTGAAAATTTTAGATATGAAAAATTTAAGTGAAGAAAATTATTTCACGCACTAAAAATGAACTCCAAAGTTTTGTTATCCATGTTTCGGAATTTCCACTAGTACCACCCCTAATAGCATGGTGGAATTTTATAAGAAATAGATTTCTAATTGATCCTAACATGTTTTAAATATGGTGGATATGCATGCAAGAAACAATGTGATGATGCAAATGACCTAATGATCCAAAAATTTCAATGAGAAGAAAAAATTAAATTCTCAAGTTAACGTGTGGGTGAATATTTACCCGAGGCAAACAACCCAGTTTTTGCCTATCCTTCAAAATCACAGATACTTTTTGGAATTATCTCTCTCAGCATTTGGGCATTTCTATTTTGGATGTTCAATTGTTTTTCAAATCCAAACTTGTCCAACTTTTCTAGTAAACAAAACGATAACCACAAAATGAAAATTTTAGAATGATAAATGTAAGTGAAGAAAATTATATCACGCACTGAAAATGAACTCCAAAGTTTTATTATCCATGTTTCAGAAATTCCACTAGTACAACTCCTAATAGCATGGTGGAATTTTATAAGAAAGAGAATTCTAATATATCCTAACATGTCTTAAATGAGGTGGGTATTCTTACCAGAAACATGTTGAAGATGCAAATGACCTAATGATCCAAAAAGTTAAAGGAGTGAAAAAAAATTAAATTCTCAACTTAACGTGTGGTTCGATATTTAACAGAGCCAAATAACCCACTTTTAGCTTATCCTTCAAACTCACAGATACTTTTTTAAATTATCTCTCTCAGCATTTTTGCATTTCCATTTTTGATGATCAATTTTTTTCAAATCAAAATTTGTCGCACTTTTCTCGAAAACAAAACGATCACAACAAAATAAAAATTTTAGATATGATAAATGTAAGTGAAGAAAATTATTTCACGCACTAAAAATGAACTCCAAAGTTTTGTTGTCTATGTTTAGGAAATTCCATTAGTACAACCCCTTATAGCATGGTGAAATTTTATAAGAAAGAGAATTCTAATTGATCCTAACATATTTTAAATGTGGTGGGTGTGCATGCCAGAAACATGTTGAAGATGCAAGTGACCTAATGATCCAAAAATTTCAAGGAGTAAAAAAAAAAAAAAATTTCAAGTTAACGTGTGGTTGGATATTTACCAGAGCCAAACAACCCACTTTTTGCCTATCATTCAAAATCACAGATACTTTTTGAAATTATCACTCTCAGCATTTGTGCATTTCCATTTTGGATTTTTCAATTTTTTTCAAATCCAAACTTGTCCCACTTTTCTCGTAATCAAAACGATCACAACAAAATAAAAATTTAAGAGTTCATGTAAGCAAAAAAAATTGAAAACTATAATAACTCTAATCGAAGAAAATTATTTCACGCACTAAAAATGAACTCCAAAGTTTTGTCATCCATGTTTGGCAAATTCCCCTAGTACAACACCTAATAGCTTGGTGGAATTTTATAAGAAAGATAATTCTAATTGATCCTAACATGTTTTAAATGTGGTGGGTATGCATGCCAGAAGCATTTGAAGATGCAAATGACCTAATGATCAAAAATTTTCAACGAGTAAAAAAAAATAAAAAATTTCAAGTTAACGTGTGGTTGGATATTTACCAGAGCCAAACAACCCACTTTTTGCCTATCCTTCAAAATTACAGATACTGTTTGAAATTATCACTCTTAGCATTTGTTCATTTCCATTTTGGATTTTCAATTTTTTCAAATCCAAACTTGTCCCACTTTTCTTGTAATCAAAACGATCACAACAAAATAAAATTTAAGAGTTCATGTAAGAAAAAAAATTTGAAAACTATAATAACTGTAATTGAAGAAAATTATTTCACGCACTAAAAATGAACTCCAAAGTTTTTTTATCCATGTTTGGGAAATTCCCCTTGTACAACGCCCATTAGCTTGGTGGAATTTTATAAGAAAGATATTTCTAATTGATCCTCACATGTTTTAAATGTGGTGGATATGCATGCCAAAAACATGTTGAAGATGCAAATGACCTAATGATCCAAAAATTTCAAGGAGTAGAAAAAAATTAAATTCTCAAGTTAACGTGTGGTTGGTTATTTACCAGAGCCAAACAACCCACTTTTATCCTATCCTTCAAAATCACAGATACTTTTTGGAATTATCTCTGTCAGTATTTTGTACATTTTCATTTTGGATGTTCAATTTTTTTTCAAATCCAAACTTGTCCCACTTTTCTCGAAAACAAAACGATCACAAAAAAAAGAAAATTTTAGAGTTCATGTATGCAAAAAAAATCGAAAACTATTATAAATGTAAGTGAAGAAAATTATTTCCCATGCTAAAAATGAACTCCAACGTTTTGTTATCCATGTTTGGGAAATTCCACTAGTACAACCCCTAATAGCTTGGAGGAATTTTATAAAAAAGTGATTTCTAATTGATCCTAACATGTTTTAATTGTGGTGGATATGCATGCCAGAAACATATGGAAGATCCAAATGACCTAATGACCCCAAAATTTCAACGAGTAGAAAAGAATTAAATTCTCAAGTTTACGTGTGGTTGGATATTTAACAAAGCCAAACAACCCACTTTTTGCCTATCCTACAAAATCACAGATACTTTTTGGAATTTTCTCTCTCTGCATTTGTGCATTTCTATTTTGGATGTTCAATTTTTTTTCAATCCAAACTTGTCCCTCTTTTCTGGTAAACTAAACGATGACAACAAAATAAAAAGTGAACTCCAAAGTTTTTTTATCCATGTATTGGAAATTCCACTAGTACAACCCCTAATAGCTTGGTGGAATTTTATAAGAAAGAGATTTCTAATTTTTCCTAATATGTTTTAAATGTGGTGGATATGCATGCCAGAAACATGTTGAAGAAGCAAATGACCTAATGATCTAAAAATTTCAAGGAGTAGAAAAAAATTGAATTCCAAGTTAACGTGTGGTTGGATATTGACCTGAGCCAAACAACGCACTTTATGTCTATCCTTCAAAATAACAGATACTTTTTGGAATTATCTCTCTCAGCATTTGTGCATTTCCTTTTTGGAAGTTCAATTTTTTTTCAAATCCAAACTTTTTCGACTTTTCTAGTAAACCAAAAGATCACAACAAAATGAAAATTTCAGAGTTCATTTATGCAAAAAAAAATGACAACTATAATAAATGTAAGTGAATAAAATTATTTCACCCACTCAAAATGACCTCCAACGTTTTCCTATCCATGTTTGGGAAATTCCACAAATTCCACTAGTACAACCCCTAGTAGCTTGGTGGAATTTTATAACAAAGAGATTTCGAATTGAACCTAACTAGTTTTAAATGTGGTGGATATGCATGCCTGAAACATGTTGAAGATGCAAACGACCTAATGATCCAAAAATTTCAAGGAGAAGAAAAAATTAAATTCTCAAGTTAACGTGTGGTTGGATATTTACCACAACCAAACAACACACTTTTCGGAATTATCTCTCTTAGCTTTTGTGTATTTCTGTTTTGGATGTTTATTTTTTTTTCAAGTCCAAACTTGTCCCACTTTTCTAGTAAACAAAACAATCACAACAAAATGAAAATTTTGGATATGTTAAATGTAAGTGAAGAAAATTTTTTCACCCACTAAAAATGAAAGCCTAAGTTTTGTGATCCATGTTTGGGAAATTTCACTAGTACAACCCCTAAGAGTTTGGTGGAATTTTATAAGAAAGAGATTTCTAATTGATCCTAACATGTTTTAAATGTGGTGGGTATGCATTGCAGAAACATATTGAAGATGAAAATGACCTAATGATCCAAAAATTTCAAGAAGTAGAAAAAATTAAATTCTCAAGTTAACGTGTGGTTGGATAATTACCAGAGCAAAAATACCCACTTTTTGCCCATATTTCAAAATAGAGATACTTTTTGGAATTATCTCTCTCAGCATTTGTGCATTTCCCTTTTGGATGTTCAACTTTTTTTCAAATCCAAACTTGTCCCACTTTTCTCGTAAACAAAACGATCTCAACAAAAAAAAAATTTTAAGACTTCATGTATGCAAAAAAAATTGAAAACTATAATAAAGGTAAGTGAAGAAAATTATTTCACGCACTACAAATGAACTCCACTGTTTTGTTATCCGTGTTTGGGAAATTCCACTAGTACAATCCCTAATAGCTTCATGAAAGTTTATAAGAAAGAAATTTCTAATTGATCCTAAAATGTTTTAAATGTGGTGGGTATGCATGCCCGAAACATGTAGATGATGCAAATGACCTAACGATCGAAAAATATTAAGGAGTAGAAAAAATTAAATTCTAGAGTAAACATGTGGTTGGATATTTACCAGAGCCAAACAACCTTCTTTTTTTGCCTATCCTTTAAAATCGGAGATACTTTTCACAATTATCTCTCTCAGCATTATTGCATTTCCATTTTGGATGTTCATTTTTTTTTAAATCCAAACTTCTCCCACTTTTCTCGTAAACAAAACGATCACAACAAAATAAAAATTTTAGAATTCATGTATGCAAAAAAAATTGAAAACTATAATAAATGTAATTTAAGAAAATTATTTCACGCACTAAAATTGAACTCCAAAGTTTGGTTATCCATGTTTGGGAAATTCCACAAGTACAACCACTAATAGCTTTGTGGAATTTTATAAGAAAGAGATTTCTAATGATCTTCACTATTTTAAATGTGGTGGGTATGCATGCCAGAAACATATTGAAGATGTAAATGACCTAATGAACCAAAAATTTCAAGAAGTAGAAAAAATTAAGTTCTCCAGTTAACATGTGGTTGGATATTTACTAGAGCCAAACAACCCGCTTTTTGCCTATCCTTCAAAATCACATATGGTTTTTAGAATTATCTGTCTTAGCATTTTCTGCGTTTCCATTTTGGATGTTCAATTTTTTTTCAAATCCAAACTTGTCCCTCTTTCTTCGTAAACAAAACGATCACAACAAAATTACAATTTTAGAGTTCATGTATGCAAAAATATTTGAAATCTATAATAAATGTAAGAAAAGAAAATTAATTCTCGCACTAAAAATGAACTCCAAATTTTTTTTAACCATGTTTGGGAAATTCCACTTATACAACACCTAATAGCTTGGTGGAATTTTATTAGAAATAGATTTTAATTGATCCTAACATGTTTTAAATGTGGTGGGTATGCATGCCAGAAAGATGTTGAAGATGCAAATGACCTAATGATCAAAAAATTTCAAAGAGTAGAAAAAAATTAAATTTTCAAGTTAAAGTGTGGTTGGAAATTTACCAGAGCCAAACAACTCACTTTTTGCCTATCCTTCAAAATCACAGATACTTTTTAGAAATATCTGTCTCGGCATTTGTGCGTTTCCATTTTGGATGTTCAATTTTTTTTCAAATCCAAACTTCTCCCACTTTCTTCATAAAAAAAATGATCACTACAAAATGAAAATTTTAGAGTTCATGTATGCAAAAAATTTGAAATCTAAAATAAAAGTAAGTAAAGAAAATTATTTCTTGCACTAAAAATGAACTCCACAACCCCTAATAGCTTTGTGGAATTTTATATGAAAGAGTTTTCTAATTGATCCTAACATGTTTTAGATGTGGTGGGTATGAATGCCAGAAACTAGTTTAAGACGCAAATAACCTTATGATCCAAAAATTTCATGGAGTAGAAAAAATTAAATTCTCAAGTTAACGTGTGGTTGGATATTTACGAGAGCCAAACAACACACTTTTTGCCTATCCTTCAAAATCACAGAAATTTTTGGAATTATCTCTCTCAGCATTTGTGCATTTACATTTTGGCTGTTAAATTTTTTTTCAAATCCAAACTTGTCCCACTTTTCTCGTAAACAAAACGATCACAACAAAATGAAAATTTGAGAGTACATGTATAGAAAAAAATTTGAAAACTCAAATAAATTTAATAGAAGAAAATTATTTCACGCTCTAAAAATGAACTCCAAATTTTTGTTATCCATGTTTGGAAAATTCCACTAGTACAACCCCTAATAGCAAGGTGGAATTTTTTAAGAAAGATTTTTCTAATTGATCCTAACATGTTTTAAATGTGGTTGGTATGCATGCCAGAAACATGTTGAAGATGAAAATGACCTAATAATGAAAAATTTTCCAGAAGTAAAAAAAATTAAATTCTCAAGTTAAAGTGTGGTTGGATATTTACCAGAGCCAAACACCCCACTCTTTACCTATTCTTCAATATCAAATATACTTTTTGAAATTATCTCTCTCAGCATTTGTGTGTTTCATTTTGGTTGTTCAATTTTTTTTCAAATCCAAACCTGTCCCACTTTTCTCGTAAACAAAACGATCTCGACAAAAAAAGAAAATTTTAGGAGTTCATGTATTCAAAAAAAATTGAAAACTATAATAAATGTAAGTGAAGAAGATTATTTCACGCACTAAAAATGAACTCCAAATTTTTGTTATCCATGTTTGGGAAATTCCACTAGTACAATCCCTAATAGCTTCATGAAATTTTATAAGAAAGAAATTTCTAATTGATTCTAAAATGTTTTAAATGTGGTGGGTATGCATGCCCAAAACATGTGGAAGATGCAAATGACCTAACGATCCACAAATATCAAGGAGTAGAAAAAATTAAATTCTATAGTAAACGTGTGGTTGGATATTTACCAAACGGCGCCTGTCACGCGGGTGACCCGGGTTCGATCCCCGGCAACGGCGCCAAAAACTTGATGTAGAATTTAGTTACATCGGCTTTAATACCTCGCAAGCGTACGAATCGTTCATGTAATTTAGCAGTAAGTGAGGGTCATATCCACAGGGAGGATTGAATTTTGTGTATTCTTCAGTCAACTAGCCTAACCAAATATGATGAATTAATCTGAACTAAACACTAATTATATCCTAAATTATCAAACAATAATCTAATTAACTACTTGCATAACAGGAAACGTCAACTTTGGATTTTATCGTGATTTGTGCCTCTCTCGAGTGCCACATAATCACGAATCCGATTTCTCAATCCTTGCGTCTAGCCCCTCTCGGGCGCCTAGAGTTAAAGACAGAAATCGAATTACAATAGAATGCTGAGAATCAATTTCCTATTGTGATGATGCTAAAGTTATCAACTTTGGATTTTACCGTGATTCATGCCTCTCTCGAGCGCCACGTAACCACGAATCCGGATTCTCAATCCTTGCGTCTAGCCCCTCTCGGGCGCCTAGAGTTAAAGACAGAAATCGGATTAAAATACCAAAATCCAACCTCAATTATAATCTTACCTTAATTAGCTAATTTAATCAAATATCAAGAAAACAAATCTTAAATAAACCTTAATTATCAAATCAGATTCAATTAACATTCAAAACCTAAGTTCAAACTATATGAAAAATTAAATTCAATAATGACGAATTACTCCCCTTCTTCCTCCTCTCGCTCGGGCAGCAACTCGTTCTCACGGGTGCTGCAATTTCCGGAAATTGGTGGCGTCGGGTAGCAATAGTGAGTGGCCGGAGGTAGAGACGACGCCGGAGACGACGGTTAGAAGCCGACGGACGGAGGTAACGTCCGGCGAAGAACGAAATAGAGCTGACGTTCTCCAACTGGCTCTCTCGAGTCTCGGTTGGAGTCGGAATGGCTCCGGGACTGGTCGGAATATGTAAAAGACGCCGGAGGATGGTCGGAAAGAAGAAGTGGCACCGGAGAAGCCCTCTCGGATCCCCTCCCGGCCTGGCGAGCAAAGAATGGCAGCGTCGAACTCGCCCAGATGGAGACTCTCTCGAGCTCTCCTCGGGTCTGTTCTCGGTTGCCGGATGGTGGTGGACGACGGTGGACGACGGTGGACAACGGTGGACCGGCGAACGGCGGTGGGGAACTCCTCTCGGATCCTCCCCTATTTCCGGTCAAACAAACTCTGTTTTTGGTCTCCCTTTTTCCTTCTCTTCACGCTGCCTTCCCCCCTCGGGTTTTCCCTCTCGGGTCCCCTTTCGACCCCCTCTTTCGACGCCCCCCTTTTGCTTTAAATACCATCTTGTTTATTTTAAAACAATTTGACCTAAAAATCATCTCCATTTCACTAAGGGCATTTTAGTAAATATCTCCTTCTCCACCATAATTCTCCTGAAATTCCATAATTAAATCTATAAAAAATATTTCCGGAAGAAATAAACCTTAAAAACAATGAAATATAATTCAGGAGAGAAAAATATGCAATATCGACAGTGATTAATGCCAAATTCAATAAATGCTCATTTCATTTGAAAACCGATAAATAACCACCTATAACACAATTATAAAGGTTATTCTATTATAATTAACTTAGTTCTCATGTCAGAATATAGCATCTATCACCAAACAACCTACTTTTTGCCAATCCTTCAAAATCAGAGATACTTTTCGCAATTATCTCTCTCTGCATTACTGCATTTCCATTTTGGATGTTCAATTTTTTTTAAATCCAGTCTTGTCCCACTTTTCTCGTAAACAAAAAGATCACAACAAAATGAATATTTTAGAGTTCATGTATGCAAAAATTTTTGAAAACTATAATAAATGTAAGTGAAGAAAATTATTTCATGCACTAAAAAATAAACTCCAAAGTTTTGTTATCCATGTTTGGGAAATTCCACATGTACAACCGCTAATAGCTTGGTGGAAATTTATAAGAAAGAAATTTCTAATTGATCATCACATGTTTTAAATATGGTGGGTATGCATGCCAAAAACATATTGAAGATGCAAATGACCTGATGAACCAAAAATTTCAAGAAGTAGAAAAAATTAAGTTCTCAAGTGAACATGTGGTTGGATATTTACCGGAGCCAAATGACCCGCTTTTTGCCTATCCTTCAAAATCACATATACTTTTTAGAATTATCTATCTCAGCATTTGTGCGTTTACATTTTGAATGTTCTATTTTTTTTCAAATCCAAACTAGTTCGACATTTCTCGCATACAAAACGATCAAAACAAAATGAAAATTTTAGAGTTCAAGTATGCAAAAAAATTCGCAACAATAATAAATGTAAGTGAAGAAAATTATTTCACGCACTAAAAATGAACTCCAAATTTTTGTAATCCATGTTTGGGAAATCAACTAGTACAACCCTAATAGATTGGTGGAATTTTTTAAGAAAGAGATTTCTAATTGATCCAAACATGTTTTAAAAGTGGTGGGTATGCTTGCTAGAAACATGTTGAATATGCAAATGACCTAATGATCCAAAAATTTCCAAGAGAAGAAAAAATTAAATTCTCAAGTTAACGTGTGGTTGGATATTTACCAGAGCCAAACAACCCACTTTTTTCCTATCCTTCAAAATTAGAGATACTTTTTGGAATTGTCACTCTCAGCATTTGTGGGTTTCCATTTTGGATGTTCAATTTTTTTTCAAATCCAAACTTGTCCCACTTTTCTCGAAAAAAAAAACAATCACAACAAAATGAAAATTTTAGACTTCATGTATGCAAAAATATTGAAAACTATAATAAATGTAAGTGAACAAAATTATTTCACGTACAAAAAAATGAACTTCAACGTTTTGTTATCCATGTTTGGAAAATTCCACTAGTACAACCCCTTATAGCTTTGTGGAATTTTATAAGAAAAAGATTTCAAATTGATCCTAACATGTTTTAAATGAGGTAGGTATGCATGCCAAAAAAATATTTGAGTTGCAAATGACCTAATGATCCAAAAATTTGAAGAAGTAGAAAAAATTAAGTACTCAAGTTAACGTGTGGTTGGATATTTACTAGAGGCAAACAACCCACTTTTTTGCCTATCCTTCAAAATCAGAGATACTTTTTGGAATTATCTCTCTCAGCATTTTTGCATTTCCATTTTGGATGATCATTTTTTTTTAAAATCCAAACTTCTCCCACTTTTCACTAAACAAAATGATCAAAACAAAATGAAAATTTAAGAGTTCATGTGGGAAAAAAAATTTGAAAACTATACTAAATGTTAGTGAAGAAATTTATTTCACACACAAAAAAATTAACTCCAAAGTTTTTTTATCCATGTTTGGGAAATTCCACTAGTACAACTCCTAATAGCTTGGTGGAATTTTATGACAAAGAGATTTCTAATGGAACCTAACTTGTTTTAAATGTGGTGGATATGCATGCCTGAAACATGTTAAAGATGCAATTGTCCTAATGATCCAAAAATTTCAAGGAAAAGAAAAAATGAAATTCTAAAGTTAACGTGTGGTTGGATATTTACCAGAGCCAAACAACCCACTCTTGCCTATACTTCAAAATCACAGATCATTTGTGCATTTCAATTTTGGATGTTCAATTTTTTTTCAAATCCAAACTTGTCCCACTTTTCTCGTAAACAAAACGATCACAACAAAATGAAAATTTTAGATATGATAAATGTAAGTGAAGAAAATTATTTCACGTACTAAAAATGGACTCTATAGTTTTTTTTATCCACGATTGGAAAATTCCACTAGTACAACTCCGAATAGCTTGGTGGAATTTTATAAGAAAGTGATTTCTAACTGATCCTAACATGTTTTAAATGTGGTGGATATGCATGCCAGAAACATGTTGAAGATGCAAATGACCTAATGATCCAAAATTTCAAGAAGAGCAAAAATTACAATTATCAAGTTAACGTGTGGTTGGATATTTACCAGAGCCAAACAACCCACTTTTTTCCTATCCTACAAAATCAGAGTAACTTTTCAAAATTATCTCTCTCGGCATTTGTGTATTTTAGTTTTGGTTGTTCAATTTTTTTTCAAATCCAAATTTGTCCCTGTTTTCTCGTAAACAAAACGATCACAACAAAATGAAAATTTTAGATATGATAAATGTAAGTGAATAAAATTTTTTTACCCACTAAAAATGAAAGCCTAAGTTTTCTTATCCATGTTTGGGAAATTTCACTAGTACAACCCCTAATAGCTTGGTGGAATTTTATAAGAAAGAGATTTCTAATTGACCCTAACATGTTTTAAATGTGGTGGGTATGCGTGCCAGGAACATATTATAGATTAAAATGACCTAATGATCCAAAAATTTCAAGAACTAGAAAAAATTAAATTCTCAAGTTAACGTGTGGTTGGATATTTACCAGAGCCAAAACACCCACTTTTTGCCCATATATCCAAATAGAGATACTTTTTGGAATTATCTCTCTCAACATTTGTGCATTTCCATTTTGGATGTTCAATTTTTTTTCAAATCCAACTTGTCCCACTTTTCTCGTAAACAAAACGATCTCGACAAAAAGAAATTTTTAAAAGTTCATGTATGCAAAAAAAATTGATCACTATAATAAATGTAAGTGAAGAAAATTATTTCACGCACTAAAAATGAACTCCAATGTTTTGTTATCCATGTTGGGAAATTCCACTAGTACAATCCCTAATAGCTTCATGCAATTTTATAAGAAAGAAATTTCTAATGATTTTGAAATGTTTTAAATGTGGTGGGTATGCATGCCCAAAACATGTAGAAGATGGAAATGACCTAACGATCCAAAAATATCAAGGAGTAGAAAAAATTAAATTCTAGAGTAAATGTGTGGGGTGACATTTACTAGAGCCAAACAACCTACTTTTTTGCCTATCCTTCAAAATCAGAGATACTTTTCGTAATTATCTCTCTCCATTACTGCATTTCCATTTTGGATGTTCAAATTTTTTAAAATCCAAACTACTCCCACTTTTCTCGTAAACAAAACGATCACAACAAAATGAATATTTTACAGTTCATGTATGCAAAAAAATTTGAAAACTATAATAAATGTAAGTGAAGAAAATTATTTTACGCACTAAAAAATAAACTTCAAAGTTTTGTTATCCACGTTTGGGAAATTCCACAAGTACAACCGCTAATAGCTTGGTGGAATTTTATAAAAAAAAGATTTCTAATTGATCCTCACATGTTTTCAATATGGGGGTATGCATGTCAGAAACATATTGAAGATGCAAATGACCTAATGAACCAAAAATTTCAAGAAGTAGAAAAAATTAAGTTCTCAAGTTACCATGTGGTTGGATTACCAGAGCCAAACAACCCGCTTTTTGCCTATCCTTCAAAATCACATATACTTTTTAGAATTATCTGTCTCAGCATTTGTGCATTTCCATTTTGGATGTTCATTAACCGATCACAGCAAAATGAAAATTTTAGAGTTCATGTATGCAAAAAAAAAAATGAAAACTATACTAAATGTAAGTGAAGAAAATTATTTCATGCACTAAAAAATGGACTCCAAAGTTTAGTTATCCATGTTTGGGAAATTCCACTAGTACAACCCCTAATAGCTTGGAGGAATTTTATAAGAAAGAGATTTCTAATTGATCCTAACATTTTTTAAATGTGGTTGCTATGCATGCCAGAAACATGTTGAAGATGCAAATGACCTAATGATCCAAAAATTTCAAGGAGTAGAAAAAAATTAAATTCTCAAGTTAATGTGTGGTTGGATATTTACTAGAGCCAAACCACCCACTTTTTGCCTATCCTTCAAAATCGGAGATACTTTTTGGAATTATCGCTCTCAACATTTGTGCATTTCCATTTTGAATGTTCAATTTTTTTTCAAATCCAATGTTTTCCCACTTTTCTCGTAAACAAAAAATTTTAGAGTTCATGTATGGAAAAAAAATTGAAAACTATAATAAATGTGAGTTAAGAAAATTATTTCACGCACAAAAAATGAACTCCAAAGTTTTGTTATCCATGTTTGGGAAATTCCACTAGTACAACCCCTAATAGTTTGGAGGAATTTTATAAGAAAGAGATTTCTAATTGATCCAAACATGTTTTAAATGTGGTGGGTATGCATGCCAGAAACATGTTGAAGATGCATATGCCCTAATGATCCATAAATTTCAAAGAGTAGAAAAAATTAAATTCTCAAGCTAACGTGTGGTTGGATATTTACGAGAGCCAAAAAACTCTCTTTTTGCCTATCCTTCAAAATTAGAGATACTTTTTGGAATTATCTCTCTTAGCATTTGTGCATTTCCATTTTGAATGTTTAATTTTTTTTCAAATCCTAACCTGTCCCACTTTTCTCGTAAACAAAACGATCTCAACAAAATGAAAATTTTAGAGTTCATGTATGCAAAAAAGTATGAAAACTATAATAAATGTAAGTGAAGAAAATTCTTTCACACACTAAAAATTGAACTCCAAAGTTTTGTTATCTATGTTTGGGAAATTCCATTAATACAACTCCTAATAGCTTGGTGGAATTTTATAAGAAAGAGATTTCTAATTGACCCTAACATGTTTTAAATCTTGTGGGTATGCATGCACGAAACATGTTGAAGATGCAAATGACCTAATGATCCAAAAATTTCAAGGAGTAGAAAAAATTAAATTCTCAAGTTAACTTGTGGTTGGATATTTACCAGAGCCAAACAACCCACTTTTTGCCTATCTTTCGAAATCAGAGATACTTTTTGGAATTATCTCTCTCAGCATTTGTACGTTTCTATATTAGATGTTCAATTTTTTTTCAAATCCAAACTTGTCCCACTTTTCTCGTAAACAAAATGGTCGCAACAAAATGAAAATTTTAGAGTTCACGTTCGCAAAAAAATTTGAAAACTGTAATTAATGTATGTGAAGAAAATTATTTCACGCACTAAAAAATGAACTCCAAAGTTTTGTTATCCATGTTTGGGAAATTCCACTACTACAACCCCTAATAACTTGGTGGAATTTTATAACAAAAAGATTTCAAATTGAACCTAACATGTTTTAAATGTGGCGGGTAGGCATGCTAGAAACATGTTGCACATGCAAATGACCTAATGATAAAAAAATTTGAAGGAGTAGAAAAAATTAAATTCTCAAGTTATCGTGTGGTTGGATATTCACCTGAGCCAAACAACCATCTTTTTGCCTATCCTTCAAAATCAGAGATACTTTTTGGAATCATCGCTCTCAGCATTTGTGCGTTTCCATTTTGAATGCTAAATTTTTTTCAAATCCAAACTTGTGCCACTTTTCTCGTAAACAAAATGACCTCAACAAAATGAAAATTTTAGAGTTCATGTATGCAAAAAAATAAAAAAACTATAATAGATGTAAGAGAAGAAAATTATTTGACGCACTTAAAAATGAACTCCAAAGTTTTGTTATCCATATTCTGGAAATTCCACTTATACAACCTCTAATATTTTGATGAAATTTTTTAGAAAAGGATTTCTAATTGATCCTAACATGATTTAAATGTGCTGGGTATGCATGCCAGAAACATGTTGAAGATGCAAATGACCTAATGATCCAAAAATTTCAAGGAGTAGAAAAAATTAAATTCTCAAGTTAACGTGTGGTTGGATATTTACCAGACCCAAACAACCAACTTTTTACCTATCCTTCAAAATCAAAGATAGTTTTTGGAATTATCTCTCTCAGCATTTGTGCATTTCCATTTTGGATGTTCAATTTTTTTCAAATCCAAACTTGTTCCACTTTTCTTATAAACAAAATGATCGCAACAAAATGAAAATTCTAGAGTTCTTGTTCAAAAAAAAATTGAAAACTATAATTAATGTACGTGAAGAAAATTATTTTGATGCACTAAAAAATGAACTCAAAAGTTTTGTTATCCATGTTTGGGAAATTCCACTATTCCAACCCGTAATAGCTTGGTTGAATTTTAAAAGAAAGAGATTTCTAATTGATCCTAACTTATTTTAAATGTGGCGGGTATGTATGCTAAAAACTTGTTGAACATGCAAATATCCAAATGTTCAAAGAATTTGAAGGAGTAAAAAAATAAAATTCTCAAGTTAACGTGTGGTTGGATATTTTCCAGAGCCAAACAACCATCTTTTTGCCTATCCTTCAAAATCTGAGATACTTTTTGGAATTATCTCTCTCATCATTTGTGCGTTTCTATTTTGAATGTTCAATTTTTTTTCAAATCGAAACTTGTGCCACTTTTCACATAAACTGAACAATCTCAACAAATTGAAAATTTTAGAGTTCATGTATGCAAAAAAATATGAAAACTATAATAAATGTAAGTGAAGAAATTATTTCACACACTTAAATAAGAACTCCAAAGTTTTGTTATCCATGTTCTAGAAATTCCACTAGTACGACCCCTAATATATTGGTGGAAATTTATAATAAAGATATTTCTAATTGATCCTAACATGTTTTCAATTTGGTGGGTATGCATGCCAGAAACATGTTGAAGATGCAAATGATCTAATGATCCAAATATTTTGAGGAGTAAAAAAAATTAAGTTCTCAAGTTAATGTGTGGTTGGATATTCACCTGAGCCAAATACACTACTTTTTGCCTTTCCAACAAAATGAGAGATACATTTTGGAATTATCTCTCTCAGCATTTTTACTTTTCCATTTTGGATGTTCAATTTTTTTCAAATCCAAACTTGTACCACTTATCTCATAAACAAAACGATCACAACAAAATGAAAATTTTAGAGTTCATGTATGCAAAAAAATTTGGAAACTGTATTAAATGTAAGTGTAAAAAATTATTTCATGCAGTAATAAGTGAACTCCAAAGTTTTGTTATCCATATTTGGGAAATTCCACTAGTACAACCCCTAATAGCTTGGTGGAATTTTATAAGAAAGAGATTTCTAATTGATCCTAACATCTTTTAAATGTAGTGGGTATGCAATGCAGAAACATGTTGAAGATGCAAATGACCTAATGATCCAAAAATTTCGAGTTGAAAAAATTAAATTCTCAAGTTAACGTATGGTTGGATATTTACCAGAGCCAAACAACCAACTTTTTACCTATCCTTCAAAATCAGAGATACTTTTTGGAATTATCTCTCTCACATTTGTGTGTTTCCATTTTGGATGTTCAATTTTTATTCAAAACCAAACTTGTTCCACTTTTCTCATAAACAAAATGATCGTAACAAAATGAAAATTCAAGAATTCTATTTCAAAAAAATTTTGAAAACTATAAATAATGTATGTGAAGAAAATTATTTCTTGCACTAAAAAATGAACTCCAAAGTTTTGTTATCCATGTTTGGGAAATTCCACTACTCCAACCCATAATAGCTTGGTGGAATTTTATAAGAAAGAGATTTCTAATAGATCCTAACTTATTTTAAATGTGGCAGGTATGTATGCTAGAAACATGTTGAAAATGCAAATGGCCAAATGATCAAAAAATTTGAAGGAGTAGAAAAAATTAAATTCTCAAGTTAACGTGTGGTTGGATATTTTCCAGAGCCAAACAACAATCTTTTTGCCTATCCTTCAAAATCTGAGATACTTTTTGGAATTATCTCTCTCAACTTTTGTGCATTTCCATTTTGATTGTTCAATTTTTTTTAAAATCCAAACTTGTGCCACTTTTCACGTAAACAAAACAATCTCAAAAAATTGAAAATTTTAGAGTTCATGTATGCAAAAAAATATGAAAACTATAATAAATGTAACTGAAGAAAATTATTTCATGAACTTAAAAATGAACTCCAAAGTTTTGTTATCCATGTTCTGGATATTCCACTAGTACAACCCCTAATATATTGGTGGAATTTTCTAATAAAGATATTTCTAATTGATCCTAACATATTTTAATTGTGGTGGGTATGCATGCCAGAAACATGTTGAACATGCAAATGATCTAATGATCCAAAAAATTTTGAGAAGTAAAAAAAATTAAATTCTCAAGCTCACGTGTGGCTGGATATTCACCAGAGCCAAACAACCCACTTTTTGCCTTTCCTTCAAAATCAGAGATACTTTCTGAAATTATCTCTCTCATCATTTTTACTTTTCCATTTTGGATGTTCAATTTTTTTCAAATCCAAACTTGTACCACTTATCTCATAAACAAAACGATCACAACAAAATGAAAATTTTAGAGTTCATGTATGCAAAAAATTTTGAAAACTGTACTAAATGTAAGTGTGGAAAATTATTTTACGCACTAATAAGTGAACTCCAAAGTTTTGTTATCCATGTTTCGGAAATTCCACTAGTACAACCCCTAATAGCTTTGTGAAATCTTATAAGAAAGTGATTTCTAATTGATCCTAACATGTTTTAAATGTGGTGGGTATGCAATGCAGAAACATGTTGAAGATGCAAATGACCTAATGATCCAAAAATTTCAAGGAGTAGAAAAAATTAAATTCTCAAGTTAACCTGTGGTTGGATATTTATAGAGCCAAACAACCCACTTTTTGCCAATCCTTCAAAATCAGATAAACTTTTTCGAATTATATTTCTCAGCATTTGTACGTTGCCATTTTGGATGTTCAATTTATTTTCAAATCCAAACATTTCCCACTTTTCTCGTAAACAAAACGATCTCAACAAAATGAAAATTTTAGAGTTCATGTATGAAAAAAAATTTGGAAACTATAATAAATGCAAGTGAAGAAAATTTTTCACGCACTAAAAAATGAACTCCAAAGTTTTGTTATCCATATTTGGGAAATTCCACTTGTACAATCCCTAAAAGTTTGGTGGAATTTTATAAGAAAGAGATTTCTAATTGATCCTAACATGTTTTAAATGTGGTGGGTATGCATGCTAGAAACATGTTGAAGATGCAAATAACCTAATGATCCAAAAATTTCAAAGAGTAGAAAAAATTAAAATCTCAAGTTAACGTGTGGTTGGATAATTACCAGAGCCTAAAAACCCTCTTTTTGCATATCCTTCAAATTCAGAGATACTTTTTGGAATTAACTCTCTTAGCATTTGTGCGTTTCCATTTTCAATGTTAAATTTTTTTTCAAATCCTCACTTGTTCGACTTTTCTCGTAAACAAAACGATCTCAGCAAAATGAAAATTTTAGAGTTCATGAATGCAAAAAAATATGAAAACAATAATAAATGTAAGTGAAGAAAATTCTTTCATGCACTAAAAAATGAACTCCAAAGTTTTGTTATCCATGTTTGGGAAATTCCACTAATACAACCCCTAATAGCTTGGTGAAATTTTATAAGAAAGAGATTTCTAATTGACCCTAACATGTTTTAAATGTGGTGGGTATACATGCACAAAACACGTTGAAGATGCAAATGACCTAATGATCCAAAAATTTCAAGGTGTAGAAAAAATTAAATTCCCAAGTTAACGTGTGGTAGGATATTTACCAGAGCCAAATAACCCAGTTTTTGCCTATCCTTCAAAATCAGAGATACTTTTTGGAATTATCTCTCTCAGCATTTGTGCGTTTCCATATTGGATGTTCAATTTTTTTTCAAATCCAAACTTGTCCCACTTTTCTCGTAAACAAAATGATCGCAACAAAAAGAAAATTTTAGAGATCATGTTCGCAAAAAAATTTGAAAACTATAATTAATGTATGTGAAGAAATTTATTTCATGCACTAAAAAATGAACTCCGAAGTTTTGTTATCCATGTTTGGGAAATTCCACTACTAAAACTCCTAATAACTTGGTGGAATTTTATAAGAAAGAGATTTCTAATTGATCCTAACTTGTTTTAAATGTGGCGGGTATCCATGCTAGAAACATGTTGAACATGCAAATGACCTAATGATAAAAAAAATTGGAGTAGAAAAAATTAAATTCTCAAGTTAACGTGTGGTTGGATATTCACTAGAGCCAAACAACCATCTTTTTGCCTATCCTTCAAAATCAGAGATACATTTTGGAATAATCTCTCTCAGCATTTGTGTGTTTCCATTTTCAATGTTCAATTTTTTTTCAAATCCAAACTTGTGCCACTTTTCTCGTAAACAAAACGATCTCAACAAAATGAAAATTTTAGAGTTCATGTATGCAAAAAAATATCAAAACTATAATAAATGTAAGTGAAGAAAATTAATTCACTTACTTATAAATGAACTCCAAAGTTTTATTGTCCATGTTCTGGAAATTCCACAAGTACAACCCTTAATATCTTGGCGGAATTTTATAAGAAAAGGATTTCTAATTGATCCTAACATGCTTTAAATGTGCTGGGATGCAGGCCAGAAACATGTTCAAGATGAAAATGACCTAATTATCCAAAAAGTTGGAGTAGGAAAAAATAAATTCTCAAGTTAACATGTGGTTGGATATTTACAAGAGCCAAACAACCAACTTTTTACCTATCCCTCAAAATCAGAGATACTTTTTGGAATTATCTCTCTCAGCATTTGTACGTTTCCATTTTGGATGTTCTTTTTTCTTCAAATCCAAACTTGTTCCACTTTTCTCATAAAAAAAATGATCGCAACAAAATGAAAATTCTAGAGTTCTTGTTCGAAATTTTTTTTGAAAACAATAATTAATGTAAGTGTAGAAAATTATTTCATGCACTAAAAAATGAACTCCAAAGTTTTGTTATCCATGTTTGGGAAATTCCACTACTCCAACCCGTAATAGCTTGGTGCAATTTTATAAGAAAGAGATTTCTAATTAATCCTAACTTATTTTAAATGTGGCTGGTATGTATGCTAGAAACATGTTGAACATGCAAATGACCTAATGATCAAAAAAATTGGAGTAGAAAAAATTAAATTCTCAAGTTAACGTGTTGTTGGATATTTTCCAGAGCTAAACAACCATCTTTTTGCCTATCCATCAAAATCAGAGATACTTTTTGGAATTATCTGTTTCTGCATTTGTGCGGTTCCATTTTGAATGTTCAATATTTTTTTAATTCCAAACTTGTGCGACTTTTCACGTAAACAAAACGATCTCAACAAATTGAAAATTTAAGAGTTCATGTAGGCAAAAAAATATGAAAACTATAATAAATGTAAGTGAAGAAAATTATTTCACGAACTTAAAAATGAACTCCAAAGTTTTGTTATCCATGTTCTGGAAATTCCTCTAGTACAACCCCTAATATATTGGTGGAATTTTATAATAAAGATATTTCTAATTGATCCTAACATGTTTTAAATGAGGTGGGTATGCATGCCAGAAACATGTTGAAGATGCAAATGATCCAAAATTTTTTACGAGTAAAATAAATTAAATTCTCAAGTTAACATGTCGTTGGATATTCACCAGAGCCAAACTACCCACTTTTTGCCTTTCCTACAAAATCAGATATACTTTTTGGAATTATCTCTCTTAGCATTTGTATGTTTCCATTTATGATGTTCAATTTTTTTCAAATCCAAACTTGTCCCACTTTTCTCGTAAACTAAACGATCACAACAAAATGAAAATTTTAGAGTTCATGTATGCAAAAAAATTTGAAAACTGTATCAAATGTAAGAGTAGAAAATTATATCACTAACTAATAAGTGAACTACAAAGTTTTGTTATCCATGTTATGGAAATTCCACTAGTAGAACCCCTAATAGCTTGGTCGAATTTTGTAAGAAAGAGATTTCTAATTGATCCTAACATGTTTTAAAGGTAGTGGGTATGCAATGTAGAAACATGTTGAAGATGCAAATGACCTAATGATCAAAAATTTTCAAGGAGTAGAAAAAATTAAATTCTCAAGTTAACGTGTGGTTAGATATTCACGAGAGCCAAACAACCCACTTTTTGCCAATCTTTCAAAATCAGATATACTTTTTCGAATTATCTTTTTCAGCATTTGTGCGTTTCCATTTTGGATGTTCAATTTTTTTTCAAATCCAAACATTTCCCACTTTTCTCGTAAACAAAACGATCTCAACAAAATGAAAATTTTAGAGTTCATGTATGCAAAAAATTTTGAAAACTATAATAAATGTAAGTGAAGAAAATTTTTCACGCACTAAAAAATGAACTCAAATGTTTTGTTATCCATGTTTGGGAAATTCCACTTGTACAACCCCAAATATCTTGGTGTAATTTTATAAGAAAGAGATTTCTAATGGATCCTAACATGTTTTAAATGTGGTGGGTATGCATGCCAAAAACATGTTGAAGATGCAATTGACCTAATGATCCAAAAATTTCAAGGAGTAGAAAAAATTAATTTCTCAAGTAAACGTGTGGTTGGATATTTGCAAGAGCCAAACAACCCACTTTTTGCCTATCCTTCAAAATCGGAGACACTTTTTCGAATTTTCTCACTCAGCATTTGTGTGTTTCCATTTTGGATGTTCAATTTTTTTTCAAATCCAAACTTGTCCAACTTTTCTCTTTAACAAAACGACCACAACAAAATAAAATTTTTATAGTTCATGTATGCAAAAAAATTTGAAAACTATATTAAATGTAAGTGAAGAAAATGTGGTGGGTATGCATGCAAGAAACATGTTGTAGATTTTGTGGGTATGCATGCAAGAAACATGTTTTAGATGCAAATGACCTAATGATAAAAAAATTTCAAGAAGTTGAAAAAATTTAATTCTCATGTTAACGTGTGGTCGGATATTTTCTAGTGCCAAAAACCCACTTTTTGCCGATCCTTCAAAACCAAAGATACATTTTGGAATTATCTCTCTTAGCATCTGTTCGTTTCCATTTTGGATGTTCAATTTTTATCAAATCCAAACTTGTCCCACTTTCCTCTTAAACAAAACGATCACAACAAAGGGAAAATTTTAGAGTTCTTGAATGCAAAAAAATGTGAAAACTATAATAAATGTAAGTGAAGAAAATTATTTCACGCACTTAAAAATGAACTCCAAAGTTTTGTTATCCATGTTTTGGAAATTCCACTAGTACAACCCCTAATAGCTTGGTGGAATTTTATAAGAAAGAGATTTCTAATTGATCCTAACATGTTTTAAATGTTGTGGGTATGCATGCCAGAAACATGTTGAAGTTGCAAAAGACCTAATGATCCAAAAATTTCAAGGAGTAGAAAAAATTAAATTCTCAAGTTAACGTGTGGTTGGATATTTACCAGAGCCAAACAACCCACTTTTTGCCTATCCTTCAAAACCTGAGATACTTTTTGGAATTATCTCTCTTAGCATTTGTGCGTTTCCATTTTGGATGTTCAATTTTTTTCAAATCCAAACTTGTGCCACTTTTCTTGTAATCAAAACGATCACAACAAAAAGAAAATTTTGGAGTTCCTGTATGCAAAAAAATTTGAAAAGAAAAATAAATGTATGTGAAAAAATAATTTCACATACTAAAAAATGAACTCAAATGTTGTTATCCATGTTTCGGAAATTCCACTTGTACAACCCCTAATAGCTTGGTGGAATTTTAAAAGAAAGGGATTTCTAATTGATCCTAACCTTTTTTAAATGTGGTGGATATGCATGCCAGAAACATGTTGAAGATGCAAATGACCTAATGATCCAAAAATTTCAAGGAGTTGAAAAAATTAAATTCACAAGTTAATGTGTGGTTGGATAAATACCAAAGCCAAACAACCCACTTTTTTCCAATATTTGAAAATCAGAGATACTTTTTGGAATTATCTCGCTTAGCATTTGTGCGTTTCCATTTTGAATGTTCAATATTTTTTCAAATCCAAACTTGTCCCACTTTTTTCGTAAACAAAACGAACTCAACAAAATGAAAATTTTAGAGTTGATCAACGCAAAAAAATATGAAAACTTTACTAAATATAAGTGAAGAAAATTCTTTCACGCACTAAAAATGAACTCCAAAGTTTTGTTATCCATGTTTGGGAAATTCCACTAATACAACCCCTAATAGCTAGGTGGAATTTGATAAGAAAGAGATTTCTAATTGATCCGAACATGTTTTAAATGTGGCGGGTATGCATGCCAGAAAGATGTTGAAGATGCAAATGACCTAATGATCCAAAAATTTCAAGGAGTAGAAAACATTAAATTCTCATGTTTACGTGTGGTTGGATATTTACCAGAGCCAAACAACCCACTTTTGGCCTATCCTTCAAAATCAGAGCTATTTTTTGGAATTAACTCTCTCAGCATTTGTGCATTTCCATTTTTGGATATTCTATTTTTTTTCTCAAATCCAAACTTGTCCCACTTTTATCGTAAACAAAACTATCACAACAAAATGAAAATTTAAGAGTTCATGTTCGCAAAAAAAATTGAAAACTCTAATTAATGCAAGTGAAGAAAAGTTTTTCACGCACTTAAAAATGCACTCCAAGTTTTGTTATCTATGTTTGGGAAATTCCACTAGTACAACCCCTAATAGCTTGTGGAATTTTATAAGAAAGAGATTTCTAATTGATCCTAACATGTTTTAAATGTGGTGGGTATGCGTGCAAAAAACATGTTGAAGATTCAAATGACATAATTATCCAAAAATTTGAAGGAGAAGAAAAAATTAAATTCTCAAGTTAACATGTGGTTAGATATTTACTAGAGCCAAACAACCCACTTTTTGCCTATCCTTCAAAATCAGAGATACTTTTTGGAATTATCTCTCTCAGTAATTGTGCATTTGCATTTTGGATGTTCAATTTTTTTTCAAATCCAAAATTGTCCCTCTTTTCTCGTAAACAAAACGATCACAACAAAATGAAAATTTTAGAGTTCATGTATGCAAAAAAATTGAAAACTATACCAAATGTAAGTGAAGAAAATATGGGATCCATGTTTGAGAAATTCCACTAGTACAACCTCTAATAGCTTGGTGGAATTTTATAAGAAAGAGATTTCTAATTGTTCCTAACAAGTTTTAAATGTGGTGGGTATGCATGCAAAAAACATGTTGTAGATACAAATGAGCTAATGATCCAAAAATTTCGAGAAGAAAAAATTAAATTCTCAAGTTAACGAGTGGATGGATATTTACCAGAGTGAAACAACCCACTTTTTTCCTATCCTTCAAAATCGGACACTCTTTTTGGAATTATCTCTCTCAGCATTTGTGCGTTTCAATTTTGGATGTTCAATTTTTTTTCAAACCCAAACTTGTCCCACATTTCTCTTAAAAAAAAGATCACAACAAAATGAAAATTTTAGGGTTCATGTACGCAAAAAAATTTGAAAACCAAAATTAATGTAAGTGAAAAAAAACTATTTGACGCACTAAAAAATGAACTCCAAAGTTTTGTTATCCATGTTTGGGAAGTTCCACTAGTACAACCCCTAATAGCTTGGTGGAATTTTATAAGAAAGAGATTTCTTATTGATTGTAACATGTTTTAAATGTGGTGGGTATGCATGCCAGAAACATGTTGTAGATGCAAATGACCTAATGATAAAAAAAATTCAAGAAGTTAAAAAAATTTAATGCTCAAGTTAATGTGTAGTCGGATATTTTCTAGTGCCAAACAACCCGATTTTTGCCGATCCTTCAAAACCCGAGATACTTTTTGGAATTATCTCTCTTAGCATTTGTGCGTTTCCATTTCAGATGTTCGATTTTTTATCAAATCCAAAGTTGTCCCACTTTCCTCTTAAACAAAACGATCACAACAAAGTGAAAATTTTAGAGTTCTTGAATGCAAAAAAATGTGAAAACTATAATAAATGTATGTGAAGAAAATTATTTCACACACTTAAAAATGAACTCCAAAGTTTTGTTATCCATGTTTTTGAAATTCCACTAGTACAACCCCTAATAGCTTGGTGGAAGTTTTTAAGAAAGAGATTTCTAATTGATCCTAACATGTTTTAAATGTTGTGGTATGCATGCCAGAAACATGTTGAAGTTGCAAAAGACCTAATGATCCAAAAATTTCGAGTAGAAAAAATGAAATTCTCAAGTTAACGTGTGCTTGGATATTTACCAGAGCCAAACCACCCACTTTTTTCCTATCCTTAAAAATCATAGATACTTTTTGGAATTATCTCTCTCAGCATTCGTGCATTCCCATTTTGAATGTTCATTATTTTGTCAAATCCAAACTTGTCCCACTTTTTTCGTAAACAAAACGAACTCAAGAAAATGAAAATTTTACAGTTGATGTTCGCAAAAAAATTGAAAACTATAATTAATGTAAGTGAAGAAAAGTTTTTCACGCACTAAAAAATGAACTCCAAGTTTTGTTATCTATGTTTGGGATATTCCACTAGTACAACCCTAAATAGCTTGGTGGAATTTTATAACGAAGAGATTTCTAATTGATCCTATCATATTTTAAATGTGGTGGGTATACAAGTAAAAAATATGTTGAAGATACAAATGACCTAACTATCCAAAAATTTCAAGGAGTAGAAAAAATTAAATTCTCAAGTTAACGTGTGGTAGGATATTGACCGGAGCCAAACAACCCACTTTTTGCCTAACCTTCAAAATCGGAGATACTTTTTGGAATTATCTCTCTCAGCATTTGTGCGTTTCAATTTTGGATGATCAATTTTTTTTCAAATCCAAACTTGTCCCACTTTTCTCGTAAACAAAATGATCACAACAAAATTAAAATTTTAGAGTTCAAGTACGCAAAAAAATTTGAAAACTATAATTAATGTAAGTGCAGAAAATTATTTCAAGCACTAAAAAATGAACTCCAAAGTTTTGTTATCCATGTTTGGGAAATTCCACTAGTACAACCCCGATTAGCTTGGTGGAATATTACAAGAATGAGATTTCTAATTGATCCTAACTTGTTTTAATTGTGGTGGGTGTGCATGCCAAAAACATGTTGAAGATGCAAATGACCTAATGGTCAAAAAATTTCAAGGAGTAGAAAAAATTAAATTCTCAAGTTAACATGTGGTTGGATATTTACTAGAGCCAAACAACCCACTTTTTGCCTATCCTTCAAAATCAGAGATACTTCTTGGAATTATCTCTCTGAACATTTGGGCGTTTCAATTTTGGATGTTCAATTTTTTTTCAAATCCAAACTTGTCCCACTTTTCTCGTAATCAAAATGATCAGAAAATAATAAAAATTTTAGAGTTCATGTACGCAAAAAAATTAGAAAACAATAAATAATGTAAGTAAAGAAAATTATTTCACGCAATAAAAAATGAACTCAAAATTTTTGTTATCCATGTTTGGGAAATTCCACTAGCACAACCCCTAATAGCTTGGTGGAATTTTATAAGAAAGTGATTTCTAATTGATCCTAACTTGTTTTAAATGTGGCGGGTATGCATGCCGGGAACTTGTTGAAGATGCAAATGACCTAATGATCCAAAAATTTCAAGGAGTAGAAAAATAAAATTCTCAAGTTAACGTGTGGTTGGATGTTTACCAGAGCCAAACAATCACTTTTTGCCTATCCTTCTAAATCAGAGACACTTTTTGGAATTATCTCTCTCAGCATTTGTGCGTTTCCATTTTGAATGTTCAATTTTGTTTAAAATCCATACTTGTCCCACTTTTGTCGTAAACAAAATGATCTCAACACATTGAAAATTATAGAGTTCACGTATGCAAAACAATTTGAAAACTATAATAAATGTAAGTGAAAAAAATTATTCCACACACTAAAAAATGAACTCCAAAGTTTTGTTATCCATGTTTGGGAAATTCCACTTGTACAACCCCCACTAACTTGGTGGAATTTTAAAAGAAAGGGATTTCTAATTGATCCTAACTTGTTTTAAATGTGGTGGATATGAATGCCAGAAACAAGTTGAAGATGCAAATGACCTAATGATCCAAAAATTTCAATGAGTTGAAAACATTAAATTCTCAAGGTAATGTGTGGTTGGATACTTACCAGAGCCAAACAACTAGATTTTTGCCTATCCTTCAAAATCAGAGATGCTTTTTGGAATTGATCTATCTCAGCATTTGTGCGTTTCCTTTTGGGATGTTCAATTTTTTTTCAAATCCAAACTTGTCCCACTTTTCTGGTAAACAAAACGATCACAACAAAATGAAAATTTTAGAGTTCATGTTTGAACAAAAAATTTGAAAATTATAATTAAAGTAAGTGTAGAAAATTATTTCACACACTAAAAAATGAACTCCAAAGTTTTGTTATCCAAGTTTTGGAAATTCCACTACTACAACCCCAAATAGCTTGGTGGAATTTTAGAAGAAAGAGATTTCTAATTGAACCTAACTTGTTTTAAATGTGGCGGGTATGCATGCCTGAAACAGGTTGAAGATACAAATGACCTAATGATCAAAAAATTTCAAGGAGCCAAACAACCCACTTTTTGCCTATCCTTCAAAATCATAGATACTTTTTTGAATTATCTTTCTCAGCATTTGTGCGTTTCCATTTTGGATGTTCAATTTTTTTTCAAATCCAAACATGTCCTACTTTTCTCGTAAACAAAACGACCACAACAAAAAAAAAATTTTAGAGTTCATGTTCACAAAAAAATTTGAAAACTATAATTAATGTAAGTGAAGCGCCCTAAAAAATGAACACCAAAGTTTTGTTATCCAAGTTTGGGAAATTCCACTAGTACAAACCCTAATAGCTTGGTGGAATTTTATAAGAAAGAGAGTTCTAATTGTTCCAAACTTGTTTTTAATGTGGCGGGTATGCTTGCGAGAAACATGTTGAAGATGCAGATGACCTAATGATCGAAAAATTTCAAGGAGTACAAAAAGTTAAATTCTCAAGTTAACATGTGGTTGGATATTTACCAGAGCCAAACAACCCAGTTTTTGCCTATCCTTCAAAATCAGAAATACTTTTTGGAATTATCTCTCTCAGCATTTGTCCGTTTCCATTTTGGATGTTCAATTTTTTTTAAAATCCAAACTTGTCCCACTTTTCGCGTAAACAAAACGATCACAACAAAATGAAAATTTTAGAGTTCATGTTCGCAAAAAAATTTAAAAACTCTAATTAATGTAAGTGGAGAAAATTATTTCACGCACAAAAAATGAACTCCAAAGATTGGTTATCGAAGTTTGGGAAATTCCACTAGTGCAACCCCTAGTAGCTTGGTGGAATTTTTTAAGAAAGAGATTTCTAATTGATCCTAACATGTTTTAAATGTTGTGGGTATGCATGCCAAAAACATGTTGAAGTAGCGAAAGACCTAATGATCCAAAAATTTCAAGGAGTAGAAAAAATTAAATTCTCAAGTTTACGTGTGGTAGCATATTTACTACAGCCAAACAACCCACTTTTTGCCTATCCTTCAAAACCAGAGATAATTTTTGGAATTATCTCTCTCACCATTTGTGTGTTTCCATTTTGGATGTTCAATTTTTTCAAATCCAACTTTTCCCACTTTTCTTGTAAACAAAACGATCACAACAAAATGTAAATTTTAGAGTTCATGTATGCAAAAAAAATTGAAAACTGTAATAAATGTATCTGAAGAAAATTATTTCTCGTACTAAAAAATGAACTCCAATGTTTTGTTATCCATGTTTGGGAAATTCCACTAGTACTACCCCTAAAAACATTGTGGAATTTTATAAGAAAGAGATTTCTAATTGATCCTCATATGTTTTCAATGTGGTGGGTATGGATGCCAGTAACATGTTGAAGATGCAAATGACCTAATGATCAAAAAATTTCAAGGAGTCAAAAAAATTAAATTTTCAAGTTAACGTCAGGTTGGATTTTTACGAGAGCCAAACAACCAACTTTTTGCCTATCCTTCAAAATCAGAGATACTTTTTGGAATTATCTCTCTCAAAATTTGTGCGCTTCAATTTTGGATGTTAAAATTTTTTTCAAATCCAAACTTGTCCCACATTTCTCGTCAACAAAACGATCACAACAAAATGAAAATTTTGGAGTTCATGTACGCAAAAAAATTTGAAAACTATAATGAATGTAAGTGAAGAAAATTATTTCACACACTAAAAAATGAACTCCAAGGTTTTGTTATCCATGTTTGGGAAATTCCACTTGTACAAGCCCTAATAGCTTGGTGGAATTTTATAATAAAGAGATTTCTAATTGATCCTAACTTGATTTAAATGTGGTGGGTATGCATGCCAGAAACATGTTGAAGATGCAAATGACCTAATGATCCAAAAATTTCAAGGAGTAGAAAAAATTAAATTCTCAAGTTAGTGTGTGGTAGGATATTTACTGGAGCCAAACAACCCACTTTTTGCCCATCCTTCAAAATCACATATACTTTTGGAAATTATGTCTCTCAGCATTTGTGCGTATCCTTTTTTTATGTTCAATTTTTTTCAAAATCCAAACTTGTCCCACTTTTCTTGTAAACAAAATGATCACAACAAAATGAAAATTTTAGAGTTCATGTTCGCAAAAAAATTCGAAAACTGTATTAAATGTATGTGTAGAAAATTATTTCACGCCCTAATAAGTGAACTCCAAAGTTTTGTTATCCTTGTTTGGGAGATTCCACTAGTACAACCCCTAATAGCTTGGTGGAATTTTATAAGAAAGAGATTTCTAATTGATCCTAAGATGTTTTAAATGTATTGGGTAGGCAATGCAGAAACATGTTAAAGATGCAGATGACCTAATGATCAAAAAATTTTAAGGAGTAGAAAAAATTAAATTCTCAAGTTAACGTGTGGTTGGATATTTACCAGAGCCAAACAACCCACTTTTTGCCTATCTTTCAAAATATGAGATACTTTTTGGAATTATCTTTCTCAGCATTTGTGCGTTTCCATTTTGGATGTTCAATTTTTTTCAAATCCAAACATTTTCCACTTTTCTCGTAAACAAAACAATCTCAACAAAATGAAAATTTGAGAGTTCATGTATTCAAAAAAAGTTTGAAAACTATAATAAATGTAAGTGAAGAAAATTATTTCACGCACTAAAAGATGAACTTCACTGTTTTGTTATCCATGTTTGGGAAATTCCACTAGTGCAACCCCTAGTAGCTTGGTGGAATTTTTTAAGAAAGAGATTTCTAATTGATCCTAATATGTTTTAAATGTTGTGGGTATGCATGCCAGAAACTTGTTGAAGTAGCAAAAGACTTAATGGTCAAAAAATTTGAAGGTGTAGAAAAAATTAAATTCTCAAGTTAACGTGTGGTAGCATATTTACTAGAGCCAAATAACCCACTTTTTGCCTATCCTTCAAAACCTGAGATACTTTTTAGAATTATCTCTCTCAGTATTTGTGCATTTCCATTTTGGGTGTTCAATTTTTTTTCAAATCCAAACTTGTCCCACTTTTCTCGTAAACAAAACGATCTCAACAAATTAAAAATTTTAGAGTTCATGTCTGCAAAAATATTTGAAAACTATAATAAATGTAAGTCAAGAAAATTAATTCACTCACTAAAAAATGAACTCCGAAGTTTTGTTATCCATGTTGGGGAAATTCCACTTGTACAACCCCTAATAGCTTGGTGGAATTTTATAAGGAAGAGATTTCTAATTGATCCTAACTTGTTTTAAATGTGGTGGGTATGCATGCCAGAAACATGTTGAAGATGCAAATGACCTAATGATCCAAAAATTTCAAGGTGTAGAAAAAATTAAATTCTGAAGTTAGTGTGTGGTTGGATATATACCGGCGCCAAAAAACCCACATTTTGCCTATCCTACAAAATCAGAGGTAATTTTTGGAAATGTCTCTCTCAGCATTTGTGCGTATCCATTTTGGATGTTCAATTTTTTTTCAAATCCAAACTTATCCCACTTTTCTTGTAAACAGAACGATCACAACAAAATGAAAATTTTAGAGTTCATGTTCACAAAACAATTTGAAAACTATATTAAATGTAAGTGTAGAAAATTATTTCACGCAATAATAAGTGAACTCCAAAGTTTTGTTATCCATGTTTGGGAAATTCCACTAGTACAAGCCCTAATAGCTTGGTGGAATTTTATAAGAAAGAGATTTCTAATTGATCCTAACATGATTTAAATGTAGTGGGTATGCAATGCAAAAACATGTTGAAGATGCAAATGACCTAATGATCAAAAAATTTTAAGGAGTAGAAAAAATTAAATTCTCAAGTTAAGGTGTGGTTGGATATTTACCATAGCCAAACAACCCACTTTTTGCCTATCCTTCAAACTCGAGAAACTTTTTGGAATTATCTTTCTCAGCATTTGTGCGTTTCCATTTTGGATGTTCAACTTTTTTCAAATCCAAACATTTCCCACTTTGCTCATAAACAAAACAATCTGAACAAAATGAAATTTTTAGAGTTCATGTATGCAAAAAATTTTGAAAACTATAATAAATGTAAGTGAAGAAAATGATTTCACGCACTAAAAAATGAACTCCAATTTTTTGTTATCCATGTTTGGGAAATTCCACTAGTGCAACCCCTAGTAGCTTGGTGGAATTTTTTTAGAAAGAGATTTCTAATTGATCCTAACATTATTTAAATGTTGTGGGTATGCATGTGAGAAACTTGTAGAAGTAGCAAAAGACCTAATGATCAAAAAATTTCAAGGAGTAGAAAAAATTAAATTCTCAAGTTAATGTGCGGTAGCATATTTCTTAGAGCCAAACAACCCACTTTTTGGCTATCCTTCAAAACCAGAGATACTTTTTAGAATTATCTTTCTCAGCATTTGTGCGTTTCCATTTTGGATGTTCTTTTTTTTCTAATCGAAACTTGTCCCACTTCTTTCGTAAACAAAACGATCACAACAAAATGAAAATTTTAGAGTTCATGTATGCCAAAAAAATTGAAAACTATAATAAATATAAGTGAAGAAAATTATTTCACGCACTAAAAAATGAACTCCAAAGTATTGTTATCCATGGTTGGGAAATTCCACTAGTACAATCCCTATTAGCTTGGAGGAATTTTATGAGAAAGAGATTTCAAATTGATCCTAAAATGTTTTAAATGTGGTGGGTATGCATGCCAGAAACATGTTGAAGATGTAAATGACCTAATGATCCAAAAATTTCAACAAGTAGAAAAAATTAAATTCTCAGTTTAACATGTGGTCAGATATTTTCTAGTGCCATCCAACCCACTTTTTGCCTATCCTTCAAAATCAGAGATACTTTTTTTATTATCTCTCTCAGCATTTGTGTGTTTCCATTTTGGATGTTAGATGTTTTTTCAAATCCAAAATTGTCCCATTTTTCTCGTAAACAAACCGATCACAATAAAATGAAAATTTTAGAGTTCATGTATGCAAAAAAATATGAAAACTATACTAAATGTAAGTGAAGAAAATTATTTCACGCACTAAAAAATGAACCCCAAAGTTTAGTTATCCTTGTTTTGGAAATTCCACTAGTACAACCCCTAATAGCTTGGTGGAATTTTATAAGAAAGAGATTTCTAATTGATCCTAACATGTTTTAAATGTGGTTGGTATGCATGCAGGAGACATGTTGAAGATGCAAATGACCTAATGATCCAAAAATTTCGTGGAGTAGAAAAAAATTAAATTCTCAAGTAAACGTGTGGTTGTATATTTACTAGAGCGAAACAACCCACTTTTTGCCTATCCTTCAAAATCAGAGATACTTTTTTGAATTATCTCTCTCAGCATTTGTGCGTTTCCATTTTGGAAGTTCAATTTTTTTTCAAATCCAAACTTGTCCCACTTTTTCCGTAAACAAAACGATCAAAACAAAATGAAAATTTTAGAGTTCATGTACGCAAAAAAATTTGAAAGTTATAATTAATGTAAGTGAAGAAAATTTTTTCATGCTCAAAAAAATGAACTCCAAAGTTTTGTTATCCATGTTTGGGAAATTCCACTAGTACAACCCCTAACAGCTTGGTGGAATTTTATAAGAAAGAAATTTCTAACTGATCCTAACATGTTTTAAATGTGGTGGTTATGCATGCCAGAAACAAGTTGAAGATGCAAATGACCTAATGATCCAAAAATTTCAAAGAGTAGAAAAAATTAAATTCTCAAGTTAACGTGTGGTTGGATATTTACCAGAGCCAAAAAACCCTCTTTTTGCCTATCCTTCAAAATCAGAGATACTTTTTGGAATTATCTCTCTTAGCATTTGTGCGTCTCCATTTTGAATGTTCAAATTTTTTTTCAAATCCTAACTTGTCCCACTTTTCTCGTAAACAAAACGATCTCAACAAAATGAAATTTTTAGAGTTCATATATGCAAAAAAATATGAAAACTATAAAAAATGTAAGTGAAAAAAAATTCTTTCACACACTTAAAAATGAACTCCAAAGTTTTATTATCCATGGTTGGAAAATTCGACTAATACAACCCCTAATAGCTTGGTGGGATTTTATAAGAAAGAGATTTCTAATCGACCCTAACATGTTTTAAAGGCGGTGGTTATGCATGATTGAAACATGTTGAAGATGCAAATGTCCTAATGATCCAAACATTTCAAGGTGTAGAAAAAATTAAATTCTCAAGTTAATGTGTGGTTGAATATTTACCAGAGCCAAACAAAACACTTTATGCCTATGCTTCAAAATCAGAGATACTTTTTGGAATTATCTCTCTCAGCATTTGTGCGTTTCCATATTAGATGTTCAATTTTTTTTCAAATCCAAACTTGTCCCACTTTTCTCGTAGGGATCGCAACAAAATGAAAATTTTAGATTTCATGTTCGCAATCAAATTTGAAAACTATAATTAATGTATGTGAAGAAAATTATTTCATGCGCTAAAAAATGAACTCGAAAGTTTTGTTATCCATGTTTGGGAAATTCTACTACTACAACCCCAAATAACTTGGTGAAATTTTATAAGAAAAAGATTTCTAATCGACCCTAACTTGTTTTAAATATGGTGGGTATGCATTCGAGAAACATGTTGAACATGCATATGACCTAATGATCAAAAAATTTGAATGAGTAGAAAAAATTAAATTCTCAAGTTAACGTGTGGTTGGATATTCACCAGAGCCAAACAACCAACTTTTTGCCTATCCTTCAAAATTTGAGATACTTTTTGGAATCACCTCTCTCAGCATTTGTGCGTTTCCTTTTTGAATGTTGAATTTTTTTTCAAATCCAAACTTGTGCCACTTTTCTCGTAAACAAAACGATCTCAACAAAATCAAAATTTTAGAGTTCATGTATGCAAAAAAATAACAAAACTATAATAAATGTAAGTGAGGAAAATTATTTCACGCACTTAAAAAGGAACTCCAAAGTTTTGTTATCCAGGTTCTGGAAATTCCACTAGTACAACCCCTAATATCTTGGTAGAATTTTATAAGAAAGGGATTTCTAACTGATCCTAACATGTTTTAAATCTGCTGGGTATGCATGCCAGAAACATGTTGAAGATGCAAATGACCTAATGATCAAAAAATTTCAAGGAGTAGAAAAAATTAAATTCTCAAGTTAACATGTGGTTGGATATTTACCGGAGCCAAACAACCAACTTTTGACCAATCCTTGAAATCAGAGATACTTTTTGGAATTATCTCTCTCTGCATTTGTGCGTTTCCATTTTGGATGTTCAATTTTTTTTCAAATCCAAACTTGTTCCACTTTTCTCATCAACAAAATCATCGCAACAAAATGAAAATTCTAGAGTTCTTGTTCGAAAAAAAATTTGAAAACTATAATTAATGTAAGTGAAGAAAATTATTTCATGCACTAAAAAATGAACTCCAAAGTTTTGTTATCCATGTTTCGGAAATTCCACTACTCCAACCCGTAATAACTTGGTGGAATTTTATAAGAAAGAGATTTCTAATTGATCCTAACTTGTTTTAAATGCGGCGGGTATGTATGCTAGAAACATGTTGAACATGCAAATGACCTAATGATCAAAAAATTTGAAGGAGTACAAAAAATTAAATTCTCAAGTTAACGTGTGGCTGGATATTTTCCAGAGGCAAACAACCATCTTTTTGCCTATCCTTCAAAATCAGAGATACTTTTAAGAATTATCTCTCTCAGCATTTGTGTGTTTCCATTTTGCATGTTCAATTTTTTTCAAATCCAAACTTGGGCAACTTTTCATGTAAAGAAAACGATGTCAACAAATTGAAAATTTTAGAGCCCATGTAGGCAAACAAATATGAAAACTCTAATAAAGGTAAGTGAAGAAAATTATTTCACGCACTTAAAAATGAACTCCAAAGTTTTGTTATCCAAACAACCATCTTTTTGCCTATACTTCAAAATCAGAGATACTTTTTGGAATTATCTCTCTCTGCATTTGTGTGTTTCCATTTTGTATGTTCAATTTTTTTTCAAATCCAAACTTTGCCCACTTTTCTCGTAAACAAAATGATCACAACAAAATGAAAATTTTAGAGTTCATTTATGCAAAAAAATTTGAAAACTGTATTAAATGTAAGTGTAGAAAATTATTTCAAAAACTAAGAAGTGAACTCCAAAGTTTTGCTATCTATGTTTGGGAAATTCCACTAGTACAACCCCTAATAGCTTGGTGGAAATTTATAAGAAAGAGATTTCTAATTGATCCTAACATGTTTTAAATGTAGTGGGTATGCAATGTAGAAATATGTTGAAGATGCAAATGACCTAATGAACAAAAAATTTCAAGGACTAGAAAAAATTAAATTCTCAAGTTAACGTGTTGTTGGATATTTACCAGAGCCAAACAACCCAATTTTTCCCTATTATTCAAAATCAGAGATACTTTTTAGAATTATCTTTCTCAGCATTTGTACGCTTCCATTTTGGATTTTCAATTTTTTTTCAAATCCAAACATTTCCCACTTTTCTCGTAAACAAAACAATCGCAACAAAATGAAAATTTTAGAGATCATGTATGCAAAAAAAATTGAAAACTATAAAAAATGTAAGTGAAGAAAATTTTTCTCGCACTAAAAAATGAACTCCAAAGTTTTATTATCCATGTTTGGAAAATTCCACTAGTACAACCTCTAATAGCTTGGTGAAATTTTATAAGAAAAAGATTTCTAATAGCTCCAAACATGTTTTAAATGTGGTGGGTATGCATGCCAGAAACATGTTGAAGATGCAAATAACCTAATCATCCAAAAATTTTAAGGTGTAGAAAAAATAAAATTCTCAAGTTAACGTGTGGTTGGATATTTACCAGATCCAAACAACCCACTTTTTGCCTATCCTTCAAAATCAGAGATATTTTTTTGGATTTATCTCTCTCAGCATTTGTGAGTTTCCATTTAGGATGTTCAATTTTTTTCAAATCCAAACTTTTGCCACTTTTCTTGTAATCAAAACAATCACAACGAAAAAATTATTTTAGAGTTCATGTATGCAAAAAAAATTTAAACTATAATAAATGTATGTGAAGAAAATTATTTCATGTACTAAAAAATGAACTCCAATGTTGTTATCCATGTTTGGGAAATTCCACTAGTACAACCCCTAAGAACATGGTGGAATTTTATAAGAAAGAGATTTCTAATATGTTTTAAATGTGGTGGGTATGCATGCCAGTAACATGTTGAAGATGCAAATGACCTAATGATCAAAAAATTTCAAGGAGTAGAAAAAATTAAATTCTCAAGTTAACGTGTGGTTGGATATTTACCAAAGCCAAACAACCCACTTTTTTCCTATCCTTCAAAACCAGAGATACTTTTTGGAATTATCTCTCACAGCATTTGTGCGTTTCTAGTTTGGATGTTCATTTTTTTTTTTCAAATCCCAACTTGTCCCACTTTTCTCGTAAACAAAATGATCACAACAAAATGAAAATTTTAGAGTTATTGTATGCAAAAATATTTGAAAACAATAATAAATGTTAGTGAAGAAAATTATTTCACGCACTAAAAAATGAACTCCAAAGTTTTGTTATCCATGTTTGGGAAATGCCACTTGTACAACCCCTAATAGCTTGGTGGAATTTTATAAGAAAGTGATTTCTAATTGATCGTAACATGTTTTAAATGTGGTGGGTATGCATGCCAGAAACACGTTGAAGATGCAAATGACCTAATGATCAAAAAATTTCGAGGAGTAGAAAATATTAAATTCTCAAGTTAATGTGTGGTTGGATATTTACCAGAGCCAAACAACTCACTTTTTGCATTTCCTTCAAAATCAGAGATACTTTTTGGAATTATCTCTCTCAGCATTTGTGCGTTTCTATTTTGGATGTTCAATTTTTTTTGAAATCCAAACTCGTCCCACTTTTCTCGTAAACAAAACGATCTCAACAAAATGAAAATTTAAGAGTTCATGTATGCAAAAATAATTGAAAACTATAATAAATGTAAGTGAAGAAAACTATTTCATGCACTAAAAAATGAACTCCAAAGTTTTGTTATCCATGTTTGGGAAATTCCACTAGTAACACCCCTATTAGCTTCGTCGAATTTTATAAGGCAGAGATTTCTAATTGATCCTAACATGTTTTAAATGTGGTGGGTTTGCATGCAAGAAATATGTTGAAGAAGCAAATGACCTAATGATCCAAAAATTTCAAAGCGTAGAAAAACTTAAATTCTCATGTTAACGTGTGGTTGGATACTTACCAGAGCCAAACAACCCACTTTTTTTCTACCCTTCAAAATCAGAGATACTTTTTGGAATTATCTCGCTTAGCATTTGTGCGTTTCCATTTTGATTGTTCAATATTTTTTAAAATCCAAACTTGTCCCTCTTTTTTCGTAAAAAAAAATGATCCCAACAAAATGAAAATTTTAGAGTTTATGTATGCAAAAAAATATGAAAACTATAATAAATGTAAGTGAAGAAAATTATTTCACGCGCTAAAAAATGAACTCAAAATTTTTGTTAACCATGTTTGGGAAGATCCACTAGCACAACCCTAAATAGCTTGGTGGAATTTTACAAGAAAGTGATTTCTAATTGATCGTTACATGTTTTAAATGCAGTGGGTATGCATGCCAGAAACATGTTGAAGATGCAAATGACCTAATGATCCAAAAATTTCAAAGAGTTGAAAAAATTAAATTCTCAAGTTAATGTGTGGTTGGATATTTGATAGAGCCAAACAACCCACTTTTTGCCTATCCTTCAAAATCAGAGATACTTTTTGGAATTGATCTCTCTCAGCATTTGTGCGTTTCCATTTGGGATGTTCAATTTTTATTTCAAATCCAAACTTGTCCCACTTTTCTGGTAAACAAAACGATCACAACAAAATGAAAATTTTAGAGTTCATGTTCGAACAAAAAATTTGAAAATTATAATCAAATTAAGTGTAGAAAATTATTTCACGCACTAAAAAATGAACTCCAAAGTTTTGTTATCCAAGTTTTGGAAATACCACTACTACAACCCCAAATAGCTTGGTGGAATTTTATAAGAAAGAGATTTCTAATTGAACCTAACTTGTTTTAAATGTGGCGAACTCCAAGGTTTTGTTATCCATGTTCATGAAATTCCACCAGTACAGCGCCTAATAATTAGCCTGGTGGAATTTTATAGGAAAGGGACTTGTAACTGATCCTAACGTGCTTTAAGTGTGATGGATATGCATGCCAGAAACATGTTGAGGATGCAAGTGGACCTAATGATCCAAAAAATTCAAGGAGTAGAAAAAATTAAATTCTCAATTGGTAGGATATTTACCAGGGCCAAATAACCCACTTTTTGCCTATCCATAAAAATCACAGATACTTTTTAGAATTATCTCTCTCAGCATTCGTACATTTCCATATTGGATGTTCAAATTTGTTTTCAGATCCAAACTTGAGTTTTCACTCTCCCATTTTTCTCGTAAACAAAAAAGATATAAGGCCAAACAAAATGAAAATTTTAAAGTTCATGTATGCAAAAAAAAAATTCAAAATTATTTCAGGCACTAAAATTGAACTCAGAGGTTTTGTTATCCATGTTCTGCAAATTCCACTAGTTCAGCCTCTAATAATAAGCCTGGTGGAATTTTATAGGAAAGGGACTTGTAACTGATCCTAACATGCTTTAAGTGTGGTGGATATGCATGCCAGAAACATGTTGAGGATGCAAGTGGACCTAATTATCCAAAATTTTAAGGAGTAGAAAAAATCAAATTCTCAAATGGTTGGATATTTACCAAGGCCAAATAACCCACTTTTTGCCTATCCTTAAAAATCACAGATACTTTTTGGAACTATCTCTCTCAGCATTTGTGCATTAGCATTTTCGATGTTCAAATTTGTCTTCAGATCCAAACTTGAGTTTTCACTCTTCCATTTTTCTCGTAAACAAAAAAGATATAAGGCATAACAAAATGAAAATTTTAGAGTTCATGTATGAAAAAAAAGTTTCAAAATTATTTCAGGCACTAAAAATGAACTCCAAGGTTTTGTTATCCATGTTCTAGAAATTTCACTAGTACAGCCCCTAATAATGAGCCTGGTGGAATTTTATAGGAAAGGCACTTGTAACTGATCCTAACATGCTCTAAGTGTGGTGGATATGCATGCTAGAAACATGTTGAGGATGCAAGTGGACCTAATCATCCAAAAATTTCGAGTAGAAAAAATCAAATTCTCAAGTGGTTGGATATTTACCAGGGCCAAACATCCCACTTTTTGCCTATCCTTAAAAATCACAAATACTTTTTGGAACTATCTCTCTTAGCATTTGTGCATTTCCATTTTGGATGTTCAAATTTGATTTCAGACCCAAACGTGAGTTTTCACTCTCCCATTTTTCTAGTAAACAAAAAAGATATAACGCATAAGAAAATGAAAATTTTAGAGTTCAAGTATGCAAAAAAAAAATTTTGAAATTATTTCAGGCACTAAAAATGAACTCCAAGGTTTTGTTATCCATGTTCTTGAAATTTAAGTAGTAAAGCCCGTAATAATAAGCTTTGTTGAATTTTATAGGAAAGGGACTTGTAACAGATCCTTACATTCTTTAAGTGTGGTGGATATACATGCCAGAAACATATTGAGGATGCAAGTTGACCTAATGATCTAAAAATTTCGAGCAGAAAAAATCAAATTCTCAAGTGGTTAGATATTTACCAGGGCCAAACAACCCACTTTTTGCCTATCCTTAAAAATCACATATACTTTTTTGAACTCTCTCTCTCAGCATTTGTGCATTTCCATTTTCGCTGTTCAAATTTGTTTTCAGATTCAACCTTGCGTTTTCACTCTCCCATTTTTCTCGTAAACACAAAATATATAAGGCATAACAAAATGAAAATTTAAGAGTTCATGTATGCAAAAAAAAAATTCAAAATTATTTCAGACACAACAAATGAACCCCAAGATTTTGTTATCCATGTTCTGGAAATTCCACTAGTACAGCCCCTAATAATAATCTTGGTGGAATTTTATTGGAAAGGGACTTGTAGCAGATCCTAACATACTTTAAGTGTGGTGGATATGCATGCCAGAAACATGTTGAGGATACAAGAGGACCTAATGATCCAAAAATTTCAAGGAGTAGAAAAAATTAAATTCTCAATTGGTTGGATGTTTACCAGGGCCAAACAACTAAGATTTTTCCTATCCCTAAAAATGACAAATACTTTTTGGAACTATCTCTCTCAGCATTTGTGCATTTCCATTTTGGATGTTCAAATTTGTTTTCAGACCCAAACTTGAGTTTTCTCTATCCCATTTTTCTAGTAAACAAAAAAGATATAAGGCATAAGAAAATGAAAATTTTAGAGTTCATGTATGCAAAAAAAAAATTTGAAATTATTTCAGGCACTAAAAATGAACTCCAAGGTTTTGTTATCCATGTTCTTGAAATTTAAGTAGTACAGCCCGTAATAATTAGCTTGGTTGAATTTTATAGGAAAGGGACTTGTAACAGATCCTTACAAGCTTTAAGTGTGGTGGATATGCATGACAAAAACATGTTGAGGATGCAAGTTGACCTAATGATCCAAAAATTTCGAGTAGAAAAAATCTAATTCTCTAGTGGTTAGATATTTACCAGGGCCAAACAACCCACTTTTTGCCTATCCTTAAAAATCACATATACTTTTTTGAACTCTCTCTCTCAGCATTTGTGCATTTCCATTTTCGATGTTCAAATTTTTTTTCAGATTCAACCTTGAGTTTTCACACTCCCATTTTTTTCGTAAACAAAAAAGATATAAGGCAAAACAAAATAAAAATTTTAAAGTTCATGTAAGCAAAAAAAAATTTCAAAATTATTTCAGGCACTCACAATGAACTCCAATGTTTTGTTATCCATGTTCTGGAAATTCCACTTGTACAGCCCCTAATAATAAGCTTGGTGGAATTTTATAGGAAAGGGACTTGTAACTGATCCTAACATGATTTAAGTGTGGTGGATATGCATTCCAGAAACATGTAGAGGATGGAAGTGGACCTAATGATCCAAAAATTTCAAGGAGTAGAAAAAATCAAATTCTCAAGTGGTTGGATATTTACCAGGGCAAAACAACCCACTTTTTGCCTATCCTTAAAAATCACAGATACTTTTGGGAACTATCTCTCTCACCATTTGTGCATTACCATTTTGGATGTTCAAATTTGTTTTCAGATCCAAACTTGAGTTTTCACTCTCCCATTTTTCTCGTAAACAAAAATGATATGAGGCATATCAATATGCAAATTTTAGAGTTCATGTATGCAAAAAAAAATTTCAAAATTAATTCAGGCACTAAAAATGTACTCCAAGGTTTTGTTATCCATGTTATGGAAATTCCACTAGTACAGCCCCTCATAATAAGCTTGGTAGAATTTTATAGGAAAGGGACTTGTACCTGATCCTAACATGCTTTAAGTGTGGTGGATATGCATGCAAGAAATTTGTTGAGGATTCAAGTTGACCTAATGATCCAAAAATTTCAAGTAGTTGAAAAAATCAAATTCTCAAGTGGTTGGATATATTTACCAGGGCCAAACAACCCACTTTTTGCCTATCCTTAAAAATCACAAATACTTTTTGGAACTATCTCTCTCAGCATATGTGCTTTTCCAGTTTGGTTGTTCAAATTTGATTTCAGACCCAAACTTGAGTTTTCACTCTCCCATTTTTCTAGTAAATTTTAAATATATAAGGCATAACAAAATAAAAATTTAAGAGTTCAAGTATGCAAAAAAAAAATTTCAAAATTATTTCAGACACTAAAAATGAACTCCAAGGTTTTGTTATCCATGATCTGAAAATTCCACTAGTACAACCCCTAATAATAAGCCTGGTGGAATTTTATAGGAAAGGGACTTGTAACTGATCCTAACATGCTTTAAGTGTGGTGGTTATCATGCCAGAATCAAGTTGAGGATGCAAGTGAACCTAATGATCCAAAAATTTCAAGGAGTTGAAAAAATCAAATTCTCAAGTGGTTGGATATTTACAGGGTCCAAACATCCCACTTTTTGCCTATCCTTAAAAATCACAGATACATTTTGGAACTATCTCTCTCAGCATTTGTGCATTTCCATTTTGAATGTTCAAATTTGTTTTCAGATCCAAATTTGAGTTTTCACTCTTCCATATTTCTCCTAAAAAAAAAAGAAAAAAGGCATAACAAAATGAAAGTTTTAGAGTTTATGTTTGCAAAAAAAAAAATTTCAAAATTATTTCAGGCACTAAAAATGAAGTCCAAGTTTTTGTTATCGTGTTCTG
Organism: Aristolochia californica; assembly: GCF_029961685.1. NCBI lineage: Eukaryota > Viridiplantae > Streptophyta > Magnoliopsida > Piperales > Aristolochiaceae > Aristolochia > Aristolochia californica. The sequence continues at coordinate 12,341,585 of NW_027181771.1, forward strand.
GAAATTCCACTTGTACAGCCCTTAATAATAAGCCTGCCTGAATTTTATTGGAAAGGGACTTGTAACTGATCCTAACATGCTTTAAGTGTGGTGGATATGCTTGTTAGAAACATGTTGAGGATGCAAGTGGACCTAATGATCCAAAAATTTCAAGGAGTAGAAAAAATCAAATTCTCAAGTGGTTGGATATTTACCGAGTCCAAACATCCCACTTTTTGCCTAACCTTAAAAATCACTGATACTTTTTGGAGCTATCTCTCTCATCATTTGTGCATTTCCATTTTGGATGTTCAAATTTGTTTTCAGATCCAAACTTGAGTTTTCACACTTACATATTTCTCGTCAACAAAAAAGAAATAAGGCACAAGAAAATGAATGTTTTAGAGTTCATGTATGCAAAAAAAAAATTTCAAAATTATTTCAGGCACTAAAAATGAACTCCAAGGTTTTGTTATCCATGATCAGGAAATTCCACTAATACAACCCCTAATAATAAGCCTGGTGGAATTTTATAGGAAAGGGACTTGTAACTGATCCTAATATGCTTTAAGTGTGGTGGATATGCATGCCAGAATCAAGTTGAGGATGCAAGTGAACCTAATGATGCAAAAATTTCAAGGAGTAGAAAAAATCAAATTCTCAGTGGTTGTATATTTATCGGGTCCAAACATCCCACTTTTTGCCTATCCTTAAAAATCACAGATACATTTTGGAACTATCTCTCTCAGCATTTGTGCATTTCCGTTTTGGATGTTCAAATTTGTTTTCAGATCCAAACTTGAGTTTTCACTCTTCCATATTTCTCGTAAACAAAAAAGAAATAAGGGATAACAAAACGAAAGTTTTAGAGTTCATGTATGCAAAAAAAAAAAAATTTCAAAATTATTTCGGGCACTAAAAATGAACTCCAAGTTTTTTTTATCCATGTTCTGCAAATTCCACTTGTACAGCCCTTAATAATAAGCCTGGCTGAATTTTATTGGAAAGGGACTTTTAACTGATCCTAACATGCTTTAAGTGTGGTCGATATGCATGCTAGAAACATGTTGTGGATGCAAGTAGACCTAATGATCCAAAAATTTCAAGGAGTAGAAAATATTAAATTCTCAAGTGGTTGGATATTTATCGGGTCCAAACATCCCTCTGTTTGCCTATCCTTAAAAATCACTGATACTTTTTGGAACTATCTCTGTCAGCATTTGTGCATTTCCATTTTGGATGTTCAAATTTGTTTTCAGATCCAAACTTGAGTTTTCACTCTTCCATATTTCTCGTAAAAAAAATATATAAGGCATAACAAAATGAATATTTTAGAGTTCATGTATGCAAGGAAAAAATTTCAAAATTATTTCAGACACTCAAAATGAACTTCAAGGTTTTGTTATCCATGTTCTGGAAATTCCACTTGTACAACCCCTAATAATAAGCTTGGTGGAATTTTATAGGAAAGGGACTTGTAACTGAACCTAACATGCTTTAAGTGTGGTGGATATGCATGCCAGAAACATGTTGAGCATGGGAGTCGACCTAATGATCCAAAAATTTCAAGAAGTAGAAAAATAAACTTCTCAAGTGGTTGGATATTTACCAGGGCAAAAAAACCCACTTTTTGCCTATCCTCAAAAATCACAGATACTTTTTGGAACTATCTCTCTCAGCATTTGTGCATTTCCATTTTGGATGCTCAAATTTGTTTTCAGATCCAAACTTGAGTTTTCACTCTTTCTTTTTTCTTGTAAACAAAAAAGATTTAATGCATAACAAAATGAAAATTTTAGAGTTCATGTATGCAAAAAAAAAATTTCAAAATTATTTCAGGCACAAAAAATGAACTCCAAGGTTTTGTTATCCATGTTCTGGAAATTCCACTAGTACATCGCCTAATAATAAGCCTGGTGGAATTTTACAAGAAAGGGACTTGTAACTGATCCTAACATGCTTTAAGTGTGGTGGATATGCGTGCCAGAAACATGTTGAGGATGCAAGTGGACCTAATGATCCAAAGATTTGAAGGAGTAGAAAAAATCAAATTCTCAAGTGGTTGGATATTTACCGGGTCCAAACATCCCACTTTTTGCCTATCCTTAAAAATCACAGATACTTTTTTGGAACTATCTCTCTCAGCATTTGTGCATTTCCATTTTGGATGTTAAATTTGATTTCAGATCCAAACTTGAGTTTTCACTCTTTCATTTTTCTCGTAAACAATAAAGAAATAAGGCATAACAAAATGAAAATTTTAGAGTTCATGTATGCAAAAAAAACAAATTCAAAATTATTTCAGGCACTATAAATGAACTCCAAGGTTTTGTTATCCATGTTCTTGAAATTCCACTAGTATAGCCCCTAATAATAAGCCTGGTGGAATTTTAAAGGAAAAGGACTTGTAACTGATCCTAACATGCTTTAAGTGTGGTGGATATGCATGCCAGAAAAATGTTGAGGATGAGAGTGGACCTAATGATCCAAAAATTTCGAGTGGAAAAAATCAAATTCTCAAGTGGATTGATATTTTCCTGGGCCAAACAACCCACTTTTTGCCTATCCTCAAAAATCACATATACTTTTTGGAACTATCTCTCTCAGCTTTAGTGTATTTCCATTTTGGATGTTCAAATTTTTTTTAAGATCCAAACTTGAGTTTTCACTCTTCCATTTTTCTCGTAAACAAAAAAGATATAATGTATAACAAAATAAAAATTTTAGAGTTCTTGTATGCAAAAACAATTTCAAAATTATTTCGGGCACTAAAAATGAACTCCAAGGTTTTGTTATCCATGTTCTGGAAATTCCACTGGTACAACCCCTAATAATAAACCGGGTGGAATTTTTTAGGAAAGGGACATGTAAATGATCCTAACAAGCTTTAAGTGTGGTGGATATGCATGCCAGAAACATGTTGAGGATGCAAGTGGACCTAATGATCCAAAAATTTCAAAGATTAGAAAAAATCAAATTCTCAAGTGGTTGGATATTTACCAGGGCCAAACAACCCACTTTTTGCCTATCCTTAAAAATCACATATACTTTTTGGAACTATCTCTCTCAGCATTTTTGCATTTCCATTCTGGATGTTCAATTTTTTTTTCAGACCCAAACATGAGTTTTCATTCTCCCATTTTTCTCGTAAACCAAAACAAAATAAGGCATACCAAAATTAAAATTTTAGAGTTTATGGATGCAAAAAAAAATTCAAAATTATTTCAGGCACTAAAAATGAACTTCGAGGTTTTCTTATCCATGTTCTGTAAATTCCTCTAGTACAACCCCTAATAATAAAGCTCGGTGGAATTTTATAGGAAAGGGACTTGTAACTCATCCTAACATGCTTTAAGTGTGGTGGATATGCATGCCAGAAACATGTTGAGGATGAGAGTGGACCTAGTGATACAAAAATTTCATGGACTAGAAAATATCAAATTCTCAAGTGATTGGATATTTACCAGGGCCAAACAACCCACTTTTTGCCTATCCTTAAAAATCACAGACACTTTTTGGAACTATCTCTCTTATCATTTGTGCATTTCCGTTTTGGATGTTCAAATTTGTTTTCAGATCAAAACTTGTGTTTTCACTCTTCCATTTTTCTCGTAAACAAAAAAGATATAATGCATAACAAAATGAAAATTTTAGAGTTCATGTATGCAAAAAAAAAATTCAAAATTATTTCAGGCACTAAAAATGAACTTCAAGGTTTTGTTATCCATGTTTTTGAAATTCCATTGGTACAGCCCCTAATAATAAGCCTGGTGGAATTTTAAAGGAAAGGGAAACGTGCTTTAAGTGTGGTGGATATGCATGCCAGAAACAATTTGAAGATGCAAGTGGGCCTAATAATCCAAAAATTTCATGGAGTAGAAAAAATCAAATTCTCAAGTGGTTGGATATTTACCTGGGCCAAACAACCCACTTTTTGCCTATCCTTAAAAATCACAGATACTTTTTGGAACTATCTCTCTCATCATATGTGCATTTCCATTTTGGATGTTCAAATTTGTTTTCAGATCCAAACTTGTGTTTTCACTCTTCCATTTTTCTCATAAACAAAAAAGATATAATGCATAACAAAATGAAGATTTTAAACGTCATGGATGCAAAAAAAAAAATTCAAAATTATTTCTGGCACTAAAAATGAACTTCAAGGTTTTGTTATCCATGTTCTTGAAATTCCACTACTACAACCCTAATAATAAGCCTGGAAGAATTTTATAGGAAAGGGACTTGTAACTGATCCTAACATGCTTTCAGTGTGGTGGAAATGCATGCCAGAAACATGTTGAGGATGCAAGTTGACCTAATGATCCAAAATTTTCAAGGAGTAGAAAAAATCAAATTCTCAAGTGGTTAGATATTTACCAGGGCCAAACAACCCACTTTTTGCCTATCCTTAAAATCACATATACTTTTTGGAACTATCTCTCTCAGCATTTGTGCATTTCCATTTTGAATGTTAAATTTGTTGTTAGATCCAAACTTGAGTTTTCACTCTTTCATTTTTCTTGTAAACAAAAAATGAAATAAGGCATAACGAAATGAAAATTTTAGAGCTCATGTATGTAAAAAAAAATTTCAAAATTATTTCAAGCACTAAAAATGAACACCAAGATTTTGTTATCCATGTTCTTGAAATTCTACTAGTACAACCCTAATAATAAGCCTGGAAGAATTTTATAGGAAAGGGACTTGTAACTGATCCTAACATGCTTTGAGTGTGGTGGATATGCATGCCAGAAACTTGTTGAGGAAGCAAGTTGACCTAATGATCCAAAATTTTCAAGGAGTAGAAAAAATCAAATTCTCAAGTGGTTGGATGTTTACTAAGGCCAAACAACCCACTTTTTGCCTATCCTTAAAAATCACAGATACTTTTTGGAACATTCTCTCTCAGCATTTGTGCATTACCATTTTGGATGTTAAATTTTTTTTCAGATCCAAACTTGAGTTTTCACTCTTCCATTTTTCTCGTAAACAAAAATGAAATAAGGCATAACAAAATGAAAATTTTAGAGCTCATGTATGCAAAAAAAAAAATTTTGAAATTATTTCAGGCACTAAAAATGAACTGCATGGTTTTGTAATCCATGTTTTGGAAATTCCACTTGTACAACCCCTAATAATAACGCTTGGTGGAATTTTATAGGAATGGGACTTGTAATTGATCCTAACTTGCTTTAAGTGTGGTGAATATGCATGCCAGAAACATGTTGAGCATGGGAGTCGACCTAATGATCCAAAAATTTCAAGAAGTAGAAAAATAAACTTCTCAAGTGGTTGGATATTTACCAGGGCAAAAAAACCCACTTTTTGCCTATCCTCAAAAATCACAGATACTTTTTGGAACTATCTCTCTCAGCATTTGTGCATTTCCATTTTGGATGCTCAAATTTGTTTTCAGATCCAAACTTGAGTTTTCACTCTTTCTTTTTTCTTGTAAACAAAAAAGATTTAATGCATAACAAAATGAAAATTTTAGAGTTCATGTATGCAAAAAAAAAATTTCAAAATTATTTCAGGCACAAAAAATGAACTCCAAGGTTTTGTTATCCATGTTCTGGAAATTCCACTAGTACATCGCCTAATAATAAGCCTGGTGGAATTTTACAAGAAAGGGACTTGTAACTGATCCTAACATGCTTTAAGTGTGGTGGATATGCGTGCCAGAAACATGTTGAGGATGCAAGTGGACCTAATGATCCAAAGATTTGAAGGAGTAGAAAAAATCAAATTCTCAAGTGGTTGGATATTTACCGGGTCCAAACATCCCACTTTTTGCCTATCCTTAAAAATCACAGATACTTTTTTGGAACTATCTCTCTCAGCATTTGTGCATTTCCATTTTGGATGTTAAATTTGATTTCAGATCCAAACTTGAGTTTTCACTCTTTCATTTTTCTCGTAAACAATAAAGAAATAAGGCATAACAAAATGAAAATTTTAGAGTTCATGTATGCAAAAAAAACAAATTCAAAATTATTTCAGGCACTATAAATGAACTCCAAGGTTTTGTTATCCATGTTCTTGAAATTCCACTAGTATAGCCCCTAATAATAAGCCTGGTGGAATTTTAAAGGAAAAGGACTTGTAACTGATCCTAACATGCTTTAAGTGTGGTGGATATGCATGCCAGAAAAATGTTGAGGATGAGAGTGGACCTAATAATCCAAAAATTTCAAGGATTAGAAAAAATCAAATTCTCAAGTGGTTGGATATTTACCAGGGCCAAACAACCCAGTTTTTACCTATCCTAAAAAATCACAGATACTTTTAGGAACTATCTCTCTCAGCATTTGTGGATTTCCATTTTGGATGTTAAATTTGTTTTCAGATTCAAACTTGAGTTTTCACACTTCCATTTTTCTCGTAAACAAAAAAGAAATAACGCATAACCAAATGAAAATTTTAGAGTTCATGTATGCAAAAAAAGAAAATTTCAAAATTATTACAGGCACTGAAAATGAACTCCAACGTTTTGTTATCCATGTTCTTTAAATTCCACTACTACAGCCCCTAATAATAAGCCCGGTAGAATTTTATAAGAAAGGGACTTGTAACTGATCCTAACATGCTTTAAGTGTGGTGGATGTGCATGCCAGAAACATGGTGAGGATGCAAGTGGACCTAATGATCCAAATATTTCATGGATTAGAAAATATCAACTTCCCAAGTGGTTGGATATTTACCAGGGCCAAACAAACCACTTTTTGCCTATCCTTAAAAATCACATATACTTTTTGGAACTATCTCTCTCAGCATTTGTGCATTTCCATTTTTGATGTTCAAATTTGTTTTCAGACCCAAACTTGAGTTTTCACTCTCCCAGTTTTCTCGTAAACAAAAAAGAAATAAGGCATAACAAAATGAAAATTTTAGAGTTCATGTATGCAAAAAAAAAATTTCAAATTTATTTCAGGCACTAAAAAGGAACACCAAAGTTTTATTTTCCATGTTCTAGAAATTCCACTGGTACAGCCCCTAATAATAAACCGGGTGCAATTTTATAAGAAAGGGACTTGTAACTGATCTTAACATGCATTAAGTGTGGTGGATATGCATGCCAGAAACATGTTGAGGATGCAAGTGCACTGAATGATCCAAAAATTTCAAGGAGTATAAAAAATCAAATTCTCAAGTGGTTGGATATTTACTAGGGCCAAACAACCCACTTTTTGCCTATGCTTAAAAATCACATATACTTTTTGGAACTATCTCTCTCAGCTTTTGTGTATGTCCATTTTGGATGTTGAAATTTTTTTTAAGATCCAAACTTGAGTTTTCACTCTTCCATTTTTCTCATAAACAAAATAGATATAATGCATAACAAAATGAAAATTTTAGAGTTCTTGTATACAAAAACAAATTTCAAAATTATTTCGGGGACTAAAAATGAACTCCCAGGTTTTGTTTTCCATGTTCTGGAAATTCCACTTGTACAGCCCTTAATAATAAACCGGGTGGATTTTTTTAGGAAAGGGACTTGTAACTGATCCTAACATGCTTTAAGTGTGGTGCATATGCATGCTAGAAACATTTTGAGGATGCAAGTGGACATACTAAGCCAAAAATTTTGAGTAGAAAAAATCAAAGTCTCAAGTGGTTGGATATTTACCAGGGCCAAACAACCCACTTTTGGCCGATCTTGAAAAATCACATATACTTTTTGGAACAATCTCTCTCGGCATTTGTGCATTACCATTTTGGATATTAAAATTTGTTTTCAGATCTGAACTTGAGTTTTCACACACCCATTTTTCTCATAAACAAAAAAGAAATAAGGCAGAACAAAATGAACATTTTAGAGTTCATGTATGCAAAAAAAAAATTTCAAAATTATTTCAGGCACTAAAAAGGAACTCCAAGGTTTTGTTATCCATGTTCAGGAAATTCCACTAGTACAACCCCTAATAATAAGCCTGGTGGAATTTTAAAGGAAAGGGACTTGTAACTGATCCTAACATGCTTTAAGTGTGGTGGATATGCTTGCCAGAAACATGTTGAGGACGCAAGTGGACCTAATGATCCAAAAATTTCAAGGAGTAGAAAAAATCAAATTCTAGAGTGATGGGATATTTACCAGGACCAAACAACCCATTTTTTGCCTATCCTTAAAAATCATAGGTACTTTTTGGAACTATCTCTCTCAGCATTTGTGCATTTCCATTTTGGATGTTCAAATTTGTTTTCAGATCCAAACTTCAGTTTTCACTCTTCCATTTTTCTCGTAAAACAAAAACGAAATAAGGAATAACAAAACGAATATTTTAGAGTTCATGTATGCAAAAAAAAAAGTTCAAAATTATTTCAGACACTATAAATGAACTCAATCGTTTTGTTATCCATGTTTTGGAAATTCCACTAGTGCAGCCCCTAATAATAAGCCTGGTGGAATTTTATAGGAAAGGGACTTGTAACTGGTGTGGTGGATATGCATGCCAGAAACATGTTGAGGATGATAATGGACCTAATGATCCAAAAATTTCAAGGAGTAGAAGAAATCAAATTCTGAAGTGGTTGGATATTTACCAGGGCCAAACAACCCTCTTTGGTCCTATCCTTAAAAATCTCATATACTTTTTGGAACTATCTCTCTCAACATTTGTACACTTCCATTTTGGATGTTCAAATTGGTTTTCAGATCCGAACTTGAGTTTTCACACTTCCATTTTTCTCGGAAACAAAAAAGAAATAAGGCATAACAAAATGAAAATTTCAGAGTTCATGTATGCAAAAAAATAATTTCAAAATTATTTCAGGCACTAAAAATGAACTCCAAGGTTTTCTTATCCATGTTCTGGAAATTCCACCTGTACAGCCCCTAATAATAAAGCTTGGTGTAATTTTATAGGAAAGGGACTTGTTACTGATCCTAACATGCTTTAAGTGTGGTGGATATGCATGCCAGAAACATGTTGAGGATGAGAGTGGACCTAATAATGATCCAAAAATTCTCAAGTGGTTGGATATTTACTAGGTCCAAAGAACCCCTTTTTGCCTATCCTTAAAAATCATAGATACTTTTTGGAACTATCTCTCTTAGCATTTGTGCATTTCCATTTTGGATGTTCAAATTTGTTTTTAAATCCAAACATGAGTTTTCACTCTTCCATTTTTCTTGTAAACCAAAAAGATATAATGCATAAAAAAATGAAAATTTTAGAGTTCATGTATGAAAAAAAAAATTTCAAAATTATTTCAGGAACTTAAAATGAACTCCAAGGTTTTGTTATCCATGTTCTGGAAATTCCACTTGTACAGCCCCTAATAATAAGCCTGGTGGAATTTTATAGGAAAGGGACTTGTAACTGATCCTAACATGCTTTAAGTGTGGTGGATATGCATGCCAAAAACATGTTGAGGATGGAAGTAGTCATAATGATCCAAAAATTTTAAGGAGTGGAAAAAATCAAATTCTCAAGTGGTTGGCTATTTACCAGGGCCAAACAACCCAGTTTTTGCCTATCCTTAAAAATCACAGATACTTTTTGGAACAATCTCTCTCAACATTTATGCATTACCATTTAGGATGTTCAAATTTGTTTTCAGAGCCAAACTTGAGTTTTCACTCTCCCATTTTTCTCGTCAACAAAAAAGATATAGGGCATTTCATAATTAAAATTATTTAGTTCATGTATGAAAAAAAAATTTCAAAATTATTTCAGGCACTAATAATGAACTCCAAGGTTTTGTTATCCATGTTGTGGAAATTCCACTAGTACAGCCCCTAATAATAAGCTGGGTGGAATTTTATAGGAAAGGCACTTGTAACTGATCCTACCATGCTTTAAGTCTGGTGGATATGCATGCCAGAAACATGTTGAGGATACAAGTGGTCTTAATGATCCAAAAATTTCGAGTAGAAAAAATCAAATTCTCAAGTGGTTGGATATTTACCAGGGCCAAACAACCCACTTTTTGCCTATCCTTAAAACTCACAGATACTTTTTGGAACTATCTCTCTCAACATTTGTGCATTTCCATTTTGGATGTTCAAATTTTTTTTAAGATCCAAACTTGAGTTTTCACTCTTCAATTTTTCTCGTCAACAAAAAAGAGATAATGCATAAAAAATGAAAATTTTAGAGTTCTTGTATGCAAAAAAAAATTTCAAAATTATTTCGGGCACTAAAAATGAACTCCAAGGTTTTGTTATCCATGTTTTTGAAATTTCACTAGTACAACCCCTAATAATAAGCATGGTGGAATTTTATAGGAAAGGGACTTGTAACTGATCCAAACATGCTTTAAGTGTGTTGGATATGCATGCCAGAAACATGTTGAGGATGCAAGTGGACCTAATGATCCAAAAATTTGGAGTAGAAAAAATCAAATTCTCAAGTGGTTGGATATTTACCAGGGCCAAACAACCCACTTTTGGCCTATCCTTCAGAATCACATATACTTTTTGGAACAATCTCTCTCAGCATTTGTGCATTACCATTTTAGATGGTCAATTTTGTTTTTAGATCTCAACTTGAGTTTTCACCCTGCCTTTTTTCTCGTAAACAAAAAAGATATAAGGCATAAGAAAATGAAAATTTTAGAGTTCATCTATGCAAAATAAAAATTTCAAAATTATTTCAGGCACTAAAAAAGAACTCCCAACATTTTGTTATTCGTGTTCTGGAAAATCCACTAGTGCAACCGCTAATAATTAAGCTTGGTGGAATTTTATAGGAAAGGGACTTGTAACTGATCCTAACATGCTTTAAGTGTCGTGGATATACATGCCAAAAACATGTTGAGGATGCAAGTGGACCTAATGATTCAAAAATTTCAAGGAGTAAAAACAATTAAATTCTCAAGTGGTTGGATATTTACCCGGGCCAAACAACCCACTTTTGGCCTATCCTTAAAAATCATAGATACTTTTTGGAACAATCTCTCTCAGCATTTGTGCATTACCATTTTGGAGGTTCAAATTTGTTTTCAGAGCCAAACTTGAGTTTGCACTCTCCCTTTTTTCTCGTAAACAAAAAAGATATAAGGCATAAGAAAAAGAAAATTTTAGAGTTCATCTATGCAAAAAAAAAATTTCAAAATTATTTCAGGCACTAAAAAAGAACTCCCAACATTTTGTTATTCGTGTTCTGGAAAATCCACTAGTACAACCTCTAATAATTAAGCTTGGTGGAATTTTATAGGAAAGGGACTTGTAAATGATCCTAACATGCTTTAAGTGTCGTGGATATACATGCCAAAAACATGTTGACGATGCATGTGGACCTAATGATCAAACAACTTCAAGGAGTAGAAAAAATCAAATTCTCAAGTGGTTGGATATTTACCAGGGCCAAATAACCCAGTTTTTGCCTATCCTTAAAAATCATAGATACTTTTTGGAACTATCTCTCTCAGCATTTGTGCATTTCTATTTTGGATGTTAAATTTGTTTTCAAATCCAAACTTGAGTTTTCACTCTTCCATTTTTCTCGTAAATAAAAAAGAAATAAGGCAAAACAAAATGAAAATTTTAGAGTTCATGTATGCAAAAAAAAAATTTCAAAATTATTTCAGGCACTAAAAATTAACTCCAAGTTTTTCTTATCTTCAGGAAATTCCACTAGTACAGCCCCTAATAATAAAGCTTGGTCGAATTTTATAGGAAAGGGACTTGTAAGTGATCCTAACATGCTTTTAGTGCGGTGGATATGCATGCCAGAAACATGTTGAGGATGAGAGTGGACCTAATGATCCAAAAATTTCTTATCCATGTTCTGAAAATTCCACTAGTACAGCCCATAATAATAAAGCTTGGAGGAATATTATAGGAAAGGGACTTGTAACTGGTGTGGTGGATATGCATGCCAGAAACATGTTGAGGATGAGAGTGGACCTAATGATCCAAAAATTTCAAGGAGTAGAAAAAATCAAATTCTCAAGTGGTTGGGTATTTTACCAGGGCCAAACAACACAATTTTTGCCTATCCTTAAAAATCACAGATTCATTTTTGAACTAACTCTCTCAGCATTTGTGCATTTCCATTTTGGATGTTCAAATTTGTTTTCAGATCCAAACTTGAGTTTTCACCCTTCCATTTTTCTCGCAAACAAAAAAGAAATAAGTCATACCAAAATGAAAATTTTAGAGTTCACGTATGCAAAAAACAAAAAAAAATTCTAAATTATTTCAGGCACTAAAAATGATCTCCAAGTTTTTCTTATCCATGTTCAGGAAATTCCACTAGTACAACCCCTAATAAAAAAGCTTGGTGGAATTTTATAGGAAAGGGACTTGTAAGTGATCCTAACATGCTTTTAGTGCGGTGGATATGCATGCCAGAAACATGTTGAGGATGAGAGTGGACCTAATCATCCAAAAATTTCAAGGTGTAGAAAAAATCAAATTCTCAAATGGTTGGATATTTACCAGGGCCAAACATTCCAATTTTAGCCTATCCTTAAAAATCACAGATTCTTTTTGGAACTATCTCTCTCAGTATTTGTGCATTTTCATTTTGGATGTTCAAATTTGTTTTCAGATCCAAACTTGAGTTTTAACTCTTCCAATTTTCTCATAAACGAAAAAGATATAATGCATAACAAAAGGAAAATTTTAGAGTTCATGTATGCAAAAAAAAATTTCAAAATTATTTCAGGTACTAGAAATGAACTCCATGGTTTTTTTATCCATGTTTTGGAAATTCCACTAGTACAGCCCCTAATAATAAGCCTGGTGCAATTTTATAGGAAAGGGACTTGTAACTAATCCTAACATGCTTTAGGTGTGGTGGATATGCATGCCAGAAACATGTTGAGTATGCAAGTGGACTTAATGATCCAAAAAATTTCTAGGAGTAGAAAAAATCAAATTCTCAAGTGGTTGGATATTACCAGGGCCAAAAAACCCACTTTTTTCCTATCCTTAAAAATCACCGATACTTTTTGGAACTATCTATTTTAGCATTTGTGCATTTCCATTTTGGATGTTCAAATTTTTTTTAAGATCCAAATTTGAGTTTGCACTCTTCCATTTTTCTCGTAAGCAAAAAAGATATAATGCATAACAAAATGAAAATTTTTGAGTTCTTGTATGCAAAAAAAAATTTCAAAATTATTTCGGGCACTAAAAATGAACTCCAAGGATTTGTTATCCATGTTCTACAAATTTCACTAGTACAACCCCTAATAATAAGCCTGGTGGAATTTTATAGGAAACGGACTTGTAACAGATCCCAACAAGCTTTAAGTGTGGTGGATATGCATGCCAGAAACAAGTTGAGGATGCAAGTGGACCTAATGATCCAAAAATTACAAGGAGTTGAAAAAATCAAATTCTCAAGTGGTTCGACATTTACCAGGGCCGAACAACCCACTTTTTGTACATCCTTAAAAATCACAGATACTTTTTGGAACTATCTCTCTCAGCATTTGTGCATTTCCATTTTGGATGTTCAAATTTGTTTTCAGATCCAAACTTGAGTTTTCACTCTTCCATTTTTCTCGTCAACAAAAAAGATATAATGCATAACAAAATGAAAATTTTAGAGTTCATGTATGCAAAAAAAATATTTCAAAATTATTTCAGGCACTAAAAATGAACTCCAAGTTTTTTTATCCATGTTCTGGAAATTCCACTAGTAAAGCCTCCTAATTATAAGCCTGGTGGAATTTTATAGGAAAGGGAATTGTAACTGATCCTAACATGCTTTAAGTGTGGTGGATATGCATGCCAGAAACATGTTGAGGAAGCAAGTGGACCTAATGATCCAAATATTTCAAAGAGTAGAAAAAATCAAATTCTCAAGTGCTTGGATACTTACCAGGGCCAAACAACCCACTTTTTGCCTATCCTTAAAAATCACAGATACTTTTTGGAACCATCTCTCTCAGCATTTTGGCTTTTCCACTTTGGATGTTCAAATTTTTTTTAAGATCCAAACTTGTGTTTTCACTCTTCCATTTTTCTCGTAAACAAAAAAGATATATTACATAACAAAATGAAAATTTCAGAGTTCTTGTATGCAAAAAAATATTTCAAAATTATTTCGGGCACTAAAAATGAACTCCAAGGTTTTATTATCCATGTTCTGGAAATTTCACTAGTACAACCCCTATTAATAAGCCTGATGGAATTTTATAGGTAAGGGACTTGTAACTGATCCTAACATCCTTTAAGTGTGGTGGATATGCATGCCAGAAACATGTTGAGGATGCAAGTGGACCTAATGATCCAAAAATTTCAAGGAGTAGAAAAAATCAAATTCTCAAGTGGTTGGATATTTTCCAGGGCTAAATAACCCACTTTTTGCCTATCCTTAAAAATCACATATACTTTTGGGAACTATCTCTCTCAGCATTTGTGCATTTCCATTTTTTATGTTAAATTTGTTTTCAGATCCAAACTTGAGTTTTCATTCTTCCATTTTTCTCGTAAACAAAAAAGAAATAAGGCATAACATAATGAAAATTTTAGAGTTCAAGTATGCAAAAAAAAATTTCAAAATTATTTCTGGCACTAAAAATGAACTCCAAGGTTTTGTTATTCGTGTTATGGAAATTCCACTAGTATAGCCCCTAACAATAAAGCTTGGTGGAATTTTATAGGAAAGGGACTTGTAACAGATCCTAACATTCTTTAAGTGTGGTGGATATGCATGCCAGAAACATGTTGAGGATGATAGTGGACCTAATGACCGAAAAATTTCAAGCAGTAGAAAAAATCAAATTCTCAAGTGGTTTTATATTTACTAGGACCAAACAACCCAATTTTTGCCTCTCCTTAAAAATCACAGATTCGTTTTGGAACTAACTCTCTCAGCATTTGTGCATTTGCATTTTGGATGTTCAAATTTGTTTTCAGATCCAAACTTGAGTTTTCACCCTTCCATTTTTCTCGCAAACAAAATAGAAATAAGGCATACCAAAATGAAAATTTTAGAGTTCATGTACGCAAAAAACAAAATTTTCAAAATTATTTCAGGTACTAAAAATGAACTCCAAGTTTTTCTTATCCATGTTTAGGAAATTCCACTAGCACAGCCCCTAATAATAAAGCTTGGTGGAATTTTATAGGAAAGGGACTTGTAAGTGATCCTAACATGCTTTTAGTGCGGTGGATATGCATGCCAAAAACATGTTGAGGATGAGAGTGGACCTAATCATCCAAAAATTTCAAGGAGTAGAAAAAATCAAATTCTCAAAAGGTTGGATATTTACCAGGGCCAAACATTCCAATTTTAGCCTATCCTGAAAAATCACAGATTCTTTTTGGAACTATCTCTCTTAGTATTTGTGCATTTTCATTTCGGATGTTCAAATTCGTTTTCAGATCCAAACTTGAGTTTTCACTCTTCCAATTTTCTCATAAACAAAAAAGATATAATGCATAACAAAAGGAAAATTTTAGAGTTCATGTATGCAAAAAAAAATTTCAAAATTATTTCAGGCACTAGAAATGAACTCCATGGTTTTTTTATCCATGTTCTGGAAATTCCACTAGTACAGCCCCTAATAATAAGCCTGGTGCAATTTTATAGGAAAGGGACTTGTAACTAATCCTAACATGCTTTAAGTGTGGTGGATATGCATGCCAGAAACATGTTGAGGATGCAAGTGGACTTAATGGTCAAAAAAATTTCAAGGAGTAGAAAAAATCAAATTCTCAAGTTGTTGGATATTACCACTATTACAGCCCCTAATAATAAGCCTGTGGAATTTTATCAGAAAGGGACTTATAACTGATCCTAACATGCTTTAAGTGTGGTGGATATGCATGCCAGAAACATGTTGAGGATGCAAGTGGACCTAATGATCCAAAAATTTCAAGGAGTAAAAAAAATCAAATGCTCAAGTGGTTGGAAATTTACCAAGGCCAAATAACCCACTTTTTGCCTATCCTTAAAAATCATAGATACTTTTTGGAACTATCTCTCTCACCATTTGTGCAATTCCATTTTGGATGTTCAAATTTGTTTTCAAATCCAAACATGAGTTTTCACTCTCCCATTTTTCTCGTAAACAAAAAAGATATAAGGCACAACAAAATGAAAATTTTAGAGTTCATGTATGGAAAAAAAATCAAAATTATTTCAGGCACTAAAAATGAACTCCAAGGTTTTTTTATCCATTTTCTGGAAATTCCACTAGTACAGCCCCTAATAATAAGCCTGGTGGTATTTTATAGGAAAGGGACTGGTAACTGATCCTAACATGCTTTAAGTGTCGTGCATATGCGTGCCAGAAATATGTTGAGGATGCCAGTGGACATAATGATCCAAAAATTTCAAGGAGTAGAAAAAATCAAATTCTCAAGTGGTTGGATATTTACCAGGGCCAAACAACCCACTTTTTGCCTATTCTTAAAAATCAGAAATACTTTTTGGAACAATCTCACTAACCATTTGTGCATTACCATTTTGGATGTCAAATTTGTTTTCAGAGCCAAACTTGAGTTTTGACACTCCCATTTTTCTCATAAACAAAAATGATATAAGGCATAACAACATGAAAATTTTAGAGTTCATGTATGCAAAAAAAACTTTCAAAATTATTTCTGGCACTAAAAATGAACTCCAAGGTTTTGTTATCCATGTTCTGGAAATTCCACTATTACAGCCCCTAATAATAAGCCTGTGGAATTTTATCGGAAAGGGACTTCTAACTGATCCTAACATGCTTTAAGTGTGGTGGATATGCATGCCAGAAACATGTTGAGGATGCAAGTGGACCTAATGATCCAAAAAATTCAAGGAGTAAAAAAAATCAAATGCTCAAGTGGTTGGAAATTTACCATGGCCAAATAACCCACTTTTTGCCTATCCTTAAAAATCATAGATACTTTTTGGAACTATCACTCTCACCATTTGTGCAATTCCATTTTGGATGTTCAAATTTGTTTTCAGATCCAAACATGAGTTTTCACTCTCCCATTTTTCTCGTAAACAAAAAAGATATAAGGCATAACAAAATGAAAATTTTAGAGTTCATGTATGGAAAAAAAAATCAAAATTATTTCAGGCACTAAAAATGAACTCCAAGGTTTTTTATCCATTTTCTAGAAATTCCACTAGTACAGCCCCTAATAATAAGCCTGGTGGAATTTTATGGGAAAGGGACTTGTAACTGATCCTAACATGCTTTAAGTGTGGTGGATATGCATGCCAGAAATATGTTGAGGGTGCCAGTGGACATAATGATCCAAAAATTTCAAGGAGTAGAAAAATCAAATTCTCAAGTGGTTGGATATTTACCAGGGCCAAACAACCCACTTTTTGCCTATTCTTAAAAATCACAGATACTTTTTGGAACAATCTCACTAACCATTTGTGCATTACCATTTTGGATGTTCAAATTTGTTTTCAGAGCCAAACTTGAGTTTTCACTCTCCCATTTTTCTCGTAAACAAAAATGATATAAGGCATAACATCATGGAAATTTTAGAGTTCATGTATGCAAAAAAAACTTTCAAAATTATTTCAGGCACTAAAAATGAACTCCAAGGTTTTGTTATCCATGTTCTGGAAATTCCACAAGTACAGCCCCTAATAATAAGCCTGGTGGAATTTTATATGAAAGGGACCTGTAACTGATCCTAAAATGCTTTAAGTGTGGTGGATATGCATGCAGACACATGTTGAGGAAGCAAGTGGACCTAATGATCAAAAAATTTCAAGAAGTTGAAAAAATCAAATTCTCAAGTGGTTGGATATTTACCACGGCCAAATAACCCACTTTTTGCCTATCCTTAAAAATCACAGATAGTTCTTGGAACTATCTCTCTCAGCTTTTGTGCATTTCCATTTTTTATGTTAAATTTGTTTTCAGATCCAAACTTGGGTTTTCATTCTTCCATTTTTCTCGTAAACAAAAAAGAAATAAGGCATAACATAATGAAAATTTTAGAGTTCAAGTATGCAAAAAAAAAATTTCAAAATTATTTCAGGCACTATAAATGAACTCCAAGGTTTTGTAATTCGTCTTCTGGAAATTCCACTAGTATAGCCCCTAATAATAAAGCTTGGTGGAATTTTATAGGAAAGGGACTTGTAACAGATCCTAACATTCTTTTAGTGTGGTGGATATGCATGCCAGAAACATGTTGAGGATGAGAGTGGACCAAATGATCCAAAAATTTCAAGGAGTAGAAAAAATCAAATTCTCAAGTGGTTGGATATTTACCAGGGCCAAACAACCCACTTTTTACCTGTCATGAAAAATCACATAAACTTTTTGGAACAATCTCTCTAAGCATTTGTGCAATACCATTTTGGATATTCAAATTTGTTTTCAGATCTGAACATGAGTTTTCACTCTGCCATTTTCTCGTAAACAAAAAAGATATAAGGCATAACAAAATGAAAATTTTAGAATTCATGTATGCAAAAAAAAAAATTCAAAATTATTTCAGGCACTAAAACTGAACTCCAAGGTTTTGGTATCCATGTTCTGGAAATTCCACAAATACAACTCCTAATAATAAGCCTAGTGGACCTTTATAGGAAAGGGACTTGTAACTGATCCTAACATGATTTAAGTGTGGTGCATATGCATGCCAGAAACATGTTGAGGATGCAAGTGGTCATAATGATCCAAAAATTTCTAGGAGTAGAAAAAATCAAATTCTCAAGTGGTTGGATATTTACCAGGGCCAAACAACCCACTTTTGGCCTATCATTAAAAATCACATATACTTTTTGGAACAATTTCTCTCAGCATTTGTGCATTACCATTTTGGATGTTCAAATTTGTTTTCAAATCTGAACTTGAGTTTTCACGTTGCCATTTTTCTCGAAAACAAAAAAGATATAAGGCATAAAAAATGAAAATTTCAGAGTTCATGTATGCAAAAAAAAAAAT
This sequence comes from Aristolochia californica, assembly GCF_029961685.1. NCBI lineage: Eukaryota > Viridiplantae > Streptophyta > Magnoliopsida > Piperales > Aristolochiaceae > Aristolochia > Aristolochia californica. The sequence continues at coordinate 12,360,377 of NW_027181771.1, forward strand.
TCAAAAATATTTCAGGCACCAAAAATGAACTCCAAATTTTTGTTATCCATGTTCTGGAAATTTCACTAGTACAGCCCTTAATAATAAGCCTGGTGGAATTTTAAAGGAAAGGGACTTGTAACTGATCCTAACATGCTTTAAGTGTGGTGGATATTCATGCCTGAAACATGTTGAGGATGCAAGTGGATTTAATGATCCAAAAATTTCAAGGAGTAGAAAAAATCAAATTCTCAAGTGGTTGGATATTTACCCAGGCCAAACAACCCACTTTTTTCCAATCCTTAAAAATCACAGATACTTTTTGGAACTATCTCTCTCAGAATTTGTGCATATCCATTCTGGATGTTAAATTTTTTTTCAGATCCAAACTTGATTTTTCACTCTTCCATTTTTCTCGTAAACAAAAAAGAAATAAGGCATAACAAAATGAAAATTTTAGAGTTCATGTATGAAAAAAATAATTTCAAAATTATTTCAGGCACTAAAAATGAACTCCTAGGTTTTGTTATCCACATTCTGAAAATTTCACTAGTACAACCCCTAATAATAAAGCTTGGTGGAATTCTATAGGAAAGGGACTTGTAACTGATCCTAACATGCTTTAAGTGTGGGGGATATGCAAGCCAGAAACATGTTGGGGATGAGAGTGGACCTAATGATCCAAAAATTTCAAGGAGTAGAAAAAATCAAATTCTCAAGTGGTTGGATATTAACAAGGGCCAAACAACCGACCTTTTTCCTATCCTTAAAAATCACAGATACTTTTTGGAACTATCTCGCTTAGCATTTGTGCATTTCCATTTTGGATGTTCAAATTTGTTTTCAGATCCAAACTTGAGTTTTAACTCTTCCATTTTTCTCATAAACAAAAATGATATAATGCATAACAAAATGAAAATTTTAGAGTTCATTTATGCAAAAAAAAAAAAATTTCAAAATTATTTCAGGCACTTAAAATGAACTCCAAGGTTTTGTTATCCTTGTTCTGGAAATTCCACTAGTACAACACCTAATAATAAGCCTGGTGGAATTTTATAGGAAAGGGACTTGTAACTGATCCTAACAGGATTTAAGTGTGGTGGATATGCATGCCAGAAACATGTTGAGGATGCAAGTGGTCTTAATGATCCAAAAATTTGAAGGAGTAGAAAAAATCAAATTCTCAAGTGGGTCGATATTTATCTGGGTCAAACAACCCACTTTTTGCCTATCCTTAAAAATCACAGATGCTTTTTGGAACTATCTCTCTTGGCATTTGTGCATTTCCATTTTGGATGTTCAAATTTTTTTTCAGATCCAAACATGAGTTTTCACTCTCCCATTTTTCTCGTATTAAAAAAGATATCAGACATAACAAAATGAAAATTTTACAGCTCATGTATGAAAAAAAAAATTTTAATTATTTCAGGCACTAGAAATGAACTCCATGGTTCTGTTATCCATCTTCTGGAAATTCCACTAGTACAACCCCTAAGAATAAGCCTGGTGGAATTTTATAGGAAAGGGACTTGTAACAGATCCTAACATTCTTTTAGTGTGGTGGATATGCATGCCAGAAACATGTTGAGGATGAGAGTGGACCAAATGATCCAAAATTTTCAAGGAGTAGAAAGAATCAAATTCTCAAGTGGTTGGATATTTACCAGGGCCAAACAACCCACTTTTTACCTGTCGTGAAAAATCACATAAACTTTTTGGAACAATCTCACTAAGCATTTGTGCATTACCATTTTGGATATTCAAATTTGTTTTCAGATCTGAACATGAGCTTTCACTTTGCCATTTTCTCGTAAACAAAAAAGATATAAGGCATAACAAATTGAAAATTTTAGAATTCATGTATGCAAAAAAAAAATTTCAAAATTATTTCAGGCACTAAAACTGAACTCCAAGGTTTTGGTATCCATGTTCTGGAAATTCCACAAGTACAACTCCAAATAATAAGCCTAGTGGAACTTTATAGGAAAGGGACTTGTAACTAATCGTAACATGATTTAAGTGTGGTGCATATGCATGCCAGAAACATGTTGAGGATGCAAGTGGTCATAATGATCCAAAAATTTCTAGGAGTAGAAAAAATCAAATTCTCAAGTGGTTGGATATTTACCAGGGCCAAACAACCCACTTTTGGCCTATCCTTAAAAATCACATATACTTTTTGGAACAATTTCTCTCAGCATTTGTGCATTACCATTTTGGATGTTCAAATTTGTTTTCAAATCTGAACTTGAGTTTTCACGCTGCCATTTTTCTCGAAAACAAAAAAGATATAAGGCATAAAAAATGAAAATTTTAGAGTTCATGTATGTAAAAAAAAATTCAAAAATATTTCAGGCACCAAAAATGAACTCCAAGGTTTTGTTATCCTTGTTCTGGAAATTCCACTAGTACAGCCCCTAATAATAAGCCTGGTGGAATTTTAAAGGAAAGGGACTTGTAACTGATCCTAACATGCTTTAAGTGTGGTGGATATTCATGCCAGAAACATGTTGAGGATGCAAGTGGACCTAATGATCCAAAAATTTCAAGGAGTAGAAAAAATCAAATACTCAAGTGGTTGGATATTTACCCGGGCCAAACAACCCACTTTTTTCCAATCCTTAAAAATCACAGATACTTTTTGGAACTATCTCTCTCAGAATTTGTGCATATCCATTTTGGATGTTAAATTTTTTTTCAGATCCAAACTTGAGTTTTCACTCTTCCATTTTTCTTGTAAACAAAAAAGAAATAAGGCATAACAAAATGAAAATTTTAGAGTTCATGTATGCAAAAAATAATTTCAAAATTATTTCAGGCACTAAAAATGAACTCCTAGGTTTTGTTATCCACATTCTGAAAATTTCACTAGTACAACCCCTAATAATAAAGCTTGGTGGAATTTTATAGGAAAGGGACTTGTAACTGATCCTAACATGCTTTAAGTGTGGGGGATATGCAAGCCAGAAACATGTTGGGGATGAGAGTGGACCTAATGATCCAAAAATTTCAAGGAGTAGAAAAAATCAAATTCTCAAGTGGTTGGATATTAACAAGGGCCATACAACCGACTTTTTTCCCATCCTTAAAAATCACAGATACTTTTTGGAACTATCTCTCTTAGCATTTGTGCATTTCGATTTTGGATGTTCAAATTTATTTTCAGATCCAAACTTGAGTTTTCACTCTCCCATTTTTCACGTAAGCAAAAATGATATAATGCATAACCAAATGAAAATTTTAGAGTTCATGTATGCGAAAAAAAAAGTTCAAAGTTATTTCACACACTAAAAATGAACTCCAAGGTTTTGTTATCCATGTTCTGGAAATTCCACTAGTACAACCCCTAATAATAAGCCAGGTGGCATTTTATAGGAAAGGGACACTTAACTGATCCTAACATGCTTTAAGTGTGGTGGATATGCATGCCAGAAACATGTTGAGGATGCAAGCGGACATAATGACCCAAAATTTTCAAGGAGTGGAAGAAATCAAATTCTCAAGTGGTAGGAAATTTTTCTGGGCCAAACAACCAACTTTTGGCCTATCCTTAAAAATCACATATACTTTTTGGATGTTCAAAGTTGTTTCCAAATTCGAACTTGAGTTTTCACTCTCCCATTTTTCTCGTAAACAAAAAAGATATATGGCATAACAAAATGAAAATTTTAGAGTTCATGTATGCAAAGAAAAAGTTTCAAAATTATTTCAGGCACTAAAAATGCACTCCAAAGTTTTGTTATCCATGTTCCTGAAATTCCACTAGTACAACCCCTAATAATAAGCCTGGTGGAATTTTACAGGAAAGGGACTTGTAACTGATCCTAACATACTTTATGTGTGGTGGATATGCATGCCAGAAACTTGTTGAGGATGCAAGTGGAACTAATGATCCAAAAATCTCGAGTAGAAAAAATCAAATTCTCAAATGGTTGGAAATTTACAAGAGCCAAACAACCCACTTTTGGCTTATCCTTAAAAATCAAATATACTTTTTGGAACAATCTCTCTCAGCATTTGTGCATTACCATTTTGGATGATTAAATTTTTTTTCGGATCTGAACTTGAGTTTTCTCTCTCCCATTTTTCTCGTAAACAAAAATGATATAAGGCATAATAAAAAAATTATAGTTTTCATGGATGCAAAAAAAAAATTTCAAAATTATTTCAGGCACTAAAAATGAACTCCAAGGTTTTGGTATCCATGTTCTAGAAATTCCACTAGTACAGCCCCTAATAATAAGCCTGGTGGAATTTTATAGGAAATGGACTTGTAAGTGATCCTAACATGTTATAATTGTGGTAAATATGCATGCCAGAAACATGTTGATGATGCAAGTGGACCTAATGATCCAAATATTTCAAGTAGAAAAAATCAAATTCTCAAGTGGTTAGATATTTAACATGGCCAAAGAACCCACTATTTGGCTATCCTAAAAAATCACAGATACTTTTTGGAACTATCACTCTCAACATTGGTGCATTTCCATTTTGGATGTTCAAATTTGTTTTCAGACCCAAACTTGAGTTTTCACTCTCCCATTTTTCTCGTAAACAAAAAAGATATACGGCATATCAAAATGAAAATTTTAGAGATATGCATAAAAAAAATTTCAAAATTATTTCAGGCACTAAAAATGAACTCCAAGGTTTTGTTATCCATGTTATGGAAATTCCACTAGTACAGCCCCTAATAATAAGCTTCGTTGAATTTTATAGGAAAGGGACTTGTAACTGATCCTAACATGCTTTAAGTGTGGTGGATATGAATGCCAAAAACATGTTGAGGATGCAAGTGGACCTAATGATCCAAAAATTTCAAGGAGTAGAAAAAATCACATTCTCAAGTGGTTGGATATTTACCTGGGCCAAAATACCCACTTTTTGCCTATCCTTAAAAATCATAGACACTTTTAGGAACTTTCTCCCTCAGCGTTTGTGCATTTCCATTTTGGATGTTCAAATTTGTTTTCAAATCGAAACTTGAGTTTTCACTCTCCCATTTTTCTCGTAAACAAAAAAGAAATAAGGCATAAAAAAATAAAGATTTTAGAGTTCATGTATGCAAAAAAAAAAAAGTTCAAAGTTATTTCAGACACTAAAAACGAACTCCAAGGTTTGGTTATCCATGTTCTGGAAATTCCACAAGTACAACCCCTAATAATAAGCCTGGTGGAATTTTATAGGAATGGGACTTGTAACTGATCCTTACGTGCTTTAAGTGTAGTAAATACGCATGCCAGAAACATGTTCAGGATGCAAGTGGACCTAATGATCCAAAAATTTCGAGTAGAAAAATCAAATTCTCAAGTGGTTGGATATTTAACATGGCCAAACAACCCACTTTTGGCCTATCCTTAACAATCACAGATACTTTTTGGAACGATCTCTCTCCGCATTTGTGCATTTCCATTTTGGATGTTAAAATTTGTTTTCAGATCCAAACTTGAGTTTTCACTCTCCCATTTTTCTCGTAAACAAAAAATAAATAAGGCATAACAAAATGAAAATTTTAGAGTTCATGAATGCGAAAAAAAAAAAGTTCAAAAATATTTCAGACACTAAAAATGAACTCCATGGTTTTGTTATCCATGTTCTGGAAATTCCACTAGTACAGGCCCTAATAGTAAGCCTGGTGGAATTTTATAGGAAAGGGACTTGTAAGTGATCCTAACATGCTTTAAGTGTGGTGCATATGCAGGCCAGAAACGTGTTGAGGATGCAAGTGGACATAATGATCCAAAAATTTCAAGGAGTAGAAAAATCAAATTCTCACGTGGTTGGATATTTACCAGGGCCAAACAACCCACTTTTTGCCTATACTTAAAAATCACAGATACTTTTTGGAACTACCTCTCTCAGCATTTGTGCATTTCCATTTTGGATGTTAAATTTGTTTTCAGATCCAAACTTGAGTTTTCACTCTCCCATTTTTCTCGTAAACAAAAAAGACATAAGGTATAACAAAATGAAAATTTTCCAATTCATGTATGAAAAAAAAAAATTTTAAATTATTTCAGTCACAAAAAATGAACCCCAAGGTTTTGTTATCCATGTTTTCGAAATTCCACTAGTACAACACATAATAATAAGCCTGGTGAAATTTTTTTGGAATGGGACTTGTAACTGATCCTAACATGCTTTAAGTGTGGTGGATATATATGTCAGAAACATGTTGAGGAAGCAAGTGGACGTAATGATCCAAAAATTTCAAGGAGTAGAAAAAATTAAATTCTCAAGTGGTTGGATATTTACTAGGGCCAAACAACCCACTTTTTGCCTACCCTAAAAATCACATATACTTTTTGGAACAATCTCTCTCAGCATTTGTGCATTACCATTTTGGATATTCAAATTTGTTTTCAGATCTGAACTTGAGTTTTCACTCTCCCATTTTTCTCATAAACAAAAAAGATATATGGAATAACATAATGAAAATTTTAGAGTTCATGTATGCAAAAAAAAAAAATTCAAAATTATTTCAGGCACTAAAATTGAACTCCAAGGTTTTGTTATCCATGTTCTAGAAATTCCACTAGTACAACCCCTAATAATAAGCCTGGTGGAATTTTAAAGGAACAGGACTTGTAACTGATCCTAACATGCTTTAAGTGTGTTGGATATGCATGCCAGAAACATGTTGAGGATGCAAGTGGACCTAATGATTCAAAAATTTCAAGGAGTAAAAAAAATCAAATTCTCAAGTGGTTGGATATTTACCATGGCCAAACAACCCACTTTTTGCCTATCCTTAAAAATCACAGATACTTTTAGGAACTATCTCTCTCAGCATTTGTGCATTTCTATTTTGGATGTTAAATTTGTTTTTAGATCCAAACTTGAGTTTTCACACTTTCATTTTTCTCGTAAACAAAAAAGAAGTAAGGCATAACAAAATGAAAATTTTAGAGTTCATGTATGCAAAAAAAAAATTTTAAATTATTTCAGGCACTAAAAATGAACTCCAAGGTTTTCTAATCCATGTTCTTGAAATTCCACTAGTACAACCCTAATAATAAGCCATGAAGAATTTTATAGGAAAGGGACTTGTAACTGATCCTAACATGCTTTGAGTGTGGTGGATATGCATGCCAGAAACATGTTGAGGATGCAAGTGGATCAAATGATCCAAAAATCTCACGGATTAGAAAAAATCAAATTCTCAAGTGGTTGGATATTTACCAGGGCCAAACCACCCACTTTTTGCCTGTCCTTAAGAATCACATATATTTTTTGGAAGTATCTCTCTCAGCATTTGTGCATTTCCATTTTGGATTTTCAAATTTGTTTTCAGACCCAAACTTGAGTTTTGACTCTCCCATTTTCCTCGTAAACAAAAAAGAAATAAGGCATAACAAAATGAAAATTTTAGAGTTCATGTATGCAAAAAAAAAATTTCAAAAATATTTCAGGCATTAAAAATGAACTCCAAGGTTTTCTTTTGCATGTTCTGGAAATTCCACTAGTACAACCCCTAATAATAAAGCTTGGTGGAATTTTGTAGGAAAGGGACTTGTAACTGATCCTAACATGCTTTAAGTGTGGTGGATATGCATGCCAGAAACATGTTGAGGATGAGAGTGGACCTAATGATCCAAAAATTTCAACGAGTAGAAAAAATCAAATTCTCAAGTGGTTGGATATTTACTAGGGCCAAACAACCCACTTTTTGCCTATCCTTAAAAATCACATATACTTTTTGGAATTATCTCTCTCTGCATTTGTGCATTTCCATTTTGGATGTTCAAATTTGTTTTCAGATCCAAACTTGTGTTTACACTCTTCCATTTTTCTCGTAAACAAAAAAGAAAGAAAGAATACATAACAAAATGAAAATTTTAGAGTTCATGTATGCACAAAAAAAATTTCAAAATTATTTCAGGCACTAAAAATGAACTCCAAGGTTTTGTTATCCATGTTCTGGAAATTTCACTAGTACAACCCCTAATAAAAAGCCTGGTGGAATTTTAGAGGAAAGGGACTTGTAACTGATCCTGACATGCTTTAACTGTGGTGGATATGCATGCCAGAAACAAGTTGAGGATGCAAGTGGACCTAATGACCCAAAAATTTCAAGGAGTAGAAAAAATCAAATTCTCAAGTGGTTGGATATTTACCAGGGCCAAACAACCCACTTTTGGCCTATCCTTAAAAATGACAAATACTTTTTCGTACTATCTCTCTCAACATTTGTGCATTTCTATTTTGGATGTTCAAATTTGTTTTCAGATACAAACTTGAGTTTTCACTCTCCCATTTTTCTCGTAAACAAAATAGAAATAAGGCATAACAAAATGAAAATTTTAGAGTTCATGTATGCTAAAAAAAAAAGTGCAAAATTATTTCAGGCACTAAAAATGAACTCCAAGGTTTTGTTATCCATGTTCTGGAAATTCCACTAGTACAACCCCTAATAATAAGCCTGGTGGAATTTTATAGGAAAGGGACTTGTAACTGATCCTAACATGCTTTAAGTGTGGTGGATATGCATGCCAGAAACATGTTGAGGATGCAAGTGGACCTAATAATCCAAAAATTTCATGGAGTAGAAAAAATCAAATCCTCACGTGGTTGGATATTTAATAGGGCCAAACAACCCAGTTTTTGCCTAACCTAAAAAATCACATATACTTTTAGGAACTATCTCTCTCAGCATTTGTGCATTTCCATTTTGGATGTTAAATTTGTTTTTAGATCCAAACTTGAGTTTTCACACTTCCATTTTTCTCGTAAACAAAAAATAAATAAGGCATAACAAAATGAAAATTTTAGAAGTCATGTATGCAAAAAAAAAATTTCAAAATTATTTCAGGCACTAAAAATGAACTCCAAGGTTTTGTTATCCATGTTCTTGAAATTCCACTAGTACAGCCCCTAATAATAAGCCTGGTAGAATTTTAAAAGAAAGGGACTTGTAACTGATCCTAACATGCTTTATGTGTGGTGGATATGCATGCCAGAAACATGTTGAGGATGCAAGTGGACCTAATGATCCAAATATTTCATGGATTAGAAAAAATCAACTTCCCTAGTGGTTGGATATTTACCAGGGCCAAACAACCGACTTTTTGCCTATCCTTAAAAATCACATATACTTTTTGGAACTATCTCTCTCAGCATTTGTGCATTTCCATTTTGGATGTTCAAATTTGTTTTCAGACCCAAACTTGAGTTTTCACTCTCCCATTTTTCTCGTAAACAAAAAAGAAATAAGGCATAACAAAACGAAAATTTTATAGTTTATGTATGCAAAAAAAAAAAAAAATTCAAAATTATTTCGGGCACTAAAAATGAACACCAAAGTTTTGTTTTCCATGTTCTGGAAATTCCACTGGTACAACCCCTAACAATAAACCGGGTGGAATTTTGTAAGAAAGGGACTTGTAACTGATCTTAACATGCTTTAAGTGTGGTGGATATGCATGCCAGAAACATGTTGAGGATGCAAGTGGAATGAATGATCCAAAAATTTCAAGGAGTATAAAAAATCAAATTCTCAAGTGGTTGGATATTTACAGGGTCCAAACATCCCACTTTTTGCCTATCCTTAAAAATCACAGATACTTTTTGGAACTATCTCTCTCAGCATATGTGTATTTCCATTTTGGATGTTCAAATTTTTTTTAAGATCCAAACTTGAGTTTTCACTCTTCCATTTTTCTCGTAAACAAAAAAGATATGATGCATAACAAAATGAAAATTTTAGAGTTCTTTTATGCAAAAAAAAATTTCAAAATTATTTCGAGCACTAAAAATGAACGCCAGGGTTTTGTTATCCATGTTCTGGAAATTTCACTAGTACAGCCCTTAATAATAAACCGGGTGGAATTTTTTAGGAAAGGGACTTGTAACTGATCCTAACATGCTTTAAGTGTGGTGCATATGCATGCTAGAAACATTTTGAGGATGCAAGTGGACATACTGATCCAAAAATTTCAAGGAGTAGAAAAAATCAAAGTCTCAAGTGGTTGTATATTTACCAGGGTCAAACAACCCACTTTTGGCCGATCCTGAAAAATCACATATACTTTTGGAACAATCTCTCTCGGCATTTGTGCATTACCTTTTTGTATATTAAAATTTTTTTTCAGATCTGAACTTGAGTTTTCACTCTCCCATTTTTCTCATAAATAAAAAAGAAATAAGGCATAACAAAATGAACATTTTAGAGTTCATGTATGCAAAAGAAAATTTCAAAATTATTTCAGGCACTAAAAATGAACTCCAAGGTTGTGTTATCCATGTTCTGGAAATTCCACTAGTACAACCCCTAATAATAAGCCTGGTGGAATTTTAAAGGAAAGGGACTTGTAACTGATCCTAACACGCTTTAAGTGTGGTGGATATGCTTGCCAAAAACATGTTGAGGATGCAAGTGGACCTAATGATCCAAAATTTTCAAGGAGTAGAAAAAATCAAATTCTCAAGTGATTGGATATTTACCAGGGCCAAACAACCCACTTTTTGCCTATCCTTAAAAATCACAGATACTTTTTGGAACTATCTCTCTCAGCATTTGTGCACTTCCATTTTGGATGTTCAAATTTGTTTTCAGATCCAAACTTGAGTTTTCACTCTTCCATTTTTCTCGTAAAACAAAAATGAAATAAGGCATAACAAAACGAATATTTTAGAGTTCATGTATGCAAAAAAAAAAAAGTTGAAAATTATTACAGACACTATAAATGAACTCAATGGTTTTGTTATCCATGTTTTGGAAATTCCACTAGTACAGCCCCTAATAATAAGCCTGGTGGAATTTTATAGGAAAGGGACTTGTAACTAGTGTGGTGGATATGCATGCCAGAAACATGTTCAGGATGAGAATGGACCTAATGATCCAAAAATTTCTAAGGAGTAGAAGAAATCAAATTCTAAAGTGGTTGGATATTTACCAGTGCCAAACAACCCCTTTTTGCCTATCCTTAAAAATCACAGATACTTTTTGGAACTATCTCTCTCAACATTTGTGCATTTCCATTTTGGATGTTCAAATTTGTTTTCAGATCCAAACTTGAGTCTTCGAACTTCCATTTTTCTCGTAAACAAAAAAGAAATAAGGCATAACAAAAAGAAAACTTTAGAGTTCATGTATGCAAAAAAATAATTTCAAAATTATTTCAGGCGCTAAAAATGAACTCCAAGGTTTTAACTGATCCTAACATGCTTTAACTGTGGTGGATATGCATTGCCAGAAACATGTTGAGGATGAGAGTCGTCCAAATAATCATCCAAAAATTCTCAAGTGGTTGGATATTTACTAGGTCCGAACAACCCCTGTTTGCCTATCCTTAAAAATCACAGATACTTTTTGGAACTATCTCTCTTAGCATTTGTGCCTTTCCATTTTGGTTGTTCAAATTTGTTTTTAAATCCAAACATGAGTTTTCACTCTTCCATTTTTCTCGTAAACAAAAAAGATATAACAAAATGAAAATTTTAGAGTTCATGTATGAAAAAAAAAATTTCAAAATTATTTCAGGCACTAAAAATGAACTCCAAGGTTTTGTTATCTATGTTCTGGAAATTCCACTAGTACAGCCCCTAATAATAAGCCTGGTGGAATTTTATAGGAAAGGGACATTTAACTGATCCTAACATGCTTTAAGTGTGGTGGATATGCATGCAGAAAACATGTTGAGGATGCAAGTAAACATAATGATCAAAAAATTTCAAGGAATGGAAAAAATCAAATTCTCAAGTGGTTGGATATTTACCAAGGCCAAACAACCCAGTTTTTGCCTATCCTTAAAAATCTCAGATACTTTTTGGAACAATCTCTCTCAACATTTGTGCATTACCATTTAGGATGTTCAAATTTGTTCCAGAGCCAAACTCTAGTTTCCACTCTCCCATTTTTCTCGTCAACAAAAAAGATATAAGGCATATCAAAATTCAAACTTTTTAGTTCATGGATGAAAAAAAAAATTCAAAATTATTTCAGTCACTAAAAATGAACTCCAAGGTTTTGTTATCCATGTTGTGGAAATTCCACTAGTACAGCCCATAATAATAAGCCGGGTGGAATTTTATAGGAAAGGCACTTGTAACTGATCCTACCATGCTTTAAGTGTGGCTGATATGCTTGCCAGAAATATGTTGAGGACACAAGTGGACTTAATGATCGAAAAATTTCAAGGAGTAGAAAAAATCAAATTCTCAAGTGGTTAGATATTTAACAGAGCCAAACAACCCACTTTTTGCCTATCCTTAAAAATCACAGATACTTTTTGGAACTATCTCTCTCAACATTTGTGCATTTCCATTTTGGATGTTCAAATTCTTTTTAAGATCCAAACTTGAGTTTTCACTCTTCGATTTTTCTCGTCAACAAAAAAGAGATAATGCATAACAAATTGAAAATTTTAGAGTTCCTGTACGCAAAAAAAAAATTTCAAAATTATTTCAGGCACTAAAAATGAACTCCAAGGTTTTGTTATCCATGTTTTTTAAATTTCACTAGTACAACCCCTAATAATAAGCATGGTGGAATTTTATAGGAAAGGGACTTGTAACTGATCCAAACATGCTTTAAGTGTGGTGGATATGCATGCCAGAAACATGTTGAGGATGCAAGTGGACCTAATGATCCAAAAATTTCAAGGAGTAGAAAAAATCAAATTCTCAAGTGGTTGGATATTTACCAGGGCCAAACAACCCACTTTTGGCCTATCCATAAAAATCACATATACTTTTTGAAACAATCTCTCTCAGCATTTGTGCGTTACCATTTTAGATGGTCAAATTTGTTTTCAGATCTGAACTTGAGTTTTCACTCTGCCATTTTTCTCGTAAAAAAAAAGATATAAGGCATAAGAAAATGAAAATTTTTATTTCAGGCACTAAAAAAGAACTCCAGAGGTTTTGTTATTCGTGTTCTGGAAATTCCACTTGTACTACCCCTATTAATTAAGCTTGGTGGAATTTTATAGGAAAGGGACTTGTAACTGATCCTAACATGCTTTAAGTGTCGTGGATATACATGCCAAAAACATGTTGACGATGCAAGTGGACCTAATGATCCAAAAATTTCGAGTAGAAAAAATAAAATTCTCAAGTGGTTGGATATTTACCCGGGCCAAACGACCCACTTTTGGCCTATCCTTAAAAATCACAGATACTTTTTGGAACAATCTTTCTCTGCATTTGTTCATTACCATTTTGGATGTTCAAATTTGTTTTCAGAGCCAAACTTGAGTTTGCACTCTCCCATTTTTCTCGTAAACAAAAAAGATATAAGGCATAACAAAATGAAAATTTTAGAGTTCATGTATGCAAAAAAAAATTTCAAAATTATTTCACGCACTAAAAATGAACTCCATGGTTTTGTTATCCATGTTCTAGAAATTCCACAAATACAACCCCTAATAATAAGCCTGGTGGAATTTTATATGAAAGGGACTTGTAACTGATCCTAACATGCTTTAAGTGTGGTGGATATGCATGCCAGAAAGATGTTGTGGATGCAAGTGGACCTAATGATCAAACAATTTCAAGGAGTAGAAAAAATCAAATTCTCAAGTGGTTGGATATTTACCTGGGCCAAATAACCCACTTTTTGCCTATCCTTAAAAATCACAGATACTTGTTGGAACTATCTCCCTCAGCATTTATGCATTTCCATTTTGGATGTTAAATTTGTTTTCAAATCCAAACTTGAGTTTTCACTCTTCCATTTTTCTCGTAAACAAAAAAGAAATAAGGCAAAACAAAATAAAAATTTTAGAGGTCATGTATGCAAAAAAAAAATTTCAAAATTATTTCAGGCACTAAAAATGAACTCCAAGTTTTTCTTATCCATGTTTAGGAAATTCCACTAGTACAGCCCCTAATAATAAAGCTTGGTGGAATTTTATAGGCAATGGACTTGTAAGTGATCCTAACATGCTTTTAGTTCGGTGGATATGCATGCCAGAAACATGTTGAGGATGAGAGTGGACCTAATGATCCAAAAATTTCTTATCCTTGTTCTGAAAATTCCACTAGTACAGCCCCTAATAATAAAGCTTGGAGGAATATTATAGGAAAGGAACTTGTAACAGATCCTAACATTCTTTAAGTGTGGTGGATATGCATGCCAAAAACATGTTGAGGATGAGAGTGGACCTAATGATCCAAAAATTTCAAGGAGTAGAAAAATCAAATTCTCAAGTGGTTGGATATTTACCAGGGCCAAACAACCCAATTTTTGCCTATCCTTAAAAATCACAGATTCGTTTTGGAACTAACTCTCTCAGCATTTGTGCATGTCCATTTTGGATGTTCAAATTTGTTTTCAGATCCAAACTTGAGTTTTCACCCTTCCATTTTTCTCGCAAACAAAAAAGAAATAAGGCATAACAAAATGAAAATTTTAGAGTTCTTGTATGAAAAAAAAAAATTTCAAAATTATTTCAAGCACTAAAAATGAACTCCAAGTTTTTCTTATCCATGTTCAGGAAATTCCACTAGTACAGCCCCTAATAATAAAGCTTGGTGGAATTTTATAGGAAAGGGACTTGTAAGTGATCCTAACATGCTTTTAGTGCGGTGGATATGCATGCCAGAAATATGTTGAGGATGAGAGTGGACCTAATCATCCAAAAATTTCAAGGAGTAGAAAAAATCAAATTCTCAAATGGTTGGATATTTTCCAAGGCCAAACAACCTAAGTTTTGCCTATCCTTAAAAATCACAAATTCTTTTTGGAACTATCTCTCTCAGTATTTGTGCATTTTCATTTTGGATGTTCAAATTTGTTTTCAGATCCAAACTTGAGTTTTCACTCTTCCAATTTTCTCGTAAACAAAAAAGATATAATGCATAACAAAAGGAAAATTTTAGAGTTCATGTATGCAAAAAAATATTTCAAAATTATTTCAGGGACTAGAAATGAACTGCATGGTTTTTTTATCCATGTTCAGGAAATTCCACTAGTACAGCCCCTAATAATAAGCCTGGTGCAATTTTATAGGAAAGGGACTTGTAACTGATCCTAACATGCTTTAAGTGTGGTGGATATGCATGCCAGAAACATGTTGAGGATGCAAGTGGACTTAATGATCCAAAAAATTTCAAGGAGTAGAAAAAATCAAATTCTCAAGTGGTTGGATATTAGTAGGGCCAAAAAACCCAATTTTTTCCTATCCTTAAAAATCACAGATACTTTTTGGAACTATCTCTCTCAGCATTTGTGCATTTCCATTTTGGATGTTCAAATTTTTTTAAGATCCAAACATGAGTTTTCACTCTTCCATTTTTCTCATAAGCAAAAAAGATATAATGCATAACAAAATGAAAATTTTTGAGTTCTTGTATGCAAAAAAAAATTTCAAAATTATTTCGGGCACTAAAAATGAACTCCAAGGATTTGTTATCCATGTTCTAGAAATTTCACTAGTACAACCCCTAATAAAAACCCTGGTGGAATTTTATAGGAAAGGGACTTGTAACTGATCCCAACATGCTTTAAGAGTGGTGGATATGCATGCCAGAAACATGTTGAGGAAGCAAGTGGACCTAATGATCCAAAAATTTCAAGGAGTAGAAAAAATGAAATTCTCAAGTGGTTTGACATTTACCAGGGCCAAACAACCTAGTTTTTGCCTCTCCTTAAAAATCACAGATACTTTTTGGAACTATCTCTCTCAGCATTTGTGCATTTCCATTTTGGATGTTAAATTTTTTTTCAGATCCAAACTTGAGTTTTCACTTTTCCATTTTTCTCGCAAACAAAAAAGAAATAAGGCATAACAAATTGAAAACTTTAGAGTTCATGTATGCAAAAAAAAATTTCAAAATTATTTCAGGCATCAAAAATGAACTCCAAGGCTTTCTTATCCATGTTCTGGAAATTCCACTAGTACAACCCCTAGTAATAAAGCTTGGTGGAATTTTAATGGAAAGGGACTTGTAACTGATCCTAACATGCTTTATGTGCGGTGGATACGCATGCCAGAAACATGTTGAGGACGAAAGTGGACCTAATAATGATCTAAAAATTTCAAGGAGTAGAAAAAATCAAATTCTCAAGTGGTTGGATATTTACCAGGGCCAAACAATCCACTTTTTTCCTATCCTTAGAAATCACAGATACTTTTTGGAACTATCTCTCTCAGCATTTGTGCATTTCCATTTTGGGTGTTCAAATTTGTTTTCAGATCCAAACATGAGTTTTCACTCTTCCATTTTTCTCATAAACAAAAAAGATATAAAGCATAACAAAATGAAAATTTTAGAGTTCATGTATGCAAAAAAAATATTTCAAAATTATTTCAGGCACTAAAAATGAACTCCAAGGTTTTTTTATCCATGTTCTGGAAATTCCACTAGTAAAGCCTCCTAATAATAAGCCTGGTGGAATTTTAAAGGAAAGGGAATTGTAACTGATCCAAACATGCTTTAAGTCTGGTGGATATGCACGCCAGAAACATGTTGAGGAAGCAAGTGGACCTAATGATCCAAAAATTTCAAGGAGTAGAAAAAATCAAATTCTCAAGTGCTTGGATACTTACCAAGGCCAAACAACCCACTTTTTGCCTATTCTTAAAAATCACAGATACTTCTTGGAACCATCTCTCTCAGCATTTTGGCTTTTCCATTTTGGATGGTCAAATTTTTTTTAAGATCCAAACTTGAGTTTTCACTCTTCCATTTTTCTCGTAAACAAAAAGGATATAATACTTAACAAAATGAAAATTTCAGAGTTCTTGTATGCAAAAAAAATTTCAAAATTATTTCGGGCACTAAAAATGAACTCCAAGGTTTTGCTATCCATGTTCTCAAAATTTCACAAGTACAACCCCTAATAATAAGCCTGGTGGAATTTTATAGGTAAGGGACTTATAACTGATCCTAACATCCTTTAAGTGTGGTGGATATGCATGCCAGAAAGATGTTGAGGATGCAAGTGGACCTAATGATCCAAAAATTTAAAGGAGCAAAAAAATCAAATTCTCAAGTGTTTGGATACTTACGAGGGCCAAACAACCCACTTTTTGCCTATCCTTAAAAATCACAGATACTTTTTGGAACTCTCTCTCTCAGAATTTGTGCATTTCCATTTTGGATGT
Organism: Aristolochia californica; assembly: GCF_029961685.1. Classification (NCBI taxonomy): domain Eukaryota; kingdom Viridiplantae; phylum Streptophyta; class Magnoliopsida; order Piperales; family Aristolochiaceae; genus Aristolochia; species Aristolochia californica. Next base: position 12,377,407 of record NW_027181771.1, read on the forward strand.
TCAAATTTGTTTTCAGATCCAAACTTGACTTTTCACTCCCCCATTTTTCTCGTAAACAAAAACAAAATAAAGCATAACAAAATGAAAATTTTAGAGTTCATGTATACAAAAAAAATAATTCAAAATTATTTCAGACACTAAAAATGAACTCCAAGGTTTTGTTATCCATGTTGTGGAAATTCCACTAATACAGCCGCTAAAAATAAGCTTGGTGGGATTTTATAGGAAAGGGACCATTAACTGATCCTAACATGCTTTAACTGTAGCGGATATGCATGCCAGAAACATGTTGAGGATGCAAGTGGATCTAATGATCCAAAAATTTCAAGGATTAGAAAAAATCAAATTCTCAAGTGGTTGGATATTTACCAAGTCCAAACATCCCACTTTTTGCCTATCATTAAAAATCACATATACTTTTTGGAACTATCTCTCTCAGCATTTGTGCACTTCCATTTTGGATGTTCAAATTTGTTTTCAGATCCAAACTTGAGTTTTAACTCTTCCATTTTTCTCGAAAACAAAAATGATATAATGCATAACAAAATGAAAATTTTAGAGGTCATGTAAGCAAAAAAAAAAAAATTATTTCAGGCACTAAAAATGAACTCCAAGGTTTTGTTTTCCTTGTTCTGGAAATTCCACTAGTACAACCCCTAATAATAAGCCTGGTGGAATTTTATAGGAAAAGGACTTGTAACTGCTCCTAACATACTTTAAGTGTGGTGGATATCCATGCCACAAACATGTTGAGGATGCAAGTGGTCTTAATGATCCAAAAATATGAAGGAGTAGAAAAAATCAAATTCTCAAGTGGGTCGATATTTATCAGGGTCAAACAACCCTCTTTTTACCAATCCTTAAAAATCACAGATGCTTTTTGAAACTATCTCTCTCAGCATTTGTGCATTTCCATTTTGGATGTTCAAATTTGTTTTCAGATCCAAACATGAGTTTTCACTCTCCCATTTTTCTCGTAAAAAAAAAGATATGAGGCATAACAAAATGAAAATTTTAGAGTTCATGTATGAAAAAAAAATTTAAAATTATTTCAGGCACTAAAAATGAACTCCATAGTTTTGTTACCCATGTTCTGGAAATTCCACTAGTACAACCCCTAAGAATAAGCCTGGTGGAATTTTATGGGAAAGGGACTTGCAACTAATCCTAACATGCTTTAAGTGTGCTGCATAAGCATGCCAGAAACATGTTGAGGATGCAAGTGGACAAAATGATCCAAAAATTTTGAGTTGAAAAAATTAAATTCTCAAGTGGTTGGATACTTACCAGGGCCGAACAACCCACTTTTTGCCTATCCTGACATATCACATATACTTTTTGAAACAATCTCTCTCAGCATTTGTGCATTACCATTTTGGATATTCAAATTTGTTTTCAGATCTGAACTTGAGTTTTCACTCTGTCATTTTTCTCGTAAACAAAAAAGATATAAGGCATAACAAAATGAAAATTTTAGAGCTCGTGTATGCAAAAAAAAAAAATTCAAAATTATTTCAGGCACTAAAAATGAACTCCAAGGTTTTGTTATCCATGTTCAGGAAATTCCACTAGTACAGCCCCTAATAATAAGACTGGTTGAATTTTAAAGGAAAGGGACTTGTAACTGATCCTAACATGCTTTCAGTGTGGTGGATATGCATGCCAGAAACACGTTGAGGATGCAAGTGGACCTAGTAATCCAAAAATTTCAAGAAGTAGAAAAAATCAAATTCTCAAGTGGTTGGATATTTACCAAGGCAAACAACCCAGTTTTTGCCTATCCTTAAAAATCACAGATAATTTTTGGAACTATCTCTCTCAGCATTAGTGCATTTCCATTTTGGACGTTAAATTTGTTTTCTGATCTAAACTTGAGTTTTCACTCTTCCATTTTTCTCGCAAACAAAAAAGAAATAAGGCATAACAAAATGAAAATTTTAGAGTTCATGTATGAAAAAATAAAATTTCAAAATTATTTCAGGCACTAAAAATGAACTCCATGGTTTTCTTATCCATGTTCTGGAAATTCCACAAGTACAGCCCCTAATAATAAAGCTTGGTGGAATTTTATAGGAAAGGGACTTGTAACTGATCCTAACATGCTTTAAGTGTGGTGGATATGCATGCCAGTAACATGTTGAGGATAAGAGTGGACCTAATGATCCAAAAATTTCAAGGAGTAGAAAAAATCAAATTCTCAAGTGGTTGGATATTTACCAGGGCGAAACAACCCACTTTTTGTCTATCCTGAAAAACACATATACATTTTGGAACAATCTCTCTCAGCATTTGTGCATTTCCATCTTGGATGTTCAAATTTTTTTTAAGATCCAAACTTGAGTTTTCTCTCTTCCATTTTTCTCGTAAACAAAAAAGATATAATGCATAACAAAATGAAAATTTTAGAGTTCTTGTATGCAAAAAAAAATTTCAAAATTATTTCTGGCACTAAAAATGAACTCCAAGGTTCTATTATCCATGTTCAGGAAATTTCACTAGTACAACCCTTAATAATAAGCCTGGTGGAATTTTATAGGAAAGGGACATGTAACTGATCCTAACATGCTTTAAGTGTGGTGGATATGCATTTCAGAAACATGTTGAGGATGCTAGTGGACCTAATGATCCAAAAATTTCAAGGAGCAAAAAAAATCAAATTGTCAAGTGGTTGGATATTTACCAGGGCCAAATAACCCAATTTTTGCCAATCCTTAAAAATCACAAATACTTTTTGGAACTATCTCTTTCAGCATTTGTGCATTTCCATTTTGGATGTTCAAATTCGTTTTCAGATCCAAACTTAAGTTTTCACTCTCCCATTTTTCTCGTAAACAAAAAAGAAATAAGGCATAACAAAATGAAAACTTTAGAGTTCATGTATGCAAAAAAAAAATGTTCAAAATTATTTCAGACACTGAAAATGAACTCCAAGGTTTTGTTATCCATGTTCTAGAAATTCCACTAGTACAACCCCTAATAATAAGCCTGGTGGAATTTTATAGGAAAGGGACTTGTAACTGATCCTAACATGCTTTAAGTGTGGTGCATATGCATGCTAGAACGATGTTGAGGATGCAAGTGGACATAATGATCCAAAAATTTCAAAGAGTAGAAAAAATCAAATTCTCAAGTGGTTGGATAATTACCTGGGCCAAACAACCCACTTTTGACCTATCCTTAAAAATCAGATATACTTTTTGTAACAATCTCTCTCAGCATTTGTGCAGTACCATTTTCGATGTTCAAATTTGTTTTCAGATCCAAACGTGACCTTTCACTCTTCCATTTTTCTCGTAAACAAAAAATAAATAAGGCATAACAAAATGAAAATTTTAGAGTTCATGTTTGCAAAAAAAAATTTCAAAATTATTTCAGGCACTAAAAGTGAACTCCAAGGGTTTCTTACCCATTGTTTGGAAATTCCACTAGTACAGCCCCTAACAATAAGCCTGGTGGAATTTTTTAGGAAAGGGACTTATGACTGATCCTAACATGCTTTAAGTGCAGTGGATATGCATGCCAGAAACATGTGGAGGATGTAAGTGGACATAATGATTCAAAAATTTCAAGGAGTAGAAAAAATCAAATTCTCAAGTGGTTCGAAATTTACCAGGGCCAAACAACCCACTTTTGGCCTATCCTTAAAAATCAAAGATACTTTTGGAACTCTCTCTCTCTCAGCATTTGTACATTTCCATTTTGGATGTTCAAATTTGTTTTCAGATCCAAACTTGAGTTTTCACTATCCCATTTTTCTTGTAAATAAAAAAGAAATAAGGCATAACAAAATGAAAATTTTAGAGTTCATGTATGCTAAAAAAAAAAATTTCAAAATTATTTCAGGCACTAGAAATGAACTCCAATGTTTTGTTATCCATGTTCTGGAAATTCCACTAGTACATACCCTAATAATAAGCATGGTGGAATTTTATAGGAAAGGGACTTGTGATTGATCCTAACATGCTTCAAGTGTGGTGGATATGCATGCAAGAAACATGTTGGGGATGCAAGTGGACATAATGATCCAAAAATTTCAAGGAGTAGAAAAAATCAAACTCTCAAGTGGTTGGATATTTCCCAGGGCCAAACAATCTACTTTTTGCCTATCCTTAAAAATCACAGATACTTTTTGGAACAATTTCTCTCAGCATTTGTGCATTACCATTTTGGATGTTCAAATTTGTTTTCAGAGCCAAACTTGAGTTTTCACTCTCCCATTTTTCTCGTAAACATAAAAGATATAAGGCATAACAAAATGAAAATTATAGAGTTCGGGTATGAAAAAAAAAATTTCAAAATTTTTTTCACGAACTAAAAATGAACTCCAAGGTTTTGTTATCCATGTTCTGGAAATTCCAAGTGTACAGCCCCTAATAATAAGCCTGGTGGAATTTTATATGAAAGGGACTTGTAACTGATCCTAACTGTATTTAAGTATAGTGCATATGCATGAAAATTTTTTTCACGAACTAAAAATGAACTCCAAGGTTTTGTTATCCATGTTCTGGATATTCCAAGTGTACAGCCCCTAATAATAAGCCTGGTGGAATTTTATATGAAAGGGACTTGTAACTGATCCTAACTGTATTTAAGTATAGTGCATATGCAAGCCAGAAACAAGTTGAGGATGCAAGTGGACATAATGATCATAAAATTTCAAGGACTAGAAAAAATCAAATTCTGAAGTGGTTGGATATTTAACAGGGGCCAAACAACCCACTTTTTGCCTATCCTTAAAAATTACAGATACTTTTTGGAACTATCTCTCTCAACATTTGTGCATTTCCATTTTGGATGTTCAAATTTGTTTTCAGACCCAAACTTGAGTTTTCACTCTTCGATATTTCTCGTAAACAAAAAAGATATAAGGCATATCAAAATGAAAATTTTAGAGTTCATGTATGCATAAAAAAAATTTCAAAATTATTTCAGGCACTAAAAATGAACTCCAAGGTTTTGTCATCCATGCTATGGAAATTCCACTAGTACAGCCTCTAATTATTCTTGGTTGAATTTTATAGGAAAGGGACTTGTAACTGATCCTAACATGCTTTAAGTGTGGTGGATATGCTTGCCAGAAACATGTTGAGGATGCAAGTTGATCTAATGATCCAAAAATTTGAAGGAGTAGAAAAAAATCAAATTCACAAGTGGGTGGATATTTACCAGGGCCAAACAACCCACTTTTTGCCTATCCTTAAAAATCACATATACTTTTTTGAACTATCTCTCTCAGCATTTGTGCATTTCCATTTTGGATGTTCAAATTTGTTTTTAGACGCAAACTTCAGTTTACACTCTCCATTTTTCTTGTAAACAAAAAATATATAAGGCATAACAAAATGAAAATTTTAGAGTTCATGTATGCAAAAAAAAAATCTCAAAATAATTTCAGGCTCTAAAAATGAGCTCCAAGGTTTTATTATTCATGTTCTGGAAATTCCACTAGTACAGCCCCTAATAATAAGCTTGGTGGAATTTTATAGGAAAGGGACTTGTAACTGATCCTAACATGCTTCAAGTGTGGTGGATATGAATGCCAAAAACATGTTGAGGATGCAAGTGGACCTAATGATCCAAAAATTTCAAGGAGTAGAAAAAATCAAATTCTCAAGTGGTTGGATATTTACCAGGGCCAAACAACCCACTTTTTGCCTATCCTTAAAACTCATAGATACTTTTTGGAACTATCTCCCTCAGCATTTGTGCATTTCCATTTTGAATGTTCAAATTTGTTTTCAGATCCAAACTTGAGTTTTCACTCTCCCTTTTTTCACGTAAACAAAAAAGAAAAAAGGCATAACAAAATGAAAATTTTAGAGTTCATGTATGCAAAAAAAAAAGTTCAAAGTTATTCACACACTAAAAATGAACTCCAAGGGTTTTTTATCCATGTTCTGGAAATTCCACTAGTACAACCCCTAGTAATAAGCCAGATGGAATTTTATAGGAAAGGGACTTGTAACTGATCGTAACATGCTTTAAGTGTGGTGGATATGCATGCCAGAAACATGTTGAGGATGCAAGACGACATAGTAACCCAAAAATTTCATGGAGTAGAAGAAATCAAATTCTCAAGTGGTTGGAAATTTTCCAGGGCCAAACAACCAACTTTTGGCCTATCCTTAAAAATCACATATTCTTTTTGGATCTTCAAATTTGTTTTCAGATCCGAACTTGAGTTTTCACTCTCCCATTTTTCTCCTAAACAAAAAAGATATGTGGCATAACAAAACGAAAATTTTAGAGTTCATGTATGCAAAAAAAAGTTTCAAAATTATTTCAGGCACTAAAAATGCACTCCAAAGTTTCGTTATCCATGTTCCTGAAATTCCACTAGTACAGCCCCTAATAAAAAGCCTGGTGGAATTTTATAGGAAAGGGACTTGTAACTGATCCTAACATGCTTTATGTGTAGTGGATATGCATGCTAGAAACTTGTTGAGGATGCAAGTGGACCTAATGATCCAAAAATCTTGAGTAGAAAAAATTAAATTCTCAAATGGATGGAAATTTACAAGAGCCAAACAATCCACTTTTTGCCTATCCTTAAAAATCACATATACTTTTTGGAACAATCTCTCTTAGCATTTGTGTATTACCATTTTGGATGTTTAAATTTTTTTTCGGATCTGAACTTGAGTTTTCTCTCTCCCATTTTTCTCGTAAACAAAAAAGATATAAGGCATAACAATATGAAAATTTTAGAGTTCATGTATGCAAAAAAAAAATTTCAAAATTATTTCAGGCACTAAAAATGAACTCCAAGGTTTTGTTATCCATGTTCGGGAAATTTCACTAGTACAACCCCTAATAATAAGCCTAGTGGAATTTTATAGGAAAGGGACTTGTAACTAATCCTAACATGCTTTAAGTGTGGTGGATATGCATGCCAGAAACATGTTGAGGATGCAAGTGGACCAAATGATCCAAAAATTTCAAGAAGTAGAAAAAATCAAATTCTCAAGTGGTTGGATATTTACCAGGGCCAAACAACCCACTTTTTGCCAATCCTTAAAAATCACAGATACTTTTTGGAACTATCTCTCATGGCATTTGTGAATTTTGTGTTTTCACGCTCCCCTTTTTCTTTTAACAAACAAGAAATGAGGCATAACAAAATGAAAATTTTAGAGTTCATGTATGCAAAAAAAAAATTTCAAAATTATTTCAGGCAGTAAAAATGAACTCCAAGGTTTTGTTATCCATGTTCTGGAAATTCCACTAGTACATCCCATATAATAAGCCTGCTGGAATTTTATAGGAAAGGGACTTGTAACTGATCCTAATATGCTTGAAGTGTGGAGGATATGCATGCCAGAAACATGTTGAGGATGCAAGTGGACTTATCCAAAAATTTCAAGGAGAAGAAAAAATCAAATTCTCAAGTGGTTGAATATTTACCAGGGCCAAACAACCCACTTTTTGCCTGTCCTTAAAAATCAAAGATACTTTTTGGTACAATCTCTCTCAGCATTTGTGCATTACTATTTTGGATGTTCAAATTTGTTTTCAGATCCAAACTTGAGTTTTCACTCTCCCATTTTTCTCGTAAACAAAAAAGATATTAGGCATAACAAAACGAAAATTTTAGAGTTCATGTATGCAAAAAAAAATTTTCAAAATTATTAGAGGCACTAAAATTGAACTCCAAGGTTTTGTTATCCATGTTCTGGAAATTCCACTAGTACAGCCCTTAATAATAAGCCTGGTGGACTTTTATACGAAAGGGACTTGTAACTGATCCTAGCATGCTTTAAGTGTGGTGGATATGCATGCCAGAAACATGTTGAGGATGCAAGTGGACCTAATGATCCAAAAATTTCAAGGAGTGGAAAAAATCAAATTCTCAAGTGGTTGGATATTTACCAGGGCCGAACAACCCACTTTTTGCCTATCCTTAAAAATCACAGATACTTTTTGGAACTATCTCTCTCAGCATTTGTGCATTTCCATTTTGGATGTTCAAATTTGTTTTCTGATCCATACTTGAGTTTTCACTCTCCCATCTTTCTCGAAAATAAAAAAGTTATAAGGCATAGCAAAATGAAAATTTTAGAGTTCATGTATGCAAAAAAACAATTTCAAAATTATTTCAGGCACTAAAAATGAACTCCAAGAGTTTGTTATCCGTGTTCTGGAAATTCCACTAGTATAGCTTCTAATAATAAGCCTGGTGGAATTTTATAGGAAAGGGACTTGTAACTGATCCTAACATGCTTTAAGTATTATGGTATGCATGCCACAAACCTGTTGAGGATGCAAATGGACCTAATGATCCTAAAATTTCATAAAAATGACAGATAGTTTTTGTAACTATCTTTCTCAGCAATTGTACATTTCCATTTTTGATGTTCAAATTTGTTTTCAGATCCAAACTTGAGTTTTCACTCTCCCATTTTTCTCGTAAACAAAAAAGATATAAGGAAGAGCAAAATGAAAATTTTAGAATTCATGTATATATAAAAAAAATTTCAAAATTATTTTAGGCACTAAAAAAGAACTCCAAGGTTTTTTTATCCATGTTATGGAAATTCCACTAGTACAACCCCTAATAATAAGCTTGGTCGAATTTTTTAGGAAAGAGACTTGTAACTGATCCTAACATGCTTTAAGTGTGGTGGATATGCGTGCCAAAAACATGTTGAGGATGCAAGTTGACCTAATGATCCAAAAATTTGGAGTAGAAAAAAATCAAATTCTCAAGTGGCTGGATATTTACCAGGGCCAAACAACCCACTTTTTGCCCATCCTTAAAAATCACATATACTTTTTGGAACTATCTCTCTCAGCATTTGTACATTTCCATTTTGGATGTTCAAATTTGTTTTCAGACCCAAACTTTTGTTTTCACTCTCCCATTTTTTCTCGTAAACAAAAAAGATATAAGGCGTAACAAAATGAAAATTTTAGAGTTCATGTATGTAAAAAAAAAATTTCAAAATTATTTCAGGCATTAAAAATGAACTCCAAGGATTTCTTATTCATGTTCTGGAAATTCCACTAGTACAGCCCCTAATATTAAGCTTGGTGGAATTTTATAGGAAACGGACTTGTAACTAATCCTAACATGCTTTAAGTGTGGTGGATATGAATGCCAGAAACATGTTGAGGATGCTAGTGGACCTAATGATCCAAAAATTTCAAGGAGTAGAAAAAATCAAATTCTCAAGTGGTTGGATATTTACCAGGGCCAAACAACCCACTTTTTTCCTATCCTTAAAACTCACAAATACTTTTTGGAACTATCTCTCTCAGCATTTGTGCATTTCCATTTTGGATGTTCAAATTTTTTTTCAGATCCAAACTTGAGTTTTCACTCTCCCATTTTTCTCGTAAATAAAAAAGATATAAGGCAATAAAAAATGAGAATTTTAGAGTTCATGTATGAAAAAAAAATTCAAAATTACTTCAGTCACTAAAAATGAACTCAAAGGTTTTGTTATCCACGTTCTAGAAATTTCACTAGTACAACCCCTAATAATAAGCCTGGTGGACTGTTATAGGAACGGGACTTGTAACTGATCCTAGCATGCTTTAAGTGTGGTGGATATGCATGCCAAAACTTGTTGAGGATGCGAGTGGACATAATGATCATAAAATTTCAAGGAGTAGAAAAAATCAAATTCTCAAGTGGTTGGATATTTACCAGGGCCAAACAACCCACTTTTTCCTTATCCTTAAAAATCACAGATACTTTTTGGAAGAATCTCTCTCAGCATTTGTGCATTACCATTTTTGATGTTCGAATTTCTTTTCAGATCCAAACATGAGTTTTCACTCTCCCATTTTTCTCGTACACAAAAAAGAAATAAGGCATTAAAAAAATGAAAATTTTAGAGTTCATGTATGCAAAAAAAAAAAATTCAAAATTATTTCAGGCAGTAAAAATGAACTCCAAGGTTTTGTTACCCATGTTCTGGAAATTTCACTTGTACATCCCCTAATAATTGACCTGGTGGACTTTTATAGTAAAGGGACTTGTAACTGATCCTAGCATGCTTTAAGTGTGGTGGATATGCATGCCAGAAACTTGTTGAGGATGCAAGTGGACATAATGATCATAAAATTTCAAGGAGTAGAAAAAATCAAATTCTCAAGTGGTTGGATATTTACCAGGGCCAAACAACCCACTTTTTGCCCTTCCTTAAAAATCACATATACTTTTTGGAACTATCTCTCTCAGCATTCTTGCATTTCCATTTTGGATGTTCAAATTTGTTTTCAGACCCAAACTTGAGTTTTCACTCTCCCATTTTTCTCGTAAACAAAAAAGATATAAGGCATAACAAAATGAAAATTTTAGAGTTCATGTATGCAAAAAAAAAATTTCAAAATTATTTCAGGCATTAAAAATGAACTCCAAGGTTTTGTTATTCTCGTTCTGGAAATTCCACTACTACAGCCCCTAATATTAAGCTTGGTGGAATTTTATAGGAAAGGGACTTGTAACTGATCCTAGCATGCTTTAAGTGTGGTGGATATGCATGCCAAAAACTTGTTGAGGATGCAAGTGGTCATAATGATCATAAAATTTCAAGGAGTAGAAAAAATCAAATTCTCAAGCAGGGCCAAACAACCCACTTTTTGCCTATCTTTAAAAATCACAGATACTTTTTGGAACAATCTCTCTCAGTATTTGTGCATTACCATTTTGGATGTTCGAATTTCTTTTCAGATCCAAACATGAGTTTTCACTCTCCCATTTTTCTCGTACACAAAAAAGAAATAAGGCAATAAAAAATGAAAATTTTAGAGTTCATGTATGCAAAAAAAAAATTTCAAAATTATTTCAGGCACTAAAAATGAACTCCAAGGTTTTGTTACCCATGTTCTGGAAATTTCACTTGTACAACCCCTAATAATAAACCTGGTGGACTTTTATAGTAAAGGGACTTGTAACTGATCCTAGCATGCTTTAAGTGTGGTGGATATGCGTGCCAGAAACTTGTTGAGGATGCAAGCGGACATAATGATCATAAAATTTCAAGGAGTAGAAAAAATCAAATTCTCAAGTGGTTGGATATTTACCAGGGCCAAACAACCCACTTTTTGCCTATCCTTAAAAATCACAGATACTTTTTGGAACAATCTCTCTCAGCATTTGTGCATTACCATTTTGGATGTTCGAATTTGTTTTCAGATCCAAACATGAGTTTTCACTCTCCCATTTTTCTTGTAAGCAAAAAAGATATAAGGCATAACAAAATGAAAATTTTAGAGTTCATGTATGCAAAAAAAAAATTCAAAATTATTTCTGGCACTAAAAATGAACTCCAAGGTTTTGTTATCCATGTTCTGGAAATTTCACTAGCACAACCCCTAATAATAAGCTTGGTGGACTTTTACAGTAAAGGGACTTGTAACTGATCCTAGCATGCTTTAAGTGTGGTGGATATGTATGCTAGAAACATGTTGAGGATGCAAGTGGACCTAATGATCCCAAAATTTCAAGGATTAGAAAAAACCAAATTCTCAAGTGGTTGGATATTTACCAGGGCCAAACAACCCACTTTTTGCCTATCCTTAAAAATCACAGATACTTTTTCGAACAATCTCTCTCAGCATTTGTGCATTTCCATTTTGGTTGTTCAAATTTGTTTTTCGATCCAAACTTGAGTTTTCACTCTCCCATTTTTCTCGTAAACAAAAAAGAAATAGGGCATAACAAAATGAAAATTTCAGAGTTCATATATGCAAAAAAAAATTTCAAAATTATTTCAAGCACTAAAAATGAACTCCAAGGTTTTGTTATCCATGTTCTGGAAATTCCAATAGTACAGCCTCTATTAATAAGCCTGGTGGAATTTTAAAGGAAAGGGACCTGTAATTGATCCTAACATGCTTTAAGTGTGGTGGTTATGCATGCCAGAAACATGTTGACTACGCAAGTGGACCTGATGATCCAAAAATTTCTTGGAGTAGAAAAAATCAAATTCTCATATGGTTGGATATTTACCAGGGCCAAACAACCCACTTTTTGCCTATCCTTAAAAATCACAGATACTTTTTGGAACTATCTCTTTCAGCATTTGTGCATTTCCATTTTGGATGTTCAAATTTGTTTTCAGATCCAAACTTGAGTTTTCACTCTCCCATTTTTCTCGTAAACAAAAAAGAAATAAGGCATTAAAAAATGAAAATTTTAGAGTTCATGTATGCAAAAAAAAAAAAATATTCAAAATTATTTCTGGCACTAAAAATGAACTCCAAGGTTTTGTTATCCATGTTCTGGAAATTTCACTAGTAAAGCCCCTAATAATAAGCCCGGTGGACTTTTATAGGAATGGGACTTGTAACTGATCCTAGCATACTTTAACTGTGGTGGATATGCATGCCAAAAACATGTTGAGGATGCAAGTGGACATAATGATCATAAAATTTCAAGGAGTAGAAAAAATCAAATATTCAAGTGGTTGGATATTTACTAGGGCCAAACAACCCACTTTTTGCTTATCTTTAAAAATCACAGATACTTTTTGGAACAATCTCTCTTAGCATTTGTGCATTACCATTTTGGATGTTCGAATTTGTTTTCAGATCCAAACATGGGTTTTTTCTCTGCCATTTTTCTCGCAAACAAAAAAGATATAAGGCATAACAAAATGAAAATTTTAGAGTTCATGTATGCAAAAAAAAAAAATTTCAAAAATATTTCAGGTACTAAAAATGTACTCCAAGGTTTTGTTATCCATGTTCTGGAAATTCCACTAGTACAACCCCTAATAATTAGCCTAGTGGAATTTTATCGGAAAGGGACTTGTAACTGATCCTAACATCCTTTAAGTATGGTGGATATGCATGCCAGAAACATATTGACGATGCAAGTGGACCTAATGATCCAAAAATTTCAAGGAGTAGATAAAATCAAATTGTCAAGTGGTTGGATATTTACGAGGGCCAAACAACCCACTTTTTGCCTATCCTTAAAAATCACAGATACGTTTTGGAACTATCTCTCTCAGCATTTGTGCATTTCCATTTTGGATATTCGAATGTTTTTTCAGATCCAAAGTTGAGTTTTCTCTCTCCCATTTTTCTCGTAAACAAAAAAGATATAAGGCATAACAAAATGAAAATTTTAGAGTTCATGAATGCAAAAAAAAAAACATTTCAAAATTATTTCAGGCACTAAAAATGAACTCCAAGGTTTTGTTATCCATGTTCTTGAAATTCCACAAGTACAGCCCCTAATAATTAGCCTGGTGGAATTTTATAGGAAAGGAACTTGTAACTGATCCTAACATGCTTTAAGTGTGGTGGACATGCATGCCAGAAACATGTTGACGATGCAAGTGGACCTAATGATCCAAAATTTTCAAGGAGTAGAAAAAATCAAATTCTCAAGTGGTTGGATATTTACCAGGGCCAAACAACCACTTTTTGCCTATCCTTAAAAATCACAGAAACTTTTTGGAACTATCTCTCTCAGCATTTGTGCATTTCCATTTTTGATGTTAAAATTTTCTTTCAGATCCAAACTTGAGTTTTCACTCTCCCATTTTTCTCGTAAACAAAAAAGAAATAGGGCATAACAAAATGAAAATTTCAGAGTTCATGTATGCAAAAAAAAAATTTCAAAATTATTTCAGGCACTAAAAATGAACTCCAGGTTTTGTTATCCATGTTCTGGAAATTCCACTAGTACAGACCCTAATAATAAGCCTGGTGGAATTTTATAGGAATGGGACTTGTAACTGATCCTAACATGCATTAAGTGTGGTGGATATGAATGCCAGAAACATGTTGAATATGCAAGTGGACCTAATGATCCAAAAATTTCAAGGAGTAGAAAAAATCAAATTCTCAAGTGGTTTGATATTTACCAGGGCCAAACAACCCACTTTTTGCCTATCCTTAAAAATCATAGATACTTTTTGGAACAATCTCTCTCAGCATTTGTGCATTACCATTTTGGATGCTCAAATTTGTTTTCAGATCCAAACTTGAGTTTTCACTTTCCAATTTTTTTGGAAACAAAAAAAGATATAACGCATAACAAAATGAAAATTTTAGAGTTCGTGTATGCCAAATAAAAATTTCAAAATTATTTTAGGCACTAAAAATGAACTCCAAGGTTTTGTTATCCATGTTCATGAAATTCCACAACTACAGCCCCTAATAATAAGCCTGGTGGAATTTTAGAGGAAAGGGACTTGTAACCGATCCTAACAAGCTTTAAGTGTGGTGGATATGCGTGCCAAAAACTTGTTGACGATCCAAGAGGACCTAATGATCCAAAAATTTCTAGGAGTAGAAAAAATCAAATTCTCATGAGGTTGGATATTTACCAGGGCCAAACAACCCTCTTTTTGCCTATCCTTTAAAATCACAGATACTTTTTGGAACTATCTCTCTCAGCATTTGTGCATTTCCATTTTGGATGTTCAAATTTGTTTTCAGATCCAAACTTGAGTTTTCACTCTCCTATTTTTCCCGTAAACAAAAAAGATGTCATGCATACCAAAATGAAAATTTTAGAGTTCATGTATTTAAAATAAATTTTATATTATTTCTAGCACTCAAAATGAACTCCAAGGTTTTGTTATCCATGTTCTGGAAATTCCACCAGTACAACCCTAATAATAAACTTGGTGGAATTTTATAGGAAAGGGACTTGTAACTGATCCAAACATGCTTTAAGTGTGGTGGATATGCATGCCAGAAACATGTTGACGATGCAAGTGGACCTAATGATCCAAAAATTTCAAGGAGTAGAAAAAATCAATTTCTCAAGTGGTTGGATATTTACTAGGGCCAAACAACCCACGTTTTGCCTATCCTTAAAAATCACAGATACTTTTTGCAACAATCTCTCTCAGCATTTGTGCATTACCATTTTGGATGTTCAAATTTTTTTTCAGATCCAAACTTGAGTTTTCACTCTCCCATTTTTCTCGTAAACAAAAAAGAAATAGGGCATAACAAAATGAAAATTTCAGAGTTCATATATGCAAAACAAAAAATTTCAAAATTATTTCAGGCACTAAAAATGAACTCCAAGGTTTTGTTATCCATGTTCTAGAAATTCCACTAGTACAGCCCCTAATAATAAGCCTAGTGGAATTTTATAGGAAAGGAACTTGTAACTGATCCTAACATGCTTTAAGTGTGGTGGATATGCATGCCAGAAGCATGTTTACGATGAAAGTGGACCTAATGATCCAAAAATTTCTAGGAGTAGAAAAAATAAAATTCTCAAGTGGTTGGATAATTTACCAGGGCCAAACAACCCACGTTTTGCCTATCCTTAAAAATCACAGATACTTTCTGCAACTATCTCTCTTAGCATTTGTGCATTTCAATTTTGGATGTTCAAATTTGTTTTCAGATCCAAACCTAAGTTTTCACTCTCCCATTTTTCTCGTAAACAAAAAATATATAAGGCATAACAAAATGAAAATTTTAGAGTTCATGTATGCACAAAAAAAAATTCAAAATTATTTCACGCACTAAAAATGAACTATAAGGTTTTGTTATCCTTGTTCTGGAAATTCCACTCGTACATCCCCTAATAATAAGCTTGGTGGAATTTTATAGGAAAGGGACTTGTAACTGACCCTAACATGCTTTAAGTGTGGTGGATATGCATGCCAGAAATATGTTTACGATGCAAGTGGACCTAATGATCCAAAAATTTCAAGGAGTAGAAAAAATGGAATTCTCTAGTGGTTGGATATTTACCAGAGCCAAACAACACACGTTTTGCCTTTCCTTAAAAATCATAGATATTTTTTGGAACTATCTCACTCAGCATTTGTGCATTTCCATTTTGGATGTTCAAATTTGTTTTCAGATCCAAACTTGAGTTTTCACTCTTCCATTTCTCTCGTAAACAAAAAGAAATAAGGCATAACAAAATGAAAATTTTAGAGTTCATCTATGCAAAAAAAAAAATTTAAATTTTTTTCACGCACTAAAAATGAACTATAAGGTTTTGTTATCCTTGTTCTAGAAATTCCACTCGTACATCCCCTAATAATAACCTTGGTGGAATTTTATAGGAAAGGGACTTGTAACTGATCCTAACATGCTTTAAGTGTGGTAGGTATGCATGCCAAAAACATGTTGAGGATGCAAGTGGACCTAATGATCCAAAAATTTCAAGGAGTAGAAAAAAAGAAATTCTCAAGTGGTTGGGTATATACCAAGGCCAAACAACCCACTTTTTGCCTATCCTTAAAAATCATAGATACTTTTTGGAACTATCTCTCTCAGCATTTGTGCATTTCCATTTTGGATGTTTAAATTTGTTTTCAAATCCAAACTTGAGTTTTCACTCTCCAATTTTTCTCGTAAACAAAAAAGAAATAAGCCATAACAAAAGGAAAAGTTAAGAGTTCATGTATGCAAAAAAAAAAGAATTCAAAAATTTTTCAGGCACTAAAACGGAACTCCAAGGTTTTGTTATCCATGTTCTTGAAATTCCACTAGTACAGCCCCTTATAAAAAGCTTGGTGGACTTTTATAGAAAAGGGACTTGTAACTGATCCTAGCAAGCTTTAAAGTGTGGTGGATATGCATGCCAGAAACATGTTGAGGATGCAAGTGGACATAATGATCATAAATCTTCAAGAAGTAGAAAAAATCAAATTCTCAAGTGGTTCGATATTTACCAGGGCCAAACAACCCACTTTTTGCGTATCCTTAAAAATCACAGATACTTTTTGGAACAATCTCTCTCAGCATTTGTGCATTACCATTTTGGATGTTCAAATTTGTTTTCAGATCCAAACATGAGTTTTCACTCTCCCGTTTTTCTCGTAAACAAAATAGATATAAGGCATAACAAAATGAAAATTTTAGAGTTCATGTATGCAAAAAAAAAAATTCAAAATTATTTCAGGCACTAAAAATGAACTCCAAGGTTTTGTTATCCAAGTTCGGGAAATTCCACTAGTACTGCCCCTAATAATAAGCCAGGTGGAATTTTATAGGAAAGGGACTTGTAACTGATCCTAACATGCTTTAAGTGTGGTGGATATGCATGCCAGAAACATGTTGAGGATGCAAGTGGACCTAACGATCCAAAATTTCAAGGAGTAGAAAAAATCAAATTCTCAAGTGGATGGAAATTTACGAGGGCCAAACAATCCATTTTTGCCTATCCTTAAAAATCACAGATACTTTTTGGAACTATCTCTCTCAGCATTTGTGCATTTCCATTTTGAATGTTTAAATTTGTTTTCAGATCCAAACTTGAGTTTTCACTCTCGCATTTTTCTCGTAATAAAAAAAGATATAAGGTATAACAAAATGAAAATTTTAGAGTTCAAGTATGCAAAAAATAAAAATTTCAAAATTATTTCAGGCACTAAAAATGAACTCCAAGGTTTTGTTATCTATGTTCTTGAAATTCCACTAGTACAACCCCTAATAATAATCCTAGTGGAATTTTATCGGAAAGGGACTTGTAACTGATCCTAACATGCTTTAAGTGTGGTGCATATGCATGCTTGAAACATGTTGAGGATGCAAGTGGACATAATGATCCAAAAATTTCAACGAGTAGAAAAAATCAATTCTCAAGTGGTTGCATATTTACCAGGGCCAAACAACCCACTTTTTGCCTATCCTTAAAAATCACAGATACTTTTTGGAACTATCTCTCTCAGCATATTTGCATATCCATTTTGGATGTTAAAATTTGTTTTCAGATCCAAACTTGAGTTCTCACTCTCCTATTTTTCTCGTATACAAAAAAGATGTCAGGCATAACAAAATGAAAATTTTAGAGTTCATGTATTCAAAAAAACATTTAAAATTATTTCTAGCAGTCAAAATGAACTCCAAGGTTTTGTTATCCATGTTCTGGAAATTCCACCAATACTGCCGTAACAATTAACTTGGTGGAATTTTATAGGAAAGGGACTTGTAACTGATCCAAACATGCTTTAAGTGTGGTGGATATGCATGCCAGAAACATGTTGATGATGCAAGTGGACCTAATGATCCAAAAATTTCAAGGAGTAGAAAAAATCAAATTCTCAAGTGGTTGGATATTTACCAGGGCCAAACAACCCACGTTTTGCCTATCCTTAAAAATCACAGATACTTTTTGCAACAATCTCTCTCAGCATTTGTGCATTTCCATTTTGGATGTTCAAATTTGTTTTCAGATCCAAACTTGAGTTTTCACTCTCCCATTTTTCTCGTAAACAAAAAAGAAATAGGGCATAACAAAATGAAAATTTCAGAGTTCATGTATGCAAAAGAAAAATTTTCAAAATTATTTCAGGCACTAAAAATGAACTCCAAGGTTTTGTTATCCATGTTCTGGAAATTCCACTAGTACAGCCCCTAATAATAAGCCTAGTGGAATTTTATAGGAAAGGAACTTGTAACTGATCCTAACATGCTTTAAGTGTGGTGCATATGCATGCTTGAAACATGTTGAGGATGCAAGTGGACATAATGATCCAAAAATTTCAACGAGTAGAGAAAATCAAATTCTCAAGTGGTTGCATATTTACCAGGGCCAAACAACCCACTTTTTGCCTATCCTTAAAAATCACAGATACTTTTTGGAACTATCTCTCTCAGCATATTTGCATATCCATTTTGGATGTTAAAATTTGTTTTCAGATCCAAACTTGAGTTTTCACTCTCCTATTTTTCTCGTATACAAAAAAGATGTCAGGCATAACAAAATGAAAATTTTAGAGTTCATGTATTCAAAAAAACATTTAAAATTATTTCTAGCAGTCAAAATGAACTCCAAGGTTTTGTTATCCATGTTTTGGAAATTCCACCAGTACAGCCGTAGTAATTAACTTGGTGGAATTTTATTGGAAAGGGACTTGTAACTGATCCTAACATTCTTTAATTGTGGCGGATATGCATGCAAGAAACATGTTGGTGATGCAAGTGGACCTAATGATCCAAAAATTTCAAGCAGTAGAAAATATCAAATTCTCAAGTGGTTTGATATTTACCTGGCCCAAACCACCCACTTTTTGCCTATCCATAAATATCACAGATACTTTTTGGAACTATCTCTCTCAGCATTTGTGCATGCCCATTTTGGATGTTCAAATTGTTTTCCGATCCAAACTGGAGTTTTCACTCTCCCATTTTTCTCCTAAATAGAAAAGATATAAGGCATAACAAAATGAAAATTTTAGAGTTCATGTATGCAAAAAAAAAATTCCTAAATTATTTCAGGCTCTAAAAATGACTTCGAAGGTTTTGTTATCCATGTTCAGGAAATTCCACTAGTACAGCCGCTAATAATAAGCCTGGAGGACTTTTATAGGAAAGGGACTTGTAACAGATGCTAACGTGCTTTAAGAGTGGTGGATAAGCATGCCAAAAACTTGGTGAGGATGCAAGTGGACATAATGATCATAAAATTTCATGGAGTAGAAAAAATCGAATTCTCAAGTGGTTGGATATTTACCAGGGCCAAACAACCCACTTTTTGGCTATCCTTAAAAATCACAAATACTTTTTGGAACAATCTCTCTCAGCATATGTGCATTACCATTTTGGATGTTCAAATTTGTTTTCAGATCCAAACATGAGTTTTCACTCTCCCATTTTTCTCGTAAAAAAAAAGATATTCGGAATAACAAAATGAAAATTTTAGAGTTCATCTATGCAAAAAAAAAAATTTCAAAATTATTTCAGGCACTAGCAATGAAGTACAAAGTTTTGTTATCCATGTTCTAGAAATTTCACTCATACAGCCGCAAATAATAAGCCAGGTGGAAATTTATAGGAAACGGACTTGTAACGAATCCTAACATGCTTTAAGTGTTGTGGATATGCATGCCAAAAACATGTTGAGATTGCAAGTGGACCCAATGATCAGAAAATTTCAACGAGTAGAAAAAATCAAATTCTCAAGTGGTTGGACATTTAGCAGGGCCAAACAACCCACTTTTTGCCTACCATTAAAAATCACAGATACTTTTTGGAACTATCTCTCTTAGCATTTGTGCGTTTCCATTTTGGATGTTTAAATTTGTTTTCTGATCCAAACATGAGTTTTCACTCTGCTTTTTTTCTCGTAAACAAAAAAGATATCAGGCATAACAAAATGAAAATTTAAGAATTCATGAATGCAAAAAAAAAAAATTCAAAATTATTTCAGGCACTAAAAATGGACTCCATGGTTTTGTTATCCATGTTCTGGAAATTGCACTAGTACAGCCCCTAATAATAAGCCTGGTGGAATTTGATAGGAAAGGGATTTGTAACTGATCCTAACATGCATTAAGTGTGGTGGATGTGCATGCCAGAAACTTGTTGAGGATGCAAGTGGACCTAATGATCCAAAAATTTCTAGGAGCAGAAAAAATCAAATTCTCAAGTGGTTGGATATTTACCAGGACTAAACAACCCACTTTTTTCCTATCCTTAAAAATCATCAATACTTTATGGAATTATATCTCTCAGTATTTGTGCATTTCCATTTTGGATCGTAAAATTTGTTTTCAGATCCAAACTTGAGTTTTGACTCTCCCATTTTTCTTGTAAACAAAAAAGATATAAGGCATAACAAAATGAAAATTTAACAGTTCAAGTATGCAAAAAAAAAAAAAAAGTTTAAATTATTTCAGGCACTAAAAATGAACTCAAAGGTTTTGTTATCCATGTTCTGGAAATTCCACTAGTACAGCCCCTAATAATAAGCCTGGTGGAATTTATAGGAAAGGGACTTGTAACTGTTCCTAAAAAGCTATAAGTGTGGTGAATATGCATGCCATAAACATGTTGACAATGCAAGTTTACCGAATGATCCAAAAATGTCAAGGAGTAGAAAAAATCAAATTCTCAAGTGGTTGGATATTTACCAAGGCCAAACAACCCACTTTTTGCCTATCCTTAAAAATCATAGATACTTTTTGGAACTATCTCTCTCTGCATTTGTGCATTACCATTTTGGATGTTTGAATTTGTTTTCAGATCCAAACTTCAGTTTTCACTCTCCCATTTTTCTCGTAAACAAAAAAGATATAAGGCATAGCAAAATAAAAATTTTAGAGTTCATGTATGCAAAAAACAAATTTCAAAATTATTTCACGCACTAAAAATGAACTCCAAGGTTTTGTTATCCATGTTCTTGAAATTCCACTAGTACAGCCACTAATAATAAGCCTGGTGGAATTTTATAGGAATGGGACTTGTAACTGATCCTAACATGCTTTAACTGTGGTGGATATGCATGCCAGAAACTTGTTGAGGTAGCAAGTGGACCTAATGATCCAAAAATTTCAAGGGGTAGAAAAAATAAAATTCTCAAGTGGTTGGATATTTACCAGAGCCAAACAACCCACTTTTTGCCTATCCTTAAAAATCACAGATACTTTTTGGAACTATCTCTCTCAGCATTTGTGCATTTCCATTTTGGATGTTCAAATTTGTTTTCAGATCCAAACTTGAGTTTTCACTCTTCCATTTTTCTCGTAAAGAAAAAAAAATAAGGCATAACAAAATAAAAAATTTAGAGTTCATGTACGTAAAAAAAAAAAAATTCAAAATTATTGCACGCACTAAAAATGAACTCCAAGGTTCTGTTATCCAAGTTATGGAAATTCCACTCGTACAGTCCCTAATAATAAGCTTGGTGGAATTTTATAGGAAAGGGACTTGTAACTGATCATAACATGCTTTAAGTGTGGTGGATATGCATGCCAGAAACATGTTGAGGATGCAAGTGGACCTCATGATCCAAAAATTTCAAGGAGTAGGAAAAATCAAATTCTCAAGTGGTTGGATTATATAGCCAGGGCCAAACAACCCACTTTTTGCCTATCCTTAAAAATCACAGATACTTTTTGGAACAATCTCTCTCAGCATTTGTGCATTTCCATTTTGAATGTTCAAATTTGTTTTCACATCCAAACTTGAGTTTTCACTCTCCCATTTTTCTCGTAAATAAAAAAGATATAAGGCATAACAAAATGAAAATTTTAGAGTTCATGTATGCAAAAAAAGAAATTTCAAAATAATTTCAGGCGCTAGAAATGAACTCCAAGGTTTTGTTATCCATGTTCTGGAAATTCCAGTAATACAGCCCCTAATAATTAGCATGGAGGAATTTTATAGGAAAGGGACTTGTAATTGATCCTAACATACCTTAAGTGTGGTGGATATGCATACCAAAAACACGTTGAGGATGCAAATGGACCTAAAGATCCAAAATTTTCAAGGAGTAGATAAAATCAAATTCTAAAGTGGTTGGATATTTAACTGGGCCAAAAAATCCACTTTTTGCCTATCCTTAAAAATCACAGATAGTTTTTCCAACTATCTCGCTCAGCATTTGTGCATTTCCATTTTGAATGTTCAAATTTGTTTTCAGATCCAAACTTGTGTTTTCTCTCTCGCATTTTTCTCGTAAACAAAAAAGATATAAGGTATAACAAAATGAAAATTTTCGAGTTCATGTATGCAAAAAAAAAAAAAATTCAAAATTATTTTAGGCACTAAAAATGAACTCCAAGGTTTTGTTATCCATGTTCTTGAAATTCGACTAATACAGCCCCTAATAATAAGACTTGTCGAATTTTATAGGAAAGGGACTTGTAACCGATCCTAACATGCTTTAAGTGTGGTGTATCAGCATGCTAGAAACATGTTGAGGAAGCAAGTGGACATAATGATCCAAAAATTTCAAGGAGTAGAAAAAATCAAATTCTCAAGTGGTCGCATATTTACCAGGGCCAAACAACCCACTTTTTGCCTATCCTTAAATATCACAGATACTTTTTGGAACTATCTCTCTCAGCATTTGTGCATTTCCATTTTGGATGTTCAAGTTTGTTTTCAAATCCAAACTTGAGTTTTCACTCTCCTAGTTTTCTCGTATACAAAAAAGATGTCAAGCATAACAGAACGAAAATTTTAGAGTTCATGTGTGCAAAAAAAATTTAAAATTATTTCCCGCACTAAAAATGAACTCCAAGGTTTTCTTATCCATGTTCTGGAAATTCCACCAGTACAGCCCTAATAATAAGCTTGGTGGAATTTTATAGGAAAGGGACTTGTAATTAATCCTAACATGCTTTAATTATGGCGGATATTCATGCAAGAAACATGTTGATGATGCAAGTGGACCTAATGATCCAAAAATTTCAAGGAGTAGAAAAAATAAAATTCTCAAGTGGTTGGATATTTACCTGGGCCAAACCACCCACTTTTTGCCTATCCATAAAAATCACAGATACTTTTTGGGACTATCTCTCTCAGCATTTGTGCATTTCCATTTTGAATGTTCAAATTTGTTTTTAGATCCAAACTTGTGTTTTCACTCTCGCATTTTTCTCGGAAACAAAAAAGATATATGGTATAACAAAATGAAAATTTTCGAGTTCATGTATGCAAAACAAAAAAAATTTCAAAATTATTTCAGGCACTAAAAATGAACTCCAAGGTTTTGTTATCCATGTTCTTGAAATTCGACTAGTACAACCCCTAATAATAAGCCTTGTTAAATTTTATAGAAAAGGGACTTGTAACCGATCCTAACATGCTTTAAGTGTGGTGCATAAGCATGCTAGAAACATGTTGAGGATGCAAGTGGACATAATGATCCAAAATTTTCAAGGAGTAGAAAAAATCAAATTCTCAAGTGGTTGCATATTTACCAGGGCCAAACAACCCACTTTTTGCCTATCCTTAAATATCACAGATACTTTTTGGAACTATCTCTCTCAGCATTTGTGTATTTCCATTTTGGATGTTCAAATTTGTTTTCAAATCCAAACTTGAGTTTTCACTCTCCTATTTTTGTTGTATACAAAAAAGATGTCAAGCATAACAGAATGAAAATTTTAGAGTTCATGTATGCAAAAAAAAATTTAAAATTATTTCCCGCACTAAAAATGAACTCCAATGTTTTGTTATCCATGTTCTGGAAATTCCACCAGTACAGCCCTAATAATAAGCTTGGTGGAATTTTATAGGAAAGGGACTTGTAAATAATCCTAACATGCTTTAATTGTGGCGGATATGCATGCAAGAAACATGTTGATGATGCAAGAGGACCTAATGATCCAAAAATTTCAAGGAGTAGAAAAAATAAAATTCTCAAGTGGATGGATATTTACCTGGGCCAAACCACCCACTTTTTGCCTATCCATAAAAATCACAGATACTTTTTGGGACTATCTCTCTCAGCATTTGTGCATGCCCATTTTGGATGTTCAAATTTGTTTTCAGATCCAAACTTGAGTTTTCACTCTCCCATTTTTCTCGTAAACAAAAAAGATATAAGGCATGACAAAATGAAAATTTTAGAATTCAAGTATGCAAAAAAAATTTCAAAATTATTTCAGACACTAAAAATGAACTCCAAGGTTTTCTTATCCATGTTCTAGAAATTCCACTAGTACAGCCCCTAATAATAAGCTTGGTGGAATTTTATAGTGAAGGGACTTGTAACTGATCCTAACATGCTTTAAGTGTGATGGATATGCATGCCAGAAACATGTTGAGGATGCAAGTGGACCTAATGATCCAAAAATTTCACGGATTAGTAAAAATCAAATTCTCAAGTGGTTGGATATTTACCACGGCCAAACAACCCACATTTTGCCTATCCTTAAAAATCACAGATAAATTTTGGAACTATCTCTCTCAGCATTTGTGCATTTCCATTTTGGGTGTTCAAATTTGTATTCATATCCAAACTTGAGTTTTCACTCTCCCATTTTTCTCCTAAAAAAAACAGATATATGGCATAAGAAAATGAAAATTTTAGAGTTCATGCATGCAAAAAAAAAATTTCAAAATTATTTCACGCACTAAATGAACACGAAGGTTTTGTTATCCATGTTCTGGAAATTCCACTAGTATAGCCCCTAATAATAAGCCTAGTGGAATTTTATCGGAAAGGGATGCAAGTGGACCAAATGATCCAAAAATTTCAAGGAGTAGGAAAAATCAAATTCTCAAGTGGTTGGATATTTACCAGGGCCAAACAACCCACTTTTTGCCTATCCTTAAAAATCACAGATACTTTTTGGAAGTATCTCTCTCAGAATTTTTGCATTTCCATTTTGGATGTTCAAATTTGTTATCAGATCCAAACTTGACTTTTCACTCTCCCATTTTTCTCGTAAACAAAAAAGATATTAGGCATAACAAAATGAAAATTTTAGAGTTCAAGTATGCAAAAAAAAAATTTCAAAATTATTTCAAGCACTAAAAATGAACACCAAGGTTTTGTTATCCATGTTCTGGAAATTCCACTAGTACAACCCCTAATAATAGGCCTGGTGGAATTTTATAGTAAAGGGACTTGTAACTGATCCTAACATGCTTTAAGTGTGGTGGATATGCATGCTAGAAACCTTTTGAGGATGCTAGTGGACCTAATGATCCAAAAATTTCAAAGATTAGAAAAAATCAAATTCTCAAGTGGTTGGATATTTACCAGGGCCAAACAACCCACTTTTTGCCTATCCTTTAAAATCACAGATCCTTTTTGGAACTATCTCTCTCAGCATTTGTGCATTATCATTTTGGATGTTCAAATTTGTTTTCAGATCCAAACTTGACTTTTCACTCTCCCATTTTTCTCATAAACAAAAAAGATATAAGCATAACAAAATGAAAATTTTAGAGTTCAAGTATGGAAAAAAAATTTTCAAAATTATTTCAGGCACTAAAAATGAACTCCAAGGTTTTGTTATCCATGTTCTGGAAATTCCACTAGTACAACACCTAATCATAAGCCTGGTGGAATGTTATAGGAAAGGGACTTGTAAATGATCCTCACATGCTTTAAGTGTGGTGGATATGCATGCCAGAAACATGTTTAGGATGCAAGTGGACCAAATGATCCAAAAATTTTGAGTAAAAAAAATAAAATTCTCAAGTGGTTGGATATTTACCAGGGCCACACAAGCCACTTTTTGCCTCTCCTTAAAAATCACAGATACTTTTTGGAACTATCTCTCTCAGCATTTGTGCATTTCCATTTTGGATGTTTAAATTTTTTTTCAGATCCAAACTTCAGTATTCACTCTCCCATTTTTCTCGTAAACTAAAAAGATATAAGGCATAACAAAATGAAAATTTTGGTGTTCATGTATGCAAAATAAAAATTTCAAAATTCTTTCAGGCACTAAAAATCAAGTCCAAGGTTTTGTTATCAATGTTCTGGAAATTCCACAAGTACATCGCCTAATAATAAGCCTGGTGGAATTTTATAGGAAAGGGACTTGTAACTGATCCAAACATGCTTTAAGTCTGGTGGATATGCATGCCTGAAACATGTTGAGGATGCAAGTGGACCTAATGATCCAAAAATTTCAAGGAGTACGAAAAATCTAATTCTCAACTAGTTGGATATTTAGATGGGCCAAACAACCTACTTTTTGCCTATCCATAAAAATCACAGATACTTTTTGGAACTATCTCTCTCAGCATTTATGCAATTCCATTTTGGATTTTCAAATTTGGTTTCAGATCCAAACTTGACTTTTCACTCTCCCATTTTTCTCCTAATCAAAAAGGATATAAGGCATAACAAAATGAAAATTTTAGCATTCATGTTTGCAAAAAGAAATTTCAAAATTAATTCACGCAAAAAAAATGAACTCTAAGGTTTTGTTATCCATGTTCTAGAAATTTCACTAGTACAAACCCTAATAATTGGCCTGGTGGAATTTTATAAGAAAGGGACTTGTAATTGATGCTAATATGCATTAAGTGTGGTGGATATGCATGCCAGAAACACGTTGAGGATGCAAGTGGACCTAATGATCCAAAAATTTCAAGGAGTAGAAAAAATAGTATTGTCAAGTGGTTTGATTTTTACATGGGCCAAACAACCCACTTTTTGCCTATCCATAAAAATCACAGATACTTTTTGGAACTATTTCTCTCAGCATTTGTGCTTTTCCATTTTGGATGTTCAAATTTGTTTTCAGATCCAAACTTGACTTTTCACTCTCCCATTTTTCTCGTAAACAAAAAAGATATAAGGCGTAACAAAATGGAAATTTTAGAATTCAAGTATGCAAAAAAAGTTTTCAAAATTATTTCAGGCACTAAAAATGAACACCAAGGTTTTGTTATCCATGTTCTGGAAATTCCACTACAGCAGCCCCTAATAATAAGCCTGGTGGAATTTTATCGGAAAAGGACTTGTAACTGATCCTAACATGCTTTAAGTGTGGTGGATATGCATGCCAGAAACATGTTGAGGATACAAGTGGACCTAATGATCCAAAAATTTCAAGGAGTAGAAAAAATCAAATTCTCAAGTGGTTGGATATTTACCAGGGCCAAACAACCCTCTCTTTGCCTATCCTTTAAAATCACATATACTTTTTGGAACTATCTGTCTCAGCATTTGTGCATTTCCATTTTGGATGTTCAAATTAGTTTTCAGATCCAAACTTAAGTTTCCACGCTCCCATTTTTCTCGTAAACAAAAAAGATATATGGCATAACAAAATGAAGATTTTAGAGTTCATGTAAGCAAAAATAAAAAATTTCAAAATTATTTCAGGCACTAGAAATGAACTCCAAGGTTTTGTTATCCATGTTCTCGAAATTCCACTACTACAGCCCCTAATAATAAGCCTGGTGGAATTTTATAGGAAATGGACACTTAACTGATCCAAACATCCTTTAAGTGTGGTGCATATGCATGCCGGAAACACGTTGAGGATGCTAGTGGACCTAATGATCCAAAAATTTCAAGGAGGAGAAAATATTAAATTCTCAAGTGGTTGGATATTTACTAGGGCCGAACAACCCACTTTTTTCCTATCCTTAAAAATCACAGATACTTTTTGGAACTATCTCTCTCAGCATTTCTGCATTTCAATTTTGGATGTTCAAATTTTTTTTCAGATCCAAACTTGAGTTTTCACTCTCCCATTTTTCTCGTAAACAAAAAATATATAAGGCATAACAAAATGAAAATTTTAGAGTTCATGTATGCAAACAAAAAAATATGAAAATTATTTCAGGCATAAAAATGATCTCCAAGGTTTTGTTATCCATGTTTTGGAAATTCCACTAGTATAGCCCCTAATAATAAGCCTGGTGGAATTTTATAGGAAAGGGACTTGTAATTGATCCTAACATGCTTTAAGTGTGGTGGATATGCATGCCCGAAACATGTTGAGGATGCAAGTTGACCTAATGATCAGATAATTTGAAGGAGTAGAAAAAATCAAATTCTCAAGTGGTTGGATATTTACCAGGGCCAAACAACCCAATTTTTTCCTATCCTTAAAAATCACTGATACTTTTTGGAACTATCTCTATAAGCATTTGTGCATTTCCATTTTGGATGTTCAAATTTGTTTTCAGATCCAAACTTGAGTTTTCACTCTCCCATTTTTATCGTAAACAAAAAAGATATAATGCATAACAAAATGAAAATTTTAGGGTTCATGTATGCAAAAAAAAAATTTCAAAATTATATCAGGCACTAAAAATGAACTCCAAGGTTTTGTTATCCATGTTCTCGAAATTCCACTAGTACAGCCCCTGATAATAAGCCTGGTGGAATTTTATAGGAAATGGACTTGTAACTGATCCAAACATGCTTTAAGTGTGGTGGATATGCGTGCCAGAAACATGTTGAGGATGCTAGTGGACCTAATGATCCAAAAACTTCAAGGAGGAGAAAAAATCAAATTCTCAAGTGGTTGGATATTTACCAGGGCCAAATAACCCACTTTTTTCCTATCCTTAAAATTCACAGATACTTTTTGGAAGTTTCTCTCTCAAGATTTCAGCATTTCCATTTTGGATGTTCAAATTTTTTTTCAGATCCAAACTTGAGTTTTCACTCTCCCATTTTTTTCGTAAACAAAAAAGATATTAGGCATAACAAAATGAAAATTTTAGAGTTCATGTATGCAAAAAAAAATTTCAAAATTATTTCAGGCTCGAAAAATGAACTCCAAGGTTTTGTTATCCATGTTTAGGAAATTCCACTTGTACAGCCCCTAATAATAAGCCTGGTGGAATTTTATAGGAAAGGGACTTGTAACTGATCCAAACATGCTTTAAGTGTAGTGGATATGCATGCCAGAAACATATTGAGGATGCTAGTGGACCTAATGATCCAAAAATTTCAAGGAGTAGAAAAAATAAAATTCTCAAGTGGTTGGATATTTACCTGGGCCAAATAACCCACTTTTTTCCTATCCTTAAAAATCACAGATACTTTTTGCAACTATCTCTCTCAGCATTTTTGTATTTCCATTTTTGATGTTCAAATTTTGTTTAAGATCCAAACTTGACTTTTCACTCTCCAATTTTTCTCGTAAACGAAAAAGATATAAGGCATAACAAAATGAAAATTTAAGAGTTCTAGTATGCAAAAAAAAAAAATTTCTTAATAATTTCAGGCACTAAAAATGAACTCCAAGGTTTTGTTATCCATGTTCTCGAAATTCCACTAGTACAGCCCTAATAATAAGCCTGGTGGAATTTTATAGGAAAGGGACTTGTAACTGATCCTAACATGCTTTAAGTGTGGTGGATATTCATGCCAATAACATGTTGAGGATACAAGTGGACCTAATGATCCAAAAATTTCAAGGAGTACAAAAAATCAAATTTTCAACTAGTTGGATATTTAGAAGGGCCAAACAACCTACTTTTTTCCTATCCTTAAAACTCATAGATACTTTTTGGAACTTTCTCTCTCAGCATTTCAGCATTTCCATTTTGGATGTTCAAATTTTTTTTCAGATCCAAACTTGAGTTTTCACTCTCCTATTTTTCTCGTAAACAAAAAATATATAAGGCATAACAAAATGAAAATTTTAGAGTTCATGTATGCAAACAAAAAAATATGAAAATTATTTCAGGCATAAAAATGATCTCCAAGGTTTTGTTATCCATGTTTTGGAAATTCCACTAGTATAGCCCCTAATAATAAGCCTGGTGGAATTTTATAGGAAAGGGACTTGTAATTGATCCTAACATGCTTTAAGTGTGGTGGATATGCATGCCGGAAACATGTTGAGGATGCAAGTTGACCTAATGATCCAAAAATTTCAAGGAGTAGAAAAAATCAAATTCTCAAGTGGTTGGATATTTACCAGGGCCGAAAAACCCACTTTTTTCCTATCCTTAAAAATCATAGATACTTTTTGGAACTTTCTCTCTCAGCATTTCAGCATTTCCATTTTGGATGTTCAAATTTTTTTTCAGATCCAAACTTGAGTTTTCACTCTCCCATTTTTCTCGTAAACAAAAAAGATATTAGGCATAACAAATTTAAAATTTTAGAGTTCATGTATGCAAAAAAAAATTTCAAAATTATCTCAGGAACTAAAAATGAACTCCAAGGTTTTGTTATCCATGTTCTCGAAATTCCACTAGTACAACCCCTAATAATTAGCCTGGTGGAATTTTATAGGAAAGGGACTTGTAACTGGTCCTAACATGCCTTAAGTGTGGTGGATATGTATGCCAGAAACATGTTGAGGATGCAAGTGGACCTAATGATCCAAAAATTTCAAGGAGTAGAAAATATCAAATTCTGAAGTGGGTGGATTTTTACCAGGGCCAAACCACTCACTTTTTGCCTATCCTTAAAAATCACAGATACTTTTAGGTACTATCGCTCTCAGCATTTGTGTATTTCCATTTTGGATGTTCAAATTTCTTTTCAGATCCAAATTTGAGTTTTCACACTCCCATTTTTCTCGTTAACTAAAAAGAAATAAGGCACAACAAAATGAAAATTTTAGAGATCATGTTTGCAAAAAAAAAAATTTCAAAATTATTTTAGGCACTAAAAATGAACTCCAAGGTTTTGTTATCCATCTTCTGGAAATTCCACAAGTTCAACCCCTAAGAAAAAGCCTGGTGGAGTTTTATAGGAAAGGGACTTGTAACTGATCCTAACATGATTTAATTGTGGAGGATATGCAAGCCAGAATAGTTATGAGGATGCCAGTGGACCTAATGATCCAAAAATTTCCAGGAGTAGAAAAAATCAAATTCTCAAGTGGTTGGATATTTACCAGGGCCAAACAACCCATTTTTTGCCTATCCTTAAAAATCACAGATACTTTTTGGAACTATTTCTCTGAGCAATTGAGCTTTTCCATTATGGATGTTCAAATATGTTTTCAGATCCAAACATGAGTTTTCACTCTCCCATTTTTCTCGTAAACAAAAAAGATATAAGGCATAAAAAAATGAAAATTTTCTGGTTCATGTATGAAAAAAAAAAATTTCAAAATTATTCGATGCACTAAAAATGAACTCCAAGGTTTTGTTGTCCATGTTCTGGAAATTCCACTAGTACAACCCCTAATAATAAGCCTGGTGGAATTTTATAGGAAAGGGACTTGTAACTGATCCTAATATGCTTTAAGTGTGGTGGATATGCATGGGAGAAACATGTTGAGGATGCCAGTGGACCAAATGATCTAAAAATTTTGAAGGCGTAGAAAAAATCAAATTCTCAAGTGGTTGGATATTTACGATGGCCAAACAACCCACTTTTTGCCTATCCTTAAAAATCATAGATACTTTTTGGAATTATCTCTCTCAGCATTTGTGCATTTCCATTTTGGATGTTCAAATTTTCTTTCAGATCCAAACTTGAGTTTTCACTCTCCCATTTTTCTCGTAAACAAAAAAGATATAAGGCATAGCAAAATGAAAATTTTAGAGTTCATGTATGGAAAAAGAAATTTCAAAATTATTTCAGGCACTAAATATGAACTCCAAGGTTTTTTAATCGATGTTCTGGAAATTCCACTAGTACAGCCCCTGATAATAAGCCTGGTTGAATTTTATTGGAAAGGGACTTGTAACTGATCCTAAGATGCTTTAAGTGTGGTGGATATGCATGGGAGAAACATGTTGAGGATGCAAGTGGACCTAATGATCCAAAAATTTTAAGTGGTAGAAAAAATCAAATTCTCAAGTGCTTGGATATTTACTAGGGCCAAACAACCCACTCTTTGCCTATCCTTAAAAATCACAGATACTTTTTTGAACTATCTCTCTCAGTATTTGTGCATTTTCATTTTGGATGTTCAAATTTGTTTTCAGATCCAAACTTGAGTTTTAACTCTCCCATTTTTCTCGTAAACAAAAAAGATATAAGGCATAACATAATGAAAATTTTAGAGTTCATGTATGCAAAAAAAAAATTTCAAAATTATTTCAAGTAATAAAAATTAACTCCAAGGTTTTGTTATCCATGTTCTGAAAATTCCACAAGTACAACCCCTAATAATAAGCCTGGTGGAATTTTATAGGAAAGGGACTTGTAACTGATCCTGACATGGTTTAAGTGTGGTGGATATGCATGCCAGAAACATGAGGAGGATGCAAGGGGACCTAATGATCCAAAAATTTCAAGGACTAGAAAAAATCAAATTCTCAAGTGGTTGGATATTTACAAGGGCCAAACAACCCACTTTTTGCCTTTCCTTAATAATCACAGATACTTTTTGGAACTATCTCTCTCAGCATTTGTGCATTTCCATTTTAGATGTTCAAATTTGTTTTCAGATCAAAATTTGAGTTTTCACCCTCCCATTTTTCTCGTAAACAAAAAAGATATAAGGCATAACAAAACGAAAATTTTAGAGTTCATGTATGCAAAAAAAAAAAATTTCAAAATTATTTCAGGCTATAAAAATGAACTCCAAGGTTTTGTTATGCATGTTCTTGAAATTCCACAAGTACGGCCCCTAATAATGAGCCTGGTGGAATTCTATTGGAAAGGGACTTGTAACTGATCCAAACATGCTTTAAGTGTGGTGGATATGCATGCC
The DNA here is from genome assembly GCF_029961685.1 of Aristolochia californica. NCBI lineage: Eukaryota > Viridiplantae > Streptophyta > Magnoliopsida > Piperales > Aristolochiaceae > Aristolochia > Aristolochia californica. The sequence goes on from NW_027181771.1 coordinate 12,410,139, forward strand.
AGAAACATGTTGAGGATGCAAGTGGACCTAATGATCCAAAAATTTCAAGGGGTAGAAAAATTCAAATTCTAAAGTGGTTGGATATTTACAAGGGCCGAAGAACCCACTTTTTGCCTATCCTTAAAAATCACAGATACTTTTCGGAACTATCGCTCTCAGCATTTTTGCATTTCCATTTTGGATGTTTAAATTTTTTTTCAGATCCAAAGTTGAGTTTTCACACTCCCATTTTTCTCGTAAACAAAAAAGATATAAGGCATAAGAAAATGAAAATTTTAGCGTTCATGTATGCAAAAAAAAAAATTCAAAATTATTTCAGGCACTAAAAATGAACTCCAAGGATTTCTTATTCATGTTCTGGAAATTCCACTAGTACAGCCCCTAATATTAAGCTTGGTGGAATTTTATAGGAAACGGACTTGTAACTAATCCTAACATGCTTTAAGTGTGGTGGATATGCATGCCAGAAACATGTTGAGGATGCCAGTGGACCTAATGATCCAAAAATTTCCAGGAGTAGAAAAAATCAAATTCTCAAGTGGTTGGATATTTACCAGGGCCAAACAACCCATTTTTTGCCTATCCTTAAAAATCACAGATACTTTTTGGAACTATCTCTCTGAGCAATTGTGCATTTCCATTTTGGATGTTCAAATATGTTTTCAAATCCAAACTTGAGTTTTCACTCTCCCATTTTTCTCGTAAACAAAAAAGATATAAGGCATAAAAAAAAGAAAATTTTCAACTACATGTATGCAAAAAAAAAAAATTTCAAAATTATTTCAGGCACTCAAAATGAACTCCAAGGTTTTGCTGTCCATGTTCTGGAAATTCCACTAATACAACCCCTAATAATAAGCCTGGTGGAATTTTATAGGAAAGGGACTTGTAACTGATCCTAAAATGCTTTAAGTGTGGTGGATATGCAAGCCAGAAACATGTTGAGGATGCAAGTGGATCTTATGATCGAAAAATTTCAGTGAGAAGAAAAAATAAAATTCTCAAGTGGTTGGATATTTACCAGAGCCAAACAACCCACTTTTTGCCTAACCTTAAAAATCACAAATACTTTTTGGAACTATCTCTCTCAACATATTTGCATTTCCATTTTGGATGTTCAAATTTGTTTTCAGATCCAAACTTGAGTTTTCACTCTCCCATTTTTCTCATAAACAAAAAAGATATCAGGCAGAAAAAAATGAAAATTTTAGAGTTCATGTATGCAAAAAACAAATTTCAAAATTATTTCAGGCACTAAAAATGAACTCCAAGTTTTTGTTATCATGGCATGAAAATTTCACTTGTAGAGCCCCAAATAATTAGCCTGGTGGAATTTTATAGGAAAGGGACTTGTAACTGATCCTAACATGCTTTAAGTGTCGTTGATATGCATGCCAGAAACATGTTGAGGATGCAAGTGGACATAATGATCCAAAAATTTCAAGGAGTAGAAAAAATCAAATTCTAAAGTGGTTGGATATTTACAAGGGCCAAACAACCCACTTTTTGCCTATCCTTAAAAATCACAGATACTTTTTGCAACTATCTCTCTCAGCATTTGTGCATTTCCATTTTGGATGTTCAAATTTTTTTTTAGATCCAAACTTGTGTTTTCACTCTCCCATTTATCTCATAAATAGAAAAGATATAAGACATAACAAAATGAAAATTTAAGAGTTCATGTATGCAAAAAAAAAATTCAAAATTATTTCAGGCACTAAAAATGAACTCCAAGGTTTTGTTATCCATGTTCTAGAAATTCCACTAGTACAGCTCCTAATAATAAGGCTGGTTGAATTTTGTAGGGAAGGGACTAGTAACTGATCCTAACATGCTTGAAGTTTGGTGGATATGCATGCCAGAAACATGTTGAGGATGCAAGTCGACCTAATGATCAGAAAAATTCAAGGGGTAGAAAAAATCAAATTCCCAAGTGGTTGGATATTTACCAGGGCCAAACAACCCAGTTTTTGCCTATCCTTAAAAATCACGGATACTTTTTGGAACTATCTCTCTCAGCATTTGTGCATTTCCATTTTGGATGTTCAAATTTGTTTTCAGACCCAAACTTGAGTTTTCACTCTCCCATTTTTCTCGTTAACAAAAGAGATATAAGGCATGTCAAAATGAAAATTTTAGATATATGCATAAAAAAAATTCAAAATTATTTCAGGCACTAAAAATGAACTCCAAGGTTTTGTTATCCATGTTCTAGAAATTCCACTAGTACAGCTCCTAATAATAAGGCTGGTTGAATTTAATAGGAAAGGGACTTGTAACTGATCCTAACATGCTTTAAGTGTGGTGGATATGCATGCAAGAAACATGTTGAGAATACAAGTGGACCTAATGATCAAAAAATTTCAAGGAGTATAAAAAATCAAATTCTCAAGTGGTTTGATATTTACCAGGGCCAAATAACCCACTTTTTGCCTATCCTTAAAAATCACAGATACTTTTTGGAACTATCTCTCTCAGCATTTGTACATTTCCATTTTAGATGTTCAAATATGTTTTCAGATCCAAACTTGAGTTTTCACTTTCCCATTTTTCTCGTAATCAAAAAAGATATAAGGCATAACTAAATGAAAATTTAGAGTTGAAGTACGCAAAATAAAAATTTCAAAATTATTTCAGGCACTAAAAATGGACTCCAAGGTTTAGTTATCCACGTTCTGGAAATTCCACTAGTAGAGCCCCTAATAATTAGCCTGGTGGAATTTTATAGGAAAGGGACTTGTAACTGATCCTAACATGTTTTAAGTGTGGTGGATATGCATGCCAGAAACATGTTGAGGAATCAAGTGGACATAATGATCATAAAATTTCAAGGAGTTGAAAAAATCAAATTCTCAAGTGGTTGGATATTCACCAGGGCCAAACAACCCACTTTTTGCCTATCCTTAAAATTCACAGATTCTTTTTGGAACTATCTCTCTCATCATTTGTGCATTTCCATTTTGGAAGTTCAAATTTGTTTTCAGATCCAAACTCGAGCTTTCACTCTCCCATTTTTCTCGTAAACAAAAAAGATATCAGGCATAACAAAATGAAAATATAAGAGTTCATGTATGCAAAAAAAATTTCAAAATTATTTCAGGCACTAAATATGAGCTCCATGCTTTTGTTATCCTTGTTAAGGAAATTCCACTATTACATCTCCTAATAATAAGACTGGTAGAATTTTATAGGAAAGGGACTTGTAACTGATCATAACATGCTTTAAGTGTGGTGGATATGCATGCCAGAAACATGTTGAGGATGCAAGTGGACCTAATGATCAGAAAATTTCAAGGAGTAGAAAAAATCAAATTCTCAAGTGGTTGGATATTTACTAAGGCCAAACAACCCACTATTTGCCTATCCTTAAAAATCACAGATACTTTTTGGAACTATCTCTTTCAGCATTTGTGCATTTCCATTTTGGATGTTCAAATTTGTTTTCAGATCCAAACTTGTGTTTTCACTCTCCCAATTTTCTCGTAAACAAAAATGATTTAAGGCATAACAAAAAGAAAATATAAGAGTTCATGTTTGCAAAAAAAAAAATTTTAAAATTATTTCAGGCACTAAAAATGAACTCCAAGGTTTTGTTATCCATGTTCAGGAAATTCCACTAGTACAACCCCTAACAATAAGCCTGGTGGAATTTTATAGGAAAGGGACTTGTAACTGATCTTAACATGATTTAAGTGTGGTGGATATGCATGGCAGAAACATGTTGAGGATGCAAGTGGACCTAATGATCAGAAAATTTCACGGAGTAGAAAAAATCAAATTCTCAAGTGCTTGGATATTTACTAGGGCCAAACAACCCACTTTTTGCCTATCCTTAAAAATCACAGATACTTTTTGGAACTATCTCTTTCAGCATTTGTGCATTTCCATTTTGGATGTTCAAATTTGTTTCCAGATCCAAACTTGTGTTTTCACTCTCCCATTTTTCTCGTAAACAAAAAAGATATAAGGCATAACAAAATGAAAATTTAAGAGTTCATGTATGGAAAAAAAGAATTTCAAAATTATTTCAGGCACTAAAAACGAACTCCAAGGTTTTTTTATCCATGTTCTGGAAATTCCACTAGTACAACCCCTAATAATAAGCCTGGTGGAATATTATAGGAAAGGGACTTGTAACTGATCCTAACAGGCTTTAAGTGTGGTGGATATGCTTGCCAGAAACATGTATAGGATGCAAGTGGACCTAATGATCCAAAAATTTCCAGGAGTAGAAAAAATCAAATTCTCAAGTGGTTGGATATTTACCAAGGCCAAACAACCTACTTTTTGCCTATCCTTAAAAATCACAGATACTTTTTGGAACTATCTCTCTCAGCATTTGTGCATTTCCATTTTGGATGTTCAAATTTATTTTCAGATCCAAACTTGAGTTTTCACTCTCCCATTTTTCTCATAAACAAAAAAAATATAAGGCAAAACAAAATGAAAATTTTAGCGCTCAAGTATGCAAAAAAAAAAATTTCAAAATTATTTCAGGCACTAAAAATGAACTCCAAGGTTTTGTTATCCATGTTATGGAAATTTCGCTAGTACAACCCCTATTTATAAGCCTGGTGGAATTTAATAGGAAATGGACTTGTAACTGATCCTAACATGCTTTAACTGTGGTCGATATACATGCCAGAAACATGTTGAGAATGCAAGTGGACCTAATGATCCAAAAATTTCAAGGAGTAGAAAAAATCAAATTCTCAAGTTGTTGGATATTTACCATGGCCAGACAACCCACTTTTTGCCTATACTTAAAAATCACAGGTACTTTTTGGAACTATCGCTCTCAACATTTGTGCATTTCCATTTTGGATGTTTAAATTTTTTTCAGATCGAAAGTTGAGTTTTCACACTCCCATTTTTCTCGTAAACAAAAAAGATATAAGGCATAACAAAATGAAAATTTTAGCATTCATGTATGCAAAAAAAAAAATTCAAAATTATTTCTGGCACTAAAAATGGACTCCAAGGTTTTGTTATCCATGTTCTCGAAATTCCACTAGTACAACCCCTAATAATTAGCCTGGTGGAATTTTATAGGAAAGGGACTTGTTACTGGTCCTAACATGCCTTAAGTGTGGTGGATATGTATGCCAGAAACATGTTGAGGATGCAAGTGGACCTAATGATCCAAAAATTTCAAGGAGTAGAAAAAATCAAATTCTCAAGTGGGTGGATTTTTACCAGGGCCGAACAACCCACTTTTTGCCTATCCTGAAAAATCAACAGATACTTTTTGGAACTATCTCTCTCAGTATTTGTGCATTTCCATTTTGGATGTTCAAATTTTTTTTCAGATCCAAACTTGAGTTTTCACTCTCCCATTTTTGTCATAAACAAAAAAGATATAAGGCAAAACAAAATGAAAATTTTAGCGTTCAAGTATGCAAAAAAAAAAATTTCAAAATTATTTCAGGCTCTAAAAATGAACTCCAAGGTTTTGTTATCCATGTTCTGGAAATTCCACTAGTACAGCCCCTTATAATAAGCCTGGTGGAATTTTATAGGGAAGGGACTTGTAACTGATCCTAACATGCTTTAAGTGCAGTGGATATGCATGCTAGAAACATGTTGAGAATGCAAGTGGACCTAATGATCAAAAAATTTCTAGGAGTAGAAAAAATCAAACTCTCAAGTGGTTGGATATTTACGAGGGCCAAACAACCCACTTTGTGCCTATCATTAAAAATCACAGATACGTTTTGGAACTATCTCTCTCAGCATTTGTGCATTTCCATTTTGGATGTTCAAATATGTTTGCAGATCCAAACTTGAGTTTTCACTCTCCCATTTTTCTCATAAACAAAAAAGATATAAGGCATAACAAAATGAAAATTTTAGGGTTCACGTATGCAAAAAAAAAATTTCAAAATTATTTCAGGCACTAAAAATGAACTCCAAGGTTTTGTTATCCATGTTCTGGAAATTCCACTAGTACAGCCCCTAATAATAAGCCTGTTGGAATTTTATAGGAAAGGGACTTGTAACTGATCCTAACATGCTTTAAGAGTGGTGGATATGTATGCCAGAAACATGTTGAGAATGCAAGTGGACCAAAAGATCCAAAAATATCAAGGAGTAGAAAAAATCAAATTCTCAAAGTGTTGGATATTTACTAGGGCCAAACAACCCACTTTTTGCCTATCCTTAAAAGTCACAGATTCTTTTTGGAACTATCTCTCTCAGCATTTGTGCATTTCCATTGTGGATGTTCAAATTTGTTTTCAGATCCAAACTTGAGTTTTCACTCTCCCATTTTTCTTGTAAACAAAAAAGAAATAAGGCATAACAAAATGAAAATTTTAGAGTTCAAGTATGCAAAAAAAAAATTTCAAAATTATTTAAGGCACTAAAAATGAACTCCAAGGTTTTGTTATCCATGTTCTAGAAATTCCACTAGTACAGCCCCTAATAATAAGCCTGGTGGAATTTTATAGGAAAGGGTTTTGTAACTAATCCAACCATCCTTTAAGTGTGGTGGATATGCATGCCAGAAACATGTATAGGATGCAAGTGGACCTAATGATCCAAAAATTTCAAGGAGTAGAAAAAATCAAATTCTCAAGTGGTTGGATATCTACCAAGGCCAAACAACCCACTTTTTGCCTATCCTTAAAAATCATAGATACTTTTTGGATCTATCTCTCTCAGCATTTGTGCATTTCCATTTTGGATGTTCAAATTTTTTTTTCAGATCCAAATTTGAGTTTTCACTCTCCCATTTTTCTCGTAAACAAAATGGATATAAGGCATAACAAAATGAAAATTTTAGAGTTCATGTATGCAAAAAAAAATAAAAAATTCAAAATTATTTCAGGCGCTAAAAATGAACTCCAAGGTTTTGTTATCCATGTTCTACAAATTCCACTATTACAACCCCTAATAATAAGCCTGGTGGAATTTTATAGGAAAGGGACTTGTAACTGATCCTAACATGCTTTAAGAGTGGTGGATATGTATGCCAGAAACATGTTGAGGATCCAAGTGGATATGCAAGCCAGAAACATGTTGGGGATCCAAGTGGACCTAATGATACAAAAATTTTAGGGAGTAGAAAAAACCAAATTCTCAAGTGGTTGGATATTTACCAGGGCCAAACAACCCACTTTTTGCCTATCCTTCAAAATCACAGATACTTTTTGGAACTATCTCTCTCAGCATTTGTGCATTTCCATTTTGGATGTTAAAATTTTTTTCAGATCCAAACTTGAGTTTTCACTCTCCCATTTTTCTCGTAAACAAAAAAGATATAAGGCATAAAAAAATGAAATTTTAGCGTACATGTATGCAAAAAAAAATTTCAAAATTATTTCAGCCACCAAAAATAAACTCCAAGGTTTTGTTATCCATGTTCTATAAATTCCACTAGTACAACCCCTAATAATTAGCCTGGTGGAATTTTATAGGAAAGGGACTTGTAACTGATCCTAACATGGCTTAAGTGTGGTGGATACGCATGCCAGAAACACGTTGAGGATGCAAGTGGACCTAATGATCCAAAAATTTCAAGGAGTAGAAAAAATCAAATTCTCAAGTGGTTTGATATTTACCAGGGCCAAACAACCCACTTTTTGCCTATCCTTAAAAATCACAAATACTTTTTGGAACTATCTCTCTCAGCTTTTGTGCATTTCCATTTTGGATGTTCAAATTTGTTTTCAGATCCAAACTTGTGTTTTCACGCTCCCATTTTTCTCGTAAACAAAAAAGATATAAGGCCTAACAAAATGAAAATTTAAGAGTTCATGTATGCAAAAAAAAAAAAAATCAAAATTATTTTAGGCACTAAAAATGAACTGCAAGGTTTTATTATCCATGTTCTAGAAATTCCACTAGTACAGCTCCTAATAATAAGGCTGGTGGAATTTTATAGGGAAAGGACTTGTAACTGATCCTAACATGCTAGAAGTCTGGTGGATATGCATGCCAGAAACATGTTGAGGATGCAAGTGGACCAAATGATCAGAAAATTTCGAGTAGAAAAAATCAAATTCTCAAGTGGTTGGATATTTATTAGGGCCAAACAACCCACTTTTTGCCTATCCTTAAAAATCAATGATACTTTTTGGAACTATCTCTCTCAGCATTTGTGCATTTCCATTTTGGAAGTTCAAATTTGTTTTTAGATCCAAACTTGAGTTTTCACTCTCCCATTTTTCTCGTAAAAAAAAAATATATAAGGCAGAACAAAATGAAAACTTAAGAGTTCATGTATGCAAAAAAAAATTTCAAAATTATTTCAAGCACTAAAAATGAACTACAGGGTTTTGTTATCCATATTCTGGAAATGCCACTAGTACAAGCCCTAATAATAAGCCTGGTGAAATTTTATAGGAAAGGGACTTGTAACTGATCCTAACATGCTTTAAGTGTGGTGGATATGTATGCAAGAAACATGTTGAGGATACAAGTGGTCCTAATGATCCAAAAATTTCAAGGAGTCAAAAAATTCAAATTGTCAAGTGGTTGGATATTTACTAGGGCCAAACAACCCACTTTTTTCCTATCCTTAAAAATCATAGATACTTTTTGGAACTATCTCTTTAAGCCTTTGTGCATTTCTAAGTTGGATGTTCAAATTTGTTTTCAGATCCAAACTTGAGTTTTCACTCTCCCATTTTTCTCGTAAACAAAAAATATATTAGGCAGAACAAAATGAAAATTTAAGAGTTCATGTTGGCAAAAAAAAAATTTCAAAATAATATCAGGCACTAAAAATGAACTCCAAGGTTTTGTTATCCATGTTTAGGAAATTCCACTGGTACAGCCCCTAATAATAAGCCTGGTGGAATTTTATAGGAAAGGGACTTGTAACTAATCCTAACATGCTTTAAGTGTGGTGGATATGCATGCCAGAAACTTGTTGAAGATGCAAGTGGACCTAATGATCCAAAAATTTCAAGGAGTAGAAAAAATCAAATTCTCAAGTGGTTGGATATTTACCAGGGCCAAACAACCCACTTTTTACCTATTGTGAAAAATTACAGATACTTTTTGGAACTATCTCTCTCTGCATTTGAGCATTTCCATTTTGGATGTTCAAATAAGTTTTCAGATCCAAACTTGAGTTTTCACTCTCCCATTTTTCTCGTAAACAAAATAGATATAAGGCATAACAAAATGAAAATTTTAGAGTTCATGTATGCAAACAAAAAAAAATTCAAAATTATTTTAGGCACTAAAAATGAACTGCAAGGTTTTGTTATCCATGTTCTAGAAATTCCACTAGTACAGCTCCTAATAATAAGGTTGGTGGAATTTTATAGGGAAGGGACATGTAACTGATCCTAACATGCTAGAAGTCTGGTGGATATGCATGCCAGAAACATGTTGAGGATGCAAGTGGACCTAATGATCAGAAATTTTCAAGGAGTAGAAAAAATCAAATTCTCAAGTGGTTGGATATTTACTCGGGCCAAACAACCCACTTTTTGCCTATCCTAAAAAATCAATGATACTTTTTGGAACTATCTCTCTCAGTATTTGTGCATTTCAATTTTGGATGTTCAAATTTGTTTTCACATCCAAACTTGAGTTTTCACTCTCCCATTTTTCTCGTGAACAAAAAATATATAAGGCAGAACAAAATGAAAACTTAAGAGTTCATGTATGCAAAAAAAAATTTCAAAATTATTTCAAGCACTAAAAATGAACTACAAGGTTTTGTTATCCATATTCTAGAAATGCCACTAGTACAACCCCTAATAATAAGCCTGGTGATATTTTATAGGAAAGGGACTTGTAACTGATCCTAACATGCTTTAAGTGTGGTGGATATGTATGCAAGAAACATGTTGAGGATACAAGTGGACCTAATGATCCAAAAATTTCAAGGAGTCGAAAAATTCAAATTCTCAAGTGGTTGGATATTTACCAAGGCCAAACAACCCACTTTTTGCCTATCCTTAAAAATCATAGATACTTTTTGGAACTATCTCTTTAAGCCTTTGTGCATTTCATTTTTGGATGTTCAAATTTGTTTTCAGATCCAAACTTGAGTTTTCACTCTCCCATTTTTCTCGTAAATAAAAAATATATTAGGCAGAACAAAATGAAAATTTAAGAGTTCATGTTGGCAAAAAAAAAATTCAAAATTATTTCAGGCACTAAACATGAACTCCAAGGTTTTGTTATCCATGTTCAGGAAATTCCACTAGTACAGCCACTAATAATAAGCTTGGTGGAAATTTATAGGAAAGGGACTTGTAACTGATCCTAACATTCTTAAAGTGTGGTGGATATGCATGCCAGAAACATGTTGAGGATGCAAGTGGATCTAATGATCCAAAAATTTCAAGGAGTAGAAAAAATCAAATTCTCAATCGGTTGGATATTTACCAGGGCCAAACAACCTAGTTTTTGCCTAAGCTTAAAAGTCACAGATACTTTTTGGAACTATCTCTCTCAGCATTTGTGCATTTCCATTTTGGATGTTCAAATTTGTTTTAAGATCCAAACTTGAGTTTTCACTCTTCGATTTTTCTCGTAAACAAAATAGATATAAGGCATAACAAAATTAAAATTTTAGAGTTCATGTATGCAAAAAAAAAATTTCAAAATTATTTCAGGCACTTAAAATGAACTCCAATGTTTTGTTATCCATGTTCTGGAAATTCCACTAGTACAGCCCCGAATAACAAGACTGGTGGAATTTGATAGGAATGGGACTTGTAACTGATCCTAACATGCTTTAAGTGTGGTGGATATGCATGCCAGAAACATGTTGAGGATGCAAGTGGACCTATTGACCTAAATATTTCAAGGAGTAGAAAAAATCAAATTCTCAAGTGGTTGGATATTTACTAGGGCCAAACAACCCACTTTTTGCCTATCCTTAAAAATCACAGATACTTTTAGGAACTCTCTCTCTCAGCATTTGGGCATTTCCATTTTAGATGTTCAAATTTGTTTTCAGATCCAAACTTGAGTTTTCACTCTCCCATTTTTCTCGTAAAAAAAAAGAAAAAAGGCACAACAAAATGAAAATTTTAGAGTTCATGTATGCAAAAAAAAAAAAATTTCAAATTTTTTCAGGCTCTAAAAATGAACTCCAAGGTTTTGTTATCCATGTTCCGGAAATTCCACTAGTACTGCCCCTTATAATAGGCCTGGTGGAATTTTATTGGAAAGGGACTTGTAACTGATCCTAACTTGCTTTAAGTGTGGTGGACATGCATGTCAGAAACATGTTGAGGAAGCAAGTGGACATAATGATCCAAAATTTCAAGGAGTAGAAAAAATAAAATTCTCAAGAGGTTTGATATTTACCAGGCCCAAACAACCCACTTTTTGCCTATCCTTAAAAATCACAGATACTTTTTGGAACTATCTCTCTCAGCATTTCTGCATTTCCATTTTCGATGTTCAAATTTGTTTTCAGATCCAAACTTGAGTTTTCACTCTCCCATTTTGTTCGTAAACAAAAATGATATAAGGCATAACAAAATGAAAATTTTTGAGTTCATGTATGCAAAAAAAAAAATTCAAAATTATTTAAGGCACTAAAAATGAACTCCAAGGTTTTGTTATCCATTTTCTGAAAATTGCGCTAGTACAGCCCATAATCATAAGCCTAGTGGACTTGTAACTGATCCTAACATGCTTTATGTGTGGTGGATAGGCATGCCCGAAACATATTGAGGATCCAAGTTGACCTAATGATCAGATAATTTCGAGTGGAAAAAATCAAATTCTCAAGTGGTTGGATATTTACCAGGGCCAAACAACCCACTTTTTGCCTATCCTTAAAAATCACAGATACTTTTCGAAACAATCTCTCTCAGCATTTGTTTATTTCCATTTTGGTTGTTCAAATTTGTTTTCAGATACAAACTTGAGTTTTCACTCTCCCGTTTTTCTCGTAAACAAAAAATAAATAAGGCATAACAAAATGAAAATTTTAGAGTTCATGTATGCAAAAAAAAAAGTTCAAAATTATTTCAGGCACTAATAATGAACTCCAAGGTTTAGTTAACAATGTTCTGAAAATTCCACTAGTACAACCCCTAATAATACGCCTGGTGGAATTTTATAGGAAAGGGACTTGTAACTGATCCTAACATGCTTTAAGTCTGGTGGATATGCAACCCAGAAACATGTTGAGGTCGCAAGTGGACATAATGATCTAAAAATTTGAAGGAGTAGAAAAAATCAAATTCTCAAGTGGTTGGATATTTACTAGGGCCAAACAACCCACTTTTTGCCTATCCTTAAAAATCACAGATACTTTTAGGAACTCTCTCTCTCTCATCATTTGTGCATTTCCATATTGGATGTTCAAATTTGTTTTCAGATCCAAACTTGAGTTTTCACTCTCCAATTTTTCTCGTAAACAAAAAAGATTTAAGGCATAACCAAATGAAAATTTTAGAGTTCAAGTATGCAAAAAAAAAATTTCAAAATTATTTCAGGCACTAAAAATGAACTCCAAGGTTTTGTTATCCATGTTCTGCAAATTCCAATAGTACAGCCCCTAATAATATGCCTGGTGGAATTTTATAGGAAAGGGACTTGTAACTGATCCTAACATGCTTTAAGTCTGGTGGATATGCAACCCAGAAACATGTTGAGGATGTGAGTGGACCTAATGATCCAAAAATTTCAAGGAGTAGAAAAAATAAAATTCTGAAGTTGTTGGATATTTACCAGGGCCAAACAACCCTCTTTTTATCTATCCTTCAAAATCACAGATACTTTTTGGAACTATCACTCTAAGCATTTGTGCATTTCAATTTTGGATGTTCAAATTTGTTTTCAGATCCAAACTTGAGTTTTCACTCTCCCATTTTTCTCGTAAACAAAAATTATATAAGGCATAACAAAATGAAAATTTTAGTGCTCATGTAAGCAAAAAAAATTTCAAAATTATTTCTCACAATACAAATAAACTCCAAGGTTTTGTTATCCATGTGCTGGAAATTCCATTTGGAGAAATTCTAATAATAAGCTTGGTGGAATTTTATAGATAAGGGACTTGTAATTGATCCTAACATGCTTTAAGTGTGGTGGATATGCATGCCAGAAACATGTTGAGGATGTTAAGTGGACCTAATGATCCAAAAGATTCAAGGAGTAGAAAAAATCAATTCTCAAGTGGTTTGATATTTACCAAGGCCAAACAACCCACTTTTTGCCTATCCTTAAAAATCACTGATACTTTTTGGAACTATCTCTCTCAGCATTTGTGCATTTCCATTTTGGATGTTCAAATATGTTTTCAGATCCAAACTTGAGTTTTCACTCTCCCATTTTTCTCGTAAACAACAAAGATATAAGGCATAACAAAATGAAAATTTTAGAGTTCATGTATGCGAAAAAAAAATTTCAAAATTATTTTAGGCACTAAAAATGAACTTCAAGGTGTTGTTATCCATGTTCTGGAAATTCCACTAGTACAGCCCCTAAATATAAGCCTGGTGGAATTTCATAGGAAAGGGACTTGTAACTGATCCTAAGATGCTTTAAGTGTGGTGGACATGCATGCCTGAAACATTTTGAGGATGAAAGTGGACCTAATGATGCAAAAATTTCAAGGAGTAGAAAAACTCAAATTCTCAAGTGGTTGGATATTTACCAGGGCCAAACAACCACTTTTTGCCTATCCTTAAAAATCACAGATACTTTTTGCAACTATCTCTCTCAGCATTTGTGCATTTCCATTTTGGATGTTCAAATTTGTTTTCAGATCCAAACTCTAGTTTTCACTCTCCCATTTTTCTCGAAAACAAAAAAATTAGAAGGCGTAACAAAATGAAAATTTTACAGTTCATGTATGCAAAAAAAAAAAATTCAAAATTATTTCATGCACTAAAAATTAACTCCAACGTTTTGTTATCCATGTTCTGGAAATTCCACTAGTACAACCCCGAATAATTGGCCTGGTGGAATTTTATAAAAAAAGGGACTTGTAACTGATCCTAACACGCTTTAAGTGTGGTGGATATGCAGGCCAGAAACATGTTGAGGATGCAAGTGGACATAATGATCCAAAAATTTTAAGGTGTAGAAAAAATAAAATTCTCAAGAGGTTGGATATTTACCAGGGCCAAACAACCCATTTTTTTCCTATCCTTAAAAATCACAGATACTTTTTGGAACTGTCTCTCTCAGCATTTGTTCATTTCCATTTTGGATATTCAAATTTGTTTTCTGATCCAAACTTGAGTTTTCACTCTCCCATTTTTCTCGTAAACAAAAAAGATCTAAGCCATGACAAAATGAAAATTTTAGAGTTCATATATGCAAAAAAAAAAATTCAAAATTATTTCAGGCAATAAAAATGAACTCAAGGGTTTTGTTATCCATGTTCTGGAAATATCACTAGTACAGCCCCTAATTATAAGATTGGTGGAATTTTATAGGAAAGGGACTTGTAACTGATCCTAACATGCTTTAAGTGTGGTGGATATGCATGCCACAAACATGTTGAGGATGACCTAATGATCCAAAAATTTGAAGCAGTAGAAAAAATCAAATTCTCAAGTGATTGGATATTTACCAAGGCCAAACAACCCACTTTTTGCCTATCCTTGGAAATCACAAATACTTTTTGGAAGTTTCTCTCTCAGCATTTGTGCATTTCCATTTCGATGTTCAAATTTGTTTTCCAATCCAAACTTGAGTTTTCACTCTCCCATTTTTCTCGTAAACAAAAAAGATATAAGGCATAGCAAAATGAAAATTTTAGAGTTCATGTATGCAAAAACAAAATTCAAAATTATTTCAGGCACTAAAAATGAACTCCCAGGTTTTGTTAAGCATGTTTTGGAAATTCCACTAGTACAGCCCCTAATAATAAGCCTGGAGGAATTTTATAGGAAAGGGACTTGTAACTGATCCTAACATGCTTTAAGTGTGGTGAATATGCAAGCCAGAAACATGTTAAGGATGCAAGTGGACCAAATGATCCAAAAATTTTATGGAGTAGAAAAAATAAAATTCTCAAGTTGTTGGATATTTACCAGGGCCAAACAATCCTCTTTTTCCTATCCTTAAAAATCAAAGATACTTTTTGGAACTATCTCTCTCAGCATTTGTGCATTTCTATTTTGGATGTTCAAATTTTTTTCAGATCCAAACTTGACTTTTCACTCTCCCCTTTTTCTCGTATACAAAAAAGATATAAGGCATAACAAAATGAAAATTGTTGTGTTCATGTATGTAAAAAAAAAAATTCAAAATTATTTCAGGCACTAAAAATGAATTCCAAGGTTTTGTTATCCATGTTCTGGAAATTCCACTAGTACAACCCCTAATAATAAGCTTGGTGGAATTTTATAGGAAAGGGACTTGTAATTGATCCTAACATGCTTTAAATGTGGTGGATATGCATGCCAGAAACATGTTGAGGATGCAAGTGGACCTATTGATCAAAAAATTTTAAGGAGTAGAAAAAATCAAATTTTCAAGTGGTTGGATATTTACCAGGGCCAAACAACCAACTTTTTGCCTATCCTTAAAAAATCACAGATACTTTTTGGAACTATCTCTCTCTGAGCATTTGTGCATTTCCATTTTAGATGTTCAAATTTTTTTTCATATCTAAACTTGAGTTTTCACTCTCCCATTTTTCTCGTAAACCAGAAAGATATAAGGCATAACAAAATGAAAATTTTAGAGTTCAAGTGTGCAAATAAAAAAATTTCAAAATTATTTCTGGCACTAAAAATGAACTCCAAGGTTTTGTTATCCATGTTCTGAAATTTCCACTAGTCCAACCACTAATAATAAGCCTGGTGGAATTTTATTGGAAAGGAACTTGTAACTGATCCTAACATGCTCTAAGTGTGGTGGATATGCAATCCAGAAACATGTTGAGGATGCAAGTGGACCTAATGATCCAAAAATTTAAAGGAGGAGAAAAAATAAAATTCTCAAGTTGTTGGATATTTACCAGGGCCAAACAATCTTCTTTTTGCCTATCCTTAATAATAACAGATACTTTTTGGAACTATCTCTCTTAGCATTTTTGCATTTCCATTTTGGATGTTCAAATTTTTTTTCAGATCCAAACTTGAGTTTTCACTCTCCTATTTTTCTCGTATGCAAAAAAGATAAAAGGCATAACAAAATGAAAATTTTAGAGTTCATGTATGCAAAAAAAAAAATTTCAAAATTATTTCAGGCACAAAAAATGAACTTCAAGGTTTTCTTATCCATGTTCAAGAAATTCCACTAGTACAACCCCTAATTATAAGATTGGTGGAATTTTATAGGAAAGGGACATGTAAATGATCCTAACATGCTTTAAGTGTGGTAGATATGCATGCCAGAAACATGTTGAGGATGTAAGTTGACCTAATTATCCAAAACTTTCAAGGAGTAGAAAAAATCAAATTCTCAAGTGGTTGGATATTTACCACGGACAAACAACCCACTTTTTGCCTATCCTTAAAAATCACAGATACATTTTGGAACTATCTCTTTCAGCATTTGTGGATTTCTATTTTGGATGTTCAAATTAGTTTTCAGATCTAAACTTGAGTTTTCACTCTCCTATTTTTCTCGTAAACAAAAAAGATTTAAGGCATAACAAAATGAAAATTTTAGAGTTCATGTATGCAAAAAAAAAATTTCAAAATTATTTCAGGCACTAAAAATGAACTCCTACGTTTTGTTAACCTTGTTTTGGAAATTCCACTAGTACAGCGCCTAATAATAAGCCTGGTGAAAATTTATAGGAAAGGGACTTGTAACTGATCCTAACATGCTTTAAGTGTGGTGGATATGCAATCCTGAAACATTTTAAGGATGCAAGTGGACCTAATGATCCAAAAATTTCAAGGAGTAGAAAAAATAAAATTCTCAAGCTGTTGGATATTTACCAGGGCCAAACAATCCTCTTTTTCCTATCCTTAAAAATCACAGATACTTTTTGGAACTATCTCTCTCAGCATTTGTGCATTTCCATTTTGGATGTTCAAAGTTGTTTTCAAATCCAAACATGAGTTTTGACACTCCCATTTTTCTTATAAACAAAAAAGATATCAGCCATAACAAAATGAAAATTTTAGAGTTCAAGTATGCAAAAAAAAAAAAATTTTAAAATTATTTCAGGCATTAAAAATGAACTCCAAAGTTTTGTAATCCATGTTCTGGAAATTGCACTAGTACAGCCCCTAATTATAAGATTGGTGGAATTTTATAGGAAAGGGACTTGTAACTGATCCTAACATGCTTTAAGTGTGGTGGATATGCATGCTAGAAACATGTTGAGGATGCAAGTGGATCTAATGATCCAAAAATTTCAAGAAGTAGAAAAAATCAAATTCTCAAGTGGTTGAATATTTACCAGGGCCAAACAACCCACTTTTTTCCTCTCCTTAAAAATCACAGATACTTTTTGGAACTATCTCTCTCAGCATTTGTGCATTCCCAATTGGATGTTCAAATATGTTTTCTGATCCAAACTTAAGTTTTCACTCTCCCATTTTTCTCGTAAACAAAAAAGATTTAAGACACCACAAAATGAAAATTTAAGAGTTCATGTATGCAAAAAAAAAAAATTTCAAAATTATTTCAGGCACTGAAAATGAACTCCAAGGTTTTGTTATCCATGTTTAGGAAATTCCAGTAGTACAACCCCTAAGAATAAGCCTGGTGGAATTTTATTGGAAAGGGACTTCTAACTGATCCTAACATGCTTTAAGTGTGGTGGATATGCATGCCAGAAAGATGTTTAGGATGTAAGTGGACCTAATGATCCAAAAGTTTCAAGGAGTAGAAAACATCAAATTCTCAGGTGGTTGGATATTTACCAAGGCCAAACAACCCACTTTTTTCCTATCCTTAAAAATCATAGATACTTTTTGGAACAATCTCTTTCAGCATTTGTGCATTTCTATTGTGGATGTCCAAATTTTTTTTCAGATCTAAAATTGAGTTTTCACTCTCCCATTTTTCTCGTAAACAAAAAAGATTTAAGGCATAACAAAATGAAAATTTTAGAGTTCATGTGTGCAAAAAAAAAATCAAAATTATTTCAGGCAGTAAAAATGAACTCCAAGGTTTTGTTATCCATGTTCTTGAAATTCCACTAGTACAGCCCCTAATAATAAGTTTGGTGGAATTTTATAGGAATGGGACTTGTAACTGATCCTAACATGCTTTAATTGTGGTGGATATGCATGCCAGAAACATGTTGAGGATGCAAGTGGACCTAATGATCCAAAAATTTCAAGGAGTAGAAAAAATAAAATTCTCAAGTTGTTGGATATTTACCACGACCAAACAATCTTCTTTTTGCCAATCCTTAAAAATCACAGATACTTTTTGGAACTATCTCTCTCAGCATTTTTACATTTCCATTTTGGATGTCCAAATTTTTTTTCAGATCCAAACTTGAGTTTTCACTCTCCTATTTTTCTCGTAAGCAAAAAAGATAAAAGGCATAACAAAATGAAAATTTTAGAGTTCAAGTATTCAAAAAAAAAATTTCAAAATTATTTCAGGCACTAAAAATGAACTCCAAGGTTTTGTTATCCATGTTCAGGAAATTCCACTAGTACAGCCCCTAATTATAAGATTGGTGGAATTTTACAGGAAAGGGACTTGTAAATGATCCTAACATGCTTTAAGTGTGGTGGATATGCATGCCAGAAACATGTTGAGGATGTAAGTGGACCTAATTATCCAAAACTTTCAAGGAGTAGAAAACATCAAATTCTTAGGTGGTTGGATATTTACCAGTGCCAAACAACCCACATTTTTTCCTATCCTTAAAAATCACAGATACTTTTTGGAACTATCTCTTTCAGCATTTGTGCATTTCTATTTTGGATGTTCAAATTTGTTTTCAGATCTAAACTTGAGTTTTCACTCTCCCATTTTTCTCGTAAACAAAAAAGATTTAAGGCATAACAAAATGAAAATTTTACAGTTAATGTTTGCAAAAAAAAAATTTCAAAATTATTTCAGGCAGTAAAAATGAACTCCAAGATTTTGTTATCCAAGTTCTGGAAATTTCACTAGTACAACCCCTAATAATAAGCCTGGTGGAATTTTATAGGAAAGGGACTTCTAACTGATCCTAACATGCTTTAAGTGTGGTGGATATGCATGCCAGAAACATGTTGAGGATGCAAGTGGACCTAATGATCCAAAAATTTCGAGTAGAAAAAATCAAATTGTCAAGAGTTTGGATATTTACCAGGGCCAAACAACCCACTTTTTGCCTATACCTAAAAATCACAGATACTTTTTGGAACTATCTCTCTCAGCATTTGTGCATTTCTATTTTGGATGTTCAACTTTGTTTTCAGATCCAAACTTGAGTTTTCACTCTCCCATTTTTCTCGT
The DNA here is from genome assembly GCF_029961685.1 of Aristolochia californica. Lineage (NCBI taxonomy): Eukaryota > Viridiplantae > Streptophyta > Magnoliopsida > Piperales > Aristolochiaceae > Aristolochia > Aristolochia californica. Next base: position 12,429,447 of record NW_027181771.1, read on the forward strand.
AAACAAAAAAGATACAAGGCACAACAAAAAGAAAATTCTAGAGTTCATACATGCAAAAAAAAATTTTAAATTATTTCCGGCACTAAAAATGAACTCCCAAGGTTATGTTAACCATGTTCTGGGAATTCCACTAGTACAACCCCTAATTATATGATTGGTGGAATTTTATAGGAAAGGGACTTGTAACTTATCCTAACATGCTTTTAGTGTGGTGGATATGCATGCCTGAAACATGTTGAGGATGCAAGTGGACCTAATGATCCAAAAATTTCAAGGAGTAGAAAAAATAAAATTCTCAAGTGGTTGGATATTTACCTTGGCCAAACAACCCACTTTTTGCCATTCCTTAAATATCACAGATACTTTTTGGAACTATCTCTCTCAACATTTGTGCATTTCTATTTTGGATGTTCAAATTTGTTTTCAGATCCAAACTTGAGTTTTCACTCTCCCATTTTTCTCGTAAACAAGAAAGATATAAGGCATAACAAATTGAAAATTTTAGAGTTAATGTATGCAAAAAAAAAAATTCAAAATTATTTCAGGCAATAAAAATGAACTCCAAGGTTTTGTTATCCATGTTCTTGAAATTCCAATAGTACAGCCCCTAATAATAAGCTTGGTGGAATTTTATAGCAGTGGAATTTGTAACTGATCCTAACATGCTTTAAGTGTGGTGGATATGCACGCCAGAAACATGTTGAGGATGCAAGTGGATCTAATGATCAGAAAATTTCAAGGAGTAGAAAAAATCAAATTCTCAAGTGGTTGGATATTTACCTGGGCCATCAACCCACTTTTTGCCTTTCCTTAAAAATCACAAATACTTTTTGGAACTATCTCTCTCAGCATTTGTGCATTTCCATTTTGCATGTTCAAATTTGTTTTCAGATCCAAATTTGAGTTTTCACTCTCACATTTTTCTCATAAAAAAGAAAGATATATGGCATAACAAAATGAAAATTTTAGAGTTCATGTATGCCAAAAACAAATTTCAAAATTATTTCAGGCACTATAAATGAACTGCAAGGTTTTGTTATCCATGTTCTGGAATTTCCACTAGTACAACCCCTAATAATAAGCCTGGTGGAATGTTATAGGAAAGGGACTTGTAACTGATCCTAGCATGCTCTAAGTGTGGTGGATATGAAAGCCAGAAACATGTTGAGGATGCAAGTGGACCTAATGATCCAAAAATTTCAAGGAGTGGAAAAAATAAAACTCTCAAGTTGTTGGATATTTACCAAGGCCAAAACAATCCTCTTTTTGGCTATCCTTCAAAATCACAGATACTTTTTGGAACTATCTCTCTCAGCATTTTTGCATTTCCATTTTGCATGTTCAAATTTGTTTTCAGATCCAAACTTGAGTTTTTACTCTCCCATTTTTCTCGTAAAAAAAAAAGATAAAAGGCATAACAAAATGAAAATTTTAGAGTTCATGTATACAAAAAAAAAATTTCAAAATTATTTCAGGCACTAAAAATGAACTCCAAGGTTTTGTTATCCATGTTTTGGAAATTCCACTAGTACAGACCCTAATTATAAGATTGGTGGAATTTTAAAGGAAAGGGACTTGAAACTGATCCTAACATGCTTTAAGTGTGGAGGATATGCACGCAGAAACATGTTGAGGATGCAAGTGGACCTAATGATCATAAAATTTCAAGGAGTAGAAAAAATCAAATTCTCAAGTGGTTGGATATTTACCAGGGCCAACAACGCATTTTTTGCCTTTCCTTAAAAATCACAAATACTTTTTATAACTATCTCTCTCAGCATTTGTGCATTTCCATTTTGGATGTTCAAATTTGTTTTCAGATCCAAACTTGAGTTTTCACTCACCCATTTTTCTCGTAAACAAAAAAGATATAAGGCATAACAAATTGAAAATTTTAGAGTTCATGTATGCCAAATAAAAATTTCAAAATTATTTCAGGCACTAAAAATGAACTCCAAGGTTTTGTTATCCATGTTCTAGAATTTCCACTGGTACAACCCCTAAAAATAAGCCTGGTGGAATTTGATAGAAAAGGGACTTGTAACTGATCCTAACATGCTCTAAGTGTGGTGGATATGCAAGGCAGAAACATGTTGAGGATGCAAGTGGACTTAATGATCTAAAAATTTCTAGAAGTAGAAAAAAAAAAATTCTCAAGTTGTTGGATATTTACTAGGGCTAAACAATCCTCTTTCTGCCTATCCTTAAAAATCATAGATACTTTTTGGAACTTTCTCTCTCAGCATTTGTGCATTTCCATTTTGGATGATCAAATTTGTTTTCAGATCCAAACTTGTGTTTTCACTCTCCCATTTTTCTCGTAAACAAAAAAGATATAAGGCATAACAAAATGAATATTTTAGAGTTAATGTATGCAAAAACAATTTCAAAATTATTTCAGGCCGTAAAAATGAACTCTAAGGTTTTGTTATCCATGTTCTTGAAATTCCACTACTATAACCCCTAATAATAAACTTGGTGGTATTTTATAGGAATGGGACTTGTAACTGATCCTAACATGCTTTAAGCGTGGTGGATATGCATGACAAAAACATGTTGAGGATACAAGAGGACCTAATGAACCAAAAATTTCAAGGAGTAGAAAAAATCAAATTCTCAAGTGGTTGGATATTTACCAGGGCCAACAACCCACTTTTTGCCTTTCCTTAAAAATCACACATACTTTTTGGAACTATGTCTCTCAGCATTTGTGCATTTCCATTTTGGATGTTCAAATTTGTTTTCAGATCCAAACTTGAGTTTTCACTCTCCCATTTTTCTCGTAAACAAAAAAGATATAAGGCATAACAAAATGAAAATTTTGGAGTTCATGTATGCAAAAAACAAATTTCAAAATTATTTCAGGCACTAAAAATAAACTCCAAGGTTTTGTTATCCTTATTCTGGAATTTCCACTAGTACAACCCCTAACAATAAGCCTGGTGGAATTTTATTGAAAAGGGACTTCTAACTGATCCTAACATGCTCTAAGTGTGGTGGATAAGCATGCCAGAAACATGTTGAGGATGTAAGTGGACCTAATGATCCAAAATTTTCAAGGAGTAGAAAAAATCAAATTCTCAAGTTGTTGGATATTTACCAGGGCCAAACAACCCACTTTTTGCCTATCCTTCAAAATCACAGATACTTTTTGGAACTATCTCTTTCAGCATTTGTGCATTTCCTTTTTGGATGTTCAAATTTTTTTTCAGATCCAAACTTGAGTTTTCACTCTCCCATTTTTTCTCGTAAACAAAAAAGATTTAAGGCATAACAAAATAAAATTTTAGAGTTCATGTTTTTAAAAAGAAATTTTCAAAATTATTTCAGGCACTAAAAATGAACTCCAAGGTTTTGTTATCCATGTTCTAGAAATTTCACTAGTACAGCCCCTAATAATAAGCCTGGTGGAATTTTATAGGAAAGGGACTTGTAACTGATCCTAACATGGTTTAAGTGTGGTGGATATGCATGCCAGAGACATGTTGAGGATGCAAGTGGACCTAATGATCTAAAAATTTCAAAGGAGTAGAAAAAATGAAATTCTTAAGTGGTTCGATATTTACAAGTGCGAAACAACCTACTTATTGCCTCTCCTTAAAAATCACATATACTTTTTTGAACTATCTCTCTCAGCATTTGTGCATTTCCATTTTGGATGTTCAAATATGTTTTCAGATCCAAAGTCGAGTTTTCACACTCCCATTTTTCTCGTAAACAAAAAAGATATAAGGCATAACAAAATGAAAATTTTAGAGTTCATGTAAGCAAAAAAAAAATTTCAAAATTATTTCAGGCACTAAAAATGAACTCCAAGCTTTTGTTATCCATATTCTTGAAATTGAACTAGTACAACCCCTAATAATAAGCCTGGTTGAGTTTTATAGGAAAGGGACTTGTAACTGATCCCAACATGCTTTAAGTGTGGTGGATATGCATGCCAGAAACATGTTGAGGATGTAATTGGACCTAATGATCCTGAAATTTCAAGGAGTAGAAAAAATCTAATTCTCAAGTGGTTGGATATTTACCAGGGCCAAACAACCCACTTTTTGCCTATCCTTAAAAATCACAGATACTTTTTTGAACTATCTCTCTTAGCATTTGAGCATTTCCATTTTGGATGTTCAAATTTGTTTTCAGATCCAAACAGTAGTTTTCACTCACCCATTTTTCTCGTAAACAAAAAAGATATAAGGCATAGCAAAATGAAAATTTTAGAGTTTATGTATGCAAAAAAAAAAATTTCAAAATTATTTCAGGCTGTAAAAATGAACTCCAAGGTTTTGTTATCCATGTTCTTGAAATTCCACTAGTACAACCCCTAATAATAAGCTTGGCGGAATTTTATAGGAGTGGGACTTGTTACTGATCCTAACATGCTTTAAGTGTGGTGGATATGCATGCCAGGAACATGTTGAGGAAGCAAGTGGACCTAATGATCATAAAATTTCAAGCAGTAGAAAAAATCAAATTCCCAAGTGGTTGGATATTTACCAGGGCCAACAACCCACTTTTTGCCTTTCCTTAAAAATCACCGATACTTTTTGGAACTATCTCTCTCAGCATTTGTGCATTTCCATTTTGGATGTTCAAATTTTTTTTCAGATCCAAACTTGAGTTTTCACTCTCCCATTTTTCTCATAAACAAAAAAGATAAGAGGCATAACAAAATGAAAATTTTAGAGTTCATGTATGCAAAAAACAAATTCCAAAATTATTTCAGGAACTAAAAATGAACTCCAAGGTTTTGTTATCCAAGTTCTGGAATTTCCACTAGTACAACCCCCAACAATAAGCCTGGTGGAATTTTATAGAAAAGGGACTTGTAATTGATCCGAACATGCTGAGGATGCAAGTGGACCTAATGATCCAAAAATTTCGAGAAGTAGAAAAAAAAAATTCTCAAGTTGTTGGATATTTACCAGGGCTAAACAATCCTCTTTTTGCCTATCCTTCAAAATCACAGATACTTTTTGGAACTATCTCTCTCAGCATTTGTACATTTCCATTTTGGATGTTCAAATTTTTTTTCAGATCCAAAGTTTAGTTTTCACTCTCCTATTTTTCTCGTAAACAAAAAAGATAAAAGGCATAACTAAATGAAAATTTTAGAGTTCATGTATTTAAAAAAAAAAAATTCAAAATTATTTCAGGCACTAAAAATGAACTCCATGGTTTTGTTATCCATGTTCTTGAAATTCCACTAGTACAGCCCGTAATTATAAGATTGGTGGAATTTTATAGAAAAGGGACTTGTAACTGATCCTAACATGCTTTAAGTGTGGTGGATATGCATGCCAGAAACATGTTGAGGATGTAAGTGGACCTAATGATCCAAAATTCTCAAGGAGTAGAAAAAATCAAATTCTCAAGTGGTTGGATATTTACCAAGGCCAAACAACCCACATTTGACCTATCCTTAAAAATCACAGATAATTTTTTGAACTATCTCTTTCAGCATTTCTACATTTCCATTTTGGATGTTCAAATTCTTTTTCAGGTTCAAACTTGAGTTTTCACTCTCCCATTTTTCTCGTAAACAAAAAAGATTTAAGGCATAACAAAATGAAAATTTTAGAGTTCATGTATGCAAAAAAAAAATTTCAAATTATTTCAGGCAATAAAAATGAACTCCAAGGTTTTGTTATCCATGTTCTGGAAATTCCACTAGTACAGCCCCTAATGATAAGCCTGGTGGAATTTTATAGGAAAGGGACTTGGAACTGATTCTAACATGCTTTAAGTGTGGTGGATATGCATGCCAGAAACATGTTGAGGATGCAAGTGGACCTTAAGATCCAAAACTTTCAAAGAGTAGAAAAAATGACATGCTTAAGTGGTTCCATATTTACCAGGGCCAAACAACCCACTTTTTGCCTATCCTTAAAAATCACAGATACTTTTTGGAACTATCTCTCTCAGCATTTGTGCATTTCCATTTTGGATGTACAAATATGTTTTCTGATCCAAACTCCAGTTTTCACTCTACCATTTTTCTCGTAAACAAAAAAGATATAAGGCATAACAGAATGAAAATTTTAGACTTTATGTAAGCAAAAAAAAATTTCAAAATTATTTCTGGCAGTAAAAATGTACTCCAAAGTTTTGTTATCAATGTTCTTGAAATTCCACTAGTACAGCCCCTAATAATAAGCTTGGTGGAATTTTATAGGAATGGGACTTGTAAATGATCCAAACATGCTTTAAGTGTGGTGGATATGCATGCCAGAAACATGTTGAGGATGTAAGTGGACCTAATGATCCAAAATTCTCAAGGAGTAGAAAAAAATCAAATTCTCAAGTGGTTGGATATTTACCAGAGCCAAACAACCCACTTTTTGCCTATCCTTAAAAATCCCAGATAATTTTTCGTACAATCTCTTTCAGCATTTCTACATTTCCATTTTGGATGTTCAAATTCGTTTTCAGGTTCAAACTTGAGTTTTCACTCTCCCATTTTTCTCGTAAACAAAAAAGATAAGGCATAACAAAATGAAAATTTTAGAGTTCATGTATGCCAAATAAAAATTTCAAAATTATTTCAGGCACTAAAAATGAACTCCTAGGTTTTGTTATCCATGTTCTTGAATTTCCACTAGTACAACCCCTAATAATAAGCCAGGTGGAATTTTATAGGAAAGGGCTTCTAACTGATCCTAACATGCTCTAAGTGTGGTGGATATGCAAGCCAGAAACATGTGGAGGATGCAAGTGGACCTAATGATCCAAAAATTTCAAGGAGTGGAAAAAATAAAATTCTCATGTTGTTGGGTATTTACCAGGGCCAAAACAATCCTCTTTTTGCCTATCTTTCAAAATCACAGATACTTTTTGGAACTATCTCTCTCAGCATTTGTGCATTTCCATTTTGCATGTTCAAATTTGTTTTCAGATCCAAACTTGAGTTTTGACTTTCCCATTTTTCTCGTAAAAAAAAAAAGATAAAAGGCATAACAAAATGAAAATTTTAGAGATCATGTATGCAAAAAAAAATTTTCAAAATTATTTCAGGCACTAAAAATGAACTCCAAGGTTTTGTTATCCATGTTTTGGAAATTCCACTAGTACAAACCCTAATTATAAGATTGGTGGAATTTTAAAGGAAAGGGACTTGAAATTGATCCTAACATACTTTAAGTGTGGTGGATATGCATGCCAGAAACATGTTGAGGATGCAAATGGACCTAATGATCATAAAATTTCAAGGAGTAGAAAAAATAAAATTCTCAAGTGGTTGGATATTTACCAGGGCCAACAACCCACTTTTTGCCTTTCCTGAAAAATCACAAATACTTTTTGGAACTATCTCTCTCAGCATTTGTGCATTTCCATTTTGGATGATCAAATTTTTTTTCAGATCCAAACTTGAGTTTTCACTCTCCCATTTTTCTCGTAAACAAAAAAGATATAACGCATAACAAAATGAAAATTTTAGAGTTCATGTATGCAAAAAAAAATTTTCAAAATTATTTCAGGTACTAAAAATGAACTCGAAGGTTTTGTTATCCATGTTCTGCAATTTCCACTAGTACAACCCCTAACAATAAGCCTGGTGGAATTTTATAGAAAAGGGACTTGTAACTGATCCTAACATGCTCTAAGTGTGGTGGATAAGCAAGGCAGAAACATGTTGAGGATGCAAGTGGACGTAATGATCTAAAAATTTCAAGAAGTAGAAAAAAAAAATTCTCAAGTTGATGGATATTTACCAGGGCTAAACAATCCTCTTTTTGCCTATCCATAAAAATCATTGATACTTTTTGGAACTTTTTCTCTCAGCATTTGTGCATTTCCATTTTGGATGTTCAAATTTTTTTTCAGATCCAAACTTGAGTTTTCACTCTCCCATTTTTCTCGTAAACAAAAAAGATATAAGGGATAACAAAATGAAAATGTTAGAGTTAATGTATACAAGAAAAACTTTTCAAAATTATTTCAGGCACTAAAAATGAACTCCAAGGTTTTGTTATCCATGTTCTTGAAATTCCGCTAGTACAGCCCCTAATAATAAGCTTGGTGAAATTTTATATGAATGGGACTTGTAACTGATCCTAACATGCTTTAAGTGTGGTGGATATGCATGCCAGAAACATGTTGAGGATGTAAGTGGACCTAATGATCCAAAAATTTCAAGGAGTGGAAAAAATAAAATTCTCAAGTTGTTGGATATTTACCAGGGCCAAAACAATCCTCTTTTTGCCTATCTTTCAAAATCACAGATACTTTTTGGAACTATCTTTCTCAGCATTTGTGCATTTCCATTTTGCATGTTCAAATTTGTTTTCAGAGCCAAACTTGAGTTTTCCCTCTCCCATTTTTCTCGTAAAAATAAAAGATAAAAGGCATAACAAAATGAAAATTTTAGAGTTCATGTATGCAAAAAAAAAATTTCAAAATTATTTTAGGCACTAAAAATGAACCCCAAGGTTTTGTTATCCATGTTTTGGAAATTCCACTAGTACAGCCCCTAATAATAAGCCTGGTGGAATTTTATCGGAAAAGGACTTGTAACTGATCCTAACATGCTTTAAGTGTGGTGGATATGCAAGGCAGAAACATGTTGAGGATGCAAGTGGACCTAATGATCTAAAAATTTCAAGAAGTAGAAAAAAAAAAATTCTCAAGTTGTTGGATATTTACCAGGGCTAAACAATCCTCTTTTTGCCTATCCTTAAAAATCATAGATACTTTTTGGAACTTTCTCTTTTAGCATTTGTGCATTTCCATTTTCGATGTTCAAATTTTTTTTCAGATCCATACTTGAGTTTTCACTCTCCCATTTTTCTCGTAAACAAAAAAGATATAAGGCATAACAAAATGAAAATTTTAGAGTTAATGTTTACAAGAAAAAAATTTCAAAATTATTTCAGGCAGTAAAAATGAACTCCAAGGTTTTGTTATCCATGTTCTTGAAATTCCGCTAGTACAGCCCCTAATAATAAGCTTGGTGAAGTTTTATATGAATGGGACTTGTAACTGATCCTAACATTCTTTAAGTGTGGTGGATATGCATGCCAAAAACATGTTGAGGATACAAGAGGACCTAAAGATCCAAAAATTTCAAGGAGTAGAAAAATCAAATTCTCAAGTGGTTGGATATTTTCCAGGGCCAACAACCCAATTTTTGCTTTCCCTTAAAAATCAAAGATACTTTTTGGAACTATCTCTCTCAGCATTTGTGCATTTCCATATTGGATGTTTAAATTTGTTTTCAGATCCAAACATGAGTTTTCACTCTCCCATTTTTCTCGTAAACAAAAAAGATATAAGGCATAACAAAATGAAAATTTTAGAGTTCATGTATGCAAAAAACAAATTTTAAAATTATTTGAGGCACTAAAAATGAACTCCTAGGTTTTGTTATCCATGTTCTGGAATTTCCACTAGTACATCCCCTAACAATAAGCCTGGTGGAATTTTATAGAAAAGGGACTTGTAACTGATCCTAACATGCTCTAAGTGTGGTGGATATGTAAGCCAGAAACATGTTGAGGATGCAAGTGGACCTAATCATCCAAAAATTTCAAGGAGTAGAAAAAATTAAATTCTCAAGTTGTTTGATATTTACCAGGGCCAAAACAATCCTCTTTTTACCTATCCTTCAAAATCAAATATACTTTTTGGAACTATCTCTCATAGCATTTGTGCATTTCCATTTTGGATGTTCAAATTTTTTTTCAGATCCAAACTTGGGTTTTCACTCTCCTATTTTTCTCGTAAAAAAAAAGATAAAAGGCATACAAAATGAAAATTTTAGAGTTCATGTATGCAAAAAAAAAATTTGAAAATTATTTCAGGCACTAAAAATGAATTCCAAGGTTTTGTTGTCCATGTTTTGGAAATTCCACTAGTACAACCCCTAATTATAAGATTGGTGGAATTTTATTGGAAAGGGACTTGTAACTGATCCTAACATGCTTTAAGTATGGTGGATAAGCATGCCAGAACCATGTTGAGTATGTAAGTGGACCTAATGATCCAAAATTTTCAAGGAGTAGAAAAAATCAAAATCTCAAGTGGTTGGATATTTACCAGGGCCAAACAACCCACTTTTTGCCTATCCTTCAAAATCACAGGTACTTCTTGGAACTATCTCTTTCAGCATTTGTGCGTTTCCATTTTTGATGTTAGAATTTGTTTTCAGATCCAAACTTGAGATTTCACTCTCCCATTTTTCTCGTAAACAAAAAAGATTTAAGGCATAATTAATTGAAATTTTAGAGTTCATGTATGTGAAAAAAAAATTTCAAAATTATTTCAGGCGAACTCCAAGGTTTTGTTATCCATGTTCTGAAAATTCCACTAGAACAGCCCCAAATAATAAGCCTGGTGGAATTTTATAGGAATGGGACTTGTAACTGATCCAATCATGCTTTAAGTGTGGTGGATATGCAAGCCAGAAACATGTTGAGGATGCAAGTGGACCTAATGATCGAATAATTTCAACGAGTAGAAAAAATCAAGTTCTCAAGTGGTTGGATATTTACTAGGGCCAATAACCAACTTTTTGCCTATCCTTAAAAATCACAGATACTTTTTGGAACTAACTCTCTCAGGATTTGTGCATTTCCATTTTGGATGTTCAAATTTGTTTTCAGATCCAAACTTGAGTTTTCACTCTCCCATTTTTCTCGTAAACAAAAAAGATATAAGGCATGACAAATTGAAAATTTTAGAGTTCATGTATGCCAAATAAAAATTTCAAAATTATTTCAGGCACTAAAAATGAACTCCTAGATTTTGTTATCCATGTTCTTGAATTTCCACTAGTACAACCCCTAATAATAAGCCTGGTGGAATTTTATAGGAAAGGGACTTGTAACTGATCCTAACATGCTCTAAGTGTGGTGGATATGCATCCCAGAAACATGTTGAGGATGCAAGTGGACCTAATGATCCAAAAATTTCAAGGAGTGGAAAAAATAAAATTCTCAAGTTGGTGGATATTTACCAGGGCCAAAACAATCCTCTTTTTGCCTATCTTTCAAAATCACAGATACTTTTTGGAACTATCTCTCTGAGCATTTGTGCATTTCCATTTTGCATGTTCAAATTAGTTTTCAGATCCAAACTTGAGTTTTCACTCTCCCATTTTTCTCGTAAAAATAAAAGATAAAAGGCATAACAAAATGAAAATTTTAGAGATCATGTATGCCAAAAAAAAATTTCCAAATTATTTCAGGCATTAAAAATGAACTCCAATGTTTTGTTACCCATGTTTTGGAAATTCCACTAGTACAACCCCTAATTATAAGATTGGTGGAATTTTAAAGGGAAGGGACTTGAAAATGATCCTAACATGCTTTAAGTGTGGTGGATATGCATGCCAAAAACATGTTGAGGATGCAAGTGGACCTAATGATCATAAAATTTCAAGGAGTAGAAAAAATCAAATTCTCAAGTGGTTGGATATTTACTAGAGCCAACAACCCACTTTTTGCCTTTCCTTAAAAATCACAGATACTTTTTGGAACTATCTCTCTCAGCATTTGTACATTTCCATTTTGGATGTTCAAATTTGTTTTCAGATCCAAACTTGAGTTTTCACTCTTCCATTTTTCTCGTAAACAAAAAAGATATAAGGCATAACAAAAAGAAAATTTTAGAGTTCATGTATGCAAAAAACAAATTTCAAAATTATTTCAGGCACTAAAAATGAACTCCAAGGTTTTGTTATCCATGTTCTGGAATTTCCACTAGTACAACCCCTAACAATAAGCCTGGTGGAATTTTATAGAAAAGGGACTTGTAACTGATCCTAACATGCTCTAAGTGTGGTGGATATACAAGGTAGAAACATGTTGAGGATACAAGTGGACCTAATGATCCAAAAATTTCAAGAAGTAGAAAGAATAAAATTCTCAAGTTGTTGGATATTTACCACGGCTAAACAATCCTCTTTTTGCCTATCCTTGAAAATCACAGATACTTTTTGGAACTTTCTCTCTCAGCATTTGTGCATTTCCATTTTGAATGTTCAAATTTTTTTTCAGATCCAAACTTGAGTTTTCACGCTCCCATTTTTCTCGTAAACAAAAAAGATATAAGGCATAACAAAATGAAAATTTTAGAGTTAATGTATGCAAAAAAAAAAATTTCAAAATTATTTCAGGCGGTAAAAATGAAGTCCAAGGTTTTGTTATCCATGTTCTTGAAATTCCACTAGTACAAGCCCTAATAATAAGCTTGGTGGAATTTTATAGGAATGGGACTTGTAACTGATCCTAACATGCTTTAAGTGTGGTGGATATGCATGCCAAAAACATGTTGATGATTCAAGAGGATCTAATGATCCAAAAATTTCAAGGAGTAGAAAAAATCAAATTCTCAAGTGGTTGGATATTTACCAGGGCCAACAACCCAATTTTTGCCTTTACTTAAAAATCACAGATACTTTTTGGAACTATCTCTCTCAGCATTTGTGCATTTCCATTTTGGATGTTCAAATTTGTTTTCAGATCCAAACTTGAGTTTTAACTCTCCCATTTTTCTCGTAAACAAAAAAGATATAATGCATAACAAAATGAAAATTTTAGAGTTCATGTATGCAAAGAAAAAAATTTTAAATTATTTCAGGCACTAAAAATGAACTCCAAGGTTTTGTTATCCATGTTCTGGAATTTCCACTAGTACAACCCCTAACAATAAGCCTGGTGGAATTTTATAGAAAAGTGACTTGTAACTGATCCTAACATGCTCTAAGTGTAGTGGATATGTAACCCAGAAACATGTTGAGGATGCAAGTGGACCTTATGATCCAAAAATTTCGAGTAGAAAAAATAAAATTCTCAAGTTGTTGGATATTTACCATGGCCAAAACAATCCTCTTTTTGCCTATCCTTCAAAATCACAGATACTTTTTGGAACTATCTCCCTTAGCCTTTGTGTATTTCCATTTTGGATGTTCAAATTTGTTTTCGGATCCAAACTTGAGTTTTCACTCTCCTATTTTTTTGATAAAAAAAAAGATAAAAGGCATAACAAAATAAAAATTTTAGAGTTCATGTATGCAAAAAAAAAAATTTCAAAATTATTTCAGGCACTAAAAATGATTTCCAAGGTTTTGTTATCCATGTTTTGGAAATTCCACTAGTACAGCCCCTAATTATATGATTGGTGGAATTTTATCCGAAAGGGACTTGTAATTGATCCTAACATGCTTTAAGTGTTGTGAATAAGCAAGCCAGAAACATGCTGAGGATGTAAGTGGACCAAATGATCCAAAATTTTCAAGGAGTAGAAAAAATCTAATTCTCAAGTGGTTGGATATTTACCAGGGCAGAACAATAAAAATCACAGATACTTTTTGGAACTATCTCTTTCAGCATTTGTGCATTTCCATTTTGGATGTTCAAATTTGTTTTCTGATGCAAACTTGAGTTTTCACTCTCCCATTTTTCTCATAAACAAAAAAGATTTAAGGCATAACAAAATGAAAATTTTAGAGTTCATGTATGCAAAAAAAAAAATTTCAAAATTATTTCAGGCACTAAAAATGAACTCCTAGGTTTTGTTATCCATGTTCTAGAAATTCCACTAGTACAGCCCCTAATAATAAGCCTGGTGGAATTTTATAGGAAAGGGACTTGTAACTGATCCTAACATGCTTTAAATGTGGTGGATATGCATGCTAGAAACATGTTGAGGATGCAAGTGGACCTAATGATCCAAAAATTTCAAGGAGTAGAAAAAAACAAATTCTCAAGTGGTTGGATATTTACCAGGCCAAAACAACCCACTTTTTGCCTATCCTTAAAAATCACAGATACTTTTAGAAACTATCTCTCTCAGCATTTGTGCATTTCCATTTTGGATGTTAAAATTTGTTTTCAGATCCAAACTTGAGTTTTCACTCTCCCATTTTTCTCGTTAACAAAATAGATATAAGGCATAACAAAATGAAAAACTTTAGAGTTCAAGAATGGGAAAAAAAATTTCAAAATTATTTCAGGCATTAAAAATGAACTCAAAGGTTTTGTTATCCATGTTCTGGAATTTCCAGGAGTACAACCCCTAATAATGAGCCAGGTGGAATTATATAGGAAATGGACTTGTAACTGATCCTAACATGCTCTAAGTGTGCTGGATATGCAGGCCAAAAACATGTTGAGGATGCCAGTGGACCTAATGATCAAAAAATTTCAAGGAGTAGAAAAAATAAAATTCTCAAGTTGTTGGATATTTACATGGGCTAAACAATCCTCTTTTTGCCTATCCTTAAAAATCACAGATACTTTTTGGAACTATCTCTCTCAGCATTTGTGCATTTCCATTTTGGATGTTCAAATTTTTTTTCAGATCCAAACTTGAGTTTTCACTTTTCCATTTTTCTCGTAAAAAAAAAGATATAAGGCATAACGAAAAGAAAATTTTAGAAGTCACGTATGCAAAAAAAAAAAATTTCAAAAATTATTTCAGGCTCTAAAAATGAACTCCAAGGTTTTGATATCCATGTTCTTTAATTCCACTAGTACAACCCCTAATTGTAAGATTGGTGGAATTTTATAGGAAAGGAACTTTTAACTGATCCTAACATGCTTTAAGTGTGGTGGATATGCATGCCAGAAACATGTTGAGGATGTAAGTGGACCTAATGATCCAAAATTTTCAGGGAGTGGAAAAAATCAAATTCTCAAGTGGTTGGATATTTACCAGGGCCAAACAACCCACTTTTTGCCTATCCTTAAAAATCACAGATACTTTTTGGAACTATCTATCTCTCTCAGCATTTGTGCATTTCTATTTTGGATTTTCAAATTTCTTTTCAAATCCAAACTTGAGTTTTCACTCTCCCATTTTTCTCGTAAACAAGAACGATACAAGGAATCACAAAATGAAAATTTTAGAGTTCCTTTACGCAAAAAAAAATAAATTTAAAATTATTTCAGGAACTAAAAATGAACTCCAAGGTTTTGTTAACCATGTTCTAGGAATTCCACTAGTACAACCCCTAATTATAAGATTGGTGGAATTTATAGGAAAGGGACTTGTAACTGATCCTAACATGCTTTAAGTGTGGTGGATATGCATGCCAGAAACATGTTGAGGATGCAAGTGGACCTAATGATCCAAAAATTTCAAGGAGTAGAAAAAATCAAATTCTCAAGTGGTTGGATATTTACCAGGGCCAAACAACCCACTTTTTGCCTATCCTTAAAAATCACAGATACTTTTTGGAACTATCTCTCTCAGGATTTGTGCATTTCCATTTTGGATGTTCAAATTTGTTTTCAGATCCAAACTTGAGTTTTCACTCTCCCATTTTTCTCGTGAACAAAAAAGATATAAGGCATCACAAAATGAAAATATTAGAGTTCGTGTGTGCAAAAAAAAATTTCAAAATTATTTCAGGCACTAAAAATGAACTCCAAGGTTTTGTTATCCATGTTCTGGAATTTCCACGAATACAACCCATAATAATAAGCCTGCTGGAATTATATAGGAAAGGGACTTTTAACTGATCCTAACATGCTCTAAGTGTGCTGGATATGCAAGCCAGAAACATGTTGAGGATGCAAGTGGACCTAATGATCAAAAAATTTCAAGGAGTAGAAAAAATAAAATTCTCAAGTTGTTGGATATTTACCTGGGCCAAACAATCCTCTCTTTGCCTATCCTTAAAAATCACAGATACTTTTTGGAACTATCTCTCTCGGCATTTGTGCATTTCCATTTTGGATGTTCAAATTTGTTTTCAGATCCAAACTTGAGTTTTCGCTCTCCCATTTTTCTCGTAAACAAAAAAGATATAAGGCATAACAAAATGAAAATATTAGAGATCCTGTGTGCAAAAAAAAAAATTCAAAATTATTTCAGGCACTAAAAATGAACTCCAAGGTTTTGTTATCCATGTTCTGGAATTTCCACGAGTACAACCCCTAATAATAAGCCTGGTGGGATTATATTGGAAAGGGACTTGTAACTGATCCTAACATGCTCTAAGTGTGCTGGATATGCAAGCCAGAAACATGTTGAGGATGCAAGTGGACCTAATGATCAAAAAATTTCAAGGAGTAGAAAAAATAAAATTCTCAAGTTGTTGGATATTTACCTGGGCCAAACAATCCTCTTTTTGCCTATCCTTAAAAATCACAGATACTTTTTGGAACTATCTCTCTCAGCATTTGTGCATTTCCATTTTGGATGTTCAAATTTTTTTTCGGATCCAAACTTGAGTATTCACTTTCCTATTTTTCTCGTTAAAAAAAAGATATAAGGCATAACAAAAAGAAAATTTTAGAAGTCATGTATGCAAAAAAAAAATTTCAAAATTATTTCAGGCTCTAAAAATGAACTCCAAGGTTTTGTTATCCATGTTCTGTAATTCCACTAGTACAACCCCTAATTATAAGATTGGTGGAATTTTATAGGAATGGAACTTGTAACTGATCCTAACATGCTTTAAGTGTGGTGGATATGCATGCCAGAAACATGCTGAGGATGTAAGTGGACGTAATGATCCAAAATTTTCAAGGAGAGGAAAAAATCAAATTCTCAAGTGGTTGGATATTTACCAGGGCCAAACAACCCACTTTTTGCCTATCCTTAAAAATCACAGATACTTTTTGGAACTATCTCTCTCAGCATTTGTGCATTTCTATTTTGGATGTTCAAATTTTTTTTCAAATCGAAACTTGAGTTTTCACTCTCCCATTTTTCTCGTAAACAAAAACGATACAAGGAATAACAAAATGAAAATTTTAGAGTTCCATCATGCAAAAAAAAAAAAAATTTTAAATTATTTCAGGCACTAAAAATGAACTCCAAGGTTTTGTTAACCATGTTCTAGGAATTCCACTAGCACAACCCCTAATTATAAGATTGGTGGAATTTATAGGAAAGGGTCTTGTAACTGATCCTAACATGCTTTAAGTGTGGTGGATATGCATGCCAGAAACATGTTGAGGATGCAAGTGGACCTAATGATCCAAAAATTTCAACCAGTAGAAAAAACCAAATTCTCATGTGGTTGGATATTTACCAGGGCCAAAAAACCCACTTTTTGCCTATCCTTAAAAATCACAGATACTTTTTGGAACTATCTCTCTCAGCATTTGTGCATTTCAATTTTGGATGTTCAAATTTGTATTGAGATCCAAACTTGAGTTTTCGCTCTCCCTTTTTTCTCGTAAACAACAAAGATATAAGGCATAACAAAATGAAAACTTTAGAGTTCACGTATGCAAAAAATAAATTTCAAAACTATTTCAGGCACTTAAAATGATCTCCAAGGTTTTGTTAACCATGTTCTGGAAATTCAACTAGTATAGCCCCTAAGTATAAGCCTAGTGGAATTTTATAGGAACAGGACTTGTAACTGATCCTAACATGCTTTAAGTGTGGTGGATATGAATGCCAGAAACATGTTGAGGATGCAAGTGAACCTAATGATCCAAAAATTTCAAGCAGTAGAAAAAATCAAATTCTCAAGTGGTTGGATATTTACAGGGGCCAAACAACCCACTTTTTGCCTATCCTTAAAAATCACAGATTCTTTTTGTAACTATATCTCTCAGCATTTGTGCATTTCCAATTTGGATGTTCAAATTTTTTTTCAGATCAAAACTTGAGTTTTCACTCTCCCATTTTTCTTGTGAACAAAAAAGAAAAAAGGCATCACTAAATGAAAATTTTAGAGTTCATGTATGCAAAAAAAAATTTCAAAATTATTTCAGGCACTAAAAATGAACTCCAAGGTTTTGTTATCCATGTTCTGGAAATTCAACTAGTATAGCCCCTAAGTATAAGCCTGGTGGAATTTTATAGGAAAGGGACTTGTAACTGATCCTAACATGCTTTAAGTGTGGTGGATATGAATGCCAGAAACATGTTGAGGATGCAAGTGAACCTAATGATCCAAAAATTTCAAGCAGTAGAAAAAATCAAATTCTCAAGTGGTTGGATATTTACAGGGGCCAAACAACCCACTTTTTGCCTATCCTTAAAAATCACAGATTCTTTTTGTATCTCTCAGCATTTGTGCATTTCCAATTTGGATGTTCAAATTTTTTTTCAGATCAAAACTTGAGTTTTCACTCTCCCATTTTTCTCGTGAACAAAAAAGAAAAAAGGCATCACTAAATGAAAATTTTAGAGTTCATGTATACGCTAAAAAAAATTTCAAATTTATTTCAGGCACTAAAAATGAACTCCAAGGTTTTGTTATCCATGTTCTGGAAATCCACTAGTACAGCGCCTAATAATAAGCCTGGTGGAAATTTATAGGAAATGGACTTGTAACTTATCCTAACATGCTTTAAGTGTGGTGGATATGCATGCCGGAAACATGTTGAGGATGCAAGTGGACCTAAAGATCAGAAAATTTCAAAGAGTAGAAAAAATCAAATTCTCAAGTGGTTGGATATTTACCAGTGCCAAACAACCCAATTTTTGCCTATCCATATAAATCACAGCTACTTTTTGTAACTATCTCTCTCAGCATTTGTGCATTTCCATTTTGGATGTTCAAATTTTTTTTCAGATCCAAGCTTGAGTTTTCACTCTCCCAATTTTCTCGTAAACAAAAAAGAAATACGGCATAACAAAATGAAAATTTTAGAGTTCATGTATGCAAGAAAAAAATTTCAAAATTATTTCAGGCACTAGAAATAGACTCCAAGATTTTGTTATCCATGATCTGGAAATTTCACTAGTACAGCCACTAATAATAAGCCTGGCGGAATTTTATAGGAAAGGGACTTTTAACTGATCCTAACATGCTTTAAGTTAGGTGGATATGCATGACAGAAACATGTTGAGGATGCAAGTGGATATACTGATCCAAAAATTTCAAGGAGTAGAAAAAATCAAATTCTCAAGTGGTTGGATATTTACCAGGGCCAAACAAACCACTTTTTGCCTATCCTTAAAAATCCCAAATACATTTTGGAACTATCTCTCTGATCATTTGTGCATTTCCATTTTGGATGTTCAAATTTGTTTTCAGATCCAAACATGATTTTTCACTCTCCCATTTTTCTCGTAAACAAAAAAGAAATAAGGCATAACAAAATGAAAATTTTAGAGTTCATATATGCCAAAAAAAAATTTAAAATTATTTCAGGAAGTAAAAATGAACTCCAACGTTTTGTTATCCATGATCTAGAAATTCCACTTGTACAGCCCCTAATAATAAGCCTGGTGGAATTTTATAGGAAAGGGACTTGTAACTGATACTAACATGCTCTATGTGTGCTGGATATGCAAGCCAGAAACATGTTGAGGATGCAAGTGGACCTAATGATTAGAAAATTTCAAGCAGTAGAAAAAATCAATTTCTCAAGTGGTTGGATATTTACCAGGGCCAAACATCCCACTTTTTGCCTATCCTTAAAAATCACAGATACTTTTTGGAACTATCTCTCTCTGCATTTGTGCATTTCCATTTTGGATATTCAAATTTGTCTTCAGATCCAAACTTGAGTTCTTACTCTCCCATTTTTCCTGTAAACAAAAAAGGTATAAGGCATAACAAAATGAAAATTTTAGAGTTCATGTATGCAAAAAAAAAATTTCAAAATTATTTCAGGCACTAAAAATGAACTCCATGGTTTTTTATCCATGTTCTTGAAATTCCACTAGTACAACCCCTAATAATAAGCCTGGTGGAATTTTATAGGAAAGGGACTTGTAACTGATCCTAACTTGCTTTAAGTGTGGTGGATATGCATGCCAGAAACATGTTGAGGATGCAAGTGGACCTAATGATCAGAAAATTTCAAGGAGTAGAAAAAATCAAATTCTCAAGTGGAAGGAACCCACCCCACCCCCCCCCCCCCCCCCCCCTCCTTTTTCCCTATCCTTAAAAATCACAGATACTTTTTGGAACTATCTCTCTCAGCATTTGTGCATTTCCATTTTGGATGTTCAAATTTGTTTTCAGATCCAAACTTGAGTTTTCACTCTCCCATTTTTCTGGTAAGCAAAAGAGAAAAAAGGCATCACAAAATGAAAATTTTACAGTTCATGTATGCAAAAAAAAATTTCAAATTTATTTTAGGCACTAAAAATGAACTCCAAGGTTTTGTTATCCATGTTCTAGAAATTTCACTAGTACAACCCCTAATAATAAGCCTGGTGGAATTTTATAGGAAAGGGACTACTAACTGATCCTAACGTGCTTTAAGTGTGGTGGATATGCATGCCAGAAACATGTTGAGGATGAAAGTGGACCTAATGATCCAAAAATATCAAGAAGTAGAAAAAATCAAATTCTCAAGTGGTTGGATATTTACCACGGCCAAACAACCCACTTTTTGCCTATCCTTAAAAATCACAGATACTTTTTGGAACTATCTCACTCAGCATTTGTGCATTTCCATTTTGGATGTTCAAATTTGTTATCAGATCCAAATTGAGTTTTCACTCTCCCATTTTTCTCCTAAACAAAAAACATATAAGGCATAACAAAATGAAAATTTAAGAGTTCATGTATGCAAAAAAAAAAATTCAAAATTTTTCAGGCACTAAAATGAACTCCAAGGTATTCTTATCCATGTTTTTGAAATTCCACTAGTATAGCCCCTTATATTAAGCTTGGTGGAATTTTATAGGAAAGGACTTGTAACTGATCCTAAAATGCTTTATGTGTGGTGGGTATGCATGCCAGAAACATGTTGAGGATGCAAGTGGACCTAATGATCCAAAAATTTAATGGAGTACAAAAAATCAAATTTTCAAGAGGTTAGATATCCCACTGCGCGTTTACTTGAAAATTTATTTTTTTCTATTCCTTGAAATTTTTGGTTCATTAGGTCATTTGCATCTTCAACATGTTTCCGGCATGCACATCCACCACATTTAAAACTTGTTAGGATCAATTAGTATCACTTTCTTATAAAATTCCACCAAGCTATTAGGGGTTGTACTAGTGGAATTTCACAAACATGGATAACAAAACTTTGGTGTTCATTTTTAGTGCAAGAAATAATTTTCTTCACTCACAATTATTACAGTTTTTAGAGTTTTTTGCTTACCTAAACTCTAAAATTTTCATTTTTTTGTGATTTATTTGACAAATCATTTTTTTATGAGAAAAATGGAGAATGAAACCTCAATTTTGGATTTGAAAAAAAATTGAACTTCAAAAATGGAAATGCACAAATGCTGAGAGAGATAATTCTAAAAAGTATCTGTGATTTTTAAGGATTGTAAACTCTTTTAGTTTTTTATATATTTGGTTTTGCAATCATCAGAAGGGGAGGGGCGGGGGGTTGTGGCATTTTTAACTATATGTTGACACCCAAACCATGAGTCATTTCTAACAAAAATTGAAGCTATTACACATCATAAATCGATGAAAAAATTTACAATGACCTATGATAGTTAGGTCCGCTTTTTTTAAAATAGGCAAAAAGTGGGTTGTTTGGCTCTAGTAAATCTACCACCACACGTTAACTTGAGAATATAATTAGGTCATTAGGTCATTTGCATCTTCAAGATTTGGTCATTTGCATCTTCAACATGTCTCTGGCATGCATATCCACCAAATTTAAAATTTATTAGGATCAATTAGAAATCTCTTTCTTATAAAATTCCACCAAGCTATTAGGGATTGGACTAGTGGAATTTCCCAAATAAGGATAACAAAACTTTGGTGTTCATTTTTAGTGCATGAAATAATTTTCTTCACTTACATTTATAATAGTTTTCAAATTTGTTTCTCTACATAAACTCTAAAATTTTCATTTTGTTGTGATCTATTTGCCTTATCTTTTTGTTTACGAGAAACATGGGAGAGTGAAAACTCAGGTTTGGATTTAAAAAAAAAATTAAACATCCACATTGGAAATGTACAAATGCTCAGAGAGATATTTCTAAAATGTATCTGTGATTTTTAAGGATCGTAAACTCTTTAGTTTTTTATATATTGGGTTTTGCAATCATCGGAAGTGGGGGCGAGGCATTTTTAACTGAGTGTTGACTCCCAAACCATAAATCACTTCTAACAAAAATTATAGCCGTTACACATCTTTTATCGATCAAAAATTTAAGATGATCTATGATTGTTAGCTCCGCTTTTTGTAAAATAGGCAAAAAGTGGGTTTTTTGGCTCTTGTAAATATCCCATCGCACATTAACTTGAGAATTTAATTTCTTATACTCCTTGAAATTTTTGGATCATTAGGTCATTTGCATCTTCAACATGTTTCAGGCATGTTTATCCACCATATTTCAAACATGATAGGATCAATTCGAAATCTCTTTCTTATAAAATTCCACCAAGCTATTAGGGGTTGTACTAGTGGAATTTCCCAAACATGGATAACAAAACTTTGGGGTTCTTTTTTTTAGCGTGAAATAATTTTCTTCACTTACATTTATAATAGTTTTCAAAAAAATTTCTATACATCAGCTCAAAAAATTTCATTTTGTTGTGATCTATTTGCCTTATCTTTTTGTTTACGAGAAAAATGAGAGAGTGAAAACTCAAGTTTAAATTTGAAAAAAAATTTGAGCATCCAAAATGGAAATGCACAAATGCTGAGAGAGATAATTCCAAAAAGTATATATGATTTTTAAGGATTGTAAACTCTTTTAGTTTTCTATATATTGGGTTTTGCTATCTTCAGAAGAGGGGGGCAAGGCATTTTTAACAGAGTGTTGACTCCCAAACCATAAGTCATTTCTAACAAAAATTATAGCCATTACACATCATTATTCGATCAAAACATTTACGATGATCAATGGTTGATAGGTTCACTTTTTTTAAAATTGGAAAAAGGGGATTTTTTGGCTCTAGTAAATATCCTACCATACATAAACTTGAGAATTTAAATTTTTCTATTCCTTGAAATTTTGGGATCATTATGTCATTTGCATCTTCAACATGTTTCTGGCTTGCATATCCACCACATTTAAAATATTTTAGGATCAATTAGAAATCTCTTTCTTATAAAATTCCATCAAGCTATTTGGGGTTGTACTAGTGGAATTTCACAAACATGGATAACAAAACTTTGGTGTTGATTTTTAGTGCATGAAATTATTTTCTTCACTTACATTTATAATAGCTTTCAAATTTTTTTCTATACATAAACTCTTAAATTTTCATTTTGTTGTGATCTATTTGCCTTATCTTTTAGTTTACGACAAAAATGGGAGAGTGAAAACTCAAGTTTGGATTTGAAAAAAAAATTGAACATCCAAAATGGAAATGCACAAATGCTGAGAGAGATAATTCCAAAAAGTATCTGTGATTTTTAAGGATTGTAAACTCTTTTAGTTTTTTATATATGGGGTTTTGCAATCATCAGAAGTGGGGGCGAGGCTTTTTTAACATAGTGTTGACTCCCAAACCATAAGTCATTTATAACAAAAATTATAGCCGTTACACATCATTAATCGATCAAAACATTTACGATGATCTATGATTGTTAGGTCCGCCTTTTGTAAAATAGCCAAAAAGTGGGATGTTTGGCTTTGGTAAATATCCCATCGCACGTTAACTTGAGAATTTAATTTCTTCTACTCCTTGAAATTTTTGGATCATTAGGTCATTTGCATCTTCAACATGTTTCAGGCATGCTTAACCACCACATTTAAAACATGTTAGGATCAATTCAAAATCTCTTTCTTATAAAATTCAACCAAGCTATTATGGGTTGTACTAGTGGAATTTCCCAAACATGGATAACAAAACTTTGGTGTTCATTTTTTTAGTGTGAAATAATTTGCTTCACTTACTTTTATATTAGTTTTCAAATTTTTTTCTATACATAAACTCTAAAATTTTCATTTTGTTGTGATCTATTTGCCTAATCTTTTTGTTTATGAGAAAAACCGGAGAGTGAAAACTCAAGTTTGGATTTGAAAAAAAAATTGAACATCCAAAATGGAAATGCACAAATTCTGAGAGAGATAATTCCCAAAAGTATTTGTGATTTTTAAGGATTGTAAACTCTTTTAGATTTTTATGTATTGGGTCTTGCAATCATCGGAAGTGGGGGCATGGTATTTTTAACTGAGTGTTGTCACCCAAACCATAAGTCATTTCTAACAAAATTATAGCTGTTACACATCATTAATCATTCAAAACATTTACAATGATCTAAGATTGTTACGTCCACTTTTTGTAAAATACGCAAAAAGTGGGTTGTTTGGCTCTTGTACATATCCCAACACACGTTAACTTGCGAATTTAATTTTTTCTACACCTTGAAATTTTTGGATCATTAGGTCATTTGCATCTTCAGCATGTTTCTGGCATGAATATCCACCACATTTAAAACATTTTATGTTCAATTAGAAATCTCTTATAAAATTCTGCCAAGCTATTAGGGGTTGTACTAGTGGAATTTCCCAAACATGGATAACAAAACTTTGGTGTTCATTTTTAATGCTTGAAATAATTTTCTACACTTACATTTATTATAGTTTTCAAAAACATTTCCCATACTTAAACTCTATTTTTTTTTTTTGGTTGTGATCTATTTTCCAAAAAAAATTTTCATGAGAAAATGGGAGAGTGAAAACTCAAGTTTGGATTTGAAAAAAAATTGAACATCCAAAATGGAAATGCACAAATGCTGAAAGAGATAATTTCATAAGGTATATGTGATTTTTAAGGATTGTAAACTCTTTTAAGTTTTTATATATTGGGTTTTGCAATCATCAAAAGAGAAGGGAGGGGGGGGGAATCGAGTCATTTTTAAACTGAGTGTTGACTCCCAAACCATAAGTCATTTCTAACAAAAAATATAGCCGTTACACATCATTAATCGATCAAAACATTTACGATGATCTATGAAGGTTAGGTCCACTTTTTGTAAAATACGCAAAAAGTGGGTTGTTTGGCTCTGGTAAATATCCCACCGCACATTAACTTGAGAATTGAAAACTTTTGTGTTCATTTTTAGTACAAAAAAATATTTTCTTCACTTACATTTATTATCGCTTTCAAATATTTTTACATACATGAACTCTAAAATTTTCATTTTTTTGTGATCTATTTGCCTTAACATTTTGTTTACGAGAAAAATGAGAGAGTGGAAACTCAAGTTTGGATTTGAAAAAAAATGAACATCCAAAATGGGAATGCAGAAATGCTAAGAGAGATAATTCCAAAAAGTATCTATGATTTTTAAGGATTCTAAACTCTTTTAATTTTTTATATATTGGTTTTGGCTATCATCGAAAGAGGCGGGTGAGGCATTTTTACATGAGTGTTGACTCCCAAACCATAAGTCATTATTAACTAAAATTATTGCCATTACACATCATTAATTGATCAAAAAATTTAAGATGATCTATGATTGTTATGTCCGCTTTTTGTAAAATTGGCAAAAAGTGGTTGTTTGGCTCTGGTATATATCCCACTGCACGTTAACTTGTGAATTTAATTTTTTCTACTCCTTGAAAATTTTGGATCATTAGGTCATTTGCATCTTCAACATGTTTCTAGCATGCATATCCACCACATTTAAAACATGTTAGGATCAATTAGAAATCTCTTTCTTATAAAATTCCACCAAGCTATTAGGGGTTGTACTAGTGGAATTTCCCAAACATGGATAAAAAAACTTTGGTGTTCATTTTTAGTGCGTAAAATAATTTTCTTCACATACATTTATTAAAGTTTTCAATTTTTTTTGCCTACATAAACACTAAAATTTTCATTTTGTGACTATTTGCCTTATCTTTTTGTTTTCGAGAAAAAATGGGAGACTGAAAACACAAGTTTGGATTTGAAAAAATATTGAACGTCCGAAATGGAAATGTAAAAATATTAAGAGAGATAATTCCAAATAGTATCTATGATTTTTAAGGTTTGTAAAATCTTTTAGTTGTTTATATATTGGGTTTTGCACTCATCAGAAGAGGTATTTTTCACTGAGTGTTGACTCCCAAACCATAAGTCATTTCTAACAAAAATTATAGCCATTACACATCATTAATCAATTACAACATTAACGATGATCTATGATTGTTAGGTCCACTTTTTGTAAAATAGGCAAAAAGTGGGTTGTTTGGCTCTGGTAAAATATCCTACCACACGTTAACTTGAGAATTTAATTTTTTGTACCCCTTGAAATTTTTTGATCATTAGGTCATTTTCATCTTCAACATGTTTCTGGTATACATATCCACCACATTTAAAACATGTTAGGATCATATAGAAATCTTTTTCTTATAAAATTCCCCCAAGCTATTAAGGGTTGAACTTGTGGAATTTCCCAAACATGGATAACAAAACATTGGTGTTCATTTTTAGTGCATGAAATAATTTTCTTCACTTACATTTATTATAGTTTTCAAATTTTTTTGTATACATAAACTCTCAAATTTTCATTTTGTTGTGATCTATTTGCCTTATCTTTTTATTTACGAGAAAAAAGGGAGAGCGAAAACTAAAGTTTGGATTTGAAAAAAAATAGAACATCCAAAATGGAAATGCACAAATGCTGAGAGAGATAATTCCAAGAAGTATTTGTGATTTTTATGGATTGTAAACTCTTTTATTTTTTAATATATTTGGTTTTGAAATCATCGGAAGAGGGGGGCGAAGAATTTTTAACAGAGTGTTGGTTCCCAAAACATAAGTCATTTCTAACAAAAATTATAGCCGTTACATACCATTAATCGATCAAAACATTTACGATGATCTATGATTGTTAGGTCCACTTTTTGTAAAATAGGCAAAAAGTAGGTTGTTTGGCTCTTGTAAATATCCCACTGCACGTTAACTTGAGAATTTAATTTTTTCTACTCCATGAAACATCTTGAAAATGTTTCTAGCTTGCATATCCACTCCATTTAAAACATGTTAGGATCAATTAGAAATCTCTTTCTTATAAAATTCCACCAAGCTATTTGGGGTTGTACTGATTGAATTTCCAAAACATGGATAACAAAACTTAGGTGTTTATTTTTAGTGCATGAAATAATTTTCTTCACTTACATTTATTATAGTTTTCAAATTTTTTTGCATACATAAACTTTAAATTTTTCATTTTGTGATGATCTATTTGCCTTATCTTTTTGTTTACGAGAAAAATGGGAGAGTGAAAACTAAAGTTTGGATTTGAAAAAAAAATTGAACATCCAAAATGAAAATGTACAAATGCTAAGAGAGATAATTCTGAAAAGTATCTATGATTTTTAAGGATTCTAAACTCTGTTAGTTTTTTCCATATTGGGTTTTGCTATCATCAGAAGAGGGGGGCGAGGCATTTTTAACAGAGTGTTGACTCCCAAACCATAAGTCCTTTCTAACAAAAATTATTGCCGTTTTTTGTAAAATAGGCGAAAAGTGGGTTGTTTGGCTCAAATAAATATCCCACTGCACATTAACATGATAATTTAATTTTTTCGACTCCTTGAAATTTTTGGATCATTAGGTCATTTGCATCTTCAACATGTTTCTGGCATACATATCCACCACATTTAAAACATGTTAGGATCAATTAGAAATCTCTTTCTTATAAAATTCCACCAAGCTATTAGGGGTCGTACTCGTGGAATTTCCAAAACATGTGTAACAAAACATTGATGTTCATTTTTAGTGCATGAAATTATTTTCTTCACTTACATTTATTTTAGTTTTCAAATTTTTTTGCATACATAAACACTCAAATTTTTATTTTGTTGTGATCTATTTTCCTTATCTTTTTATTTACGAGAAAAAAGGGAGAGTGAAAACTCAAGTTTGGATTGGAGAAAAAATTGAACAAAAATGCAAATGCAAAAATGCTGAGAGAGATAATTCCAAAATGTATCTGTGATTTTTAAGGATTGTAAACTCTTTTAGTTCTTTATATATTGGGTTTTGCAATCATCGGAAGAGGGGAAGAGGCTTTTTTAACAGAGTGTTGACTCCCAAACCATAAGTCATTTCTAACAAAAATTATAGCTATTACACATCATTAATTGATAAAAAAATTTATGATTATCTAAGATTGTTAGGTCTGCTTTTTGTTAAAATTGGCAAAAAGTGGGTTGTTTGTCTTTGGTAAATATCCCATTGTACGTTAACTTGAGAATTTAATTTTTTCTACACCTTGAAATTATTGAATCATTAGGTCATTTGCATCTTCAAGATGTTCCTGGCATGCATATCCACCACATTTTAAAAAACTTAGGATCAATTAGAAATATCTTTCTTATAAAATTCACCTTAGCAATTAGGGGTTGTACTAGTCGAATTTCCCAAACATGGATAAGAACACTTTGGTGTTCAATTTTAGTGTGTGAAATATTATCTTTACTTACTTTTATTATATTTTTCAAAATTTTTTGAATACAAAAACTCTAAAATTTTCATTTTGTTGTGATCTAATTGCCTTTTCTTTTTGTTTACCAAAAAAATGGAAGAGTGAAAACTCAAGTATGGATTTGAGAAAAAATGTAACATACAAAAAGGAAATGCACAAATGCTGAGAGAGATAATTCCAAAAAGTATTTATTATTTTTAAGGATTGTAAAATCTTTTGGTTTTTTATATATTGGGTTTTGCAATCATTGAAAGATGGGGGGCAAGGCATTTTTAACAGAGTGTCGTCTCCCAAACCATAAGTCATTTCTAACAAAAATTATTGGTTTTACACATCATTAATCGATCAAAACATTTATGATGATCTATGATTGTGAGGTCCGCTTTTTTTTTAAAATAGGCAAAAAGTGGGTTGTTTGGCTCTTTTAAATAACCCACGGCACATTAACTTCAAAATTTTATTTTTACTACTGCTTGAAATTTTAAGATCATTAAGTCATTTTCATCTTCAACATGTTTCAGGCATGCATATCCACCACATTTAAAACATGTTAGGATCAACTAGAAATGTCTTTCTTATAAAATTCCTCCAAGCTATTAGGCATTGTACTAGTGGAATTTTCCAAACATGCATAACAAAACTTTGGTGTTCATTTTTAGTGCAAAAAATTGTTTTCTTCACTTACATTTATTATAGTTTTCAAATTTTTTTGCATACATAAACTCTCAAATTTTAATTTTTTTATGAACTTTTGGCCATATGTTTTAATTTTCCAGAAAAATTGGAGAGTGAAAACTCAAGTTTGGATTTGAAAAAAAATTTAACATCCAAAATGGAAATGAAAAAAGGGTGAGAGAGATAGTTCCAAAAATTATCTGTGATTTTTAATGATTGTATACTATTTTAGTATTTTATATATTTGGTTTTGCAATCATCAGAAGAGTGGGGGCGAGGCATTTTTAACAGTGTTGACTCCCAAACCATAAGTCATTTCTAACAAAAACTATAGCTGTTACACACCATTTATTGATCAAAACATTTACGGTGATCTATTACTGTTAGGTCCTCTTTTTGTATAATAGGCAAAAAGTGGGTTGTTTGGCTCTGGTAAATATCCCACTGCACGTTAACTTGAGAATTTAATTTTTTCTACTCCAAATTTTTGGATCATTAGGTCATTTGCATCTTCAACATGTTTCTGGAATGCATATCCACCACATTTAAAATATGTTAGGATCACTTAGAAATCTCTTTCTTATAAAATTCCGCCAAGCTATTAGGGGTTGTACTAGTGGAATTTCCAAAACATGGATTAAAAAACTTTGGTGTTTATTTTTTGAGCATGAAATAATTTTCTTCACTTACATTTATTATAGTTTTCAAATGTGTTTGCATACATTAACTCTAAAATTTTCATTTTTTTGTGATCTATTTGCCTTCTCTTTTTGGTTACGATAAAAATGGGAGTGTGAAAACTCAAGTTTCGATTTGAAAAAAAAATTGAACATCCAAAATAGAAATGCACAAATGCTGAGAGAGATAATTCCAAAAAGTATCGGTGATTTTTAAGTATTATAAACTCTTTTAGTTTTTCATATATTGGGTTTTTCAATAATCGGAAGAGGGGGGCGAGGCATTTTTAACAGAGTGTTGACTCCCAAACCATAAGTCATTTCTAATAAAAACTATAGCCGTTACACACTATTAATCGATCAAAACATTTACGATGATCTATAATTGTTAGGTCTATTTTTTTTAAGATAGGCAAAAAGTGGGATGTTTGGCTCTAGTAAATATCCCACCGCACGTTAACTTGAGAATTTAATTTTTTCTACTCCTTGAAATTTGATCATTAGGTCATTTGCATCTTCAACATGTTTCTAACATGCATATCCACCACATTTAAAACATGTTAGGATCAATTAGAAATCTCTTTCTAAGAAAATTCCACCATGCTATTAGGGGTTGTACTAGTGGAATTTCCCAAACATGGATAACAAAACTTTGGTGTTCATTTTTTGTGCCTGAAATAATTTTCATCACTTACATTTATTATAGTTTTCAATTTTTTTTTGCTTACATAAACTCTAAAATTTTCATTTTGTTATCATCTATTTGCCTTATCTCTTTGTTTACGAGAAAAATGGGTTGTGAAAACTCAAGTTTTGATTTGAAAAAAAATTGAACATCCAAAATGGAAATGCACAAATGTTGAGAGAGATATTTCCAAAAAAGTATCTATGATTTTAATGATTTTAAACTCTTCTAGTTTTTAAATATTGGGTTTTGCAATCAAAGGAAGAGGGGGAGCAGGCGTGGCATGCTTAATTCATTGTTGACTTGCAGACCATAAGACATTTCTAAAAAAGATTTATCGCTGGTACACTTCATTAATCGATCAAAACATTTATGATGATCTATGATTGTTAGGTCCATTTTTGTAAAATAGGCAAAAAGTGGGTTGTTCGGCTCTGGAAAATATCCCATCGCACGTTAACTTGAGAATTTAATTTTTTCTTCTCCATGAAATTTTTGGATCATTATGTCATTTTCATCTTCAACATGTTTCTGGCATGCATATCCACTACATTTAAACATTGTTAGGATCAATTATAAATCTCTTTCTTATGAAATTCCACCAAGCTATTAGGGGTTGTACTAGTGGAACTTACCAAACATGGATAACAAAACTTTGGTGTTCAGTTTAGTGCATGAAATAATTTTCTCACTTACATTTGTAATACTTTTCAACTTCTTTTTGCATACATAAACTCTAAAATTTTTATTTTTTTGTGATCTATTTGCCTTATCATTTTGTTTACAAAAAATGGGAGAGTGAAAACTCAAGTTTGGATTTTAAAAAAAATTGAACATCCAAAATGAAAATGCACAAATAATGACAGAGATAATTCCAAAAAGTATCTGTGATTTTTAAGGATTGTAAACACTTTTAGTTTTTTATATATTGGGTTTTTCAATCATCAGAAGAATGGGGGGGGGGGGGGTCCCTTTTTTGCAAAATAGGCAAAATCTGGGTTGTTTGGCTCTGGTAAATATCCCTCCGCATGTTAACTTGAGAATGTAATTTGTTCTACTCCTTGAAATTTTTGGATCATTACGTCATTTGCGTCTTCAACATTTTTCTGGCATGCATATCCACCACATTTAAAACATGTTAGGATCAATTAGAAATCTCTTTCTTATAAAATTCCACCAAGCTATTAGGGGTTGTACGAGTTGAATTTACCAAACATGGATAACGAAACTTCTGTGTTCATTTTTAGTGCGTGAAAAAATTTTCTCACTTACATTTATAATAGTTTTCAATTTCTTTTTGCATACATAAATTCTAAAATTTTCATTTTGTTGTGATCTATTTGCCTTATCTTTTTGTTTACCAGAAAAATGGGAGAACAAAAACTCCAGTTTGGATTTGAAAAAAAATTGAACATCCAAAATTGAAATGCACAAATGCTGAGAGAGATAATTCCAAAAAGTATCTGTGATTTTTAAGGATTTTAAACTTTTTATTTTTTTATATATTTGGTTTTGAAATCATCTGAAGAGGGGGGGCGAAGAATTTTTAACAGAGTGTTGGCTCCCAAAACATAAGTCATTTCTAACAAAAATTATAGCTGTTACACACCATTAATCGATCAAAATATTTACGATGATCTATGATTGTTAGCACCGCTTTTTGTAAAATAGCCAAAAAGTGGGTTGTACGGCTCTTCTAAATATCCCACCGCATGTTAACTTGAGAATTTAATTTTTTCTTCTCTGAAATTATTGGATCATTAGGTCATTTGCATCTTCAACATGATTCTTGCATACATCTCCACCACATTTAAAACATGTTAGGATCAATTAGAAATCTCTTTCTTATAAATTTCCATCAAACTATTAGGTGTTGCAGAAGTGGAATTTCGCAAACATGGATAACAAAACTTTGGTGTTCTTTTTTAGTGCGTGAAATAATTTTCTTCACTTACATTTATTATAGTTTTCATATTTTTTTGCATACATAAACTCTAAAATTTTCATTTTGTTGTGATCTATTTACCTTATCTTTTTGTTTACTAGAAAAATGGGAGAGTGAAAACTCAAGTTTGGATTTGAAAAAAATGAACTTCCAAAATGGTAATGCACAACTACTAAGAGTGATAATTCAAAAAAGTATCTGTTATTTTAAGGATTGTCAACTCTTTTGTTTTTTATATATTGGGTTTTGGAATCATCAAAAGAGTGGGGCAAGGCATTTTTAAATGAATGTTGGCTCCCAAACCAAAAGTCATTTCTAACAAAAATTATAACCATTACACATCATTAAACGATCAAAACATTTACGATGATATATGATTGTTAGGTCCACTTTTTGTAAAATAGGCAAAAGTGCGTTGTTTGGCTCTGGTATATATCCCAAAGCACGTTAACTTGAGAATTTAATTTTTTCTACTTCTTGAATTTTTGGATCATTAGGTCATTTGCATCTTCAATATGTTGCTTATCCACCACATTTAAAACATGTTAGGATCAATTAGAAATCTCTTTCTTATAAAATTCCACCAAGCTATACTAGAGGAATCTCCCAAACATGGATAAGAAAACTTTGGTGTTCATTTTTAGTGCGTGAAATAATTTTCTTCACTTACATTTATTATATTTTTCAATTTTTTGCATACATAAACTCTAAAATTATCATTTGGCTGTGATCTATTTGCCTTATCTTTTTTTTTAGCATAAAAATGGGAGAGTGAAAACTCAAGTTTGGATTTGAAAAAAAAAATTAACATCCAAAATGGAAATGCACAAATGCTCAGAAAGATAATTCCAAAGTATCTGTGATTTTTAAGGATGGTAAACACTTTTAGTTTTTCATATATTGGGTTTTTCAATCATCGAAAGAGGGGGGGGGGGGGGGGGGGGGAGGCATTTTTAACTTAGTGTTGACTCCCAAACCATAAGCCATTTCTAACAAAAATTATAGCCGTTACACATCATTAATCGATCAAAAAATTTACTATGATCTATGATTGTTGGGTCCTCTTTTTGTAAAATAGGAAAAAAGTGGGTTGTTTCGCTTTAGTAAATATCCCACCTCACATTTACTTGAGAATTTAATTTTTTCTACTCCTTGAAATTTTTGGATCATTAGGTCATTTGCATCTTCAACGTGTTTCTGGCATGCATATCCACCACATTTAAAACAAGTTAGGATCAATTAGAAATCTCTTTCTTATAAAATTCCACCAAGCTATTAGGGGTTGTACTTGTGGAATTCCCCAAATATGGATAACAAAACATTAGTGTTCATTTTTAGTGTGTGAAATAATTTTCTTCACTTACATTTATTATTGTTTTCAAATTTTTTTGCATACATAAACTCTAAAATTTTCATTTTGTTGTGATCTATTTGCCTTATCTTTTGTTTACATGAAAACTGGGACAGTAAAAACTCATGTTTGGATTTGAAAAAAAATTGAACATCCAAAAAGGAAGTGCACAAATTCTGAGAGAGATTATTCCAAAAAGTATATGGGTGGAGGCATTTTTAACTAAGTGTTGACTCCCAAACTAAAATTCTTTTCTAACAAAAACTATAGCCGTTACACATCATTAATGGATCAAAACATTTACGATGTTATATGAATTTTAGGTACGCTTTTTTTATAATAGGCAAAAAGTTGGTTGTTTGGCTCTGGTAAATATCCCACCGCACGTTTACTTGAGAATTTAATTTTTTCTACACAATGAAATTTTTGGATCATTCAGTCATTTGCATCATCAACATGTTTCGGGCATGCATATCCACCACATTTAAAACATGTTAGGATCAATTAGAAATCTCTTTCTTATATAATTCGACCAAGCTATTAGGGGTTGTACTAGTGGAATTTCCCAAACATGGATAACAAAACTTTGGTGATCATTTTTAGTGTGTGAAATAATTTTCTTCACTTACATTTATTATAGTTTTCAAATTTTTTTGCATACATAAACTCTAAAATTTTTATTATGTTGTGATCGATTTTCCTTATGTTTTTGTTCACCATAAAAATGGGTGAGTGAAAACTCAAGTTTGGATTTGAAAACAAATTGAACATCCAAAATGAAAATGCACAAATACTGAGAGAGATAATTCCAAAAAGTATCGGTGATTTTTAAGGATTTTAAACTCTTTTAGTTTTTTATATATTGGGTTTTGCAATCATCGGAAAAGGGGGGGCGAGGCATTTTTAACTGAGTGTTGTTTCCCAAACCATAAATCATTTCTAACAATAAATTTAACCATTACACATCATTAATCGATCAAAACATTAGAGATGTTATATGATTTTTAGGTCCGCTTTTTGTAAAATAAGCAAAAAGTTGGTTGTTTTGCTCTGGTAATTATCCCACCGCATGTTAACTTGAGAATTTAATTTTTTTTACTCCTTGAAATTTTTGGACCATTAGGTCATTTGCATCTTCTACATGTTTTTGGCCTGCATACCCCCCACATTTAAAACATGTTAGTATCAATTACAAATCTCTTTCTTTTAAAATTCCACCAAGCTATTAGGGGTTGTACAAGTGGAATTTCCTAAACTAGGATAACAAATCTTTGGTGTTCATTTTTAGTGCGTGAAATAATTTTTTTCACTTACATTTATTATAGTTTTCAAATTTTTTTTGCATACATAAACTCTAAAATTTTCATGTTATTGTGATCTATTTGTCTTAGCTTTTTGTTTCCCACAAAAATGGGAGAGTGAAAACTCATGTTTGGATTTGAAAAAAAATTGAACTTCCAAAATGGAAAAGCACAACTGCTGAGAGAAATAATTGCAAAAAGTATCTGTGATTTTTAAGGATTGTCAACTCTTTTGTTTTTTATATATTTTGCTTTCGAATCATCGGAAGAGTGGGGCGAGGCATTTTTAACTGAGTGTTGACTGCCAAACCAAAAGTCAACTCTTTTTTTTTATATATATTGGATTTCGGAATCAACAAAAGAGGGGGTGAGGCATTTTTAACTGAGTGTTGACTCCTCAATCAAAATTCATTTCTAACCAAAATTATAGCCATTACACATCATTAATCGATCAAAACATTTACGATATTATATGATTGTTAGGTCCACTTTTTGCAAAATAGGCAAAAAGTGGGTTGTTTGGCTCTCGTAAATATCCCACCGCACTTTAACTTGAGAATTTAATTTTTTCTACACCTTGAAATTTTTTGATCATTAGGTCATTTGCATCTTCATTATGTTTCTGGCATGCATATCCACCACATTTCAAATATGTTAGGATCAATTAGAAATCTCTTTCTTATAAAATTCCACCAGGAAATTAGGGGTTGTACTAGTGGAATTTCCCAAACATGGACAACAAAACTTTGGTGTTCATTCTTTGTGCGTGAAAAAAAAAATTTCACTAACATTTATAATAGTTTTAAATTTTTTTTGCATACATAAACTCAAAATATTTTCATTTTTTTGTGATCTATTTGCCTTATCTTTTTATTTACCTAAAAAATGGGAGAGAGAAAACTCAAGTTTGGATTTGAAAAAAAATTGAATATCCAAAATTGAAATGCACAAATGCTGAGAGGGATAGTTCCAAAAAGTATCTGTGATTTTTAAGGATTGTAAAATCTTGAAGTGTTTTATATATTGGATTTTGCAATATTTGGAAAGGGGGGGGAGGCATTTTTTATTGAGTGTGGACTCCCAAACCATAAGTAGTTTATATAAAAAATTATAACCGTTACTCATCATTAATCGATCAAAACATTACGATGATCTATGATTGTTAGGTCCACTTTTTTGTAAAATAGGCAAAAAGTAGGTTGTTTGGCTCTAGGAAATATCCCACCGCACGTTAACTTGAGACTTTAATTTTTTCTACTCCATGAAATTTTTGGATCATAAGATCATTTGCATCTTCAACATGTTTCAGGCATGCATATCGACCACATTTATAAATCTCTTTCTAAAAAAATTCCATCAAGCTATTTGGGATTGTATTAGTGGAATTTCCCACACATGGATAACAAAAATTTGATGTTCATTTTTAGTTCATGAAATCGTTTTCTTCACTTACATTTATTATAGTTTTCTAATTTTTTGCATACATAAACTCTAAAATTTTCATTTTGTTGTGATCTATTTGGCATATCTTTTTGTTTACCAGAAAAATGGGAGGGTGAAAACTCAAGTTTGGATTTGAAAAAAAATTGAACATCCACAATGGAAATGCAAAAATGTTGAGAGATATAATTAAAAAAAGTACCTGTGATTGTTAAGGATTGCCAAATATTTTTGTTTTTTATATATTGAGTTTCGAAATAGAGGGAAGAGGGGGCCCGCGAGGCATTTTTAACTGAGTGTTGACTCCGGAACCAAAACACATTTCTAACAAAAAATATACCCGTTACACATCATTAATCAATCAAAATATTTACGATGATATACAATTGTTAGCTCCACTTTTTGTCAAATAGGTAAAAAGTGGTATGTTTGGCTCTAGTAAATATCCTACCACACGTTCACTTGAGAATTTAATTTTTTCTACTCCTTAAAATTTATGGATCATTAGCTTATTTGCATCTTCAACATGTTTTTGGCATGCATACCCACCACATTTAAAACATGTTAGGAACAATTAGAAAGCTCTTTCTTATAAAATTCCACCAAGCTATTAGGGGTTGTAGTAGTGGAATTTCCCAAACATGGATAACAAAACATTGGTGTAAATTTTTAGTGCGTGAAATAATTTTCTTCACTTACGTTTATTACAGTTTTCAAATTTTTTTGCATACATAAACTCTAAAATTTTCATTTTGTTGTGATCTTTTTGCCTTATCTTTTTGTTTACCAGAAAAATGGGAGAGTGAAAACTCAAGTTTAGATTTGAAAAAAAATTGAACATCCAAAATTGAAATGTACAAATGCTGAGAGAGATAATTCCAAAAAAGTATATTTGATTTTTAAGGATTGTAAACTCTTTTAGTATTTTATATATTGGGTTTTCTAATCATCAGAAGAGGGGGGTCGAGGCATTTTTAACTGAGTGTTGACTCCTAAACCATAAGTCATTTCTAAAAAATATTATAACCGTTACACACCATTAATCAATAAAAAAATTTACGATGATCTCTGATTCTTAGGTCCACTTCTTGTAAAATAGGCAAAAAGTGGGTTGTTCAGCTCTGGTAAATATCCCACCGCAAGTTAACTTGAGAATTTAATTTTTCTTCTCCTTGAAATTATTGGATCAGTAGATCACTTGCATCTTCAACATGTTTCTGGCATGCATATCCACCACATTTAAAACATGTTAGGATCAATTAGAAATCTCTTTCTTATAAAATTCCATCAAACTATTAAGGGTTGCACTAGTGGAATTTCCCAAATATGGATAAAAAAACTTTGGTGTTCATTTTTAGTGCGTGAAATAATTTTCTTCACTTACATTTGTTATAGTTTTCAAATGTTTTTTGCATACATAAACTCTAAAATTTTCATTTTTTTGTGATGTATTTGACTTATCTTTTTGTTTACCGAAAAAATGGGAGAGAGAAAACTCTTGTTTGGATTTGAAAAAAATTGAGTTTCCAAAATGGAAATGCACAACTACTGAGAGTGATAATTTCAAAAAATATTTATTATTTTTAAGGATTGTCAACTCTTTTTGTTTTTTATATATTGGGTTTTGGAATCATCGGAAGAGTGGGGCGAGGCATTTTTAACTAAGTGTTGACTCCCAGACCAAAAGTCATTTCTAGCAAAAATTATAGTCATTACACATCATTAATCGATCAAAAAATTTGCGGTGATAAATGATTGTTATGCCCATTTTTTTTACAAATAGAAAAAAGTGGGTTGTTTTGCTCTGATAATTATCCCACCGCACGTTAGCGTGAGAATTTAATTTTTTCTACTCCTTGAATTTTTTGGATCATTAGGTCATTTGCATCTGCAACATGTTTTTGGCATGCATACCCACCACATTTCAAACATGATAGGATCAATTAGAAATCTCTTTCTTATAAAATTCTACCAAGCTATTTGGGGTTGTACTAGTGGAATTTCCAACACATGGATAACAAAACTTTGTTGTTCATTTTTAGTGTGTGAGATATTTTTCTTCACTAACATTTATTATTGATTTCAAATTTTTTTGCATACTTATACTCTAAAATTTTCATTTTGTTGTGATCTATTTGCCTTATCTTTTTGTTTACCTGAAAAGTGGGATAGTGAAAACTCAAGTTTGGATTTGAAGAAAAATTGAACATCCTAAAAGGAAATGCTCAAATGCTGAGAGAGATAATTCCAAAAAGTATCTGTGATTTTTAAGGATTGTAAACTCTTTAAGTTTTTTATATATTGGGTTTTGCAATCATTGAACGAGGGGGGGCAAGGCATTTTTAACTGTGTGTTGACTCCGAAACCAAAAGTCATTTCTAAAAAACATTTTTGCTGTTACAAATCATTAATTGATTGAAACATTTATGATGTCATATGATTGTTAGGTCCGCTTTTTGTAGAATAGGCAAAAAGTGGGGTTGTTTGGCTCTGGTAAATATCCCACCGCATGTTAACATCAGAATTTAATTTTTTATACTCCTTGAAATATTTGGATCATTAGGTCATTTGCATCTTCAACATGTTTCAGGCATGAATATCCCCCACATTTAAAACATGTTAGAATCAATTAGAAATCTCTTTCTTATAAAATTCCACCAAGCTATTAGGGGTTATACTAGAGGAATCTCCCAAACATGGATAACAAAACTTTGGTGTTCATTTTTAGTGCGTGAAATAATTTTATTCACTTACATTTATTATAGTTTCAATTTTTTGCATACATAAACTTTTAAATTGTCATTTGGTTGTGATCTATTTGCCTTATCTTTTTGTTTAGCATAAAAATGGGAGAGTGAAAACTCAAGTTTGGATTTGAAAAAAAAATTAACATCCAAAATGGAAATGCACAAATGCTGAGTGAGTAAATTCCAAAAAGTATATGTGATTTTTAAGGATGGTAAACTCTTTTAGATTTTTATATATTGTGTTTTTCAATCATCAAAAGAGGGGGATGAGACATTTTTAACTGACTGTTGACTCCCAAACCATAAGTCATTTCTAACAAAAATTATAGCCATTACACATCATTAATCGATCAAAACATTTATGATGATCTATGATTGTTAGGTCCGCTTTTTCTAAAATAGGCAAAAAGTGGGTTTTTTGGCTCTAGTAAATATCCCACCGCACGTTAACTTGGGAATTTAATTTTTTCTACACGAATTTTTTGCTTCATTAGGTCATTTGCATCTTCAACATGTTTTTGGCATGCATACCCACCACATTGAAAACATGTTAGGATCAATTAGAAATCTCTTTCTTATAAAATTCCACCAAGCTATTAGGAGTTGTACTAGTGGAATTTCCCAACCATGGATAACCAAACTTTGTTGTTCATTTTTAGTGCATGAGATAATTTTCTTCACTTACATTTATTATAGTTTTCAAATTTTTTTGCATACATAAACTCTAAAATTTACATTTTGTTGTGATCTATTTGCCTTATCTTTTTGTTTACTAGAAAATTGGGAGCGTGAAAACTCAATTTGGATTTGAAAAAAAAATCAACATCCAAAATGGAAATGCACAAATGCTGAGAGATATAATTCCAAAAAGTATCTGTGATTTTTAAGGATTGTCAACTCTTTTAGTTTTTTGTATATTGGATTTTGCAATCAACGGAAGAGGGGGCGAGGCATTTTTAACTGAGTGTTGACTCCCAAACCACAAGTCATTTCTAATAAAAATTATAGCCGTTACAAATCATTAACTGATCAAAAAATTTACAATGATCTATGATAGTTAGGTCCGGTTTTTGTAAAATAGGCAAAAAGTCGGTTGTTTTGCTCCTGTAAATATCCCACCACACGTTAACTTGAGAATTTAATTTATTCTACTCCTTGAAATTTTTGGATAAATAGGTCATTTGCATCTTCAACATGTTTCTAGCATGCATATCCACCACATTTAAAACATGTTAGGATCAACTAGAAATCTCTTCCTTTTAAAATTCCACCAAGCTGTTAGAGGTTGTACTAGTGGAATTTCCCAAACATGGATAACAAAACTTTGGTCTGCATTTTTTGTGCGTGAAATAGTTTTCATCACTTACATTTATTATAGTTTTCAATTTTTTTTCCATACATAAACTCTAAAATTTTCATTTTGTTGTGATCAATTTGCCTAATCTTTTTGTTTACCAGAAAAATGGGAGAGAGAAAACTCAAGTTTGGATTTGAAAAATAATTGAACATCCAAAATGGAAATGCACAAATGCAGAGATAGGTAATTCTAAAAAGTATCTGATATTTTTAAGGATTGTAAACTCTTTTAGTTTTTTATATATTGGGTTTTGTAATCATCGGAAGAGGGGGGTGGGGAAGCATTTTTAACTGAGTGTTGACTCCCAAACCATATGTCATTTCTAAAAAAATTTATAGCCATTACACATCTTTAATCGATCAAAATATTCACGATGATCTATGATTGTTAGGTCCACTTTTTGTAAAATAAGCAAAAAGTGGGTTGTTTGGCTTTGATAAAAATCCCACTGCACCCACTGCACACAAATTGGAGAATTTAATTTTTTCTTGTTCTTGTAATTTTTGGATCAGTAGGTCATTTGCATCTTCAACATGTTTTTGGCATGCATATCCACCACATTTAAAACATGATAGGATCAATTAGAAATCTCTTTCTTAAAAAGTTACAATAAGCTCTTAGGGGTTGTACTAGTGGAATTTCGGAAAAATAGATAACAAAACTTTGGTGTTCATTTTTAGTGCGTGTAATAATTTTCTTCACTTACATTTATTATAGTTTTCAATTTCTTGCATACATAAACTCTTAAATTTTTATTTGGTTGTGATCTATTTGCCTTATCTTTTTGTTTAGCAGTAAAATGGGAGAGTGAAAACTCAAGTTTGGATTTGAAAAAAAATTGAACATCCAAAATGGAAATGCACAAACGTTGAGAGAGATAATTCCAAAAAGTATATGTGATTTTTACGGATTGTAAACTCTTTTAGTTTTTTCTATAAGGGGTTTTGCAATCATCGAAAGAGGGGAGGGGGGGGGGGGGGGGGGGGGGGGGGGGGTTTCGAGGCAGTGTTCACTGAGTGTTGACTCCCCAACCAAAAGTCATTTCTAAAAAAAAATTATAGTCGTTACACATCATTAATCGATCAAAACATTTATGATGATCTATGATTGTTAGGTCTGCTTATTGTAAAATAGGAAAAAACAGTGTGTTGTTTGGCTCTGGTAAATATCCCATCGCACGTTAACTTGAGAATTTAATTTTTTCAAGTCGAAATTATTGAATCATTAGGTCATTTGCATCTTCAACAAATTTCAGGCATGCCACCACATTTAAAACCTGTTAGGATCAATTAGAAATCTCTTTTTTATAAAATTCCACTAATTATTACGGGTCGTACTAGTGGAATTTCCAAAACATGGATAACTAAACTTGTGTGTTCCTTTTTAGTGTGTGAAATAATTTTCTTCAGTTACATTTATTATAGTTTTCAAATTTTTTTCCATACATAAAATTTTCATTTTGTAATGATCTATTTGCCTTATCTTTTTGTGTATGAGAAAAATGGGAGAGTGAAAACTCAAGTTTGGATTTGAAAAAAAAATGAACATCCAAAAAGGAAGTGCACAAATGTGAGAGAGATAATTCCAAAAAGTATTTGTGATTTTTAAGGATTGAAAACTCTTTTAGTTTTTTATATATTGGGTTTTGCAATCATCAGAAGAGGGAAGGGGGGGGGGGGGGGGGGCTTTTTTAACTGAGTGTTGACTCCCAAACCATAAGTCATTTCTAACAAAAATGATAGCCGTTACACATCAATAATCGATCAAAACATTTAAGAAGATCTATGATTGTTAGGTCCGCTTTTTGTAAAATAGTCAAAAAGTAGTAGGTTGTTCTACTTTGACCATTAGGTCATTTGCATCTTCAACATTTTTCAGCCATGCATATCCACCACATTTAAAACTTGTTAGGATCAATTAGAAATCTCTCTTATAAAATTCGATAGCTATTAGGGATTGTACTAGTGGAATCTCCCAAACATGGATAACAAAACTTTGGTGTTCATTTTTAGTGCGTGAAATAATTTTCTTCACTTACATTTATTATAGTTTTCAATTTCTTGCATACATAAACTCTTAAATTTTCATTTGGTTGTGGTCTTTTTGCCTTATCTTTTTGTTTAGCAGAAAAATGGGAGATGAAAACACAAGTTTGGATTTGAAACAAAATTGAACATCCAAAATTTTAATGCGCAAATGTTTAGAGAGATAATTCTAAAAAGTATCTGTGATTTTTAAGAATTTTAAACTCTTTTAGTTTTTTATATATTGGGTTTTATAATCATAAGAAGAGGGGTGGGCAAGGCATTTTTAACTGGGTGTTGACACCCAAACCATATGTCATTTCTAACAAAAATTATTGCCGTTACACATCTTTAATCAATCAAAAAATTTACGATGATCTATGATTGTTAGGTCTGCATTTTGTAAAATAGGCAAAAAGTGGGTTGTTTGGCTCTGGTAAATATCCCACAGCACTTTAACTTGAGAATTTAATTTTTTCTCCTCGAAATTTTTGGATCATTAGGTCATTTGCATCTTCAACATATTTCCAACATGCATATCCACCACATTTTAAACATGTTAGGATCAACTAGAAATCTCTTTCTTTTAAAATTCCACCAAGCTATTAGGGGTTGTACTAGTGGAATTTTCCAAACATGGATATCAAAACTTTGGTGTTCATTTTTAGAGTTTGAAATACTTTTATTCACTTACATTTATTGTAATTTTCAAATTTTTTTGCATACATAAACTCTAAAATTTTCATTTTGTTGTGATCAATTTGCCTTATCTTTTTTGTTTACGAGAAAAATTGGAGAGTGAAAACACAAGTTTGGATTTGAAAAAAAATTGAACATCCAAAATGGAAATGCACCAATGCTAAGAGATATAATTCCAAAAATTATCTGTGATTTTTAAGGATTGTCAACTATTTTACTTTTTTTATATATTGGGTTTCGGAATCAACGGAGGAGGGGTGGCGAGGCATTTTAAACTCAGTGTTGACACCCGAACCAAAAGTCATTTCTATAAAAAATTATAGCCATTACACATCATTAATTGATCAAAAAATTTACAAATGATATATGATTGTTTGGTCCACTTTTTATAAAATAGGCAAAAAGTGGGTTGTATGGCTCCACTAAATATCCCACCGCACGTTTGCTTGAGAATTTAATTTTTTCTACTCCTTGAAATTTATGGATCATTAGGCCATTTACATCTTCAACATGTTTTTGGCATGCATACCCACCACATTTAAAACAAGTTAGGATCGATAAGAAATCTCTTTCTTATAAAATTCCACCTACCTATTAGGGGTTGTACTAGTGGAATTTCCCAAACATGGATAACAAAACTTTGGGGTTCATTTTTAGAGTGTGAAATCATTTTCTTCAAATAAATTTATTATTGTTTTCAAAAAGAATTTCATACATAATCTCTAAAATTTTCATTTTGTTCTGATCTATTTGCTTTATCTTTTTGTTTACCAAAAAAATGGGAGAGTGAAAACTCAAGTTTGGATTTAAAAAAAAATTGAACATCCAAAATGGAAATGCGCAAATGCTGAGAGAGATAATTCCAAAAAGTATATGTGATTTTTAAGGATTGTAAACTCTTTTAGTTTTTTATATATTGGGTTTTGTAATCATGGGAACAGAGGTTGTGAAGCATTTTTAACTGAGTGTTGACTCCCAAACCATAAGTGATTTCTAAAAAAAATTATAATCGTTACACACCATTAATCGATCAAAAAATTTATGATGATCTATGATTGTTAGGTCCGGTTTTTTAAATGAGGCAAAAAGTCGGTTGTTCAGCTCTGGTAAATATCCCACCGCATGTTAACTTGAGAATTTAATTTTTTCTTCTCCTTGAAATTATTCGATTTTTAGGTCATTTGCATCTTCAACATGTTTCTAGAATGCATATCCACCACATTTAAAACATGTTAGGATGAATTAGAAATATCTTTCTTATAAAATTCCATCAAACTATCAGGGGTTGCACAAATGGA
This sequence comes from Aristolochia californica, assembly GCF_029961685.1. Lineage (NCBI taxonomy): Eukaryota > Viridiplantae > Streptophyta > Magnoliopsida > Piperales > Aristolochiaceae > Aristolochia > Aristolochia californica. The sequence continues at coordinate 12,473,860 of NW_027181771.1, forward strand.
ATTTCCTAAACATGGATAACAAAACTTTGGTGTTCATTTTTAGTGCGTGAAATAATTTTCTTCACTTACATTTATTATAGTTTTCAATTTTTTTTGTGTACATAAACTCAAAAATTTTCAATTTGTTGTGATCTATTTGCCTTATCTTTTTGTTTACCAGAAAAATGGGAGAGTGAAAACTCAAGTTTGGAATTGAAAAAAACTTGTACTTGGAAAATTGTAATGCACAACTGCTGAGAGAGATAATTCAAAAAAGTATATGTTATTTTTAAGGATTTTCAAGTCTTTTTTTTTTATATATATTGGGTTTTGGAATCATCGGAAGAGTGGGGCGAGGCATTTTTAACCAAGTGTTGACTCCCAAACCAAAAGTCATTTCTAACAAAAATTATAGCCATTACACATCATTAAACGATCAAAACATTTACGATGATATATGATTGTTTGGTCTACTTTTTGTAAAATAGGCAAAAAGTGGGTTGTTTGGCTCTAGTAAATATCCCACCGCACGTTAACTTGAGAATTCAATTTTTTCCAGTCCTTGAAAATTTTGGATCATTACATCATTTGCATCTTCAACATGCTTCTGGCATGCATATCCACCACATTTAAAATATGTTAGGATCAATTAGAAATCTCTATCTTATAAAATTCCACCAAGCAATTAGGGGTTGTACTAGTGGAATTTCCCAAACATGGATAACAAAACTTTGGTGTTCCTTTTTAGTGTGTGAATAAATTTTCTTCGCTTACATTTATAATAGTTTTCAATTTTTTTTGCATACATCAACTCTAAAATTTTCATTTTGTTGTGATCTATTTTCCTTATCTTTTTGTTTACGAGAAAAATGGGAGAGTGAAAACTCAAGCATGATTTGAAAAAAAAATGAACATCCAAAATGGAAATGCACAAATGCTGAGAGAGATAATTAAAAAAAGTATCTGTGATATTTAAGGATTGTAAACTCATTTATTTTTTTATATATTGGGTTTTGCAATCATAGGAAGAGGGGGGAGTGGCAAGGATGATTTATGATTGTTAGGTCCGCTTTTTGTAAAATAGGTAAAAAGAGGGATGTTTGGCTCTTGTAAATATCCCATCGCACGTTAACTTGATCATATAATTTTTTCTACTCGTTGAAATTTTTAGATCATCAGGTCATTTGTATCTTCATCTTGTTTCTGGCATGCATATCCACCACATTTCCTTATTTAAAACATGTTAGGATCAATTAGAAATCGCTTTCTTATAAAATTCCACCGAGCTATTAGGGGTTGTACTGGTGGAATTTTCAAAACATGGATAACAAAACTTTAGTGTTCTTTTTTAGTGCGTGAAATAATTTTCTTCACATACATTTATTATAATTTTCAATTTTTTGCATATATAAACTCTAAAATTTTCATTTTGTTGTGATGTATTTTCCTTATCTTTTTGTTTATGAGAAAAATGGGTGGGTAAAAACTCAAATTTGGATTTGAAAAAAAATTGAACATCTAAAATGGAAATGCAAAAATACTAAGAGAGAAAATTTCAAAAAGTATCTGTGAATTTGAAGGATTGTAAACTCTTTTAGTTTTTTATATATTGGGTTTTGCAATAATCGGAAGAGGGGAGTGAGGCATTTTTAATTGAGCTTTGACTCCAAAACCATAAGTCATTTCTAACAAAAATTATAGCCGTTATACATCGCTAATCGATCAAAACATTTACGATGATCTATGATTGTAAAATAGGCTAAAAGTGGGTTGTTTGGCTCTGGTAAATATCACAGCACATGTTAACTTGAGAATTTAATTTTTCTACTCCTTGAAATTTTTGGATCATTAAGTCGTTTTCATCTTCAACATGTTTCAAGCATGCATATCCACCACATTTAAAACATGTTAGGATCAATAGGAATCTCTTTCTTATAAAATTCCACCAAGCAACTAGGGTTTGTACTAGTGGAATTTCCCAAACATGGATAACAAAACTTTGGTATTCATTTTTAGTGCGTGAAATAATTTTCTTCACTTACATTAATTATAGCTTTCAATTTTTTGCATACATAAATTCTAAAATTTTCTTTTTGAAAGTGATCCTTTGGCCTTATCTTTTTGTTTACGAGAAAAAGAGGAGAGTGAAAACTTTCGTTTGGATTTGAAAAAAAATTGAACATCCAAAATGGAAATGCACAAATGCTCAGAGAGATAATTCCGAAAGGTATTTTTGATTTTTAAGGATTGTAAAATCTTTTAGTTTTTCATATATTGGGTTTTGCAATCGTCGGAAGAGGGGCGGCGAGGCATTTTTAACTGAGTGTTGACTCCCAAACCATAAGTCAATTCTAACAAAAATGGTAATCGTTACACATCATTAATCGATCAAAATATTTACGATGATCTATAATTGTTAGGTCCACTTTTTGTAAAATAGGCAAAAAGAGGGATATTTGGCTCTGGTAAATATCCCATTGAACGCTAACTTGAGAATTTAATTTTTTCTACTCCTTGAAATTTTTGGATCATTAGGTCATTTGCATCTTCATCATGTTTCTGGCATGCATATCCACCACATTTAAAACATGTTAGGATCAATTAGAAATCTATTTCTTATAAAATTCTACCAAGCTATTCGGGGTTGTACAAGTGGAATTTCCAAATCATGGATAACAAAACTTTGGTGTTCATTTTTAGTGTGTAAAATAATTTTCTTCACATACATTTATGATAATTTTCAATTTTTTGCATATATAAACTCTAAAATTTTCATTTTGTTGTGATGTATTTGCCTTATCTTTTTGTATACAAGAAAAATGGGAGGATAAATACTCAAACTTGGATTTGAAAAAAAGTTGAACATCTAAAATGGAAATGCACAAATACTGAGAAAGATAATTTCAAAAAGTATCTGTGAATTTGAAGGATTGTAAACTCTTTTAGTTTTTTATATATTGGGTTTTGCAATAATCGAAAGAGGGGGTCGAGGCATTTTTAACTGAGCTTTGACTACAAAACCATAAGTCATTTCTAACAAAAATTGTAGCCGTTATACATCGCTAATCGATAAAAATATTTACGATGATCTATGATTGTTATATCCGCTTTTTATAAAATAGGCTAAAAGTGGGTTGTTTGGCTCTGGTAAATATCCAACACCTGTTAACTTGAGAATTTAATTTTTCTACTCCTTGAAATTTTTGGATCATTAAGTCATTTTCATCTTCAACATGTTTCAGGCATGCATATCCACCACATTTAAAACATGTTAGGATCAATTAGAAATCTCTTTCTTATAAAATTCCACCAAGCAACTAGGGTTTGTACTAGTGGAATTTCCCAAACATGGATAACAAAACTTTGGTGTTCATTTTTAGTGCGTGAAATAATTTTCTTCACTTACATTAATTATAGCTTTCAATTTTTTTCATACATAAATTCTAAAATTTTCTTTTTGAAAGTGATCTTTTTGTCTTATCTTTTTGTTTACGAGAAAAAAAGGAGAGTGAAAACTCTAGTTTGGATTTGAAAAAAAATTGAACATCCAAAATGGAAATGCACAAATACTCAGAGAGATAATTCCGAAAGGTATCTGCGATTTTTAAAGATTGTAAAATCTTTTAGTTTTTCATATATTGGGTTTTGCAATCCTCGGAAGAGGGGCGGTGAGGCATTTTTAACTGAGTGTTGACTCCCAAACCATAAGTCAATTCTAGCAAAAATTATAATCGTTACACATCAATAATCGATCAAAACATTAACGATGATCTGTAATTGTTAGGTCCACTTTTTGTAAAATAAGCAAAAAGAGGGATGTTTGGCTCTGGTAAATATCCCATTGAACGTTAACTTGAGAATTTAATTTTTTCTGCTCCTTAAAATTTTTGGATCATTAGGTCATTTTCATCTTCATCATGTTTCTGGCATGCATATCCACCACATTTAAAACATGTTAGGATCAATTAGAAATCTCTTTCTTTTAAAATTCCACCAAGCTATTAGGGGTTGTACTAGTGGAATTTCCAAAACATGGATAACAAAACTTTGGTGTTCATTTTTAGTGTGTAAAATAATTTTCTTCACATACATTTATGATATTTTTCAATTTTTTGCATATATAAACTCTAAAATTTTCATTTTGTTGTGATCTATTTGCCTTATCTTTTTGTATACAAGAAAAATGGGAGGGTAAATACTCAAATTTGGATTTGAAAAAAATTTGAACATCTAAATTGGAAATTCACAAATACTGAGAAAGATAATTTCAAAACGTACCTGGGAATTTGATTGTAAATTCTTTTAGTTTTTTAGATATTGGGTTTTGCAAAAATCGGAAGAGGGGGGCGAGGCATTTTTAACTGAGCATTGACTCCAAAACCATAAGTTATTTCTAACAAAAACTATAGCCGTTATACATCACTAATTGATCAAAACATTTACGATGATCTATGATTGTTATATCCGGTTTTTGTAAAATAGGCTAAAAGTGGGTTGTTTGGCTCTAGTAAATATCCCAACACATGTTAACTTGAGAATTTAATTTTTTCTACTCGAAATTTTTGGATCATTAAGTCATTTTCATCTTCAACATGTTTCAGGCATGCATATCCTCCACATTTAAAACATGTTAGGATCAATTAGAAATCTCTTTCTTATAAAATTCCACCAAGCAACTAGGTTTTTTTGTACTAGTGGAATTTCCCAAACATGGATAACAAAACTTTGGTGTTCATTTTTAGTGCATCAAATAATTTTCTTCACTTACATTAATTATAGATTTCAATTTTTTGAATACATAAACTCTAAAATTTTCTTTTTGTAAGTGATCTATTTCCCTTCTCTTCTTGTTTACGAGAAAAAGGGAGAGTGAAAACTTTAGTTTGGATTTGAAAAAAAATTGAACATCCAAAATGGAAATGCACAAATGCTCAAAGAGATAATTCCGAAAGGTATCTGCGATTTGTAAGGATTGTAAACTCTTTTAGCTTTTCATATATTGGGTTTTTCAATCGTCGAAAGAGGGGTGACGAGGCATTTTTAACTGAGTGTTGACTCCTAAACCATAAGTCATTTCTAACAAAAATTATAGTCGTTACACATCAATAATCGATCAAATCATTTACGATGATCTATGATTGTTAGGTCCGCTTTTTTTAAAATACGCAAAAAGGAGGGATGTTGGGCTCTGGTAAATATCCCATCGCACGTTAACTTGAGAATTTAATTTTTTCTACTCCTTGAAATTTTTTGATCATTAGGTCATTTACTTTCTGGCAAGCATATCCACCACATTTAAAACATGTTAGGATCAATTAGAAATCTCTTTCTTATCAAAATTTTACCAAGCTATTAGGGGTTGTACTAGTGGAATTTCAAAAACATGGATAACAAAACTTTGGTGTTCATTGTTAGTGTGTGAAATAATTTTCTTCACTTACATTTATTATAATTTTCAATTTTTTGCTTATATAAACTCTAAAATTTTCGTTTTGTTGTGATGTATTTGCCTTATCTTTTTGTTTACGAGAAACATCGGTGGGTAAAAACTCAAATTTGGATTTGAAAAAAAATTGAACATCTAAAAAGGAAATGCACATAAACTGAGAGAGATAATTTCAAAAAGTATCTGTGAATTTGAAAGATTGTAAACTCTTTTAGTTTTTTATATATTGGGTTTTGCAAAAATCGGAAGATGGGGGCGAGGCATTTTTAACTAAGCTTTGACTCCCAAACCATAAGTCATTTATATCTAAAATTATAGCCATTATTATATCACTAATCGACCAAAATATTTACGATGATGTATGATTGTTATATCCGTTTTTTGTAAATCAGGCTAAAAGTGGGTTGTTTGTCTCTGGTACATATCAACACATGTTAACTTGAGAATTTAATTTTTTCTACTCTTTAAAATTTTTGGATCATTAAGTCATTTTCATCTTCAACATGTTTCAGGCATGCATATCCACCACATTTAAAACATGTTAGGATCAATTAGAAATCTCTTTCTTATAAAATTCCACCAAGCAACTAGGGTTTTTTGTACTAGTGGAATTTCCCAAACATGGATAACAACACTTTGGTGTTCCTTATGAGTGCGTGAAATAATTTTCTTCACTTACATTAATTATAGTTTTCATTTTTTTGCATACATAAATTCTAAAATTTTCTTTTTGTAAGTGATATATTTGCCTTATCTTTTTGTTTTCGAGGAAAAGGGAGTGTGAAAACTCTAGTTTGGATTTGAAAAAAAATTGAACATCCAAAATGGAAATGCACAAATGCTCAGAGAGATAATTCTGAAAGGTATCTGCGATTTTTAAGGATTGTAAAATCTTTTAGTTTTTCATAAATTGGGTTTTCAATCGTCGGAAGAGGGGCGGCGAGGCATTTTTAACTGAGTGTTGACTTCCAAACCATATGTCATTTCTAAAAAAAATTATAGTCGTTACACATCAATAATCGATCAAAACATTTACGATGATCTATGATTGTGAGGTTCGCTTTTCGTAAAATGGGCAAAAAGTGGGTTGTTTGGCTCTGGTAAATAACCCACCGTAAGTTAACTTGAGAATTTAATTTTTTCTTCAACCTGTTTCAGGCATGCATATCCACCACATTTAAAACATGTTAGGATCAGTTAGAAATTTCTTTCTTATAAAATTCCACCAAGCTATTTGGGGTTCTACTTGTGGAATTTCCCAAACATGGATAACAAAACTTTGGTGTTTATTTTTAGTGTGTGAAATAAGTTTCTTCACATACATTTATTATAGTTTTCAATATTTTACATACATAAACTCTAAAATTTTTATTATGTTGTGATGTATTTACCTTATCTTTTTGTTGACGAGAAAAAAGGGAGAGAGAAAACTCAAGTTTGGATTTAAAAATTGAACATCCAAAAGAGAAATGCACTAAAATTGAGAGAGATAATTCAAAAAGTATCTGTGATTTTAAAGGATGGTAAACTCTTTTAGTTTTTTATATATTGGTTTTTGCAATCACCGGAAGAGGGGGGCCAGGAATTTTTCACTGAGTGTTGATTCCCAAACCATAAGTCATTTCTAACAAAAATTATACCCGTTACACATCAATAATCGACCAAAACATTTACGATGATCTATATTTGTTAGGTCCTTTTTTTTTAAAATTGGGAAAAAGAGGGTTGTCTGACTCTGATAAATATCCCACCAACTTGAGAATTTAATTTTTTCTACTCCTTGAAATTTTTGGATCATTAGGTCATTTGCATCTTCAACACGTTTCAGGCATGCTTATCCACCGCATTTAAAACATGTTAGGATCATTTAGAAATCTCTTTCTTATTAAATTCCACCAAGCTCTTAGGGGTTGTACAAGTGGAATTTCCCAACATGGGTAACAAAACTTTGGTGTTCATTTTTAGTGCGTGAAATAATTTTCTTCACTTACATTAATTATAGGTTTCAATTTTTTGCATACATAAAATCTAAAATTTTATTTTTTTTGTGATTTGCTTGCCTATCTTTTTGTTTACGACAAAAATGGGAGAGTGAAAACTCAAGTTTGGATTTGAAAACAAATTGAACATCCAAAATAGAAATGCAAAAATTCTGAGAGAGATAATTCCAAAAAGTATTAGTGATTTTTAAAGATGGTAAACTCTTTTAGTTTTTTATATATTGGGTTTTGCAATCATCAATAGAGGGGGCGAGGCAAATTTTTATTGAGTGTTGATTCCCAAACCATAAGTCATTTCTAACAAAAATTATGGCCATTACACATCATTAAACGATCAAAACATTTATGATGATCTATGATTGTTAGGACCACGTTTTGTAACATAGGCAAAAAGTGTGTTGATTGGGTCTGGTAAATATTCCACCGCACGTTAACTTGAGAATTTAATTTTTTCTACACCTTGAAATTTTTGGATCATTAGGACATTTACAAGTTCAACACGTTTCAGGCATTTATGTCCTTCACATTTAAAACATGTTAGGATCAATTAGAAAGCTCTTTCTTATAAAGTTCCACAAGGCTATTAGGGGTTGTACTAGTGGAATTTCCCAAACATAGATAACAAAACTTTGTTTTTCATTTTTAGTGTGTGAAGTAATTTTCTTCCCTTAAATTTATTATAGTATTCAATTTTTTGCCTACATAAACTCTAAGATTTTCATTTTGTAGTGATCTATTTGCCTTATCTTTTTGTTTAGAAGAAAAATAGGAAAGTGAAAACTCAAGTTTGGATTTGAAAAAAAATTGAACATCAAAAATGGAAATGTACAAATTCTGAGAGAGATAATTCCAAAAAGTACCTATGATTGTTAAGGTTGGTAAACTCTTTTTAGTTTTTTATATATTGGGTTTTGCAATCATCGGAAGAGGGGGGTCGAGGCCTTTTTAATTGAGTATTGACTCCCAATCCAAAAGTCATTTCTAACAAAAATTATAGCCGTTACACATCAATAATCGATCAAAACATTTAGGGTGATCTATGACTGTTAGGTCCGCTTTTTGTAAAATAGGCAAATAGAGGGTTGTTTGGCTCTGGTAAATATCCCACTGTGTGTTTACTTGAGACTTTAATTTTTTCTACTCGTTGAAAATTTTGGATCATTAGGTCATTTGCATCTTCAACATGTTTCAGGTATGCATATCCATCACATTTAAAACATGTTAGGATTAATTAGAAATCTCTTTTTTATAAAATTCCACCAAGATATTAGGGGTTGGACTAGTGGAATTTCCCAAACGTGGATAACAAAACTTTGGTTTTCATTTTTAGTGCGTGAAATAATTTTCTTCACTTACATTTATTATAATTTTCAAAGTTTTTCAATCATAAACTCTAAAATATTCATTTTGTTGTGATCTGTTTTCCTATTTTTTGTTTACGAGAAAAATGGGAGAGTGAAAACTCATCTTTGGCTTTGAAAAAAAACTTGAACATCCAAAATGGTAATGCACAAAAGCTGAGAGAGATAATTCCAAAAATTATATGTTATTTTTAAGGATGGTAAACTCTTTTAGTTTTTTTATATATTGGGTTTTGCAATTGTCGGAAGAGGGGAGCGAGGCCTTTTTAACTGAGTGTTTACTCCCAAACCATAAGTCATTTCTAACAAAAATTATAGCCGTTAAGCATCAATAATCGATCAAAACATTTACGATTATCTATGATTGTTAGGTCCGCTATTTGTAAAATAGGCAAAAAGAGGGTTGTTTGGCTCTGGTAATTATCCCACCATACGTTAACTTGAGAATTTAATTTTTTCTTTTTCTTAAAATTTTTGGATCACTAGGTCATTGGCATCTTCAACATGTTTCAGGCATGCATATCCACCACATTTAAAACACGTTAGGATCAATTAGAAATCTCTTTCTTATAAAATTCCACCATGCTATTAGGGGTTGTACATGTGGAATTTCCCAAAAATGGATTACAAAACTTCGGTGTTCATTTTTAGTGCGTGAAATAATTTTCTTCACTTACTTTTATTATAGTTTTCAATTATTTGCATACATAACTCAAAAATTTCCATTTTGTTGTGATCTATTTGCCTGATCGTTTTGTTTACGAGAAAAATGGGAGAGTGAAAACTAAAGTTTGGTTTGAAAAAAATTTGAACATCCAAAATGGAAATGCCCAAATGCTAAGAGACATAATTCTATCTGTGATTTTTTAAGGATGGTAAATACTTTTAGTTTTTTATATATTGGGTTTTGCAATCATCAGAAGAGGGCGGGGGCAAGGCCTTTTTAACTAAGTGTTGACTCCCAAACCATAAACAATTTCTAACCAAAATTATAGCCATTACACAAGTAATTGATCAAAACATTTATGATGATCAATGATTGTTAGGTCCGCTTTTTGTTAAATAGGCAAAAAGTGGGTTGTTTGGCTCTGGTAACTACCCCACCGCACGTTCACTTGAGAATATAATTTTTTCAACTCGAAATTTTTGGATCATTAGGTCATTTGGATCTTCAACATGTTTCAGGCATGCATATCCACCTCATTTAAAACATGTTAGGATCAATTAGAAATCTCTTTCTTATAAAATTCCTCTAAGCTATTAGGGGTTGTACTAGTGGAATTTCCCAAACATGGATAAAGAAACTTTGGTGTTCATTTTTAGTGCATGAAATAATTTTTTTCCCTTAAATTTATTATATTTTTCAATTTTTTGTATACATAAACTCTAAGATTTCATTTTGTTGTCATCTATTTGCCTTATAATTTTGTTTATGTGAGAAAAAGGAGAGTGAAAACTGAAGTTTGGATTTGAAAAAAAATTTAACATCCAAATTGGAAATGCTCAAATGCTGATAGAGATAATACCAAAAAATATCTGTGATCTTTAAGGATGGTAAACTCTTTTATTTTTTTATAAATTGGGTTTTGCAATCATCGGAAGAGGGGGTGAGGCCTTTTTAACTGAGTGTTGACTCCCAAACAATAAGTCATTTCTAACAAAAATTATAGGCGTTACATAAGATCAAAAATTTTATGATGATCTATGATTGTTTGGTCCACTTTTCATAAAATTGGCAAAAAGTGGGTTGTTTGGCTCTGGCAAATATCCCACTGTACGTAAACTTGATAATTTAATTTTTTCAACTCCTTTAATTTTTTAGATCATTAGGTCATTTGTATCTTCAACATTGTTCAGGCATGCATATCCACCACATTTAAAAGATGTTAGGATCAATTAGAAATCTCTTTCTTATAAAATTCATCCAAGTTATTAGGGGTTGTACTAGTGGAATTTTCAAACATGGATAACAAAACTTTGGTGTTCATTTTTACTGCTTGAAATAATTTTCTTTACTTACATTTATTATAGCTTTGAATTATTTGAGTACACAAACTCTAAAATTTTCATTTTGTCTGATCTGTTTGCCTTATCTTTTTGTTTACGAGAAAAATGAGAGAGTGAAAACTCAAGTTTGGATTTGAAAAAAAATTGAACATCCAAAAGAGAAATGCACAAATGCTGAGAGAGAAAATTCCAAAAAGTATATGTGATTTTTAAGGCTGGTAAACTCTTTTACTTTTTTATATATTGGGTTTTGCAATCATCGGAAGAGGGGGGCGAGGCATTTTTAACTGAGTGTTGATTCCCAAACCATAAGTCATTTCTAACAAATATTATGGCCGTTACTCATTATTAATCAATCAAAACATTTACGATGACCTATGATTGTTAGGTCCGCTTTTTCTAAAATAGGCAAAAAGTGGGTTTTTTTGGCTCTCGTAAACATCCCATCGCACGTTAACTTGAGAATTTAATTTTTTCTACTCGAAATTTTTGGATCATTAGGTCATTTTCATCTTCAACACGTTTCAGGCATGCATATGCACCACATTTATAACATGTTAGGATCAATTAGAAATCTCTTTCTTGTAAAATTCCACCTACTAGTGGAATTTCCCAAAAATGGATAACAAAACTTTGGTGTTCATTTTAAGTTCACAAAATAATTGTCTTCCCTTAAATTTATTATAGTTTTTAATTTTTGGCTTACATAAACTCTAAGATTTTTATTTTGTTGTGATCTATTTGCCTTACGTTTTTGTTTACAAGAAAAATACGAGAGTGAAAACTCATGTTTGGATTTGAAAAAAAATTGAACATCCAATATGGAAATCCACAAATACTGAGAGAGATAATTCCAAAAAGTATCTGTGATTTTTAAGGATGGTAAACTCTTTTTGTTTTTTATATATTGGGGTTTTCAATCATCGGAAGAAGGGGGCGAGGCATTTTTAACTAAGTGTTGATTCCTAAACCAAAAGTCATTTCTAACAAAAAATATGGTCGTTACACTTCATCAATCGATCAAAACAATAACGATGATCTATGATTGTTAGGTCCTCTTTTATTGAAATAGGCAAAAAGTGGGTTATTTTTCATAAGTAAATATCCTACCGCACCTTAACTTCACAGTATAATTTTTTCTACTCGAAATTTTTGGATCACTAGGTCATTTGCATCTTCAACACGTTTCAGGCATGCATATCCACCACATTTAAAACATGTTAGGATCAATTAGAAATCACTTTCTTATAAAATTCCACAATGGTATAAGGGATTGTACTAGTGGAATTTCTCAAACATTGATAACAAAACTTTGGTGTTCATTTTTAGTGCATGAAATAAGTTTTTTCATTTAAATTTTTTATAGTTTTCTAGTTTTTGCATACATAAAGTCTAAGATTTTCATTTTGTGGTGATCTATTTGCCTTATCTTTTCATTTACGATAAAGATAGGAGAGTGAAAACTCAAGTTTGGATTTGAAGAAAAATTGAACATCCAAAATGGAAATGCACAATTGTTGAGAGAGATAATTCCAAAAAGTATCTTTGATTTTAAAGGATGGTAAACTCTTTTAGTTTTTTAAATATTGTGTTTTGCAATCGTCAGAATAGGGGACGAGGCCTTTTTAACTGAGTGTTTACTCCCAAACCATAACTCATTTCTAACAAAAATTATAGTCGTTACGCATCAATAATCAATCAAAACATTTACGATGATCTATGTTTGTTAGATCCGCTCTTAGTAAAATAGGCAAAAAGTGGGTTGTTTGGCTCTATTAAATATCCCACCACACGTTAACTTGAGAATTTGATTTTTTCTTCTCCTTGAAATTTTTGGATCATTAGGTCATTGGCATCTTCTACAAGTTTCTGGCATGCATATCCAACACATTTAAAACATGTTAGGATCAATTAGAAATCTCTTTCTTATAAAATTCCACCATGCTATTAGGGGTTGTACTAGTAAAATTTCCCAAAAATGGATAGCAAAATTTTGGTGTTCATTTTTAGTGCGTGAAATAATTTTCTTCACTTACTTTTATTATAGTTTTCAATTATTTGTATACATAAACTCTAAAATTTTCATTTTGTTGTGATCTATTTGCCTTATCTTTTTGTTTACGAGAAAAATAGGAGAGTGAAAACTCAAGTTTGGATTTGAAAGAAAAATGAACATCCAAAATGGAAAAGCCCAAATGCTGAGAGAGATAATTCCAGAAAATTATCTATGATTTTTAAGGGTGGTAAACACTTTTAGTTTTTTATATATTGGTCTTTGCAATCATCGAAAGAGGGCGGCGCGAGGCCTTTTTAACTGAGTGCAGACTCCAAAACCATAACATTTCTAACAAAAATTATAGCCATAACACATCAATAATTGATCAAAACATTTATGACGATCAATGATTGTTAGGTCCGGTTTTTGTAAAATAGGCAAAACGTGGGTTGTTTGGCTCTGGTAAATACCCCACCGGACGTTCACCTGAGAATTTAATTTTTTCAACTCCTTGAAAATTTTGGATCTTCAGGTCATTTGCATCTTCAACATGTTTCAGGCATATCCACCACATTTAAAACATGTCAGGATCAATTAGAAATCTCTTTCTTATAAAATTCCACCAAGCTATTAGGGGTTGTACTAGTGGAATTTCCTAACATGGATAACAAAACTTTGGTGTTCATTTTTAGTGCGTGAAATAATTTTCTTCACTTACATTTATTATTGTTTTATATTTTTTTTGTAGATAAACTCTAAAATTTTCTTTTTGTTGTCATCTATTTGCCTTATCTTTTTTTTTTACAAGAAAAATGGGAGAGTGAAAAGTCAAGTTTGGATTTGAAAAAAAATTGAAGATCCAGAAAGAAAATTCACAAAAGGTGAGAGAGATAATTCAAAAAATTATCTATGAATTTTATGGATTGTAAACTCTTTTAGTTTTTTATATGTAGGGTTTTGCAATCATCGAAAGAGGGGGCGAGGCATTTTTAACTAAGTGTTGACTCCAACACCATAATTCATTTCTATCAAAAAAATTAGCCGTTACACATAATTAATCGATCAAAACATTTACGATGATCTATGATTTTTAGGTCCGCTTTTTGTAAAATAGACAAAACATGGGTTACTTGGCTCTCTTAAATATCCCGCTGCACATTATCTTGAGAATTTAATTTTTTCTACTCCTGGAAATTTTTGGATCATTAGGACATTTGCATCTTCAACATGTTTTAGGCATGCATATCTACCACATTTAAAACATGTTAGGATCCACTAAAAATCTCTTTCTTATAAAATTCCACCAAGCTATTAGGGGTTGTACTAGTGGAATTACCCAAACATGGATAACAAAAATTTGGTGTTCATTTTTAGTGCGTGAAATAATTTTCTTCCGTTACATTTACTATAGTTTTCAATTTTTTGCTTACATAAACTCTAAGATTTTCTTTTTGTTGTGATCTATTTGCCTTATGTTTTTGTTTACTAGAAAAATACGAGAGTGAAAACTGAAGTTTGGATTTGATAAAAAATTGAACATCCAAAATGGAAAGGCCCAAATGCTGAGAGAGAGAATTCCAAGAAGTATCTGTGATTTTTGAGGATGGTAAACTCTTTTAGGTTTTTATATATTGGGTTTTTAATCATCGGAAGAGGGGGGTTGAGGCCTTTTTAATTGAGTGGTGACTCCCAAACCATAAGTCATTTCTAACAAAAATTATATCCGTTACACATCAATAATCCATCAAAACATTTACGGTGATCTATGATTGTTAGGTCTGCTTTTTGTAAAATAGGCTAATAGTGGGTTGTTTGGCTCTGGTAAATATCCCACCGCATGTTTACTTAAGAATTTAATTTTTTCTACTCCTTGAAATTTGTTGGATCATTAGGTCATTCGCATCTTCAACATGTTTCAGGCATACATATCCACCTCATTTAAAACATGTTAGGATTAATTAGAAATCTCTTTCTTATAAAATTCCACCAAGCTATTAGGGGTTGTACTTGTGGAATTTTCCAAACTTGGATAACAAAACTTTGGAGTTTATTTTTAGTGCATGAAATAATTTTCTTGAGTTACATTTATTATAGTTTTCAATTTTCTGCATACATAAACTCTAAAATTTTCATTTTGTTGTGATCTATTTGCCATATCTTTTTGTTTATGAGAAAAATATGAGAGAGAAAACTCAAGTTTGAATTTGAAAACAAATTGAACATCCACAATGGAAATGCACAAATGCTGAGAGAGATAATTCCAAAAAGTATCTGCGATTTTTAAAGTTGGTAAACTCTTTTAGTTTTTTATATATTGGGTTTTGTAATCAACGGAAGACGGGGGTCGAGGCCTTTTTAAGTCATTTCTAACAAAAAATATAGCTGTTACACATCATCAATCGATCAAAACATTTATGATGATCTAAGATTGCTAGGTACGCTTTTTCTAAAATAGGCAAAAAGTGGGTTGTTTGGCTCTGGTAAATATCCCACCGCATGTTAACTTGCGAATTTAATGTTTTCTACTCCTTGAAATTTTTGGATCATTAGGACATTTGCATCTTCAACATGTTTCAGGCATGCATATCCACCACATTTAAAACATGTTAAGATCATTCAGAAACCTCTTTCTTATAAAATTCCACCAAGCTATTTGGGGATGTACTAGTGGAATTTCCCAAACATGGAAACCAAAACTTTGGTGTTCATTATTAGTGCGTAAAATAATTTTCTTCACTTCCATTTATTATAGATTTCAATTTTTTGCATACATAAACTCTAAAATTTTCATTTTTTTTGTGATCTATTTGCCTTATCTTTTTTTTTTACGAAAAAAAATGGGACAAAAAACACAAGTTTGGAATTGAAAAAAAAATTAACGTCGAAAATGGAAATGGACAAATGCTGAGAGAGGTAATGCCAAAAAGTATCTGTGATTTTTAAGGATTATAAACACTTTTACTTTTTCCTATATTGGGTTTTGCAATCATAGGAAGAGGGGGGTGAGGCATTTCTAACTGAGTGTTGACTCCCAAACCTTATGTAATTTTTAACAAAAATTATAGCCATTACACACGAGTAATCGATCAAAATATTTAGATGATCTTTGAATGTTAGGTCCATTTTTTGTAAAATAGTCAAAAAGAGGAATGTTTGGCTCTGGTAAATATCCCACTGCACGTTAACTTGAGAATTTAATTTTTTTCTACTCCTTGAAATTTTTGGTTGATTAGGTAATTTGCATCTTCAACATGTTTCAGGCATGCATATCCACCACAATTAAAACATGTTAAGATCAATTAGAATTTTCTTTCTTATAAAATCCCACCAAACTATTAGGGGTTGTACTAGTGGAATTTTCATAACATAGATAAGAAAACTCTGGTGTTCATTTTTAGTGCAAGAAATAATTTTCTTCACTTACATTTCTTATAGTTTTCCATTTTTGGCATAAATCAACTCTTAAATTTTCATTTGGTTGCGATGTATTTGCCTTATCTTTTTTTTTTTTACGAGAAAAATGGGAGAGTGAAAACTCAAGTTTGGATTTGAAAAAAAATTTAACGTCAAAAATGGAAATGCACAAATGCTTAGAGAGATAATTCCCAAAAGTATCTGTGATTTTAAATTACTGTAAACTTATTTAGTTTTTCTACATTGGGTTTTGCAATCATAGGAAGAGGGGGGCGAGGCATTTTTTTCACTGAGTGTTAATTCCCAAACCATAAGTCATTTCTAACAAAAATTATGGCTGTTACACATTATTAATCGATCAAAACATTTACGATGATCTATGATTGTTTGGTCTGCCTTTTGTAAAATAGGCAAAAAGTTGGTTGTTTGGCTCTAGTAAACATCCCACCAGACGTTAACTTGAGAATTTAATTTTTTCTACTCCTTGAAATTTTTGGATCACAAGGTCATTTGCATCTTCAACATGTTTCAGGGATGCATATCCACCACATTTAAAACATGTTAGGATCATTTATAAATCTCTATCTTATAAAATTCCACCAACCTGTTAGGGGTTGTACTAGTGAAATTTTCCAAACATGGATAAAAAAACTTTGGTGTTTATTTTTAGTGCATGAAATAATTTTATTCCCTTACTTTTTTTAGAGTTTTCTATTTTTTGCATACATAAACTCTAAGATTTTCATTTTGTTGTGATCTATTTGCCTTATCTTTTTGTTTACGAGAGAAATTGGAGAGTAAAAGCGCAAGTTTGGGCTTGAAAAAAAATAGAATATCTAAAATGGAAATGCAAAAATACTGAGAGCAAAAATTCCAAAAAGTATCAGTTATTTTTAAGGATGGTAAACTCTTTTAATTTTGTATATATTGGGTTTTCCAGTCATCGGAAGAAGGGGGGTGAGGCATTTTTAACTGAGTGTTGACTCCCAAACCATAAGTCATTTCTAACAAAAGCTATAGCCCTTAAAGATCATTAATCGATCAAAACATTTACGATGATCAATGATTGTAAGGTCCGCTTTTTTATAAAATATGCAAAAAGTGGGTTGTTTGGCTCTAGTAAATATCCCACCGCACATTAACTTGAGAATTTAATTTTTTATACTCCTTGAAATTTTTAGATCATTAGGTCATTTGTATCTTCAACACGTTTCAGGCATGCATATCCACCCCATTCAAAACTTGTTTTGATCAATTAGAAATCTCTTTCTTTTAAAATTCCATTAAGCTATTAGGGGTTGTACTAGCGGAATTCCCAAACTTGGATAACAAAACTTTGATGTTCATTTTTTGTGCATGAAATAATTTTCTTCACTTACATTTATTATAGTTTTCAATTTTTTGCATACATAAACTCAAAAATTTTCATCTTGTTGTGATCTATTTGCCTTATCTTTTTGTTTACGAGAAAATTGGGAGAGTGAAAACTCAAGTTTGGATTTGAAAAAAAATTGAACATCCAAAAGAGAAATACACTAATACTGAGAGAGATAATTCAAAAAAGTATCTGTGATTTTAAAGGATGGTAAAATCTTTTAGTTTTTTATATATTGAGTTTTGCAATCATCGAAAGAGGGGGGCCAGGCATTTTCACTGAGTGTTGACCCCCAAACCGTAAGTGATTTCTAACAAAAATTATAGCTGTTACTCATCTTTAATCTATCAAAACATTTACGATGATCTATGATTTTTATATCCACTTTTTGTAAAATAGGATAACAGGGGTTGTTTGGCTCTAATAAATATCCCACCACAGGTTAACTTGAGAATTTAATTTTTTCTACTCCTTGAAATTTTTGGATCATTAAGCCGTTTTCATCTTCAACATGTTTCAGGCATGCATATCCACCACATTAAAAACTTGTTAGAATCAATTAGAAATCTCTTTCTTATAAAATTGCACCGACGCATTAGGGGTTGTACTAGTGGAATTTCCAAACATGGATAACAAAACTTTGGTGTTCATTTTTAGTGTGTGAAATAATTTTCTTCCGTTAAATTTATTATAGTATTCAATTTTTTGCTTACATAAACTCTAAGATTTTCATTTTTTAGTGATCTATTTGCCTTATCTTTTTGTTTACAAGAAAAATAGGAGACTGAAAACTCATGTTTGGATTTGAAAAAAACTTGAACATCCAAAATGGAAATGTACGAATGCTGAGAGAGATAATTCCAAAAAGTATCTGTGATTTTTAAGGATGGTAAACTCTTTTTAGTTTTTTATATATTGGGTTTTGCAATCATCGAAAGAGGGGGGTCGAGGCCTTTTTAACTGAGTTTTGACTCCCAATCCAAAAGTCATTTCTAACAAAAATTATAACCATTACTCATCAATAATCGATCAAAACATTTACGGTGATCTATTTTGTAAAATAGGCAAATAGTGGGTTGTTTGGCTCTGGTAAATATCCCAATGCATGTTTACTTGGAAATTTAATTTTTTCTACTCGTTGAAATTTTTCGATCAATAGGTCATTTGCATCTTCAACATGTTTTAGGTATGCATATCCAAAACATTTAAAACAAGTTAGGATTAATTAGAAATCTCTTTGTTATAAAATTCCACCAAGCTATTAGGGGTTGTACTAGTGGAATTTCCCAAACGTGGATAACAAAACTTTGGTGTTCATTTTTAGTGCGTGAAATAATTTTCTTCACTTACATTTATTATATTTTTCAATTTTTTGCAATCATAAACTCTAAAATTTTCATTTTGTTGTGGTCTGTTTGCCAATCTTTTTGTTTACAAGAAAAATGGGAGAGTGAAAACTCATATTTGGATTTGAAAAAAAAATTGAACATCGAAAATGGAAATGCACAAATGCTGAGAGGGATAATTCCAAAAAGTATCTGTGATTTTTAAGGATGGTCAACTCTTTTATTTTTTTATATATTGGGTTTTGTAATAATCGGAAGAGGGGGGGGGGGGGGGGGGCATGGCATTTTTAACTATGTGTTGATTCCAAAACCAGAAGTCATTTCTAACAAATATTGTGGCCATTACACATCATTAATCGTTCAAAAAATTATGATTATCTATGATTGTTAGCCCCGCTTTTTGTAAAATAGGCAAAAAGTGGGTTGTTTAGCTCTGGTAAATATCCTACCGAACATTAAATTGAGAATTTCATTTTTTATACTCAAAATTTTTGGATTACTGGGTCTTTTGAATCTTCAACACGTTTTAAGCATGCATATCCACCACATTTAAAACATGTTAGGATCAATTAGAAATATCTTTCTATTTTTTGCATATAAAACTCTAAGATTTTCATTTTGTTGTGATCTATTTGCCTTATCTTTTTGTTTACGAGAAAGATAGGAGAGTGAAAATTCAAGTTTGGATTTGAAAAAAACTTGAACATCCAAAATGGAAATGCACAAATGCTGAGAGAGGTAATTCCAAAAAGTATATGTGATTTTTAAGGATGGTATACTCTTTTAGTTTTTTTATATATTGGGATTCGCAATCGTCGGAAGAGGAGGGGGGGGAGAGGAGGCCTTGTTAACTAAGTGTTTACTCCCAAACCGTAAGTCATTTCTAACAAAAATTTTAACCGTTACACATCAATAATCAATCAAAACATTTATGATGATCTATGATTGTTAGGTCCGCTATTTGTAAAATAGGCAAAAAGTGGGTTGTTTGGCTTCATTAAATATCCCACCGTACGTTTACTTGAGAATTTAATTTTTTCTACTCCTTGAAAATTTTGGATCATTAGGTCATTGGCATCTTCAACATGTTTCTGGCATGCATATCCACCACATTTAAAACATGTTAGGATCAATTAGAAATCCCTTTCTTATAAAATTCCACCATGCTATCAGGGGTTGTACTAGTGGAATTTCCCAAACATGGATAACAAAAATATGGTGTTCATTTTTAGTCCGTGAAATAATTTTCTTCACATACTTTTATTATAATTTTCAATTATTTTCATACATAAACTCTAAAATTTTTATTTTGTTGTGATCTATTTGCCCTATCTTTTTCTTTACAAGAAAAATGGGATAGTGAAAACTCAGGTTTGGATTTGAAAAAAATTTGAAAATCGAAAATCAAATTGTACAAATGCTGAGGGAGATAATTCCAAAAATTATCTATGATTTTTAAGGATGGTAAACACTTTTAGTTTTTTTATATATTGGGCTTTGCAATCATCGAAAAAGGGAGGGGGGTTAAGCATTTTTAATTGAGTGTTGACTTCCAAACCATAAGCCATTTCTAACAAAAATTATAGCTGTTACACATCAGTAATTGATCAAAATATTTACAATGATCTATGATAGTCCACTTTTTGTAAAATAGGCAAAAAGTGGGTTGTTTGGCTCTCGTAAATATCCCACTGCACGTTTACTTGAGAATTTAATTTTTTCTACTCCTAGAATTTTTTTGATCATTAGGTTATTTACATCTTCAACATGTTTCAGGCATGCATATCTACCACATTTAAAACATGTTAGGATCAATTAGAAATCTCTTTCTTATAAAATTCCACCAAGCTATTTGGGGTTGTACTTGTGGAATTTCCCAAACATGGATAACAAAACTTTGTTGTTCATTTTTAGTGCATCAAATAATTTTATTCACTTACATTTATTATAGTTTTCAATGTTTTGCATACATAAACTCTAAAATTTTCAATTTGTAGTGACCTATTTGCCTTATCTTTTTGGTTACGAGAAAAATAGGAGAGTTAAAACTCAAGTTTGGATATGTAAAAAAATTGAACATCTTAAATGAAAATGCACAAATGCTGAGAGATATAATTCCACAAAGTATCTGTGATTTTTGAGGATTTTAAACTCTTTTATTTTTTTATATATAGTGTTTTGCAATCATTGAAAGAGGGGGGGGGGGGGGGGGGGGGGGGGGGGTGGGTTGTTTAACTGAGTGTTGACTCCCAAACCATAAGTCATTTCTCACAAAAATTTTAGCTGTTACACAAAATTAACCAATCAAAACATTTATGATTATCTATGAATGTTACGTTCGCTTTTTGTAAAATTCGGTAAAAAGTTGGTTTTTTGGCTCTACTATATATCCCACCGCACGTTAACTTGAGAATTTAATTTTTTCTACTCCTTGAAATTTTTGCATCATTAGGTCATTTGCATCTTCAACACATTCCAGACATGCATATCCACCACATTTAAAACATGTTAGGATCAATTAGAAATTTCTTTCTTATAAAATTCCACCAAGCGATTAGGGGTTGTACTAGTGGAATTTCCCAAACATGGATAACAAAAATTTGGTGTTCATTTTTAGTGCGTGCAATAATATTCTTCACTTAATTTTATTATAATTTTCAATTATTTTCATACATAAACTCTAAAATTTTTATTTTGTTGTGATCTATTTGTCTTATGTTATTGTTTACGAGAAAAATGGGACAGTGAAAACTGAAGTTTGGATTTGAAAAAAATTTGAAAATCCAAAATGGAAATATGCACAAAGGCTGAGAGAGATAATTCCAAAAATTATCTGTGATTTTTACGGTTGGTAAACACTTTTAGTTTTTTATATATTGGGCTTTGCAATCATTTGAAGAGGGCAGGGGCGAGGCATTTTTAATTGAGTGTTGACTCCAAAACCATAAGTCATTTCTAACAAAAAAATTTAGTCGTTACACATAATTAATCGATCAAAACATTTACGATGATTTATGATTGTTAGGTCCGCTTTTTTTAAAATAGGCTAAAAGTGGGTTTTTTTGGCTCTAGTAAATACTCCACCGCACGTTAACTTGAGAATTTAATTTTTTTCTACTCCTTGAAATTTTTAGATCATTAGGTCATTTGCATCTTCAACACATTCCAGGCATGCATATCCACCACATTTATAAATATGTTAGGATCAATTAAAAATTCCTTTCTTATAAAATTCCACCAAGCTATTAGGGGTTGTACTAATGGAATTTCCCAAACATGGATAAAAAAAATTTGGTGTTCATTTTTAGTGCGTGAAATAATATTCTTCACATACTTTTATTATAATTTTCAATTATTTTCATACATAAACTCTAAAATTTTATTTTGTTGTGATCTATTTGCCTTATCTTTTTATTTACGAGAAAAATGGGACAGTGAAAACTGAAGTTTGGATTTGAAAAAAATTTGAAAATCCAAAATGGAAATATGCACAAAGGCTGAGTGAGATAATTCCAAAAATTATCTATGATTTTTAAGGTTGGTAAACACTTTTAGTTTTTTATATATTGGTCTTTCCAATAATTGGAAGAGGGCAGGGGCGAAGCATTTTTAACTGAGTGTTGACTTCGAAACAATAAGTCATTTCTAACAAAAAAATTTAGTCGTTACACATAATTAATCGATACAAACATTTACGATGATATATGATTGTTAGGTCCGCTTTTTGTAAAATAGGCAAAAAGTGGGTTTTTTTTTTTTGCTCGACTAAATATTCCACCGCACGTTAACTTGAGAATTTAATTTTTTCTACTCCTTAAAATCTGTGGATCATTAGGTCATTTGCATCTTAAGCACATTCCAGGCATGCATATCCACCACATTTAAAACATGTTAGGATCAATTAGAAATTTCTTTCTTATAAAATTCCACCAAGCTATTAGGGGTTGTACTAGTGGAATTTCCCAAACATGGATAACAAAAATTTGGTGTTCATTTTTAGTGCGTGAAATAATATTCTTCACTTAATTTTATTATAAATTTCAATTATTTTCATTCATAAACTCTAAATTTTTTATTTTGTTGTGATCTATTTGCCTTATCTTTTTGTTTACGAGAAAAATGGGACAGTGAAAACTGAAGTTTGGATTTGAAAAAAATTTAAAAATTCAAAATGGAAATATGCACAAAGACTGAGAGAGATAATTGCAAAAATTATCTGTGATTTTTAAGGTTGGTAAACACTTTTAGTTTTTTATAGATTGGGCTTTGCAATAATTGGAAGAGGGCAGGGGCGAAGCATTTTTAACTGAGTGTTGACTCCGAAACCATAAGTCATTTCTAAGAAAAAAATTTAGTCGTTACACATAATTAATCGATACAAATATTTACGATGATATATGATTGTTAGGTCCACTTTTTGTAAAATAGGCAAAAAGTGGGTTTTTTTTTTTGCTCTACTAAATATTCCACCGCACGTTAACTTGAGAATTTAATTTTTTCTACTCCTTGAAATTTGTGGATCATTAGGTCATTTGCATCTTAAGCACATTCCAGGCATGCATATCCACCACATTTAAAACATGTTAGGATCAATTAGAAATTTCTTTCTTATAAAATTCCACCAAGCTATTAGGGGTTGTACTAGTGGAATTTCCCAAACATGGATAACAAAAATTTGGTGTTCATTTTTAGTGCGTGAAATAATATTCTTCACTTAATTTTATTATAAATTTCAATTATTTTCATTCATAAACTCTAAATTTTTTATTTTGTTGTGATCTATTTGCCTTATCTTTTTGTTTACGAGAAAAATGGGACAGTGAAAACTGAAGTTTGGATTTGAAAAAAATTTAAAAATCCAAAATGGAAATATGCACAAAGGCTGAGAGAGATAATTCCAAAAATTATCTGTGATTTTTAAGGTTGGTAAACACTTTTAGTTTTTTATAGATTGGGCTTTGCAATAATTGGAAGAGGGCAGGGGCAAAGCATTTTTAACTGACTATTGACTTCGAAACCATAAGTCATTTCTAACAAAAAAATTTAGTCGTTACACATAATTAATTGATCAAAACATTTACGATGATCTATCATTGTTAGGTCCACTTTTTGTAAAATAGGCAAAAAGTGGGTTTTTGTTTGCTCTAGTAAATATTCCACAGCACGTTAACTTGAGAATTTAATTTTTTCTACTCCTTGAAATTTGTGGATCATTAGGTCATTTGCATCTTCAACACATTCCAGGCATGGATATCTACCACATTTAAAACATGTTAGGATCAATTAGAAATTTCTTTCTTATAAAATTCCACCAAGCTATTAGGGGTTGTACTAGTGGAATTTGCCAAACATGGATAACAAAAATTTGGTGTTCATTTTTAGTTCGTGAAATAATATTCTTCACATACTTTTATTATAATTTTCAATTATTTTCATACATAAACTCTAAAATTTTTATTTTGTTGTGATCTATTTGCCCTATCTTTTTCTTTACAAGAAAAATGGGATAGTGAAAACTCAGGTTTGGATTTGAAAAAAATTTGAAAATCGAAAATCAAATTGTACAAATGCTGAGGGAGATAATTCCAAAAATTATCTATGATTTTTAAGGATGGTAAACACTTTTAGTTTTTTTATATATTGGGCTTTGCAATCATCGAAAAAGGGAGGGGGGTTAAGCATTTTTAATTGAGTGTTGACTTCCAAACCATAAGCCATTTCTAACAAAAATTATAGCTGTTACACATCAGTAATTGATCAAAATATTTACAATGATCTATGATAGTCCACTTTTTGTAAAATAGTCAAAAAGTGGGTTGTTTGGCTCTCGTAAATATCCCACTGCACGTTTACTTGAGAATTTAATTTTTTCTACTCCTAGAATTTTTTTGATCATTAGGTTATTTACATCTTCAACATGTTTCAGGCATGCATATCTACCACATTTAAAACATGTTAGGATCAATTAGAAATCTCTTTCTTATAAAATTCCACCAAGCTATTTGGGGTTGTACTTGTGGAATTTCCCAAACATGGATAACAAAACTTTGTTGTTCATTTTTAGTGCATCAAATAATTTTATTCACTTACATTTATTATAGTTTTCAATGTTTTGCATACATAAACTCTAAAATTTTCAATTTGTAGTGACCTATTTGCCTTATCTTTTTGGTTACGAGAAAAATAGGAGAGTTAAAACTCAAGTTTGGATATGTAAAAAAATTGAACATCTTAAATGAAAATGCACAAATGCTGAGAGATATAATTCCACAAAGTATCTGTGATTTTTGAGGATTTTAAACTCTTTTATTTTTTTATATATAGTGTTTTGCAATCATTGAAAGAGGGGGGGGG
This sequence comes from Aristolochia californica, assembly GCF_029961685.1. Lineage (NCBI taxonomy): Eukaryota > Viridiplantae > Streptophyta > Magnoliopsida > Piperales > Aristolochiaceae > Aristolochia > Aristolochia californica. The sequence continues at coordinate 12,499,138 of NW_027181771.1, forward strand.
GGGGGGGGGGGGGGGGGGTGGGTGGGTTGTTTAACTGAGTGTTGACTCCCAAACCATAAGTCATTTCTCACAAAAATTTTAGCTGTTACACAAAATTAACCAATCAAAACATTTATGATTATCTATGAATGTTACGTCCGCTTTTTGTAAAATTCGGTAAAAAGTTGGTTTTTTGGCTCTACTATATATCCCACCGCACGTTAACTTGAGAATTTAATTTTTTCTACTCCTTGAAATTTTTGCATCATTAGGTCATTTGCATCTTCAACACATTCCAGACATGCATATCCACCACATTTAAAACATGTTAGGATCAATTAGAAATTTCTTTCTTATAAAATTCCACCAAGCTATTAGGGGTTGTACTAGTGGAATTTCCCAAACATGGATAACAAAAATTTGGTGTTCATTTTTAGTGCGTGCAATAATATTCTTCACTTAATTTTATTATAATTTTCAATTATTTTCATACATAAACTCTAAAATTTTTATTTTGTTGTGATCTATTTGTCTTATGTTATTGTTTACGAGAAAAATGGGACAGTGAAAACTGAAGTTTGGATTTGAAAAAAATTTGAAAATCCAAAATGGAAATATGCACAAAGGCTGAGAGAGATAATTCCAAAAATTATCTGTGATTTTTACGGTTGGTAAACACTTTTAGTTTTTTATATATTGGGCTTTGCAATCATTTGAAGAGGGCAGGGGCGAGGCATTTTTAATTGAGTGTTGACTCCAAAACCATAAGTCATTTCTAACAAAAAAATTTAGTCGTTACACATAATTAATCGATCAAAACATTTACGATGATTTATGATTGTTAGGTCCGCTTTTTTTAAAATAGGCTAAAAGTGGGTTTTTTTGGCTCTAGTAAATACTCCACCGCACGTTAACTTGAGAATTTAATTTTTTTCTACTCCTTGAAATTTTTAGATCATTAGGTCATTTGCATCTTCAACACATTCCAGGCATGCATATCCACCACATTTATAAATATGTTAGGATCAATTAAAAATTCCTTTCTTATAAAATTCCACCAAGCTATTAGGGGTTGTACTAATGGAATTTCCCAAACATGGATAAAAAAAATTTTGTGTTCATTTTTAGTGCGTGAAATAATATTCTTCACATACTTTTATTATAATTTTCAATTATTTTCATACATAAACTCTAAAATTTTATTTTGTTGTGATCTATTTGCCTTATCTTTTTATTTACGAGAAAAATGGGACAGTGAAAACTGAAGTTTGGATTTGAAAAAAATTTGAAAATCCAAAATGGAAATATGCACAAAGGCTGAGTGAGATAATTCCAAAAATTATCTATGATTTTTAAGGTTGGTAAACACTTTTAGTTTTTTATATATTGGTCTTTCCAATAATTGGAAGAGGGCAGGGGCGAAGCATTTTTAACTGAGTGTTGACTTCGAAACAATAAGTCATTTCTAACAAAAAAATTTAGTCGTTACACATAATTAATCGATACAAACATTTACGATGATATATGATTGTTAGGTCCGCTTTTTGTAAAATAGGCAAAAAGTGGGTTTTTTTTTTTTGCTCTACTAAATATTCCACCGCACGTTAACTTGAGAATTTAATTTTTTCTACTCCTTAAAATCTGTGGATCATTAGGTCATTTGCATCTTAAGCACATTCCAGGCATGCATATCCACCACATTTAAAACATGTTAGGATCAATTAGAAATTTCTTTCTTATAAAATTCCACCAAGCTATTAGGGGTTGTACTAGTGGAATTTCCCAAACATGGATAACAAAAATTTGGTGTTCATTTTTAGTGCGTGAAATAATATTCTTCACTTAATTTTATTATAAATTTCAATTATTTTCATTCATAAACTCTAAATTTTTTATTTTGTTGTGATCTATTTGCCTTATCTTTTTGTTTACGAGAAAAATGGGACAGTGAAAACTGAAGTTTGGATTTGAAAAAAATTTAAAAATTCAAAATGGAAATATGCACAAAGACTGAGAGAGATAATTGCAAAAATTATCTGTGATTTTTAAGGTTGGTAAACACTTTTAGTTTTTTATAGATTGGGCTTTGCAATAATTGGAAGAGGGCAGGGGCGAAGCATTTTTAACTGAGTGTTGACTCCGAAACCATAAGTCATTTCTAAGAAAAAAATTTAGTCGTTACACATAATTAATCGATACAAATATTTACGATGATATATGATTGTTAGGTCCACTTTTTTTAAAATAGGCAAAAAGTGGGTTTTTTTTTTTGCTCTACTAAATATTCCACCGCACGTTAACTTGAGAATTTAATTTTTTCTACTCCTTGAAATTTGTGGATCATTAGGTCATTTGCATCTTAAGCACATTCCAGGCATGGATATCTACCACATTTAAAACATGTTAGGATCAATTAGAAATTTCTTTCTTATAAAATTCCACCAAGCTATTAGGGGTTGTACTAGTGGAATTTCCCAAACATGGATAACAAAAATTTGGTGTTCATTTTTAGTTCGTGAAATAATATTCTTCACATACTTTTATTATAATTTTTAATTATTTTCATTCATAATCTCTAAATTTTTTATTTTGTTGTGATCTATTTGCCTTATCTTTTTGTTTACGAGAAAAATGGGACAGTGAAAACTGAAGTTTGGATTTTAAAAAAATTTGAAAATCCAAAATAGAAATATGCACAAAGGCTGAGGGAGATAATTCCAAAAATTATCTGTGATTTTTAAGGTTGGTAAACACTTTTAGTTTTTTATATATTGGGCTTTCCAATAATTGGAAGAGGGCAGGGGCGAGGCATTTTTAACTGAGTGTTGACTCCGAAACCATCAGTCATTTCTAACAAAAAAATTTAGTCGTTACACATAATTAATCGATACAAACATTTATGATGATATATGATTGTTAGGTCCGCTTTTTGTAAAATAGGCAAAAAGTGGGTTTTTTTTTGGCTCTACTAAATATTCCACCGCACGTTAACTTGAGAATTTAATTTTTTCTACTCCTTGAAATTTGTGGATCATTAGGTCATTTGCATCTTCAATACATTCCAGTCATGCATATCCACCACATTTAAAACATGTTAGGATCAATTAGAAATTTCTTTCTTATAAAATTCCACCAAGCTTTTAGGGGTTGTACTAGTGGAATTTCCCAAACATGGATAACAAAAATTTGGTGTTCATTTTTAGTGCATGAAATAATATTCTTCACTTACTTTTATTATAAATTTCAATTATTTTCATACATAAACTCTAAAATTTTTATTTTGTTGTGATGTATTTGCCTTATCTTTTTGTTTACGAGAAAAATGGGACAGTGAAAACTGAAGTTTGGATTTGAAAAAAATTTGAAAATCCAAAATGGAAATATGCACAAAGGATGAGAGAGATAATTCCAAAAATTATCTGTGATTTTTAAGGTTGGTAAACACTTCTAGTTTTTTATAGATTGGGCTTTGCAATAATTGGAAGAGGGCAGGGGCGAAGCATTTTTAACTGAGTGTTGACTTCAAAACCATAAGTCATTTCTAACAAAAACATTTAGTCGTTACACATAATTAATCGATCAAAACATTTACGATGATCTATCATTGTTAGGTCCACTTTTTGTAAAACAGGCAAAACGTGGGTTTTTTTTGCTCTAGTAAATATTCCACCGCACGTTAACGTGAGAATTTAATTTTTTCTACTCCTTGAAATTTGTGGATCATTAGGTGATTTGCATCTTCAGCACATTCCAGGCATGCATATCCACCACATTTAAAACATGTTAGGATCAATTAGAAATTTCGTTTTTATAAAATTCCACCAAGCTATTAGGGGTTGTACTAGTGGAATTTCCCAAACATGGATAACAAAAATTTGGTGTTCATTTTTAGTGCGTGAAATAATATTCTTCACTTACTTTTATTATATATTTCAATTATTTTCATACATAAACTCTAAAATTTTTATTTTGTTGTGATGTATTTTCCTTATCTTTTTGTTTACGAGAAAAATGGGACAGTGAAAACTGAAGTTTGGATTTGAAAAAAATTTGAAAATCCTAAATGGAAATATGCACAAAGGCTGAGAAAGATAATTCCAAAAATTATCTGTGATTTTTATGGTTGGTAAACACTTTTAGTTTTTTTATAGATTGGGCTTTGCAATAATTGGAAGAGGGCAGGGGCGAAGCATTTTTAACTGAATGTTGACTTCGAAACCCTAAGTCATTTCTAACAAAAAAATTTAGTCGTTACACATAAATAATCGATCAAAACATTTACGATGATCTATCATTGTTAGGTCCACTTTTTGTAAAATAGGCGAAAAGTGGGGGTTTTTTTGCTCTAGTAAATATTCCACCGCACGTTAACTTGAGAATTTAATTTTTTCTACTCCTTGAAATTTGTGGATCATTAGGTCATATGCATTTTCATCACATTTCAGGCATGCATATCCACCACATTTAAAACATGTTAGAATCAATTAGAAATCTCTTTCACCTACTAGTGGAATTTCCCAAACATGGATAACAAAACTTTGGTGTTCATTTTAAGTGTGTGAAATAATTTTATTCCCTTACATTTATTATAGTTTTCAATTTTTTGCTTACATAAACTCTAAGATTTTCATTTTGTTGTGATCTATTTGACTTATGTTTTTGTTTACGAGAAAAATACAAGAGTGAAAACTCATGTTTCGATTTGAAAAAAAAATGAACATCCAAAATGGAAATGCACAAATGCTCAGAGAGATAATTCCAAAAAGTATATGTGATTTTTAAGGATGGTAACCTCTTTTAGTTTTTTATATATTGGGTTTTTCAATCATCAGAAGAGGGGGACGAGGCATTTTTAACTGAGTGTTGATTCCCAAACCATAAGTCATTTCTAACAAAAATTATGGCCATTACACATTATTAATTTATGAACACAATTACGATGATCTATGATTGTTAGGTCCGCTTTTTTTAAAATAGGCAAAAAGTGAGTTGTTAGGCTCAAGTAAATATCCCACCGCACCTTAACTTGAGAATTTAATTTTATCTACTCGAAATGTTTGGATCACTAGGTCATTTGCATCCTCAACACATTCCAGGCATGCATATCAACCACATTTAAGACATGTTAGGATCAATTAGAAAACACTTTCTTATAAAATTCCACAATGGTATAAGGGATTGTACTAGTGGAATTTCCCAAACATTGATAACAAAACTTTGGTGTTCATTTTAAGTGCGTGAAATAAGTTTTTTCACTTACATTTTTTATAGTTTTCTATTTTTTGCATACATAAACTCTAAGATTTTGATTTTGTGGTGATCTATTTGCCTTATCTTTTTGTTTACGAGAAAGATAGGAGAGTGAAAACTCAAGTTTGGATTTGAAAAAAAATTGAACATCCAAAATGGAATTGCACAAATGTTGAGAGAGAAAATTCCAAAAAGTACCTGTGATTTTTAAGGATGGTAAACTCTTTTAGTTTTTTAAATATTGGATTTTACAATCGTCGGAATAGGGGGCGAGGCCTTTTTCACTGAGTGTTTACTCCTAAACCATAAGTCATTTCTAGCAAAAATTATAGCCATTACACATCAATAATCGATCAAAACATTTATGATGACCAATGATTGTTAGATCCACTCTTAGTAAAATAGGCAAAAAGTGAGTTGTTTGGCTCTGTTAAATATCCTACCGCACATTAACTTGAGAATTTAATTCTTTCTTCTCCTTAAAAATTTTTGGACCATTAGGTCATTGGCATCTTCAACAAGTTTCAGGTATCCATATCCACCACGTTTAAAACATGTTAGGATCAATTAGAAATCTCTTTCTTATAAAATTCCACCATGCTATTAGGGGTTGTACAAGTGGAATTTCCCAAAAATGGATAAGAAAACTTTGGTGTTCATTTTTAGTGCATGAAATAATTTTCTTCACTTACTTTTATTATAGCTTTCAATTATTTGCGTACATGAAATTTAAAATTTTCATTTTGTTGTGATCTATTTGCCTTATCGTTTTGTTTACGAGAAAAATGGGAGAATGAAAGCTCAAGTTTCGATTTGAAAAAAAATTGAACATCCAAAATGGAAATGCCCAAATGCTGAGAGAGATAATTCTATTTGTGATTTATAAGGAAGGTAAATACTTTTAGTTTTTTATATATCGGGTTTTGCAATCATCGGAAGAGGGCGGGGGCAAGGCCTTTTTAACTGAGTGTTGACTCCCAAACCATAAACAATTTCTAACAAAAATTATAGCCATTACACATAAGTAATTGATCAAAACATTTATGATGATCAATGATAGTTAGGTCTACTTTTTGTAAAATAGGCAAAAAGTGGGTTGTTTGGCTCTGGTAAATACCCCACCGCACGTTCACTTGAGAATTTAATTTTTTCAACTCGAAATTTTTGGATCATTAGGTCATTTGCATCTTCAACATGTTTCAGGCATGCATATCCACCACATTTAAAACATGTTATGATCAATTAGAAATGTTTTTCTTATAAAATTCCACCAAGCTATTAGGGGTTGTACTAGTGGAATTTCCAAACATGGATAACAAAACTTTGGTGTTCATTTTTAGTGCATGAATTAATTTTCTTCACTTTCATTTATTATATTTTTATATTTTTTGCGTAGATAAACTCTAAAATTTTCTTTTTGTTGTGATCTATTTGCCTTATCTTTTTGTTTACGAGAAAAATGGGAGAGTGAAAAGTCAAGTTTGGATTTGAAAAAAAATTGAACATCCAAAAAGGAGATGCACAAATGGTGAGAGAGATAATTCTAAAAATTATCTGTGAATTTAAGGATTTTAAACTCTTTTAATTTTTTATATATTGGGTTTTGCAATCATCAGAAGAGGGGGGCGAGACATTTTTAACTGAGTTTTGACTCCAAAACCATTTTTCATTTCTAACAAAAAAATTTGCCGTTACACATAATTAATCGATTCAAACATTTACGGTGATCTATGATTTTTAGGTCCGCTTTGTGTAAAATAGGCAAAAAGTGGGTGGTTTGGCTCTCGTAAATATCCCACCGCACGTTATCTTGAGAATTTAATTTTTTTTACTCCTGGAAATTTTTGGATCATTAGGTCATTTGCATCTTCAACATGTTTGAGGCATGCATATCCACCACATTTAAAACATGTTAGGATCCACTAGAAATCTCTTTCTTATAAAATTCCACCAAGCTATTAGGGGTTGTACTAGTGGAATTTCCCAAACATGGATATAAAAAATTTGGTGTTCATTTTTAATGCATGAAATATTTTTCTTCCCTTACATTTATTATAGTTTTCAATTTTTTGCTTACATAAACTCTAAGATTTTAATTTTGTTGTGATCTATTTCCCTTATGTTTTTGTTTACGAGAAAAATACGAGAGTGAAACATGAAGTTTGGATTTGAAAAAAAAATTAACATCCAGAATGGAAAAACACAAATGCTGAGAGAGATAATTCCAAACAGTATCTGTGATTTTTAAGGATGGTAAACTCATTTAGTTTTTTATATATTGGCTTTTGCAATCATTGGAAGAGGGGGGTCGAGGCCTTTTTAACTGAGTGGTGACTCCAAAACCATAAGTCATTTCTAACTAAAATTATAGACGTTACACATCAATAATTGATCAAAACATTTACGGTGATCTATGATTGTAAAGTCCTCTTTTTGTAAAATAGGCTAATAGTGGGTTGTTTGGCTCTGGTAAATGTCCCGCCGCAAGTTTACTTGAGAATTTAAATTTTTCTAGTCCTTGAAATTTTTGGATCATTAGGTCATTTGCTTCTTCAACATGTTTCAGGCATGCATATCCACCTCATTTAAAGCATGTTAGGATAAATTAGAAATCTCTTTCTTATAAAATTCCACCAAGGTATTAGGGGTTGTGCTAGTGGAATTTCCAAAACATGGATAACAAAACATTGGTCTTCATTTTTATTGCGTCAAATAATTTTCTTCACTTACATTTATCATAGATTTGAATTTTTTTCATACTTAAACTCTAAAATTTTCTTTTTGTTATGATCTATTTGCCTTATCTTTTTCTTTACGAGAAACATGGGAAAGTGAAAACCTGAAGTTTGGATTTGAAAAAAAATTTCACATCCAAAATGGAAAAGCACAAATGCTGAGAGAGATAATTCCAAATAGTATCTGTGATTTTTAGGGATGGTAGACTCATTTAGTTTTTTATATATTGGCTTTTGCAATCATCGGAAGAGGGGGGGGGGGGGGGGGGGGGGGCAAGGCTTTTTTAGCTGAGTGTTGACTCCCAAACCATTAGTCATTTCTAACTAAAACTGTAGCCATTCCACATAATTAATTGAACAAAACATTTACGATGATCTATGTTTGTTAGGTCCGATTTTTGTAATATAGGCAAAAAGTGGGTTGTTTGGCTCTAGTCAATATCCCACCGCACATTAACTTGACAATTTAGTTTTTTCTACTCGAAATTTTTGGATCATTAGGTCATTTGCATCTTGAATACGTTTCAGGTATACATATCCACCACATTAAAAACATGTGAGGATCAATTAGTAATCTCTTTCTTATAAAATTCCACCAAGCTATTACAGATTGTGCTAGTGGAATTTCCCAAACATGGATACCAAAACTTTGGTGTTCATTTTTAGTGCGTCAAATAATTTTCTTCACTTACATTTATCATAGATTTCAATTTTTTTCATACTTAAAGTCTAAAATTTTATTTTTTTTGTGACCTATTTGCCTTATCTTTTTGTTTACGAGAAACATGGGAAAGTGAAAACACAAGTTTGGATTTGAAAAAAAATTGAAAGTCCAAAATGGAAATGCACAAATGCTGAGAGAGATAATTCAGAAAAGTATCAGTGATTTTTAAGGATTGTAAACTCTTTTAGTATTTTTCTATATTGGGTTTTGCAATCTTCAGAAGAGGGGGACCGAGGCATTTTTAACTATGTTGACTCCCGAACCATTAGTCATTTCTAACAAAAATTATAGCCGTTACACATCATTAATCGATAAAAAAATTTACGATGACCTTTGACTGTTAGGTCCTCTTCTTGTAAAATAGGCAAAAAGTGGGTTGTTTGGCTCTGGTAATAATATCCCACCGCACGGTAACTTGAGAATTTAGTTTTTTCTCCTGCTTGAAAATTTTGGATCATTATTTGATTTGCATCTTCAACATGTTTCAGGCGTGCATATCCACAACATTTAAAACAAGTTCGGATCAATTAGAAATCCCTTTCATATAAAATTCCACCTAGCTATTAGGGGTTGTAGTAGTGGAATTTTACAAACATGGATAACAAAACTTTGGTGTTCATTTTTAGTGCGTGAAATATTTTTCTTCACGAACATTTATTATAGTTTTCAATTTTTTGCATACATAAACTCTAAAATTTTCATTTTATTGTGATCTATTTGCCTTATCTTTTTGTTTACGAGAAAAATGGGAGAGTGAAAACTCTAGTTGGGATTTTAAAAAATAATGAACATCCAATATGGAAATGCACAAATGTTGAGAGTGATAATTCCAAAAAGTATCTGTGATTTTTAAGGATGGTAAACTCTTTTAGTTTTTTATATATTGGGATTTGCAATTATCGGAAGAGGAGGGCGAGGCATTTTTAACTGAGTGTTGATTCCCAAACCATAAGTTCTTTCTAACAAAATAATAGTCATTAAACATCAATAATGTATCAAAACACTTACGATGATTTAAGAATGTTAGATCCGCGTTTTGTAAAATAGGCAAAAAGTGGGTTGAATGGCTATGGTAAACATCCCATTGCGCGTTAACTTGACTGTTTAATTTTTTCTACTCCATGAAATTTTTGATCATTAGGTCATTTACATCTTCAACATGTTTCAGGAATGCATATCCACCAATTTTAAAACATGTTAGGATCAATTAGAAATCTCTTTCTACTAAAATTCCACCAACCTATTAGGGGTTGTGCTAGTGGAATTTCTCAAACACGGATACCAAAACTTTGGTGTTCATTTTTTCTGCGTGAAATAATTTTCTTCACGTACATTTATTATAGTTTTTAATTTTTTGCATACACAAACTCAAAAATTTTCATTTTTTTGTGATCTATTTGCCTTATATTTTTTTACGAGAAAAATGGGAGAGTGAAAACTCAAGTTTGGACTTGAAAAATAATTGAACATCCAAAATGGAAATTCACAAATTCTGAGAGACATAATTCCAAAAATTATCTATGATTTTTAAGGATGATAAACACTTTTAGTTTTTTTTTATATTGGGTTTTGCTCTCATCGGAAGAGAGGTGGCGAGGCATTTTTAATTGAGTGTTGACTCCCAAACCATGAGTCATTTTTAACAAAAATTATAGTTGTTACACATCAAACGTTGATAAAAACATTAACGATGATCTATAATTGTTAGGTCCGCTTTTTGTGATATAGGCAAAAAGTTGGTTGTTTGGCTTCGGTAAATATCCCATCGCATGTTGACTTGACAATTTAATTTTTTCTACTCCTTGAAAATTTTCGATCATGAGGTCATTTGCATCTTCAACATGTTTCAGGCTTGCATATCCACCACATTTAAAACATGTAAGGATCAACTAGAAATCTCTTTCTTATAAAATTCCACCAAGCTATTAGGGGTTGTACTAGTGGAATTTCCCAAACATGGATAACAAAATTTTGGTGTTCATTTTTAGTGGGTGAAATAATTTTCAACACTTACTTTTATTTTAGTTTTAGATTTTTTGCATACATAAACTCAAAAATTTTCATTTTGTTGTGATCCATTTGCCTTATCTTTTCGTTTACGAGAAAAATGGGAGAGTGAAAACTAAAGTTTGCATTTGAAAAAAAATTTAACACGAATGCTGTGAGAGATAATTCATAAAAATATTTGTGATTTTTAAGGATGGTAAACTCTTTTATATTTTTATATATTGGGTTTTGCAATGATCGGAAGTGGTGGGGTGAGGCATTTTTAAATAAGTCTTGACACCCAAACCATAAGTCATTTTTAAAAAAAATTATACCCGTTACACATCATTAATCGATAAAAACATTTACGACGATCTATGATTGTTAGGTCCGCTTTTTTTAAAATAAGTAAAAAATGGGTTGTTTGGCTCAGGTTAATATCCCATCGCACGTTAACTTGAGAATTTATTTTTTTCTACTCCTTGAAAATTTTGGATCATTAGGTCATTTGCATCTTCAACATGATTCATCCATGCATATTCACCACATTTAAAACATGTTAGGATCAATTAGAAATCATTTTCGTAGAAAATTCCACCAAACTATTAGGGGTTGAACCAGTGGAATTTCCAAAACATGGATAACAAAACTTTGGTGTTCATTTTTATTGCGGGAAATAATTTCTCACTTAAATTTATTTTAGTTTTCAATTTTTGGCATACATAAATTCTAAAATTTTCATTTTGTTGAGATCTATTTGCGAAAGTGAAAACACAAGTTTGTATTTGAAAAAAAATTGAACATCCAAAAAGGTAATGAAAAATGCCGAGGGAGATAATTCATAAAGGAATTTATGATTTTTTTAAGGATAGTAAACTCTTTTAGTTTTTTTATATATTGGGTTTTCCAATCATAGGAAGAGGGGGGCACGACATTTTTAACTGAGTATTGACTCCCAAACCACAAGTCATTTCCAACAAAAATTATAGCCATTACACATCATTAATCGATCAAAACATTTACGATGATCTATGATTGTTAGCTCCGCTTTAAGTAAAATAGGCAAAAAGTGGGTTGTTTGGCACTGGTAAATATCTCATCGCACGTTACCTTGAGAATTTAATTTTTTCTACTCCTTGAAATTTTTGGATCATTAGGTCATTTACATCTTCAACTCGTTTCTGGCACGCATATCCACCACATTTAAAACATGTTATGATCAATTAGAATTTTGTTTCTTATAAAATTCCACCAAGCTATTAGGGTTTGTACTTGTGGAATTTCCCAAACACGGATAAAAAAAATTGGTGTTCATTTTTAGTTTGTGAAATAATTTTCTTAACTTAGATTTATTTTATTTTTCAATTTTTTGCATACATAAAATCTAAAATTTTCATTTTGTATTGATCTATATGCCTTATCTTTTTGTTTACGACAAAAAATGGAGAGTGAAAACTCAAGTTTGGATTTTTAAAAAAATTGAACATCCAATATGGAAATGCACAAATGCTGAGAGAGATAATTCCAAAAAGTATCTGTGATTTTTAAAGATGGTAAACTCTTTTAGTTTTTTTATATAATGTGTTGTGCAATCATCGGAAGAGGGGGGCGAGGCATTTTTAACTAAGTATTATCTCCCAAACCATAAGTCATTTCTAACAAAAATTATAGCCATTTCACATCATTAATTGATCAAAACATTTACGATGTTCAATGATTGTTAGGTCTGCTTTTCGTAAGATACGCAAAAAGTGGGTTGTTTGGCTCAGGTAAATATTCCACCGCATGTTAACTTGAAAATTTAATTTTTTTCTACTCCTTGAAATTTTTGGATCATTAGGTCATTTGCATCTTCAACATGTTTCAGGCATGCATATCCATCACATTTAAAACATGTAAGGATCAATTAGAAATCTCTTTCTGACAAAATTCCACCAGGCTATTAGGGGTTGTACCAATGGAATTTCTCAAACATAGATAACAAAACTTTGGTGTTTTTTTTGTGTGCGTAAAATAATTTTCTTCACTTACATTTATTATAGTTTTCAATTTTTTACATACATAAACTCTAAAATTTTCATTTTGTTGTGACCTATTTGCCCTATCTTTTTGTTTACGAGAAAAATGGGAGAGTAAAAACTCATATTAGGATTTGAAAAAAATTGAACATCCAAAACTGAAATGCAAAAATGCAGAGAGAGATTATTCCAAAAAGTATCTCTGATTTTTAAGGATTGTAAACTCTTTTAGTTTTTTATATATTGGGTTTTTCATTCATCGAAAGAGAGGGGCGATGCATTTTTAACTTTGTTTTGACTCCCAAACCATAAGTCATTTGTGAAAAATATTTTAGCCATTACCCATCAATAATCGATCATAACATTTATGATGATCTATGATTGTTACATGTGCTTTTTGTAAAATTGGCAAAAAGTGAGTTGGTTGACTCTGGTAAATATCCCACCGCACATACACTTGAGAATTTAATTTTTTCTTCTCAAAAATTTTGGATCATTAGGTGATTTGCATCTTCGACATATTTCATGCATGCATATCCGCCACATTTAGAAGATGTTAGGATCAATTAACAATCTCTTTCTTACAAAATTCCACCAAGCTATTAGGGGTTGTACCAGTGGAATTTCCAAAACATGGATATCAAAACTTTGGTGTTCATTTTTAGAGCGTGAAATAATTTTCTTCACTTACATTTATTATAGTTTTAAATTTTTTGCATACATAAACTCTAAAATATTCATTTTTTTGTGATCTATTTGCCTTATCTTTTTGTTTACGAGAAAAAAGGGAGAGAGAAAACTCAAGTTTGGATTTGAAAAAAAATGAACATCCAAAATGGAAATGCACAAATGTTGAGAGAGATAATTCCAAAAAGTATCTGTGATTTTTAAGGATAGTAAACTCTTTTAGTTTTTTATACATTGGGTATTGCAATCATCGGAAGAGGGATGTGAGGCATTTTTAACTATGTTTTGACTCTGAAACCATAAATCATTTCTGAAAAATATTTAGCCGTTACCCATCATTAATCGATAAAAACATTTACGATGATCTATGATTGTTACGTCCAATTTTTGTAAAATTGGCAAAAAGTGAGTTGGTTGACTATGGTAAATATCCCACCACACGGTGACTTGAGAATTTAATTTTTTTTTCTCCTTGAAATTTTGGATCATTAGGTCATTTGCATGTTCAACATGTTTCAGGCTTGCATATCCACCACATATATAACATGTTAGGATCAAATAGAAATCTTTTTCTTATAAAATTCCACCAAACTATTAGGGGTTGTACCGGTGGAATTTCCCAAACAAAGATAACAAAAATTTGGTGTTCATTTTTAGTGCGTGAAATAATTTTCTTCACTTACATTTATTATAGTATTCAATTTTTTGCATACATATACTCTAAATTTTTCATTTTGTTGTGATCTATTTGCCCTATCTTTTTGTTTATGGGAAAATTGGGAGAGAGAAAATTGTAGTTTGGATTTGAAAGCAAAATTGAACATCAAAAATGGAAATGCACAAATGCTGAGAGAGTTAAATCCAAAAAGTATCAGTGATTTTTAAGGATTGTAAACTCTTTTAGTTTTTTATATATTGGGTTTGGCAATCATCAGAAAAGGGGGGCGAGACATTTTTATTTGATTGTTGACTCCCAAACCATAAGTCATTTCTAACAAAAATTATACCCGTCACACATCATTAATCAATCAAAACATTTACGATGATCAATGATTGTTTGGTCCACGTTTTGTAAAATAGACAAAAAGTGTGTTGTTTGGCTCTGGTAAATATCCCACCGGACGTTAACTTGAAAATTTTAATTTTTCTACTCCATGAAATTTTTGTATCATTAGATAATTTGCATCTTCATCATGTTTCAGGCATGCAAATCCACCACATTTAAAACTCATTTAAACTCTAAAATTTTCATTTTTTTGTGAGCTATTTGCCTTTTCTTTTTGTTTACGAGAAAAATGGGAGAGTGAAAACACAAGTTTGGATGTGAAAAAAAAAATTGAACATCCAAAATGAAAATGCACAAATGCTGAGAGTGATAATTCAAAAAAGTATATGTGATTTTTAAGGATTGTAAACTCTTTTAGTTTTGTATATATTGGGTTTCACAATCTTCCGAAGAGGTGGGATGAGGTATTTTTAACTGAGTGTTGACTCCCAAACCATAAGTCATTTCTAGCAAAAAATATCACTATTACACATCATTAATCGATCAAAAAATTTACGATGATCTATGATTGTTAGGTCCACTTTTTTTAAAATAGGCAAAAAGTGGAATGTTTTGCTCAAGTTAAAATCCCACCACATGTTAACTTGGGAATTTACTTTTTTGTACTCCTTGAAATTTTGTGATCATTAGGTCATTTGCATCTTCAACATGTTTCAGGCATGCATATCCACCACATTTAAAACATGTTAGGATCAATTAGAAATCTCTTTCTTATAAAATTCCACCAAACTATTAGGGGTTGTACCAGTGGAATTTCCCAAACATGGATACCAAAACTTTGTTGTTCATTTTTATTGCGTGAAATAATTTTCTCGCTTACATTTATTTTAGTTTTCAATTTTTTGCATACATAAATTCTAAAATTTTCATTTTGTTGTGATATATTCACCTTATCTTTTTGTTAACACGAAAAATGGGAAAGTGAAAACTCAAGTTTGGATTTGAAAAAAAATTGAACATCCAAAATGGAAATGCACAAATGCTGAGAGAGATAATTCATAAAAGTATCTATGATTTTTAAGGATTGTAAGTTCCTTCAGTTTTTTATATATTGGGTTTTGCAATCATAGGAAGTGGGGGGCGCAGCATTTTAACTAAGTGTTGACTCCCAAACCATAAGTCATTTCTAACAAAAATTATAGCCGTTACACATCATTAATTGATCAAAACAATTACAATGATCTATGGTTGTTAGGTCCGCTTTAAGTAAAATAAGCAAAAAGTGGGTTGTTTGGCACTGATAAATATCCCATCGCACGTTAACTTGAGAATTTAATTTTTTGTACTCCACGAAATTTTTGGACCATTAGGTCATTTACATCTTCAACTCGTTTCAGGCATGCATATCATCCACATTTAAAACATGTTAGGATCAAATAAAAATTTCTTTCATATAAAATTCCACCTAGCTATTAGACTAAGAACTGGTGGAATTTCCCAAACATGGATAACAAAACTTTGGTGTTCATTTTTAGGGCGAGAAATAATTTTCTTCACTTAGATTTATTTTAGTTTTCAATTTTTTGCATACATAAAATCTAAAATTTTCATTTTATATTGATCTATATGCCTTATCTTTTTGTTTACAAGAAAAATGGGAGGGTGAAAACTCAAGTTTGGATTTTAAAAAATAATGAACATCCAATATGGAAATGCACAAATGCTGAGAGTGATAATTCCAAAAAGTATTTGTGATTTTTAAGTATGGTAAACACTTTTAGTTTTTTATATATTGTGTTGTGCAATCATCGGAAGAGGGGGGGGGGGGGGGGGGGGGGCATTTTTAACTGAGTGTTGACTCCCAAACCGTAAGTCATTTCTAAGAAAAATGATAGCCATTTCACATCATTAATTGATCAAAACATTTACGATGATCTATGATTGTTAGATCCGCTTTTTGTAAAATAGGTAAAAAGTGGGTTGTTTTTCTAAATATCCCACCGCTCGTTAACTTGAGAATTTAATTTTTTCTACTCCTTCAAATTTTTGGATCATTAGGTCATTTGCATCTTCAACATGTTTCAGGCATGCATAGCCACCTCATTTAAAACAAGTTAGGATCAATTTGAAATCTCTTTCTTATAAATTTCCACTAAGCTATTACGGGTTGTACTAGTGGAATTTCCCAAACATGGATAAAAAAACCTTGGTGCTCATTATTAGTGCGTGAAATAATTTTTGTCACTTACATTTATTATAGTTTTCAATTTTTACATACATAAACTCTAAAATTTTCATTTTCTTGTGATCTATTTGCCTGATCTTTTTGTTTACGAGAAAAAAGGGAGAGAGAAAACTCAAGTTTGGATTTGAAAAAAAAATGAACATCGAAAATGGAAATGCACAAATGCAGAGAGAGATAATTCCAAAAAATATCTATGATTTTTAAGGATTTTAAAACTTTTAGGTTTTTATATATTGGGTTTTGTTATCATCGGAAGAGGGGGGACGGGAGGGGGGGGGGGGGGGGGGGGGGGGTGGGTGGTGGGGGAAGCATTTTTAACTAATTGTTGACTTTCAAACCATAAGTCCTTTCTAAAAAAAATTATAGCCGTTACACCTCATTAATCAAACAAAACATTTACGTTGATCTATGATTGTTAGGTCCACTTTTTGTAACATGGGCAAAAAGTGGGTTGTTTGGCTAAGGTCAATATCCCACCGCATGTTTTGAGAATTTAATTTTTTTTGCTCCTTGAAATTTTTTGATCATTAGGTCATTTCATCTTCAATATGTTTCAGGCATGCTTGTCCACCACATTTAAAACATGTAAGGATCAATTAGAAACCTCTTTCTGACAAAATTCCACCAGGCAATTAGGGGTTGTACTAGTGGAATTTTGCTAACATAGATAACAAAACTTTGGTTTTAATTTTTTGTGCGTGAAATAATTTTATTCACTTACATTTATTATAGTTTTCAATTTTTTGCATACATAAACTATAAAATTTTCATTTTGTTGTGATCTATTTGCCTTATCTTTTTGTTTACAATAATAATGGAAGAGAGAAAACTCATGTTTGGATTTGAAAAAAATTGAACATCCAAAATGGAAATGCACAAACGCAGAGAGATATGATTGCAAAGAGTATCTGTGATTTTTAAGGATTGTAAACTCTTTTAGATTTTTATAAATTGGGTTTTTCAATCATCGGAAGAGGGAGGTGAGGCATTTTTAACTGAGTGTTGACTCCCAAAGCATAAGTCATTTCTAACAAAAATTGTAGCCGTTACTCATCAATAATCGATCAAAACATGTACGATGATCTGTGTTGTGAGGTCCGCTTTTTGTAAAATAGGCAAAATGTGGGTTGTTTGGGTCAGCTAAATATCCCACAACACTTTAACTTGAGAATTTAATTTTTTCTACTCCTTGAAAATTTTGGATCATTAGGTCATTTGCATCTTCAACATGTTTCTAGCCAGCAGATCCACCACATTTAAAACATGTTAGGATCAATTAGAAATCTCTTTCTTATAAAAGTTCACCAAGCTATGAGGGGTTGTACAAGTGGAATTATCCAAACATGGATAACAAAACTTCGGTGTTCATTTTTAGTGCGTGAAATAATTTTCTTTACTTACATTTATTATAGTTTTTGATTTTTTTGCATACATAAACTCTAAATTTTTCATTTTGTTGTGATCTATTTGCCTTATCTTTTTGTTTACGATAAAAATGGGAGAGAGAAAACTCTAGTTTGGATTTGAAAAGAAATTGAACATCCAAAATGGAAATGAACAAATGCTGAGAGAGATAATTCCAAAAAGTATCAGTGATTTTTAAGGATTGTAAACTCATTTAGTTTTTTATATATTGGGTTTTGCAATCATCGGAAGAGGGGGGCGAGGCATTTTTAACTGATTGTTGACTCTGAAATTATAAGTTATTTCTAACAAAAATATAGCCGTCACACATCATTAATCGATCAAAACATTTACGATGATCAATGATTGTTTGGTCCGCATTTTTTAAAATAGGCAAAAAGTGTGTTGTTTCACTCTGGTAAATATCCCACCGGACGTTAACTTGAGAATTTTAATTTTTCTACACCTTGAAAATTTTGGATTATTAGATAATTTGCATCTTCAAAATGTTTCAGGCATGCATATCCACCACATTTAAAACTCACGTAAACTCTAAAATTTTCATTTTGTTGTAAGGTATTCCTTTTCTTTTTTGTTTACGAGAAAAATGGGAGAGTGAAAGCACAAGTTTTGATTTGAAAATGGAAATGCACAAATGCTGAGAGAGATAATTCCAAAAGGTATATGTGATTTTTAAGGATTCTGAACTCTTTTAGTTTTTTATATATTGGGTTTTGCAATCATAGGAAGAGGGGGGCGCGGCATTTTTAACTGAGTGTTGACCCCCAAACCATAAATTATTTCCAACATAAATTATAGTCGTTACACATCATTAATCGATCAAAACATTTTACAATGATCTATGATTGTTAGGTCTGCTTTAAGTAAAATAGGCAAAAAGTGGGTTGTTTGGCACTGGTAAATATCCCATCACATGTTAACATTAGAATTTAATTTTTTCTACTCCTCAAAATTATTTGATCATTAGGTCATTTACATCTCCAACTGGTTTCAGGCATGCATATCCACCACGTTTAAAACATGTTAGGATCAATTAGAAATTTCTTTTTGATAAAATTCCACCAAGTAATTAGGGTTTGTACTAGTGGAATTTCCAAAACATGGATAACAAAACTTTGGTGTTCATTTTTACTGCGTGAAATAATTTTCTTCACTTGTATTTATTTTAGTTTTCAATTTTTTGCATACATAAAATCTAAAATTTTCATTTTGTATTGATCTATATGCCTTATCTTTTTGTTTACGAGAAAAATGGGAGAGTGAAAACTCAAGTTTGGATTTTAAAAAAATTGAACATCCAGTATGGAAATGCACAAATGCTGAGAGAGATAATTCCAAAAAGTATCTATGATTTTTAAGAATGGTAAACTATTTTAGTTTTTTATATATTGTGTTTTGCAATCATCGGAAGAGGGGGGCGAGGCTTTTTCAACTGAGTGTTGACTCCCAAACCATAAGTCATTTCTAACAAAAATTGTAGCCATTAAACATCATTAATCGATCAAAAAATTTACGATGATCTATGATTGTTAGTTCCGCATTTTGTAAAATAGGAAAAAAGTGGGTTGTTTTGCTCTGGTAAATATCCCACCGATCTTTAACTTGAGAATTTATTTTTTCTACTCCTTGAAATTTTAGGATCAACAGGTCATTTGCATCTTCAACATGTTTCAGGCATGCATATCCACCACATTTGAAATATGTTAGGATCAATTAAAAATTTCTTTCTTGTAAAATTCCATTATTACAAGTTGTACTAGTGGAATTTCCCAAAACATAGATAACAAAACCCTGGTGTTCATTTTTAGTGCGTGAAATAATTTTCTTCACTTATATTTATTATAGTTTCCATTTTTTTGCATACATAAACTCTAAAATTTTCATTTTTTGTGATCTATTTGCCTTATCTTTTTGTTTACGAGAAAATGCAGAGAGAGATAATTCCAAAAAGTATCTGTGATTTTTAAGGAATGTAAACACTTTTAGTTTTTTATATATTGGGTTTTGCAATCATCAGAAGAGGGGGGGGGGGGGGGGGGGGGGGGTGTGAGGCAGTTTTAACTGATTGTTCACTTCCAAACCATAAGTCATTTCTAACAAAAAATATAGCCTATCCACCTCATTAATCAATCAAAACATTACGATGATCTATGATTGTTAGGTCCGATTTTTTTAACATAGACAAAAAGTGGGTTGTTTGGCTCTAGTAAATATCCCACTGCATGTTAACTTGAGAATTTAATTTTTCGTTCTCCTTGTAATTTTTTGATAATTAGATCATTTTCATCTTCAACATGTTTCAAGCATGCATGTCCACCACATTTAAAACATGTAAGGATCAATTAGAAATGTCTTTATTACAAAATTCCACCAAGCTATTAGGGGTCTTACTAGTGGAATTTCCCAAACATAGATAACAAAACTTTGGTGTTCATTTTTTGTGTGTGAAATAATTTTATTCACTTACATTTATTATAGTTTTCAATTTTTTGCATATATAAACTCTAAAATTTTCATTTTGTTGTGATATATTTGCCTTATCTTTTTGTTAATGAAAAAAATGGGAGAGTGAAAACTCATGTTTGGATTTGAAAAAAAATTGAACATCCAAAATGGAAATGTACAAATGTAGAGAGAGATGAATCCACAAATTATATGTGATTTTTAAGGATTGTAAACTCTTTTAGTTTTTTATATATTGGGTTTTGCAATCATCGGAAGAGAGGGGTGAGGCATTTTTAACTGAATGTTGACTCCCAAACCATAAGTCATTTCTAACAAATATTATGACCGTTCCACATCATTAATCGATAAAAACATTTGTGATGGTATATGATTGTTAGGTCCGCTTTAAGGAAAATTGGCAAAAAGAGGGTTGTTTGACTATGGTAAATATCCCATCGCAGGTAAATACTAGAATTTAATTTTTTCTACACGAAATTTTTGGATCATTAGGTCATTTGCATCTTCAACATGTTTCAGGCATGCATATCCACCGCATTTAGAACATGTTAGGATCAATTAGCAATCTCTTTCTTACATAATTCCACCAAGATATTAGGGTTTGTACCAGTGGAATTTCCCAAACATGGATAACAAAACTTAGGTGTTTATTTTTAGTGCGTGAAATAATTTTCTTCACTTACATTTGTTACGGTTTTCAATTTTTTGCATACATAAACTCTAAAAATTTCATTTTGTTGTGATCTATTTGCCTTATCTTTTTGTTTATGAGAAAAATGGGGGAATGAAAACTCAAGCTTGGATTTGAAAAAAAATTGAACATCGAAAATTGAAATGCACAAATGCTGAGAGATATAATTCCAAAAAGTATCTGTGATTTTTAAGGATTTGAAACTCTTTTAGTTTTTTATATATTGGCTTTTGCAATCAACGAAAGAGGGGGGTGAGGAATTTTTAACTATGTTTTGACTCCCAAACCATTTTTAATGATGATCTATGATTTTTACGTCCTCTTTTTGTAAAATTGTCAAAAAGTGAGTTATTCGACTTAGGTAAATATCCCACCGCACGTTAACTTGAGAATTTAAGTTTTTCATCTTATTGAAATTTTGGATCATTAGGTCATTTGCATCTTCAACATGTTTTAGGCTTGCATATTCACCACATATAAAACATGTTAGGATCAATTACAAATCTGTTTCTTAGAAAATTCAACTAAGCTATTACGGGTTGTACTGGTGGAATTTCCCAAACATGGATAACAAAACCTTTGTGTTCATTTTTAGTGCGTGAAATAATTTTCTTCACTAACATTTATTATAGTTTTCAATTTTTTGCGTTCTTGAACTCTAAAATTTTTGTTTTGTTGTGATCTATTTGCCTTATCTTTTTGTTTACAAGAAAAATGGGAGAGTGGAAACTCAAGTTTGGATTTGAAAAAAAATTGAACATCCAAAGTGGAAATGCACAAATGCTGAGAGAGATAGTTAAAAAAGTATCTGTGATTTTTAAGGAAAGTAAACTCTTTTAGTTTTTTATATATTGGGTTTTGCAATCCTCGGAAGACGGGGGCGAGGCAGTTTTAACTGAGTGGTTACTCCCAAACCATAAGTCATTTCGAACAAAAATTGTAGCCGTTGCACATCAATAATCGATCAAAACATTTACGATGATCAATGATTGTTAGGTCCGCTTTTTGTAAAATAGGCAAAAAGTGGGTTGTTTGGCTCTGGTAAATATCCCACAACACGTTAACTTCATAATTTAATTTTTTCTACTCCTTGAAAATTTTGGATCATTAGGTCATTTGCATCTTCAACATGTTTAAGGCATGCATATCCACCACATTTAAAACATGTTAGGATACTTTAGAAATCTCTATTAGGGGTTGTAAAAGTGGAATTTCCTAAACTTCGATAACAAAACTGTGTTCATTTTTTGTGCGTGAAATAATTTTCTTCACTTACATTTTTTATAGTTTTCAAATTTTTGCGTAAATCAGCTCTAAAATTTTCATTTTGTTGTTATCTATTTGCATTATCTTTTTGTTTACAAGAAAAATGGGAGAGTGAAAACTCAAGTTTGGATTTGAAAAAAAATTGAATATCCAAAATGGGAAAGCACAAATGTTGAGAGAGATAATTCCAAAGAGTATCTGTGATTTTTAAGGATTGCAAACACTTTTAGTTATTTATATATTTGGTTTTGCAATCATCGGAAGGGAGGGGGGGCTGGCATTTTGAACTGAGGGTTCACTCCCAAACCATAAGTCATTTCTAAATAAAATTATAGCTGTTAGACATCATTAATCGATAAAAACATTTACGATGATCAATGTTTGTTAGGTTCGCTTTTCGTAAAATACACAAAAAGTGGGATTTTTGGCTCAGGTAAATATCCCACCACACGTTCACTTGAGAATTTTATTTTTTCTACTCCTTGAAATTTTTGGATCATTAGGTCATTTGCATATTCAACATGTTTCAGGCAGGCATATCCACCACATTTAAAACATGTAAGGATCAATTAGAAATCTCTTTCTAACAAAATTCCACCAAGCTATTAGGGGTTGTACCAGTGGTATATCTCAAACATAGATAACAAAACTTTGGTGTTTATTTTTTGTGCATGAAATTTTTTTCTTCACATACATTTATTGTAGTTTTCTATTTTTTGCATACATAAACTCTAAAATTTTCATTTTGTTGTGATCTATTTGCCTTATCTTTTTGTTTACAAGAAAAATTGGAGAGTGAAAACTCAAGTTAGGATTTGAAAAAAAATTGAACATAGAAAATTAAAATGCACAAATGCTAAGAAAGATCATTGATAAAAGTATCAGTGATTTTTTAGGATTGTAAACTCTTATAGTTTTTTATATATTGGGTTTTGCAATCATCGAAAGAGGGGAGTGAGGCATTTTTATATATGTTTTGACTCCCAAACCATAAGTTATTTCTGAAAAATATATTTGTCGTTAAACATCATTAATTGATCAAAAAATTTACGATGATCTATGATTGTTATGTCTGCTTATTGTAAAATTTTAAAAAAGTGTGTTGTTTGACTCAGGTAGATATCCCACCGCATGTTAACCTGAGAATTTAATTTTTTCTTCTCCTTGAATTTTTTTATCATTTGGTCATTTGCATCTTCAACATGTTTCAGGCTTGTATATCCACCACATATAAAACATGTTAGGATAGATTTGAAATCTCTTTCTTATAAAATTCCACCAAGCTATGAAGGGTTGTACTAGTGGAATTTCCCAAACATGGATAACAAACACTTGGTGTTCATTTTTAGTGCATAAAATAATTTTCTACACTTACATTTATAATAATTTTCAATTTTTTACGTACATAAACTCTAAAATTTTTGTTTTGTTGTGATCCATTTGCCTTATCTTTTTGTTTACAAGAAAAATGGGAGAGAGGAAACTCAAGTTTGGATTTGAAAAAAAAAATTGAACATCCAAAATGGAAATGCACATATGCTGAGAGTGATAATTCAAAAAAGTATCAGTTATTTTTAAGGGAAGTAAACTCTTTTAGTTCTTTATATATTGGGTTTTGCAATCATCAGAAGAGGGGGGTGAGGCATTTTTAACTGATTGTTGACTCCCAAACCATAAGTCATTTCTAACAAAAATTATAGCCGTTACGCATCAATAATCAATCAAAACGTTTACGATGATCTATGATTGTTAGGTCCGCTTTTTTGTAAAATAGGCAAAAAGTGGGTTGTTTTGCTCAGGTAAATATCCCACAACACGTTAACTTCATAATTTAATTTTTTCTACTCCTTGAAAATTTTGGATCATTAGGTCATTTGCATCTTCAACATGTTTCTGGCAAGCATATCCACCACATTTAAAACAAGTTAGGATCAATTAGAAATCTCTTTCTTATAAAATTCCACCAAGCTATAAGGGTTTGTACTAGTGGAATTTCCACAACATGGATAACAAAACTTTTGAGTTCATTTTTTGTGCTTGAAATAATTTTATTCACATACATTAGTTATAGTTTTCAATTTTTTGCAAACATAAACTCTAAAATTTTCATTTTGTAGTGATCTATTTGCCTTATCATTTTTGTTTATGATAAAAAAGGGAGAGAAAACTCAAGTTTCCATTTGAAAAAAAATTGCACATCCAAAATGGAAATGCACAAAAGTAGAGATAGATGATTCCAAAAAGTATCTGTGATTTTTAAGGATTGTAAACACTTTTAATTTTTTATATATTGAGTTTTGCAATCATCAGAAGAGAGGGGTGAGGCATTTTTAACAGAGTGTTGACTCCAAAACCATAAGTCATTTCTAACAAAAATTATAGCCATTACACATCATTAATCGATAAAAACATTTACGATGGTCTATGATTGTTAGGCCCACTGTTTGTAACCTGGGCAAAAAGTGGGTTGTTTGGCTCTGGTAAATATCCCACCGTACGTAAATTTGAGTATTTAATTTTTTCTACTCGAAATTTTTGGATCATTAGGTCATTTGCATCTTCAACATGTTTCAGACATGAATATCCACTACATTTAGAACATGTTAGGATCAATTAGAAATCTCTTTCTCACAAAATTTCACCAAGCTATTAGGGGTTGTACTACTGGAATTTCCCAAACATGGAAACAAAACTTTGGTGTTCATTTTTAGTGCGTCAAATAATTTTCTTCACTTACATTAATTATAGTGTTCAATTTTTTGCTGACACAAACTCTAAAATTTTTATTTTGTTGTGATCTATTTTCCTTATCTTTCTTGTTTATGAGAAAAATTGGAGAATGAAAACTCAAGTTTGGATTTGAAAAAAAATTGAACATCGAAAATGGAAATGCACAAATGCTGAGAGAGATAATTTCAAAAAGTATCTGTGATTTTTAAGGATTGTAAACTCTTTTAGTTTTTTATATATTTGGTTTTGTAATCATCGAAAGAGGGGGGTGAAGCATTTTTAACTATGTTTTGACTCCCAAACCATAAGTCAATTCTGAAAAATATTTTAGCCGTTACAGATCATTAATTGGTCAAAAATTTTATGATGATCTATTATTTTTACGTCCACTTTTTGTAAAATTGGCAAAAAGTGAGTTGGTTGACTCTGGTAAATATCCCACGTCACGTTAACTAGAGAATTTAATTTTTTTTTCTCCTTGAAATTTTGGATCATTAGGTCATTTGTATCTTCAACATGTTTCAAGCTTGCATATCCACCACATATAAAACATGTTAGGATCAATTAGAAATCTCTTTCTTATAAAATTCCACCAAACTATTAGGGGTTGTACCAGTGGAATTTCCCAAACATGGATAACAAAAATTTGTTGTTTATTTTTAGTGAGTGAAATAATTTTCTTCACTTACATTTATTATTTTTTTCAATTTTTTGCATCCATAAACTCTAAAATTTTCATTTTGTTGTGATCTATTTGCCTTATCTTTTTTTTTACAAGAAAAATGGGAGAGAGAAAACTCAAGTTATGATTTGAAAAAAAAATTGGACATCCAAAATGGAAATGCACAAATGTTGAGAGAGATAATTCAAAAAAGTATCTGTGATTTTTAAGGAAAGTAAACTCTTTTAATTTTTTATATATTGGGTTTTGCAATCATCAGAAGAGGGCGGCGAGGCATTTTTAACTAAGTGTTGACTCCCTAACCATAAGTCATTTCTAACAAAAATTATAGCCGTTACACATCAATAATCGATCAAAACATTTATGATGATCTATGATTGTTATGTCCTCTTTTTTTAAAATAGGCAAAATGTGGGTTGTTTGGCTCAGGTAAATATCGCACAACACGTTAACTTGAGAATTTAATTTTTTCTACTCTTTGAAAATTTTGGATCATTAGGTCATTTGCATCTTCAACATGTTTCTGGCAAGCATATCCACCACATTTAAAACATGTTAGGATAAATTAGAAATCTCTTTCTTATAAAATTCCACTAAGCTATGAGGGGTTGTACAAGAGGAATTTCCCATACATGGATAAAAAAACTTTGGTGGTCATTTTTAGTGCGTGAAATAATTTGCTTCACTTAAATTTATTATAGTTTTCAATTTTTTGCATACATAAACTCAAAATTTTTCATTTTGTAGTGTTCTATTTGCCTTATCTTTTTGTTTACGGGAAAAATGGGAGAGAGAAAACTCTAGTTTGGATTTGAAAAAAAATTGAACATCCAAAATGGAAATGCACAAATGGTGAGAGAGATAATTCCAAAAAGTATTAGTGATTTTTAAGGATTGTAAACTCTTTTAGTTTTTTATATATTGGGTTTTGCAATCATCGGAAGAGGGGGGAAAGGCATTTTTAACTGATTGTTGACTCCCAAACTATAAGTCATTTCTAAAAAAAATTATAGCCGTCACACATCATTAATCGATCAAAACATTTACGATGATCAATGATCATTTGGTCCGCTGTTATGGACTCTATAGCATCACGAGTTACCAATAGGTGTTGGAATTAATTAATGTGATTTTCAATTTCCATGTAATTGATTTTGGTTTGGTTTGGTTTAGAATTTATTTGGCTTGAACCATTGACCCGAGGGTCTGAATTGTATTTGGTGTCCTCAACCCTATTTAAGGTGACAACTAGGTTAATAAAGGTTAGCAAATGAGTCTAGTTTAGCTTAGAGTAAATTAGTTAAATAGGTCGAGAGTTCCTTCAAGCTCTCTCCCATTTTCCCCCCAATTCCTTTTCCGAAATTCCCTTTCTTAAATTCTTCTGCCGCACTCCATCAATATACCTTAAGGTCAAGCAAGCAATGGAAGGAAGAGAAGAGAGGAGGGGGACAAGATCCATGGCTCGTGACGATCCTAACAATGTGGTATTAGACAGGTCAACCCTCGACAACTCCTCTTCTCCAAAGGACATACATCAAGTGCTTTCAGACCTTCAACAACGATCCACTCTTCAAGGTACTGAAATTACTAACATCCATAATACATTGCACACGCTGGAATCCTCTCTCCAAACAGTCATCCACCAACTTGCTACAATTCAATCGCCAATGCCACCACCAGCCACGAACTTTCAACCACAGGCAGTTCATCACCCACACTTCACGCCACCACCATCCCCACCTCTGCGCCAACAACCTATTCCCATGGCTACTCACGCACAAGGACCAACTACGGTTCCCTGGTACTTTAAACTCAATTTTCCTACATATGATGGCTCTAAAGAACCTTTACTTTGGTTCACGAAATGTGAGCAATTTTTCTATCATCAACAAACAGTGGATATGGACAAGGTTACACTGGCCGCCTATCACCTGCTTGATGAAGCGCTCCTGTGGTTCCATCACTACCAAAATGTCCATTCCACTCAAGATTGGCTACAATTTAAACATGCTTGCCAGATGAGGTTTGGACCTCCAGTTAGTAGCAACCCAGTGGGGGAATTGATCAACTATAAACAAACTGGCACCTTAGAATTATACCAAAAAATGTTCCAAGAAAGGTTGGCCTGAGCCAGTGAATTTCTTCCTCCTCACCTACATGTTCAGATTTTTAATGCTGGATTGACTGAGGCGGTTAGATTGGAAGTGGAATTACTTGGTCCGACAGACTTGGACTCAACCATGAATTATGCCAGAGCTATGGAACAGAAACAAAGAGTTCTAAAAGAATCCTTAGGCCGAAAATCATTTTAGAACAATAGAATATAGGGTACTGCACCTGGCCCACGTTTTGGCTCCTCTGCCCCTAACCGAGCAGACCAGTCTACAAGAGTGCGCCCCCCCCCCCCCCCCCCCCCCCCCACACACACACACACACACTCTTCCACGTAAATTTTTGACTAAACAGGAAATGGAGGCTAGAAAGGCCAAGGGCCTATGTTTTAATTGTGATGAACAATTTCTTCCAGGACACACCTATAAACGTTTATTCAGTATTGAACTTTGGGAAGCAGGTTCAGATGAACTTCTTGAAAATGAATTTGTTGAAGAGGAACAACAACAACCAGAACTCTCCCTCCATGCCATGCATGGCCTGCGTAGTTCTAATACCATGCAGGTAAAGGCCAAGTTACACCACCTCATGCTACTTGCTTTAGTTGATTCTGGCAGCACACATAATTTTATCAGTGAACCCACAACGAAACAATTGGGATTGGAAATTCAACAGCAATGGGGTCTCTCAGTTTCAGTGGCCAATGGGGTTAAAATTGCCAGTGTGGGGTTATGTGCAAACACCCCTTTTACCATTGAGGGACATTCATTTTAGGCGGACTTACTGGTCATTCCTTTGTCAGGATTTGATTTGGTGCTCGGGGTCAAATGGCTTCAGTTATTAGGCCCTATATTGTGGGATTTTTAGGCTCGAACTATGACATTTATAGCACAACAGGGCCAGATTACATTACAGGGTATTGTGGCACAGGTACCTAACGCACTTCACACTTTACAACTTCAGAACACTGGTGATTGTCAGTTACCTCCTTTACTTACAACATTTGCGGATTTATTTAATGACCCTATGGGTCTACCACCAGTGCGTCATTGTGATCACCACATTCATTTGAAGTTGGGAACCGATCCAGTAGTGGTGCGCCCTTATTGTTACCCACATATACAGAAAGATGAAATAGAAAGATAGTGCATGAATATGCTCGCTTAGGGAGTGATCCATCCCAGTTGGTCTCCCTTCTCCTCACCTATTTTACAGGTACGCAAAAAGGATAAATCATGGAGGTTTTGTGTTGACTATAGGAAACTCAATTTGAAGACAATTAAAGACAAGTTTCCCATTCCAATGGTGGACGAGTTGCTGGATGAGTTACATGGTGCTACGATTTTTACCAAGTTAGATTTGAAATTGGGCTATCATAAAATTAGAGTTCACCCCGCAGATGTGGAGAAGACTACGTTCTGCACACACCACGGTCATTTCGAGTCCCTCGTCATGCCCTTTAGTCTCTCCAATGCACCCTCCACCTTTCAGGCCCTCATGAATGAGGTATTTTTCGCTTTTGCGCAACAATGTGTTAGTATTTTTTATGACATTCTGGTCTATAGTAAAAATTGGGTCGAACATCACCAACACCTACATCAGGTATTTACCATTCTACGCTCTCATCATTTGGTTTTGAATAGATCCAAATGTTCTATGGGCATCTCTAAAGTGGCATATTTGGGTCACGTCATATCAGCTATGGGCGTGAAAGTTGACCAGAGCAAGATACAAGCAGTAACAGATGGTCTCCTCCCACCTCCCTCGCAGCATTAAGGGGATTTTTGGGCCTAGCAGGATATTACAAAAAATTTATCCAATCTTATGGCCAGATAGCAGCACCAATCAACAACCTTCTCAAAAAACATGCATTCAACTGGTCTTCTTCAACGGATCAGGCTTTTCAGCTGTTAAAGAAGGCCTTAGCCTCAGCGCCTGTACTACAATTACCAGATTTTGATGAAGACTTTGTGGTGGAATGTGATGCATCTGGTGGAGGTTTAGGGGCTGTGTTACAACAATTGGGAGACATCATTGCTTATTTCAGCCACCAGTTGGGACAACACCACCACAAATTAGCTGCATATGAGAGGGAATTGATTGGGTTTGCCAAGGCTATCCAACATTGGCGACCTTATCTATGGAGACAACCATTTCTCATTCATAAAGATCATTGTAGCCTCAAGTATCTTCTTGAACAATGCCTCACCACATCACCACAGCAGCATTGGTTAACTAAACTCATGGGCTTCGATTTTACTGTTCAATATAAGCCAGGTAGTTCGAATTTGGGGGCTGATGCTTTGTCTCATTGGGACATTCCAGATTCACATGTTTATGCTATCAGCAACCCACATTCACTTTTGCTGGATTCTATTCATGAGGAAACACATCAATATCCGGAACTTATTTCATTATATCAGGATATTCAGCAGGGGACAATAGCTCATCATTGGACGATTCACGATCGTCTTATACTCTACAAAAACAAGATTTTTATGCTTCAAACGTCCCCAGTTCTTCCCACCATTCTGTCTTCTATCCATGATAGCACACATGAGGGTCAACAGAAAACATATGTCCGAATCAGTTGGGAATTTTATTGGAAAGGCATGAAGAGCACGATTACTGATTATGTAGCTGCTTGTCAGATTTGTCAATGAAACAAGGCCGAATCTTTAAGTCATCCCAGCCTACTACAACCTCTGCAACTACCATCTCAAATATGGTCCATCATTTCAATGGACTTCATTGATGGCCTTCCCACTTCATCCGGTAAATCAATGATATTCGTTGTGGTTGATCATTTTTCATAATATGGTCACTTCATCGCTTTGGCACGTCCATATATTGCTGCTCAGGTCGCTCAGTTATTTATGGACCACATTGTCCGATTACACGGAATTCCCACATCCATTATCAGTGACAGGGATGCCATTTTTACCAGTATCTTTTGGAAGGAATTATTCAAATTACAGGGCACCCAATTGGCATTTTCTTCTACATATCATCTGCAGACTGACAGACAAACCGAGGTTGTCAATCGCATGATTGAAATGAATCTTCGTTGTTTTGTGGGGGACTCACCTAAACTGTGGGAGAAGTGGCTTTCCTGGCAGAATTTTTCTATAACACCTCTTATCACACCGCACTGAGAACTACTCCTTTCAGGGTAGTTTATGGCAGAGATCCACCTCGTCTATTACCATATGAACCAGGGGCATCCAAAGTCTTCACTTTGGACCAAGTGTTAGCTGAAAGAGATGCTATGCTCACTGAGGTACGTACTCATCTCCAAGAGGCCCATCACTCTATGAAGCTCTATTATGATAAGAAGCACCGTGAGGTATCTTATTCCCCAGGAGACTATGTGTGCTTAAAGCTTCAACACTACCGCCAACTTCAACACTTCCCCAGGAGACTATGTGTGGTTAAAGATCCAAGCACCATAATCTTTCTTCAAAATATTATGGTCCATTTCAGGTGTTGGACCAAATTGGCCACGTGGCCTGCTACTTGCAGCTACAAACCGAGGCAAAGATACATAATGTATTTCATGTATCCCAACTGAAGCCATTCCAGGGTGACTCACCCCTACTTCACACTCCTTTGCCACCACTCCATGAAGACAGAGTCCTTTCTACTCCATTTCAGGTATTGAAAGCATGCCACATTCAAGGCGATTGGGAAATTCTCGTCCAGTGGGCCAATGCAAACCCTAGTGACACAACATGGGAGCCATTATCAGCATTTCGACTTCTCTATCCTTCCTTCGAGCTTGAGGACAAGCTCTTTCTCCGAGAGGAGGGTGATGTTATGGACACTATAGCATCAGGAGTTACCAGCAGGCATAGGAATTAATTAATGTGGTCTTTAATTTCCATGTAATTGATTTTGGTTTGGTTTGGTTTAGAATTTATTTGGCTTGAACCATTGACCCAAGGGTCTGAATTGTATTTGGCGTCCTCAACCCTATTTAAGGGGACGACGACTATGTTAATGAAGGTTAGCAATTGAGTCTACTTTAGCCTAGAGTAAATTAGTTAAACAGGTCGAGAGCTCCTTCAACTCTCTCCCGTTTTCCCCAATTCCTTTTCCAAAATTCCATTTCCGAAATTCTTCTTCAGCACTTCATCAATATACCTTAACGTCAAGCAAGCAATGGAAGGAAGAGAAGGGAGGAGGGTGACAAGATCCATGGCTCGTGAGATCCGAACATCCGCGTTTTGTAAAATAGGCAAAAAGTGTTTTGTTTGGCTCAGGAAAATATCCCACCGAACGTTAACTTGAGAGTTTTAATTTTTCAACTCTTTGAAAATTTTGGATCATTAGAGAATTTGCATATTCAACATGTTTCAGGCTTGCATATCCACCACATTTAAAACTCACATAAACTCTAAAATTTTCATTTTGTTGTGAGCTATTTGCCTTTTCTTTTTGTTTACGAGAAAAATGGGAGTGTGAAAACACAAGTTTGGATTTGAAAAAAAATTCAACATCCAAAAATGAAATGCGCAAATGCGGAGAGAGAAAATTCCAAAAAGTATCTGTGATTTTTAAGGATTGTAAACTCTTTTAGTTTTTTACATATTGGGTTTTGCAATCATCGGAAGAGGTGGGGTGAGGCATTTTTAACTGAGTGTTGACTCCCAAACCATAAGTCATTTCTAACAAAAAATATAGCCATTACACATCATTAATCGATCAAAACATTTATGATGATCTATGATTGTTAGGTCCGCTTTTTGTAAAATAGGCAAAAAGTGGGTTGTTTTGCTCAGGTTAAAATCTCACCGCACATTAACTTGAGAATTTAATTTTTTCTACTCCTTGAAATTTTTGGATCATGAGGTTATTTGCATCTTCAACATGTTTCATGTTTGCATATCCACCACATTTAAAACATGTTAGGATCAATTAGAAATCTCTTTCTTATAAAATTCCACCAAACTATTAGGGGGTTGTACCAGTGGAATTTCCCAAACATGGATAACAAAACTTTGTTGTTCATTTTTATTGCGTGAAATAATTTTCTCACTTAAATTTATTATAGTTTTCAATTTTTTGCATACATAAATTCTAAAATTTTTATTTTGTTGTGATATATTCACCTTATCTTTTTGTTAACACGAAAAATGGGGAAGTGAAAACTCAAGTTTGGATTTGAAAAAAAATTGAACATCCAAAATGGAAATGCACAAATGCTGAGAGAGATAATTTATAAAAGTATCTATGATTTTTAAGGATTGTAAACTCTTTTAGTTTTTTATATATTGGGTTTTGCAATCATCGGAAGAGGGGGGAGGGGGGGGGGGGGGGGGGCAACATTTTTAACTGTGTGTTGAATTCCAAACCATAAGTCATTTCGAACAAAAATTATAGCCATTACACATCATTAATCGATCAAAACATTTACAATGATCTATGGTTGTTAGGTCTGCTTTAAGTAAAATAGGCAAAAAGTGGGTTGTTTGGCACTGGTAAATATCCCATTGCACGTTAACTTGAGAAATTAATTTTTTCTACTCCTCGAAACTTTTGGATTATTAGGTCCTTTACATCTTCACCTCATTTCAGGCATGCATATCCACCACATTTAAAACATGTTAGGATCAATTAGAAATTTCTTTCTTATAAAATTCCACCTAGCTATTAGGGTTGATAACAAAACTTTGGAGTTCATTTTTAGTGCGTGAAATAATTTTCTTCACTTGGATTTATTTTAGTTTTCAAATTTTTGCATACATAAAATCTAAAATTTTTAT
The DNA here is from genome assembly GCF_029961685.1 of Aristolochia californica. Taxonomy (NCBI): domain Eukaryota; kingdom Viridiplantae; phylum Streptophyta; class Magnoliopsida; order Piperales; family Aristolochiaceae; genus Aristolochia; species Aristolochia californica. Next base: position 12,532,902 of record NW_027181771.1, read on the forward strand.
TTTTTATTGATCTCTATGCCTCATCTTTTTGCTTAAGAGAAAAATGGAAGAGTGAAAACTAGAGTTTGGATTTTAAAAAAAATTGAACATCTAATATGGAAATGCACCAATGCAGAGAGAGATAATTCCAAAAAGTATATGTGATTTTTAAGGATGGTAAACTCTTTTAGTTTTTTACATATTGTGTTGTGCAATCATCGGAAGAGGGGGGAAGGCGGGTGTGAGGTATTTTTTACTGAGTGTTGACTCCCAAACCATAAATCATTTCTAACAAAAATTATAGCCATTACACATCATTAATCGATCAAAACATTTATGATGATCTTTGATTGTTAGGTTCGCTTTTTGTAAAAAAGGAAAAAAGTGGGTTGTTTTGCTCTGGTAAATATCCCACCTCTCGTTAACTTGAGAATTTAATTTTTTCTCCTTTAAATTTTTGGATCATTAGATCATTTGCATCTTCAACGTGTTTCAGGCATGCATATCCACCACATTTGAAACATGTTAGGATCAATTAGAAATCGCTTTCTTATAAAATTCCACTAAGGTATTATGAGTTGTACTAGTGTAATTTGCCAAACAAGGAAAACAAAACCTTGGCGTTCATTTTTAGTGCGTGAAATAATTTTCTTCACTTATATTTATTATAGTTTTCAATTCTTTGCATACACAAACTCTGAAATTTTCATTTTGTTGGGATCAATTTGCCTTATCTTTTTGTTTACGAGAAAAAAGGGAGAGAGAAAACTCAAGTTTGGATTTGAAAAAAAATTGAACATCCAAAATGGAAATACACAAATGCTGAGAGAGATAATTCCAAAACTATCTGTGATTTTTAAGGATTGTAAACACTTCTAGTATTTTATATATTCGGTTTTGCAATCATCGAAAGAGGGGGGACGAGGCATTTTTAACTGATTGTTATAAGTCATTTATAACAAAAATTATAGCAGTTATACCTCATTAATCAATCAAAACATTTATGATGATCCATGATTGTTAGGTCCGCTTTTTGTAACATGGGCAAAAAGTGGTTGGTTGGCTCTGGTAAATATCCTACCTCACGTTGACTTGAGATTTTAATTTTTTCTACTCCTTGAAATTTTTTTATCATTAGGTCATTTGCATCTTCAACATGTTTCAGGCATGCATATCCACCATATTTAAAACATGTAAGGATCAATTAGAAATCTCTTTCTTACAAAATTCCACCAAGCTACTAGGGGTTGTAACGGTGGAATTTCCTAAACATGGAAAACAAAACTTTGGTGTTCATTTTTAGTGTATGAAATAATTTTCTTCAATTACATTTATTATAGTTTTCAATTTTTTCCATACATAAGCTCTAAAATTTTAATTTTGTTGTGATCTATTTCCATTATCTTTTTGTTTATGAGAAAAATGGGAGAGTGAAAACTCAAGTTTGGATTTGAAAAAAAATTGAACATCCAAAATGGAAATGCACAAATTCTGAGAGAGATAATTCCAAAAAGTATCTGTGATTTTTATGGATTGTAAACACTTTTAGTTTTTTATATATTGGCTTTTGCAATCATCGGAAGAGGGGGGCGAGGCATTTTTAGCTGATTGTTGATTTCCAAACCATAAGTAATTTCTAACAAAAATTATAGCCGTTACACCTATTTAATCAATCAAAACATTTACGATGATATATGATTGTTAGGTCTGCTTTTTGTAACATGGGCAAAAAGTGAGTTGTTTGGCTCTAGTAAATATCCCACGGCACGTTAACTTGAGAATTTAATTTTTTCTACTCCTTGAAACTTTAGGATCATTAGGTCATTTGCATCCTCAACATGTTTCAGGCAGGCATATCCACCACATTTAAAACATGTTAGGATCAATTAGAAATCTCTTTCTGACAATATTCCACCAAGCTATTAGGGGTTGTACTAGTGGAATTTCCCAAACATAGATAACAAAACTTTGGTGTTTGTTTTTTGTGCGTGAAATATTTTTTTCACTTACATTTATTTTAGTTTTCAATTTTTTGCATACATAAACTCTTAAATTTTCATTTTGTTGTGATCTATTTGCCTTATCTTTTTGTTACGAGAAAAATTGGAGAGTGAAAAATCATTTTTGGATTTGAAAAAAAATTGAACATCGAAAATTGAAATGCACAAATGTTGAGAGAGATAATTCTTAAAAGTATTTGTGATTTTTAAGGATTGTAAACTCTTTTAGTTTTTTATATATTGGGTTTTGCAATCATCGAAAGAGCGAGGTGAGGAATTTTTAACTATGTTTGGACTCCCAAACCATAAGTCATTTCTGAAAAATATTTTAGCCATTACTCATCATTAATCGATCAAAACAATTACGATGATCTATGATTGTTACGTCCGCTTTTTCTAAAATTGGCAAAAAGTGAGTTGTTTGCCTCAGGTAAATATCCCACCGGACGTTAACTTGAGAATTTAATTTTTTCTTCTCCTTGAAACTTTGGATCATTAGGTCATTTGCATCTTCAACATGTTGCAGGCTTGCATATCCACCACATTTAAAACATGTAAGGATCAATTAGAAATCTCTTTCTAACAAAATTCCAGCAAGCAATTAGGGGTTGTAACAGTGGAATTTCCTATATATGGATAAAAAAACTTTGGTGTTTATTTTTAGTGTGTGAAATAATTTTTTACACTTACATTTATTATAGTTTTCAATTTTTTGCATACATAAGCTCTAAAATTTTCATTTAGTTATGATCTATTTGCATTATCTTTTTGTTTACGAGAAAAATGGGAGAGTGAAAACTCAAGTTTGGATTTGAAAAAGAATTGAACATCCAAAATGGGAATGCACAAATGCTGAGAGAGATAATTCCAAAAAGTATCTGTGATTTTTAAGAATTGTAAACTCTTTTAGTTTTTTATATATTGGGTTTTACAATCATCGAAAGGGGGGGGGGGGGAGGGGCGTGGCATTTTGAACTGAGTGTTGACTCCAAAACCATAAGTCATTTCTAACAAAAATTATAGCCATTAGACATCATTAATCAATCAAAACATTTACGATGATCAATGATTGTTAGGTCTGCTTTTCGTAAAATATGCAAAAAGTGGGTTGTTTGGCTCTGGTAAATATCCCACCGTACGTTAACTTGAGAATTTAATTTTTTCTACTCCTTGAAATTTTTTTATCATTAGGTCATTTGCATCTTCAACATGTTTCAGGCATGCATATCAATCACATTTAAAATATGTAAGGATCAATTAGAAATCTCTTTCTGACAAAATTCCACCAAGCTATTAGGGGTTGTACCAGTGGAATTTCCCAAACATAGATAACAAAACTTTGGTGTTCATTTTTTGTGTGTGAAATAATTTTCTTCACTTACATTTATTATAGTTTTCAATTTTTTGCATAAATAAACTCTAAAATTTTGATTTTGTTGTGATCTATTTGCCTTATCTTTTTGTTTACGAGAAAAATGGGAGAGTGAAAACACATGCTCGGATTTGAAAACAAATTGAACATCCAAAATGGAAATACAAAAATGCAAAGAGAGATGATTCCAAAAAGTATCTGTGATTTTTAAGGATTGTAAACTATTTTAGTTTTTTATATATTGGGTTTTGCAATCTTCGGAAGAGGGGGGTGAGGCATTTTTAACTGAGTGTTGACTCCCAAACCGTAAGTCATTTCTAAAAAATATTATAGCCGTTACACATCCTTAATCGATAAAAACATTTATGATGGTCCATGATTGTTAGGCCCGCTTTTTGTAAAATAGGAAAAAAGTGGGTTGTTTGGCTCTGGTAAATATCCCACCGCACGTAAACTTGAGAATTTAATTTTTTCTTCTCAAAATTTTTGGATCACAAGGTGATTTGCATCTTAAACATGTTTTAGGCATGCATATCCACCACATTTAGAACATGTTAGGATCAATTAGCAATATCTTTCTTACAAAATTCCACCAAGCTATTGGGGGTTGTACCAGTGGAATTTCCCAAACATGGATAACAAAACTTTGGTGTTCATTTTTAGTGTCCGAAATAATTTTTGTCACTTACATTTATTATAGTTTTCAATTTTTTGAATACATAAACTCTAAAATTTTCATTTTTTTGTGATCTATTTGCCTTTTCTTTTTGTTTACGAGAAAAATTGGAGAGTGAAAACTCAAATTTGGATTGGAAAAAAAATTGAACATCAAAAATGGAAATGCACAATTACTGAGAGAGATAATTCCAAAAAGTATCTATGAGTTTTAAGGATTTTAAACTCTTTTAATTTTTTATATATTAGGTTTTTGAATCATTGAAAGAGGGGGTGGGGCATTTTTAACTATGTTTTGACTCCCAAACCATAAGTCATTTCTGAAAAATATTTTAGTCGTTACCCATCATTAATTGATCAAAACATTTACGATGATCTATGATTGTCACGTCCGCTTTTTGTAAAATTGGCAAAAAGTGAGTTGGTTGACTCTGGTAAATATCCCACCGCACGTTAACTTGAGAATTTAATTTTTTCTTCTCCTTCAAAATTTAGATAATTAGGTCATTTGCATCTTCAACATATTTCTGGCAAGCATATCCATTACATTTAAAACATGTTAGGATCAATTAGAAATCTCTTTCTTATAAAATTCCACCAAGCTATGAGGGGTTGTACTAGTGGTATTTTCTTCACTTACATTTATTATAGTTTTCAATTTTTTGCAAACATAAACTCTTAATTTTTCATTTTTTTGTGATCTATTTGCCTTATCTTTTTGTTTATGGAAAAAATGGGAGAGAGAAAACTCTAGTTTGGATTTGAAAAAAAATTGAACATCCAAAAAAGAAATGGACAAATGCAGAGCGAGATAATTCGAAAAAGATTCAGTGCTTTTTAAGGATTTTAAACTCTTTTAGTTTTTTTATATATTGGGTTTTGCAATCATCGGAGAAGGGGAAGTGATGCATTTTTAACGGAGTGTTGACTCCCAAACCATAAGTCATTTCAAACAAAAATTATAGCTGTTACACATCATTAATCAATCAAAACTTTTATGATGATCTAAGATTGTTAGGTTTTGTAAAAAAGGCAAAAAGTGGGTTGTTTGGCTCTAATAAATATCCCACCACACGTTAACTTGAGAAGTTTATTTTTTCTACTCGAAATTTTTGGATCATTAGGACATTTACATCTTCAATATGTTTCTGGGATGCATATCCACCACATTTAAAACATGATAGGACCAATTAGAAATCTCTTTCTTAAACAATTGCACCAAGCTATTAGGGGTTGTACTAGTGGAATTTCCCGAACAAAGATAACAAAAATTTTGTGTTCATTTTTAGTGTGTGAAATAATTTTCTTCACTTACATTTTCTATAATTTTCAATTTTTTCCATACATTAACTCTAAAATTTTGATTTTGTTGTGATCTATTTGCCATATCTTTTTGTTTATGAGAAAAATGGGAGAGTGAAAACTCTTTTAGTTTTTTATATATTGGGTTTTTGCAATCATCGGAAGAGTGGAGGGGGGAGGGGGGCGTGGCATTTTTAACTGAGTGTGGACTTCCAATCCATAAGTCATTTCTAACAAAAATTATAACCGTTACACATCATTAATCGATCAAATTATTTTTGATGATCTATGATTGTTAGGTCCGCTTTTTGTAAAATAGGCAAAAAGTGGGTTGTTTGCCTTTGGTAAATTTTCCACTGCACGTTAACTTGACAATTTAATTTTTTATACTCCTTGGATTTTTTGGATCATTAGGTCATTTGCATCTTGAACATGTTTCAGGCATGTGTATCCACCACATTTAAAACTTGTTAGGATCAATTAGAAATCTCTTTCTTATAAAATTCCACCAAGCTATTAGGGGTTGTACTAGTGGAACTTTCCAAACATGGATAACAAAACTTTGGTGTTCATTTTTAGAGTGTGAAATAATATTCTTCACTTAAATTTACAATAGTTTTCAATTTTTTGTATACATAAACTCTAAAATTTCATTTTGTTGTGATTTATTTGCCATTTCTTTTTGTTTATGAGAAAAATGTGAGAGCGAAAACTCAAGTTTGGATTTGAAAAAAATCGAATATCCGAAATGGAAATGCACTAATGCTAAGAGAGAAAATTCCAAAAAGTATTCTTGATTTTTAAGGATGGTAAACTCTTTTATTTGTTTATATATTGAGTTTTGCAATCATCTGAAGAGGGGGGCTAGGAATTTTTAACTAAGTGTTCACTCCCATACCATAAGTTATTTCTAACAAAATTATAGCCGTTACACATCATTAATCGATCAAAACATTTACGATGATCTATGATTGTTCGGTCCGCTTTTTTTAAAATAGGCAAAAAGTGGGTTGTTTGTCTATGGTAAATATCCCCATGCACGTTAACTTGAGAATTTAATTTTTTCTACTCCTTGAAATTTTTGCAGCGTTTGGTCATTTGCATCTTCAACATGTTTCAGGCATGCATATCCACCACATTTAAAACATGTTAGGATCAATTAGAAATTTTTTTCTTATAAAATTCCACCAAGCTATTTTAGGGGTTGTACTAGTGGAATTTCCCAAACATGGATAACAAAACTTTGGTGTTCATTTTTAGCGCATGAAATTCCAAAAAGTATGTGTGATTTTTAAGGATTGTAAACTCTTTTATTTCTTTCTATATTGGGTTTTGCAATCAGAAGAGGGGGGGGGGGGGGGGGGGGGAGGCATTTTTAACTGAGTGTTGACTTCCAATCCATAAGTCATTTGAAACAAAAATTATAGCCATTAGACATCATTAATGGATCAAAACATTTACAACGATATATGTTTGTTAGGTCCATTTTTTGTATAATAGGCAAAAAGTTTGTTGTTTGCCTCTGGTAAATATCCCACAACACGTTAACTTGAGAATTTAATTTTTTCAACTCCTTGAAATTTTTGGATCATTAGGTCATTTGCATCTTCAACAAGTTTTAGGCATGCAAATCCACCACATTTAAAACATGTTAGGATCAATTAGAAATCTCTTTCGTGTAAAATTCCACCAAGCTGTTAGGGGTTGTACTAGTGGAATTTCCCAAACGTGGATAACAAAACTTTGATGTTCATTTTTAGTAAGTGAAATAAATTTCTTCACTTACAATTATTATAGCTTTCAATTTATTGCATACATAAACTCTAAAATTTTCATTTTGTTGTGATCTATTTGCCTTATCTTTTTATTTACTAGTAAAATGGGAGAGAGAAAACTCTAGTTTGGATTTGAAAAAAATTGAACATCCAAAATGGAAATGCACAAATTATGAAAGAGATAATTCCAAAAAGTATCTGTGATTTTTAAGGATTGTAAGTCTTTTAGTTTTTTATATATTGGGTTTTGCAATCATCGGAAGAGGGGGAAGAGACATTTTTAACTGAGTGTTGACTCCCAAACTGTAAGTCATTTCTAAGAAAAATTATAGCCGTTAAACATCAATAATCGATCAAAACAAGTACAATGATCTATGATTGTTATGTACGCTTTTTGTAAAATAGGCAAAAATTTGGTTGTTTGGCCCTAGTAAATATCCCACCACACATTAACTTTAGAATTTAATTTTTTCTACTCGACTTTTTTGGATCACTAGGTCATATGCATCTTCAACATGATTCAGGCATGCATATCCACCACATTTAAAACATGTTAGGATCAATTAGAAATCTCGTTGATATAAAATTCCACAAAGCCATTAGGGGTTGTACTAGTGGATTTTCCCAAACATGGATAAAAAAACTTTCCTTCACTTACATTTTTAGTGTTTGATATAATTTTCTTCACTTACATTTGTTATAGTTTTCAATTTTTTGCATACATAGACTCTAAAATTTTCATTTTTTTGTGATCTATTAGCCTTATCTTTTTGTTTTCAAGAATAATGGGTGGGTGAAACTAAAATTTGGATTTGAAAAAAAATTGAACATCCAAAATGAAAAAGCACAAATGCTGAGAGAGATAATTCCAAAAAGTATCTGTGAATTTTAAGGATTGTAAACTCTTTTAGCTTTTTATATATTGGGTTTTGCAATCATCAGAAGAGTGGGGGAGGCATTTTTAACTAAGTGTTGACTCCCAAACCATAAGTCATTTCTAACAAAAATTATAGCCATTACACATCATGAATCGATAAAAAAATTTACGATGATCTATGATTGTAATATAGGAAAAAACTGGGTTATTTGGCTCTAGTAAATATCCCACCACACGTTAACTTGAGAATTTAATTTTTTCTACTCTTTGAAATTTTTGGTTCATTGGGTTGATTGCATCTTCAACATGTTTTTGGCATGCATATCCACCACATTTGAAACATGTTAGAATCAATTAGAAATCTCTTTTTTATAAAATTCCAGCATGCTATTAGGGGTTGTACTAGTGGAATTTCCGAAACATGGACAGCAAAACGTTGGTGTTTATTTTTAGTGCGTGAAATAATTTAGGTCACTTACATTTATTATTGTTTTGAATTTTTTGCATACATAAACTTTAAAATTTTTATTTTGTTGTGATCAATTTGCCTTATCTTTTTGTTTACGAGAAAAATGGGAGAGTGAAAACTCATGTTTGTATTCGAAAAAAATTCAAAATCCAAAATGGAAATGTACAAATGCTGAGAGAGATAATTCCAAAAAGTATCTGAGATTTTTATGGATGGTAAACTCTTTTTGTTTTTTCTATATTGGGTTTTGCAATCATAGGCAAAGATGGAAGTGCGGGGGGGGGGGGGGGGGGGAGGCATGTTTAAATGAGTGTTTGGCTCCCAAACCATTAGTCATTTCTAACATAAATTATAGCTGTTACACATCATTAATTGATCAAGACATTTACGCTTGTAAAATAGGCAAAATGAGGGTTGTTTGGCTCTGGTAAATATCCCACCACATGTTAACTTGAGAATTTAAATTTCTCTACACATTGAAATTGTTGGATCATTAGGTCATTTGCATCTTCAACACATTTGAGGCATGCATATCCACCACATTTAAAACATGTTAGGATCAATAAGAAATCTCTTTCTTATAAAATTCCACCAAGCTATTAGGGGTAGTACTAGTGGAATTTTACAAACATGGATAACAAAAGTTTGGTGTTAATTTTTAATGCATGAAATAATTTTCTTCATTTACATTATTATAGTTTTCAATTTTTTGCATAGATAAACTCCAAAATTTTCATTTTGTTGTGATCTAATTTCCTTATCTTTTTGTTTACGAGAAAAATGGTAGAATGAAAACTCAAGTTTGGATTTGAAAAAAAATTGAATATGCCAAAAGGAAAATGCACAAATGCTGAGAGATATAATTCCAAAAAGTATCTGTGATTTTTAAGGATTGTAAACTCTTTTAGTTTTTTCTATATTGGGTTTTGCAATCATCGGAAGAGGGGAGAGCAATTTTTAACTGAGTGTTGACTCCCAAACCATAAATCATTTCTAACAAAAATTATAGCCATTACACATCATTAATCGATCAAAACATTTACGATGATCAATGATTGTTAGGTCCACTTTTGTAAAATAGCTAAAAAGTGGGTTGTTTGGCTATGGTAAATATCTCACCGCTTGTTAACTTGAAAATTTAATTTTTTCTACTCGAAATTTTTTAATAATTAGGTTATTTGCATCTTTAACAGGATTTAGACCTGCATATCCACCACATTTAAAACGTGTTAGGATCAATTAGAAATCTCTTTCTTATAAAATACCACCAAGCTATTAGGGGTTGTACTTGTGGAGTTTCCCAAACCGGGATAACAAAACTTTGGTGTTCATTTTTAGTGCGTGGAATAATTTTCTTCACTTACATTTATTATAGTTTTCAATTTTTTTATTTCAAAAACTTTAAAATTTTCATTTTTTTGTGATTAATTTGCCTTATCTTTTTGTTTACAAGAAAAATGGGAGAGAAAACTCAATTTTGGATTTGAAAAAATATTGAACGTCCAAAATGGAAATGCAGAAATGATGAGAGAGATAATTCAGAAAAGTATCTATGATTTTTAGGATTGGAAACTCTTTTAGTTTTTTCTATATAGGGTTTTGCAATCATCAGAAGAGGGGGAGCAAGGCATTTTTAACTGAGTGTTGACTCCCAAACCATAAGTTATTTCTACCAAAAATTATAGTCGTTACACTTCAATAATTGATCAAAACATTTACGATGATCTATGATTGTTAGATCCGCATTTTTTAAAATAGGCAAAAAGTGGGTTGTTTGGCGCAGGTAAATATCTCAACTTACGTTAACTTGAGAATTTAATTTTTTCAACTCCTTGAAATTTTTGGATCAGTATGTCATTTGCATCTTCAACATGTTTCAGGCATACATATCCACCACATTTTAAACATGTTTGGATCAATTAGAAATCTATTTCTAATAAAATGCCACCAAGCTATTAAGGGTTGTACTAGTTGAATTTCCCAAACATGGATAACAAAACTTTGATGTTCATTTTTAGTGCATGAAATAATTTTCTTCACTTACATTTATTATAGTTTTCAATTTTTTGCACACATAAACTCTAAAATTTTCATTTTGTTGTGATCTACTTGCCTTATCTTTTTGTTTACGAGAAAAAAGCTAGAGTGAAAACTCTAGTTTGGATTTGAAAAAAAATTCAACATCCAAAATGGTTATGCGCAAATCCTGAGAGAGTTAATTCCAAAAAGTATCAGTGATTTTTACAGATTGTAAAACTATTTTAGTTTTTTCTATATTGGGTTTTGCAATCATCCGAAGAGGGGGTGAGGCATTTTTAACTGAGTTTTGACTCCCAAACCATAAGTCATCTCTAACAAAAATTATAGGCATTACAAGTCATTACTCAATCAAGATATTTACGATGATCTATAATTATTAGGTCCGGATTTTGTAAAATAGCTAAAAAGTGGGTTGTTTGGCTTTTGTAAATATCCCACCGCACAATAACTTGAAAATTTAATTTTTTCTACTCAAAATTTGTGGATCATTAGGTCATTTGGATCATCGACATGTTTCAGGCATGCGTATCCACCACATTTAAAACAGGTTAGGATCAATTAGAATATGTTTCTTAAAAAATTTCACCAAGCTATTAGGGATTATACAAATGGAATTTCCCAAACATGGATAACAAAAATTTGGTGTTCATTTTTAGTGCGTGAAATAATTTTCTTTAGATACATTTATTATAGTTTTCAATTTTTTGCATACATATGCTCTAAAATTTTCATTTTGTTGTGATCTACTTGCCTGATCTTTTTGTTTACCAGAAAAAAGGGAGAGTGAAAACTCTAGTTTAGATTTGAAAAAAAATTCAAAATCCAAAATGGAAATGCACAAATCCTGAGAGAGACAATTCCAAAAAATATCAATGATTTTTGCAGATTGTAAACTCTTTTAGTTTTTTCTATATTGGGTTTTGCAATCATCGGAAGAGGGGGTGAGGCATTTTTAACTGAGTTTTGACTCCCAAACCATAAATTATTTGTAACAAAAATTATAGGCATTACAAATCATTACTCGATCAAAACATTTACGATTGTTAGCTCCGGTTTTTGTAAAATAGCTAAAAAGTGGGTTATTTGGCTTTTGTAAATATCCCACCGCACAATAACTTGAAAATTTAATTTTTTCTACTCTAAAATTTGGATCATTAGGTCATTTGCATCTTCAACATGTTTCAGGCATGTGTATCCACCACATTTAAAATAGGTTAGGATCAATTAAAAATATGTTTCTTTAAAAATTCCACTAAGCTATTAGGGATTATACAAGTGGAATTTCCCAAACATGGATAACAAAAATTTGGTGTTCATTTTTAGTGCGTGAAATAATTTTCTTTAGATACATTTATTATAGTTTTCAATTTTTTGCATACATATGCTCTAAAATTTTCATTTTGTTGTGATCTATTTGCCTAATCTTTTTGTTAACAAGAAAAATGGGAGAGTGAAAACTCAAGTTTGGAATGGAAAAAAAATTGAACATTCAAAAGGGCAATGCACAAATACTGAGAGAGATAATTCCAAAAATTATTTGGGATTTTTAAGGATGGAAAACTCTTTTAGTTTTTATATATTGGGTTTTGATAGAGGCATTTTTAACTGAGTGTTGACTCCACAACCATAAGTCATTTCTAACAAAAATTATACCCGTTCCACATCAATAATCGATCAAGACGTTTGTGATGATCTCTGATTGTTAGGTTCTCTTTTTGTAAAATAGGCAAAAAGAGTGTTGTTTGGCTCTGGTAAATATCCCACCGCACGTTAACTTGAGAATTTAATTTTTTCTACTCCATGAAATTTTTGGATCATTAGGTCATTTGCATCTTCAACATGTTTCAGGCATGCATGTCCACCACATTTAAAACATGTTAGGATCAATTAGAAATCTCTTCCTTATAAAATTCCACCAAACTATTAGGGTTTGTACTAGTGGAATTTCCAAAACATGGATAACAAAACTTTGGAGTTAATTTTTCTTTCGTGATATAATTTTCAATATGTACATTTTTATTATATTTTTAAATTTTTTGCATACATATGCTTTAAAATTTTCAGTTTGTTGTGATCTATTTGCCTTATCTTTTTGTTAACCAGAAAAATGGTAGAGTGAAAACTCAAGTTTGGATTTGAAAAAAATTGAACAAAAAAAAGGGAAATGTACAAATACTGAGAGAAAGAATTCCAAAAAGTATATGTGATTTTTAATGATGGTAAACTCTTTTAGTTTTTTATATATTGGGTTTTGCAATCATCGGAAGAGCAGGGGCGGTGGGACTAGACATTTTTAACTGAGTGTTGACTCCCCAACCATAAGTCATTTCTAAAAAAAATTATAGCCATTACACATCAATTATCGATCAAAACTTTTATGATGATATATGATTGTTAGGTCCATTTTTTTATAAAATAGGCAAAAAGCGGGTTGTTTGGCACAAGAAAATATCCCACCGCACGTTAACTTGAGAATTTATTTTTTTCTAATCCATGAAATTTTTGGATCATTAGGTCAATTTCGTCTTCAACTTGTTCCAGGCATGAATATCCACCACATTTACAACATGTTAGGATCAATTAGAAATGTTTTTCTTATTAAATTCCACCAAGCTATTAGGGGTTATACTAGTCGAATTTCCCAAACATGGATAACAAAACTTTGATTTTCATTTTTAGTGCGTGAAATAATTTTCATTACTTATTTTTTTTTTAGTTTTCAATTTTTTGCATCCATAAACTCTAAGATTTTCATTTTGTTGAGATCTATTTGCTTTATCTTTTGGTTTACGAGAAAAATAAGAGAGTGAAAACTCAAGTTTGGATTTGAAAAAAAATTGAACAACCAAAATGGAACTGCACAAATGCTGAGAGAGATAATTTCATAAAGTATCTGTGATTTTTAAGGATTGTAAACTCTTTTAGTTTTTTATATATTGGGTTTTGCAACCATCGGAAGAGTATTGACTCCCAAACCATAAGTCATTTCTAAAAGCAATTATAGCCGTTACACATCAATAATCGAAAAAAAAATTTACAATGATATGTGATTGTTAGGTCCGCTTTTTTTAAAGTTGGAAAAAAGTGGGTTGTTTGGCTCTGGTAAATATCCCACCGCACGTTAACTTGAGAATTTAACTTTTTCTTCTCCTTGAAATTTTTGGATGATTAGGTCATTTGCATCTTCAACATGTTCAAGCATGCATATCCACCACATTTAAAACATGTTAGGATCAATTAGAAGTCTCTTTCTTATAAAATTCCACCAAGCTATTAGTTGTTCTACTAGTAGAATTTCACAAACATAGATAACAAAACATTGGTGTTCATTTTTAGTGCGTGAAATAATTTTCTTCACTTACATTTATTATAGTTTTTAATTTTATGCATACATAAAACTCTAAAAGTTTTTTTTGTCGTGATGTATTTGCCTGATCTTTATGTTAACGAGAAAAATGGGAGCGAAAACTGAAGTTTGGATTTGAAAAAAAATTGAACGTCCAAAAGGGAAATGCACAAATACTGAGAGAGATAATTCCAAAAAGTATCTGTGATTTTTAAGGATTGTAAACTCTTTCAATTTTTTCTATATTGGGTTTTGCAATCATCGGAAGAGGGGGGCGAGGATTTTTTAACTGAGTGTTGACTCCCAAACCAAAAGTCATTTCTAACAAAAATTGTTTGGTCCACTTTTTGTAAAATAGCTAAAAAGTGGGTTGTTTGGGTATGGTAAATATCCCACTGCACGTTAACTTGAAAATTTAATTTTATATACTCGAAATTTTTGGACAATTAGGCCATTTGCATCTTCAACATGATTCAGGCATGCATATCCACCACATTTAAAACATGTTAGGATCAATTAGAAATTTCTTTCTTATAAAATTACACCAAGCTATTAGGGTTTGTACTTGTGGAATTTCCCAAACATGGATTACAAAACTTTGGTGTTCATTTTTAGTGCGTAAAATACTTTTCTTCACATTCATTTATTGTAGTTATAAATTTTTTTCATTCAAAAAATCTTAAATTTTCATTTTCTTGTGATTAATTTGCCTTATCTTTTTGTTTATGAGAAAAATGGGAGAGAAAACACAAGTTTTCATTTGAAAAAAAATTGAACGTCCAAAATGGAAATGCACAAATGCTGAGAAAGATAATTCCAAAAAGTATCAATGATTTTTAAGGATTGTAAACTCATTTAGTTTTTTCTATATAGGGTTTTGCTATCATCGGAAGAGGGGGAGCGAGGCATTTTTAACTGAGTGTTGACTCCCAAACCATAAGTCATTTCTAACAAAAATTATAGTAGTTACACATCAATAATTGATCAAAAAATTTATGATGATCTATGATTGTTTGATCCGCGTTTTGTAAAATAGGCAAAAAGTGGGTTGTTTGGCTCAGGTAAATATCCCAATGCAAGTTAACTTGAGAATGTAATATTTTTCTACTCCTTGAAATTTTTGGATGATTATGTCATATGCATCTTCAACATGTTTCAGGCATGCATATCCCCCACATTTTAAACATGTTAGGATCAATTAGAAATCTCTTTCTAATAAAATTCCACCAAGCTATTATGGGTTGTACTAGTTGAATTTCCCAAACACGGATTAAAAAATTTTGATGTTCATTTTTAGTCCATGAAATAATTTTATTCACTTACATTTATTATAGTTTTCAATTTTTTGCATACAGAAACTCTAAAATTTTCATCTTGTTGTGATCTATTTGCCTTATTTTTTTGTTTACGAGAAAAATGGGAGGGAAAACCCAAGTTTGGATTTGAAAAATTGAACGTCCAAAATAGAAATGCTCAAATGCTGAGAGAGATAATACCAAAAAGTATCTGTGATTTTTAAGGACTGTAACCTCTTTTAGGTTTTTAGATATTGGGTTTTGTGATCATCAGAAAAGGAGGGCTGAGGCATTTTTAACTAAGTGTTGACTCCCAAACCATAAGTCATTTCTAACAAAAATTATAGTCGTTCCACATCAATAATTTATCAAAACATTTACGATGATCTATGATTGTTAGATCCGCATTTTGGAAATTGGCAAAAAGTGGGTTGTTTGGCTCCGCTAAATATCCCAATGCACGTTAACTTGAGAATTTAATATTTTCTACTCCTTGAAATTTTTGGATCTTTAGGTCATTTGCATCTTCAACATGTTTGAGGCATGCATATCCACCACATTTAAAACATGTTAGGATTAATTAGAAATCTCTTGCTAATAAAATTTTACCAAGCTATTAAGGGTTGTACTAGTTGAATTTCTCAAACATGGATAACAAAACATTGATGTTCATTTTTAGTGCGTGAAATTATTTTCTTCACTTACATTTATTATAGTTTTCAATTTTTTGCATACATAAACTCTAAATTTTTCATCTTGTTGTGATCTATTTTCCTTTTCTTTTTGTTTACGAGAAACATTTGAGAGGGAAAACTCAAGTTTGGATTTCAATAGAAATTTAACATAAAAAATAGAAATACACAAATGCTGAGAGAGATAATTCCAAAAAGTATATGTAATTTTTAAGGATGGTAAACTCTTTTAGTTTTTTATATATTTGGTGTTGCAATCGTGGATGAAGGAGGTGGGGAGGGGGAAGGGCATGTTTGCCTGTGTGTTGACTCCCAAACCATAAGTCATTTCGAAACAAAATGTTTTGTCGTTGCATGACATTAATCGATCAAAACATTTACAATGATCTATGATTGTTAGGTCCCCTTTTTGTAAAATTGGCAAAAAGTGGGTTGTTTGGCTCTGATAAATATCCCACCGCATGTTAACTTTAGAATTTAATTTTATCTACTCCTTGAAATTTTTGGATCATTAGGTCATTTGCATCTTCAACTCGTTCCAAGCATGCATATCCACCACATTTAAAACTTGTTAGGATCAATTAGAAATCTCTTTCTTATAAAATTCCACCTAGCTATTAGGTGTTGTACAAGAGGAATTTCCCAAACATGGAAAACAAAACTTTGGTGTTCATTTTTAGTGCGTGAAATAATTTTCTTCACTTAAATTATTATAGTTTTCAATTTTTTGCATACATAAACTCTAAAATTTTCATTTTGTTGTGATCTATTTGCCTTATCTAATTGTTTACAAGAAAAATGAGAGAGTGAAAACTCAAGTTAAGATTTGAAAAAAAATTGAAAATCCAAACTGGAAATGTACAAATGCAAAGAGAAATAATTCCTAAAATTATCTGTGATTTTTAAGGATGATAAACTCTTTTAGTTTTTTATATATTGGACTTTGCAATCATCGGAAAAAGGGGGCGGGGCATTTTTAACTGAGTGTTGACTCGCAAACATAAGTCATTTCAAACAAAATTTATAGCCTTTACACATCAATAATCGATCAAAACATTTACGATGATATATGATTGTTAGGTCCGCTTTTTTAAAAATAGGCAAAAAGTGGGTTGTTTGGCTCGCGTAAATATCCCTCCGCACGTTAACTTGAGAATTTAATGCTTTCTACTCCTTGAAATTTTTGGATCATTAGGTCATTTGCATCTTCAACATGTTTCATGCTTGCATATCCACCACATTTAAAACTTGTTAGGGTCAATTAGAAATCTCTTTCTTATAAAATTCCACATAGCAATTGGGGGTAGTACTACTGGAATTTTCCAAACATAGATTAAAAAACTTTGGTGTTCCTTTTTAGTGCGTGAAATAATTTTCATCACTTACATTTATTATAATTTTGAATTTTTTTCATAGAAAAACTCTCAAATTTTCATTTAGTTGTGATTAATTAGCGTTATCTTTTTGTTTAGGAGAAAAATGGCAAAGAAAACTCAAGTTTGGATTTCAAAAAAAATTGAACGTCCAAATTGGAAATGCACAAATACTGAGAGAGATAATTCCAAAAAGTATTTGTGATTTTTAAGGATTTTAAAATCTTTTAGTTTTTTCAATATAGGGTTTTGGAATCATCGGAAGAGGGGGAGCGACGCATTTTTAACTGAGTGTTGACTCCCAAACCAGAAGTCATTTCTATCAAAAATTATAGCCATTACACATCATTAATTGATGAAAACATTTACGATGATTTATGATTGTTAAGTCCGCTTTTTGTAAAATAGCTAAAAAGTGGGATGTTTGGCTATGGTAAATATCCCACGGCATGCTAACTTGAGAATTTAATTTTTTCTATTCGAATTTTTTTGATGATTAGGTCATTTGCTTCTTCAACATGATTCAGGCATGCATATCCACCATATTTGAAACATGTTAGGATCAACTAGAAATCTCTTTCTTATAAAATTCCACCAAGCTATTAGGGCTTGTACTTGTCGAATTTCCCAAACATGAATTAAAAAAATTTTGTGTTCATTTTTAGTGCGTGAAATAATTTTCATCACTTACATTTATTATAGTTTTCAATTTTGTTCATACAAAAACTCTAAAATTTTCACTTTGTTGTGATTAATTTGCCTTATCTTTTTGTTTACGAGAAAAATGGGAGAGAAAACTCAAGTTTGGATATATAAAAAAATTGAATGTCCAAAATGGAAATGCACAAATGCTGAGAGAGATTGTAAACTGAGTTAGTTTTTCTATATAGGGTTTTGTAATCATCAAAAGAGGGGGAGCGAGGCATTTTTAACTGAGTGTTGACTCCCAAATCATAAGTCATTTCTAACAAAAATTATAGTTATTACACGTCAATAATTGATCAAAACATTTACGATGATCTATGATTGTTTGATCCGTGTTATGTAAAATAAGCAAAAAGTGGGTTGTTTGGCTGAGGTAGATATCCCAATGCATGTTAACTTGAGAATTTAATTTATTTCTACTCGAAATTTTTTGATGATTAGGTCATTTGCATCTTCAACATGTTTCAAGCATGCATATCAACCACATTTTAAAAATGTAGGATCAATTAGAAATCTCATTCTAATAAAATTCCAACAAGCTATTAAGGGTTGTGCTAGTTGAATTTCCCAAACATGGATAACAAAACATTGATGTTCATTTTTAGTGTGTGAAATAATTTTCTTCACTTAAATTGATTATAGTTTTCAATTTTTTGCATTCATAAACTCTAAAATTTTCATTTTGTTGTGAGCTATTTGCCTTTTCTTTTTGTTTACGAGAAGAATGGGAGAGTGAAAACACAAGTTTGGATTTAAATAAAAATTGAACATCAGAAATGGAAATGCACAAATGCTGAGAGAGATAATTCCAAAAAGTATATGAGATTTTAAAGGATGGTAAACTCTTTTAGTTTTTTATATATTGGGTTTTGCAGTCATCGCTAGAAGCGGGGGGGGGGGAGGCATTTTTAACTGAGTGTTGACTCCCAACCATAAGTCATTTCTTACAAAAATTTTGGTCGTTACATTAATCGATCAAAACATTTACGATGAGCTATGATTGTTTGGTCCGATTTTTGTAAAATAGGCAAAAAGTGGGTTGTTTGGCTTTGGTAAATATCCCACCGCACGTTAACTTTAGAATTTAATTTTTTCTACTCCTTGAAATTTTTGGATCATTAGGTCAATTGCTTCAACTCTTTTCAGGCATGCATATCCACCACATTTAAAACTTGTTAGGATCAATTAGAAATCTCTTTGTTATTAAATTCCACCTAGCTATTAGGTGTTGTACAAGTGGAATTTCCCAAACATGGAAAACAAAACTTTGGTGTTCATTTAATTTTCTTCACTTACATTTATTATAGTTTTCAATTTTTTGCATACATAAACTCTAAAATTTTCATTTTGTTGTGAACTATTTGCATTATCTTTTTTTTTTTTTTTGAGAAAAATGAGGGAGTGAAAACTCAAGTTTGGATTTGAAAAAAAAATTGAACACCCAAAATGGAAATGCACATATGCTGAGAGAGATAATTCCAAAAAGTATCCATCAGTTTTTATGGATGGTAAACTCTTTTAGTTTTTTATTTATTGGGTTTTGCAATCATCGAAAGAGAGGGGGCAAGGAATTTTTAACTGAGCGTTGACTACCAAACCATAAGTCATTTCTAACAAAAGTTACAGCCGTTACACATCAAAAATCGATCAAAACAATTACGATGATCTACGATTGTGAGGTCCGCTTTTTGTAAAATAGGCAACAAAAGGGTTGTTTGGCTCTGGTAAATATCCCACCCCATGTTAACTTTAGAATTTAATTTATTTCTACTCAAAATTTTTGGATCATTAGGTCATTTGCATCTTCAACACGTTTCAGGCTTGCATTACCACCACATTTAAAACATGTTAGGATCAATTACAAATCTCTTTCTTATTAAATTCCACCAAGCTATTAGGGGTTGTACAAGTGGAATTGTCAACTCTTTTAGTTTTTTCTATATTGGGTCTAGCAATCATCGGAAGAGGGGGGGGGGGGGGGGGGGGGGGTTACTCGCAATTTTAAACTGAGAGTTGACTACCAAACCATAAGTCATTTCTAACAAAAATTATAGCCATTACACATCATTAATCGATCAAAACATTTACGATGATCTATGATTGTTAGGTCCGTTTTTTGTAAAATTGCTAAAAAGTGGGTTGTTTGGCTTTGGAAAATATCCCACCGCACGTGAGCTTTAAAATTTAATTTTTTCTACTCGAAATTTTTGGATCATTAGGTCATTTGCGTCTGCAACATGTTTCACGCATGCATATCCACCACATTTAAAACATGTTAGGATCAATTAGAAATCTTTTTTTTATAAAATTCCACCAAGCTATTAGGGGTTGTACTTGTGGAATTTCCCAAACAAGGATAACAAAACTATGGTGTTCATTTTAAGTGCGTGAAATAATTTTCTTCACTTACATTTATTATAGTTTTCTTTTTTTTTATACAAAAACTCTAAAATTTTCATTTTGTTGAGATCAATTTGCCTTATCTTTTTGTTTACAAGAAAAATGGGATAGAAAACTCAAGTTTTGATTTTGAAAAAAAATTCAACACCGATAATGGGAAAATGCTGAGAGAGGTAATTCCAAAAAGCATCTTTGATTTTTAAGGATAGTAATATACTTTAGTTTTTTCTATATAGGGTTTTGAAATCATCGGAAGAGGGGGAGGGAGGCATTTTTAACAGAGTGTTGACTCCCAAAGTATAAGTCATTTCTAACAAAAATTGTAGACGTTACATATCAATAATTGATCAGAATATTTTATGATTATCTATGATTATTAGATCCACTTTTTGTAAAATAGGCAAAAAGTGGGTTGTTTGACTCTGGTAAATATCCCACCACACGTTAACTTGAGAATTTAGTTTTTTCTACTCCTTGATATTTTTGGATGATTAGGTCATTTGCATCTTCAACACGTTTCAGGCATGCATATCCACCACATTTAAAACATGTTAGGATCAACTAGAAATCTCTTTCTTATAAAATTCCACACAGCTATTAGGAGTTGTACTAGTGAAATTTCCCAAACATGGATAAAAAAACTTTGGTGTTCATTTTTAGTGCGTGAAATAATTTTCTTCACTTACATTTATTATAGATTACAATTTTTTGTATACATAAACTCTAAAATTTTCATTTTTTTGTGATCTATTTGCCTTACCTTTTTGTTTATGAGAAAAATGGGAGAGTGAAAACTCCAGTTTGGATTTGAAAAATTATTGAACATCCAAAATGGAAATGCACAAATGTTGAGAGAGATAATTCCAAAAAGTATCTGTTATTTTTAACAATGGTAAACTCTTTTAGTTTTATATATATAGGGTTTTGCAATCATCGGAAGAGGGGGAGGGCGGAGTGATGCTTTTTTAACTGAGGGTTGACTTCCAAACCACAAGTCATTTCTAACAAAAAAATATAGTCTTTACACATCAATAATTGATCAAAATATTTATGATGATCTATGATTGTTAGATCCGCATTTTGTAAAATAGGAAAAAAGTGGATTGTTTGGCTATGGTAAATAACCCAACGCACGTTAACTTGAGAATCTAAATTTTTTTTACTCAAAATTTTTGGATCATTAGGTCATTTGCATCTTCAACATGTTTCAAGAATGCATATCCACTACATTTAAAACATGTTTGGATCAATTATAAATATCTTTCTAATAAAATTCTACAAAGCTATTAAGGGTTGTACTAGTTGAATTTCCCAAACATGGATAACAGAACTTTGATGTTCATTTTTAGTGCATGCAATAATTTTCTTCACTTACATTTATTATAATTTTCTATTTTTTCATATAAAATCTAAAATTTTCACCTTGTTGTGATCTATTGGCCTTATCTTTTTGTTTACGAGAAAAACATGAGAGAAAACTCAAGTTTGGATTTGAAAAAAAATTGAACGTCCAAAATGGAAATGCTCAAATGCTGAGAGAGATAATTCCAAAAAGTATCTGTGATTTTTAAGGATTATAAACTCTTTTAGTTTTTTCTATATAGGGTTTTGCAATCATCGGAAGAGGGCGAGCGAGGCATTTTTAACTGAGTGTTGACTCCCAAACCATAAGTCATTTCTAACAAAAATTATAGTCGTTACATATCATTAATCGATCAAAACATTTACGATGATCTATGATTTTTAAGTCTGCTTTTTGTAAAATAAGCAAAAAGTGGGTTGTTTGACTTTGGTAAATATCCCACCACACGTTAACTTGAGAATTTAGTTTTTTCTACTCCTTGAAATTTTAGGATCATTAGGTCATTTGCATCTTCAACACGTTTCAGGCATGCATATCCACCACATTTAAAACATGTTAGGATCAATTAGAAATCTCTTTCTTAAAAACTTCCAGCATGCTATTAGGGGTTGTACCAGTGGAATTTCCCAAAAAAAGATAAAAAAAATTGGTGTTCATTATTAGTGAATGATATAATTTTCTTCACTTAAATTTTTTATAGTTTTCAATTTTTTCCATACATAAACTCTAAAATTTTTATTTTGTTGTGATCTATATGCCTTATCTTTATGCTTACGAGAAAAATGGGAGAGTGAAAACTCAAGTTTGGATTTGAAAAAAAATTGAACAACCAAAATGGAAATGTACATATGCTGAGAGAGATAATTCCAAAAAGTATCCATGATTTTTAAGGATGCTAAACTCTTTTAGTTATTTCTATATTGGGTTTTGCAATCAAAGAAGAGGGTGGACGAGGCATTTTTAACTGAGTGTTGACTCCCAAACCATAAGTCATTTCTAACATAAATTATAGTCGTTACACATCATTAATTGATCAAAACATTTACGATGATCTATGATTGTTAGATCCGCTTTTTATAAAATAAGCAAAAAGAGGGTTGCTTTGCATCTTCAACATGTTTCTGGGATGCATATCCACCACATTTAAAACATATTAGGATCAATTGGAAATCTTTTTCTTATAAAATTCCACCAAGCTATTAGGGGTTGTACTAGTGGAATTTCCCAAACATGGATAAAAAAACTTTGGTGTTCATTTTTAGTGCATGAAATAATTTTCTTCACTTACATTTATTGTAGATTATAATTTTTTGCATACATAAACTCTTTAATTTTCATTTTGTTGGCGTTATCTTTTTGTTTACGAGAAAAATGGAGGGAGAAAACTCAAGTTTGGATTTGAAAAAAAATTGAACATCCAAAATGGAAAAGCTCAAATGTTGAGAGAGATAATTCCAAGAAGTATCTGTGATTTTTAATAATGGTAAACTCTTTTATTTTTTTATAATTGTGTTTTGCAATCATCATAAGAGGGGGGCGAGGCATTACAACTGAGTGTTGACTCCCTATCCATAACTCATTTCTAACAAAAATTATAGTCATTACACATCAATAATTGATAAAAATATTTACTACGATCTATGATTGTTAGATCCACGTTTGCTAAAATAGGCAAAAAGTGGGTTTTTTGGCTCTCGTAAATATCGCAACGCACCTTAACTCGAGAATTTAATTTTTTCTACACATTGAAATTTTTGGATCATTAGGTCATTTGCATCTTCAACATGTTTCAGGCAAGCATATCCACATTTAAAACAAATTAGGATCAATTAGAAATCTCTTTCTAACAAAATTCCATCATCCTATTAAGGGTTGTACTAGTAGAATTTCCCAAACATGGATAACAAAACTTTGATGTTCATTTTTAGTGCAAGAAATAATTTTCATCACTTACATTTATTTTAGTTTTCATTTTTTTGCATGCATAAACTCTAAAATTTTCATCTTGTTGTGAACTATTTGCCTTATCTTTTTGTTTACGAGAAAAAAGGGAGAATGAAAACTCAAGTTCGGATTTGAAAAAAAATTGAACATCCAAAATCGAAATACACAAATGCTATGAGAGATAATTTCAAAAAGTATCTGTGATTTTTAAATATGGTAAACTCTTTTAGTTTTTTATATATTGTGTTTTGCAATCATTGCAAGAGGGGGGCGAGGCATTTTTAACTGAGTGTTGTCTCCCAAACCATAAGTCATTTCTAACAAAAATTATAGCCGTTACACATCATTAATCGATCAAAATATTTACGATGATCTATGATTGTTAGGTCCGCTTTTTGTAAAATAGCTAAAAAGTGGGTTGTTTGGCTATGGTAAATATCCCACTGCACATTACCTTGAGCATTTACTTTTTTCTTCTTGAAAATTTTGGATCATTAGGTCATTTGCATCTTCAACATGTTTATGGCATGAATATATCCACCACATTTAAAACATGTTAGGATCAATTAGAAATCTCTTTCTTATCAAATTCCACCAAACTATTACGGGTTGTACTTGTCGAATTTCCCAAACATGGATAACAAAACTTTGGAGTTCATTTTAAGTGGTGAAATAATTTTCTTCACTTAATTTTATTATAGTTTTCAATTTTTTTCATACAA
Source organism: Aristolochia californica (assembly GCF_029961685.1). Taxonomy (NCBI): domain Eukaryota; kingdom Viridiplantae; phylum Streptophyta; class Magnoliopsida; order Piperales; family Aristolochiaceae; genus Aristolochia; species Aristolochia californica. The sequence continues at coordinate 12,557,231 of NW_027181771.1, forward strand.
AAACTCTAAAATTTTCATTTTGTTGTGATCAATTTGCCTTATCTTTTTGTTTACAAGAAAAATGGGAGAAAAAACTCAAGTATGGATTTGAAAAAAAATTGAACGACCAAAATGGAAATGCACAAATGCTGAGAGAGATTATTCCAAAAAGTATCTCTGATTTTTAAGTATTTTAAACTCTTTTAGTTTTTTCTATATAGGGTTTTGCAATCATCGGAAGAGGGGGAGCGAGGCATTTTTAACTGAGTGTAGACTCCCAAACCGTAAGCCATTTCTAACAAAAATTATTGCTGTTCCATGTCATTAATCGATCAAAATATTTACGATGATCTATGATTGTTAGGTCCTCTTTTTGTAAAATAGGCAAACAGTGGGTTGTTTGACTCTGGTAAATAACCCACCACACGTTAACGTGAGAATTTAGTTTTTTCTACTCGAAATTTTTGGAACAATAGGTCATTTGCATCTTCAACACGTTTCAGGCATGCATATCCGCCTCATTTAAAACATGTTAGGATCAATTAGAAATCTCTTTCTTATAAAATTCCCCCAAGCTATTAGGGGTTGTACTAGTGGAATTTCCCAAACATGGATAACAAAACTTTGGTGTTCATTTTTAGTGTGTGAAATAATTTTATTTACTTACATTTATTGTAGATTATAATTTTTTGCATACATAAAATCGATAATTTTCATTGTGTTGTGATATATTTGCCTTAACTTTTTGTTTACAATAAAAATGGGAGAGTGAAAACTCAAGTTTGGATTTGAAAAAAAATTGAACATCCAAAATGGAAATGCACAAATGCTGACAGAGATAATTCCAAAAAGTATCTATGATTTTTAATAATGATAAACTCTTTTAGTTTTTTATATATTAGGTTTTGCAATCATCGGAAGAGGGGGGCATGGCATTTTTCACTGAGTATTGACTCCCAATCCATAAGTCATTTCTAACAAAAATTATAGTCGTTACACATCAATAATTGATCAAAACATGTATGATGATCTATTATTATTCAATCCACATTTTGTAAAATAGGCAAAATGTGGGTTGTTTGGCACCGGTAAATATCCCAACGCACATTAACTTGAGAATTTAATTTTTTCTACTCCTTGAAAGTTTTGGACCATTAGGTCATTTGCATATTCTACATGTTTCCGCCCTGCATATCCACCACATTTAAGACAAGATAGGAACAATTAGAAATCTCTTTCTAATAAAATTCCATGAAGCTATTCAGTAATCGATCAAAATATTTACGATTATCAATGATTGTTAGATCCACTTTTTGTAAAATAGGTAAATATCCCACCACACGTTAACTTGAGAATTTAGTTTTTTTTACTCCTTGATATTTTTGGATGATTAGGTCATTTGCATCTTCAACACGTTTCAGGCATGCACATCCACCACATTTAAAACATGTTAGGATCAATTAGAAATCTCTTTCTTATAAAATTCCACCCAGCTATTAGGGGTTGTACTAGTGAAATTTCCAAACATGGATAAAAAAACTTTGGTGTTCATTTTTAGTGTGTGAAATAATTTTCTTCACTTATATTTATTATAGATTATAATTTTTTGTATACATAAACTCTATAATTTTCATTTTGTTGTGATCTATTTGCCTTACCTTTTTGTTTATGAGAAAAATGGGAGAGTGAAAACTCAAGTTTGGATGTGAAAAAAAATTGAACTTCCAAAATGGAAATGTACAAATGCTGAGAGAGATAATTCCAAAAAGTTTCCGTGATTTTTAAGGATGGTAAACTCTTTTAGTTATTTCTATATTGGGTTTTTCAATCATAGGGAGATGGGGGGACGAGGCATTTTTAACTGAGTGTTGACTCCCAAACCATAAGTCATTTCTAACATAAATTATAGCCATTACACATCATTAATTGATCAAAACATTTACGATGATCTATGATTGTTAGGTCTGCTTTTTATAAAATAAGCAAAAAGCCGGTTGTTTGGCTCTGGTAAATATCCCACTGCACATTAACTTGAGAATTTAATTTTTTCTACTCAAAATTTTTGGATAATTAGGTTATTTGCATCTTCAACACGTTTCAGGCATGCATATCTAGGACATTTAAAACATGGTACGAGCAATTAGAAATCTCTTTCTTATAAAATTCCACCAAGCTATTAGGGGTTGTACTAATGGCATTTCCCAAACATGGATAAAAAAACTTTGGTGTTCATATTTATTGCGTGAAATAATTTTCTTCACTTAAATTTATTATAGTTTTCAAATTTTTTGCATACATAAACTAAAATTTGCATCTTGTTGTGATCTATTTGCCTTATCTTTTTGTTTACGAGAAAAATGTGAGAGTGAAAATTCAAGTTTGGATTTGAAAAAAAATTAAACATCCAAAATGGAAATGCACAATTGCTAAGAGAGATAATTCCAAAATTTATCTATGATTTTTAAGGATGGTAAACTCTTTAAGTTTTTTATATATTGGGTTTTGCAGTCATCGCAAGAGGGACTAGGGGGGAAGGGGCGGGAGTGCTGGTGGTGGTGGTGGTGGGGGGGGGTTTGGGGGGGGGGGGGGGGGGGGGGGGGGTGTGGAATTTTTAATTGAGTGTTGACTCCCAAACCATAAGTCATTTCTAATAAAAATTATAGCTAGTACACATCAATAATCGATCAAAACAATTACGATGATTTATGATTGTTAGGTCTGCTTTTTGTAAAATAGGCAAAAAGTGGGTAGTTTGGTTCTGGTAAATATCTCACCGCACATTTACTTGAGAATTTAATTTTTTCTACTCCTTGAAATTTTTGGATCATTATTTCATTTGTATCTTCAACATGTTTCAAGCATGCATATCCACCACATTTAAAACATGTTAGGATCAATTAGAAATCTATTTCTTATAAAATTCCACCAAGCTATTAGGGGTTGTACTAGTAGAATTTCCCAATCATGGATAACAAAACTTTGTTGTTCATTATTAATGTGTGATATAATTTTCTTCACTTACATTTATTATAGTTTTCAATTTTTTGCATACATAAACTCTATATTTTTCATTTTTTTGTGATCTATTTGCCTTATCTTTTTCTTTACGAGAAAAATGAGAGAGTGAAAACTCAAGTTTGGATTTGAAAAAAATTGAACTTTCGAAATGGAAATGCACAAAAGCTGAGAGAAATAATTCAAAAAGTTATCTGTGATTTTTAAGGATTGTAAACTCTTTTAGTTTTTTAGATAGTGGGCTTTGCAATCATCGGAAGAGGAGGGGAGAGGCATTTTTAACTGAGTGTTGACTCCCAAACCATAAGTCATTTCTTACAAAAATTATAGCCGTTACACATCAATAATTGATCAAAACATTTAGATACGGTTTTTGTAAAATAGGCAAAAAGTAGGTTGTTTGGCTCTGGAAAATATCCCACCACATGTTAACTTGAGAATTTAACTTTTTCTACACCTTGAATTATTTGGATCATTAGGTCATTTGCATCTTCAACACATTTCAGGCTTGCATATCAACAACAATTAAAACAAGTTAGGATCAATTAGAAATCTCTTTCTTATAAAATTTCACCAAGCTATTAGGGTTGTACTAGTGGAATTTCCCAAACATGGATAACAAAAGTTTGGTGTTCATTTTTAGTGCGTGAAATAATTTTCTTCACTTACATTTATTATAGTTTTCAATTTTTTACATACATAAACTCTAAATTTTCATTTTCTTGTGATCTATTTGCCTTATCTTTTTGTTTACGAGAAAAAAGGGAGTGAAAACTCAAGTTTGGATTTGAAAAAAAATTGAACATCCAAAATGGAAATGCACAAATGCGTAGAGAAATAATTCATAAAATTATATGTGATTTTTAAGGATGGTAAACTCTTTTAGTTTTTTATATATTGGGCTTTACAATCATCGGAAGAGGGGGATGAGGCATTTTTAACTGAGTGTTGACTCCCAATCCTTAAGTCATTTCAAAGAAAAATTATCGCCGTTACACATCAATTTTTGATCAAAACATTTACGATGACCTATGATTGTTAGGTCCACTTTGTTTCAAATAGGCAAAAAGTTGCTTGTTTCGCTCTTGTAAATATCCCACCACACAATAACTTGAGAATTTAATTTTTCTACTCCATGAAATTTTTGGATCATTAGGACATTTGCATCTTCAACATGTTTCAAGCATGCATATCTACCACATTTAAAATATGTTTGGATCAATTAGAAATCTCTTTCTTATAAAATTCCACCAAGCTATTAGGGGTTGCACTAGTGGAACTTCCCAAATATGGATAACAAAACTTTGGTGTTCATTTTTAGTGCATGAAATAATTTTCTTCACTTACATTTATTATAGTTTTCAATTTTCTGCATACATAAACTTTAAATTTTCATTTTTTTGTGATCTATTTACCTTATCTTTTTGTTTACGAGAAAAATGGGAAAGTGAAACCTCAAGTTTGGATTTGAAAAAAAATTGAACATCTAAAATGGAAATGCAGAAATGCTAAGAGAAATAATTCAAAAAATTATCTCTGATTTTTAAGATGGTAAACTCTTTTAGTTTTTTATATATTGGGCTTGGCAATCATCGGAAGAGGAGGGGAGAGGCCTTTCTAACTTAGTGTTAACTCCCAAACCATAAGTCATTTCTAACAAAAATTATAGCCGTTATACATCAAGAATCGATCAATACAATTATGATGATCTATGATTTTTAGGTCCGCTTTTTGAAAAATAGGCAAAAAGTGGGTAGTTTGGCTTTGGTAAACATCCCATCGCACGTTAACTTGAGAATTTAATTTTTTCTACTCCTAGAAATTTTTGGATCATTATTTCATTTGTAGCTTCAACATGTTTCAGGCATGCATATCCACCACAAATTGTTCATTTTTAGTGCGTGAAATAATTTTCTTCACTTATATTTATTATAGTTTTCAATTTTTTGCAAAAATAAACTTTAAAATTTTCATTTTGTTGCGATCTATTTACCTAATTTTTTTGTTTACGAGAAAAATGGGAGAGTGAAAACTCAAAAAATGAACATCCAAAATGGAAATGCATAAATACTGTGAGAGATAATTCCAAAAATTATTTGTGATTTTTATGGATTGTAAACTCTTTCAGTTTTTTATATATAGGGCTTTGCAATCATCAGAAGAGAGGGGAAGAGGCATTTTATAACTGAGGGTTGACTCCCAAACCATAAGTCATTTCTAACAAAAATTATAGCTGTTACACATCAATAATTGATCAAAACATTTACAATGATCTTTGATTGTCACGTCAGCTTTTTTGTAAAATTGGCATAAAGTGGGTTGTTTAGCTTTCGTAAATATCCCATTGCACGTTAACTTGAGAATTTAAATTTTTCTACTCCTTGAAGTTTTTGGATCATTAGGTCATTTGCAACTTCAACATGTTTCAGGCATGCATATCCACCACATATAAAACATGTTAGAATCAACTTGAAATCTCTTTCTTATAAAATTCCACCAAGCTATTAGGGGTTGTACTAGTGGAATTTCCCAAGAATGGATAACAAATATTTGGTATTCATTTTTTGTGATTGAAATAATTTTATTCACTTAAATTTATCATAGAGTTCAATTTTTTGCATACATAAATTCTAAAATTTTCCTTTTTTTGTGATCTTTTTGCCTTATCTCTTTATTTACGAGAAAAATAGGAGAGCGAAAACTCAAGTTTCGATTTGAAAAAAAAATTGAAGATCCAATATGGAAATGCATAAATGCTAAGAGAGAATTTTCCAAAAAGTATATGTGATCTATACGGATTCTAAACTCTTTTAATTTTTTATATATTGGGTTTTTGTAGGATTTTTAACTGTGTGTTCACTCCCAAACCATAAGTCATTTCTAACAAAAATTATAGCCGTTACACATCATCAATCGATCAAAACATTTACGATAATGTAAGATTGTTAGGTCTGCTTTTTGTAAAATTGGAAAAAATAGGGTTGCTTAGCTCTGATAAATATCCTACAGCACGTTAACTTGAGTATTTAATTTTTTTGACTCCTTAAATTTTTGGATCATTAGGTCATTTGCATCTATGACATTTTTCAGACATGCATATCCACCACATTTAAAAAATGTTAGGATCAATTAGAAATCTCTTTCTTATAAAATTCCACCAAGCTATTAGGGGTTGTACAAGTGGAATTTCCCAAACATGGATAACAAAACATTGGTGTTAATTTTTAGTGTGTGAAATAATTTTCTTCACTTACATTTATTATAGTTTTCAATTTTTTGCATACATAAACTCTAAAATTTTCATTTTGTTGTGATCTATTTGCCTTATCTTTTTGTTTACGAGAAAAATGGTAGAGTAAAAACACATATTTTGATTTGGAAAAATTTTCAACATCCAAATTGGAAATGCACAAATGCTGAGAGAGATAATTCCAAAACATATCAGTGATTTTTAAGGATCTCAAACTCTTTAAGTTTTTTATATATTGGGTTTCCAATCATCAAAAGATGGGTGGAGGGGTGGAGGGGGGGGGGGGGGGGGGGGGAGGCATTTTTTACTAAGTGTTGACTCCCGAACCACAATTCATTTCTAACAAAAATTATAGCTGTTACACATCATTAATCGATCAAAACATTTATGATGATCTATGATTGTTAGGTCAGATTTTTGTAAATTAAGCAGAAAGTGGGTTGTTAGGCTCTGGTAAATATCCCACTGCACGTTAACTTGAGAATTTAATTCTTTCTACTCGAAATTGTTGGATCATTACGTCATTTGCGTCTTCAACATGTTTCAGGCATGCATATCCACCACATTTAAAACCTGTTAGGATCAATTAGAAATCTCTTTCTTATAAAATTCCACCAAGGTATTAGGGATTGTACTAGTGGATTTTCCCAAGCATGGATAACAAAACTTTTGTGTTCGTTTTTATTGCGTGAAATAATTTTCTTCACTTACATTTATTATAGTTTTCATTTTTTTTCATACATAAACTCGAAATTTATATTTTCTTGTGATCTATTTCCTATATCTTTTTGTTTATGAGAAAAATGGGATAGAGAAAACTCAAGTTTGGATTTTAAAAAAAATTGAATATCCAAAATGGAAATGCACAAATGCTAAGAGTGATAATTCCAAAAAGTATCTGTGATTTTTAAGGATTGTAAGCTCTTTTAGTTTTTTATATATTGTGTTTTGCAATCATCGGAGGAGGTGGGGCGAGGCATTTTTAACTGAGTGTTGCTCCCAAACAATTAGTCACTTCTAACAAAAATATAGCCGTTACACATCATTAATCGATCAAAACAGTTACGATGATCTATGATTGTTAGGTCCGCTTTTTGTAAAATAGGCAAAAAGTGGATTGTTTGGCTCTGGTAAATATCCCACTGCACGATAACTTGAGAATTTAATTTTTTCTACTCCTTGAAATTTTTGGATCATTCGGTCGTTTGCATCTTCAACATGTTTCAAGCATGCATATCCACCATATTTAAAACATGTTAGGATCAATTAGAAATCTCTTTCTTATAAAATTCCACAAGGCTATTAGGGGTTGCACTAGTGGAATTTCCCAAACATAGATAACAAAACTTTTGTGTTCATTTTTAATGCGTGAAATAATTTTCTTCACTTACATTTATGATAGTTTTCAATTTTTTTCATAAATAAACTCTTAAATTTTCATTTTTCTGTGATCTATTTACCTTGTCTTTTTGTTTATGAGAAAAATGGGAGGGTGAAAACTCAAGTTAGGATTTGAAAAAAAATTGAACATCCAAAATGGAAATGCACAAATACTGAGAGAGATAATTCCAAATAGTTTTTGTGATTTTTAAGGATTGTAAACTCTTTTAGTTTTTTATATATAGTGTTTTGCAATCATCAGAAGAGAGGGGGTGCGGCATTTTATAACCGAGTGTTGACTCCCAAACCATAAGTCATTTCTAAAAAAAATTAAAGCCATTATACATCATTAATCGATCAAAACATTTACAATGATCTATGACTGTTACGTCCTCTTTTTTTTAAAATAGGCATAAAGTGGGTTTTTTGGCTTCGGTAAATATCCCATCGCACGTTAACTTGAGTATTTAATTTTTTCTACTCCTTGATGTTTTTGGATCATTAGGTCATTTGCAACTTCAACATGTTTCAGGCATATCCACCACATTTAAAACATATTAGGATCAACTTGAAATCTCTGTCTTATAGAATTCCACCAATCTATTACGGGTTGTACTAGTGGAATTATTCAAACATGGATAACAAAATTTATGTGTTCATTTTTAGTGCATCAAAGAATTTTCTTTACTCACATTTATTATAGTTTTCAAAAACAATTTCAAACATTAACTCTGAAATTTTCATTTTGTTGTGATCTATTTGCCTTATCTTTTTTCTTTACAAGAAAACTGGGAGAGTGAAAACTCAAGTTTGGAAATGGAAATGTACAAATGCTAAGAGAGAAGATTCCAAAATGTATCTATGATTTTTAAGGATTGTAAACTCTTTTAGTTTTTTATATATTGGGTTTTGCAATCATCGGAAGAGGGGGGCGAGGCATTTTTAACTGAGTGTTGACTCCCAAAACATAAGTCATTTCAAACAAAAATTATAGCCGTGACACATCATTATTGGACCAAAACATTTAAGATAATCTATGATTGTTTGGTCCACTTTTGTAAAATAGGGCAAAAGTGGGTTGTTTGGCTCTGGTAAATATCCCACCGCACGTTCACTTGAGAATTTAATTTTTTCAATGCCTTGAAATTTTTGTTTCATTAAGTCATTTGCTTCTTCAAAATGTTTCAAGCATCCATATCCATCACATTTAAAACATGTTAGGATCAATTAGAAATCTCTTTCTTATGAAATTCCACCAAGTTATTAGGGGTTGTACTAGTGGAATTTCCCAAACATGGATAATAAAACATTGGTGTTCATTTTTAGTGTGTGAAATAATTTTCTTCACTTACATTTATTATTGGTTTCAATTTTTTGCATACATAAACTCTTAAATTTTCATTTTGTTGTGATAAATTTGCCTTATCTTTTTGTTTACAAGAAAAATGAGAGAGTGAAAACTCAAATTTGGATTTTGAAAAAAATTCAACATCCAAATTGGAAAGGCACAAATGCTGAGAGAGATAATTCCAAAAAGTATCAGTGATTCTTGTTAGGTCAGCTTTTTGGAAAATAGGCAAAAAGTGGGTTGTTTGGCTCTGGTAAATATCCCACCACACGTTAACTTGAGAATTTAATTTTTTCATCTTCAACATGTTTCAGGCATTTGCATATCCACCACATTTAAAACATGTTAGGATCAATTAGAAATCTCTTTCTTATAGTATTCCACCAAGGTATTAGGGGTTGTACTAGTGGAATTTCCCATGCATGGATAACAAAAATTTGGTGTTCATTTTTAGAGCGTGAAATAATTTTCTTCACTTATATTTATTATAGTTTTCTTTTTCTTGCATACATAAACTCTAAAATTTTTATTTTATTGTGATCTATTTGCCATATCTTTTTGTTTCCGAAAAAAATGGGAGAGTGAAACCTCAAGTTTGGATTTGAAAAAAATTGGACATCCAAAATGGAAATGCACAAATGATGAGAGAGATAATTCCAAAAAGTATCTGTGATTTTTAAGGATTATAAACTCTTTTAGTTTTTTATATGTTGGGTTTTGATATCATCGGAAGAGGGCGGAGTGAGGCATTTTTAACTGAGTGTTGACTCTCAAACCATAACTCATTTCTTACAAAAATTATAGTCGTTACACATCATTAAACAATCAAAACATTTACGATGATCTATGATTGTTAGGTCCGGTTTTTTTAAAATTGGCAAAAAGTGGGTTGTTTGGCTCTAGGAAATATCCACCGCACGTTAACTTGAGAATTTAATTTTTTCTACTCCTTGAAATTTTTAAATCATTCGGTCATTTGCAACTTCAACATGTTTCAGGCATGCATATCCCCCACATTTAAAACATGTTAGGATAAATTAGGAATCTCTTTCTTATAAAATTCCACCAAGCTATTAGGGGTTGTACTAGTGGAATCTCCCAAACATGCATAACAAAACTTCGGTGTTCATTTTTAATCCGCTAAATAATTTTCTTCACTTAAATTTATTCTAGTTTACTTTTTTTTGTATCAATAAAATCTAAAGTTTTCATTTTGTTGCGATCTATTTACCTTTTCTTTTTGTTTTACTAGAAAAAGGGGAGAGTGAAAACTCAAGTTAGGATTTGAAAAAAAATTGTACATCCAAAATGGAAATGCACAAATACTGAGAGAGATAATTTTCAAAAAGTATCTATGATTTTTAAGGATTGTAAACTCTTTTTGTATTTTAAATATAGGGTTTTGCAATCATCGGAAGAGCGGGGGTGAGGCATTTGATAATTGAGTGCTGACTCCCAAACCATTAGCCATTTCTAACATAAAATTATAGCCGTTACACATCATTAATTGATAAAAACATTTACAACGATCTATGGTTTTTACATTGGATTTTTTGTAAAATAGGAATAAAGAAGGTTATTTGGCTTTGGTACATATCCCTCCACACTTTAACTTGAAAATTTAATTTTGTCTACTCCTTGAATTTTTTCGATCATTAGGTCAATTAAAACTACAACATGTTTCAGGCATGCATATCCACCACATTTAAAACATGTTAGGAGCAACTTGAAATCTCTTTCTTATAAAATTCCACCAAGCTATTAGGGGTTGTACTAGTGGAATATCCCAAACATGGATAACAAAACTTTAGTGTTCATTTTTAGTGCATGAAATAATTTTCTTCACTTAAATTTATTATAGTTTTCAATTTTTTGCATACATAAACTCTAAAATTTTCATTTTTGTTTGTGAACTTTTTGCCTTATCTTTTTATTTACGAGAAAAATGGATTTGAAAAAAAAAATTGAACAACCAAAATGGAAATGCACAAATGCTGAGAGAGAAAATTCCAAAAAGTATCTGTTATCTTTAAGGATTGTAAAATCTTTTAGTTTTTTATATATTGGGTTTTTGCAATCATCAGAAGAAGGGGGACGAGGCATTTTTAACTGAGTGTTGCCTTCCAAACCATATGTCATTTCTAACAAAAATTATAGCCGTTACACATCTTTAATCGATCAACACATTTATGATGATCTATTATTGTTAGGTCCGCTTTTTGGAAAATAGGCAAAAAGTGCGTTGTTTGGCTCTGGTAAATATCCCACCCTACGTTAACTAGAGAATTTAATTTTTTCTACTCCTTGAAATTTTTGGATCAATAGGTCATTTGCATCTTCAACAAGTTTCAGGCTTGCATATCCACCAAATTTAAAACATGTTAGGATGAATTAGAAATCTCTTTCTTATAAAATTCCACCAAGGTATTAGGAGTTGTACTAGTGGAATTTCCCATGCATGGATAACAAACCTTTGGTGTTCATTTTTAGAGAGTGAAATAATTTTCTTCACTTAAATTTATTGTATTTTTCATTTTCTTGCATACATAAATTCTAAAATTTTTATTTTGTTGTGATCTATTAGCCATATCTTTTTGTTTACGAGAAAAATGGGATAGTGAAAACTCAAGTTTGGATTTGAAAATAATTTGAACATCCAAAATGGAAATGCACAAATGCTGAGAGAGATTATTCATAAAACTATCTGTGATTTTTAAGGATTATAAACTCTTTTACTTTTTTATATGTTGGGTTTTGATATCATTGGAAGAGGGTGGAGTGAGGCATTTTTAACTGAGTTTTGACTCTCAAACCATAAGTCATTTCTTACAAAAATTATAGCCGTTACACATCTTTAAACAATCAAAATATTTTCGATGATCTATGATTGTTAGGTCCACTTTTTTTAAAATAGGCAAAAAGTGGGTTGTTTGGCTCTAGGAAATATCCACCGCACGTTAACTTGAGAATTTAATTTTTTCTACTCATTGAAATTTTTAAATCATTTGGTTATTTGCAACTTCAACATGTTTCCAGCAGGCATATCCACCACATTTAAAACATGTTAAGATCAATTAGAAATCTCTTTCTTCTAAAATTCCACCAAGCTATTAGGGATTGTACTAGTGGAACTTCCTAAACATGCATAACAAAACTTCGGTGTTCATTTTTAATCCGTGAAATAATTTTCTTCAATTAAATTTATTATAGTTTACTTTTTTTTGTATAAATAAACTCTAAAATTTTCATTTTGTTCCTATCTATTTACCTTATCTTTTTGTTTACAAGAAAAATGGGAGAGTGAAAACTCAAGTTAGGATTTGAAAAAAAATTGAACATCCAAAATGGAAATGCACAAATACTGAGAGAGATAATTTCAAAAAGTATCTATAATTTTTAAGGATTGTAAACTCTTTTTGTATTTTATATATAGGGTTTTGCAATCATCGGAAGAGAGGGGGCGACGCATTTTATAATTGAGTGTTGACTCCCTAACCATTAGTCATTTCTAACATAAAATTATAGCCATTACATCATTAATTGATCAAAAAATTTACAATGATCTATGGTTGTTACGTCGGATTTTTTGTAAAATAGGCATAAAGAAGGTTATTTGGCTTTGGTAAATATCCCACCGCACGTTAACTTGAAAATTTAATTTTTTCTACTCCTTAAAGTTTTTGGATCATTAGGTGATTTGCAACTACAACATGTTTCAGGCATGCATATCCACCACATTTAAAACATGTTAGGATCAACTTGAAATATCTTTCTTATAAAATTCCACAAAGCTATTAGGGGTTGTACTAGTGGAATATCCCAAACGAGGATAACAAAACTTTGGTGTTCATTTTTAGTGCGTGAAATAATTTTCTTCACTTACATTTATTATAGTTTTCAATTTTTTGCATACATAAACTCTAAAATTTTCATTTTTGTTTGTGAACTATTTGCCTTATCTTTTTATTTACGAGAAAAATGGGAGAGCAGAAACTCAAGTTTGGATTTGAAAAAAAAATTGCACATCCAAAATGTAAATGCACAAATGCTGAGGGAGAAAATTCCAAAAAGTATCTGTGATCTTAAAGGATTGTAAACTCTTTTAGTTTTTTATATATTGGGTTTTTGCAATCATCGGGAGAAGGGGGGCGAGGAATTTTTAACTGTGTGTTGACTGCCAAACCAGATGTCATTTCCAACAAAAATTATAGCCGTTACAAATCATCAATCGATCAAAACATTTTCGATGATCTATGATTGTTAGGTCCGCTTTTTGTAAATAGGTAAAAATTTCATTGTTTGGCTCTGGTAAATATCCCACCGCACGTTAACTTTAGAATTTAATTTTTTTTACTCCTTGAAATTTTTGGATCATTAGGTCATTTGCATCTTCAACATGTTTAGGGCATGCATATCCACCACATTTAAAGCATGTTTGGATCGATTAGAAATCTCTTTCTTATAAAATTCTACTAAGCTATTAGGTGTTGCACTAGGGGAATTTCCCAAACATGGATAACAAAACTTTTGGTGTTCATTTTTTGTGCGTGGAATAATTTTCTTCACTTACATTTGTTGTAGTTTACAATTTTTTGTATTCATAAACTCTAAAATTTTCCTTTAGTTGTAATCTTTTTGCCTTATCTTTTTATTTACGAGAAAAATGGGAGAACGAAAGCTCATGTTTGGATTTGAAAAAAAAATTGTACAACCAAAATGAAAATGAACAAATGATGAGAGAGATAATTCCAAAAAGTATATGTGATTTTTAAGGATTTATACACTTTTAGGTTTTTATATAATGGGTTTTTGCAATCATCGGAAGAGGGGGAGAGAGGCATTTTTAATTGAGTGTTGACTCCAAAACCATAAGTAATTTCTAACAAAAATTATAGCGGTTACACATCAATAATCGATCAAAACATTTACGATGATCTAAGATTGTTAGGTCCGCTTTTTGTAAAATGGGCAAAAAGTGGGTTGTTTGGCTCTAGTAAATATCCCACCACACGTTAATGTTCTACTCCTTGAAATTTTTGGATCATTAGGTCATTTTTATCTTCAACATGTTTCAGGCATGCATATCCACCACATTTAAAATATGTTAGGATCAATTAGAAATCTCTTTCTTATAAAATTCCACTAAGCTATTAGAGGTTGTACTAGTGGAATTTCGCAACCATGGATAACAAAACTTTATTGTTCATTTTTAGTGCGTGAAATAATTTTCTTCACTTACATTTATTATAGTTTTCAATTTTTTGCATATATAAACTCTCAAATTTTCATTTTTTTATGATCTATTTGCCCAATCTTTTTGTTTACCAGAAAAATGGGAGAATGAAAACTCAAGTTTAGATTTGAGAACAAATTGAACATCCAAAATGGGAATCCACAAAAGCTGAGAGAGATAATTCCAAAAAGTATCAGTGATTTTTAAGGATTGTAATATCTTTTGGTTTTTTTATAAATTGGATTTTGCAATCATCGGAAGAGGGGGGGGGGGGGGGGGGGGAGGGGCTAAGCATTTTTAACTGAGTGCTGACTCCTGAACCACAATTCATTTTTAACAAAAATTATAGGCGTTACACATCATTAATTGATCAAACATTTACGATGATCTATGATTGTTAGGTCCACTTTTTGTAAAATAGGTAAAAAGTGGGTAGTTTGGCTCAGATAAATATCCCACCTCACGTTAACTGTAGAATGTAATTTTTTCTACTCCCTGAAATTTTTGGATCATAAGGTCTTTTGCATCTTCAACATGTTTCAGGCATGCATATCCACTACATTTAAAACATGTTAGGATCAATTAGAAATCTCTTTCTTATAAAATTCCACCAAGCTATTAGGGGTTGTACTAGTGGAATTTCCCAAACATGGATAATCAAACTTTGGTGTTCATTTTTTGTGCGTGAAATAATTTTCTACACTTACATTTATTATAGGTTTCAATTTTTACAATGCATAAACTCTAAAATTTTCATTTTGTTTTTATCTATTTGCCATATCTTTTTGTTTACGACAAAAATGGGAGAGTGAAAACTCAAGTTTGGATTTGAAAAAAAATTGAACATCCAAAATAGAAACTAAAAAATGCTAAGAGAGATAATTCCAAAAAGTATCTGTGATTTTTAAGGATTGTAAACTCTTTTAGTTTTTTATATATTGGGTTTTGCATTCATCAGAAGAGGTGGGGGCGAGGCATTTTTAATTGAGTGTTGACTCCCAAACCATAAGTCATTTCTTAAAAAAATTATAGCCATTACACATCATAAATCGATCAAAACATTTATGATGATCTATGAGAGTGAGGTCCTCTTTTTGTAAAATAGGCAAAAAGAGGGTTGTTTGGCTCTGGTAATTATCCCACCACACGTTAAAAAGTTTTTCTACTCCTACAAAATTTTGGATCATTAGGTCATTTGCATCTTCCACATGTTACAGGAATGCATATTCACCACATTTAAAACATGTTAGGATAAATTAGAAATATCTTTCTTATAAAATTCCACCAAGCTATTAGGAGTTGTAATAGTGGAATTTTCCAAGCACGGATAACAAGATTTTGGTGTTCATTTTTAGTGCGTGAAATAATTTTATTCACTTAAAACTATTATATTTTTCAATTTTTTGCATACATATAGTCTAAAATTTTCATTTCGTTGAGATCTATTTGCCTAATCTTTTTGTTTACAAGAAAAATGGGAGAGTGAAAACACAAGTTTGGATTTTCAAAAAATATAACATGCAAGATGGAAATGTACAAATGCTGTGAGAGATAATTAAAAATACTATCTGTGGTTTTTAAGGATTGTAAACTCTTTTATTTTTTTATATATTGCGTTTTTCAATCATTACATAAACTCTAAAATTTTTATTTTTTTTATGAACTATTTGCCTTATATTTTTATTGACGAGAAAAATGGGAGAGTGTAAACTCAAGTTTGGATTTGAAAAAGAAATTAGACATCCAAAATGGAAATGCACAAAAGCTGAGAGAGAAAATTCCACAAAGTATTTGTGATCTTTAAAGATTGTAAACTCTTTTAGTTTTTTATATATTGGATTTTTGGAATCATCGGAAGAGGGGGGCGAAGCATTTTTAACTAAGTGTTGAAAGAAATTATAGCCGTTATATATCATCAATCGATCAAAACATTTACGATGATCTATGATTGTTAGGTCCGCTTTTTGTAAAATAGGCAAAAATTTGGTTGTATAGCTCTTGTAAATATCCCACCGCTGGTTAACTTGAGAATTTTTGGATCATTAGGTCGTTTGCATCTTCAACATGTTTCAGGCGTGCATATCCACCACATTTAAAACATGTTTGAATCAATTAGAAATCTCTTTCTTATAAAATTCTAACAAGCTATTAGGGGTTGTACTAGGGGAATTTCCCAAACATGGATAACAAAACTTTGGTGTTCATTTTTAGTGCGTGAAATAATTTTCTGCACTTACATTTATTATAGTTTATAATTTTTTGTATGCATAAACTCTAAAATTTTCTTTTGTTGTAATCTTTTTGTCTTATCTTTTTTTTTACGAGAAAAATGGGAGAGCGAAAACTCAAGTTTGAATTTGAAAAAGAAATTGCAACCAAAATGGAAATTCACAAATGATGAGAGAGATAATTCTAAAACTTATCTGTGATTTTTATGGATTTTAAACACTTTTAGTTTTTTATATATTGGGTTTTTGTAATCATCGGAAGAGGGGGGGAGAGGCATTTTTAACTGAGTGTTGACTCCCAAATCATAAGTAATTTCTAACAAAAATTATAGCGGTTACACATCATTAATCGATCAAAACATTTACGATGATTTATGATTGTTAGGTCCGCTTTTTGTAAAATAGGCAAAAAGTGGGTTGTTTGGCTCTAGTAAATATCCCACCACATGTTAAGTTCTGCTCCTTAATCATTTTGGATCATTAGGTCATTTGCTTCTTCAACATGTTTCTGGCATGCATATCCGCCACATTTAAAACATGCTAGGATCAATTAGAAATCTCATTCTTATAAAATTTCACTAAGCTATTAGAGGTTGTACTAGTGGAATTTCCCAAATATGGATAACAAAAGTTTGGTGTTCATTTTTAGTGCTTGAAATAATTTTCTTCACTTACATTTATTATAGTTTTCATTTTTTTGCATACATAAACTCTAAAATTTTTAATTTGTTTTGATCTATTTGCCTTATGTTTTTATTTACGAGAAAAATGGGAGATTGAAAACTTAAGTTTGGATTTGAAAAAACATTGAACATACAAAATGGAAATGCACAAATTTTCAGAGAGATAATTCCAAAAAGTATCTGTGATTTTTAAAGATTGTAAACTCTTTTAATGTTTTATATATTTAGTTTTGCAATCATCGGAAGAGGGGGACGAGACATTTTTAACTGAGTGTTGACTCCCAAAACATAAGTCATTTCGAACAAAAGTTATAGCCGTGACAGATCATTAATCGATCAAACCATTTACGATGATCTATAATTGTTAGGTCCTCTTTCTGTAAAATAAAAAAAAATGGGTTGTTTGGCTCTGGTAAATATCCCACCGCACAATCACTTGAGAATTTAATTTTTTCTACGCCTTGAAATTTTTGGATCATTAGGTCATTTGCTTCTTCAACATGTTTCAGGCATGCATATCCACCACATTTAAAACATGTTAGGATCAATTAGAAATCTCTTTCTTATAAAATTCCACCAAGCTATTAGGGGTCGTACTAGTGGAATTTCCCAAGCATAGATAACAAAACTTTGATGTTCATTTTTAGCACGTGAAATAATTTTCTTCACTTACTTTTATTATAGTTTTCAATTTTTTGCATACATAAACTCTCATATTTTTTTTTTGTTGTGATCTATTTGCCATATCTTTTTGTTTACGAGAAAAATGGGATAGCGAAAACTCAAGTTTGGATTTGAAAAAAAATCGAACATCCAAACTTGGAATGCACAAATGCTGAGAGAGATAATTCCAAAAAGTATCTGTGATTTTTATGGAATGTAAACACTTTTAGTTTTTTATATATTGGGTTTTGCAATCATTGGAAGAGATGGGCGCGAGGCATTTTTAACTGTGTTGCTCCCAAACCATAAGTCACTTCTAACAAAAATTATTGCCATTAGACATCATTAATCGATCAAAACATTTACGATGATCTATGATTGTTAAGTCTACTTTTTCTAAAATAGGCAAAAAGTGGGTTGTTTGGCTCTAGGAAATATCCCACCGCAGTTTAACTTGAGAATTCAATTTGATCTACTCCTTGAAGTTTTTGGATCATTAGGTGATTTGCAACTTCAACATGTTTCAAGCATGCATATCCACCACATTTAAAATATGTTAGGATCAATTAGAAATTACTTTCTTCCAAAATTCCACCAAGCTATTAGGGGTTGTACAAGTGGAATTTCCAAAACATGGATAACAAAATTTTGGTGTTAATTTTTAGAGCGTGAAATAATTTTTTTCTTTTACATTTATTATAGTTTTCAATTTTTAGCATACATAAACTCTAAAATTTTAATTTTTGTTGTGATCTATTTGCCTTGTCTTTTTATTTACAAGACTAATGGGGGAGAGAAAACTGAAATTTGGAAATGAAAAAAAAAATTGAACATCCAAAATAGAAATGCACAAATGCTGACAGAGAAAATTCAAAAAAGTATCTGTGATCTTTAAGGATTGTAAACTCTTTTAGTTTTTTATATATTGCGGTTTTGCAATCATCGGAAGGGGGGGGCGAGGCATTTTTAACTGAGTGTTGACTCCCAAACCATAAGTCATTTCTAGCAAAAATTATAGCCGTTATACATCATTAATCGATTAAAACATTTACAATGATCTATGATTGTTTGGTTCGCCTTTTGTAAAATAGGAAAAATATATGTTGTTTGGCTCTGGTAAATATCCCATCGCACGTTTACTAGAGAATTTAATTTTTTCTACTCCTTGAAATTTTTGGATCATTAGGTCATTTGCATCTTTAGCTTGTTTCAGGCATGCATATCCGCCATATTTGAAACATGTAAGGATCAATTAGAAATCTATTTCTCATAAAATTCCACCAAGCTATTAGTGGTTGTACTAGTGGAATTTCCAAAACAAGGATAAAAAAACTTTGGTGTTCATTTTTAGTGCATGAAATAATTTTCTTCACTTACATTTATTAGTTTTCAATTTTTAGCATTCGTTTACTCTAAAATTTTAATTTTTTTGTGATCTATTTGCCTTATCTTTTTTTTTTACGAGAAAAATGGGAGAGTGAGAACTCAAGTTTGGATTTGAAAAAAAATTGAACATCCAAAATGGAAATGCAAAAATGCGAAGAGAGATAATTCTAAATAGAATCTATGATTTTTAAGGATTGTAAACTCTTTTAATTTTTTATATATTGGGTTTCACAATCATTGGAAGAGGGGAGGGGGAGGGGGGGGGGGCAATTTTAACTGAGTGTTGACTCCCAAACCATATGTCATTTCTAACAAGAATTATAGCCGTTACACATCATTAATCGATCAAAACATTTACAATGATCTATGATTGTTAGGTCCATTTTTTGTTAAATAGGCAAAAAGTGGGTTGTTTGGCTCTGGTAAATATCTCACCGCACATTAACTTGAGAATTTAATTTTCTCTACTCGTTGAAATTTTTGGATCATTTGGTCATTTGTATCTTAAACATGTTTCTAGCATGCTTATCCACCAAATTTAAAACATGTTAGGATCAATTAGAAATCTCTTTCTTACAAAATTCCAGCAACCTAATAGGGGTTGTACTAGTGGAATTTCCCAAACATGGATAACATAACTTTGGAGTTCATTTTTAGTGCGTGCTATAATTTTCTTCACTTACATTTATTATAGTTTTCAATTTTTTTCGTATATAAACTCTAAAATTTTCATTTTGTTGTGATCTATTTCCCTAATCTTTTTATTTATGAGAAAAATGGGAGAGTGAAAACTCAAGTTTGGATTTGAAAAATAATTGTACATACAAAATGGAAATGCACAAATGCTTAGAGAGACTATTCCAAAAAGTATATGTGATTTTTAAGGATTGTAAATTCTTTGAGCTTCTTATATATTGGATTTTGCAATCATCGGAAGAGGGGGGCGAGTTATTTTTAACTAAGTGTTGACTTCCAAACCATAAGTCATTTCTAACAAAAATTATAGCCATTACTCATCATTAATCGATCAAAACATTTACGATGAATGATGACTATTAGGTCCGCTTTTTTTAAAATAGGCAAAAAGTTGGTTGTTTGGCCTTGGTAAATAACCCACTGCACATTAACTTGAGAATTTAATTTTTTCTATTCCTTGAAATATTTGGATCAATAGGTCATTTGCATCTTCAACATGTTTCGATCATGCATATCCTTCACATTTAAAACATGTTAGGATAAATTAGAAGGCTCTTTCTTATAAAATTCCAGCAAGCTATTAGGGGTTGTACTAGTGGAATTTCCCAAACATGTATAACAAAATGGAGAGCGAAAAATCAAGTTTTGATTTGAAAAAAAATTGAACATCCAAAATGGAAATGCAAAAATACTGAGAGAGATAATTCCAAAAAGTATCTATGATTTTTAAGGATTTTAAACTCTTTTAGTTTTTTATATATTGGGTTTTTGAATTATCAGAAGAGGAGGGACGGCGGGGGGGGGACGAGACATTTTTAACTGAGTGTTGACTCCAAAACCATAGGAAATTTCTAACAAAAATTATAGCCGTTACACATCATTAATAGATCAAAACATTTACGATGATATATGAATGTTAAGTCCGCTTATTGTAATATAGGCAAAACATAAATATCCCACCGCTCGTTAACTTGAGAATTTAATTTTTTTTACTCGAAATTTGTGGATTATTAGGTCATTTGCATCTTCAACATGTTTCAGGCATGCGTATCCACCACATTTAAAATATGTTAGGATCAATTAGAAATTACTTTCTTATAAAATTCCACTAAGCTATTAGTGGTTATACTTGTGGAATTTCCTGAACATGGAAAACAAAACTTTGGTGTTCATTTTTAGAGTGTGAAATAATTTTCTTCTCTTATATTTATTATAGTTTTCAATTTTTAGCATACATAAACTATAAAATTTTCTTTTTGTTGTGATCTATTTACTTTATCTTTTTGTTTACGAGAAAAAAGGGAGAGTGAAAACTCAAGTTTGGATTTGAAAAAAAATTGAACATCCAAAGTGGAATTGCACAAATGTTGAGATAGATAATTCTAAAAAGTATCTGTGATTTTTAAGGATTATAACACTTTTAGTTTTTTTTATATTAATTTTTGCAATCATCAGAAGAGGGGGACGAGGCATTATTAACTGAGTGTTGACTCCCAAACCATAAGTCATTTCTACAAAAATTATAGTAGTTACACATCATTAATCGATTAAAAAATTTACAATGATCTATAATTGTTAGGTCCGCTTTTTGTAACATTGGGAAAAACTGGGTTGTTTTGCTCTAGTTAATATCCTACCGCACGTTAACCTGAGAATTTAATTTTTTCTACTCAAAATTTTTGGATCATTAGGTCTTTTGCATCTTCAACATGTTTCAGGCATGCATTTCCACCACATTTAAAATATGTAAGGATCAATTAGAAATTACTTTCTTCTAAAATTTGACCAAGCTATTAGGGGTTGTACTAGTGGAATTTCCAAAACATGGATAACAAAACTTTGGTGTTCATTTTTAGAGCGTGAAATAATTTTCTTATTTTAAATTTATTATAGTTTTCAATTTTTAGCATACATAAACTATAAAATTTTCGTTTTGATGTGATCTATTTGCTTTATCTTTTTTTTTATGAGAAAAAAAGGAGAGTGAAAACTAAAGTTTGGTTTTAAAAAAAAATTGAACATCCAAAGTGGAAATACACAAATGTTGAGATAGATAATTCTAAAAAGTATCTATTATTTTTAATGATTGTAAACTCTTTTAGTTTTTTTTATATTGGGTTTTGCAATCATCGGAAGAGCAAGGGGGGGGGGGGGGGGGGGGGAGGCATTTTGATCTGAGTGTTGAATCCCAAACCATAAGTCATTTCTAAAAGAATTATAGCCATTGCACATCATTATTCAATTAAAAAATTTACGATGATCTATAATTGTTTGGTGCACTTTTTGTAAAATAGGAAAAAAGTTGGTTGTTTGGCTCTAGTTAATATCCCACCGCACGTTAACTTGAGAATTTAATTTTTTCTACTCATTGAAATTTTTGGATCATTAGGTCATTTGCTTCTTGAACATGTTTCCGGCATGCATATCCACCACATTTAAAATATGTTAGGATCAATTAGAAATCTCTTTCTTATAAAATTCCACCAAGCTATTAGGGGTTGTGCTAGTGGAATTTCCAAAACATGGATAACAAAACTTTGGTGTTCTTTTTTAGTGCATGAAATAATTTTCCTCACTTACATTTATTATAGTTTTCAATTTTTTGCTTACATATACTCTAAAATTTTCTTTTTGTTGTGATCTATTTGCCTTATCTTTTTTTTGACGAGAAAAATGGGAGAGAGAAAACTCAAGTTTGGATTTTAAAAAAAATATAACCTTCAAAATGGAAATGCACAAATGCTGAGAGAGATAATTCCTAAAAGTGTCTGTTATTTTTAAGGATAGTAAACTCTTTTAGTTTTTTATATATTGGGTTTTGCAATCATCGGTAGAGGGGGGTGAGGCATTTTTAACTGAGTATTCACTCCCAAACCATAAGTCATTTCTAACAAAATTTCAGCCGTTACGCATCATTAATCGATCAAAACATTCTAAATGATCAAAGATTGTTAGGTCCACTTTTTGTAAAATAGGCAAAAAGTGGGTTGTTTGACTCTGGTAAATATACCACCGCACGTTAACCTGAGAATTTAATTTTTTCTTCTCATTGAAATTTTTGGATCATTAGGTCATTTGCATCTTCAACATATTTCAGGCAAGCATATCCACCACATTTAAAACATGTTACGATCAATTAGAAATCTCTTTCTTATAAAATTCCACCAAGCTATTAGGGGTTGTCCTAGTGTAATTTCCAAAAAATGGATAACAAAACTTGGTGTTAATTTTTAGTGCGTGAAATAATTTTCTTCACTTACATTTATTATAGTTTTCAATTTTTTAGCATAAAAAACTCTGAACTTTTCATTTTTATGTAATCTATTTGTTTTATCTTTTAGTTTACGAGAAAAAATGGAGACTGAAAAATCTATTTTGGATTTGAAAAAAAATTGAACATCCAACATGGACATGCACAAATGTTGAGATAGATAATTCTAAAAAGTATCTATGATTTTTAAGGATTGTAAACTCTTTTAGTTTTTTATATATTGGGTTTTGCAATCATTGGAAGAGGGGGGACGAGGCATTTTTATCTGAGTGGTTAGTCCCAAACCTTAAGTCATTTCTAACAAAAAATATCACCGTTACACATAATTAATGATCAAAACATTGACACTGATCTGTCATTGCTAGGTCCGCTTTTTGTAAAATAGGCAAAAAGTGGGTTGTTTGTCTCTAGTAAATATCCCATGGCACATTAACTTGAGAATTTAATTTTTTCTACTCCTTGAAATTTTTGGATCATTAAGTCATTTGCATCTTCAACATGTTTTTGGCATGCATATCAACCAAATTTAAAACATGTTAGGATCAATTAGACATCTGTTTCTTATAAAATTCCACCAAGCTATTACGGGTTGAACTCGTGGAATTTCCCAAACATGGATAAAAAAACTTTGGTGTTCATTTTTAGTGTGTGAAATAATTTTCTTCACTTACATTTATTATAGCTTTCAATTTTTTGCATACATGAACTCTAAATTTTAATTTTGTTGTGATCTATTTGCCTTATCTTTTTGTTTATGAGAAAAATGGGAGGGAGAAAACTCAAGTTTTGATTTGAAAAAAAATTGAACATCCAAAATGGAAATGCACAATTGCTCAGAGAGATAATTCCAAAAAGTATTTGTGATTTTTCGGACTGTAAACTCTTTTAGTTTTTTAAATATTGGGTTTTGCAATCATCGGAAGAGAGGGGGGGGGGGGGGGGGGAGGGGGGGAGGTATTTTTAACAGTGTTGACTCCCAAACCATAAGTCCTTTCTAACAAAAATTATACCGTTACACATCATTAATTTATCAAAACATTTATGATGATCTATGATTGTTAGGTCCGGTTTTTGTAAAGTAGGCAAAAAGTTGTTTGTTTGGCTATGGTAAATATCCCACCGCACGTTAACTTGTGAATTTAATTTCTTTCTACTCCTTGAAATTTTTGGATCACTAAGTCATTTGCATCTTCAAGATGTCTCATGCATGCATATCCACCACATTTAAAATATGTTAGTATCAATTAGAAATCTCTTTCTTATTAAATTCCACCAAGCTATTAGGGGTTGAACTAGTGGAATTTCCCAAACATGGATAACAAAATTTGGTGTTCATTTTTAGTGTGTGAAATAATTTTCTTCCTTTATATTTATTATAGTATTCAATTTTTTGCTTACATAAACTCTAAAATTTTCATTTTGTAGTGATCTATTTGCCTTATCTTTTTGTTAACGAGAAAAATGGGAGAGTGAAAACTCAAGTTTGGATTTGAAAAAAAATATAACATCCAAAATGGAAATGCACAAATGCTGAGAGAGATAATTCCAAAAACTATCTGTGATTTTTAAGGATTGTAATGTCCTTTAGTGTTTTATATATTTGGTTTTGCTATCATAGGAAGAGGGGAGGGGGGGAGTGACATTTTTAACTGAGTGTTGACTCCCAAACCATACGTCATTTGTAAAAAAATTGCAATTGTTACACATCATTAATTGATCAAAAAATTTACGATGATCTATGATTGTTATGTCCACTTTTAGAGAAATAGGAAAAAATTGGGTTGTTTGGCTTTGGTAAATATCCCACCGCACGTTAACTTTAGAATTTAATTTTTGCTACTCCTTGAAATTTTTGGATCATTAGGTCATTTACATCTTCAACATGTTTCAGGCATGCATATACACCACATTTAAAACATTTTAGGATCCAAATAAATCTCTTTATTATAAAATTCCCCCAAGCTCTTAGGGAGTGTACTAGTGGAATTTGACAAACAGGGATAACAAAACTTTGGTGTTCATTTTTAGTGCATGAAATAATTTTCTTCACATACATTTATTATAGTTTTCAATTTTTTGCATACATAAACTCTAAAATTTTCCTTTTGTTGTGATCTATTTGCCTTATCTTTTTGTTTAGGAGAAAAACGGGAGATTGAAAACTCAAGTTTGGATGTGAAAAAAATTGAACTTCCAAAATAGAAATGCACAAATGCTGACAGATATAATTCCAAAATGTATTTGTGATTTTTATGGATTGTTAACTCTTTTAGTTTTTTATATATTGGGTTTTGCAATCATCACAGGAGGGGGGCGAGGCATTTTTAACTGAGTGTTTACTCCTAAACCATAAATCATTTCTAGCAAAAATTATAGCCATTACACATTATTAATCGATCAAAACATTTATGATGTTCTATGATTCTTAGATCCGCTTTTTGCAAAATAGGCAAAAAGTGGGTTGTTTTGCTTTGGTAAATATCCCACCGCACGTTAACTTGAGAATATAATTTTTTCTACTCTAAATTTTTGGATCATTAGGTCATTTGCATCTTCAACAAGTTTCAAGCATGCAAATCCACCACATTTAAAACATTTTAGGATCAATTAGAAATCTCTTTCTTATAAAATTCCGCCAAGCTCTTTATGGTTGTACTAGTGGAAATTCCCAAACCTTGATAACAAAACTTTGGTGTTCATTTTCATAGCGTGAAAAAAATTTCTTCACTTAAAGTTTTTATAGTTTTCAATTTTTTGCATACATAAACTCTAAATTTTTTCTTTTGTTGCAATCTATTTGCCTTATCATTTTGTTTAAGAGAAAAATGGAAGAGTTAAAACTCAAGTTTGTATGTGAAAAAAAAATGAACTTCCAAAATGGAAATGCAAAAATGTTGCATGATATAATTCCGAAAAGTATTTGTGATTTTTAAGGATTGTAAACACTTTTAGTTTTTTATATATTGGTTGTTGCAATCATCAGAAGAGGGGGGCCGAGGCATTTTTAACTGAGTGTTTACCCCCAAACCATAAGTCATTTCTAACAAAATTATAGCCATTACACATAATTAATCGATCAAAACATTTATTAAGATCTATGATTGTAAGGTCTGGTTTTTGTAAAATAGGAAAAAATTGAGTTTTTTGGCTCTGGTAAATATCCCACCGCACGTTAACTTAAGAATTTAATTTTTTCTACTCCGTGAAATTTTTGGATCATGAGGTCATTAGCATCTTCTACATGTTTCCGGCATGCATATCCACCACATTTAAAATATGTTATGATCAATTAGAAATCTCTTTCTAATAAAATTCCGCCAACCTATAAGGGGTTGTACTATTGGAATTTCCCAAACATGGATAACAAAACTTTGGTGTTCATTTTTAGAGCGTGAAATAATTTTCTTCACTTAAATTTATTATAGTTTTCAATTTTTTGCATACATAAAATCTAATATTTTCATTTTGTTGTGATCTATTTTCCTTATCTTTTAGTTTACGAGAAAAATGAGAGAGTGAAAACTCATGTTTGGATTTGAAAAAAAATTTAACATCCGAAAAGGAATGCAAAAATGCTGAGAGAGATAATTCCAAAAAGTATCTGTGATTCTTAAGGATTGTAAACTCTTTTAGTTTTTTTATATATTGGGTTTTGCAATCAATTGAAGAGGGGGGGGGGGAGGTCACATTTTTAACTGAGTGTTGACTCCCAAACCATAAGTCATTTCTAACAAAATTTAAAACCATTACACATCATTAATCTATCTAAACTTTTACGATGATCAATAATTGTTATGTCCGCTTTTTCTAAAATAGACAAAAAGTGGGTTGTTTGGCTCTAGTAAATGTCCCACCGCACGTTAACTCGTGAATTTAATTTTTTCTACTTGAAATTTTTGGATCATTAGGTCTTTTGCATCTTCAACATGTTTCAGGCATGCATATCCGCCACTTTTAAAACATTAGGATCAATTAGAAATCTCTTTCTTATAAAATTCCACCAAGCTATTAGGGGTTGTGTTAGTGGAATTTCCCAAACATGGATAACAAAACTTTGGTGTTCATTTTTAGTGCTTGAAATAATTTTCATAACTTACATTTTTTATAGTTTTAAATTTTTTGCATACATATACTCTAAAATTTTCATTTTGTTGCGATCTATTTGGCTTATCTTTTTCTTGATGAGAAAAATGGGAGAGTGAAAACTCAAGTTTGGATTTGAAAAAAAAATGAAAATCAAAAATGGAATTGCAAAAATGCTGAGAGAGATAATTCCTAAAAGTATCTGTGATTTTTAAGGATTGTAAACTCTTTTAGTTTTTTATATATTGGGTTTTGCAATCATTGGAAGAGGGGGGCGATGCATTTTTAACTGAGTATTGACTCCCAAACCATGAGTCATTTCTAACAAAAATGGCAGGCGTTACACATCATTAATAGATCAAAACATTTACGATGATCTATGATTGTTAGGTCCACTTTTTGTAAAATAGGCAAAAAGTGGGTTGTTTGACTTCGGTACTTATCCGACCATAAGTTAACTTGAGAATTTAATTTTTTCTACTCCTTGAAATTTTTGGATCATTAGGTCATTTGCATCTTCAACATTTTCCATGCATGCATATCCACCACATTTAAAACATGTTAGGATCAATTAGAAATGTCTTTCACAAACATGGATAACAAAACTTTGGCGTTCATTTTTAGTGCGTGAAATAATTTTCTTCACATACATTTATTATAGTTTTCAATTTTTTGCATACATAACTCTAAAATTTTCATTTTTTTGTGATCTTATTGCCTTATCTTTTTGTTTATGAGAAAAATGGGACAGTGAAAACTCATGTTTGGATTTGAAAAAAAAGTGAACATCCAAAATGGAAATGCACAAATGTTCCAAAAAGTATCTATGATTTTTTAGGATTGTAAACTCTTTTAGTTTTTTATATATTGGGTTTGGCAATCATCGGAAGAAGGCAAGGGGGGGCGTGCTCTTTTTTAACTGAGTGTTGACTACCAAACCATAAGTCATTTCTAACAAAAATTGTAGCTGTTACACATCATTAATCGATCCAAACATTTACGATGATCAATGAATCTTAGGTGTTTAATTTTTTCTACTCGAAATTTTTGGATCATTAGGTCATTTGAATTTTCAACATGTTTTAGGAAAGCATATCCATCACATTTAAAACATGTTAGGATCAATTAGAAATCACTTTCTTATAAAATTCCACCAAGCTATAAGGGGTTTACTAGTGGTATTTCCCAAACATGGATAACAAAACTTTGGAGTTCATTTTAAGTGAAATAATTTTCTTCACTTAAATTTATTATAGTTTTCAATTTTTTTCATACATAAACTCTGAAATTTTCCTTTTGTTGTTATTTATTTTCGTTATCCTTTTGTTTATGAGAAAAATGGGTGAGTTAAAACTCAAGTTTGAATTTGAAAAAAATTTGAACATCCAAAATGGAAATGCACAAATGCTGAGAGAGATAAAAAAAATTGCAGCCGTTACACATCATTTATCAATCAAAAAATTTACGATGATCTATGATTTTTAGGTCCACTTTTTTTAAAATAGGTAAAAAGTGGGTTGTTTGGCTCTGGTAAATATCCCATCTCACGTTAACTTGCGAATTTAATTTTTTCTACTCCTTGAAATTTTTGGATCATTAGGTCATTTGAAACTTCAACATGTTTTAGGCATGCATATCCACGACATTTAAAATATGTTAGGATCAATTAGAAATCACTTTCTTTTAAAATTCCAGCAAGCTATTAGGGGTTGTACTAGTGGAATTTGCCAAACATGGATAACAAAACTTGGTGTTCATTTTTTGAGCAAGAAATAATTTTCTTCACTTACATTTATTATAGTTTTAATTTTTTTGCATACATAAATTCAAAAATTTTCATTTTGTTGTGCTCTATTTGACTTATCTTTTCGTTTATGAGAAAAAAAGGAGAGAGAAAACTCAAGTTTGGATTTGAAAAAAAATTGAACATCCAAAATGGAAATGCACAAATTCTAAGAGAGATAATTCCAAAAATTATCTTTGATTTTTAAGGATTGGAAACTCTTTTAGTTTTTTATATATTGGGTTTTGCAATCATCAGAACAGGGGGGCGAGGCATTTTTAATTGAGTGTTCACTACCAAACCATAAGTCATTTCTAACAAAATTTATAGCCATTACACATCAATAATCGATTAAAATATTTATGATGATCTATGATTGTTAGGTCCGCTTTTTGTAAAATAGGCAAAAAAAGGGTTGTTTGGCTCTGGTAAATATCCCACAGCACGTTGACTTGAGAATTTAATTTTTCCTACTCCTTGAAATTTGTTGATCGTTAGGTGATTTTCATCTTCAACATGTTTCAGGCATGCATATCCACCACATTTAAAACATGTTAGGATCAAATAGAAATCTCTTTCTTATAAAATTCCACCAAGCTATTACAAGTTTTACAAGTGGAATTTCCCAAACATGGATAAGAAAACTTTGGTGTTCATTTTTAGTGTGTGAAATGTTTTTCTTCACTTACATTTATTATAGTATTCAATTTTTTGCTTACATAAACTCTAAAATTTTCATTTTGTTGTGATATTTTTGCCTTTTCTTTTTGTTTTCGAGAAAAATGGGAGAGTGAAAAATCATGTTTGGATTTGAAAAAAAATTGAACATCCAAAATGGAAATGCAAAAACGTTGAGAGAGATATTTCCAAAATGTATATGAGATTTTTATGGATTGTAAACTCTTTTTGTATTTTATATATTGGGTTTTGGAATCATCTGTTCATGGGGGAGGCATTTTTAATTGAGTGTTGACTCCAAAACCAAAAGTCATTTCTAAAAAAATTATAGCCGTTACACATCTTTAATCGATGAAAATATTTACAATGATCTATGATTGTTAGGTCCGCTTTTTGTGAAATTGGCAAAAAGTGGATTGTTTGGCTCTGGTAAATATCCCACCGCACGTTAACTTGAGAATTTAATTTTTTCTCCTCCTTGAAATTTTGGATCATTAGGTCATTTGCATCTTCATCATGTTTCAGGCATGCATATCCACCACATTTAAAACATGTTAGGATCAATTGGAAATCTCTTTCTTATAAAATTCCACCAAGCTATTAGGGGTTGTACTAGTGGAATTTCCCAAACATGGATAACAAAACTTTGGTGTTCATTTTTAGTGCGTTAAACAATTTTCTTCACTAACATTTATTTGAGTTTTCAATTTTTTGCATACATAAACTCTAAAATTTTCATTTTATTGTGATCTATTTTCCTTTTGTTTATGTTTACGAGAAAAATGGGGGAGTGAAAACTCAAGTTTGGATTTGAAAAAAAAATTGAACATCCAAAATGGAAATGCACAAATGCTGAGAGAGAAAATTCCAAATTGAATCTGTGATTTTTAAGGATTGTAAACTCTTTTAATTTTTTATATACTGAGTTTCACAATCATTTGAAGAGGGGATGGGGCATTTTTAACTGAGTGTTGACTCCCAAACCATAAGTCATTTGAAACAAGAATTATAGCCGTTACACGTCATTAATCAATCAAAACATTTATGATAATCTATGATTGTTAGGTCCGCTTTTTGTAAAATAAGAAAAAATTGGGTTGTTTGGCTCTGGTAAATATCTCAACGAACGTTAAGTTGAGAATTTAATTTTTTCTACTCGTTGAAATTTTTGGATCATTAGGCCATTTGTATCTTCACCATGTTTCTAGCATGCTTATCCACCATATTTAAAACTTGTTAGGATCAATTAGAAATCTCTTTCTTACAAAATTTATTATAGCAACTTATTAGGGGTTTTACTAGTGGAATTTCACAAACATGGATGACATAACTTTGGTGTTCATTTTTAGTGCGTGAAATAATTTTCTTCACTTACATTTATTGTTTTCAATTTTTTGCATACATCAACTCTTAAATTTTCATTTTGTTGTGATCTATTTGACTTATCTTTTTGTTTATGAGAAAAATGGGACAGTGAAAACTCAAGTTCGGATTTGAAAAAAACTTCAACATCCAAAATGGAAATGCACAAATGCCGAGTGAGATAATTCAAAAAAGTATCTGTGATTTTTCAGGATTGTAAACTCTTTTAGTTTTTTATATATTGGGTTTTGCAATCATAGGAAGAGGGGCGAGGCATTTCTAACAGAGTGTTGACTCCCAAACCATAAGTCATTTCTAACAAAAATTATAACCGTTACACATCTACAATCGATCAAAACATTTATGATGATCTATGATTTTAAGGTCCACTTTTTTTAAAATAGGCAAAAAGTGGGTTGTTTGGCACTAACATATATCCCACCGCACGTTAACTTGAGAATTTAATTTTTTCTACTCCTTGAAATCTTTGGATCATTAAGTAATTCGCATCTTCAACATGTTTCGGGCATTCATATCCACTAACATGTTAGGATAAATTAGAAATCTCTTTCTTATAAAATTCCAGCAAGCTATTAGGGGTTGTACTGGTGAAATTTCCCATACATGGATAACAAAAGGGAGAGTGAATACTCAAGTTTCGATTTTATAAAAAATTGAACATCCAAAATGGAAATGCAAAAATACTGAGAGAGATAATTCCAAAAAGTATCTGTGATTTTTAAGGACTGTAAACTCTTTTAGTTTTTTATATATTTGGTTTTGCATTCATCGTAAGAGGGGGGGCGAGGCATTTTAAACTGAGTGTTCACTCCCAAACCATAGGCCATTTCTAACAAAATTATAGCCGTCTCACATCATTAATAGATCAAAACATTTACGATGACCTATCAATGCTAAGTCCACTTATTGTAATATAGGCAAAAAGTGGGTTGTTTGGCTCTGGTAAATATCCCACCGGACGTTAACTTGAGAATTTTATTTTTTCTACTCCTTGAAATTTTTGGATCATTAGGTAATTTGCATCTTCAACATGTTTCTGGCATGCATATCAACCACATTTAAAACATGTTAGGATCAATTAGAAATCTTTTCCTTATAAAATTCCACCAATCTATTACGGTTTGTACTCGTGGAATTTCCCAAACATGGATAAAAAAACTTTGGTGTTCATTTTTAGTGTGTGAAATAATTTTTTTCACTTATATTTATTATAGCTTTCAATTTTTTGCATACATGAACTCTAAATTTTAATTTTGTTGTGATCTATTTTCCTTATCTTTTTGTTTACAAGAAAAATAGGAGAGAGAAAACTCAAGTTTTGATTTGAAAAAAAATTGAACATCCAAAATGGAAATGCACAAATGCTGAGAGAGATAATTCCAAAAAGTATCTGTGATTTTTCGGATTGTAAACTCTTTTAGTTTTTTAAATATTGGGTTTTGCAATCATCGGAAGAGGGGGCGAGGCATTTTTAACAAAGTGTTGACTCCCAAACCATAAGTCCTTTCTAACAAAAATTATAGCCGTTACACATCATTAGTCAATCAAAACATTTATGATGATCTATGATTGTTAGGTCCACTTTTTGTAAAATAGACAAAAAGTGGTTTGTTTGGCTTTAGTAAATATCCCACCCCACGTTAACTTGAGAATTTTAATTTTTTCTTTTCCTTGAAATTTTTGGATCATTAGGTTATTTGCATCTTCAACATGTTTCAGGCATGCATATCCACCACATTTAAAACATGTTAGGATCAATTAGAAATCTCTTTCTTATAAAAATCCACCAAGCAATAAGGGGTTGTACGAGTGGAAATTTCCAAACATGGAGAACAAAAAATTGGTGTTCATTTCTAGTGCGTGAAATAATTTTCTTCACTTTCATTTGTTTTACTCATCAATTTTTTTACATACATAAACTCTAAAATTTTCTTTTTGTTTACGAGAAAAATGGGAGAGAAAAAAATCATGTTTCGATTTGAATAAAAATTGAACATCCAAAATGGAAATGCACAAATGCTGAAAGAGATAATTCCAAAAAGTATCTGTGAGTTGTAGGATTTTAAACTCTTTTAGTTTTTTAAATATTGGGTTTTGCAATCGTCAGAAGCCGAGGGGGGGGGGGGGGGGTTAGGAAGGGAGGGGGGCATGGTGCGAGGCATTTTAAACAGTGTTGACTCCCAAACCATAAGTCCTTTCTAACAAAAATTATAGCCGTTACACATCATTAATCGATCAAAACATTTATGATGATCTATGATTGTTAGGTCTGCTTTTTGTAAAATAAGCAAAAAGTGGTTTGTTTGGCTCTAGTAAATATCCCACCGCACGTTAACTTGAGAATTTAATTTTTTCTACTCCTTGAAATTTTTGGATCATTAGGTCATTTGCATCTTCAACATGTTTTAGGCATGCATATCCACCATATTTAAATAATGTTATGATATATTAGAAATCTCTTCCTTATAAAATTCCATGAAGCTATTAGGGTATTACTAGTGGAGTTTCCCAAACATGGATAACAAAACTTTGGTGCTCATTTTTAGTGTGTGAAATAATTTTCTTCACTTAAATTTATTATAGTTTTGAATTTTATGCATTCGTAAACTCTAAAATTTTCATTTTGTTGTGATCTATTTTCCTTATCTTTTTGTTTACGAGAAAAATGGAAGAGTGAAAACTCAAGTTTGGATTTGAAAAAAAATTTAACATAAAAAATTGAAATGCACAAATGCTAATAGAGATAATTCAAAAATAAATCTGTGATTTTTAAGGATTTTAAGCTCTTTTAATTTTTTATATATTGGGTTTTAGAATCATCAGAAGGGGTTGGCGAGGCATTTTTAACTGAGTGTTGACTTCCAAACCATTAGTCATTTCTAACAAACATTATAGTCATTACAAATCATTAATCGATCAAAACATTTACGATGATCTATGATTGTTAGGTCCATTTTTTGTAAAATAGGCAAAAAGATGGTTGTTTGGCTCAGGTAAAAATTCTGCCACATGTTAACTTGAGAATTTAATTTTTTCTACTCCTTGAAATTTTTGGATCATTAGGTCATTTGCATCTTCAACATGTTTCTTGCATTCATATCCACTACATTTAAAATATGTTAGGATCAATTAGAAATATATTTCCTTTAAAATTCCACCAAGCTATTAGGGGTTGTACTTGTGGAATTTCCCAAACATGGATAACAAAACTTTGGAGTTCATTTTTAGTGCGTTAAATAATTTTTTTCACTTACATTTATTTGAGTTATTAATTTTTTGCATATTTAAACTCTAAAATTTTAATTTTGTTTTGACCTATTTTCCTTTTTTCTTTTTGTTTACGAGAAAAAAAGGGAGACTGAAAACTCAAGTTTAGATGTAAAAAAATATTGAACATCCAAAATAGAAATGCAAAAATACTGAGAGAGATAATTCCAAAATGAATCTGTGATTTTTAAGGATTATAAACTCTTTGAATTTTGTATATATTGGGTTTCACAATAATAGGAAGAGGGGGGGGGGGGGGGGGGGGGGGGGGGGTGGGGAGGGTAGTCATTTTTAAATGAGTGTTGACTCCCAAGCCATAAGTCATTTCTAACAAAAATTACAGCCATTACACATGATTAATCGAAACATTTATGATGATCTATGATTGTTAGGTCCACTTTTTGTAAAATAGGCAAAAAGTGGTTTGTTTGGCTCTGGTAAATATCCCACCGCACGTTAAATTGAGAATTTAATGTTTTCTACTCCTTGAATTTTTTTGGTCATTAGGTCATTTGCATGTTCAACATGTTTTAGGCATGCATATCCACCATATTGAAAACATGTTAGGATCAATTAGAAATGTCTTTCTTATAAAATTTCACCAAACTATTAGGGGTTGTACTAGTGGAATTTCCCAAACATGGATAACAAAACTTTGGTGTTCATTTTTAGGGCGTGAAATAATTTTCTTCACGTATATTTATTAAAATTTTCAATTTTTTTCATACATAAACTCTAACATTTTCATTCTGTTGTGATCTATTTGCCTTATCGTTTTGTTTACGAGAAAAATGGCGAGTGAAAACACGAGTCCGGATTTTAAAAAAATTGATCCAAAATTGAAATGCACAAATGATGAGAGAGATAATTCCAAAAAATATCTGAGATTTTTAAGGATTGTAAACTCTTTTTGTTTTTTATACATTGGGGTTTGCAATCATCGGAAGAGGGGGGAGGGGGCAAGGCATTTTTAACTGAGTGTTGACTCCCAAATAAAAAGTCATTTCTTAAAAAAATAATAGCCATTACACATCATTAATCGATCAAAACATTTAAGATGATCTATGATTGTCACGTATGCTTTTTGTAAAATAGGCAAAAAGTACGTTATTTTGCTCTAGTAAATATCTTACCGCAAGATAACTTGAGAATTTAATTTTTTCTACTCCTTGAAATTTTTAAATCATTAGGTCATTTGCATCTTCAATATGTTTCAGGCATGCATATCCACCACATTTAAAACATGTTAGGGTCAATTAGAAATCTCTTTCTTATAAAATTCCAACAAGCTATTAGGGGTTGAACTAGTGGAATTTCCCAAACATGGATAACAAAACTTTGGTGTTCATTTTTAGTGCCTGAAATAATTTTCTTCACTTACATTTATAATAGTTTTCAATTTTTTACATACATAAACTCTAAAATTTTGATTTTGTTGTGATCTATTTGCCATATCTTTTTGTTAACGAGAAAAATGGGAGAGTGAAAACTCAAGTTTGGTTTTGAAAAAAAATATAACATCCAAAATGGAAATGCACAAATGCTGAAAGAGATAATTCCAAAAAGTATCTGTCATTTTTAAGGATTGTAAACTTTTTTAGTTTTTTATATATTGGGTTTTGCAATCATCGGAAGAGGGGGTGAGAGGCATTTTTAATTGAGTGTTGAGTCCCAAACCATAAGTCTTTTCTAAGAAAAATTATAGCCGTTACACATCGTTAATCGGCCAAAACATTTATGATGATCTATGATGGTTAGATCTGCTTTTTGTAAAATTGGCAAAAACTGGGTTGTTATGCTCTGGTAAATATCCCACTGCACCTTAACATGAGAATTTAATTTTTTTCTGCTCCTTGAAATTCTTAGATCATTAGGTCATTTGCATCTTCGACATGTTTTACTCATGCATATCCATCCCATTTAAAACATGTTAGGATTCAATTAGAAATCTCTTTCTTACAAAATTCCACCAAGCTATTAGGGGTTGTACTAGTGAAATTTCCCTAACATGGATAACAAAACCTTGGTGTTCATTGTTAGCGCATGAAATAATTTTCTTCCCTTACATTTATTATAGTTTTCAATTTTTTGCATACATAAACTCTAAAATTTTCATTTTGTTGTGATCTATTTGCCTCATCTTTTTTACTACGAGAAAAATGGGAAAGTGAAAACACAAGTTTGGCTTTGAAAAAAAATTGAACATCCAAAATGGAAATGCACAAATACTGAGAGAGATAATTCCAAAAAGTATCTATGATTTTTAAGGATTGTAAAATCTTTTAGTTTTTTATATATTGGGTTTTGCAATCATCAGAAGACGGGGGCGAGGCATTTTTAACTGAGTGTTGACTCCCAAACAATAAGTCATTTCTAACAAAAATTATAGCCGTTACACATTTTTAATCGTTCAAAACATTTATGTTGAACTATGATTGTTAAGTTCGCTTTTTGTAAAATAGGCAAAATGAGGTTTGTTTGGCTCTGGTAAATATCCCACCTCACGTTAACTTGAGAATTTAATTTTTTCTATCTTTGAAAGTTTTGGATCATTTGGTCATTTGCATCATAAACATGTTTCATGCATGAATATCCACCACATTTAAAACATGTTAGGATCAATTAGAAATCTCTTTCGTACAAAATTCCACAAGGCTATTAGGGGTTGTACTAGTGAAATTTCCCAAACATGGATAACAAAACTTGGTGTTCATTTTTAGTGCGTGAAATAATTTTCTGCACTTACCTTTATTATAGTTTTCAATTTTTTCATTCATAAACTCTAAAATTTTAATTTGGTTGTGATGTATTTGCCTTATCTTTTTGTTTA
The DNA here is from genome assembly GCF_029961685.1 of Aristolochia californica. NCBI lineage: Eukaryota > Viridiplantae > Streptophyta > Magnoliopsida > Piperales > Aristolochiaceae > Aristolochia > Aristolochia californica. The sequence continues at coordinate 12,594,387 of NW_027181771.1, forward strand.
CGAGAAAAATGGGAGAGTGAAAACTCTAGTTTGGTTTTGAAAAAAAATTGAACATCGAAAATGGAAATGGACAAATACTGAGAAAGATAATTCCAAAAAGAATTTGTGATTTTTTAGGATTGTAAACTCTTTGAGTTTTTTATATATTGGGTTTCGCATTTATTGGAAGTGGGTGGGCGAGGCATTTTTAACAAATGTTGACTCCCAAACCATAAGTCATTTCTATGAAATATTATAGCCGTTACACATCATTAATTGATCAAAACATTTACGATGATCTATTATTGTAAGGTCCGCTTTTTGTAAAATTGGCCAAACGTAGGTTGTTATGCTCTGGTAAATATCCCGCAGCACGTTAACATGAGAATTTAATTATTTCTTCTCCTTGAAATTTTTAGATGATTAGGTCATTTGCATCCTACACATGTTTTAGTCATGCATATCCACTACATTTAAAACTTGTTAGGATTCAATTAGAAATCTCTTTCTTAAAAAATTTCACCAAGCTATTAGGGGTTGTACTAGTGGAATTTCCTTTACATGGACAACAAAGCTTTGGTGTTCATTGTTAAGGCGTGAAATCATTTTCTTCAATTGCATTTATTCTAATTTTCAATTTTTTGCATACATAAACTCTAAAATTTTCATTTGGTTGTGATCTGTTTGCCTTATCTTTTTTATTACGAGAAAAATGGGAGAGTGAAAACTGAAGTTTGGATTTTGAAACCAAACTGAACATCCAAAATGGAAATGCACAAATCCTAAGAGAGATAATTCCAAAAAGTATCAGTGATTTTTAAGGATTGTAAACTCTTTTAGTTTTTTAGATATTGGGTTTTGCAATCATTAGAGGGGGGGGGGGGGGGGGGGGGGGTGAGGCATTGTTACATGAGTGTTGACTCCCAAACCTTAAGTCATTTCTAATAAAAATTATAGGCGTCACACTATTAATCATTCAAAACATTTACGATATACATTGATTGTTAGGTCCATTTTTTGTAAAATAGGCAAAAAGTGGGTTGTTTGGCTCTGGTAAATATCCCACCTCACGTTAACCGGAGAATTTAATTTTTTCTATCTTTGAAAGTTTTGGATCATTAGGTCATTTGCATCATCAACATGTTTCATGCATGAAGATCCACCACATTTAAAACATGTTAGGATCAATTATAAACCTCTTTCTTAACAAATTCCACATGGCTATTAGGGGTTGTAGTAGTGAAATATCCCAAACAAGGATAACAAAACTTTGGTGCTCATTTTTAGTGCATGAAATAATTTTCTTCACTTACATTTATTATAGTTTTTAATTTTTTGCGTACATAACTCTAAAATTTTCATTTTGTTGAGATCTATTTGCTTTATTTTTTTGTTTACAAGAAAAATGGGAGATTGAAACTCAAGTTTGTATTTGAAAAAAAATTGAACATCCAAAATGGAAATGCACAAATGCAGAGAGAGATTATTCCAAAAAATATATGTGATTTTAAAGGATTGTAAACTCATTTAGTTTTTTATATATTGGGTTTTGCAATCATCGGCAGAGGGGTGCGAGGCATTTTTAACTGAGTGTTGACTCCCAACCCATAAGTTTTTTCTAACAAAAATTATAGTGGTAAGACATCATTAGTCAATCAAAACATTTACGATGATCTATGTTTGCAAGGTTCACTCTTTGTAAAATTGGCAAAAAGTGTTTTGTTTGGCTCAAGTAAATATCCCACCACACGTTAACTTAAGAATTTAATTTTTTCTACTCTTTGAAATTGTTTGATCATTAGGTCATTAGCATCTTCAACATGTTTCAGGCATGGATATCTGCCACATTAAAACATGTGAGGATCAATAAGAAATCCAGCATGCTATTAGGGGTTGCACTAGTCGAATTTCCCAAACAAGGATAAAAAAAGGGAGAGTGAAAACTCAAGTTTGGAATTGAAAAAATTGAACATCCTAAAAGGAAATGAACTAATGCTGAGTGAGATAATTCCAAAAAGTATTTGTGATTTTTAACGATTGTAAACTATATTAGTTTTTTATATATTGGGTTTTGCAATCATCGAAAAAAGAGGGGGGGGGGGGGGGGGGGGGGGCATTTTTAATTGAGTGTTGACTCCCAATCCATTGGTCATTTCAAATAAAAATTATAGCATTTGCACATCATTAATCGATCAAAACATTTTTGATGATTTATGATTGTTAGGTCTGCTTTCTGTAATATAGGCAAAAAGTGGGCTATTTGGCTTTGGAAAATATCTCACCGCACGTTAACTTGAAAATTTAATTCTTTCTACTGCTTGCAATTTTTGGATCATTAGGTCATTTACATCTTCAACATGTTTCTGGCATGCATATCCACCACAGATAAAACATGTTAGGATCAATTAGAAATCTCTTTCTTATAAAATTCCACCAAGCTATTAGGGGTTGTACTAGTGGAATTTGCCAAACATGGATAATAAAAATTTGGTCTAAATTTTTAGTGCATGAAATAATTTTCTTCACTTAAATTTATTATAGTTTTCAATTTTTTACATACATAAACTCTAAAATTTTCATTTTTTGTGATCAATTTGCCTTATCTTTTTGTTTACTAGAAAAATGGGAGATTGATAAATAAATTTTGGATCTGAAAAAAAAATGTACATCCAAAAAGAAAATGCACAAATGCTGAGAGAGATAATTCTGAAAAGTATTTGAGATTTTTAGGGATAGTCAACTCTTTTAGTTTCTTATATATTGGGTTTTGCAATCATCTGAAGGGGGTGGGTTGCTTGGCATTTTTAATTGAGTGTTGACTCCCAAACCATAAGTCATTTTTAACAAAAATTATAGCCGTTACACATCATTAATTGATCAAAACTTTTACAATGATCTATGATTGTTAGGTCCGATTTTTGTAAAATAGGCAAAAAGTGGAATGTTTGGCTTTGGAAAATATCCCACCGCACGTTAACATGAGAATTTAATTTTTTCGGCTCCTTGAAATTTTTGGATCATTAGGTCATTTGCATCTTCAACATGTTTCAGGCATGCATATCCACCACATTTAAAACATGTCAGGATCAATTAGAAATCTTTTTTCTTATAAAATTCCACCAAGCTATTAGGTGTTGTACAAGTGGAATTTCCCAAACATCGATAAAGAAACTTTGATGTTCATTTTTAGTGTGTGAAATAATTTTCTTCACTTACAGTTATTATAGTTTTGAATTTTTTGCATACGTAAACTTTAAAATTTTCTTTTTGTTGTGATCTATTTACCTTTTTCTTTTTACAAGAAAAATGGAAGATTGAAAACTCAAGTTTGGATTTGATAAAAAATTGAAGATCCAAAATGGAAACACACAAATGCTGAGAGTGATAATTCCAACAAGTATTTGTGATTTTTAAGAATTTTAAACTCTTTTAGTTTTTTAAATATTGGGGTTTGCAATCATCGGAAGAGAGGAGGCGAGGCATTTTTAACTGAGTGTTGACTCCCAAACCATAAGTCATTTCTAACAAAAATAATAGCCATTACAAATAATTAATCGATCCAAACATTTATGATGATCTATGATTGTAAGGTCCGCTTTTTGTAAAATACGCAAAAAAGTTGGTTGTTTGGCTCTGGTAAATATTGTAGCGCACGATAACTTGAGAATTTAATTTTTTCTACTCCTTTAAATTTTTGGATCTTTAGGTCACTTGCAACTTCAAAATTTTTCAGGCATGCATATCCACCACATTTAAAAGATGTTAGGATATTTTATAAATTTCTTTCTTATAAAATTCCACCAAGCTATTAGGGGTTGTACTAGTGGAATTTCCCAAACATGGATAACAAAACTTTGGTGTTCATTTTTAGTGCTTGAATTAATTTTCTACACATACTTTTATTATAGTTTTCAATTTTTAGCATACATGAACTCTAAAATTTTCATATTGTTCTGATCTATTTGCCTAATCTTTTTGTTTACGAGAATAAATGGGAGAGTGAAAACTCAAGTTCGGTTTTGGATAAAAATTGAACATCCAAAATGGAAATGCACCAATGCTGAGAGAGATAATTCCAAAAAGAATCTTTGATTTTTGAGGATTGTAAACTCTTTTAGTTTTTTATATATTGGGTTTCACAATCATCGAAATTGGGGTGGGGGTCGGGGCGAGGCATTTATAACATAGTGTCGACTCCCAAACCATAAGTCATTTATAACAAAAATAATATCCATTACACATCATTAATCGGTCAAAACATTTATGATGATCTATGATTGTTATGTCCGCTTTTTGTAAAATAGGCTAAAAGTGGATTGTTTGGTGCCGGTAAATATCCCACCCCATGTTAACTTGAGAATTTAATTTTTTCTACTCCTTGAAGTTTTTGGATTATTAGGTCATTTTCATCTTCAACATGTTTCAGGCATGCATATCCACCACATTTAAAACATGTTAGGATCAATTAGAAATATCTTTCTTATAAAATTCCACCAAGCTATTAGGGGTTGTACTAGTGGAATTTCCCAAACATGGATAACAAAACTTTGGTGTTCATTTTTAGTGCATCAAATAATTTTCTTTACTTAAATTTATTATAGATAACAATTTTTTTATATACATAAAAACTCAAATTTTCATTTTGTTGTGATCTATTTGCCATATTTTTTTGTTTACGAGAAAAATGGGAGATTGAAAACTCAAGTTTTGATTTGAAAAAAAATTGAACATCCAAAATGGAAATGCACAAATGCTTAGGGAAATAATTCCAAAAAGTATCTGTGATTTTTCAGGATTGTAAACTCTTTTTGCTTTTTATATATTGGGTTTTGCTATCATCGGAAGAGAGGGGCGAGACATTTTTAACTGTGTGTTGACTGCCAAACCTCATGTCATTTGTCACAAAAATTATAGCCATTACACATCATTAATTTTTCAAAACATTTATGATGATCTATGATTGTTAGGTCCTCTTTTTGTAAAATAGGCAAAAAGTGGGTTGTTTGGATCTGGTAAATATCCCACCGCACGTTAAGTTGAGAATTTAATTTTTTCCACTCCTTGAAATTTTTGGAGCATAAGGTCATATGCATCTTCAACATGCTTCAGGCATGCATATCCACCACATTTAAAACATGTTAGGATCAATTAGAAATCTCTTTCTTATAAAATTTGACCAAGTTATTAGGGGTTGTCCCAGTGGATTTTCCCAAACATGGATAACAAAACTTTGGTGTTCATTTTAAGTATGTGAAATAGTTTTCTTTACTTACATTTATTATTGTTTTCGATTTTTTGCATACATAAACTCTAAAATTTTCATTTTGTTGTGATCTATTTGCCTTATTTTTTTGTTTACAAGAAAAATGGGAGATTGAAAACTCAAATTTGGAATTGAAAAAAAATTGAACATCCAAAATGGAAATGCACAAATGCTGAGAGAGATAATTCTAAAAAGTTTCTATGATTTTTAAGGATTTTAAAGTCTTTTAGTGTTTTATATATTTGGTTTTTTAGTCATCGAAAGAGGAGGGGGGGGCGCTGGGGCGAGGTATTTTTAACTGAGTGTTGACTCCCAAACCATAAGTCATTTCTAACAAAAATTATACCCGTTACACATCTGTAATGGATCAAAATATTTACGATGATCTATGATTGTAAGGTCCACTTTTTGTAAAATAGGCAAAAAGTAGGTTGTTTGGCTCTTGCAAATATCCCACCGCATGTTAACTTGAGAATTTAATATTTTATACTCCTAGAAATTTTTTGATCATTAGGTCATTTGCTTCTTCAACATGTTTCAGGCATGCATATCCACCACATTTACAACTTGTTAGGATCAATTAGAAACCTCTTTCTGATAAAATTCCACCAAGGTATTAGGGTTGTTCTAATGATATTTCCAAAACAAGGATAACAAAACTTTAGTGTTCTTTTTTACTTCGTTAAATAATTTTCTTCACTTACATTTAGTATTGGTTTCATTTTTTTTTTCAAACTTAAACTCTAAAATTTTCATTTTGTTGTGATCTTTTTGCCTTATCTTTTTATTTACGAGAAAAATGGGAGAGGAAAAACTCAAGTTTGGATTTGAAAAAAAATTGAACATCGAAAAAGGAAATGCATAAATGCTGAGAGAGATAATTCCAAAAAGTATCAGTGACTTTTAAAGATTGTAAAATCTTTTAGTTTATTATATATTGGGGTTTGCAATCATCGGAAGAGAGGGGGCGAGGCATTTTTAACTGAGTGTTGACTCCCAAACCAAAAGCAATTTCTAAGAAAAATTATAGTCATTAAAAATCATTAAACGATAAAAACATTTACGATGATCTACGATTGTAAGGTCTGCTTTTTGTAAAATAGGCAAAAAGTGGGTTGTTTGGCTTTGGTAAATATTCTAGCGCACGATAACTTGAGAATTTAATTTTTTTCTACTCCAAATTTTTGGATCATTAGGTCATTTGCATCTTCAACATGTTTCAAGCATGCATATCCACCATATTTAAAACATGTTAGGATCAATTATAAATCTTTTTCTTATACAATTCCACCAAGCTATTTGGTGTTGTACTACTGGAATTTCCCAAACATGGTTAACAAAACTTTGGTGTTCATTTTAAGTGCGTGAAATAATTTTCTACACTTACATTTTTTATAGTTTTCAATTTTTTGCATACATAAACTCTAAAATTTTCATATTGTTGTGATCTATTTGCGTTATCTTTTTGTTTACGAGAAAAATGGGAGACTGAAAAATCAATTTTGGTTTTGAAAAAAAATTGAACATCCAAAATGGAAATGCACAAATGCTGAGAGAGATAATTCCAAAAATAATCTTTGATTTTTGAGGATTGGGAACTCTTTTAGTTTTTTTTATAAATTCGGTTTCACAATCATCGGAAGTGGGGGGGGGGGGGAGGGTGGCTTGCTTTTTAAAGAAAGTGTTGACACCCAAACCATAAGTCATTTATAACAAAAATAATAGTTGTTACACATCATTAATCGATCAAAAAATTTATGATGATCTATGATTGTTAGGTCCACTTTTTGAAAAATAGGCTGAAAGTGGGTTGTTTCGCTCTGGTAAATATCCCACCACATGTAAATTTGAGAATTTAATTTTTTCTACTCCTTGAAATTTTTGGATCATTAGGTCATTTGCATCTTCAACATGTTTCAGGCATGCATATCTACCACATTTAAAACATGTTAGGATCAATTAGAAATCTCTTTCTTATAAAATTCCACCAAGCTATTAGGGGTTGTACTAGTAGAATTTCCCAAACATGGATAATAAAACATTGGTGTAAATTTTTTGTGCGTGAAATATTTTCTTCACTTACATGTATTGTATTTTTCAATTTTTTGCATGCATAAACTCTAAAATTTTCATTTTTTTGTGGTCTATTTGACTTTTTTTTTTGTTTATGAGAAAAATGGGAGATAGAAAACTCAAGTTTGGATTTGAAAAAAAATTGAATATCCAAAATGGAAATGCACAAATGCTGGGAGAGATAGTTTTTAAAAGTATCTATGATTTTTAAGGATTGTAAACTCATTTAGTTTTTTCTATATAGGGTTTTGCAATCATCGGAAGAGGGGGGCGAGGCATTTTTAACTGAGTGTTGACTCCCAAACCATAAGTCATTTCTAAGAAAAATTATTGGAGTTACACATCATTAATCGATAAAAGCATTAACGATGATCTGTGATTGTTAGGACCGCTTTTTGTAAAATTGGCAAAAGTGGGTTGTTTGGCTCTTGTAAATATCCCACCGCACGTTAACTTGGGAATTTAATTTTTTCTTCTCCTTCAAATTTTTGGATCATTAGGTCATTTGCATCTTCAACATGTTTCATACATGCATATCCACCACATTTAAAACATGTTAGGATCGATTAGAAATATCTTTCTGATAAAATCCACCAAGCTATTAGGGGTTGTACTAGTGGAATTCCCCAAACATGGATAACCAAATTGTGGTGTTTATTTTTAGTGCATGAAATAATTTTCTTCACTTACATTTGTTATAGTTATCAATTTTTTTTATGCATAAACCTTAAAATTTTCATTTTGTTGTGATCTATTTGCCTTATTTTTTTGTTTACGAGAAAAATGGGAGATTGAAAATTCAAGTTTTGATTTGAAAAAAAATTGAACATCCAAAATGGAAATGCACAAATTCTTAGGGAGATAATTCCAAAAAGTATCTGTGATTTTTCAGGATTGTAAACTATTTTAGTTTTTTATATATTGGCTTTTACAATCATCGGAAAAGAGGGCCGAGGCAGTTTTAATTGTGTGTTGACTCCCAAACCTTATATCATTTGTAACAAAAATTATAGCCGTTACACATCATTAATTGTTCTAAACATTTATGATGATCTATGATTGTTAGGTTCGCTTTTTGTAAAATAGGCAAAAAGTGGGATGTTTGGCTTTGGTAAATATCCCACCGCACGTTAACTTGAGAATTTAATTTTTTCTACTCCTTGAAATTTTGTAGCATAAGGTCATATGCATCTTCAACATGTTTTAGGCATGCATATCCACCACATTTAAAACATGTTAGGATCAATTAGAAATCTCTTTTTCTTATAAAATTCGACCAAATTATTAGGGGTTGTCCCAGTGGAATTTCCCAAGCAAGGATAACAAAACATTGGTGTTCATTTTTAGTATGTGAAATAATTTTCTTTACTTACATTTATTATTGTTTTCAATTTTTGCACACATTAACTCTAAAATTTTCATTTTGTTGTGATCTATTTGCCTTATTTTTTTGTTTACAAGAAAAATGGGAAATTGAAAACTCAAGTTTGGAATTGAAAAAAAATTGAACATCCAAAATGGAAATGCACAAAAGCTGAGAAAGATAATTCCAAAATTTTTTTATGATTTTTCAGGATTATAAAGTCTTTTAGTTTTTTATATATTGGGTTTTTAACTGAGTGTTAACTCACAAACCATAAGTCATTTCTAACAAAAATTATAGTTGTTACACATCATTAATTGATCAAAACATTTACGAAGATATATGATTGTTAGGTCCGGTTTTTGAAAATTGGCAAAAAGTGGGTTGTTTGGCTCTAGTAAATATCCCACCGCACGTTAACTTGAGAATTTAATTTTTTCTTCTCCTTGAAATTTTTGGATCATTTGGTCATTTGCATCTTCAACATGTTTCAGGCATGCATATCCATCAATTAGAAATATCTTTCTTATAAAATTCCACCAAGATATTAGGGGTTGTACCAGTGGAATATCGCAAACATGGATAGCAAAACTTTGGTGTTCATTTTTAGTATGTGAAATAATTTTCTTCACTTACATTTATTATTGTTTTCAATTTTTTGCATACATAAACTCTAAAATTTTCATTTTGTTGTGATCTATTTGCCTTATTTTTTTTTTATAAGAAAAAATGGGAGATTGAAAACTCAAGTTTGGAATTGAAAAAAAATTGAACATTCGAATTGGAAATGCACAAATGCTGAGAGAGATAATTCCAAAATTTTTTTGTTATTTTTTAGGATTATGAAGTCTTTTAATTTTTTATATATTCGGTTTTGTAATCATCGGAAGAGTGGGGTAGGGGGGGGGGGGGGGGGGGGGGGGGTGGCGAGGCATTTTTTACTAAATGTTGACTCCTTAACCATAAGTCATTTTAACAAAAATTATACCCGTTACATATCTATAATGGATCAAAATATTTACGATGATCTATATTTGTAAGGTCCATTTTTTGTAAAATAGGCAAAAAGTTGGTTCTTTGGCTTTGGCAAATATTCCACCGCACGTTAACTTGAGAATTTAATTTTTTCTACTCCTAGAAATTTTTGGATCATTAGCTCATTTGCATCTTCAACATGTTTCAGGCATGCCAAATTTACAACTTGTTAGGATCAATTAGAAATCTCTTTCTGATAAAATTCCACCAAGCTATTAGGGGTTGTACTAGGGTTTAGGGTTTAGTAATATGGATAACAAAACTTTGGTGTTCATTTTTAGTACGCGAGATAATTTTCTTCACGTACATTTATTAAAGTTTTCATTTTTTTGCATACATAAACTCTAACATTTTCATTCTGTTGTGATCTATTTGCCTTATCATTTTGTTTACGAGAAAAATGGGTAGTGAAAACACGAGTCATGATTTGAAAAAAAATGAACATCCAAAATTGAAATGCACAAATGATGAGAGAGATAATTCCAAAACGTAAATGTGATTTTTAAGGATTGAAAACTCTTTTAGTTTTTTATATGTTGGGGTTTGCAATCATCGAAAGAGGGGGGGGGGGGGGGGGGGGGTGGGTGGGAGGGGGCGAGGCATTTTTAACTGAGTGTTGACTCCAAAATAAAAAGCCATTTCTAAAAAAAATAATAGCCATTACACATCATTAATCGCTCAAAACATTTAAGATGATCTATGATTGTCACGTATACGTTTTGTAAAATAGGCAAAAAGTGTGTTGTTTTGCTCTGGTAAATATCCTACCGCAAGATAACTTGAGAATTTAATTTTTTCTACTCCTTGAAATTTTTAGATCATTAGGTCATTTGCATCTTCAATATGTTTCAGGCATGCATATCCACCACATTTAAAACATGTTAGGATCAATTAGAAATCTCTTTCTTATAAAATTCCACCAAGCTATTAAGGGTTGAACTAGTGGAATTTCCCAAACATCGATAACAAAACTTTGATGTTCATTTTTAGTGCCTGAAATAGTTTTTTCACTTATATTTATAATATTTTTCAATTTTTTGCAAACATAAACTCTAAAATTTTCATTTTTTTGTGATCTATTTGCCCTATCTTTTTGTACACAAGAAAAATGGGAGAGTGAAAACACAAGTTTGGATTTGAAAAAAAATATAACATCCAAAGTGAAAATGCACAAATGCTGACAGAGATATTTCCAAAAATTATCTGTCAATTTTAAGGATTGTAAACATTTTTAGTTTTTTATATATTTGGTTTAGCAATCATCGGAAGAGGGGGGGAGAGGCATTTTTAATTGAGTGTTGACTCCTAAACCATAAGTCTTTTCTAAGAAAAATTATAGCCGTTACACATCGTTAATCGATCAAAACATTTATGATGATCTATGATTGTTAGATCCACTTTTTGTGAAATTTGCAAAAAGTGGGTTTTTCTGCTCTGGTAAATATCCCGCCGCACGTTAACATGAGAATTTAATTTTTTTCTGCAGCTTGAAATTTTTAGATCATTAGGACATTTGCATCTTCAACATGTTTCAGTCATGCACATCCACCACATTTAAAACATGTTAGGATTCAATTAGAAATCTTTCTTACAAAATTCCACCAAGCTATTAGGGGTTGTACTAGTGAAATTTCCCTATCATAGATAATAAAACTTTGGTGTTCATTCTTAGTGCGTGAAATAAATTTCTTCACTTACATTTATTATATTTTTCAATTTTTTGCATTCATAAACTCTAAAATTTTCATTTTGTTGTGATCTATTTGCCTTATCTTTTTTATTTCAAGAAAAATGGGAGAGTGAAAACACAAGTTTGGCTTCGAAAAAAATTGAACATCCAAAATGGAAATGCACAAATGCTGAGAGAGATAATTCCAAAAAGTATTTGTGATTTTTAAGGATTGTAAACTGTTTTAGTTTTTTATATATTGGGTTTTGCAATCATCAGAAGAGGGGGGCGGGGCATTTTTAACTGAGTGTTGACTCCCAAACAATAAGTCATTTCTATCAAAAACTATAGCCGTTACACATTTTTAATCGTTCAATACATTTACGATGAACTATGATTTTTAGGTCCACTTTTTGTAAAATAGTCAAAAAGTGGTTTGTTTGGCTCTGGTAAATATCCCACCTCACGTTAACAAGAGAATTTTAATTTTTTCTACCTTTGAAAGTTTTGGATCATTTGGTCATTTGCATCATAAACATGTTTCATGCATGAATATCCACCACATTTAAAACATGTTCGGATCAATTAGAAATCTCTTTCTTACAAAATTCCACAAGGCTCTTAGGGGTTGTACTAGTGAAATTTCCCAAACATGGATAACAAAACTTTGGTGTTCATTTTTAGTGCGTGAAATAATTTTCTACACATTCCTTTATTATAGTTTTCAATTTTTTTCATTCATAAACTCTAAAATGTTAATTTGGTTGTGATGTATTTGCCTTATCTTTTTGTTTACGTGAAAAATGGGAGAGTGAAAACTCTAGTTTGGTTTTGAAAAAAAATTGAACATCGAAAATGGAAATGGAAAAATGCCGAGAGAGATAATTCCAAAAAGAATTTGTGATATTTTAGGATTGTAAACTCTTTTAGTTTTTTATATATTAGGTTTTGTAATCATCAGAAGAGGGGGAGGGGAGGGGAGGGGGGGGGGGAGGCATTTTTAACTGAGTGTTGACTCCCAAACCATAAGTCATTTCTAACAAAAATTATAGCCGTTACACATCATTAATTGACCAAAACTTTTACGATGATCTATGATTGCTAGGTCCTATTTTTGTACAATAGGCTAAAAGTGGGATCATTAGGTCATTTGCATCTTCAACATGTTTCAGGCATGCATATTCACCACATTTAAAACATGTCAGGATCAATTAGAAATGTTTTTCTTATAAAATTCCACCAAGCTATTAGGGGTTGTACAAGTGGAATTTCCCAAACATCGATAAAGAAACTTTGATGTTCATTTTTAGTGCGTGAAATAATTTTCTTCACTTACATTTATTATAGTTTTCAATTTTTTGTATACATAAACTCTAAAATTTTCATTTGTTGTGATCAATTTGCCTTATTTTTTTGTTCACGAGAAAAATGGAAGATTGAAAACTCAAGTTTGGATTTGATAAAAAAAATTGAAGATCCAAAATGGAAACACACAAATGCTGAGAGAGATTATTCCAGAAAGTATCTGTGATTTTTTCGGATTGTAAACTTTTTCTAATTTTTTATATATTGGGTTATGCAATCATCGGAAGAGGGGTGAGACATTTTTAACTAAGTGTTGACTCCCAAACCATTAGTCATTTCTAACAAAAATTATAGCCGGTACACATCTGTAATCGATCAAAAAATTTACGATGATCTATGATTGTAAGGTCCACTTTTTGTAAAATAGGCAAAAAGTGGGATGTTTGCCTCTTGCAAATATCCCACCGCACACTAACTTGAGAACTTAATTTTTTCTACTCCTAGAGATTTTTGGATCATTAGGTCATTTGGATCTTCAACATGTTTCAAGCATGCATATCCACCACATTTACAACTTGTTAGGATCAATTAGAAATCTATTTCTGATAAAATTCCACCAAGCTATTAGGGGTTGTACTAATGACATTTCCCAGACAAGGATAACAAAACTTTGCTGTTCTTTTTTAGTGCGTTGAATAATTTTCTTCACTTACATTTATTATTGTTTTCATTTTTTTTCCAAACTTAAACTCTAAAATTTTTATTTTGTTGTGATCTATTTGCCTTATCTTTTTATTTACGAGAAAAATGGGAGAGAAAACTCGAGTTTGGATTTGAAAAAAATTGAACATCGAAAATGGAAATGCACAAATGCTGATAGAGATAATTCAAAAAAGTATCAGTGACTTTTAAGGATTGTAAACTCTTTTAGTTTATTATATATTGGGGTTTGCAATCATCGGAAGAGAGGGGGCGAGACATTTTTAACCGAGTGTTGACTCCCCAACCATAAGTCATTTCTAACAAAAATTATAGCCATTACAAATAATTAATCGATCAAAAAATTTATGATGATCTATGATTGTAAGGTCCGCTTTTTGTAAAATAGGCAAAAAGTGGGTTGTTTGGCTCTAGTAAATATTCTAGCACACGATAACTTGAGAATTTAATTTTTTTCTACTCAAAATTTTTGGATTATTAGGTAATTTGCATCTTCAACATGCTTCACGCATGCATATCCACCAAATTTAAAACATGTTAGGAACAATTATAAATTTTTTTCTTATAAAATTCCACCAAGTTATTTGGGGTTGTTGTACTACTGGAATTTCCCAAACATGGTTAACAAAACTTTTGTGTTCATTTTAAGTGCGTGAAATAATTTTCTACACTTACATTTATTATAGTTTTCAATTTTTTGCATACATAAACTCTAAAATTTTCATATTGTTGTGATCTATTTGCCTTATCTTTTAGTTTACGAGAAAAATGGGAGAGTGAAAACTCAAGTTTGGTTTTGAAAAAAAATTGAACATCCAAAATGGAAATGCACAAATTCTGAGAGAGATAATTCCAAAAAGAATCTTTGATTTTTAAGGATTGTAAAATCTTTTAGTTTTTTATATATTGGGTTTCGCAATCATCGGAAGTGAGGGGGGGGGGGGGGGGGGGGGGGGGGGGGGCAGGCTGGCATTTTTAGCATAGTGTTGATGCCTAAACCATAAGTCATTGATAAAAAAAATATTAGCAGTTATGCATCATTAATCGATCAAAACATTTATGATGATCTATGATTGTTAGGCCCGCTTTTTGTAAAATTGGCTAAAAGTGGGTTGTTTGGCTCTGGTAAATATCTCATCGCACGTAAACTTGAGGATTTAATTTTTTCTACTCCTTGAAATTTTTGGATCATTAGGTCATTTGCATCTTCAACATGTTTCAGGCATGCATATCCACCACATTTAAAACATGTTAGGATCATTAGAAATCTCTTTCATATAAAATTCCACCAAACTATTAGGGGTTGTACTAGTGGAATTTCCCAAACATGGATAATAAAACGTAGGTGTAAATTTTAAGTGCGTGAAATAATTTCTAAGAAAAATTATAATATATTGGGTTTTGCAATCATCGGAAGAGGAGGGGGGAGGTGCGAGGCATTTTTTACTGAGTGTTGACTCCCAAACCATAAGTCATTTCTAAGAAAAATTATAGCCATTACACATCATTAATCGATAAAAACATTTATGATGATCTGTGATTGTTAGGACCGCTTTTTGTAAAATTGGAAAATTTTTGGCTCTTGTAAATATCCCACCGCACGATAACTTAAGAATTTAATTTTTTCTACTCCTTGAAAATTTTGGAGCATACGATCATTTGCATCTTGAACATGTTTCTGGCATGCATATCCACCACATTTAAAGCATGTTATGATTCAATTAGAAATCTCTTTCTTATAAAATTCCACCAAGCTATTGGGGGTTGTACTATTGGAATTTCCCCAACATGGATAACAAAACATTGGTGTTCATTGTTAGTGCGTGAAATAATTTTATTCACTTAAATTTATTATATTTTTCAATTTTTTACACACATAAACTCTAAAATCTTCATTTTGTTTTTATCTTTTTTCCTTTTCTTTTTTATTACGAGAAAAATGGGAGTGTGAAGACTCAAGTTTGGATTTAAAAAAAATTGAACATCCAAAACGGAAATGCACAAATGCTGAGAGAGATAATTCTAAAAAGTATCTGTGATTTTTAAGGATTATAAACTCTATTAGTTTTTTATATATTGGGTTTTGCAATGATCGGAAGAGGGGGGCGAGGCATTTTTAACATAGTGTTGACACCCAAACCATAACTCATTTATAACAAAAATAATAGTCGTTACACATCATTAATCGATCAGAAAATTTACGATGATCTATGATTGTTAGGTTCGCTTTTTGTAAAATAAGCTAAAAAGTGGGTTGTTTGGCTTTGTTAAATATCCCACCGCACATAAACTTGAGAATTTAATTTTTTCTACTCGAAATTTTTGGATCATTAGGTCATTTGCATCTTCAACATGTTTTGGGTATGCATATCCACCACATTTTAAACATGTTAGCATCAATGAGAAATCTCTTTCTTGTAAAATTACACCAAGCTATTAGGGATTGTACTAGTGGAATTTCCCAAACATGGATAATAAAACTTTGGTGTAAATTTTTAGTGCGTGAAATAATTTCTTCACTTACATTTATTATAATTTCCAATTTTTTGCAAACATAAACTCTAAAATTTTCATTTTTTTGTGGTCTATTCGACTAATTTTTTTGTTTATGAGAAAAATGGAAGATTGAAAACTCAAGTTTGGATTTGAAAAAAAATTGAACATCGAAAATGGAAATGCACAAATGCTGAGAGAGATAATTCCAAAAAGTATCTGTGATTTTTTAAGATTGCAAACTCTTTTAGTTTATAATATATTGGGTTTTACAATCATCGGAAGAGGGGGGTTTGGGGGGGTGGGGGGGGGGGGGGGGGGGGGGGGCTGGGGTGGGGGAGGCATTTTTTACTGAGTGTTGACTCCCAAACCATAAGTCATTTCTAAGAAAAATTATAGCGGTTACACATCATTAATCGATAAAAACATTTACGATGATTTGTGATTGTTAGGACCGCTTTTTGTAAAATTCGCAAAAAAGAGGGTTGTTTGGCCCTTGTAAATATCCCACCGCACGTAAACTTAAGAATCTAATTTTTTCTACCCCGATAAATTTTTGGAGCATACGGTCATTTGCATCTTCAAAATGTTTCAGGCATGCATATCCACCACATATAAAACATGTTAGGATTCAATTAGAAATCTCTTTCTTATAAAATTCCACCAAGCAATTAGGGGTTGTACTATTGGAATTTCCCTAACATGGATAACAAAACATTGGTGTTGATTGTTAGTGCGTGAAATAATTTTATTCACTTAAATTTATTATAGTTTTCAATTTTTTGCACACATAAACTCTAAAATTTTCTTTTTGTTTTTATCTATTTACCTTTTCTTTTTTTATTACGAGAAAAATGGGAGAGTAAAGACTCATGTTTGGATTTAAAAAAAATTGAACATCCAAAATGGAAATGCACAAATTCTGAGAGAGATAATTCTAAAAAGTATCTGTGATTTTTAAGGATTGTAAACTCTTTTAGTTTTTTATATATTGGGTTTTGCAATCATCGGAAGAGGGGGGGCGAGGCATTTTTAACTTAGTGTTGACTCCTAAACCATAAGTCATTTCTAACAAAAATTATAGCTGTTACCCATCATTAATCGATCAAAACATTTACGATGATCTATGATTATTAGAACCTCTTTTTGTAAAATAGGCAAAAATTGGGTTGTTTGGCTCTGGCAAATATCCCACCGCACGTTAACTTGAGAATTTAAAATTTTTTATCTTTGAAATTTTTGGATCATTAGGTCATTTGCATCATCAACATGTTTTAAGCATGAATATCCACCACATTTAAAACATGTCAGGATCAATTAGCTCTTTCTTACAAAATTCTACCAAGCTTTTAGGGGTTGTACTAGTGGAATTTCCCAAACATGGATAAAAATACTTTGGAGTTCATTTTTAGTGGGTGAAATAATTTTCTTCACTTACATTTATTATAGTTTTTCATTTTTTGCATACATAAACTCTAAAATTTTCCTTTTATTGTGATCTATTTACCTTATTTTTTGTTTACGAAAAAAAAGGAAGAGTGAAAACAGAAGTTTGGATTTGAAAAAAAAATGTACATCCTAAATGGAAATGCACAAATGCTAAGAGAGAAATTCCAAAAACTATCTATGATTTTTAAGGATTGTAAACTCTTTTAGTTTTTCATATAATGGGTTTTGCAATCATTGAAAGAGGGGGGCGAGGCATTGTAACTGAGTGTTGACTCCCAAACCATAAGTTATTTCTAACAAAAATTATAGCCATTACACATTATTAATCGTTCAAAACATTTATGATGATCTATGATTGTTAGGACCGCTTTTTGTAAAATAGGCAAAAAGTGGGTTCTTTGGCTTTGGTAAATATCCCACCGCATGTTAACATGAGAATTTAATTTTTTCTTTTCTTTGAAATTTTTGGATCATTAGGTCATTTGCACCTTCAACATGTTTCAGGCATGCATATCCACCACATTTAAAACATGTTTGGATCACTTTGAAATTCTTTTCTTATAAAATTCCACCAAGCTATTAGGGGTTGTACTAGTGGATTTTGCCAAACATGGATAAGAAACTTTTGTCTTCATTTTTAGTGCATGAAATAATTTTTCTCACTTTGATTTATTATAGTTTTCAATTTTTTGCATACATAAACTCTAAAATTTTCATTTTGTTATAATCTATTTGCCTTTTCTTTTTTTTACGATAAAAAAGGAGAGTGAGAACTTATGTTTGGATTTGAAAAAAAATTGAACATCCAAAAAGGAAATGCACAAATTCTGATAGAGATAATTCCAAAAAGTACCTGTGATTTTTAAGGATTGTAAACTCTTTTAGTTTTTATATATTGAGTTTTGCAATCATCAGAAGTTGGGGGGGGGGGGGGGGGGGGGGGGGGGGGGGGGGGGGGGTGGTGTGGCATTTTTAACTGAGTGTTGACTCCCAAACCATAAGTCATTTTTAATAAAAATTATAGTCGTTGCACATCATTAATCGATCAAAACATTTACGATCATCTATGATTGTTAGGTCATCTTTTTGTAAAATAGGCAAAAAGTGGGTTGTTTGGCTTAGGTAAAAAAGTGGGTTGTTTGGTTTGTAAAATATCCCACTGCATGTTAACTTGAGAATTTAATTTTTTCTACTCCTTGAAATTTTTGGATCGTTAGGTAATTTGCATCTTCAACATATTTGAAGCATGCATATCCACCACATTTAAAATATGTTAGGATCAATTAAAAATCACTTTCTTATAAAATTGCACCAAGCTATTAGGGGTCGTACTAGTGGAACTTTCCAAACATGGATAACAAAACTTTTGTGTTCATTTTTAGAGCGTGAAATAATTTTCTTCACTTACATTTATGATAGTTTTCAATTTTTTGTATACTCTAAAATTTTCATTTTGCTGTGATGTATTTGCCTAAGCTTTTTGTTTACGAGAAAAATGGGAGAGTGAAAACTCAAGTTTGGATTTGAAAAAAAATTGAACATCCAAAATGGAAATCCACAAATCTTGAAAGAGATAATTCCAAAAAGTAACTGTGATTTTTAAGGATTGTAAACTCTTTTAGTTTTTTATATATCGGGTTTTGCAATCATCAGAAGTGGAGGGAGGAGGCTTTTTTAACTGAGTGTTGACTCCCAAACCATAAGTCATTTCTACAAAAATTATAGCAGTAACACATCATTAATCGATTAAAAAATTTACGATGATCTATAATTGTTAGGTTCGCTTTTTGTAACGTAGGCAAAAACTGGGTTGTTTGCTTCTAGTTAATATCCCACCGCACGTTAACCAGATAATTTAATTTTTTCTACTCGAAATTTTTTGCATCTTCAACATGTTTCAGGCATGGATATCCACCACATTTAAAATATGTTAGGATCAATTAGAAATTACTTTCTTCTTAAATTCCACCAAGCTATTAGTGGTTGTACTAATGGAATTTCTAAAACATGGATAACAAAACATTGTGTTCATTTATAGAGCGTGAAATAATTTTATTCTCTTACATTTATTATAGTTTACAATTTTTAGCATACATAAACTGTAAAATTTTCATTTGGTTGTGATCTATTTGCTTTATCTTTTTGTTTACGAGAAAAATGGGAGAGTGAAAACTCAAGTTTGGATTTGAAAAAAAAAAATTGAACATCCAAAGTGGAAATGTACAAATGTTGAGATAGATAATTCTAAAAAGTATCTGTGATTTTTAAGGATTGTAAACTCTTTTAGTTTGTTTTTTTATATTGGGTTTTGCAATCATCGGAAGAGGGGGGCGAGGCATTTTTAATTGAGTGTTGACTCCCAAACCATAAGTCATTTCTAAAAAAATTATAGCCGTTACACATCATTAATCAATTAAAAAATTTACGATGATCTATAATTGTTTGGTCCGCTTTTTTTAAAATAGGAAAAAAGTGGGTTGTTTGGCTCTGGTTAATATCCCACCACATGTTAACTTGAGCATTTAATTTTTTCTACTCGTTGAAATTTTTGGATGATTATGTCATTTGGATCTTGAAAATGTTTCAGGCATGCATATCCACCACATTTAAAATATGTTAGGATCAATTAGAAATCTCTTTCTTATAAAATTCCACCAAGCTATTAGGGGTTGTGCTAGTGGAATTTCCAAAACATGGATAACAAAACTTTACTCTTTTTTAGTGTGTGAAATAATTTTGTTCACTTAAATTTATTATAGTTTTCAATTTTTTTCTTACATATACTCTAAAATTTTCATTTTGTTGTGATCTATTTGACTTATCTTTTTGTTGACAAGAAAAATGGGAGAGAGAAAACTCAAGTTTGGATTTTGGACATCCAAAATGAAAATGCACAAATGCTGAGAGAGATAATTCCTAAAAGTGTCTGTGATTTTTAAGGATAGTAAACTCTTTTAGTTTTTTATATATTGGGCTTTGCAATCATCGGTAGAGGGGGAGGGGGGGGGGGGGGGGGGGGGGGGGGGTGGTGGCGGCGTGGCATTTTTAACTGAGTATTGACTCCCAAACCATAAGTCATTTTTAACAAAAATTGCAGCCATTACGCATCATTAATCGATCAAAACATTCTCAATGATCAATGATTGTTAGGTCCATTTTTTGTAAAATAGACAAAAAGTGGGTTGTTTGTCTCTGGTAAATATCGCACCACACGTTAACTTGAGAATTTAATTTTTTCTACTCGTTGAAATTTTTGGATCATTAGGTCATTTACATATTCAACATATTTTAGGCAAGCATATCCACCACATTTAAAACATGTTACGATCAATTAGAAATCTCTTTCTTATAAAATTTCACCAAGCTATTATTGGTTGTACAAGTGTAATTTCCCAAACATGGATAACAAAAATTTGGGGTTCATTAGGTCATTTGCATCTTCAACATGTCTCTCGCATGCATATCAACCACATTTAAAACATGTCAGGATCAATTAGAAATCTCTTTCTTATAAAATTCCACCAAGCTATTACGTGTTGAACTCGTAGAATTTCCCAAATATGGATAAAAAAACTTTGGTGTTTATTTTTAGTGTGTGAAATAAGTTTCTTCACTTACATTTATTATAGCTTTCAATTTTTTACATACATGAACTCTAAATTTTAATTTTGTTGTGATCTATTTGCCTTATCTTTTTGTTTACGAGAAAAATGGGAGGGAGAAAACTCAAGTTTTGATTTGAAAAAAATTGAACATCCAAAATGTTGAGAGAGATAATTCCAAAAAGTATTTGTGATTTTTTGGACTGTAAACTCTTTTAGTTTTTTAAATATTGGGTTTTGCAATCATCGGAAGAGGGGGGGAGGGGGGGGGGGGGGGGGGGGGGGGGGGGAGGCTTTTTTGTCTGAGTGTTGACTCCCAAATCATAAGTCCTTTCTAACAAAAATTATAATCATTACACATCATTAATCGATCAAAACATTTATGATGATCTATGATTGTTAGGGGGGGGGGGGGGGGGGAGAGGCATTTTTAACAAAGTGTTGACTCCCAAACCATAAGTCCTTTCTGACAAAAATTGTAGTCGTTACACATCATTAATCGATCAAAACATTTATGATGATCTATGATTCTATGATTGTTAGGTCCGCTTTTTTTAAAATAGGCAAAAAGTGGTTTGTTTGGCTATGGTAAATATCCCACCGCACGTTAACTTGAGAATTTAATTTTTTTCTACTCCTCGAAATTTTTGGATTACTAAGTCATTTGCATCTTCAACATGTCTCATGCATGCATATCCATCACATTTAAAATATGTTAGGATCAATTAAAAATCTCTTTCTTATTCAATTCCACCAAGCTATTGGGGGTTGAACTAGTGGAATTTCCCAAACATGGATAACAAAACTTTGGTGTTCATTTATAATGCCTGAAATAATTTTCTTCACTTACATTTAAAATAGCTTTGAATTTTTTGCGTACATTAACTCTAAAATTTTCATTTTGTTGTGATCTATTTGCCTTATCTTTTTGTTAAGGAGAAAAATGGGAGAGTGAAAACTCGAGTTTGGATTTGAAAAAAAATATAACGTCCAAAATAGAATGGTACAAATGCTGAGATAGATAATTTCAAAAAGTATCTATGATTTTTAAGGATTTTAAACTCCTTTAGTTTTTTATATATTGGGTTTTGCTATCATCGGAAGAGGGGTGGAGGGGGGGGGAGACATTTTTAACTGAGTGTTGATTCCCAAATCATAAGACTTTTCTAAAAAAATTGCAGCTGTTACAAATCATTAATTGATCAAAACATCTACGATGAACTATGATTGTTAGGTCCACTTTTTGAAAAATAGACAAAAACTGGGTTGTTTGGCTTTGGTAAATATCCCACCGCACGTTCACTTTAGATTTTAATTTTTTCTACTCCTTGAAATTTTTGGATCATTAGGTCATTTATATCTTCAACATGCTTCAGGCATGCATATACACCACATTTAAAACATGTTAGGATCAAAATAAAAATTTCTTTCTTATAGAATTCCACCAAGCTATTAGGGGTTTTACTAGTGGAATTTGCCAAACAGGGATAACAAAATTTTGGTGTTCATTTTTAGTGCATGAAATAATTTTCTTCACATACATTTATTATAGTTTTCAATTTTTTGCATACATAAACTCTAAAATTTTCCTCTTCTTGTGATCTATTTGCCTTATCTTTTTGTTACGAGAAAAATAGGAGAGTGAAAACTCAAGTTTGGATGTGAAAAAAAATTGAACTTCAAAAATGGAAATGCACAAATGCTGAGAGATATAATTCCAAAATGTATTTGTGATTTTTAAGAATTGTAAACTCTTTTAGTTTTTTATATATTGGGTTTTGCAATCATCACAAGAGGGGCGCGAGCCATTTTTAATTGAGTGTTGACTCCTAAACCATAAATCATTTCTAGCAAAAATTATAGCCATTACACATCATTAATTGTTCAAAAACTTTATGGTGATCTATGATTGTTTGGTCCGCTTTTTAAAAAATAGGCAAAAAGTGGGTTGTTTTGCTCTGGTAAATATCCCACCGCACGTAAACTTGAGAATATAATTTTTTCTACTCTAAATTTTTGGATCATTAGGTCATTTGCATCTTCAACAAGTTTCAGGCATGTAAATCCACCACATTTAAAACATGTTAGGATCAATTAGAAATCTCTTTCTTATAAAATTCCACCAAGCTCTTTAGGGTTGTACAAGTGGAAATTCCCAAACCCGAATAACAAAACTTTGGTGTTCATTTTTATTGCATGAAAAAATTTCTTCACTTAAAATTTTTATAGTTTTCAATTTTTTGCGTACATAAACTCTAAAGTTTTCCTTTTGTTGTGATCTATTTGCCTTATCATTTTGTTTACAAGAAAAATGGAAGAGTTAAAACTCAAGTTTGGATGTAAAAAAAAAAAAGGAACTTCCAAAATGGAAATGCACAATTACTGAGAGATATAATTCTGAAAAGTATTTGTGATTTTTAAGGATTGAGTGTTGACTCCCAAACCATAACTCTTTTCTAACAAAATTATAACCGTTACACATCATTAATCTATCTAAACATTTACGATGATCAATAATTGTTAGGTCCGCTTTTTGTAAAATAGACAAAAAGTGGGTTGTTTGGCTCTCGTAAATGTCCCATCGCACGTTAACTCGTGAATTTGATTTTTTGTACTCGAAATTTTTGGATCATTAGGTCATTTGCATCTTCAACATGTTTTAGGCATGCATATCCACCTCTTTTAAAACATGTTAGGATTAATTGAAAATCTCTTTCTTATAAAATTCCACCAAGCTATTAGGGGTTGTGCTAGTGGAATTTCCCAAACATAGATAACAAAACTTTGGTGTTCATTTTTAGTGGGTGAAATAATTTTCTTAACTTACATTTATTATAGTTTTAAATTTTTTTCATACATATACTCTAAAATTTTCATTTTGTTGTGATCTATTTGCCATATCTTTTTGTTAACGAGAAAAATGGGAGAGTAAAAACTCAATTTTGGATTTGAAAAAAAATTGAGCATCCAAAATGGAAATGCACAAATGCTGAGAGAGATAATTCCTAAAAGTATCTGTGATATGTAAGGATCTCTCACAGCATTTATGCATTTCCATTTTGGATGTTAATATTTTTTTCAAATCCAAACTAGAGTTTTCACTCTCCTATTTTTCTCGTAAACAAAAAGATAGGGCAAATAGATCACAAAGAAAATGAAATTTTAAGAGTTTATGTATGCAAAAAATTGAAAACTATAATAAATGTAAGTGAAGAAAATTATTTCACGCACTAAAAATGAACACCAAAGTGTTGTTATCGTTAGGGAAATTCCACTAGTACAACCCCTAATTGCTTGGTGGAATTTTATAAGAAAGAGATTTCTAATTGAGTCCTAACATGTTTTAAATGTGGTGGATATGCATGCCTGAAACATGTTGAAGATGCAAATGACCTAGTGATCCAAAAATTTCAAGGAGTAGAAAAAATTAAATTCTCAAGTTAACATGCGGTGGGAAATTTATGAAAGCCAAACAACCCACTTTTTGCCTATTTTACAAAAAGCAGACCTAACTATCATAGATCACAATAAATTTTTGATCGATTAATGATGTGTAAAGGCTACAAGTTTTGATAGAAAGGACTTATGGTTTGGGAGTACACACTTAGTTAAAAATGCCTCGCCCACCCTCTTCCGATGATTGCAAAACTCAACATATAAAAAACTAAAAGAGTTTACCATCCTTAAAAATCACTGATACTTTTTGGAATTATCTCTCACAGCATTTGTGCATTTCCATTTTGGATGATAAATTTCTTTTCAAATCCAAACTTGAGTTTTCACTCTTCCATTTTTCTCGTAAACAAAAAGAAAAGGCAAATAGATCACAAAAAAATGAAATTTTTAGAGTTTATGTATGCAAAAAATTTAAAACTATAATAAATATAAGTGAATAAAATTATTTCACACACTAAAAATGAACAATAAAGTTTTGTTATCCATGTTAGGGTAATTCCACTAGTACAACCCTAATTGCTTGGTGGAATTTTATAAGAAAGAGATTTTTAATTGAGTCCTAACATGTTTTAAATGTGGTGGATATGCATGCCTGAAACATGTGGAAAATCCAAATGACCTAGTGATCCAAAAACTTCAAGGAGTAGAAAATATTAAATTCTCAAGTTAACGTGCGGTGGGATACACTAGAGCCAAACAACCCACTTTTTGCCTATTTTACAAAAAGCGGACCTAACAATCATAGATCATTGTAAAAGTTTTGAACGATTAATGATCTGTAATGGCTATAATTTTTGTTAGAAATGACTTATGGTTTGGGAGTCAACCTTCAGTTAAAAATGTCTCACCCCCCCTCTTCCGATGAATGCAAAACCCAATATATAAAAAACTGAAAGAGTTTACAATCCTTAAAAATCACAGATACGTTTTGGAATTATCTCTCTCAGCATTTGTGCATTTCCATTTTGGATGTTCACTTTTTTTTCAAATCTAAACTTGAGTTTTTACTCTCCCATTTTCTTGTAAACAAAAAGATAAAGCAAATAGATCACAATAAAATGAAAATTGTAGAGTTTATGTATGCCTATAACAAATGTAGTGAAGAAAATTATTTTCCGCACTAAAAATGAACACCAAAGTTTTGTTATCCATGTTAGGGAAATTCCACTAGTACAACCTCTTGTAGCTTGGTGGAATTTTATAAGAAAGAGATTTCTAATTGATGCTAACATGTTTTAAATGTAGTGGACATGCATGCCCGAAACATGTTGATGATGCAAATGACCTAATGATCTTTCAAGGAGTAGAAAAAATTAAATTCTCAAGTTAACGTGTGGTGGGATATTTACAGGAGCCAAACTACCAACTTTTTGCCTATTTTAAAAAAAAGCAGACCTAACAATCATAGATCACATAATTTTTTTGATCGATTAATGATGTGTAACGGCTATAATTTGTTTTAGTTATGACATATGGTACGGGAGTCAACACTTTGTTAAAAATGCCTTGTTCGCCCTCTTCCGATGATTGCAAAACCCAATATATAAAAAGCTAAAAGAGTTTACAATCCTTAAAAATCCCAGATACTTTTTGGAATTATCTTTCACAACATTTGTGCATTTCCATTTTGGATGTTCAATTTTTGTTCAAATCCAAACTTGAGTTTTCACTCTCCCATTTTTCTCGTAAACAAAAAGATAAGGCAAATAGATCACAACAAAAAGAAAATTTTAGAGTTTATGTATTCAACCTAATGATCGAAAAATTTCAAGCAGTAAAAAAAATGAAATTCTCAAGTTAACGTGCG